>NC_046325.1:40666485-41866485 GCF_009819535.1 Lacerta agilis
CCTTAGCTACACATCAGGAAGAACTTTCTGACAGGAAGAGCTTTTTTGACAGTGGAATGAAAGGTGGTGGACTCTCCTTCCTGGGTGGTTTTTAAGCAGAAGTTGGATGGCCATCTGTCAGGGATGCTTTTAGTTGAGATTCCTGCATCGTAGGGGGCTGGACTAGATGACTCTTGGGGGCCCCTTCTTCCAACTCTACAATTCTATGATTCTGTGCCCTGTTATTCTCTGTACTGATGTGCCTGCTCCGATAACATCTTGTGCATCTGACAAGTAGTTTCCAGGCCGCAGCAGTTCGTGCTCGCAATAAAAGTTGCCAAAGGCTGTTGTTTCCGCTGTCGCAAAGCTACCCCTCTGCCATTTTGCGCTGGTGTTTACCACACTTGTGTGTCGCTCCGGGGAAGATAAAAGCCTTCGTTGCAAGGGGCAAAGTTGGGGTCAAGAACTGACTGTCGACTTGGCAACAAGCCCACTGAGCAGAGGAAATGCCTGGCTTTTAAGTCATCCTTCCCAACACACAACACGGCGAAACCTGGCAGCTTCCTTCTCATCAGTTTGAGCTTCCCAAGTCAGCTTTGCTCTCGCTGCAAACAGATTCTGCAAGCTTTGAGAATCTGTGGGAATTATAGTTTAGCCAGGCGCTGGCATGCCACGCCCTTCTATCAAGATAGAATAATTAATATGGCATGCCACACTAATTAATCAACCTACAGAGCCTCAATTGGCACGCCATATGGCTCTATGGGCATTGTGGGCACCAAGTTGGGAAACACATGTTTAGGCAGAGCAGGAGAACAAAGGAATAGGTGGAAAAGTACTGGGGGATCATGAGGTGTTCGGCGGGAGGGGGTGAGTAAGTGAGAGGAGAGCACGTACACAATGACGATGTCATATGGGTGTAGCCAAAGGAGCAACTTCCATATTTGGTATTAGAAGGCACACCTTTCCTTATTTGGTCTTTGGAGTTCTCTCTGTATGTTAATGTTTAACCTAGCTGTGAGTTTTCAATAAAAGGAGCCCCCGAGAATGCCTCGTGGTGGCCTTCCCTTCACATCATCCTGTTCATCGCGTCAGCTAATTTCCCACAATCAACAATATCTAATATTAGTTTTAATATCTAATATTTCATAACAACACGAATCCTAAACTGCAGTTCTTCCTCCCCCCACCCCCCTACCCCGCATACTCAGGCTGCCTACACACTCTCTTTGCAACCAGAGCCCACCACAACTTCGGCCACAATCCATATCTATCCTGCATCTTTCCTATCGCGTCTTGTGAAAGATTGCATTTTGAGGCATCCTCCCCTTCCAGATCTGGGAACTGACTTGAGAAAAAGAATGACCTACACAGAACATACGTAAGGAGTAATGTTGGTGCATAAGGAAAAAGGAAAAAATAAAAAATAAAATTCAAAATCTGAGCAATACAGTACTTGTGTTAGGCCAACCAGAATGTCACAAAACACTCTTCAGATTCTCCAAAACAATTAACCAGCACTGGGGTACCCTTTTTTGGGAATATATTTTTATTTATTTAAAAAATTCAAACATTTTCACAATAATCTTGCTATCAGATAGCAACATTGTTTCATAAATTGACTTCCCACCCCCACCCCCACTTCCGCAGTGGTTTTGCTCAAACTGCATTATGTCTTTTATCTATTACACAAAGCTTCTCTGTTACAATCATCATTGTAATTCTGTTGCTTTTATCTCAAATCCTGCCCGCTATTTCATTCAACTGTAATTTTGTTTTTAAAAAAAATTAATTGGCTTTACACCAAAGTTACACACTGTAAACGTAACATTTTCACACATTAAGAAAAGGGTTCTTTCGAACCTTGAGTCCACCTTCCCTCCCTCCATGGGTTCCAATTCTAAATTTTATTCCTGCACCTTTTACTTTAATCTATCTGTTATATAATCATAGTATCCGAAATCCATCTTACAAGTGTCATTGTATTCCTGCCAATGGTTTCAGCTGTTTACAGTGATCTCTCAGATGTGTTAGAAAGTTAGTCCAGTCTTTTAAAAATACTTGGTCTTCCTGATTTCTGATCTTTCCCGTCAGTCTTGCCGTTTCTGCATATTCCATCAGCTTGGTCTGCCACTCTTCTCTGGTACTTACTCTTCTTCCCATCTCCGTAGTATTTTGTAAAATATTTTTCGCTCCATAAGACGCACTTTTTTCCTCCTAAAAAGTAAGGGGAAATATCTGTGTGTCTTATGGAGCAAATGGTGGTCTCTGGAGCTGAATTGCCCAGGGGCCAAAAGAGGATCATGTTTTTTAATTTACAAAGAGAAAAGGGGGTGTTGAAAGGACCCCGCTCAGCAGCTGATCAGCAAGAGATCGGGAGAGAGGTAAGAGTCCCCGGCTCCCTTTCAGCCCTGCCCTCCATTGTTGAATGTGCTGCAGAGGGAGGTTGTTTGTTTCCCCAGCTAAATGTGACTGGCTGATTAGATTATCTGTCTGGAAACTGTAGAAAAGGCTCCCTTTCCTTTAGAAGCTGCAGAAATGTGAGTTGAACCCCATAAAAACAGAGCTTTTCTTCTTTGCTTTTCCCCCTTTGCAAAAGGAGCTTTTCCCTTTGCAAAAAAAGCTGCAAAACTTTTAGCTGATCCTCAAAAAAACAGGGCTTTTAGAGGAGGAAAACCAGAAAAATATTTATTATTCCAAAAAAAAAACGAAACCTTCATCTGGTTGTAAATATTCAGATTATACCAGCAAGAGTGAGTCTTTCTGTAAAAAAAGAAAAAGATTTAAATCAAGTCTTACTGACTAGTGATTTAAATTGTGATTTACATCGATTTGCTTTAAATCAAATCCACCCTGGTTGCCTGCATAATCAATGGCACATTTAGTATGTCTTTTTTTTTTCTCCCTGCCATGGAGAACAACAGCATTGCCTTTTCATTTCTCCAGCGCCGGGCGAGTTCCGGTTCTGCGCTTTTATCTGGAGGAGCGATGGAAGCAAAGTGTCTTGCTGGAAGTCAGAGGCTGCTAGAAGAAATTCCAAGATTTTGGCCGTTTGCCAGAGGAGGGCCTCAGAGCCGCTGCTTCTGCTGTTTCAGGGGCGTTTCCTCATGAGCTTAGAGGCCTGGGGATCCGTATGACTGTGAAATAAGGGGAACATACATCCAAAGGGTGGGGATGCTCTGAAAAAAAAAAAAACCCAATTTGCTGGCCCATCCAGTTCAGCGTGAAAGCCAAGAATGTGCAGTCGCAAGGAGTTTTGAAGCAGGAAGGGAGCGGTGGTATTCTGTCTGGAGAACGAGGCTGCAAGCCTAAACCGGCTTACCTAGGAGTAAGCCCCGCTGAATTCAATAGGGCTTACTTCTCTGAGTAGACATGGGGCAGGATTGCGCTGTAAGTAGACCGAGAAGTGGAACTTCCGCAAGAAAAGGTGGCAGACCGCTTGCAAACAGCGGCATCTAACCCCAAAGCCCTTCTTTCCGACCCCACACATGTGAGGAAGGATGCTTGTTACTGCTCTTAGCAGTTAAGGGGAGGTGGGGCGGTCCACAAGGCTCGCTCACCCACCCCGGGCACCCAAGCATCTTGCCTTGCTGCTGTTCTTTGGTCACAGAAATGTCCACCTGCCATTCTCACAGCTGTTCCAGGAAACGCCATACCCTCCAACATTTCTCTGATGACAATAAGGTCAAGGTAAAGGGACCCCTGACTGTTAGGTCCAGTCGCGGACGACTCTGGGGTTGCGGCGCTCATCTCGCTTTACTGGCCGACGGAGCCGGCGTACAGCTTCCGGGTCATGTGGCCAGCATGACAAAGCCGCTTCTGGCGAACCAGAGCAGCGCACGGAAACGCCGTTTACCTTCCTGCTGGAGCGGTACCTATCTATCTACTTGCACTTTGACGTGCTTTCGAACTGCTAGGTGGGCAGGAGAAGGAACTGAAGAACGGGAGCTCACTCCATCGTGGGGATTCGAACCGCCAACCTTCCGATTGGCAAGCCCTAGGCTCTGTGGTTTTTGTTTTTGTTGTTATTTGTGTATTTGTTTTTTCTTTGTTTTAAAAAATCTAATAAATATATTATATATAAAAAAGAAAATATTCCCCAACATGTGCACAGATGCTCCGTAAAGGCAGCACAGACAACAGTGCCAGCTTCTTTCCACCTCCAGATATGATGGTGCAATGTTTTCTACCCAAAATATTGAGTTCTGTGTTAATCCTTAAAAAAAGTAAAAGGCAACACTTGGGTTACAAGACTGGTGTATAACAGCAGCATCGGGCCGCAGCATTGGCTAAGGAAGTGACTAATCAACTGAGAAAATCCAGAAACTCAGTGCTTGCAGATTAATTTTATACACCGTGAAATTGTCTGATTACATATGTAAACAGCCGCTCAGATACAGACTCCTCTTAGCAACTCGTGGTTCTCTATGGGTGGACCTATTAGGAAAATCGGCGTCATGTGTATGACTAGCAAACTGATCCGTATCGCAAAGCTCAGGAGTCTTTAAGTGCAGAGATTGCCTGGCATTTAAATCTGTACTTAGGAGGTCAAACTTGGTTCTAAAGTATAGGTCAATGTGTGAACGGACTAAACTTTTTTAATTGTTGTCTTTTAAAATAAACGTGGGTTGGTTTCTTCCAAATGAAGGGCTGTGATTCAATGCAGATCAGCTACTGTGCAATTTTAAATCCGAATTAAGTATCCCATCCAAAATAAGTGTAACTTTTTTTTACAAACAGTATTTTTAAAAAAAGGAATATTAAGCCTGCAGAGAGGGAGAGAGAGAGCAGCTCCTTGTATCAACAGCTCAAGAGACACCCAGCTGGAATCTAGACACATATAAAAAAACACTGAGAAAATGCTTTTTTTAAAAAAACGTTTTGAAAAATATATTGAATTTGTTAAAGGAGTGGAATGTGAATAGACAAAGGACGATGGCAATAAATTATCTCCACGCACCAGGTCTGGGAACAGATTGCTGTAAGAGTTGCACTCGTGAAATTGATATTTATATGCTTGGGAAGCAACAATGGTGCTGGTTGCAAGGAAACAAGAAAGGCCAGCTATGAAAATGGATTAAAATTAATAGAAGGATGAGAAGGTGATTAAAGAAGAAGAATGAAGTGGTGACATATGTTTGTAACAGGAGCAAGAAACCTAATTATCTTTTTTTAAAAAATGTATTAAATTTAAATAATTTGGATTGATTTGTTAAAGTTTGGAAAAAGAATAAAAATTAATATATAAAAAAAAGAAAAATATATTGAATTTGCCATAAGCTCACCATCGCCATCTAGTGTCACATTTGTATAACGCACTTAAAACGTTATATTTGCAGCTGTGTAGCTGAGTCCCCACTGAGAGGGAAAATATCTCGCAGGAGCAGCATCCAGTAGCACAGAGCTGGGAAGCAGGAGGTACAAAAGATCATGCCCTGCTATGGGGAATGGCAAGGAACCGGCTCCCTTGCGCATGCCTGGCCAGCAATGCTCTAGAAGAAGAAGAAGAAGAAGAAGAAGAAGAAGAAGAAGAAGAAGAAGGCATGATCTGGCAATGTAGGAGCTAAGTAGCTGCTCATTCAAGCCTGATTCTGCCAAAGGTTTTCTCTCTCCTGCCCTTTGCTGACAGCCGGATCTCAAGGATCTCACTTTATAAGGGAACATTCAGCACCCTAGGAATGCAATGCCTTGCATTTTTTTGAGTATGTTAAATTACTAGCCCTTATGGCTGCAGGGTGGGTGGGGTGGGGGGAGCATCTGGGCAATGTCTTGTGAAAATGCTTCAAGGTGGGAAGGAAGCAATGGAAATGGCTTCAAGTGGTCTTTGGAGCAGGGGCAGAAAAAGAATAAATTATGGAAGAGTTTGGATTTGATATCCTGCTTTATCACTCCCCGGAGGAGTCTCAAAGCGGCTAACATTCTCCTTTCCCTTCCTCCCCGCACAACAAACACTCTTGTGAGGTGAGTGGGGCTGAGAGACTTCAGAGAACTGTGACTAGACCAAGGTCACCCAGCAGCTGCATGTGGAGGAGCAGAGACGCGAACCCGGTTCACCAGATTACGAGTCTACCGCTCTTAACCACTACACCACACTGGGTCTCAAAAGAAGCTGGATACGCACCAGATTACAGTGGTACCTTGGTTCTCAAATGCCTTGGTACTCAAACAACTTGGAACCCAAACACTGCAAACCCGAAAGTAAGTGTTCCGGTTTGCGAACTTTTTTCGGAAGCGCTCCATTTTGAGTGTTACGGTGAGGTCTGTCTGTTTTTTGCTATTTATTTTGTCTTTTTGTTTTTGCAGCTCTTTTTGTTTTGTTTTTTTGTGACTGTTTGGAACCCAGTTCAGCTACTGATGGATTGACTGGGTGACTGCAGTACATTGTTTATTGATTTCATTTTATGGATCGGTGGTCTCGTTAGATAGTAAAATTCATGTTAAATTGCTGCTTTAGGGGTTGTTTTTAAAAGTCCAGAACAGATTAATCCATTTTGCATTACTTTCTATGGGAAAGCGCGCCTTGGTTTTGGAACGCTTTGGTTTTGGAACGGACTTCCGGAATGGATTAAGTTTGAGAACCAAGGTACCACTGTATTAACATGCATATGGGTCACACAAATCTGATTCCACACCCCCCCCAAATGTTTTTGTGCACATGAGTGCTTTCAGTTGAACTCTCCCATCATGGCACATCCACACTAAACATTGAAAGAAAGCACATTTGATAAACATTTAAAGTACCCACCAAGATTCCTGGAAACTATAGTTTACCTCTCACCGAAGTATTTGTTGTTGTTTAGTCCGACTCTTCATGACACCATGGACCAGGATCCCGCAGTTTGGTCAGACTCATGTTGGTAGCTTAGAGAACACTGTCCAACCATCTCGTCCTCTGTCGTCCCCTTCTCCTTGTGCCCTCCATCTTTCCCAACATCAGGGTCTTTTCTAGGGAGTCTTCTCTTCTCATGAGGTGGCCAATGTATTGGAGCCTCAGCTTCAGGATCTGTCCTTCCAGTGAGCACTCAGGGCTTCATTTCCTTCAGAATGGATACGGTAGGTTTGATCTTCTTGCAGTCCATGGGACTCTCAAGAGTCTCCTCCAGCACCATAATTCAAAAGCATCAATTCTTTGGCAATCACCGAAGTATAATACCCAGTTAACATACTACAGTTCCCAGGATTCTTTGGTGCTGGGGAAACATGTTTTAAGGGTGCTTTATAGTGTGTACTGAGCCTACATTTGTGTCGACAATAAAGGTGTTTCCTTTGCCTTGAGGAATTCTGGGCACTCCCAGAGTTAAGAATTCCCAGCAATCCTTAAACTACTAGGGCCAGAATTCTTATTTTTTAGAATTTTATTTGCAATACACATATTACATACATACAAAAAAGAAAACAATTGTACAACGGGGGTTGGGGGTGGGGAAACAAGTTACATTGGCTTAACCTACGACAAGACTAACCGAAGAGTGAAAAATAAAAAGGAAATGAGAAGAAAGAAAAAGAACAAAAAATTAAAAAGAGGAAAGGAAAAAAGAGAAAATAGAAAAGGAAAAGGAACCCTGTCTCATGAACTCATCTTTTTTAAGAAATACAAGCCAACCTTATTCCTAATATAAACCCCTATCTGGCCCATATCTCTGGGTTTATGTTAGAGCTATGGGATATAATTCTTTGAAGGGAAAGGATGAGCTTGAAAGGGGAAGTGTGCACATAGCCACGGTCTCATCCTGGGGGCAGCTGAGGTCAGATTGAATGAGGGGGTGGGAGAGGGACCCCTACCTAGCAACATCCAGCGACAAAGGAACACCTGAGGCAAAGTTGACGCTTTGATCAAACAGCATCAGGAACAGAGCGAGTTCTGAAAGGGGAAAAGACATGTGTCGCCAGCTAGGCATCCCGGCAGGGCACCATGACCGTACAGTGGAGCAGCAGGTGTGCTGTCAAGGTAGAACATTTCCGTGTTTGTTGCGCCATTGCTTATGCATCACCGGGGACGGGGTGTGTGTGTGTGTGTGTGTGTGGAATAGGCAATGCATCGTGGAGGGGGGAAAGGACATGGTTTGCTTTTTTTTAAAATTGCATATCCTAATTTCTATGTATGGATGCCAGTTTAGAGAGAACTATTGTTTATTATTTCGGGGTTGTTCTTGTTCTTATTTTTATTAAGTATTCTGAGTTTTTATATTTTATTTTGACGTTGTGAACCACCCTGAGAGCTTGTGTAGGGCAGCATACAAATTTAATGAACAACAACAACAATAACCAATAACAAATTTAAACAACAACAACTAAGCCGTATGAAGAATGGTTGAAGGAGCTGGGTATGCTTAGCATGGAAAAGAGGACACTTAGAGGAGATATGAGGGACCCAGGTGGTGCTGTGGGTTAAGCCACAGAGCCTAGGGCTTGCTGATCAGAAGGTTGGCGGTTCGAATCCCTGCCACGGGGTGAGCTCCCGTTGCTCGGTCCCAGCTCCTGCCCACCTAGCAGTTCGAAAGCACGTCAAAGTGCAAGTAGATAAATAGGGACCGCTCCGGCGGGAAGGTAAACGGCGTTTCCGTGCGCTGCTCTGGTTCGCCAGAAGCGGCTTTGTCATGCTGGCCACATGACCTGGAAGCTTTTTGCGGACAAACGCCGGCTCCCTCAGCCTATAGAGCAAGATGAGCGCCGCAACCCCAGAGTCGGACACGACTGGACCTGATGGTCAGGGGTTCCTTTACCTTTAGAGGAGATATGATAGCCCTCTTAAATATCTAAAGGGCTGTCCCATGGAAGAGGGTGCCAGCTTGTTTTCTACTGCTCTGGAGGGCAGGACTCGAACCAAGGGCTTCAAGCTCCAAGAAAGGAGATTCCGACTAAACATCAGGAAGAACTTTCTGGCAGTAAGAGCAGTTAGACGGTGGAACGGACTCCCTCGGGAGGTGGTGGACTCTCCTTCCTTGGAGGTTTTTAAGCAGAGCTTGGCTGGCCATCTGTCATGGATGCTTTAGCTGAGATTCCTGCATTGCAGGGGGTTGGATTGGATGACCCCCAAGGGTCCCTCCCAACTCTACAGTTTTATGGTTCTGTGATTCTATTGCAAATTTAAATGGTTACCTGTGTGCCTAACTATCTGCTGTCCAGGTGCTACGTCTCGATGGGCAGATTCAAGGCCCACCTGCCCTCATCTCATAGGGTGCTTTCTCTTTAAGCCAGACAGCCCTTCAGTGAGTGGAGCATCTCTTAATTCTCTCTCCCCCCCCCCCCCAATGCATGACTGTAGGAAAAACCCCAAAAAGCTTTTTCAGAGGAATTTAATAAATTTGAACTTAAGGCTTAATGAGAAATTTGAAGCAGCAAGAGAGGAAATTGAGGGCAGCCGGGGGGGGGGTTGGGTTGTTGTTGTTTTTTAAACCACTAATAAAGGGGGGAATATACGACAATGCTCTGGGAAATAAATATTAATTAATTCCACAAGGTATACCGTAAATTAAGGTAAGGAGTTGAAAAATAAGCAGAACTAGAACGAAATGTTTTGAAATGTTTTCCTTTTTGCATTAAGGTTCCCCCCCCCCTTTTATTTTCTCAATTGTGCCATCTTATATCTCAATATCTATATATGGCACTATGTTATGAATTGCAGTTATTCCCCAACCGGTAATTAAAAACAACACACTATATAATTTGCATGGAAGAAGCAGCGGCTCTGGGCTCAAACTCGGATCTGGAGAAAAACGCAGCTTCGCCCTCTTGTGGCTGCAGCTGGGAACTGTTTTCTCCCAGCTTCTGGGATGGCCTGCCCTCTTCTGGTGAAACAGGGAACTTTTCGAAATGACTCGAAGAAAGTGATTACTGTATTAAATTCAGCCTCAACAAGGAAGTGACTAAACATTGCCAGCCTGAAAAACAAATAAATGAAAAGGACCAGCTCCTGAAACAGCCCAGTGGATTTCTTTGCTGCTGAACACAGAGAGCTACTTAGCCTACTCAATTTCAGCTAGCTCATATTCGTATATCATCCAAGGTCCAAAACCGGTTTGAAGTTCACATTGTGATAATTGTTTCATAATATTTGAGCTGGCAATGCATCGCGAATCGCAATGTGTGTTAGCAGTGCCGGATTTAGGTATAAGCTAAACAAGCTATAGCTTAGGGCCCCACTCTCTTGGGGCCCCCCAAAAAAATTAAAGGAAAAAAAAAACCTGGATGTACATTTCCAAAATATAAGATAAGTTGAATAATTACTTTGACAAAATTCTTATTTTGTTACGTGCAAATGGCTTTAGATACCTATTGGGTCCCTAAATCACCATATAGCATATATTCAACACAAAAAAACCAGCGACAATTTGTTGTTGACAAAGGACAGCTGGACATATAAAGGAGCCCATTACCTTCAGGAGCTGAGGGCCTCATCAAACCTAAATCCAGCCCTGGGTGTAAAGGCTAGGTGATATCTGGTTTTCAACATTGCGATAACTCCCCAGCTAAGCACTGCAATGTTTATCAGCAGCTAAACCTCACAATATCACCTGTTAAACCAGGGGTCAGCAAACTTTTTCAGCAGGGGGCCGGTCCACTGTCCCTCAGCCCTTGTGGTGGGCCGGACTATTTTTTTGGGGGGGGAAATAATGAACGAAATCCTATGCCCCACAATTAACCCAGAGATGCATTTTAAATAAAAGGACACATTCAACTCATGTAAAAACAAGCTGATTCCCATACCGTCCGCAGGCCGGATTTAGAAAGCGATTGGGCCGGATTCGGCCTCCGGGCTTTAGGTTGCCTACCCATGTGCTAAACACTGCAATGTTGTCACCAGCTGAACATTGCAATCTACTACAATGTCTGAAATAAGGACGGAACTACTGCATACAGAGGCGAACAGGACAATGTCCTGATGACTACTAGTATACTTAGAGGTCTAAAATGGTTACATGACAACATTATCAATCATCACACATTCAGTTTCATCAGCAGGCAAGCCAAAATGCATCCCAACATGGACTTTTGGTTTTGGGCTTGGCTACCTGATGTGGTATTCATGGCAATCCAAAGTACGGCGATGAGTCATTGTGAAAACAAATAATCTGGGATTTCCAGACTGCCAGCAGGAATAGTGGAGGCAGAAGCAGCAGTGGCAGAAACAGCTTGCCATGACCACAGTACGTGTCGGCAGTAGCGGCAACAACCGCAACAACCCGCAAGGACTTGCGGTGGCGGCTCAATCAGTGGTAGCCTGCGAATCTTTGTGGCGGTGACAGGAGGGGGGCAGCAGTAGCAGCGGCAGCCTGCTAGGCGTCGTGGCGGCGGAAAAGCCAATGGCGACTTGCGAAGCCTCGCAGTGGCAACGGGAGCTGGCGGCAGTAGCAGTGGCAGCCTGTGAGGCCTTGTGGCAGTGATAGAGAGTGATGACAGTAAAAGCAGCGACCTGCAAGGACTCACAGCAGTGGCAGGAGGTGGTGGCAGTAGCGGTGGCAGCCCGTGAGCCCTTGTGGCTGCAGTGAGAGGTGGTGGCAGTAATGGCGGCAGCCTGCAAGGTCCCGCGGCAATGAGTAACGGCAGCAGTGGCAGAGTGCATGGCTTTGCAGCAGCGACGGGAGGTGGCGGCAGTAGCAGTTGTGGCTTGTGAGGCCTCACGGCAGTAACAAAAAGTGGCGGCAGTAACGGCAGCAGCCTGCAAGGGGTGAGGGAGTGAAAGCAGTGGCGGTGGACTACGAGGCCTTGTGGCCGTGACAGGGAGTCACGGCAGTAATGGCACCCTGCAAGGCCTCACGGCGGTGACAGGAAGTGGCATCAGTATGGTGGCAGCCTGCAAGGCCTTGCCGCGACCACAAAACAGTGGTGGCCTGCGAGGCCTTGCAGCGGTGATAGAGACTGATGACAGTAGCGGCGGTCGACTGCAAGGACTCACAGCAGTGACAGGAGGTGACGGCAGTAGCGGTGGCGGCTGCTAGACCTCATGGCAGTGACAGAAAGTGGTGGCAGTAATGGCAGCGGCCTGCGAGGCCTTGTGGTAGCAATGAGAAGTGGCAGCAGTAATGGCATTGGCCTGAGAGGCCTAGCAGTGACGACAGGATTTGGCAGCAGAAGCGGTGGTGGCCTGTGAGTCCTTGCGGCAGGGGCCTGCGGGGACTCGCGGCACTGGCAGGAGGTGACGGCAGTAGAGGCGTCCTACGAGGCCTTGACTGCGAGGGTCATCTAGTCCAACCCCCTGAAATGCAGATTTTTTTTGTGCCCAACATGGGGTTCTAACCCATGACCCTGAGATTAAGAACTGCATGTTCTAATGTCCGAGTTATGCAACATGCCCACGTTTAGACACATACACTTTACGCATGGTTAGAGGCACTCTAGCCAAAGCTACAAATACATCTGTAGAATATTTCTGTGGACGGTGACTATTGTCTGTCCTTATGTGTATGTGCTACAACATGCAATTCGGATTTTCTATCTGGGGCACAGCTGTAGTTTCAGTGAGCAAATCTGCACATCCTTATCTCACTTAGCACTGGTGATAAATTTTGCAGCGGCTATTTGCATGGGGACCAGCGCCAGTAGATGGGTCTGCTTCCAGTTGGGAAAAACGCTAACATTTATTCATGAAAGATTAACCTGCTTGGAGAAATAAGAAACTAGACCCGACTGCTCCTCCATTAATAAATGTCCCAATGAGACGCTGCCAACAACATTTTAATCTCCTCTCTCTCTCTCTCTCTCTCTCTCTCTCTCTCTCTCTCTCTCTTATATTTTGACCCATTCTTGACAAATTAAAATTTCCCATTACAGTAAATCTTTGTGGAGTTCCCTTCTCTTTGGCTCCATGACTCAGGCTGCCGGATATTAGCTGAGAGTTAACCGTATTAGCTGCGTTTCAATAAATAAATAACTCGGCTAATTGAAATGGCGAGATGTCACTGATAGACATTTTTAGGACACTTGAGTGGCAAGGCTGACACAATGCATCCCATTTGGCATGGAGCGGCAGCTTCCAGAGGAGAGAGAAACTGAGAGAAACTGAGATCTGGCTTTAAGTGGAAACGTGTCTAAGGCTGACACAGGTGTCTCGATCTCCTGCCTGGAGTTCTGCGCAGGTTGTGAGGACCTCTGGCCACCAGGAGTAGAAATGCATTAAGCCTACCCTCATTGCTCTGAGTTCCCAAGGCTTTGCCATTGCATCTGAGTTACGAACCTAGCCCCTCTCATCTTGTAAATTGGCTGTTAAATGCTTGTACCACTATGGGTACAAGCATTTAACAGTGACTTAGAAAAGATTCACTCTAGTTTCTTGAGACGTATCCTTGGACTCCCAAATGTTATTAAATATGAAACAATGTGTGCAGAATTAGGCATACACACAATGGAATACTGGGCCTGGACCACCGCTATAAAATACTGGCTGCGCTGCCATTTCCGCTGTCCACCATCAAGCTTGCTCTCTGACCTCCTGAAGGACTCCTATAAATCTAGATGGTACCAACTCCTAGAAAATAAAATCAGATCGATAGGCATCGAGCTGGAGCCCTTGTACAATTCAAGTGAGCAACACATCTTTCACAATGTCCAAATTAGACTAAAGGATGTTGAGAGACAAAATATTGTGGCAGCAGTAAATAAAATTTGCTCTCCCATATTTCTATGATTTAAATATCCTAGATAACAGGGTCCAACTATGTTACTAAACTAATAATACCAGCCCAACGTAGGGCATTTATGTTGACCCGACTGAATATCTTTCCCTCGGCATTTGTCAGGGGTAGATATCAGAATATTCCCAGAAACAAGAGATACTGCAGATTTTCCCTGAATGTCCTGGACACTGTAGAGCATATTCTCTTTTATTGTCCACTACACAGTACGCTGCGTGAACGCGTGTTGTCCCACCTTTTGGACGGTTTGAAACCCAGCAGGGTGGAAGTGTTGGATTCTGTCTCTCTGACATTGACCAAGGGGTGACTGCGGGGGTAGCCGAGTTTTTGGCAGCAGTGCTTCAAGGAGCACTTTAACAGGACGAAATTCTAGATTTTACTAATACACACATACGATCAGCCTATGAGTTTAATTGTTGTTTCTTTGTGTATATATATTTTAAAGTTCCTGTATGTGATTCTTTCTCTCGTGATTTTACATGTAAATGCCTAATAAAGGTTTGATAAGTAAGTAAATTGGCTGTGCCTTCTTCAGAGCAGATATTCTGCCTTCCTAGCTGCAGAGGTGAAGGGCTGTGGGGAAGAATCTTCAGTAAATACTCAAAAACACATTTGTTATAATTGCTACCACCCAGAGGCAAAAGCTCATAGTTTAATAAATATAATAAATAATAATAAAATATATCTGTGGCCTGTTATACAGTACTGAGTTGGGCGGGTTTCAGTTTGTTATTATGACATGTATTTTGTGTTTTCATATTGTAAACCATCCTGTGATCTTTGGTTGGATATGCATACCCTCCAACCTTTCTCAGGTGAAAAGGGACGTCCTATTTAATAATAATAATAATAATAATAATAATAATAATAATAATAATAATAATAATAATAATTTATATCCTGCCCATCTGACTGGGTTGCTACAGCCACCCTGGGCAGCTTCCAACCTATATAAAAACATAATAAAACATCAAACATTTAATAACTTCCCTAAACATTTAATAACTTCTTCCAAATGTTGCATAATTACTTATCTCCTTGGGTCGCATAATATTTCCAACATTTCTCTGATGAAAACAGTGACGTTCTAAGGAAAAGCAGGACATTCCGGGATCAAATCAGAAACCGGGACGGCTTCTGTAAATCTGGGACTGTCCCTGGAATATAGGGACCCTGACCTGTTTTCCAGGCTGTGAAATGGCAATAAACAGTAGCACCCCAGCACAAGGCTGTTGGGAGGGTGAAAACAACAGCAGGCGAGAGATGGGAGCAAACCAGCAGTAAATCACACCAAGCGAGTTGGAGTTAACCCTTTATTAGCAAAAATGGGGATCTCCACAGGAGTGTCAGGCCAAATGAGCACAGCAGCAACTCATCTATGGCAGGTCTTGCCTGCATGAAGGAGTTGCAGAGGCTGAAGGTCCCTGACTCCATATCAAATCCAAACTCCTCCTCCTGCTCCTCCGCTGCTTCTTCTTCTTCTTCTTCTTCTTCTTCTTCTTCCTTCTTCTTCTTCTTCCCACAGCTGCCGAGGTTCCCTCCTCTCCAGGGTTTATCGCAAGCAATCGGAGACTGTGCCTGCATGAAGCCAACCTCTCCTCTGCCCTTTTCATGCCTCTTCTGGTCCGGGAGACCAGGGGAGACGGGAGCTTGTCGCAGTAGGAGATGGAGACCCCCATGATTCTTCACTAGCCTGACTTCTCAATGCCTCTCGGCCTCTCCTCCTTCCGCTTCTGCCTCTGATTCTCAACTGCTCTCTGCCGCAGACTCTCCCAGCTCACTCAGCCCTGTTACCCCTTCAGATTCCGACACCTCCTCCTCCCTCTCTTCTCCCTCGGACCACAACTCCCCAGGATCTCAGCCTTCTTCTTTTGGGGGTTTCCCTTGGGGGTCCCACCGTTCCCCTGCGTCCAACCAGTCTGTAGCAGCGAGGCATGCTGGGAATTAAAAAGTGTTGGAGAAACATAAACTCTATGCATGGCGACAGGAACACTCCTGCCATTCCCCCCCCCCCATCGTTCCTTCTCCATGTATCCCAGTAGGAATAGCTCTTTGGCACTTGGTGTGTTTTTTTATAAGCAGTTATTTGCGACCATAATGCATCCGGCTGCACTTAAAGTGCTTTTAAAGAGGGTGATTAGCAGCAACCTCTGCACTTCCTTAATGATCATCATTACAAAGCACTGAAAGAAGGCCAGTTCTGGCAGACATCTGGGCTTGACTCTGCTGGGACATGGCCCCTTTTTTAACTTCTATGGGGCAGGTTAAGTTGAGAAGTCAAAGCTGTTCCCAGGGTGTGGCCACCGCTGTCACATGCTGGCAGCTTCCAGGAGCCGCAGGTGAGACCTGAGTACAGGGCAGGGACCAAAGGTGGACAAACCACCCCAGAAGGAGCAGGATGTGTCCCCCACCAAGGGACTACCCCTCCCCTAGCACCCCACCCCAGGAACCTGAGTACTACCAAGATATCAGTAGCCATTTTTAAAGATCTCTCCTCCTGCTAGCTGTTTCCCCCACCTTTCTGACAGACTCCCCAACCCAACCAATGCTAGAACAGTTACTCATTCAGAGATGCACCACGCTGTTTCTTCTGAGGGCTGGCGATTCTGCACTGCGTTCTTTGACCATCCCCAGCATCATGTAAAATTCTTTGACCATCCCCAGCGATGCAGTAAAATTACCCACCTCCTCCTGGAAGGAGAGGAAGAGGCACAATCGGAGCAGCGACTCATGCAGAGACACAGCGTGCAGCCTCCTTTGAGACACAGGTGTCCTCGGCAGCCTACCATTACCATTTGAAGCAGAACGATTGGAGAGCTTCGGCATCATCATGTTTCCTTTACCTATAATGTATTGTTTTTTCTCACCGACAGCAGTCTTGAGTGCTAATGGCAGCAAAAAAGGGGTTGTGAATTTTCAGATAATGCTCTAAATTAATGCCAGTCAGAAAAAAAAAGGTAACATTTTCTGCGGGGGCCGACTCGGCCTGCCGAGCGAGCACAATATATAGGATAATTAAATATTTTTAGGCTCGCCCAGCTCTCATGATTAGTTGCGTTAATTACAACCGTTTCCTCCCCCTCCTCCTTCGCTCAATGCTTGAGGGAAAGAGCGGCGCCCCCCGGTGGCCGAAGGAGGAAACAAGCGCAGGAGAAGCGATGACGCCGCCGACCGGGAGACAAGCGCGCGTGCTGCTCTTTTCTTTCTGCAAATGTTTTGAGAATTTCTCTTTCTCTCTCTGCATCACTACGGCATCTCTGTCTTGGGAGTGGCATCTCCCCCTTCCCTTTTTTTTTATTAAAAAAAACACTCCACCTCCACCCAAATTCGGTGCTAGGGAAAAGGGGGGGGGATCTAATTTATCTCTTAATTTCTCATTTCAGGGGGGGAAAGGAAGCACGTTGAGAGAGAGCACTTATTCCGGGAGGGGGGAGCAGTAAAACAACAGGATTTTTATTTTTTTAAGTGGGGTCGTCTAGCAATAAATCCCCACAAATGCTGGGGAGGAAGTAAACTGGTCTGCGTTTGCCCGTCAAAAGCAGTTGCATTTTTTTCTTTCCCCCACGTGGTGGCCCCGAACAGGGAGCTAGTGGGGGGCAAAAAGACAGAAGGAAAGGATCCTGCAAGTTTCCCCCTTTCTTCTTTCCATGATCAAGCAAGGGGCTTTTTAAAAAGAAGGGGGCATGGCGATTTTTTTGGGGGGGGGGCGCACGGTTCTCCACCTTGGACGGAAGCCTCTGGGCTGTCGAAGAAGCCTCATATCCGAGATGCATCAAGGCGGATGGAGCGGAGTGGGGGGCGGGGGGGGCGCGCGGAGAGATAGGAGCAACTCCTAGGGGGCCACCCCCCATAAAATATTTGAGGGCTCGCCTCCCCCCATTGATGGACATTGCCATTCAAATAGTGCGTTTTGTGATCAATGACTTGGGGTCCGTCCGCCACCCCCAATATTTTATTCCAAGTTGGCATCCCGGGGGGTGGGAGAGAGCTATCCCCGCTTCCCCGGTTGCGCATCAGCAAAAAGGGACCCTCCGGACGCGCCGGCGGGGCTGGTCTGGTCTGGGGGACGCCTGCTCCAGGGCGCCGCCTGCTGGCGACGGGAGGGTAGGAGCGCCGCGAGGGGACCGCCGGCGAGACGGGGGCTCCGGAGGGCGGAGCAGGGGGTGCGGCATCGGGAGCCGGGAAGCCGCGGCAGGCGAGAGAGAGCCTGTCTGCCAGCGCAGAGAGGCGGGCGAGCGGAGACAGCGGCGGCGATGTCGCTCCTGCTCTTTTCCCAGCGCGGGGACTGAGCGGCGGCCCGCGCCGTCTTGCCTGCCTGCCTTGGAGGGCGCCATGGAGAGCCAGCTGGCGCGCTGCAAGATCGTGGTGGTGGGCGACAGCCAGTGCGGCAAGACGGCGCTGCTGCACGTCTTCGCCAAGGACACCTACCCCGAGGTACGCGGGGGGGGGGGGAGCCGCCCGCAGAGGGACCCCCATCCGACGGGGCGGGGAAGCGGGGGTGAAACCGGGAGGGGAAGAGGCCGGCTGCGCGGGCGGGCGGGGACCCCCGACGGTCGCGGTGGGTGGGTATTGTGGGTGGGGGGCTCGGGAGCTGCAGCCGGAGAGCGGCGTCCAGGCAAACCGAGCAGGGCTGCCGGTTGGCCAGCGGGGTCTCCGGTTCCTCCGAGGGGGCGGCCGGCTTCTAAGGACGTCGAAGGGCCGCAGCTCGGCGGGGTTAGCGCCCGCCTTTGCGCTTCTGGGAGGTCCCAGGTGTCGATCCCCGACGGCAGCATCGTCCCGGGAGGGCTGAGAGCCCGTGTTTTTAGACGGCGCCCACTCGGTATGATGTTCCCTCGGATGTGGCCGGAGACTGAGGAATTTGGGGGGGTCTTAGGAAGGGATACTGCTCGTGTCACCTGTTGGGAGAGCCAGGGGCCAGGTGGGAGCAGGGAGAGGCAAAACACACAGAAGACAGAACTGAAATACTCTGGAAGTGGAGGGTCAAAATGCAAGGGTTTGTGTGTGTCATGTGGGGTGTAAAATAGGTTTTTGGGGGGCTGAAGGGACCTAGAGGGGACTCTCCGCACAGGGGTGCGGTTCAAGGCGCTTCCCCGGTTCTGCCATAATCGATTCCTTCATCTTGCAAGGTGCCACAAAATCCTCTTTTTCGGTTAGACTGACTTAGCAGGTTAGGTCAGAAAGAGAGTTAGGGTGTCTGGGTGGGGGGACAATTTTGAGAGGGGTGAAGGAGATGGAGGAGGCTCAAGTGAGGAGCCTGGTTCAGGGCAGGCAAAGCTGGGAGGGAGATTTAGGGTTCTGTGGGGAAACTATGGAACTGAGAAACCGCTGGAACATCAGGCAGGAATGCGAGAAACCCAGAACAACCTGCCTTCCTGCCTATGTGGGGTAGCTGGATTTAGGGCAGAGCATCTGGTTCCCTCTAGCTGAGGGCAATAATAACAATAACAATAACAATAACAATAACAATAATAATACGGTTAGCTACTAAGAAGCTATGTAAGAAAGCAACTCTACCAAAAGGAATTATTGTGAAAATAAGAAATATTCTTTTTTGGGGGGACCAAATTTTGTCCTTGCACAAAGTCGGCCTCTGCTGGGACTGAGGGTTGCAGAATGAGTCCTGAGATACAACTTCATCTAAGCACCCAGGGAGAACCTCTCTTTTGTTTTTACTGGAACATAGCCAGGATCCCACACGAACCACAAATTAGGACGAAAGGATTTCCAGGCAGAGGCGTGCCCCATAAATGTTTGCTTTCAGAAACGGATCATTGCTTTTGGGGTTGTGGGGTCCGGCCGCGAGATCTGGTTTGGGGGGTGTGTGTGCTTGGAGTAGGGGGGCAAATGTTTCTCCCAGTCGGCAGCATGGCCCCCCCGATTCTGTGGTTTCATGCGTTCTGTTGTCTCCGCTGCCCCTCCCTTTGCAGAACTATGTCCCCACTGTGTTCGAGAACTACACGGCCAGTTTTGAGATCGAAAAGCAGCGCATCGAACTCAACATGTGGGACACATCAGGTGAGTGAGGAGCAGGAGGGAGGGATTTGAAACTTGGTCTGGGTTGAAACTTGGGTGGGGGCAGGGAGTGCTCTGGAACTGATAACGGGGGTGAATTTTGCCTGACCCAGTTGAGGGTTTTTGCGTCATATTCCTGTTTACCCAAATTAATGTGCCCTCTGAGTGATTCCAGGAGTTTTAGCACCACTGCCGTCCAAGGGACAGTTGATTTGTTTCCTTTTTCCCCCTGGACCATTCTTAACCTTGCTTGGAAGAGCTTTCTTTCCTGGCTGCAGCTCTGCATGTGTTCGGGTGGATACTTTCCTTCCTTACAGTTTTAACTTGGAGCACGATTTAAACCAGTGTTTCTCAAATTTAGGTCTCCAGCTGTTTTTGGGACTACAACTCCCATTATCCTTGCTAGCTAGGGATGATGGGAGTTGTAGTCCAAAAACAGCTGGAGTCCCAAAGTTTGGGAAGCGCCGAGTTAAACTTTAAATTTCTCGCACTGACTTCCACAAAGGATGATCAGATTCCCTTTTTCTCTTGGCTCTAGAAATTGCCGTCAACACCTGCACAGTGTTTTCCAGCATTCTCCTCGCATCCGTGCTTGGGATTATTATAATTTTACCCCAAGGCTCAAGCCTTTGCTGTTCCCTGGAAAACCCTTTCCCTTAATCTCAAATGCGGTAAGGGGAAAATCTCTCTTTCGTATGACTTCATATGTTTTGGCTAAGCACTGGTACTTGGTTCCTGGTGCTGAGCTCTAGTAAAACCTAGTTACAAATCAAGCCCCTTTGTGTGGGGGGGACGGGACGGAGCTGTTGTGATGGTGGTAAGAGAAAGACTCTTTGTATATGCTCAGAGTTTGCTTCTCCCAGAGCTGCGCATCAGCATTACAAGGAGGTTCTGCTGCTGAGACCTGCTTCAAAATCCATCTCGGATATCCCTTATATAACGCCCCCCCCCCCCACTATAACACCGCTCATAAACCTCTCTGGGTATTGTGGGGCTGGCCTGCTTTACCTATCTTTTTATAAAGGTTATGGGGGGTGGTGGAAATCATGATGTTGGAGCTTTCCAATTTCATTTCAGGACCCCTCCCTGCCTCTTCCCTCCCCCCCCCCCACCTCCAGTAATTAAACTGCTGCCTTCCCATCCACTCTGTGGCCTCTTTATTTTTCGGTGTCCTGTTTCCTGGTAGCACCTGCCTAGGAGTACCTGTGAGAAGGTACAGAATGAATTCTGAGATTCAGGGGTGAGGCCAAGAATGAATGAGGCACGAAAAGCTCCGGATCCGAGGGCAGGCCTCGCCCCTGGAAGGAATGTAAGGGGAGAAGGGCCCGTTTTTGTACTTTCTTTGCCTGCGAAGAGGGAACGTTCAGTTCTTGCCAGCATTTTAGAAGCAGCTGGATCCTGGAAGCAATTCTGGGGGTTGTCTGGCTCAGCCTGGCTGCGTTTTATTCCTTTTGCCTTTTATTTGTAAACCCCCCCCCCCCGCAAAAAACCCCTTTCTTTGTGGTTGTCCATATGCCAGAGAAAGGGGGATGCTGTGAGGAGGAGGAGGAGGAGGAGGAGATGCAATGCTATGACCATGATGTGTAGGAGAAAAGTCCCCATTTTTTATTTTTCATTTTGTTTTGATGCAGAGAAGGATCATCCAAACTACCGGGGCTTCTTCTTTCCTCTGCCTCGGTTCCAGCTCTTGCATTTATTAACTTCGCAGCCTCGCGATTGGCACGGTCAGAGCCTTCCCTTGGCACGGCACCTCTCGCCTGCTTTTGTTGAGTTGCGTAAAGGGCTCTCCTGTGTGCAGTGCAGCTGTGGCGAAATTGCCGGTGGCTCCTCGGGAGGCTGCAGAAAGGCTCTTCTGTCTGGGTAGAGAAAAGAGCGTCTCTTCCTTGGGCTGTGGGAGGAGGAAGCGAGCAAACAATCCTCCTGCTGTGGGAGGCCGGAGCGCGGCGCACAGAACGATCACAAAGCTAACGGATGCGCAGATACGCAGGCATTTGTTTGGAGCTGGCAAACGCTCCGTGGCTAACAGGCGAGCGAGCTGCAGCCGCAGACTCTGCAGTCTGGCCAAGTGAGGAGAGTCGCAGAAATGCTTCGTAATGGATCAGCTAGGCTCGTGGCAAATTGGCGGAGGGTTGGTCCTATTAAGCCATATGTGCTAATGACCAAAAACTGCACTTGGAGACGAGAGGCTGATTCTTTTGGCCAGATGTTACGGATGGTGTCCACCATCAGCTTGGAAAGGGGTGGGCAGCCTGTGGCACGCCGGACATCAATAGATTCCCAACTCCTAGCCAGTAGGCTGGGATGTTGCTCATAGCAACATGTGGCTGGCCCCAGGTTCCCCATCCAGGATCGAAAGGGCTTCTTAATGTCACAGGAGGGGGTGGCGCTGTGGTCCAAAACACTGAACCTCTTGGACTCGCTGATCAGAAGGTCAGCAGTTCGAATCCCCGCAACGGAGTGAGCTCCCGTTGCTCTGTCCCAGCTCCTGCCAACCTAGCAGTTTGAAAGCACGCCAGTGCAAGTAGATAAATAGGTATCGCTGCGGCGGGAAGGTAAACGGCGTTTCTGTGCGCTCTGGCTTCCGTCACGGCGTCCCGTTGCGCCACAAGCGGTTTAGTCCTGCTGGCCACATGACCAGGAAAGCTGTCTGTGGATAAACGCCGGCTCCCTCGGCCTGAAAGCGAGATGAGCGCAACAACCCCATAGTTGCCTTTGACTGGACTTAACCGTCCAGGGGTCCTTTACCTTATTTCTGTAGTGGGATTTTTGCCTCTGAATGCTCACGGACACCCCAGAGCCTCCCAAGTATCCCTATTTTCCAGGGACAGTCCCGGGTTTACAGAAGCCGTCTTGGTCTCTGATTAGATCCTGGAATGTCCTGCTTTTCCTTTGTTGTTGTTCAGTCGTTCAGTCGTGTCCGACTCTTCGTGACCCCATGGACCAGAGCACGCCAGGCACCCCTATCCTCCACTGCCTCCCGCAGTTTGGCCAAACTCATGCCAGTCGCTTCGAGAACACTGTCCAACCATCTCATCCTCTGTCGTCCCCTTCTCCTTGTGCCCTCCATCTTTCCCAACATCGGGGTCTTTCAAAGGGAGTCTTCTCTTCTCATGAGGTGGCCAAAGTACTGGAGCCTCAACTTCAGGATCTGTCCTTCCAGTGAGCTCTCAGGGCTGATTTCTTTAAGGATGGATAAGTTTGATCTTTTTGCAGTCCATGGGACTCTCAAGAGTCTCCTCCTCCTTTTCTTAGGACATCCCTATTTTCATCGGAGAAATGTTGGAGGGTATGTGACCCCCCACCCCACCCCGATCCAAGGAGATAAAGAACTATACAACCTTTAGAAGACATCTGATGGCAGCCGTGTATAGGGAAAATTTTTCAATGTTTAATGATGTTTTTTTATATATAGATGTTGGAAGCTGCCCAGAGTGGCTGGGACAACTCAGTCAGATGGGCAGGGTATAAATAATTAAATTATTGTTGAAATAAATAATAATAATAAAAATTGTCCAGTAGCACCTTAGAGACTGACTAAGTTTGTTCTGGGTATAAGCTTTCAGGCATGCACACAAAAGCTTATACCCAGAACAAACTTAGTCGGTGTCTAAGGTGCTACTGGGACCCAGATGGTGCTGTGGGTTAAACCACAGAGCCTAGGGCTTGCTGATCAGAAGGTTGGCGGTTCGAATCCCTGCCACGGGGTGAGCTCTCGTTGCTCGGTCCCAGCTCCTGCCCACCTAGCAGTTCGAAAGCACGTCAAAGTGCAAGTAGATAAATAGGGACCGCTCCAGCGAGAAGGTAAACGGTGTTTCCGTGTGCTGCTCTGGTTCACCAGAAGCGGCTTTGTCATGCTGGCCACATGACCCGGAAGCTGTCTGCGGACAAACGCCGGCTCCCTTGGCCTATAGAGCGAGATGAGCGCCGCAACCCCAGAGTCGGACACGACTGGACCTGATGGTCAGGGGCCCCTTTACCTTTTAAGGTGCTACTGGACAATTTTTTTTATCTATTTCGACTGCGTCAGACCAACACAGCTACCTACCTAAAATCGTTGTTGTTGTTGTTGTTGTTGTTGTGATTATTACAATCATGGAATCGGACGGCCCTATTTTCATCAGAGAAGTGTTGTGGGGTATGACGCCCGCGCTTGCCACATCCCAAATAACTTTTGAAATTAGCCCTCCTGTTTCATATGCGCTTTGCCATGCAGCAAGGAAGGGGTTATGCTGCCGGTGGGATAAATGAACCCTCTCTTTCCACCCAGGGCTCAGGCATTAGTTCTACAGCCCCTGCAATCCTGCTCCGGAATGGGTGGGTTTTCAGTCTGGTCCGGCAAAGTGGCTTTGAATGCTCTTGGAAGGACGTGCATGCCCTTGGCTGGCTTGGAGCAGAAACCCTATGAGATGTGAGTCCTTGGATGGTGGTGCTCACATGCCCAAAGTAATTGATTAGGAACATTTCTGAGCACAGAAACTGTCTGTCTGCAAGGGAGAACAGGAGTTACAGCTGCTTAATTTATTGCAGTGTAAGTGCTGCAAGTCTGGAGGGAGGGCGGCGAGAATGTAAAGCCTTCCTGCTAGGAACGGCAGTGGATGTTCTAATTCATGGGTAGGCAAACTAAGGATCCGGCCCAATCGCCTTCTAAATCCGGCCCGCCGACAGCCTGGGAATCACCGTGTTTTTACATGAGTAGAATGTGTCCTTTTATTTAAAATGCACCTCTGGGTTATTTGTGGGGCCTGCCTGGTGTTTTTACATGAGTAGAATCGGTGCTTTTATTTAAAATGCATCTCTGGGTTATTTGTGGGGCATAGGAATTCGTTCTTATTTTTTTTCAAAATATAGTCCGTCCGTCCCGTCCCCCAAGGTCTGAGGGACAGTGGACCGGCTCCCTGCTGAAAAAGTTTGCTGACCCGTGTTCTAATTCCCTGCCACTGTCACTTGTTAGCTTTTTTAAAAAGAAGGATTCTCGGTTACATGACTGCTTTTATCCTGAAACTATTTTAAAGCGAGGAGGGAACAAGTGTAACCGTTTAAATCCGGCACCTCTTGGAGGTAGCTTTTCAACTCTTCATTCCCAAATGCTTCCTTTGGGAAATGTGGTGTGTTTTTATTTCGAAGCCAGAAGCTCCGGTCTGTTTGGAAGTTGCGGCGAATTCATAATCCCCAATAATGCAGGGGTCATTTGCTGCCGCCTAGGGGCTCACTCTTTTGTTAATGCTTAGGTTATTTCTGGGTTGAGTCCTGGCAACTGCAGTCAAGTTTCGTGTCTCACCTTAAGCCTCCCTATTTGTTCCTTCTTAAAATCTTGTCCCAGAGGCAGAACTGAGGACCGCGAATAGGTTTTGGAGCCTACCTCATGTGAAGCCCTCTTCTGGACTTGGGTCTCTACAAAATCCCTCTCCCAGCCTTTATTAACAACAACAACACCACAACTCCCACTATTTCCATAAGGAAACTTTGATTGCCTCCTTCCTTCCCTGGCAATATGTAATTTGACATCCTTTATGTGTTTGTTTGTTTGTTTGTTTGTTTGTGTGTTATATCACTGCATTACAGATATGGATGAGGGCGAATTTCGTTTGGTCTGCATTTTTAAGCAAGCCCACCTAATTCATGTCTCCCGGAATAAATGCACCGATCGGAACATAATTATTCCCCCACTTCTGTGCTTCTCTGAATTTTATTTCTTTATTCGCCCTCCCCCCCCCCCCGCCGAGAAGTGTATTTTAGGATAAAATGCGTTTAGAAATGTGTGCTTTGAGATAAAAGATGAATTTAAATATAGTGGGGTTTTCTTGGCACCGATTTTAAATGATGGAACAGGCAGGCAGATGAACTCATGCAAACTAGACTGTCCGTAATTGCAGGTGGTGGAAGCCATTGGTCACTTCCTAATTAAAATCCCCCCACCTCCTGGTGGCGTGTTATCTCTCCGAAGGCTTGGTCTTCTGAGAAGTGGCTTGCAGAGGTTCCCTCCCCCCATCCCTGACCATATAAAGAACTGATGAGTAGCTTTGAATAGGTAAAGGTACCCCTGACCATTAGGTCCAGTCGTGGACGACTCTGGGGTTGCGGAGCTCATCTCGCTCTATAGGCCGAGGGAGCCGATGTTTGTCCGTAGACAGCTTCTGGGTGATGTGGCCACATGACTAAGCCACTTCTGGCGAACCAGAGCAGCGCACGGAAACGCCGTTTACCTTCCCTCCGGAGTGGTACCTATTTATCTACTTGCACTTGACGTGCTTTCAAACTGCTAGGTTGGCAGGAGCTGGGACCGAACAACGGGAGCTCACCCCGTCAAGGGGATTCGAACCACCGACCTTCTGATCGGCAAGCCCTAGGCTCTGTGGTTTAGACCACAGCGCCACCCACGTCCCTTTTTTTTTGAATAGGTACCCGTGGTTTTTCTTTCCTCACAAAGGAAGAATGCCATCTGTACTGTTGCTCTGTTCCGTTTGTTCTCTCCCTCCTGATAGTGCCTTTACAGCCATCCTTCTCTAGAGACTCTGGTGAACAGAAGTCCTTTGCGGGGTGGGGATGACAGCGCTGCTGGGACTACAAATGGTTTCAGAGTCTTAAGTGGGTTGTCTTGTACCAGTGCAGCCTCTCCTGCACCTCTTTCTGTCTAGCTAGCGTCTCGTTAGCTGCTGTGTGTGAGGCAAAGGTTGGTTCCTGGTTCCTTATTCAGCACCCCAGCCTGATTAAGTGTATCTGAAGAAGTGTGCATGCACACGAAAGCTCATACCAAGAACAAACTCAGTTGGTCTCTAAGGTGCTACTGGAAAGAATTTTCTATTTTGTTTCGACTATGGCAGACCAACATGGCTACCCACCTGTAACTGATTAAGGGACTGATGTTCGCATGCCCCTGTACCCCAAAATAAGCTCAAGACCACCCCATATCATGCACCCTCCATGACTGGGAATCAGAACCCTTTGATATGCACACACAAGGGCTGGGCAATATCTGGTTTTCAGCATCGTAATATATCACCAGCTAAAAAATGCAATATACGGCTTTATCACAGTGTCTGAAATAAGGATGGAGCAATGTAGACAGGCACCAGGTGGCTTCATGGTTTCCCCCACATTGTGATTTTTGCATAGCGCACATATTTTATACCATGATTTGCGATATATTGCCAGGTCAAAAATTATGAAACAGATTATCACCATATGAACCAGGTTTGGACAATATATCGCCCAGCCCTGACACGCATCATGATTCGTGAAATTACAAAACTGATATCACAATATGAACTTCAAACCAGTTTTGGACCATATATTGATATATCGACCAGCCCTAACGCATGTGCACACACAACACACACACACACAACACACTGTCTTAAAGGACTGCATTGAAGCATGTTTCTCAAATGTGTGGTGCCCCTAGGCCACAATGGAGAATAAGGGAATGTTTGCACTTTGAAATAAAGTCTTGGCCCGCCCAAAATTAGACATCCCTGCCTCTAGAATACTGCTTCCTGCAATTCATGTCCAGTGCTTTAGTTTTGCCCAGATTCCTGCCGGCTATGCCGCTCATGTGCTGACAATTCCCAGTATGCCTATAAACGGATAAAGGATTGGTGTCTCTCCCCGGTCCAAATAGGCTTTGGGCTATCCTGAATCAGGCAGGCTTCTCCGAGATGCCTTGGCATCATGTCTGGCCCAGAGCTTCATTTTGTGCAAGTCACTTGCGATGTCCCCTGCCATTTATTTCTTCTCCTCGCAAGCGCGCTGACAAATGCGTTCCCTCCAGGAACGAGGCTCTGCTCCAGCTGCCGTTGCCTCTAGCGGCGGCAGCCTCCGTTTAAGCAGCGAGAGGCAGCGCTTCTGATATCACAGCAGGCAGCTGTTTTAAAATCCAAAAGAGAAAGGGGGTGGAAGGAAGCCATCATGGTGAGTACTCTATTCCCCCCCCCAAAAAAAGTAGCCAAAACCAATCCATCAGCTGCGAATGGGGTGGAGATTGGGGGTGTGGGCATTTTCCTATACAGTATGTCTAGAACAGGGTTTCCCCAAACTTGGGTCTCCAACTACAGTTCCCATCATCCCTAACCACTTGTCCTGCTGGCTAGAGAACATGGGAGTTGTAGTCCAAAAACAGCGGGAGACTCAAGTTTGGGAAACCATGGCCTAGAATGTAAAAGTCCTATTTTATTTGTTCTGGTGGTGGTTTTTAACCAAAACCCAGTTCCACTATTCATAAGTGATGCACGTAAAGAGTTGAGTTGCTACAGGCTTTCTGTGTGACGAGTGTTTCTGTTCCATAGGTGAATTTCATGGGAAGGAAGGGAAAGTGTGTTTCAGTTTGTCATTTCCGTTTATTTGCCTCTGTCTCACTATGCAATAGGGACGCGGGTGGCACTGTGGTCTAAACCACAGATCCTAGGACTTGCCGATCAGAAGGTCGGCGGTTCGAATCCCCTTGACGGGGTGAGCTCCCGTTGCTCGGTCCCAGCTCCTGCCAACCTAGCAGTTTGAAAGCATGTCAAGTGCAAGTAGATAAATAGGTACCGCTCCGGAGGGAAGGTAAACGGCGTTTCTGTGTGCTGCTCTGGTTCGCCAGAAGCGGCTTAGTAATGCTGGCCACACGACCCGGAAGTTGTCTGCGGACAAACGCCGGCTCCCTCGGCCTATAGAGCGAGATGAGCGCCGAAACCCCAGAGTCGTCCGCGACTGGACCTAATGGTCAGGGGTCCCTTTACCTTTACCTTTACACTATGCAATGCTTTATGGCAGGAGTGGGGAAACCTGAGGCCCTCCAGACCAGGTCGGACTCCCTCTCCCATCAACCCCAAACATAATGACCAGGACCCCAGGCTCTCCACCCACCGCACTTCACGAACGGAATTGTTGTAGCTGCTTCACTGTTGGGTTTGGTCGGGGATTGTTTTGGGGAGCGAAGGGTTTAAGCGAAAGGCACATTGTGGTTGAGTTTCCGGAGAGATGTGGAGGATGGCAGAGGACCAAACTGGGTGAGATCTTGAAGGCAGCCATGTGGTTGCACTTCACTGTCTCCAGTGTTTTTCTAAAAAATAACAGCCACGGGGGGGGGGGCCGCTGGGAAATGTAGGGTGTGGGGAGGGGGTTCTATCCTGCCCCTCTAAGCTGCCACTTGTCTCCAGAGGGAACTTTCCGAAGGAACCTGAACCCTTGCCCGACTCCATTGCACACCAATGTACCCATCAATATCCTCCTTATTTTCTCAGCAGCTTATATTTAGAAGGGGGGGGGTGGGACTGGGCACATGAAACGCTCATACCTTTAGCTTGTCTAGTTTGGCCCTGTGTGTGTGTGTGTGTGTGTTTTATTGTCATTTGCCCCAAAGCACTGGAAATACAAAGCGGGTAAAAGATGCTTTTTACTGGAACAACATAGCTTGGTATACAGTTATGCAAGCTTTCAAGTAAAAAAAAAAAAAACTTCCTCAGGCATGAATTGATAATGCTACTTCCATGGTTCTGGTTTCTTTCCCTAGTTTGTGGAAAGTGCTGGAAGAAAAGTAGAGCTAACCAGTAAATCTTTTCCTGGGCTGCTGCTGCTTCTGTGCTCTGTGTTTTGCAGAGTCAAAGAACACCTGTTCCCTTGGACCCCAGCAGATTTGAGCCCAAATTTCTATTTTCTTTTCTTTCTTTCTTTTTTTTTTAAAAAAAGCATTGTGCGAGCTGCTGGCTCGGCGAGAGATAAAGCATTTGCTGGTCTCTGTTTTTCTTGGTGCTCTTCAGAGATTGGTGAAGAACCCGAAGCGGGGGGAAACGGCTTATCGATTTTTCTCTCCCTCTTTCCCCAGAGAATGTGCACGGCTGCTGAAATTGCTTGGGTAAGGTCTGCGCTGATGGATGGATGCAAATCTTGGTGTGTGGAAAGCAGAGGGGTGTGGGGTGTGCCTTCCGTCTTGTGCGATGCAGTGATCCTGAAAACGACTTTCACAGGGACAGGACTGGTGAGGGAAGCATCGCAAGAAGATAGCAAATTTCTAAGTGCGCCCCTGTTTTGAATCTGAGGCTGTGAATATGTGAAGTACCATGTGGGTTATCAAGTCCAACCCCCAGCAATGCAGGAATCTAAGCTAAAACATCCATGACGGATGGCCATCGAACCAAACGAGCTTGCTCCATCTTCCATCTTTAGAATTTGAAGGTAACATTTGAAGATCATAGAGGAGAACGTCTCTGAGGATGTGCAGAGTGCCAACCTCTAACTACCAGAGACCAACTGCTAGCTCCCAAGGGCAGTTAGCCTTAAGTAACATTTCATAGCTTTTCGGAAACCAGTTGCTGGCCCAGTGGGATAATGGAATAAAATTTTCTAGAGAAGAAAACCTAATGCCTTTTGGAAAGTTGTGGGTTAAAGGAAATGAGAGCTTGCATGAGCCGAGCGAGCCATAAAAGGCTTCTTGGGCTACTTAGCAGTGAACAAAAAAACCGCTTGGCACATGGTCTGATGTGCTCAATCATTACTTAGAATCATAGAGTCGGAAGGGACCCCAAGGGTCATCTAGTCCAACCCCCTGCAATGTAGGAATATTTTGCTCAGCGTGGGGCTCGAACCCACGGCCCTGTGATTAAGAGTTTCTACTGAATGAGCTATAGTGGGTTCAGTTCATTCATTATTTTATTTATTGCATTTTTTCCTCTCCCGCGGGTCCTCTGTGGAGCTCAGGCTTCTTCCCTTGGTTTCCCCTCTCGTGAGGTTGGTTGTGCACAGACAGTGTGACCGGCGCAAGGTGAGCTTCAGGGCAGAGCGGTGCCTCGAACCTGGGTCTCTCCGGCCACAGCGCGATCTGTAAGCCAGGACGCCACCCTGGCTTCTTGTGGGGCTGAGTGCTGGCATTCAAAACATGCCTGACTGAGGCTGCTAATGCCATTGCCTTTGCCCAAGAACACAAAGCAGTCAGTGGGTATATATTTCAGTTTTGGGTGCTTTCATTTGGATCTTGTTTAGTTTGAGCTGGGCTTTCCCCGGACTCTGGTGTGCTTGTGCGTGAGATGTGACACTTTGGAGTTGGAATATGGGAAGCATCGAGAAGACTGTTCTTTTCCCCCTCTCACTTATCAAACAACATCTCATTGGGTGATGGCAGGTCAGAATCCCGGTTCCCAGGCAGCCTTGAACCCCAGCACCTTTCTCAAGGAAACTGAGCGCTGCCAAGAGCATCCTTATTTAGAAAGGCATCTTGCATCCTTTAAAAAAAAAAAAAACTCCAAACATGGAGAAAAGGCTTTGGCTCTGGAATTCTCCTGTGCAGCCGGGCCCTCCCACCATCCATCCAGCAAGCATTTAGCTCAGAGAGGAGTGTGGGAACCTGCGGCTTCTGATAAAGATCCCCCGCTTTGCGAAAGGGGGGGACATAAAGAATGTGGAGGAATGTTGATGAGATTAAGGAGACAAATAGGCAGCTGGAGAGTTGGTAAGGGCGGCGGGGGGGGGGGGCGGAGAGAAGGAGGGTGTCCCTCTGTGTTGTTGCTCACTCCTCACTTCACAGCTAAGAGACTAGAGAGTGGGGTGTCAGGAGTACAGCATCACTTCAAAACAGGAGTGCTGTTAACAGAGCATCATATACCCAGTTGCTTTTTTCGGGGGGGGGGTTGTCTTTCTCTTTGTCTCTCCATTCTGCAGTACGCGGTGGGGGAATTCATCGAGAAGTTTTGTTTGTTTATTGCAGGCACAGTGCCACACACGGGCAGCGGTTAAATGTAAGATGTGATTCATAAACTCGAGCAGACGGTGATCCTAGATTAGAGATGGCCACAACTTTATTGATTACAGATCTAGGTGGAATTTTTGGGTGCCTATCCGTTCCGGCTCCCCCCAGACAAGGTTCCCCCAAGTTCCTGCTAAAAAACAACAACTAACAACCTGCATATACCTCTTCTGTTCTCAAAATAGACATTGCAGGGAGGGTTCGACTAGATGAACCTTGGGGCGCCTTCCAATTCTGTGATCATCACTTCACATATTCACAGCCTCAGATTCAAAACAGGGGCGGTTAAATTTGAACTCTGGGCTTTGGGGCTTAGAAATGGCACCAAACTACATTTGCTGTCTTATTATGATGAAGAAGAGGCATTGGATGGTATGTCGCTGGCACACCAGCGGCTGCAAAACAAAAAACGTAAAGGTGCTTGGAGAGTGGGCCATATTTCGAATTCTGGACCTTCCGTTCCTACCATTTGCAGGCTAATGGAAGGAACCAGGTGTTCGCATACATGTCCCAAAGATTCCTTGAGTTCTTGTTTACTTGCATTGCTTTTTCATTTCCCCCCCCCTCGTCCGATGAGTGGAAACTGGGGGTGTCAAACCAGCTGTGGCTTTGCACGGGTCGGCGGCGTTCCTTGCTGGTTGGCACGAGAAGGAGACACTCTTTTGTGAAGCATCTCGAGGCAATAACAACATGACAAGGGGGGGGGGGGAGACAATGCGGCCTTTTGCAGCAGGTTGCCCCCCCCCCGCTTCTCGGGGCCCGTTTCTGCGAGGATGCTGATACCATGGCGGAGGGCAAACTGCGCTCCAGAATGTCGTTGGCGTTTGCAGAGTTTGTCCGTGTCTCAGCGGGGTTGCCTGCTCTTGGTTGCCTGCTCAGAAGATAAATGGAAGTCTTCGCTTCTCCCCCCCCCCACCCCACCCCACCCCAGCAATTTGAAATTTGCATGTGGCGTTGCCATGACATCACACGGGGAATCCTGGGATGGCTGCTGGAGCACAACCAACTGAATGGTAGCTTGTGGGAAAGCGATCGACTCTGCCCACAATGCTTCCTCTGTGGAGCGTACCACCAGGGCTCTAAGTACATTCTGCTTGGCAGGAAAGGGTGGGGGGAGAGTCTGGAAGGATTCTCAACTCCCCCCCCCCCTCAGGTCGGGGCTTGAACAACTGTACGACAGGCAGAAACCCAACAGGTGAAGTTTCACCCCACCCCACCCCACCCCACCCCACCCCACTGTGCTTCCATGCACTTATTTATTTTTTAATAGTCATCTTTAGGAAGACCTTGCTGCCGAAATGCTCCCTTATCCTCCTGGCTCTTCGTTCCCCTTTTGAGGGCATGATCTGGCAATGTAGGAGCTAAGTAGCTGCTCATTCAAGCCTGATTCTGCAATAGGTTTTCTCTCTCCTGCCCTTTGCTGACAGCCGGATCTCAAGGATCTCACTTTATAAGGGAACATTCAGCACCCTAGGAATGCAATGCCTTGCATTTTTTTGAGTATGTTAAATTACTAGCCCTTATGGCTGCAGGGTGGGTGGGGTGGGGGGAGCATCTGGGCAATGTCTTGTGAAAATGCTTCAAGGTGGGAAGGAAGCAATGGAAATGGCTTCAAGTGAGTGGTCTTTGGAGCAGGGGCAGAAGAAGAATAAATTATGGAAGAGTTTGGATTTGATATCCTGCTTTTCACTACCCGAAGGAGTCTCAAAGCGGCTAACATTCTCCTTTCCCTTCCTCCCCCACAACAAACACTCTGTGAGGTGAGTGGGGCTGAGAGACTTCAGAGAAGTGTGACTAGCCCAAGGTCACCCAGCAGCTGCATGTGGAGGAGTGGAGACACGAACCCGGTTCCCCAGATTACGAGTCTACCGCTCTTAACCATTACACCACACTGGCTCTCAACACCACACTACTCTCACACTGGCTTATGGAAGAAATGTACTTGATTTGATTAACTTACTCAGGTTGTAGAATAGTGTTGTCATGGTGCAGAATTTAGATACTTTCCCACTTGTTATTACTAGTTACTAGGGTGCTGAATGTTCCCCATTTCCATGGCTAGGTGAAAAAAATATTCTAAATTCTGTACCTTAAGCGTTTGAGAGAATCTCCCTGCTAGGGTGTCCCTGAAGTGGCAGCCTATCCTTAATGTGGATTTGGGGTACCCCACATTTTATGTTGGGATGCAGGTGGCGCTGTGGGTTAAACCACAGAGCCTAGGGCTTGCCGATCAGAAGGTCGGCGGTTCGAATCCCCGTGATGGGGTGAGCTCCCGTTGCTCGGTCCCTGCTCCTGCCCACGTAGCAGTTCAAAAGCATGTCAAAGTGCAAGTAGATAAATAGGTACCAATCCGGCGGGAAGGTAAACGGTGTTTCCGTGCACTGCTCTGGTTCAGCAGAAGCGGCTTAGTCATGCTGGCCACATGACCCAGAAGCTTTACGCCGGCTCCCTCGGCCAATAAAGCGAGATGAGCGCCGCAACCCCGGAGTCGTCCGCGACTGGACCTAATGGTCAGGGGTCCTTTTACCTTTACCTTTACATTTTATGTAGTGGGGCACAGCCCTCGTTGCTTATGGGAACAGTATGACTGATAGTGACTTTTGCACACACACAAAAGAAAGAAAAGAAAATGAATAAAATGAGGGGCCAGGCACGAAAAGGTGCGTTGCAGGGAGCATGTGTGCCATTTTGGGTCGTCCAGAGCGCATTTGACTAGCACCAAGAGAAATCATTGGAAACCAATTCCAGCCTTGTGGAAGGAATTGGGAAGGAATCGTTGGGAGTTAGTGCGCTGTTCATTTCTTGGCTTTATTCTCCCAGGAGGAGGTGTTTTCGTCGGTCTGGTTTTATACTTCCCATGCATGGCAGAAACGCCGGCAGGGGTCTTGGAGAGAACAGAGGGGAGCAAGTTGGTCCAGTGGGGGAAAGCCATCTGAATGGTAACTCTGATACATCCATGGAGGTCTTTGCTTCTGCTGAAATGATGAACAATTCCAGATCATTAGGGGAACTGTTTCTGCGGCTTTTGTGGCTGCTTTCTAATGAAGCAGCTCCAAAAGTTCTTGTGAAAACAGCATCTGTCAGGAGAGAAGGGATGAGTGGTATTTTTTATTATTATTTTTAAAAGGGGGGAGAGGCCTTAGCACAAGTGCAGATTACCTCCTTTGTGTGGGAATGTTTAGAAGTGTGGATGAGTATATATTATTTATATATCTCAATCCCAGCTTGTGTGAGCAAGCTCCAAACTTAGCAGAGTTACATTCCCTTTTAAAACACAGCAGAAAACGGTTGCATAGGCTTGCTAAAGCCTCTATAAGAAATATATATTCCTGGTATATTCCCCTTCTTCCCTCTTAAAAGCAAAGACACAATACAGTACTGATTATTAGGTATAAAAGAGTTTACTTACAGACATCCATGAGTCACAGTACAGGCTCAAAGAGGCAGATAAGCGTAGATAAATATATTTACATGTGGTGAAGCTGCTTCCAAAGGGGAACAGGCTTCACCTCTGCTTCTCTCAGCTACAAGCTGAGAGAGAGCATCCTGCTTGTTCAAAGGACGAGGCAAAAAGGGGGAGATCTTTGGGATCTTGTTCCCAGGTAAGACCACACCTACTTCTGGTTCCTGTAACTCAGTCCAGGTAAACAGGAAGTTAAGCCTGGAGGACTGAGTTACCTTCATGTCCTCTCTAGCAGTGTTGGGTTTGGCTGCTCTGTGTTTACATCCCACACTTTGCATGCAAAAGTTCCCAGGTTCAGTCCCCCAGCACCTCCAGGTAGGGCTGGGAGAGAGCCCCTCACTTAAAACACATGAGAGCTGAAGAAGACATTACTGAGCTCGACTGAACCAGTGGTCCATTCTGTTTTCTTTTTTGGGTGGGTGAATGGAGCTCTGTGTGTTGAGAAGCAAAAGGAGAAAATCCCCAAATCATAGACACTTGGGATTTGCGTGAAATTCCATTTTAGTGCACGCTCCCTCCCACGACATTTGCATGCACAGCCTGGTGCCATTTGTGCACATTCCTCGCTTCTTGGTGTTCCCCGTGCACAAAGAAGAGCCTTGGAGGCATTCTGAACCTTGTGAACTAGGAAGAGTCGACTGGCACTGACTTTGTCGCAAGCTCCCAAGCAGACTCCAGTGGAGCGATCGTGCCATTTACTTATTCTGTAAGCTTTTGGCTTGGTTGCATGCTGATTCACAGCCCACTGGCAGACGTGCAGCTTTTGCAGACAAACCCGAATCCGAAACATGCTGTGCCTGGCCGCAGGGGTAATGGTTTGCTCCATTTGGTTCTATGGGATGCAACTGTGTTGTGGCTTCACTTGCAGCCGCAGTTAAAAGCCGGTTTGAATGCTGTTGTTGTTAGTGACTGAGTGGAAGTCTTGCTGACTGGATAAGGTTAGTCTGGGTAAGTGATGGCTGCAAACAAAGGGTGTGTGGAAATCTCACTCTGTGTTCCTGATCATTCCCCCCTTGCTTGCGTTTCTGCCCCAGATTTGCTCCACCCCTGAGAACTATGGTCGGACTAGGATGGTGGAACACTTGACGGATGCCTGTCTCTGTACCAGCCTCTTCCGCCGTCATGTTCTGGTGTCTGGTCATTGCTGTTTGCGCATCCGTGGTCATTTTTGTTTATGTTTTTTGAAACACTGCACTTTGGAAAAATGCACAATTGCTTCCTCCCCCCCCCCTTTCCACCCGAAGCTGGATCACAGCGGGTATGCAGGAGGGCTCAAATTAGTGCCCTAACCGCATGTTGCTTATTAGTATACAGACTGAGTAAGAGAGTGATTTGGAAGAGATTTGCTTTCATTCTGCAGTTCTCTCTCTCTCTCTCTCTCTCTCTCTCTGGCAAGGTTTTAGCTGCTGCTCCTTAGTGAACTGGCCAGACCTTCACAGCGATTTTAATTGGCTTTTGGAGGTGTTCGCACTCCAGGCCACTTCTGCTAAATCCAGGCTGACTGCATTTCTTAAATAATGGGGTGGTGGGTTGGGTTTCTCCGGCTTGAGCCTGGGGACCAGTCTAGATTCCGTTGACCCAAAGCCTGCCGGGTTCTGCTTTTCCTTTGGCAGTTCCTGGCATGGGGACAACTGATCGGCTATTTCCCGTGCAGTTTTGTTTTGTTTGGGGTGGAGGATAAGCTTGGTACATCCTTTTCCGCTGGGTGGTGGGGTTTTCAAGGCTGGGGAAGAGGATGTGGACCGAAGAAGTGTTTGGGTACCTCCTGTCAATTTTGAAACTGCGCAATGGTTCTTCGGTTGCACCGGATTTTTATAGGGACGTTGGGTTCGGTACATTGCCTTCCCTCGGCCTGATACGAAGCAGGCAGGCTCCCCTGCCCCCAATCTGGAATGGAGGGTAGTGTTCAATATTAGCCAGGTGCCAGGCGTATTTTGCCCCTGGCTATTGGCCACTCGCGACCAAGTGAAGATGCCAGGATGGTGTTTGACATCTCCACCATCTGGGGATCATTGGATCTGGACTGTTTTTGACACACCCTGTAGAATTCTATCAGTTATATTTTATCTGCACAATCAGAATGAATTTCTAGAACAACAAAAAAATATGTTTTTTTTTATGTGCAGCCTGAGCAGGAGCGGTCACCATTAAGGAAAAGAGGTCAGAATATGCCAATATATATATGTGGATTGTCCCTGGATCAAGTGACTTTTCTTGCTTAAGTCCTCAAAGTTCCTAACCTAGCTCAAGGTTGTCATTTGAACCAGCCAGGTGTTTAACTTGAGAATCAACCACAGTCAGCCCATTATTTGAAAAATAAGACTTGCCCCCAAACGACAACTACACATTCCGTTTTGGCGACTGTAACCTTGGTTTAAGGAAGAAGAAGAAGAGTTTGGATTTGATATCCCGCTTTATCACTACCCGAAGGAGTCTCAAAGCGGCTAACATTCTCCTTTCCCTTCCTCCCCCACAACAAACACTCTGTGAGGTGAGTGGGGCTGAGAGACTTCAGAGAAGTGTGACTAGCCCAAGGTCACCCAGCAGCTGCATGTGGAGGAGCGGAGACGCGAACCCGGTTCCCCAGATTACGAGTCTACCGCTCTTAACCACTACACCACACTGGCTCTCTGGCCCCTAGCTTATATATTTGAGTTACTGACGTGGGGTGGGGAGAGAACTTCAGAGGCAGAGACTGAGCTCAGTTTTGCAGCGAGTGTGGGCCACCACAGTCCCTCTTTCCCCCTAGGACATTAAGTGACGCCTGGGCTCAGATCCCAAGCCACATGCGTAGCTCATGCAGATCGGCTGCGAGCGAGTCGTTCTGCAGCAGCCTGGCGGTCTCGCGGCGGAGGCAGAATGTGGAAAAACTGTTCAGTAGCTAAAATGTGCGGTTGAAATGAGAGCGATTGCTGGTAATGGACGTAAAGGCCGGAGGAAAAGAATCCAATTCTTCAGAGGCAGCAACGTATTTTTCGGTGCCCAGGTGCTTGAGGTTTGATCAGCACGGCGTCACCTTGGTTTTGACAGATTATAGGGCTTTCATCTGGAGGAACCAATTCCTCACATTATTAGGGCAGCTTTTGAAAATGCACCTTTGGGCGTGATCCAAGCCTTCTCATTCCTCCTGGACTATTCTGTGATGGATAGAGTTGTGCTGGTGGAAGGAGGCAGGCTGCTTGGCTTTTCTCAGATTTGCAGCAGCTTCTCTTTACCAGCAATGTACTTTTGTTGGGGGGGGGATAAAACAAAATTTTTATACCATGAAATGCTTTTAAAGATACCGAGACCGTGAGCAGCGTGAAAATCGCCAGTAAATTTACATCAGTTAAAAAACCACACTTGTTGTTTAGTTGTGTCCGACTCTTCGTGACCCCACGGACCAGAGCACGCCAGGCACTCCTGTCTTCCACTGCCTCACGCAGTTTGGTCAAACTCATGTTGGTAGCTTCGAGAACACTGTCCAACCACCTCGTCCTCTGTCATCCCCTTCTCCTTGTGCCCTCCATCTTTCCCAACATCAGGGTCTTTCCCAGGGAGTCTTCTCTTCTCATGAGGTGGCCAAAGTATTGGAGCTTCAGCTTCAGGATCAGTCTTTCCAGTGAGCACTCAGGGCTGATTTCCTTCAGAATGGATAGGTTTGATCTTCTTGCAGTCCATGGGACCCTCAAGAGTCTCCTCCAGCACCATAATTCAAAAGCATCAATTCTTCAGGCGATCAGCCTTCTTTATGGTCCAGCTCTCACTTCCATACATCACTACGGGGAAAACTATAGCTTTAACTATACGGACCTTTGTCGGAAAGGTGATGTCTCTGCTTTTCAAGAATAACAACGCACAGAATAACATATACAGTGGTACCTCAGGTTACATACACTTCAGGTTACATACGCTTCAGGTTACAGACTCCGCTAACCCAGAAATAACGCTTAAGGTTAAGAACTTTGCTTCAGGATAAGAACAGAAATCATGCTCTGGCGGTGCAGCAGCAGCGGGAGGTCCCATTAGCTAAAGTGGTGCTTCAGGTTAAGAACAGTTTCAGGTTAAGAACGGACCTCCAGAACGAATTAAGTTCTTAACCCGAGGTACCACAGTAAATGAATCAAATAAACTTTACTGGATCACCCCTTGGAGTAAGGCTAGCTGAACAAACCTGTTTTAAGCAGGTGCTTAAATTCCAGTGGTGTTGATGCCTGCCTGATAATTTACTGGGAGAACATTCCAAAGGGCAGGTGCCACAACACTAAAAGCCCTGGGGGTGGGGCGTGCATTTCTTTGTAGATGCAAGGAGCATGTGACACTGCTAGCAGTGCCTATTCCAAGGTATGCAGCAACCAGGCAGGGGTATTTAAGGTTAGATGATCCTGAAGATAATCTGATCCCAAGTTGCTCAGGGCTTTGTATGCTGAAAGCTGGATCTTAAACTTGTTCTGGTAGTATATTAGCAGCCCGTGCGGTTCTTTCAGCAATGCTGTTGCATGTTGGCAAAAGGAAACCCCGTCCCAACTCTGCCGTCAGCAACTTTGCTGCAGCATTCCTTATCAGTTACAGTTTCTGGACCAGCCTTAAGGGAAAGCACTAGGTTTTCTTTGCTCCAGGAAAACCAAGACGTCAGATATACATAGGGAGAAAATACGAGGATGCTGCTCCCTTCCAGAGGGATTCGTGCCTTTGAGAGGCCTTTTGGAACCAGAGAACCACAGCCTTTCCACAGCTCTGTTGCTTGAGCTTCCATGCCAACATTTTCCGCAGCTTTCCAGTGTGGAGAGCCATTGTGGTGTAGTGGTTAAGAGCAGTGGACTTGTAATCTGGTGAACCGGGTTCGCTTCCCCGCTCCTCCACATGCAGCTGCTGGGTGACCTTGGGCTAGTCACACTTCTCTGAAGTCTCTCAGCCTCACTCACCTCACAGAGTGTTTGTTGTGGGGGAGGAAGGGAAAGGAGAATGTTAGCAGCTTTGAGACTCCTTAGGGTAGTGATAAAGCGGGATATCAAATCCAAACTCTTCTTCTTTTTCTTTCCAGTTCAGCTTTCTCCAGAAGCTGCAGTTCCACCCTGCAGTGTTAGAAATTAGCCAGGCGCCAGGCGCGTTTTGCCAATTATGATGGTGCGGAGATCTCTGCATGCCAGACTGGGGAAAGCAAAATGTCACTTAAGAGAAGGATGTGAAATGTTTCCCCTGAAGCTTGAATTTTGGGTTTTTTTCCCCCTGGATTGTTTTATTTGATGTTTTAATGTGTTGTAGACCTTGAGATTTGTTCCTTGAAATATAAAGCGGTATATAAATGAAATGAATCACTCTCATCCCCCAAAAGTGCCAAGACATTCCATTATGGTGACCGCAACCATCGCCGAAGAGTTGATGCTTTTGAATTATGGTGCTGGAGGAGACTCTTGAGAGTCCCATGGACTGCAAGAAGATCAAACCTATCCATTCTGAAGGAAATCAGCCCTGAGTGCTCACTAGAAGGACAGATCCTGAAGTTGAGGCTCCAGTACTTTGGCCACCTCATGAGAAGAGAAGACTCCCTGGAAAAGACCCTGATGTTGGGAAAGATGGTTGGCACAAGGAGAAGGGGACGACAGAGGGCGAGATGGTTGGACAGTGATCTCAAAGCTACTAACATGAGTTTCGCCAAACTGCGGGAGGCAGTGAAGGATAGGCGTGCCTGGCGTGCTCTGGTCCATGGGGTCACGAAGAGTTGGACATGACTGAACGACTGAACAACAACAACAACAACAACCTAGGCTTATGGTGCCATTTGGTGATTAGATTATATACCTGAGTTTCTGACACTGCTTGTGGGTCTGGTACCACTTGTTGGTCTCCTTAAGATGAGGGAGACATATGGTGCAGTGTGAAGAAGAAGAAGAATGCTTGTTGTTAATGCTCCTGTCATTGTGTGCTGTGCTTCAGAGGTGACTCGTTGCAAAAGCAATGAGGGCTCTCTCTTTGTGTCAGACTGGCACTGTGCATCTGGATCTCTTCTCTGCAGCGTTGCCCTGTTTGCTTGGAAGCCGCAGCAGAATCTTTCCCTTGCACCTGTTTCCCCATCCCCAGCCTTGGGCTCTTCCCGGACTTGGATTTGAACGTTAAACGTCTTTTAAAAGCAGCTACAGCGAACAGGGCTGTGCCTTTGGAAGCACGTGTGGCAGGAGCACCCAGCCCTCCTGATAGTGGCACGTTGAGCTCCGGGTAGATATGTTCGGTGCTAGTCCTGTCATGCAGCAGGGCAATCAGGAGAGATGAGCTCTTGCGTCCCACCCACCTTGGCAATGCTCGGAATTTGTCGATTTGGCTCGGCGTGCGCAGTGGCCCCGCAGTCAAACTCTCTCTCTCTCTCTCTCTCTCTGATATTCTGGCGCTTTGGCTGCCGTGATCAGGTCTTGGCACAGCGAAGAGCTGTGGGCATCCAGGTCTCGCTGCTTCTGAACCGGAGCGGGCCATTCTCCCTGTGCAACGAACGGCACTATCTCCCAGAGCAGACGATGGATTGGCTCCGTTCTGGGTGCAGAGTGCAGCTGTTCGTTGCAGTCCTTGGCCTTGCAAGAGAGTAGCAACTTGGATGAGTTGGGACTTTGCAGGCAGCTCTCCCTGGCTTTTGTAACCGGCTCCCCGGGTGAGGGTGGAACTAGGCACTACGAGATGCACTCACAGCCGCTCCCGAAAACAGCCGCTGCCTTTCGACTTCTCCCCTGTGGCATACCTGTCTCATTCGCTGCCTTTCTCATTCCTTAGTGCCAAACCATTCCACATTAACCCCACCTTAGTGCTGTGATCTAAACCACTGAGCCTAGGGCTTGCCGATCAGAAGGTCGGCGGTTCGAATCCCCGTGACGGGGTGAGCTCCTGCTGCTTGGTCCCAGCTCCTGCCCACCTAGCAGTTCGAAAGCATGTCAAGTGCAAGTAGATAAATAGGTACCTCTCCAGCGGGAAGGTAAAACGGTGTTTCCGTGCGCTGCTCTGGTTCACCAGAAGCGGCTCAGTCATGCTGGCCACATGACCCAGAAGCTGTCTGCGGCCAAATGCCGGCTCCCTCGGCCTATAGAGTGAGATGAGCACGCAACCCCAGAGTCGTCCGCGACTGGACCTAACGGTCAGGGGTACCTTTACCTTTACCCCTCTCTGTGGTCGCCAGCTGAGATGGGGATATGCAAAAACCCAGGTGATCATGGATGTTGTACTAGATGTTAGAGCAGGGGTAATCAACCTGGTCTTTACTGCCCACTAGTGGGCGTTTCAGGATTCCAGGTGGGCGGTAGGGGGTTCTACGCCACATGTTACTGCAGCACTGGTGGGCGGTAAGGAAATTTTACCATCAAGAAAAAATGCATTAGTGGGCAGTATGTATAAAAAGGTTGACAACCCCTGTGTTAGAGAATGTCAGGAGCGAGCCAGCAATAAATCACACGGAGTAAGTGGCGTTAACTCTTTATTAGCAGAAACAAGGCCAGCTCAGGAGTGCCAGGCCTAAGGAGCACAGCAACTCTTCTTGGTAGGTCTTTCCCCCATGGGGCAGTTGTGGAGACGGAAGGCCCCTGCTTTCTCATAGCTGCCTAAGACTCCTGCTCTCCTGGGTCCTTCCCAAGCGATATGAGACTCCGCCAGCACACCTGTCTCTGCTCCTCTCACTTCATACCTCTCCTGGTCCTGGGAGACTAGGGCGAAGGGGAACTTGTCACAGCAGAAGGGAGAGACACCCTGGCTTCTTCACCAGCCTGACTCATCTCTGCCTCTTGACCCCCCTCCTCTCCTGCTTCAGCCTCTACTTCTGATTCTGGACTTCTCTCTGCCACAACCTCTTCCTGCTCACTAAACCCTGTTACCTCCCCCTCCTCCCAATCTTCTCCCCCATCTCCCTCTGACCACTTAGCATCGTCCCACCACCAATCCCCAGGCTCTGAGCCTTCTTCCCGGGAGGGCCTCCCACCATTCACTTGCTTCCAGCCGGTCCATGACATTGAAGGGGAGATGAGCGCTAGGCACGTAGCTGCTGGTTTCTTGGCGGCAGCCACACGCATCTCACGACACCTTGCTTCACCCTGCACACTTTGTTCTGGTGTGGGAAGAAGGGCTCGGTGCTTCAGCATTGGAAACAGTAATAGAGTGCATCTCAGCACATGTCTCTCCCTCGCCACCGAGTCAGCACAGTCGTTCGCGATATAATTGAGATTGCAGGTCAAGAGATCACATCCAGCTAGCTTCCTCCCCGGCCTCTTCCTTTGGAAATGAAGGACTGGTCATTTCTTGCTGGTAGCAGAAGCTGCTATCCAGGAGGGGCTGTTCCTCAGCTGTGAAGTAGCAAGTGCTCCCTTCCCTAAGGACTAATCTGGAAGAGGACGTTTCTTTTTCTTTTTTTCAAATTTTAAAATAGCTTTATTTAATTTCAGACTTCTAAAATACAACCATATGAAATCAACCAATAAAAACAAACAAACAAACAAACAAACAAACCCCCTAAGAAACATATAATCTAGACATTATAATCCACAAAAAATAATATTTGAAAAAACAAAACACACAGAAAAAAGCAAAGAATTATAAATAACAATTAAAAATTGACTTCCAATTGTCTGTATATCGCTTCCCTTAATAATGAAACAAAACTTGCTATACCTTATACAATGATTGTAAAATATATAACTAAATAAATAGCTCACATTTTCATGTAAATCTCCCCACATATATCTCAATCTAAGCAAATCACCAAATCCGTTCTTATACCTTCTTTTTTTCAGATAGTCTTCCACATATTTCCACTCAGCCTTAGATCTTTGTTTGGATACATTTCGAATTGCTGCCGTCATCTTAGCCAAATTCATGAATTCCACTAATTTAATCAACCATTCTTGAATTGTCGGAATTTTCTCCCCTTTCCAATTTTGGGCTATAAGTAACCTGGCTGCGCAGCAGCCGGAAGAGGACATTTCTTGCTAACGTAAGGGCCCGTTCAGAACAGGTCCAGTCTGCGCGGTGAGGCATCGCCCGCTGGTTTGTCCCTCCCTCCGTTCATCCATTGTAAGCAAGCACCTGTTCCTTCTTCCCTCCCAAGAAGCTGAACTCTGCTCACGCAGCTGAACCAAAACCTGCGGCAATGTCGTGCCACAGCTCCATTGCTGTCTAGCGAGGCATTGGCAATTTGTGGCTTACATCAAAACGTTTGCCCCCATTTGCGTTTTGGAGGGGGCGTGTGCTGCTGTGGATTCAGCTTCGGCAGAATATGTAATTGCAGCCTGATAATTAATGGCCTGGGACGCAGCTGGCGCTGTGGTCTAAACCACAGAGCCTAGGGCTTGCCGATCAGAAGGTGGGCGGTTCAAATCCCCGCGACAGGCTGAGCTCCCATTGCTCGGTCCCTGCTCCTGCCGACCTAGCAGTTCGAAAGCACGCCGGTGCAAGTACCGGTAGATAAATAGGTACTGCTCCGGCGGGAAGGTAAATGGCGTTTCCGTGCACTGCTCTGGTTTGCCAGAAGCGGCTTAGTCATGCTGGCCACATGACCTGGAAAGCTCAGCCAGTAAAACGAGATGAGTGCCACAACTCCAGAGTTGTCCACGACTGGACTTAACAGTCAGGGGTCCCTCTACCTTTAATTTATGGCCTCTGCTGCGCAAGTATCCTGGCACTACTTCTACGTGATGAAAACAAGGTGGGGGAATCTGCTTCAGGCTGGCCACCACGTATTCTAAACAGAAGGGATGTTAGCTCCCTGGCTTCCAGTCCATGGCCACAATGAATTTCCTGCATGGCACTTTGAACGTACAAATCAATATACGGCATCTGTTTACAATTGCCATCATAGCCAGTGTTAGAAACTCAGGTATAAAAGCTAGGCGCCAAATGGCTTCTTAAAACAAGGTTACAGTCGCCAAAACAGAATGTCTAGTTGTCTTTTGGGGGCAAGTCTTATTTTTCAAATGATGGGCTGACTGTGGTTGATTCTCAGTTAAACATCTGTCTGGTTCAAATCACAACCTTGAGCTAGGTTAGGAACTTTGAAAACTTCAGGAAGAAAAGTCACTTGATCCAGGGACAGTCCACACACACATATATATAGGCCTATTCCGACCTCTTTTTCATAATGGTGACATGGACCATTCATAACGTAGGAATATTCTTCAGAACTGTGAGCACAGGAAACCAAAGACCACCACAGCCAACCACAAACGAACAACCACATCCCACACCAACTCCGACCTCTCTCACCGCCAAACGAGCACAAGCAAACAACAGAGAACCTACATAAACAATGCTGACACCAAACCCTACTCATATCAAGTAAAAAAGAAACATCGTCACCCCACCCCCACCTACCTCCCCGTCCCACCCACTTCTCCCCCCCCCCTTTTTTTCTTTTCTAATGTCTCACCAACACTGACTTATAAAAATGTTATATGGAAAAATACGAGACATTGTACTACCTTTGAAAATCTTTAATAAAAATATTTTTTAAAAATAAAATAAAAATAAAAAAGGCATTGCCTCATTTTGCAGGTTGAGAACCTTCTGGTTCTCCAAACTGGATAGAATGCTTTTTGTATCTTGTATTTTTTATGTTGGGGGACATAAAAATCTACGAATGAAAGGTGGTATACAAATTAATTAAATTAATCTAAATTAGGAGGGCATTCAGGTGTGCACGCACCCCAGGAAAGTTGAAATGAACCGGGAGGAGGAATGCTCAAGCAAACCGCATGCAAAAGAACTTAAATGCACATGTTTCCCGAATCTGATAGACACCCTTTTCAAACAGTTTCTTAATTATGAGTTGAGGAGCTGTAAAACAACCACAATCTAAAACCAGGTTGTATGGAGTTGTGCATGGGTCACTTACCATCTACTGGAAACCATTTATCATTCAGTCCCGCAAATTCGAAATTTCCAGATTTTAATTTCAAAAAAACGTGTTGGCTCTGTGTGGAATTCTGTTTCAGCTGTTTAGGGCATAAGCCCTCTGAGTTAAAAGGCCAAATGCCATGAATAATCTCAATACGAACAAGCTAATGCATATGTGTTTCTCACGCAGGCTCAACATACTATGACAATGTACGGCCCCTTGCCTATCCTGACTCGGATGCTGTTCTCATCTGCTTTGACATTAGCCGCCCGGAGACCTTGGACAGCGTCCTTAAAAAGGTGAGCCAGCTAAAATGGGCTGGGGAGTTTGGGATGGGGCAGGGGGTGATCTTTCAGCTTTTGAGAGAGCCGACATCTCGGAAGAGACAGCGGGACTCCAGAATCACAGTTGTGCTACAGGCTCTAAGCTGGCTTTGAAGACACTCGAACTCAGGACGCAAGGGAGGAACGTGCTAAGAGGAAGGCACGCTTGGCAAATCCACACTGTGATCAGCTCCCACCCGGAAGCCAATGTCCCCACTGTGGAAGGACGTGTGGATCCAGAATTGGCCTCCACAGTCACTTGCGGACTCATTGTTAAAACCGTGTTTATGGAAGACAATCTTACTCGGCTATGAGTGATCGCAGAAGAAGAAGAAGAAGAAGAAGAAGAAGAAGAAGAAGAAGAAGAAGAGGCTTTAAGCTTTGGTTTCTGACATCGTTTCCCTTCCGGAGCTTGCATTCTGGGAATCTGGGGGTGGGACTCCAGGGGAAAGACTCTAGTCCTCATGCCTAAAATATATCTGACAACTTGCCGGCAAATGCTGCTATCCAGGGAGCACTGTCCACGTGCGAAAACAGGAGACTGCAAATGGAACAGCGATGCTGTTCTTGCATGCTGTTCTTCTCACATCTATTTGCGGAATATTCTGTGCCAGCTGTGGATTATGGCCAGCATAACCCAAATGTGCCTGGCAACTTGGCATATTTAGCTTCTTCTTCCTTTAAACCAGAGCGGCTGGAGCCAAGAGCTGTTTCTGTTACGTGACACTGTGGGTGAGGCTTTAACTTTATATTATTTTAGTTTAAAGTTCCCAGAAGTCGATGCCTCAGGACTCGGAACCCACCTAGTCCCAACTGCATGCTCAGTGACCTTGAGTTCTGGACTTCTGGGGGGGTGGGTGGGAACTAAGAGGGTTTTGAAATCCTCTGTGCGATCTCTGTGCGTTCTGGCAAATTGTTCCTGTTCCCACTGCTCACCTTCGGTCTGTCTCTGCAGCAACCCTCCCAGAGGCTTTGAGGGGAACGTGTGGAGGGCTTTTTGAAGCTTAAAACAAATGGGTGTCCCCTAGGACTTCTTTTCCGAACAGCTTTCTGCTTCCCTCCAGTGAACCCTGCACAGGCTTGTGTGGCAGAAAGAGCCCCTCAGGTGCTGCGAAGCAGAAATCAGGGGGTGTAGCTTTTTGATACTGATATAAATATGGGAGGTTTTGAAAGCGGAGTGTTGTGCCCCCAGGCTGAAATGTGAATGCGTCGGGGAGGGGTGGGGAGCCCTCGTAATTGCTGCCCGTTGGGTGCAAAACTGGAGTTGGCTGCAAAATAGGAACCTGCTTTTGATTTCCCACTGAGCTTTGGCTCCACACAGCTTGTAAGGCCAGAGGGGAAGGGAAAACCATTTGATGCTCTTTGAATAAACAACTTTGTAGAGACTTGATTTCTACTGAGCCGAGGCTCGGTGGAGCCACCAAGGTGACCCAAATTCTGTGCCAGAAATCTGTATGAACAGTGCAAATAATCCTGAATTTTCCCATTTGTGCATTCTGCTTCTGTTATTTGCTGGTAGGGAGGGGAAAAAACTCCCCAAAGATTTATTCAAGGCTGTGTAGCAGTCCCCATCACTGACGGAATCCTTCTCAGCCCAACCCCATAACACTGGAGACTTTCCCACACTTTGAAGTGTTTTGAGCCTCACGGGCTAGAAACTTGATTTTATAGCTGATGTTTGAAGCAGAGACACTTGGAATACTGAAGTATGTTGGCCAATACCAATTTCTGTTCCTGGGGTGGTGCGACAATGAAGTCATGGAAAAGAAAAAGAAGCCTTGGAGTTTATGCAGAGAGCAGAGCCATCATCGCTGAGCAAAATAAGCCAGACTCTACCAATATATTATTTAGATGCCCAAGCAGCCAGGCACTGTGCAAAAACTGTTGAAAGAGAACATGTCGGAACCTGAAAGCTTTACAATAGAAATCATCCGCACGTAATCTAAATTTTGCAAAGGGGTAGCGTATCATTTTTATGTGCTGAATATCGGCAAGCAACGCCCTTTCCTTTCCTGGAACGCTGCTTTTCTGTATTGTTGCTGATTTATGGAATGTGGCATCGCATGAAAAAACATTACCAGTGGTATTTTGCTGCTCGTCTAAATAGCAACAAGTGTTGCAGCAGAGAGCGCTTTGAAAAAAATGGGAAATGGCTAAAGAAGCATAATGGAGGTGAGAGGTGTCAGGGACTGGCTGGACCGAAAAGGAGTGGTGGGAGCCCCAAGGGAAACCCCAGAGGAGGAAGGATCAGAGCCCGGGGATTGGTGGTGGGACACTGAGGAGAGGTCACAGGGAGAACTGGATGTTGAAGGGGCAACAGGGTTTAGTGAGCAGGAAGAGCCGGTGACAGGGAGCAGTTCAGACTCCGAGGATGAAGCAGAGAAGGGGGTTCAAGAGGCTGCTGAGGAATCCAGGGAGTCTCCCTCTTCGGCTGCAACAAGCTCTCCTCCCCGCTGGTCTCCAAGAATGCGCAGGATAATGATAGCAGAGCAGAGTCCAGAGGTGCGCAGGCGCAGTTTGAGACTGCTTGGGGAACATCCGGGATAGGAGGAGCCTTGGACGGGGTTGAAGGCAGGGACCTTCAGTCCTGGCAACTGCTCCATAGGGGCAAGACCTGCTGAGAAGTGTTGCCGAGTTGTATGCCATTTTCTTGAATAAAGAGTTAACCTCATTGACAACGGAGCCTTGCGTCTCTCGTGCTGACCTGCGTCTGACTTCAGCCCCGGCAGCAGGTGACTGAGCCAGTTTTTCTAACCCCACTGTTCTTTATTTCCCGATTCTTGTTCCCTTGCAGTGGCAGGGGGAGACGCAGGAGTTCTGCCCCAGCGCCAAGGTGGTTCTGGTGGGCTGCAAACTGGACATGCGCACCGACATGAACACTTTACGGGAACTTTCCAAACAGCGCCTTATCCCCGTCACACATGAGCAGGTGTGTTGTCATAGTCGTCTTTGTTGCTTTCCTTAGAGCCTGGGCTCACCTTACGTAAGCCCCAAACTCAGTGTTAAAGCCTCCATTTCAAGATACGTTAAAAAAAACGGAGACTGGCTCTGAGCAGGCGAAAGGTGCATTTCAAGTAAGTGAGAGAGGAAGTCCTTGGTGCCAGAAGATGTGGATGTGAGCCTGCCCACCCCTTGCACCTCTGCTTTTAAAAACTGATCATTGGCCTGGAGATTAATAATAATAATAACAATAATAAGCCCATCTGTCTGGGTTACCCCAGCCACTCTGGGTGGCTTCCAGTAAATTAAAACACAGTAAGACAGCAAACATTAAAAATTTAGGGTTCAGAAGTCTGAAGGATGTATAGATTCTTGCACCTCACATGTGCAGGAGGTAAACGCATGCCAACCCCCAGTTGACTAGAAGCACCCAGTGCATGTAAGCTACGTTTATCTTCTCTGGTTTATGCACTTGTGTGTACAGGTGAAACTCGAAAAATTAGAATATCGTGGAAAGGTTCATTTCTTTCAGTAATTCAACTTAAAAGGTGAAACTAATATATGAGATAGACTCATGACGACACGCAAAGCGAGATATGTCAAGCCTTTATTTGTTATAATTGTGATGATTATGGCGTGCAGCTGATGAGAACCCCAAATTAACAATTTCAACTTTGGGGTTTCCATCAGCTGTGCGCCATAATCGTCACAATTATAGCAAGCAAAGGCTTGACATATCTCGCTTTGCATGTCATGAGTCTATCTCATATATTAAACTCCAGTAGCTAATGAAAACAATTGCTTACATAAATGGACTTCTCCACGATATTCTAATTTTTTCGAGTTTCACCTGTGTGTGTGTGTGTGTGTGTGTGTGTGTGTGTGTGAACTCCCTACCCCCAGATGTATTTTCTGGCAGGAAAAGAATGGAAGGCAGAAAAAAAAAGGACCGCAGGGCAGGTAATTGCAGGTGACGCAAGCTAACGAGCCAGCCCATGTGTTCAGGGCTGCTAATTAATCTGCAAAATGGGGGGGGGCGGGGGAATGCTTTCCCAACCCATATACGGTCACGTTTTTTAAAGGATTCCTCTCTATCCTGCAGCCCGCCCTGTGGCCAATGAAATGAGCAGGACAGAAACCAAGGTGAATAAAACTCCAACCCCTTATGTTCAAAGGCAACTGCATCTGAAGTACCAGGCAGGAAGGGACAAGGCAGCGCACTTTGCGATGCTCATCTTGCACTCCCCCCACCCCCCCGGGGGGGGGAGGGCAGGGGGCAGAGGGGAGCCGAATGGCAGCTGAGAGCGTTCATCTCTGCCTTTCGTGCCAACCCAGCAAGGCAAGTGCTTAACACGTGTTTTGCACTCCGGCACCCCAGCCTTTTTCTCACCCCCTCCCTAGTTTTACGCACCAGCCCTTCCTCCCTTGCTCGATTTGTTATATATATTTTTTCTCTCCCCCCCCCCTTTTTTTTAAAAGAAGCACTTTGCTCTCTTTCTACCTTCTAGGGAAAAAATACCTAAAATTAACTGCTAGCTGTGATGTTAAAGAAACACATGGAGTTAGCAACATCTAGGGAAGGTGGTGAGTGGAGAGCCATTTGGCGGGGGGGGGGAGGCCTCCATATTAGTGCTAGGAGTACGGATCCTGTGTGTGTGTTTTTTAGAGGATGGATGGGAGCAGGTCTTGACAAAATCAGAGGGGGAGGCTTATGAAACCAAGGTGAGAGGAGGGGGGAAGCAGAAGAACAAAATACGGGGGCCAGGTTCTGGCATACAGGCCCTTGCAGAGCCAGGCAGAGGCCCGGGCCAGGTAGATAATGTGCCCCCCCTTTTTCTTTTACCCTGGGGATTTCTAGGCTTGAACCGTATCTGCCTATAAAGACAAAATGGAAAATATAGATATACAATGGTGCTTTTTTAAAAAATACATAGGGAGAAGGATTATTTTAAGTATTTACATTTAAATAATGGTGAGCGATTGTGAATATGCTGACCGAGGCCCCCTTTGGAATTGGAGGCCCGGGCCTAGTGGCCCATATGACCCCCCCCCCCGGTTTGGGCCTGCTGGCATAATGTTTTGGCGCTTTTCTCCCCCCTCCCCCCCCACAGGGCAGCATTTTGGCCAGGCAGTTGGGTGCCGTGGCGTATGTGGAATGCTCCTCCAAGGTTTCGGAGAACAGCGTACGGGACGTTTTCCACGTGACCACCCTGGCGTCCGTCAACCGCGTCCACAAGCACCTCAAGCGCAGCAACTCAAAGCGAGGGCTGAAGCGGTTGGCGCAGCCGCCCGCTCGGACGGACTTGTTGACTGACCCCGAGATCCACAAAGACCGGGCCAAGAGCTGCTCGGTGATGTGAGAGGAGGAGACCCCCCCCCCCGGAGGGGCTGAAGCACAGCACTGCCTGTCTTGTTCATATCTCTTTGTACAGTGTTTGGTCAGGGGGAGGTCTCTGCGCCGTTCCCCGGGATGTAGGCCTGAGAGGAAACAGGCAGCCTTCCCCCCCGGGGGGAAAAAAACAAAACGTTTCTGCCTGAAGCCGCGAAATGCTATGCATACAGTGACAACGTCTGGATGTGGGGCTAGTATTGCACAGGACACAGAAAATGCTCAGGTCGCAGATGACCTCCGAGGAAAAGGAGCGCATCACTGCGTGAGGCACAGATATCGGGGGCAGCGGGGGTGGGGGGTGGGGCACAAATCTTCTTATTCTCTTCAGAGCAATTATTTTCGATCTGGCGTACGATGTGTAGGTTGCCCAGGCCACTGGCCTCTTTGTACAGCCACGGCGTGGGGCAGTCGAGCCATGCCTTTAGCATGTGTACATGTGTGTGTGTGCGTGTTTGTGAATTGTATGCGCAAGGCGAAGTGCGGGGGCTAGCGCTCCTGCACGGGTCCGGTGGTCGCGGAATAAAGAGCTGCGGATGGGTTGGCAGAAAAGGGTGGTCATTTGAGAAGACAAAATGGCGGCGGGTGTGGGTAGGGTGCGCGTCATTTTTGCAAAGGCGGGAGAAAGATGGTAGCGGAGGCCGGGGTGGGCTGAAACGCTTTGTAGGGGAATGGTAAACAGAAGTGCATTTAAGGCCTTGGACCATGGGGTAGCTTCACTACTGAACAGGTGAGGCACAGCCAGGTAGGTGGCTGGAAGGATGGTTGGAGAGGTCAGGAGCTGTGGCGGGAGCCATCTTTCCTCACAGCATCCTCTCAGTCACACCCTCTAGTGCCTTCAAATGCAGGACATCCATGCCTCTCTCATTCGCTTTGTATGATTCAAGAGACGGGAGAGGGACAAATGTACCTCTCAGAGCCGCTCCAGCGTCGCGAGAGGAGGCCAGTTTTCCCCCTGTTGCTGTGCCTTCATCACTTCCTTGTTGCTTGAAATGCTTTTGACCGCTGCATTGAGGTTGATGCCAAAGCAGAGGTTAGCTGGGAGCTTTTTCATCATATCTTTTCCCCGAGGAAAAAGGAGGGTAGGAGAAAGAAGGACGGGTCCACTTCTGTGCCATGGGTAGTAAATTAACCATGACATTGTTTTGGCAATTTATTGCTGCTGCTGGCTTTCAGTTCCGCGGCGCTGCGTGGTTTTGGTTTGCACCAAAGAGAAGCCACTCTTTCGTTTTCCCTCAAAACACATTTGCGTCTGAAGTCTCTCCCTTCCCACGACGTATCTGGGCGATGCTGCTTTTGGGGCAGCGGGAACCCGGGCACGTTTATCGGGAGGTATGGAAATGCCGCCATGCAAATTCCCTCTTGAGATGATTTGGAGAAATGGGCTTGATAGACAGGAGCACAGCCTACGTGTGTGTCAAGAGGCCAGGAAGCAATGTCGCATTAGCATTCATTATAAGGGCCCTGGCAGAGAGTGAGGTCGAGCCACGGATTGTTGCCAATGGACAAATCTGCAATGATTGGAGGAGGAGGAGGAGGAGAGGGAGAAAGCTGCTGACTTTGGGCCCTGAACCAGAGAAGTGAACAGAGATGGCTGTGTGTGTCAAGCAACTTCTTCTTGCAACTCGAAATAATAACTGCAGGAGACTTGCTCCAATGCTCACTAATATATCCGGGAAGCCAGCGTTGGGTTTGGGTACCGTTTTAGGTTCTTGATGGGTGTAAAGCTCGTTCTTCCTAAAACACAAACCGATCAAATTTTCGCCACCACCGTTAACTTTTCCCGCCCTCTGGTGCAATCGAAGGACTTTTCTCTGGAGCAAATGCATGCAAGGCTCTAAGGGGAGGCGGTGGCTCTGGGTTCCAAGCCTGCCTGGCAAAGTGCAATTTGGTTGTGTGGGGAAACGACCTCTGCATATGCTCAGGTGTTCTAGGACTACGGAAAAATATATATAAAAAAATCTGGAGCAATAATGTGCTTCTGACAAAGGGATTTTGGTGACGCAGCCCCCCGAGTTGTAGACTGATCTCATACCCTCCCAACATTTCTCTGATGAAATTAGGGGAAACACTGAACATTAAAAAAAAAAAAACACTTCCCTATACAGGGCTGCCTTCAGATGTCTTCTAAAGTTTGCCTAGTTACTTATCTCCTTGACTTTGGGGTCGCATAACTCCATACCCTCCAACATTTCTCCGATGAAAACGAGGATGTTCTAAAGAAAATTGGGACATTCTGGGATGGAATCAGAAACCTGGACAGCTTCTGTAAATCCCTGGAAAATGGGGGCACTTGGAGGGTCTACCATGGCAGCACCCATTGAGATCGGGGGGTGGCTAACCTATGCCCCCCCTATATGTTTTTGGGCACCTGGCAGAAATGCAGGCCACAAACTTGCCAACCCGGCTTGTAGGGCTTTGTTTGAGTGAGGCCTTGAGTGTATCTCTTCTTGTGGCAAAGAAAGGGGTCTCCATTTTCTACCTCACCTCTGAGCAGCCAATGCCTTGTCCACACACACACACACACACACACACACACACCATGACTTTAGGACTCTTGAGATTGCAGCGGCTGCTTTCTACGCTTTCAACCCTTCTCAGTGGCTTCTCCCTTTCGAGTTAGCGGGCTGAGTGCCACAGTTGCTCTGGCACCGGGGGAATCTATTCACAGGCAGGATTAGCCGAGGCTGCCTGTTCATCCTCTCTGCCAAAATGAAATAAAAAAAGGCACAATTGTTAACTGCGCTGGGTTTGAGGACAGCGGCTCCATTGTCCTGGCTGGGCAGCAGCTGGTGTTTCCAGCATCTCCCTTCCAGCCTCTCCTTGGTCTGGGATTTCAACATAGGGTTATCTCAGGCCACGGTCGTCCATGAGGCCACCAAGGAGAGGCCCAAACCCCACACATCCAGGCAGGCCTTCGTTGGTAAAAATTGCATGCGCAAGAGAGGGGAGGTTACCCGGATGGAAGATATGGAACCTTTTATCCCCATATAAAGCTACTGAGGGAAGGAAACCTCAACGATCACCGAAAGATTTTGAATCTGATAGAAAAATAATAATAATAAATTTTCAGGCTGAGGTGTTTCATTTCCGTTTCTCTTTCCCATCCCTAACCCCCCCCCCCCCGCTCCTGCATCTCCAAATGCAAAATGTTTGGGCTAATTTAGCAGTTAGCAAGTTTTGTACAAAAGCCGTTCGTTCGCTTAGCCTGACCTGCCCGCTAAGCCAAATAATTCCTTGGAGCTTAGGTATTTTGCCGTCAGCGTATGATTATTATTAGGCTTCTAATACATAAATTGCCTCCCCTGATGAGATGAAAACCTTATTAAGAGAACAATTGTTCCTCACAGAGTTGTGTTTTCCCTCCTCTCCCTCCTCAATAGCTCCTTTTGCTGCTCCATATTTGGTCTGCACTGGGAGGCATGGATGGTGAAGGAGACGTTTGCCAAATATTCGGGGTCGTTGTTGTTTTTTGTCACTAGATTACTGGATGCAATTCCTTTTTCCGGTGTGTTCAGCTGTGTTTTGTAATGCAAGGCCTTGGCACTAGGGCCCTTTCAGAAGCTGGAGTGCCTCTGAGCATGGGCAAATGTACCTATGATTGTGTGCTAGGGGTTCTGGAAGGTACCTGTCCTGAATAAAATAATAATGGCTGCCTTTCTTCTCCTTGCCCATGGCTGATAATGAACTATTAAGTGATGGACACCTTGGAAGTGAAGAGTAATACATTGCTGCAGTGATTTTTCCTGTCAGGAAAGGGAGCCTTCATAATTTATTAATCCTATTTTTAGCATAATAGTTCTGACCATAAATGAACCTCACTAAAGCAAATTTTCGAGGTCTTTATTAATCATTAAATAGCATCCTCTCAGTAAGCTGCTTGAATAAAAGCCTCATAAACGCCCAAATTAACTAGCAATGGGGCCCTGGGCATGGGTTGAAATTCAAAGGCTCCCTTTTGCAAGCAAAAAAACAAAAATCGAAAAACCAACTTCTCGGTGCCAAGTTTGTGAAAGCTGGAAGGACAGACAAGGCATTTGTAGTCATTGAAAGGAGATTCGGCCATCTTTGATGGTGATCTACCTCAGGGATTATCCTGAAATGTGTTTGAACATTATTTTAGAATAGGTAGCCTATGACTCTCCAAATGTTCCTGGACTACAACTCCCATAATCTCTGGCCACTGGCTTGTTGGGGCTTTAATTCAGCAACACCTGGAGGGCCAAAGTCTGGGGCCATCTTCCTCAGAATAGTCTGGGGCCATTTTCCTCATAATAATCTGGAGCCACCTTCCTCAGAATAGGCTACCCTGGACTCTGCTTCTATGTTTACCTCACTTCCACCTGGTTTGTAAAGTCAGCAAGAGTCAATGGAGTCTGGTGGGTGGGAAGGAAGAGCTTTTTTCCCATTTCTGAAGTGGGCATGATTTTAATTCCAGAAGATGTTCCTGGAACGTGTGCAGAGGAGGGCAACCAAAATGATCCAAGGCCTGGAAACCAAGCCTTGTAAGGAATGGTTGAAGGAGCTGGGTATGCTTAGCCTGGAAAAGAGGTGACTGAGAGGAAATGCGATAGCCATCTTCAAATATCTAAAGGGCTGTTCCATGGGAGTAAGGATCCTGCTCTGGAAGGTAGGACTCAAACCAAGGGCTCCAAGTTACGAGAAAGGAGATTCCGATTAAACATCAGGAAACACTTTCTGACAGTAAGAGCAGTGAGACAGTGGAACGGTCTCCCTCAGTAGGTTGTGGACTGACTCTTCTTCCTTGGAAGTTTTTAAGCAGAGGTTGGGCGGCCATTCATCATGGATGCTTTAGTTGAGATTCCTGCATTGCAGGGGGTTGGACTGGATAACCCTTGGTGTCCCTTCCAACTCTATACAATTCTATGATTCTAAGTAGTGGTGGGCTCGAAGTCCACCTGCCATGACGCTATGGCTGCTGCCTTGGTGGCAACCCTGCTGCTTCACCCTCAAGTGTGTGGTTGTAGCTACTTGGCGGTGAAGGGAAACCACTCGGGTTCATTGTCCTTCTCTCCAAGCAACATTGCAAGGTCCAGGCAGGAGCCCTGCCTCCAGAGTTGGAGAGCAAACAGATCTTGTTTATGAGCTTTTGCTTTCTCGGGGGGTTTGTTGCTACTTGAACAATACATAACACTCCGCTCACGAGTTTTATCTGCCTGTCAGTTGCTAGGCATTGCCCCGAGGTGCAGAAGGAGTTGGCTGGGGATCAGATGGCTTCCTTCAACCCTGTTCTATAATCCCCAACAGAGAAGTGTTTGGGGATCAGGTTTATGGAACTGGAAGAGAGACCAAAGGGCTCTTCTGTCCAGGACTTAACACCCACATAGGCTAGTAGTCCATGAAAGCCGGAAGCCGCGTGCTACAAGTGGAGAGCAAGGATCCTCTTCTTAAAAATGCTGATATCTCGAGCAGTTTTCTTAGTCACGTGGCTTATTGCTTATCTAGACAAAAACAAGCTGTTGACATAATTCCCAATTGGGTTTTCTACCTTTGCAGCTGCAGGGAAAGCTGAGCAGGCTTTTTGCAGGTTGGGGTTGAAGCATCGGAAGGAAGGCTGTCCTCATTCGCTGCATGTTGGCATACCTTACAACATCTCTCCGATGAAAATAGGGACGTCCTATTCAATAATTATAATTTTATTATTTATACCCCAGCCACTCTGGGCGGCTTCCAATATATATAAACATAATAAAACTTTAAAAAAAAAAACTTCCCTATACAGGGCTGCTTTCAGATGTCTTCTAAAGGTTGTGTAGTTACTTATCTCCTTAGCTCGGGAGTCACATAACTCCATACCTTCCACCTTTTCTCCAATAAAACAGGAAAAGGGGGGCATTCCGGGATCAAATCTGAAAGTGGGACGGCCTCTCTACATCTGGGACTGTCCCTGGAAAATAGGGATACTTGGAGTGTCGGTATTGGTGGAGGTTGGACCATGCCCAGCGAAATTTGCTTCTCCCTTTGCAAAAGTTTCTTACACTGGTGATTCACAGCATTAACGGTTGCTGTGCCAGCTCTTCAGAAGAGTTCGACCAAAGCAGAAATTTGTTGTTAATAGCTGTGGCTGCCGTTTTCTTCGGGAAACCAAAGAACCCAAAATGAAAGACTTTTAAGTAGTAGTAGTTGCCAGGACATTACTCTGTTCACTTCCACATGGTTCCATCCTTATTTCAGACACTGTGATATAGATAGATAGATAGATAGATAGATAGATAGATAGATAGATAGATATGCATATATCACAATGTTTAGCTAGTGATATATCAGCATGTTGAAAACCAGACATCGCTTGGCCCTGCTCTCCATCCCACTTGGGTATTAGGACCTAGGGAGAAGTTAATAATGATTTGTTAGAGGGCATAGTGGTGAGCAGAACAGAATACCTTCTGGGAGCCACAGGAAATGAGAATTCGTGGTCAGAAACTCCCCTTTCTCCTGGGCTCCTGCAGGACATTCCAACACCTACATTTCTCCTGTCTCCCACCTGGGAGTGGGGTGGGGGACCTGATCCACGACAGCAGGCTTGCACCCTGAAGTATGAAACAACTTCTGTTCTGCCTCTGACAACATACCCTCCAACATTTATCCTATGAAAACAGGGACGCCCTATTCCATAATAATAATAATAATAATAATAATAATAATAATAATAATAATAATAATAAATACCCTGCCCGGGGTTGCCCCAGCAACTCTGGGTGGCTTCCAACATATATAAAAACATAACTAAACATTAAACAGTAAAAAACATCCCTATACAGGGCTGCCTTCAGATGCCTTCTAAAAGTTGTATACCAGTAGTTACTTATCTCATTGGCTCGTGTCGCATAACCCCATACCCTCCAACATTTCTCTGATAAAAATAGGGACGTCCTAAGGCAGGGGTAGGCAAACTAAGGCCTCAATCCGGCCCGTGGACGGTCTGGGAATCAGCCTGTTTTTACATGAGTAGTGTTAAGTTGTGGGTGGACACAGCAGACAACACAGTGATTTCCAAACAGCTCTTGTTTATTCTCAGGCTGGAACAGAAGTGAGCTGAAGGGCTCAGCAGCCTGCTTATATAGAACTCAGCTACAAAGCAACAGTAACAACTTTCTGTAGTTACTCAATCCCTGAACGTCACTTTCAATCCCTCATTTGCATGTGCGGACCTGAGTGAAAACTGCAGCAGAATGAACTATATACACACACCCCTAGTGGCCTAGGGTGAGAACTTCAATACATAACAAGTAGAATGTGTCCTTTTATTTAAAATGCATCTCTGGGTTATTTGTGGGGCCTGCCTGGTGTTTTTACATGAGCAGAATGTGTGCTTTTATTTCAAATGCACCTCTGGGTTATTTGTGGGGCATTGGAATTCGTTCATTTCCCCCCAAAAAATACAGTCCTGCCCACCACATGGTCTGAGGGACAGTGGACCGGCCCACGGCTGAAAAAGGTTGCTGACCCCTGTCCTAAGGAAAAGCAGGATATTCCGGGATCAAATCAGAATCTGGTACGGCTTCTGTAAATCCGGGCCTGTCCCTGGAAAAAAAGGAACACGTGGAGGGTCTGTGCTAATGCCCTCCTCATGGCGACCCAAGGTTGTACCACTGCTGCACTGTTAGTTGGATTTATTTGGTTTGGTTTGGTTCAATAGGCCCAGTCCCGCAAAGCACTGCAAATGCCCAGAGCTTCCTTTATAGCCTTTCCAAGGTGCTGGCCTTTGGTGCAGGTGCTTGTCAGCTAAGTAAGCAAGGTTATGCAGTTACAGGTGGGTAGCCGTGTTAGTCTGCCATAGTCGAAACAAAATAGGACATTCTTTTCAGTAGCACCTTAGAGACCAACTGTGTTTGTTCTTGGTATGAGCTTTTGTGTGCATGCACACTTCTTCAGATACACTGAAACAGAAGTCACCAGATCCTTAAATATAGTGAGGGAGTGGGGAGGGGTATTACTCAGAAGGGTGGTGGGAATGGGTGATCAGGTGATAGGTGTGGAAAACCTGTTGACGACTCTTAACGGCTGCAATTAGTCTTGCAGGGAAAGGCAAGGGGTGAGATGGCTAAAGATAGCTTTGTTATGTATAATGAGATAAGAATCCAATGTCTTTGTTCAGACCAGGTTTCTCCATGGTTCTAAGTTTGGTGATTAGTTGCAATTCAGCCACTTCTCTTTCCAGTCTATTTCTGAAATTTCTTTGTATTAAGACAGCTACTTTGAGATCTTTTATAGAATGTCCTGGGAGATTGAAGTGTTCTCCCTTGCCTTTCCCTGCAAGACTAATTGCAGCCGTTAAGAGTCGTCAACAGGTTTTCCACACCTATCACCTGATCACCCATTCCCACCACCCTTCTGAGTAATACCCCTCCCCACTCCCTCAGTATATTTAAGGATCTGGTGACTTCTGTTTCAGTGTATCTGAAGAAGTGTGCATGCACACGAAAGCTCATACCAAGAACAAACACAGTTGGTCTCTAAGGTGCTACTGGAAAGAAGGTTATGCAGGTGTTCTTTTTTTAGAAAAGCATAATGATGGGAGTTGTGTTGCAGCAACATCTGGAGGACCACGAGTTCCCCACCTCTGGCAGAAAGTGGTGTCATGTTGCAGGAGACAATGGAGATCAGCTTGCAGGCGCAGTAGGCAAGGATGAAAAAGATGGACTAAGTCTGACTGAGGACAAGGCAGCTTAATGTGTTCAGTATAGAAAAAGGTGGGGGGGGGGTAACCTGGCAAATGGAAAGGGGGAGCAGGAAGCAAAGAGGGTGGGAGAAAAAAGTTTAATGTCCTGTGTGTTTTGCATCACTCAGGCCCTGCATCTACAAAAAAAAAAAAAATCCAAATTGCAAATATTTTTCTAATTGCAAAATTATGACAACAAATACCCAAAACTCTGCAAACACTTTGTTTCTCGATCACAGCAGATTTTTTAATCTGATTTTTTAAAATATGTATTTCTCATAATAGTTTTTAAACTTTTAAAGTTGTATGTTGAACTCCCCCCCCCCAACCTCTTTGCTTCCAAGCTTAATACAGTCACCTTAACGAACTATGTAAAAAGATCTACCTGAATTGTAGCTATTTCCACAACTTCCATTCCAAGCACAAGAGCTGAAATTAAAGATGGTCTCTTTCTAGTTTGTGATGACCTGTCAGAGCAGGTTGTCACTGGCCAGTTGACGAGACTGAAAGTGCCGGCCATTTACTGTAGCTTACCACCCCCTTGGTGCAAGGCTCCTCGCTGTTCGGCAGCTGCACGGCAGCACAAAGTTCAACAGGTGCAGCTGTCCCCCATCGCAGCACTTCTGTGGGCTTGCCATGAATAAAAGCCATTGATTGATGATGAAGCCACCGAGAGATGAACTCTCTCACACACACAGAGAGAGACGCAAGAACAGAACAAGAGGTAAAAGTGAGTGTTAGATTTGTTTGGCGGGCGTAATGACACGGGTGAAACACGATTCATGCAACCCACCCCATCCATCCTGCAGTTGTTGGGCCCCAAATCCTCACACAGCCTTGCCACCCGGACACTCAGCCGGTTTCTGCTGCCGTAGAAAGGGTGACGTAATGTGGAACAAGTGCAGCTAACCAGGCCCTGCATCTGACGGCCGCCTGCATTGCACCGTTTTCATAACCCTCACTGCTGCAAGCCTAACATTTCCCAGGGAGGGTGCGCACGAGAGCATTTATTTAGTGCACGGAGTTCATTAGCAGCTGTGGCTGAGAGAGCAGGGACAGCACAGTGGCGGCTGCAACAACAGCAGCAACAGCTGCTTAGACACACTATGTTATTTCCACTCAATGTATTGTTTCTTTCTCCACGGCACACTGCAGAACACTCTGCTTAGCCATTTCTGAGTGCAGCCTGCTCCAAGATGTTCCATCTCTAACCTCTTTTACCAATTGCCTCGGTGCTTAATTAACAGACCAGGACTTCCCAGGGCTCAGCCCTTCCTGGGTTCCCTGCCTAGTCCAGTGTTTGATCCTCAGCGAGGCTTTTCCAGCTACGTACTGGCAGGGGGATCCCTTACAAAATATGCCTTTGCGTATGAAGAAGGCGTTCTTTTCAGATCCTCAGAAGCGCAGGCTTCGGGAAAGGCTTCGGGTGCAAAATGCCTCGCAGAAGCACCAGCAAGGACGCACGGGTAGGCTGGAACTCTTGAGAAATAGAAATAAAAAAATAAACTCCAAACAATTCCCCAATTCAGGGAGCCTATGGATTTATTTGCTTGCTTGCTGTGTTTTCATCCTGCTTTCCAGACCATGATTGGCTCCCAAAGCATCTCACATCGATTGAAGGAGGCAGAGACACATCCTTGCAAACAAAAACAAAAAAACAAGAGAGACTCAAGGAGTGGGGAAGAGGCAGAGGAAAGCAACTAGTCCTCTATGGCCAGGACAAAGTGGAGAGCTACAAGGATGGCTATCCAGTTCAGGCTGGGCTGATCATCTTCCTTTGCTAGTGTTCTTGCTTGAACCAGCACTCACTAACTGAAGAAGTTTCCCTTCTTCGTCTTGGTTCTGCAGTCCTGGAAAACAGGCATCTGGAACAGAGTGTACTTTCTGGCACGAAGGGGAAGGGAACAGCATCTCTGGCTGTGATCTCCTACTGGCTGTGATGGTCTTCCTGGGAGGCAGTGTGTGCAGCCTTCCATCCGCCCCTGGTTCCCTGGCTTGATGTTAGCTTTTGTATCGTCACTGTATTTTAAATGGAAGCTTGCAAGCAGTCTTCAAAGGCAGACCCATGTCATCAAATCAAGGTGCTACCAGACTACCTGTCCAGGAGGGATGGGATTTAATGCACCAGCCTCCCCTGGTGAAATATACTGTTGCATGACACCCCAATCTCTGAGCAGTGCGAGATTGCAGAGGGTTCTTGTTTCCTTTTGAAAACAAGGCACAATGGAGACTGTGGTGTCTTTATGATACATGGTTTATTTACACAAATATATAACCTGAACCTGCGATGGAGGGGTTCACAGCATCAGCATCCCAAGCGGGTTTTGCTTCTCCCATAGCTGCAGCCTTGGATTCAAACAGAAATCAACCATCATGCAGATTGCAGCCTTTGACAGCCTACCACCATTTTTCTTCCCATTTGACATCACTCCTGGTCTAAAACTCTCCTTCAAATTCCACCTTTGTCTTCTAAGTAACTGGGTTGAGGGAGGGGGCCCCTTGTCTGGCACAGAGCTCCCTCTCTGGTTTTCCTAATGGCTCATCACCTACCTTTTGTTCTCCTAATGGTCCATCACCCTAGGCAATTTCCTCTTCTGGAAACTGGCCTAGCTTAAATTTTAACTGAATTAAGGGGTTCAGGGCCTGGCACCCAGAAACTCATAACAAAGGGGAGCCTGGTACCTGCTAACTCATAACAATACTTAATGCCCCAGAAGCCAGTTGGGCACCCAGAGAAAGGACCAAATCTAAGAGGATGCCGCTGCCCCAGACAGTGAACGTGGATGGACCACTCATCAACTGCCTTGTCTGAACTGAGCTTCCATCTCAGGGCCCTCATCCAATCATCTCCTGCCCTGATCACAGATCAACTGATCAACACTCCACCTAAATGTGAAGAAAAGGAGTTGAACCATCAGATGCCATCAGCATATTGATTACACATCAGCTCATCTCCTCGAATAGCCTCCTTCTGCAGTTTCATGCATATGTTGAATAGCATGGGTGACAAAACAGAGCCCAGTATAGCCATGAGTTTCTATACTCTTAAACTAACCTATAGTATACTACGAAATGAACCATAGTTTCACCATATGGTGAAAACAGCCCCTCAGCCCATCTAGAGGTACTTAGGTTGATGGCATCCAAATCTGTATAGAAGCTCAGGAGAATGAACAGGGCCACACTCTCCACGTTCTTCTCTTATCTCATGGATAATCCATCTAGCCAGTCCAAATGGTTTTGGTGCCAAACCACTGCCTGGACCTCTCTTGCAATAATCATTCTTATTCAAGAGTGACTGGAGTTGACATGCCACAACCCACTCAGAGCACACTGCCCAAGCAGGGCATAGCTTATGACACACAGGACACAACTTACATGCAGAAGGTTCATCTCCAGCTAGAAGGAGAAGCAGGGGCAGGCCCTTCAAAACACGAGGCCCTGGAGATCCAACTTCAATTGGGCCTAGAGCGGGGAAGATAGGAAAGCTGTGGGACTCCAGTTACTGTTGATTTATATCAGGGATAGCCAACATGGTGCTGTCCGGATGTTGTTAGACCACGTCTCAATTCCCATCATATCTGACGCACTGAACATGTGGTCTGGGATGCCTGTGCCTCCTCGCCCTTGATATTGGACTCCAATAAGGGTAAGTAGCTCTAAGGGTCACTTGCCCTTATTTTTAAAGGCTGCGGCTCTGTGCTTTGAACAGCAGTAGTACAGACAGGTGTCAGCAGGTGAACATCTCTCCTCCTCCTCCTTGCTCCCAGGCATTGAGATGTTGCAGTGGTGGGAAAGGCTTCGGTTGTTGATTTCTTCCTGTTGTGCAAGGAGGTTCTTCCATGAAAAAGCAACGAGCTGGGAAGCATCTCTTTTTATTTTTTTTTTATAAGAATTTATTGGCATTTTCTATAACAACATATACCCACACCCACACCTACAATTAAACAAATGCAAAACACATAGAACAAATACAAACAGTGTCAAGTTTTCTTATTGCATCTTTCTAGAAAAAAAAAAAAAATTCTATTTCCATATCTTGACTGTTGACTTCCCCTGCCTTTTCACCTTCGAGTTTATATCCTAGATCTATTTTATAACCATTTCTCCTAAAAAAGAATAAAGAAATTAAATTCAGTTGTATAATTACAGTCAATCATGTCTTCAACATTTTACTAAAAATACATCTCTGCATCTTGATCTCAATCCTCTTATTCCATAAACTTAATCCACTTAAATTTACTTTACTTATACTCCACCTCACTGATCTTCACAACTCATTCGATCAAATCTATCTCTTCTATCCTTAAGATTGCTGCTAATAACATGATAACTAGAAATATCTCCTTTCATGTTCAAATAAAAAATATAACAGAAAATTGTTGACAGTATTCACCCTCCGATTTCAGTTTACCATAACAGGCTACCTTAAGTTTTACTTATTGCTTCACCCCACACCCCCTCTGTCCATTATTCTTCTCCTGGTGGTTTCAACACTGAACTTCCATGTAGCTTCCCTCTCCAAATGTCCACAGATCCAGGCACAGTCCAAACCTCTCCTTGCCACGAGTTCAGAGGTATCCATCTCATCATCTCTCAGCTTCTTCGGTTCTTTGTGACATTCCTTTTCTTCTTGTAAATACCTTAATTCTCTGTCCCTGGCCCCCGAGCTCACACCTCGGGGACTGGATATAAAAAATCTTGACGTCGCCTTGGGGCTGCCACCCCCAGAAAGCGAATTTCTTCTCCGAAGTAGCTCACTCATCAATCCTCTCAGCTCCTTGGCAAGGCATTCTTCCAAAGTGTCAAAAGTTTTGAAAGCCTCCTCTGTGGGCAATTGGTTCCATTTCAGACCCCCACACAAGACTTTGACTTTTCTACAAAGCAGTTCCACCTTCAAGGCAGTGAGTCTCTGTTCATCCGTTAGTCCAGAGTTCAAAACCAGTTCAAGGACGAAGCCCAACATACTGGCAGAGGAGGAGGAAGTGGGTGTCATATTTCTACTCCCCTCTTTGTTCGTCGCCATTTTCCTGAGCTGGAGCGCAAATACCGCAACTTTAAATGGAGATATTTTCCTCTAATTAGCTTCCCGAAAGAAAAATTAGCCAGTCTCATGTGTCAGTTTTAAATACATTATAACCAGTTCTGTAGCAGTAATCACTCAGATTGGTTAGATTCTTGAGCTCGAAGGGAGGGAGGCAGGCTGCCCTTCTCCTTCTCCCCGGATCGTCCCAAAAGCACGATTTCACTCAAATTCTTTACTCACGACCACCGGGTTCCTTTAGCTCCATTCTTCACAGGTAGAACTTAGACGCTCACCGCGGGCTCTGTCGCCGCATTTGCATCCCGGTTGGGGCATGTCCCCGAAGCCCGGCTCCGGTTGTCCCTTCACCCCCACTCCCCCTTTACAGGGGGAGCGAGGGAAGGGTTCGGAGCCTCCGCGGGCGCTGCCGGGGAGCCCAGGGTGCGGGACGCTCTTCCCGCACCCCAACCGGAGCCGCGCGCTGCGGTAGCGCGGCTCCTAACCCCCGGGATGGACAAGGCGCTTCGCACCCGAAGCAGCCTTCGACCACCCGGCGATGGCGTCGCCGCCGGAAGTCCGGGAAGCATCTCTTTTTAACACGCCACTGGACTCTTTCTCCTTTACTAATACGCCCATTGCTTACTACCCCACCTAGGGCCAGCTGCTCCCTTAACACAGCACTGAGATGGGTTGCTCTGCCAAATGCCATAGGGCCCAAAGCAGAGGCGGTTTTAAATGGGCAGAGTCACCCTAGGAGGGGAAATGTGCCAGTTCCGTGGCACAGCAACCATCCGTTAGAGATTGCATGCTTCTGGTACATGCTGGGAGCGGAGACTCAAACAACACTGGCCAACTCAGCAAAGGGTCGGGTGAGGACCTGGGGCGGCAGGGGTGTGCACCTCTGTTCTTAAGAAGAAAAAACAACGGTGTTATTTAATTCCCCTCCAATTTATGTATGCAATCTCACAGTACTTGCATGGATGGGTCGCAACATTCACGGACGGCTCCATGTGTATGTAGCAAAGCCCGGATCAGTTTTGGAGTTCAGAACAGCCTTTCTAGAACCTTACCATACTCAGAGTCAAATAATAATGATAATAATAAATTTTTATTTATACCCCGCCCTCCCCGGCCAAGACAGGGCTCAGGGCAGCTTTGTTGTTGTTGTTCAGTCGTTCAGTCGTGTCCGACTCTTCGTGACCCCATGGACCAGAGCACTCCAGGCACGCCTATCTTTCACTGCCTCCTGCAGTTTGGCCAAACTCATGCTAGTCGCTTCGAGAACACTGTCCAACCATCTCGTCCTCTGTCGTCCCCTTCTCCTTGTGCCCTCCATCTTTCCCAACATCAGGGTCTTTTCCAGGGAGTCTTCTCTTCTCATGAGGTGGCCAAAGTACTGGAGCCTCAACTTCAGGATCTGTACTTCTAGTGAGCACTCAGGGCCAATTTCCTTGAGAATGGATAGGTTTGATCTTCTTGCAGTCCATGGGACTCTCAAGAGTCTCCTCCAGCACCATAATTCAAAAGCATCAATTCTTCGGCGATCGGCCTTCTTGATGGTCCAGCTCTCACTTCCATACATTACTACTGGGAAAACCATAGCTTTAACTATACGGACCTTTGTAGGCAAGGTGATGTCTTTGCTTTTTAAGATGCTGTCTAGGTTTGTCATTGCTTTTCTCCCAAGAAGCAGGCATCTTCTAATTTCGTGACTGCTGTCACCATCTACAGTGATCATGGAACCCAAGAAAGTGAAATCTCTCACTGCCTCCATTTCTTCCCCTTCTATTTGCCAGGAGGTGATGAGACCAGTGGCCATCAGGGCGGCTAACACCAAATATAAATACAGTAAAAACATTAAAAAGAAAACAAAACAAACAAACAAACAAACAGTTGATTAAAATATAAGTTAGAATACAGTTTAAAATGCAGCTTAATATGCAGCCTCATTTTAGTGGTAGCCTATAGATCAAAGCCATAAGGGGAGAAAATGTCAAATATACACCGGGGCCAACTATCCATGCTGGGCCTACATGGGCCAGCAAAAAGAGCTGAGGGAACATTTATATACAAAATCCCATACAAGGGGTTCCATTAAAAAAAATGAGGGGGGGGGGGAATAGACTGAGTCCAGCCCAAAGGCCAGGCAGAACAGCTCTGTCTTGCAGGCCCTGCGGAAAGATGTCAAATCCCGCAGGGCCCTGGTCTCTTGTGACAAGAGCGTTCCACCAAGTCGGGGCCAGTGCTGAAAAGGCCCTGGCCCTGGTTGAGGCCAGTCTAACCTCCTTGGGGCTCAGGACTTCTAAAGTGTTGTTATTTATGGACCTTAAGGTCCTCCCCGGCACATGCAACAATATCCATTGTGGCTAGTAACCTGACAATTGCCGTCAGGAACAACACCCACAGCCATGCCCCCAAGGAGAGTCCACAAACATTCACAGCAGCGATACACAGCATAATACCCAATTTATTAGGATCAGCCTGATTGCAACCCGCTAAATGGTTTCCTAGGAGCAAGCGCCACTGAATCCAGTTCTGCTGACATCCGAGTAAAAGGGTTCAACTTGTGAAACGCAGAGAACTTTAACAAATGAATCCACGGCAGCCTGAAATGCATCCTTTAACTTTTAATTGGAAATGCTAACCATCTTGCAAAGAAGTGTTACTATTCACACCATCAAGAGGCAGCCGACTTTGCTCTATGTTCCGCCTTCCTCTGTCCTAATCTGTCACAAACAAATTTGAAAGCTTCATTAGCATCAGTTCATTTACTTGCCAGAGCAGGGAAGTTCTGTCAATTACCCCCTGCTCTTAAAAAAGAGAGAGAGAGAGAGAGAGAAAGTCCTGGAGCTCCATTCCTCCTCCACTAAAGCTTTGCAAATTAACAGCTCTTTACATTCAAAACTGTAATGCTAGAAAAATGAATTGGAAGAACCCAGAGGCCATTTAATTTACCCGCTGAATTGCACAAATACTTCCCCCCCCCCCAGCTACCTGACCGTAACGTACGGGCAGACTTTTAGTGAGGCTTCCGAGCATTCCTGGGTAAGCAAATACAATCCTGTGCTTTTAGCTTTTAATTCGTTTACTGTTTTATATTGCATTTTAATTGATGCATTTAGTTTTGTGAGCCGCCCACAGAGCTTATGCTGTGGGGTGGCTACATAAATTCAGTTAATAAAACAAAATGAAAATAATGAATAATACATTCTTCCCAGAAGAATGAGCAGCGAGGGCTCCATCTGGGAATTCTGCTTTCCCTACAATGTGGTCCTGGTTTGAGAGACAACTCATACACTCAGTAGTGACAGTCCCTGGTTCCCACGGCTTCATGTCTAAGAAGAAATGTGCTGGGACTCGAGTGTGCCTGCCAGGCATATTGCCTAGGGCTGAAATCTCCACCCTTCGGCTCAAATATTTGAAAACATGGTTCCTAAGTGGAAAAGCAGCTGGGAGAAGACACTGACTGCACAAACATCATACATGTAAACCACATTTTCCACCCAAAGAATACTGGGAATCATAGTTCATTAAGTGCTCACTGGAAGGACAGATCCTGAAGCTGAGGCTCCAATACTCTGGCCACCTCATGAGAAGAGAAGACTCCCTGGAAAAGACACTAATGTTGGGAAAGATGGAGGGCACAAGGAGAAGGGGACGACAGAGGACGAGATGGTTGGACAGTGTTCTCGAAGCTACTGCGGGAGGCAGTGGAAGACAGGAGTACCTGGTGTGCTCTGGTCCATGGGGTCACGAAGAGTCGGACACGACTGAACGACTGAACAACAACAACAGTTCGTTAAGGGTGCTGTGAACTGTAGCTCTGTGAGGGGGTAAACTATAGATCTCATGGTTTTTTGGGGGGGATGTCTACACAGTCCAAGTGCATAGTCAGAAGCTGACTTTGTTATCATTGCTTCAAGTTTGTCAGAAATGGTTCCGGGCACTAAAAACAGATTTTTTTAGCGTGGGGGGGGGGGGCTGGCTCTGATGGACCTTTAGTGAGAAAGACATACGAACAACATAACCATTTGTTATTTTTTGGATCTAGATACAGAACGAGTCTTTCTTCTCATGAGGTGGCCAGAGTATTGGAGCCTCAGCTTCAGGATCTGTCCTTCCAGTGGTATTCATGAGAAGAGAAGACTCCCTGGAAGAGACCCTGGTGTTGGGAAAGATGGAGGGCACAAGGAGAAGGGGACGACAGAGGATGAGATGGTTGGACAGTGTTCTCGAAGCGACTGGCATGAGTTTGGCCAAACTGCGGGAGGCAGTGGAGGATAGGGGTGCCTGGCGTGCTCTGGTCCATGGGGTCACGAAGAGTCGGACACGACTGAACAACAACACAGAAGGAATGCTACCAAGCATCTGACTTGGTCACCCCAGGAACTCTGGGTGGCTTCCAGAATGTAGAAAAACGTAACAAAACATTAGACCTTAAAAAGCTTCCGGATACAGGGCTGCCTTCAAATGTCTCCTAAAAGTTATTTAGTTACTCATCTCCTTGACATCTGATGGGAGGGCGTTCCACAGGGAGGGCGCCACTACCAAGAAGGCCCTCAACCTGGTTCCCTGTAACTTCCCTGTAGCTTCACATCTAGCTCAGGCTCTACATCAAGAGGTACCCATGCTGCTTCTCCTTTCCTTTCAAGGCAATTCCTAGTTGTTGTTGTTGTTTAGTCGTTTAGTCGTGTCCGACTCTTCGTGTCCCCATGGACCAGAGCACGCCAGGCACTCCTGTCTTCCACTGCCTCCCGCAGTTTGGTGTCATGAAGACAGGAGTGCCTGGCGTGCTCTGGTCCATGGGGTCACAAAGAGTCGGACACGACTAAACGATGACAAAGACAATCAGGATGCCCCTCAGACATCCCTCAATGCAGAGCAACTGGACAAACAATGATAATTAATACAAAGGAGGCTCATAGATATAGGAGAGGAATCCCTTCAGGAACTTCCCCGGTTGCTATCTGCCTATGTGTTCTCAGGCAAGGGGGATGAAGGAGGCAGAGGAAATATTGAGAGTACCAGTATTTAGGAGAGCCAATATGGCTTTTGGATTGCTCTCCTCTACTGTTTTAGACATGTGATTTATATACTTATGTATGTGTGTTTACCTTGTGCAATTAGCAACATTTCTTCTCTATTTGAGATCTTAGAATTCCTATAACAATGGTATGTAGTTGGGGAAATGCCTACTCAATAATGTGCAATATGAAAATGGATATTAATATGACTCTCCTACAGAAAAGCCAAGGCCTAAATTCCAAGTAGGGGCTGGCCTTGAAGCTGACCCAGAAACTCCAGCGGGTGCAGAATGCCGCGGCGAGACTCCTTACAGGGTCCTTACTGCGGCATCACATTCATCCAGTGCTTTACCAGCTGCACTGGCTCCCGGTGGAGTACAGGGTTGGGTTTAAGGTGCTGGTTTTGACCTTTAAAGCCCTATGCGGCCTAGGACCCTCATACCTATGGGACTGCCTCTCCTGGTATGCTCTGCGGAGGACCTTAAGGTCCATAAATAAGAACACTTTGGAGGTCCCGAGCCTCAAGGAGGTTAGATCAGTCTCAGCTAGGGCCAGGGCCTTTTCAGCACTGGCCCCGACTTGGAGGAACGCTCACAAGAGACTAGGGCCCTGCGGGATTTGACATCTTTCCACAGGGCCTGCAAGACGGAGCTGTTCCGCCTGGCCTTCGACTTAGACTCACTCTGACCCCTTATATGGGATTTGGTATATAAATTTTCCCTTGGCTTTTTTGCTGGCCCATGTAGGACGAGCATGGATAGCTGGCTCGGGTGAATATCTGATGTTTCCTCCTTTTATGGTGTTGATTTATGGGCTACTACTAAAATGAGGCTGCATTTTAAGCTGTATTTTAATTGTGTGTTTTTTCTATTACATTTTATTTTATTATTATTAAAGATTTTCTTGGTTTACAGAAGTGTGTGTAATGTCTCTCGTTTCCCCCCCCCCCCCATATAACATTTTTACAGATCAGTTTTGGTTGTTGAGACATTAGGGAGAGAAGGGGGAAGGAGGTGGGTGGGATGGGGGAGATGATGCTTTTATTTTCCTTAATATATGTAGGATTTGGTGTCAGTGTCATTCGTGTTGGTTCTTTGTTGCTTGCTTGTGTTTCTTTGGCGGTGAGAGGTCGGGATTGGCGTAGGGTGTGATTGTTCCTTTGTGGTTGGCTGTGGTGATCTTTGTTTTCCTGTGTGAGTGGGGTGGGTGGGTGTTTTGGATCAGGTTAGCCATATTGATTTGTATGCATCGGTAGATTTTTGTCGTCGTCTTGTTGGGCTGTGTGTGTGATGAAGGGGGACCATACGAGGGTGAAGGTGTCTTCTTCTGTTTGTCCTCGTGCTAGTTTTAGGTTGCTGGTTAATTTTTCTAGTAGGGCTGTTTCCCATACTACTTGGTACCATTGGTCCATGCTTACTCCTGATAGGTCTTTCCAGTGTCTGGTTATGATGTTTCTGGCTGCTGAGAGTAGATGGATTATGATCTATTACATTTTATTGTAATTTATATTTGGTGTTAGCTGCCCTGAGCCCGGCCCTGGCTGGAGTATAAATAAATAATAATAATTATTACTATTATTTTTATTATTATGAAGTGCCATGCGATGATCTTTTTTTTGTTCTCCTTCACAGCCTTGGCTGCAACTACCTTTCCAAAGACATTGCATCTCTGCTCACTTCTCCAGAGAGATAATTTCACAGTGCCTCCTATGGGGGTATGTTGGCAGCTTCCTCATGTTACCTGGGTAACATTTCCCAGATAGCTATAATCTCCTGGAAGGCAGATAACAGAAGCCAATGTGGACTTTGAAGATAAGCAAGCTGTCAGTCAGAAGGTGAGGTTGACTTGACAGTTAAAAATGTTGTTGCAGCTCTTGGCAGTGGATGGGGACAATCTTGATGCAATCGGGCTACGGATTCTGCTGCTTGCTAATGAGGTTCTTGTGAGGCAGTATCTGCCTTCATTATGCAGGCGTCAAACATGCAATGATGCATCTGCTTCTTGTTCCAATGGAACCAATGGCAGACAAATCCATCACCGCAAGTGCCATTTTACATTTACGAAGTGTCCACTTCACATCTCTTTCTCCTTCCACAGGAAACATTGGAGAACAGTTGCACTTGCAACTTGAAGCCTAACAGAATAGTCTAGGGCAGTGCGGCCCAACTTTTCATACCAAAAGGGCTGCAGGAGTACTTCGGCATGGCACCCGGGGGGCTGCACATTGCTTTTCCACGCCCAGGGTGCTGGGGAACCTGAGATGTCTGGCTTTGGGAAATAGATGGAAGGACTCTGTAAATAGGAGAAATAGGAGACTGAAATAGGAGAAGCCCTCACTCCTCCTTCCCAAAACCCAACGCCTCACTTACCTGGCTTTGGGAAGTCAGTGTGAGGGCTGCGGGCGTCAAATGTTGCCAAGGGCCACCCAAAAAGGCATTGAGGGCCGCATGCAGCCCTCAGCCACATATTGGACCAACCTGGTCTAGAGGCAGGATACAAGACTGCGGCTTTGGTGAGGGGGGTGACTTTCATTTCTTTTAAGTAAGAGGTGGGAAAATGGGGGATCTCTAGGAAGTGTTTCACCCCATCTTCTCTGACTGCCGGCCGGAGTTGATGGGAGTCCCATATCTGAAGGCCCACAGGTGAGGAACCTGCTTAAAGGTTTGTGGTTCAAATCAATGGTGGTGAAATGGTTAAAGGAGGAAAGTCAATAAACAGGGGGAAATAAATCAATGAGCTTTTGCACAGTAATTGTTTACTATTTTCTAATCACTGTTTGTACTCTGTAAGCCCCACTACATATTGCATGTCAAGGCCAACAAATCTGTTGTCTTCAATGATACCTAACTCCCAAGAAAGTGTGCAGAGAGCAGCCATCTTAGTTGATCAATTAATGCTGTATCTATGTGTGTATGGGTAAACATAATGCTCCTTGAAGCAAGAAGTGTACATAAGCAGTAACAGGCACAATTTTTTTAAGACAGGAATGGGGAACCTGCAGTTCTCCATGTATCTGACTCCCATCAGTCCCAAGCAACATGGCCAGTGGTCAAGGCGATATAGTCCAACAGTATCTTCAGGACCACAGGTTTCCCATCCCTGAGAGAAGACAGCTTCCCAATGCCTGCTTACCTGTACAGGGTATGAGAAGCATGAGGATAGTCGGGGCAGATGTGGAGCCATCTGGAACTAAGGCTCCATTTGTGTTCCTTTACAGTGATCTGCCTACAGTGGGCACTCTCTGCTTTCAGTTATCATACTGGGCTTGTCCTCACTGACCCCAGACGGTGAGGTGGACCTTCCACCTCCCAGGCCTTAGGTGGACTCTGCCGCCTCAGAAAAAGATGATGATTGCCATGTGAAGTTTTTATATATATATATAAACACATGCATTAAAAATTACATTTTAAAAAACCATCTGCCCAATTAAAATGTGCACCATTTTAGCCAATCCATCAAACTTATTTATCAGTTAAATACCACACCCCTACTCCGTAGCCTGTGTGTATGCACAGAGAGATCTATTAAAAAAAGATTCTTGGGCCTCATTGACTGATACTGAAATTGTACAGTGCAGGCAGATTCATTGTGTTTTTGTAAGGTTGCCCCAAGGCTCTTTTTGCTATAGGAGGCTTAAACGTTGTGTTGCTTCTTCAGGCTTGGATGTGGAGGGGGCAGCAATCCCAACCATGCTCCCATGCTTGCAGAAAGGAAGCTTCCTTTGCTCACATTATTTGAAAACATAAAACTGCTGGATCCAGATACTCAGGGTAGCTGGCAAACTTAGCAAAAACAGAATGCCAATAAAAAGCTACCATGAAATATTTAAAATATTAAACAAACAACACACTGTAAAATATGCTTCTGAGCGAGCCCGTTCTCATCCGCGGAAGTAAAGAAACGAGAGGATCTCGTTGGTGAGGATCCAGCTAGCAAGACTTTCTTCCGTCATCACTGTCCTGTCACCTAGGAAGGAGGAGGGAAGACAGGGCTCTCATTCTGCTTGGCACCTGAGCAAGTGGGAACTGTCTTTTCTGTAGATTACTTCTCCTGCTGCACAGGGTGGGTAAGCAAATGTTTGGATCTCATGGCAGTGCCATCGCTTCTCGGCCTTTTGGCTAAGATCAAGTGTGTGCCTTTACCTTTAAGAATCCCATCCTCTCAAGAAGGGGACCTGCTCTACACAGATCTTACATGAGAGATAAAACCTGTGCAGGAATGGAGTGGTGACTTTTCATTAAAAAACAACAACACCCTGCTACTTTCTTCCACTGGAACCATTTTTATTTCTTGCTGCCGTCTGTTTTGTCATGGGTTTATGGCACTCTGTACAATGTGCTGTTTTACAGTTTTAGAATATTTTTTTGTTCCTCTACTAAGCCATATTTGTAGGTATTGGTGAAATACAAATTCGAAAAGGGAAAACTGCAGCTCTGTGTCGGAACTGACTCTCACAGGCATACATAGAAGTGTGTGAGTGAGCAAAACCTGCACCTGACTTATTTGCTTTTAGAATTGCAGAACATCGAAAGATTGCTCCAAATGCATTATGCAATGTAAAACTCTTTCAAAGCTAACGGGGGGGGGGGGGCAGGAATTGGAAAAAAGTATCTAGTAACATGATGGGTTCTACCCATCTTTTAACTGTAAACAAGCAAATTTTATTTATGAATCTCAATTTGCTTTTCAATAAGAAGTGGTAAATATTCTGCTGTTTCAAAGGCACTTGTGGGAACTAAGCCAGCAAGTTTTTAAAAATAATAATAATAATGGGTGCTTTGTCCCATGGTACATGGAAGAAGTAGGCTGATCATATATCCTAGTCCAAAAATAATGCCTAGGTCTTCTGTGGATCCAAGAATACTGTATAATGATCAAAACCTGTTTGTATTTAACTTGCTAGAGAGATGCTAGATTTATTTACTTTGAGCAAAACAAATATTTGACTTGGGACATGCTGCAGGGGCCCATTGAAGTGTTTTGTGTGTGTGTGTGTGTGCCATCTCCAGTCTGACAGTGCTTCTTATTAGAAGATGTTGCTATGCCAGTTATGCAGCATAAGTGCATCTTTGTATGTGAACACCCTACCCCATTAAACAAGCAGATAAAATACTGCCATCCTCCTGAGTTAATTGAAGCTCTCACATCCATATAACTCTTTCAGACGATTACATCTCCAAGACATGAAGAGAAAAGTCTCCCAAACAAGGCAGCAATTGGATAGTAAATAATGCATCTGCATCACCACAGAAGAACACATTATTGCTTGGCTCACGACGGCAAAGATAGAAGTATCACAGTTTTAAGTTCTGCCTTTGGCGGGCGACGGGGTGTTTTCATGCCAACTGAAATATTTATCTTGCAAGTGAAACCACACTGCCTGTGAGGAAGCCTTCCACAAACGTTCCACTGAAATCCTTTCCTGAAGATTCTGTGTTCATGAGCAATTTCAAAAGGCCGTCCTTTCACACCTGTTGCACGATGTATTCGTCAAATGCCTGGCGTTGATAGCATGCAATACTGTCCAGCATCCACTCTCGTGAGACTACAGTAGCACTGCATTGCGGTGGGATCCCTGCAATACAAGATCAATTGTGAGTATTTTAATGTCCACACTCTCTTGTTCCCCTTCTCTCTACCCAGAGGGCTCAGGAATGCACTTTCTTTCAGAGCATCTTTTGATGAATGACCTTTCAAAATGCCAGACGCACAAAAACTGCAAATGACAAGGGGCAGATCATATGAGCGGGTTTGAAGTGTTGCTGCAACATCCCTTGACATTAGCTATCAAGCAACTTTGAATGATAGTGCGCATGTGTGGGTAAGGATGGGCCAAGCCCATGACCTAATCTAAGTTAAGTCACTAATCCACACATATCCCTTGCCCTTCATATTTGGGAAAAAGAGGCAGGTATGCGTGAGCCAGTGGAGGAGGAAAAGTTTTCTTCTCCTTCATGTAACCTTGTTGTGTCTCCCTCCAAAGCCATTTTAGGAAGTACAAGCAGAAAACAAATGGGAAATGTCAGGGAACTGTCCCCAGCTCAGCGCAGGGTGGTGGAAGGGCTCTCGGGATGTTACAGAGAGCCCCAGCCCCACCTGACCAGCAGCACCTCCTCTTCCAGCGGAGGGGAGCGGCGAGGTCTCCAGCGGGGAGGGGCCGGCAGCTTTGGATCCTGAGAACAGAGGCTCTGGGGATGTTGGAGAGACCCTGCACTCCCCTTGCTCAGCGGGCGAGGAGGGAGACACGCCAGTTCCGGTGCCCCAAGTGCGCAGAAGGGTGAAACGTAAGGAGGAGAGGCGGAGATTTGGGATACTGAAACTCTTATGTTGGGGTCACAGCCAGAAGGGGCCACACCCGGATTCTGCGAGTGACTGATACAGACATGAACTTGTAGCTCTGCACTGTAAATAGCATGCACAATAAACCTCTTAAAAGACGGTATGGAATCTTGCCTGGTTAATTGCAAGCAACCATCCCACGGACCTTACAGGAAACTAGGAGGCTAGGGGGGCACTACCAGCTCTCACCACTACAGAACATCAATGTGAGACTTTACCGTTGCAGCAGGAAGTATCCACAAATGGGCTTGCCAGCTTACTGACACCAAAGGATCCTAGCTCTCTAGGGAACAGGATGCCTGCAGTACACAGACCCTTTCCCTACCTGGAGCTGTCACTTGAGATCCCAGTCTGGAGAAAGTAAAACACAGGCATCTCTTCTGAGCAGTGGCAAGAGGGAGGACTGGTTCAGTTTCTTACCTTCCCCATGTACTAGTGCAAATGAGAGAAGCCAGCACCTCTCCCCCAAACCCCTTTGTGTGTGTGTTACAGGTCTATGGGGGTTGGTGTTAGGCATTATTTATTACTGACTAGTAAAGTCAACCTAACAAATGTGAACTCCTGATCCAGAGCCTTGCACAGCTAATTCTGCTTCCTCTAGACAGTTATTCTGTCATGGCTGGTATTTATTATTCCAAACTAGTACACAATCGGACACTTTGTAACCTATGTTTATCTTGGGAGGCATGGGCAGCATGATAATCTCACCTTGGCAGGCAGTGTCTTCCCCCCAAGCTTCGGGCTGAACGACCACCACAGCAGTAGAGCTCTAGTGGTTGCAAGATAAAAGAGAAGAATGAGGAGGAGGAGGAGGCATATACTGGATCAAATTTGCCTGCCTGTCTGCAGCCAGAGATACTGTTGGGACAGGTTGTCCTTCACTTTGCTGCAGCATTCCAACTCGACAGGGAGTTGAGGAGAAACCTTCCCCCTACCTTCCCAACTACACAAAAATTAAGCTAGGTGACAAAGCAAATACGTTCGGAGCATAAGACAGTGCCAGAGAAACCAGGCTTGAAGCTAAGGGTGGCACAGGGGTGGTCTAAGGGCACACTGAAAATTGCAATCCCCCAGCACATGCCCATGAATGCATGTCTTCTCAGCATCAAATTGTCCATAGCTCTTTGCTCGGACAGCAAGTGAGATGTCACAGTCCTATATAGTGTCAGGTGTGTGTGACTTGTTAAAAGCAAACACCAGCAGGTCACATTCTGCCACTGAACTACATGTGCCTGATATACACAACGTTTCAGATTAAAACATTCCTGGCAGCAGTGCTAGGAAACAAGCCGCCATCTGACTGATGTTTGGAGCAAAGGTGGGGAGCTTTCTTCAGGTCAGGGGTTATATTCCCTTGTGACCAGGCTTTTAGGGGCTGCACAGGTGTGGCCAAAGTATGGCATGACCACAGCTGGTGGTGGGTGCGGCTGCCCAACTTTCTCTCTCACATACTCTGCACAGTACTGAGCTAGATGAACCACTGGTCTGACCCTGTTTGCAATTAGAACCCCATACATACACCCTTGCTCAACACAGGACATGGGTCTATAAAGCTGAATAAAAAACAAGGCAAGCCAAATTCATCAGTGCTTTAAAGGAAATAAAGGAGGCAAATGGAAATGCTCTCCCTCTGTCAGTCTGTTTCTCACACACACTCAGATTGGCCCATTTCTCTGTACCCACAATATTAAACCCACACTTACTTTTGAATGTGAGAATAAGCGAGGTTCTTTCACAATAGAGGCACCGGACAGCTCTACCATCCACTCCAATTGTTCTAAGCAATTTCCACCCGGAGGGAAAGAGAGACACAACATCAATATACAATGGTACAACAGGTTACCCCAACCAACATCTCTCTCTCTCTCTAAGCCCCAAATAGCTCCTCACATCTGTTAGGAGATATACGGACATTTTATTTGTATCAAAATTTGGGAGATTCAGGAGTCGTATTCCAAAGACATGACTGCCTAAATGAATCTGGAAAGGTGTGGGCTGCAACACCTTATCTTGCCATTTCTTATGACAGTGGTGGGGAACCTCCGCAGGCCAAATCAAGCCCAGCAGCTGTCTTAATCTGGCTAGTGAGGCAGGTTTGCCTCAGTTCGCTGCAAAGGAAGAACCAGGAACTTTAAAGTGCACTCCCAAGCAAGGTTTGTCGCAAGCACCCAGTAGCCAACTGGTGGTGACGGCAAGCTCCTTTCGGATCAGCTGCATTACAGAGTTCCCAGTCAGGTAATGCAGCTAATTCCTGCTCAAAGCAGGGCTTACAGTGATGGTGCTTGCAGCAAGTCTCACAAGGAAATGCTACCTTTGCGCCATCCCCCCCCCCCCCGCCCCCGTTTGATTTCAAACCACACAAGCAGCTTTGCTTGGATTCATGTTGGTCTCCAAAGGAAAATACTTTCATGATGTCATGGTGATGGCAGGTGGGCCACCTGTCAAAGTCACCTGCTGGGGCTGGGGGGACATCAAGATCTGGCCACTGGTCAGATCCAGTCTGCCCCCCACCCCCCGCCTGATAAAACCAGAAGCAGAGTACCGGTAAATTATACAAAATAAGAAAAGAGATGCAGATTAATTTGCAAAACTTATTTGGGACACAGGATCGTTGGGGCAGAATATGAGCAGAGCCCAGCGTTCTAAAACAATGACTGATCAAGCAAAGAAATCAGAGTGCTGTGGTCCGGTCCGGTCCCTCTTTCGACAATACTGGATAATTTCATCAGTGACTGAGCATGATCAAAGATAATAATAATCCTGCTTCACTTTACAAGATTCCTTGTCTTTGAACAACGAAAAGGAACTCAAGAGGGATCAAGAGATCAATCTATTTCTAAGCCATATCAATTTTACAAGAGTTTACTCATGTTTGTTCCATTCCATTTCTGGATTAATCTACAGTTTTAAAAAAAAAAATCCATACCAGAATTTGTATGCACTAAAGTATGTATTTTATCACAAAATAAATATTTAAATGTGGAATTCATCCCAGTGCATATATTTCTAAAATTATTTTATCCTGAGATACTTTTAAAAATGCCTTTTGGTACTTTCGTTGAGACAAGAACTATCACAACAGTCAGATATGTGTGACTCCTAAAAGATAATTAACTTTCCAATCTGTATTTTAGTCTGAGAGGTGCAGATTAGGCTCATTTGCTTAAATGTAAACCAAACACAATTCTTCTCCATCCCCAGTAAGGATTCTCAGTGGCTTCTATCGGCTGGGTTGTTTTCAAGCCCTTATCAACCTCTCTCCCTTATCGCAATCTCCTCACCTGGGAGCATGTCAGTGAATGGCCCGTAGCAGCATATTTCTAAGCCTTGGAAAAGCTGGAAAGGAAAGCAGAAGTGTCAGAAGGGGTGTGCAATGAACTCCCAAACTAAGGAGCTCAATATGGGTATGAACAATGTTATAGGGGTCTGCTCAGACCTGAATATGTACAGCTAATATGATCCCGAGTAGAGTTAAAAACAACACTAGACATTTAGATAAAAGATGAGCACTTAACTAAACCCTGTCTCCATCTAAAAGTGCAGCATTTCTCTTTCCATCCCAATCAGTCTTTATGGTGACAAGGCAATGCAGAACAACAACGACAAAAAATACAGGCCAAACTGGCAGGCCACTACATCTTCAGGCTGGGGGCGGGAGGCAAAATAAACGATTCAGCCAAGCAGAATCAAAGCTTTGCAGCAGGATCCTAAACACAATTTGCATCAGCTCCTAATTATAACCCTCCTTCACTCCTTGAAGAACTAGAAATTAACTTTCTCTCTATAGCAACAGGGCAGCATGACTTTTTATATTCTGCCAGCCTCTTCCTTATTAGTTTTTAATAGTTAGTAGTCAGGGGTTCTGAATATAACTATTTCTTTAAAAGATAAGAGCCACCATAAATGCTTATCAATGGTATTTCATTTTCAGGAATTACGAAGTGTCAATCAGACACTCACAAGCAGGCAGTGTTAAGCATTTCTGTAAGGGTTACTCAGGAGGGTATACTCTACCTGTTTGCACTTACCTTATGGCCATACATTCTTCATACAGTGGTACCTCTGGATACGAACGCTTCTGGTTGCACACACGTCAGATTACGAGCTGCGCTAACCTGGAAGCAGTTGCTCCCAGATGAGAACTTTGCCCCGGGATGCGAGTGGAAATCGCGTGCCAGAGGTGCGCGTGCAGTGCGCTTTCGCTAATGGTGCCTCATGTTAAGAACAGTTTCAGGATAAGAATGGACCTCCGGAACAAATTGAGTTCGTAACCAGAGGTACCACTGAATTTCTCCCACTTATTTACATAATTATAAACCACCCACCATTCAAAAATATTGTTGCGGTGTACAAAAATTAATAAAAACAAAACACCAAGTTAAAACAATATGTTAAATCCACGTGTAAATCTAGCATGAACAAGATCCAACAATGCTGTCCTGAAAAACCATGTTGAATTTTTAAAAAGTATTGAAAGAGGTACATATTGAAAGAACAAATTGTTGGCACTGTCCCAATCTGCAGAGGGATGATATTCCGAAGCGTGGGTGCCACCACACTAAAAGCTCTGCTTTGGGGGGGCACCTTAGGAGGAGCTGGAGAGGGGCATAGTCTCAAGACATTCCTGTGAATGTACAGGACTTTCACATATTCCCTTGTATAAGTGATAATGGTTAATAGATGCACACCTTTCCAGTGGGAGATTCCCTTGCTCTTTTGGGTCCCTGATGGTTTCTCCCATTGATCATGTCTCCTCTAACTTCAAAGTCCTCCTGAAAAACAACACACATGAAATGAAATGACAATGAAACTCTGGTTGGTTTGGCCAGTTCTGCATGGCTGAAGCAGGAAATGAATGCTTGCATTATAGAAGATGGAACCCCCTCTGTGAAAATTGAGACAGAAGGGGAGGGTTTTTTGTGGGGTGGGGGCTATAGAGACAACAGCTCTCATTTAAAAAGGAGACACAACTGGAATGAATAACTGCATCTTTACAGAAAGCTAAATTCTGAACTGTTTACAATGTTCACTAGAATCTTGAAAAGTAGAAGTTCAAGAGCCTAGAGAGGAATGGAACAAATTCAGAATATTGCTATGCAGTCTAAACCAGTGGTTCCCAACCTTTTTTGGCCATGCCCCACCTAAGCATCTCTAAAATCCTGATGTACCCCCCCCAGGTGACATATAATTCTTATTATTCAAAAAGTGAACTCCTATTCACGTGGAGGAAGCCTAAAAGGCCATTAATTGTTAATAACTCATTCTCAAATTGCCCCCCTGTGGGGTGTGTGCCCCACGTTGGGAACCACAGGTCTAAACAATTGTAAATTGCTTTAGAATCTAGACAGAATGCTTCCTAAGATTTAAATTAGAGAAGGATTCACCAAAAACTGGTGTTTCAAGTACAGTAAGCCCATGTAACTTGTATGCATTCAGCTTTACGTGCATGGCAAAAAAATAAAAAGGGGTGGAAAGGAGGCAGGGTTCTGGGGGGAAATGAATTTGGAACCCTAGCTGCCATTCAACCCAATGGGTTTTGACTATACTGTACACCAGGGGTGGCCAACTCCCAAGAGACTGCGATCTACTCACAGAGTTAAAAACTGGCAGTGATCTACCCCCTTTTGGGGGGTTCAGGTCAAAGTTGTTGAGCTTCTTTTAGAAAGAAGGAAGGCCCATTTTTAGGGGTTCAGGTCAAAGAAGTTGAGCTTGTTTGACGGAGGAGGAAAGCCCCGCTTTTTTGGGGTACAAGGCAAAAATGTTGAGCTTTTTTAAGGGGAGCCAAAGTTGTTGAGCTTCTTTGGGGGGAGCCAGTGATCTACCAGTGATCTACCACAAGATATCCAGTGATCTACTGGTAGATCACGATCTACCTGTTGGATGTGCCTGCTGTATGCGATTTTGGCTTCAGGCACAATCCTTGGAATGTAACCCCTGCGTAAGTTGTGGGAAGGCCTTGTGTAAGATGCTGGAGGTATAATGTTGGAAATGCCTTTTCCAACACATAACCATAGAATCGTAGTTGGAAGGGACCCAAGGGGCATCTAGTCCAACCCCCTGCAATGCAGGAATCTCAGCTAAAGCATCCAATAAATCATTTATAAGTATTAGCATTTAAATAAACAGAAGACAAAAGGCCACCTTAGATAGTGGCCCTGCCTCAGTCCCTTCCTCCTGCTCCCCCATTCTAAGTACTCTGCAAAATGCTCACATATTTTAAAAAAAGCAAAAGAGCAGACACCAGACATACCTCATTAAGAACTCTTCTTTCCTTCAGTGACTGTACAACCCCTAGGACAGATCAGGCAGAAGCTTACTATTAATTATAATAATACAGTAAACAGCTCTTTTTAGCACCTGCCACACAATCTTTAGTTCTTACCTCAAGATACAAAATAAAAATAAAAAATACTCATCAATGTGGTGCAAAAGAGCAAGCCCATGTTTAAATAATACTGCCTGCTGGCAGTATTACTGTACACCGCTGGAAACTTTATCCTCCCCACTCTTTTGAGATTTCAAATCCATTCCCTTCAAGAATACAAATGCTGAACTAACTGAAACAGTTTATGGCTTATTTCCAGAGAAAAGGGGCTGGCCCTGCCAAGAGCAACTCTAGGTGGGTTGATGCTTTAAAGAAATTCAAAGGGTCGGGGGGGGGGGTGAGAATACAATGACCTGTATGAATTAGGCAAAACTAAATCAAATTTACATCTCTTTGCTTGTTTCCCATAGTTCATTCTTTTGGAGAAGTGCACCAAATCCCTAACTTCACAAATACAGCATTTTTTGCTTGTTTCTCCTTGATTTCACCACTGTCCATATTTACTGACCACATCTGCTAAAAGCGGAAATTCTCAGGATGGCGAGTTCTTTGCCCAGTGCCAAACTCCACACTTGGATGATGCAAGTGGGGTGGGAAATACAGAGCCTACACTTTGTTTTGCAGAAAGAGACAGACAGACTAAAAACACTGAAATGGTAGCTTATGTTGGGACGAAGCTAGATAAAATGTGGGCAAATTCAAAACATGCAGTCCTCCAGAGGTTGTTGGACCCCATACATGCAGCCAATGGTCAGGGATGATGAGAGTTGGCAACCCAACAATTTCCAGAGGGCCACAGTGGCAAAGATACCAAAGCTTTATGCCACTTGTATGTTTCCGCCCTCCCTCGGCCACATCATGCAAACAGCAGCCTGGGGTGGGGGACAGAAATTTAGTTCCTGTGGTGTGGCGAAATATTGCCACTGCTCCCCCATTTGGCCTCCCAATGACCGCTTTGAACATTAAAAAAACCCTCAAAAATGTGGGAGATTGCCAAATGCTTCATCTAGTTTGGCTTTTGCAGCCTAAACATTAAATTCCTTGTTGCAGTACCCAGGCTGAGAAACACCCTGTCCTGAGAGCACTGATAGCCAAGAGCCTGTTACCTCTGCCTGATTATTCCGCTGAACTTTGCCAAGAGTGCAAGGGGAAAGAACAGAGATATTTCAATTACCACTTACAATGGTAGCTCACCACCCACTTCCGTCCAGCAATACCTAGGAAGTATTTCAGGGTCCGCTCACAAACCAGATCCTCATCTGAAGATTAAGCAGAGAGATCTCAATTAGTGCTTAGGCCCTGCCTTGCCTTTGGAAACCTTGTAAGAAGCTGCTGCAAGAGAGGGACTGTGAGCAACACTGTGGGAGGAGTATTTCTAGGACTAAGGTGAAACTGTGAATCTCTTGTTATTTTTGCTATTGGATGCTGCATGTTGTTTAAGTAATCTTTTTCTATTTATAGTACTGAAATGTGGTCGGGGTTTTTTGGCATGTTATTATATTTGCTATTGTTTTGCTATGTTATCATGAAACTGTTTTTGTAGTGTTTGTTTGAAATGCATACCTGTTTTCTTTGTTGTAAGCTGTTTTGAGCATGATCTCTTTTGAGGAAAAGTGGCATACAAATAAAATGAATGGATGAATGCTCTATTTAAGCATCCCCAAGGGCATGGGCTAAGTCCAATGGGAATTTTTTTTTTTAAAAAAAGGTTTTTCCTTTAACAGCAGATCCTCATGCTTAGTAGTACCTTCAAAAGACTGCTAGGTGACGGGGGAAGGGGTGCCAGAGGGAGGGGAGATGGCACGTGGAATCAGAGGCCCAAATCTTTGGATCATGCCCAAGTAGTCTGACAGGCCAGCAACCCTTAGAAAGTTCTGCCAGGTACCTGCCATGATGTTGTGCAGATTCACAGGATTCATCAAGCAGGCTATAGTGCCTTTCAAGATCTAAACTGCTTTTTGGAAAGTGGAGGAGGGACATTAGTCTCTTTTTTTCGTTTTTGTTTTCCAGGAATTACCTGGCTGATCAATTACTATCACCTTCTCAGTGGTGATACAAAACCAAATTATATGCCAAGGAAAGCAAGCCTTGGCAATCTGAAAAAATAAAGAAATAATCAAATAAAACAGCATGGGCGTTTGTTTTTGAGACATAATATATTTTGTTAGCCACAGGATAAGACAAGAAACTATACTACTAGAAAGCTGCTCAGCTTATCTTTTTATCCATGAGTTTCCTATAACTTGTCAGCTTTTGCAGTTTATCTCTGCAAGCAACGTGGGATAGAAACTTGCTTTTAATAATAATAACCACCAGCATCTCAAAAGCTGAATTACCAAAGCAAAGAGTATGCAGTTCTCTCTATCTACAAGGAACAGGAAACAAAAACATAGCAGGAAAGGTCAAGTTTGGATTTTGACTCAGAACTCTCAAAGCCCCATTCGACACATCCTCAAAATTGCTGTGCTAGCTGAGACCAGGGGGCATCCAATACTGCACAGCATTCTGTGTTCAACAGTGGCTAGCCACATGTATCTGGGAAGCTCAGTTTGATGGCAGGCTTCGTCCTGTGTTGATGGTATCTAGCATTTGGTAATCAGAAAAAACTATCTCTGAGCTTGTGAGTTTCAATAAGCAACCATATTTAACAGTTGTTGGTTCTGTTCATGTGACAATGCAGATGGGAAAGTTCTCCACTGGGTTCTCAACTCACCTGTTTTCATTACTACATGAGTTGTTTCATAAGAAATCTTATTAGACCAAGTGCTCTCATTTTTCCTGGCAAACACCTGTACTAGTCGCTAGAAGCAAAGCAAATATTGGAGTTAGAAATTATTGATTTTATCAGCACATGAGATATTTCTGTCTTCTCAATACAGCCTCTAAGAACTTTTATGAACGTACACCCTCCTTTTCCATATCAATGTCCAAGGTAGCTTACAACATTAAAATAACCACAGTAAAACAATAATTAAAACTAAGATTACCCAGACTCTGCGCCATGGCTGCTACTTGGGCAACCAGGTTCACGGCCAGACCCAGAAGTACCCTCACACTATCAAATTTTTTACAGACCTGCTAAAAAATAAGAATGGACTGAGAGTTTGTCAATAGTATTTCTCAAAGCAGGTTGCATGCTCTCTCAGCACCAGATCCTAGATATGAGGCCACATTAATAAATTCCATGGTTTTGAGTAGTTTCTTAGATGGAAACTGAGAAAGATCAGGATTTGAATTGCAGCCTCTGATCCTTGCTCTGTAATATGAATCATACTGATTTTACCATGGACAGAGTGCTTACCAACTCGCCCTGGTTCAGACCCGAGGCCACCAGAGACATATTCCTCTTGCTTGTCAGAAATGGACTCTTTGAATTCCCTTTGCTTGCACTACAATGTGTGATTTGTGACAAGGGGCAGACTGGACTTCCTTGTGCACTATGCCTCAATGCACTTTGTCTTCCTGCATCATGTGTGGCAGCAGGAGGCCCCATTGCTGTCTCTGTGGCCAAAGGGCTAGAAATCTGCTCTTTAGGCGTTGAGGACCCTGGAGTCCCTTGCATGTTTCTCACAGGGGTAGAAAAGGCACCTTGGAGGCTTTGTTTACTTTCAGAACTCAAATCTGCTTTACTTCCTGAAAAAGAAGAAAATATATCCATTACAAAAGCATTTCCTTCCATATTTGGAACGGATTAAAGATCAATCACTTAGACCAGTCATTATCAACCTAACCTACATCAAAAGTCGCATGGATGCCAGAAGTACACTTCCTTTCTTATCATACCTAAATTTACTGCAATGCTTTCAGAATATGAAATATTATCATGCAGTATTAGCTGACAGTTTGTATTGTCTAGGTATTTATGAAATTTTTAGAGTATAAATGCCTGCATTTTATTTTAAGAAACACAAATATACCAAGCATTATAGAGGAGCCGAAAGCAAAGCTTTATTATATGGTCATCAGAAATAGTATGTAGACCTCAACATTATCTTACAGAAACTTAAGAAGATTTAGAGAAAAAGCTCAGAAAATAAATGTTCCTAAAATGTAATTTAAGGAACAGCAATACATTCTCTACATTCTACTCCTGAAAGTTTCACCCTTGAGGAGTTAAAATGTTTGTGAACATTCTTGGCAGCTCCGCAGAAGGCTGAGTGGGTGGAATGGAGGCTGCACGTGTCTGTCACTGATGGACATGTTTTTAACCCTATTATATACTTACTGTTATCACTGATTTATTAACTGCCTTATAGACAACCACCCCCAGGGTGATGAACATTGAGAATAAGAAGAAAGTTGAACACACAAAACCAACAAATACATTCACATCAAAAGTGAAACCATACAAAGTAGACACCCCTGGTATAAACCCATTTAGCCAGCCAGTAAAGCCTGTCAGAACAAAAATGTTTCCTACAAAAATGCAGATAGTGGGCACCTGCTGTTTCTCAAGAGGAAAGATATTACACAGAAACAAGGGCAGCCATACTAAAAGAAAGCCTTGCTCTGGGTTACCGAGGAATAGGCTTCTGAGATCTTTGGCACTTTTACAGAGAAACTCTCCCACAGCTATTTATGAAGTGTATAAGGGTGAATAAGAGATATACTTAGTATAGGGTACTCTGTTTTTAGGAGAGTTGGTCTAGATTCTAGAACAACCCTCCAAGTTTGAAAAAAAAGAATGCTATTGACACAATTCTCAGCCAGTAACTTGAAGTGACACCAGTCTTTAAAGCAGCTTTAGTATTTTGCTGATTTATTATGAAATATTCATCATAAAATGTAGAACCATATCAGTTCCTGACTCTGGAGAGTAGCTGCATCTTTAATGGTCTATAAAACACCCACAGTCCTGCATCAGTATATAATACGCTACCGACTCAATACTCAAATTATACTTTGAATATTCAATCACATTGAAAAAACACAAGGTGTCAAGTGATGCGTTTGGTGGAACTAATGATAAAACAGCAGAAGAAACATGGAAAGAGCAGAACAGGCCTGAGGCAACATTCTCTTCACTACTTTTTTTTTAAAGCTTCTTATTTACGGTGTCTCAAAAGAGCTTTAATATATCTCTTCTCCCCAGAAAGTGATTAGAAAGAGGCAAAAGGTGTTTTTTTAATAGCCAGGAGAGACGCTGTAATTTGTAATCAAGCCATCAATAAATGTAATCAGGTTGAAGCTTTTATGAGGAGCCCCAAAATACTTTATTCTGGCCTGAAAGCCCAAACAAGGGCTCTGTTAATTAAGTTGTCTTCAGTCTGTTTCCGAGCCCAAAGGAAGCTAATTAATCGATTTCACCGACTTAAAACTCAAACGTGCTATTTATAGCTATCTAAGGATTTGGCTTTGATTGGATTTGAAATTGCTGCAAAAACATTTGCCGGCAAACCAGTTCCATGAGGAACAGCATATTATTCTCACACTAGATAAGGTTCTGTTTATGTCTAAATGCAGTGGGCTTCTAAACCCAGAAAGACTGGCCCTAGAATCACTGGGGGATTGGGATGAAAATAAACTAGAAAAGCACAGCAGGCTCATAACTGCCATTCTAGAAGACACTAATCACTTTTGCGATTTATGTTAAAGATATTGGGTGGGATTCAATCCAGTTTTACTCAGAGTTGTTGTTGTTGGTTTTTTTTGGCATCCATCTGTCTCAAGAGAAAATGGAGTGTGCCTCCAGGGGTGAAGCCAAACCTCTTCATTCGTTTGGCTAAGCCTGGGTGGTGTGTATAAAGGTCTCGGGCTGCCCGGAAAACGTCCCTCCTCTCAGCCTCACTGATGTGATCCAAGGGAAAGTAGATCAATACATTTGGCACAGCTTGGCTGCAGGAGTTGCTGAAGTTGCATACAAGGCACCAACCGTCTTATGGGTTTACTCCTTAGCGTTTTCTTCTCCCAAGGATATCCCACAGGACATCAGAGGTTTCCGATCAGTTTTCCTTCTCCTAGATGGGCTACCTTCCCTACCTGCCCCCTCACTTCCTTCTATACCAAGTGCAATAATTGCCTTCCTGACCACTGGACCCACTATTGGTTTTGACCGCTCAATCCACCGGAGCCTGTCTTTGCATGCAGGGGATGTCCCTAACTCACCCAGGGTTTGAGACCCTGACCTGGTTTAGTCAGCCAGTCGAAGACGTTTCCTGGAGGGTGGACACTGTTGTTTGTTGGCAGCTTCTAGGAGCCACAGGTAAGAGCTGAGTGCAGGGTGGGGACCAAAGGTGGACAAACTCCCCCAGGAGGAGCACGACATGTTCCTCACCAGAGGTGCTACCCTCCCCTAGCAACCCATACATCCACTGAAATTAATGAATAGGATTAGGTGAGGTCCATTAATTTAAGGCAGGCATCCCCAAACTCGGCCCTCCAGATGTTTTGGGACTAGAATTCCCATCATCCCTGACCACTGGTCCTGTTAGCCAGGGATGATAGGAGTTGTAGTCCCAAAACATCTGGAGGGCCGAGTCTGGGGATGCCTGATTTAAGGTCTACTCTGAATAAAAGTTGAACACCACCAATTGTGTCAAAGATTGAAAGGTAAATTCCACAAATTGCTCCTTCAAACAGCTGTGGGGAGCACAGACCTTGAACTGTGTTCAAGACAGCTCTAGATAGCCTTGCAGATGAATCTACAAAATCTGCTAGCCCACAAAAACTTTCACTAGCATGTCTGGTCACACGTAACAAAATCACCTGTTGCATATCGATAGCATGAATTAGATAAAGTAACAGCTCTTCCAGTTTACAGAAACAGCCATGCCTGGTCAGCTGGAAAATATTCTTATTTGCCTTTAAGTGAGAATGCAAATTAACATTTACAAGCCTGAGCTAGTTGCATGTCTGGTGGTAGGTGGGGAATTAATCAATCAACTTTCTCCCTTATTGTAGAATTAGGAAAAGCCCACCCTACTCCCAATTTCCTCCATGAAGTTGTCTGATCTGCCTTCTGTGTGAGTGAGTTTCATAGTTTAACTATGCATTGTGTGAAGAAGTACTTTATTTTAACTATCCTGAATCTTCCTATGTTCAGCTTCAATGGATGCCCACAAGTTCTAGTGTTATGACAGAGGCAGAAAAACTTCCACTTTCTCCATGCTGTGCGTAATTTTGTAAGCTCCAATCATGTCACCTCTTTCAGCCCTTTTCTCTGAACTAAAAAGTCCCAAATACTGCCACTTTTCCTTATTGGGGGGGAGGGGTTGTCACTCCATCCGCCTGATCACTTTGCTTGCCATTTTCTGAATATCCTTTTTGATGTGAGGCAACCAGAATTGTGCACAATACTCCAAATGCAGTCACACCACAAATTTGTATAACAGCATTACGATGTTGGCATCTTATTTCCGATTCCTTTCCTAATGTTTCCTAGCATGGAGTTTGCCTTTTCCACAGCTGTTGTACACTGGGTCAACATCTTCATCAAGTCATCCACTACAACCCCCAACGTTAGCTTCTTGTTGTGTGATGCCCTTTCAAAGCAAAGCAATGACAGCCATATAACCAAGTCTGAAGGAGCCATCTTTGCAAACAGGGGGTTGAAAAATGCGAACAGATCAGACGTGCAAAGATGAGCATACTCTACAGAATCACTGGCACTGAATGCAGATTGCAATACCCTTTGGCAGTCAGCTCATTAAGGTGACAGTTACTCTGAACTTTTAAAAACGTTTCAGCTGCCTTAAAATTCTGGGTCATCTTGCTCATTTGGCATGGGCTTCATTCTTCCTCTTGGAAGTAGCTCTGTTACTTTCTACTGCTGGTTTTTTATAGCTAGCTCCCCCACAGACTTCCCAAGAGAACCTTTGACCTGAAGCCTGGTGAAGATTAGCATTGCTCTGTTTCGCTTGCCCACCCTTCTGCAGAAGGCAATGATGCCTACTAGCCATAGCCCTTGTTTGCCTCCATAGGGTGTCAAAAGATTTAAGCACCTGGGAACCTGCAACAGCAAAAGGTTATGAAGTTAGTCTAAGAGAGGGACCCGCCTGTGTTGTTGATGCAGCAATTAAACTGGCTTTCCTTGCCCAGAGGAACAATTTGAGTGAGTAGCAAATAAAAGCCCTGAATGTGTACACTTTCTTGGAGTAGCATTTATATTACAAATTTTATCAGTACACCAGGTCACAATTCCCAAAGAAGGGCGTCCCCTGCAAAGCCAAGGTAGCTTCTGGGCTTTATCTAGCTAAAGAAAACAAGCTAATCAGATACACTGTCACAACAATATGGGGATGGGGATGCATTTTAAAACCAATGCCATGGCAACAGAGCTCAAACTGATGCATAAACTCCTCTGTAAAAATGCAAAATTAACTCCGTATTGCATCATCAGCAGAAACTATAGCGTGGTGCATTAACAGACAGAAGAAACATTTGTTTCTGGAATAAAAGAGCAAGGATAAACAGATCAGAAGAGGGCAAACAACACTGGACTTGTTGAGAAGGTTCCTTCTCGTCTTAACTGTGAACGGAGATTACTCCTCTTACTCATTCCAAAGGAAGAACTAAGAAAATCTTGGTGCTGTCCTTTCTGTTGAAACAAGGACCCCCAACCCAGTTTCAGGACATGGTACAGCCAATACATTAACAACCACCATAACTGTAAAAACACTACTAGAAAAAAGGGGGGGAAGAAAGAGGAGGAAAGGAGAGAAAAGGATCCCCAGACTCAAACCAAGCTGAACTGTAAACCTCGGAAGCCAAATGCGTCATCCCTCATCTACCCTATGGCCAGCAAGGGAACTTGAAGGTGAGCCTGAGTATGACTGGATATCCTTCCATGTACTGATGAGAAGAAATATCCATGGTAAGTTCAGTGCTCCATTCTTTATTAGTGGAGGAAGATACCTAAACTGGAATGTTCAACTGTCGTACCAACATCCTGGTCTTTCCCCTCATTACTCAGGGTCTAAGGGCAAAGGGTCTGTGGGGACACCATTCTTACAAAAGCCGCATCAGCAGAAGCAAGTATGTCCAGTCGGTAATGCTTAACAAAGTAAGAGGCCGAGGTCCAGGTGGCCCTGCTAAAACTCATCCAATGGAGCATTTGTGCTGAAGGCTGAAGTTGCATCACTGTTGTGGAATGAACTGTGACCACTGAGGGGCTATGTGCTGTACATTGTAGGCTAGAGATACAGGGCTTACTCCACATACCTATGTTAGCTTTGGAAACTTTCCTGCTTGTTGTGGAAAGCTAATAGGTTGGAAAGCTAATAGGCTGTTAAGCTGTTTAATTACCATAGATTCATGTTTGTTGCATGTCAGGCTTGTACCACTCCTCTTTGGGGGTTGGGAAGAGGGGATGTTTGAGCCTAGAAAAGGTGGCAGGAAGCAGAACCATGTGACAAACGGAACTGATCTCATTAAAGTAGAGTCAAACTTGAACTGCAAAGGTATGCACCAATGACCAGGCATATCTCCTCCAGCAATGCTCTCTCTCAGAAAGCAACAGTGTAGCAAGGCAGCACCCCCGACAAGTGTCAGCCAGGATACTCTCTGGGATCTGAATGTTGCTGGAAGACTGAACTAGGACAAACATTCCCAGGGCAATTTGACTGAGGAAGCCAGGGGCAGCCTTCTCTCAAGGCCCAATTTATTGAAGGGATACAAAGAGAAATCTGTGTTGAAGCACGGACTTGGTTCTGACAATATAAAACTTGAAGGTCTGGCAGTGACCAGTTCAAGGGGCATGGTTGGATGAGAATAGAATAGAAAGAAAGAAAGAAGGCAAAAAAGAAAGAAAGAAAGAAGGCAGGATAGGTTCCCGAATCTTGTGAAAACAGAGTTGATTTTTTAACTAAAAGCTGGATCTTTATGGAGGACTGCTTTACCTTGGTGGAAGATGCACAATCACCTTCCGCTAGAAGAACTCCCAGTTCCAGTACTTCATGCAGAGGTATCCGTCATGAGAGTGGCACTAAACCAAATAGTTGCACTAGCAACTATTGCTAGAACAATGTGATTAGTTCCCTCTCCTCCCCTATGCTGCCCCAAATCTGCTCTGCACCCCCAGAACAAATTCAGAGGAGGGAAGGCAGAGATTGTTTTGTTGTGCACTGGGAAATCCTTGTGCTAATGGAACAACCTGCTTAATGCTATGTTGAATACAACCCAGTCTTTAAAGTGAGAACTTTAAGTCCGGAAGCTCCTATAGGCTCAAAGAGTGGTCTAGTCAGAACTTTCAAAACGTTTTAAGTATTCAGGTGGACACTTGATGCAATGAAGGACTGACAGGAGAGGCAGCTCTCATGAATCTGCAGTGTGTGGGTGAGTGCCCTGTGAGCTGTAACCTGAGTCATCCATGTGCTTCCTATCCTTCCTGAGAGTAGCTCACTCCCTTTACCTTCATTCTAGCTATCCCTCAGCAGGGCCTAATAACAGAGTATGTGTGTGGCAATGGTGGAGACTGGTAGTTCAATATTATCTCCTATTCAAAGTAGCTTGTTAGCAAAGTCAGCTGCTGGCAAGAGTAATTAACTTAGGTTCAGCATCTCCTGCATTATGACTTTTACAAAGAAAATCACAATACAATATTTGAAAATAGAAAATAAGACAAAGGTCTATTTCAAGGTGTTTGATAAGAAGTAGGAAAGCATTCTTAATAGCCAAGCAATCTTCCTGACAAAAAAAATAGGATTGCATTGCTCACCCCTTGCTGATCTTGCCTGTCCTCCAGTGAAATCACCTTCCTCACCAGGAAGCGGTGATCCTTCACGGACAGCACTCTGGCTTCCCTGTTTGAGAACTGCTTCAAGAATAGCCATCTTCTGCTGGAGTTTCTTTAAGCTGTTTTGCATGGCATTTTTTTGCTGCAAACAAGAGACAACAGAACACCGGATTTGCCCATGATAAGTTATCTCTTTTCAGTGAACAGAGAGTATCCTTGCATGCCATCTAAGGTGACGTTGTGGTGCAATACAGAGGTATAAGCAAGGTCACAGAGAAGTTTGATGGGGAAGAGAAGAGAAAAGGACACCCTCAGTACTCAAATTATTCTGACTGAAAGCCCTGGGAGTCTCTCCCAGCCTGACCACAAGCAGTGAAACAACCATACCTGGGTGAGTAGGATACCGATATCAATACCTGCTAAAGCAGGCATAGGCAAACTCGGCCCTCCAGATGTTTTGGGACTACAAGTCCCATCATCCCTAGCTAACAAGACCATTGGTCAGGGATGATGGGAATTGTAGTCCCAAAACATCTGGAGGGCCGAGTTTGCCTATGCCTGCGCTAAAGAGAATGAACATATCATGGTAAGAGCAATATTTTTTTTTTTTTATAAGAATTTATTGACCTTTTTCTTATAACAACATATACCCACACCCACACCTACAATTAAACAAATACAAAACAAATACACTGATAAAACAAATACAAACAGTGTCAAGTTTTCTTGTTGCATCTTTTCTTTAAGAAGAAAATTTCTATTTCCATATCTTGACCATTGACTTCCCCTGCCCTTTCTCCTTCGAGTTCATATCCTTAATCTATTTTATAACCATTTCTCCTGAAATTCAAATTCAATTATATAGTTACACACAATTATATATTCAACATTTAACTAACAATGCATCATCGTAGTAATATCTCATCATAATTCTTCTTCCATTAGAATCTTCACCAATCATTTATATCATATCTATCTCTTCTATCCTTTAAACTGCTGCTAATAACATCGTAACTCAAAATATCTCCTTTCATATTCAAACAAAAAATAAAACAGAAAGATTGTTGACAGTATTCACCCTCCGATTTCAAAATTTCATGACAGGCTACTTCAAATTTTACTTAGTGTTTCACCCCACACCCCCTCTGTCCATTATTCTTCTCCTGGTGGCATCAACACTGAATTTCCCTGTGGCTTCCTTCTCCAAGCGTCCACAGATCCAGGCACAGTCCAAAACTCTCCTTGCCACGAGCTCCAGGATGTCCATCTCGTCGTCTCTCAGCTTCTCCGGTTCTTTGTAGCATTCCTTTTCTTCTTGTAAAAACCATAATTCTCTGTCCCTGGCCCCCGAGCTCACACCTCGGGGACTGGATATAACAAATCTTACCGTCGCCTTGGGACTGCCACCCCCAAAAGGCGAGTTTCTTCTCCGAAGTAGCTCACTCTTTTCTCTCCATCTTCCCAGACACCCTCTCAGCTCTTTGGCAAGACTTTCTTCCAAAGTATTAAAAGTTTTAAAAGCCTCCTCTGTGGGCAATTGGTTCTCTTTCAGACCCCCACACAAGACTTTGACTTTCCTGTACAGCAGTTCCACCTTCAAAGCAGTGAGCCTCTGTTCGTCCGTTAGTCCAGAGTTCAGTACCAGTTCAAGGACGAAGCCCAGCATACTGGCAGAGGGGGAGGAAGTGGGTATCAAATTTCTACTCCTGCCTCTCTGTTCATCGCCATTTTCCTAAACTGGAGCGCAGATACCGCAACTTTAAATGGAGATATTTTCCACTAATTTACTTCCCAAGAAAAAAGTTTGCCAGTCTCATGTATCAATTTTAAGCACATTGTAGCAGTCCTGTAGCAGCAGTTGCTCAAATTGGTTAGCTTCTTTAACTCGAAGGGAAGAAGGCAGGCTGCCTTTCTCCTTCCCCCCGGATCGTTCCAAAAGCTCGATTTCTGGTCAAATTAGTTACTCACGACCACCGGGTTCCTTTGGCTCCATTCTTCAAAGGTAGAACTAAGACGCTCACCGCGGGCTTTGTCGCCGCATTTGCATCCCGGTTGGGGCATATCCCCGTAAGCCCGGCTCCGTTGTCCCTTCACCCCCACTCCCCCTTTACAGGGGGGGCAAGGGAAGGGTTCGGAACCTCCGTGGGCGCAGCCGGGGAGCCCAGGGTGCGGGACGCTCTTCCCGCACCCCAACCGGAGCCCCGCTTTGCGGTTGCGGGGCTCCTAACCCCCGGGATGGATCGGGCGCCTCGCAGCCGAAGCAGCCCCGACCACCCGCTATGGCGTCGCCAGCCGGAAGTCCATGGTAAGAGCAATATTATCTTCCCCTTCCATGAAGGAGATCCTATAGCAGCCCATGTGGTGCCTTCTAGATCAGGGCTGTCCAATGTGTTGCCTGAGGATTACATACGGCCCTCCATGCCTTTTTTGCCCTCAGCAACACTGGATGCCCCCCTCCCCCACGGCCCTTGTGCTGCCTTCCAAAAGCCAGTTAAGCAAGGTGCTGGGCTTGGGGAAGGAGGCATGAGGGCTGTGACAGGGTCCTAGAGTCCTCCCGACTCCTTCCCAAAGCCCAGTTAGCATTTTCCCAGCTTTGGGAAGGAGGGGGGAGGGCTCTAGGACCCTGTCAGAGCCTCATACTTTCTTCCCAAAGCCCAGCACCTCACTTACCTGGTTTCTGAAAGGCAGCCCAAGGCTACTGGGGGAGTGTGTGTGTGTGTGTCAAATTTTGGCCTGTTCTCTCCCCACCCCCAACACCAATAGGTTTCGTGTCAAAGTACTCTTGTGGCCCACTTGGTATGAAAAGTTTGACTGTCATGTTCTAGATATTGCTGGACTCCCAACTTCCAGATCATTGTCCATCCTAGCGAACTGATAGGATTTGGGAGTCCAACATTTGGAGGGCATCATATTGACTACCTTGTCCTCAATATTCTTGTGCTCCTCCCTTTCATGTCCTTCACCAAAGCTGGTTTGATGCCAGCCAAAATAATTCCCTTGTATGTCTGTTTCATTATAATAAAGACCCCCACTCCACAGTGGAGTTTTCCCATTGAGCCTGTGGTGCCTGAAGGAGGCACCCTTCTTGTGACTCAAACCACATTCTAGCTGCTTCCCAAAGATCCACAAAGGGCAGCATGGAGCACGGCCAGTTTTATAATGTCCTGACTTCCTTTTGCACCATTATAATTCAGAAAGCATGGTAGGGGGGAAAGAGAACCTTCAGAAGCTTAAGGTAAAAAACAGAATAGGAATAGAGCTTTAATGAAGACTCGTTGTATCAGAGCAGGAAGTTTTAGGACTAGGAGGAGTTCCTTCTACTTGAGAAGAGCAGGCAAACTTAATAAGAATGAAAGGCCTGACTAGAGTTAGCAGAAGGAGTAAGCCACTGAAGGATACCCTCCTCAACTGAAGGAGAAAGGTTTGCAGCACTGGGAAATTTCTGTTTGTACGTCAGAGGATGAGATGGTTGGACAGTGTTCTCGAAGCGACTAGCATGAGTTTGGCCAAACTGCAGGAGGCAGTGAAAGATAGGCGTGCCTGGCGTGCTCTGGTCCATGGGGTCACGAAGAGTCGGACATGACTGAACAACAACAACAGCTTGCTGAATACATGTAGAAGTATACATTACAATTGCAACAGTTGCAAGGGAGCTGGTAGCAGAAATCTTATCGAAATATTTCTGTAAAAGAACTTTATTGCAGGCTTTTTGCTAGCGACGCCTCACCTCCCAGGAGTAGCAACTATCAGTGGCTTCATTCTTTCCCTTCTGCAGGAGTAGGAGTGGTACAAAGCTTCATGCCCAGTGATGGAGAGGAAGGAGATTCATCCCCCTCTTCTGCCCACCACAGGAGAGGGAAGGAAGCCAGTAGGGTTCCCAAGCACCTGCTGCTGAGCACAGCGCCACAAAGAAGTTCTTTCTGGTGCCTCCCACAGCAACACTAGGGATTTTGACAGGTGGGCTGCCCTTGAAGATGATCCAGAGGCTGCTGCCAATGCAGAATGTGGTTGCTAAGCACAGCACTGGCTGCAAGTGAGCTACAAGGCCCAATTCAAGGTGTTAGTCGTAGCAGCTTATGAAGCCTGAAACGGCTTGGGGTCCAAGTACCCCAAAGAGCACATCCCCCAATATCAACCAACTCAGGCCCTACAATCAGCAGATAAGGCCTTGTTGGTGGTGCCGCCACTGGAAACTGACCTATGACAGGGCCTTTTCAGTAGCGGTTCCCTATTTGTGGAATGCCTACCCTGGTGAGGAGCACCCATCTCCAACATTATTAACTTTGAAAACATTCCTATCCACCATTTATTTGGTGGCTGAAAAATGCTATTCCTGGCAACCCAAAGATCATTGGATGAAATAATGTTACTAATGATAACTTAAAATGCTTTAAACTGTTTTAGAATGCTTTTTTTTTTAGTGGACGTGCTTGCCACCTATGGCTCCATTGGGAGGAAGAATGAGTTATTGATTCTAGCTTGTTAATCCATGCTGATCCAACCACCTCTTAAAGGCCTCCAGTGACAAAGGTTCAACCATGTTCCCAGTATGACATGTGGTTCCTGTATACCACTAGCTTCCCGAAACTTCTCTCTTCTCAAGATCTTATCCTACCTTGCTGCAGCTTGTCTGCATTAGTCCTTCACAGCCATGCCTGAAACTGCACCATTTCATACCTGTGTGGTGAGAATCTCACTCTGGGAAGATAGGCCTGATGAATCCCCCAAGCAGCTAGCTTCACTGTCATAGTCCAAGGTCTCTTCACCTTCAAAAGACAAGAACCCTGTTTATCACACAAAATACTGCAGAGCATACAGAGATAATTCCCAAGCAAGGCTTATTTATTGATACAAAGATGTGCCCAACATACCACCCCTAGAAAGGAAGAGGGGAGCTTTGGCTGAAATAACAAGAAGGAATGGGAAAGGTTAGGAAAGTTCCCAGCTTCCTACAGAATCACAACCTGGGCTCACAGTAGCAGTTAAGATACAGTGACAGGGCTGGAGAAATATTTCAAATTCCTAGGCGCCAGGGACAAATCTTTATGCACCCAGGATTATTCAATGTTAGACACTGGGAACACTTAATATATATGAACAGTACATGGAGGTTAACACTTACCTCAACAGGTTCAACAACCACTGAAAATTGCTCGCCACTCCCTCCATGCAACAATTAAGCTTTTAAAAAATATTCTATTGGCACCAATGGAAGATTTTTTAAAACCAACCTAATACAGGAGGGCAGCACAGGCTGAAAGGGGGAGCATCACCTGCAGGCCAGAGGTCCCCCATCTTACCCATCCCTATTGTAAAAGGTCTAAGGGCCAATTTATACTTTATTCAGCACTATAGGCACACTGGTGACTGCTGTAGTGAATATTAAAAATGTCTGCTTTGTGCATCTCCCTTCTGTATTCAGAAAACCCAGGAGAGAGTCAATAGTGTCATGTAAACACACTTACAGGGGGAGAAAACAAGAACCTCCGTTTCAGTTAGCATTTAAAATGCAGTATGAAGACTTCCAAGTGAAACAGGATTCTTCCTTAAACAGGATATAACAAAAGAGGTACCATCGCTTCCTTAGCTGTTTCTATATATGGGCCTATGGCTCGCAGACACAAGCTAACTCATAAAACAGTACACTGTAGTGTAAAAACACCTCATTTTCATCTGAGCTGCTAATAAGAAGCAAAAGGGAGAGGATTCAATATGAAGGTAGGGGATTTAAAATAGCATAAATAAAAAAAACCATATATTCATACCTAAATTGAATTCTGAATCCACTTGTTCTTGCTGTTCATCTTTCTGTTGTCCAGCATCTTTTGAGATTTCATCCCTGGGTTGAGTGGCTTTTTTATTCCCACTAAGACTTTCCAGATTTTCTCTAGAAGTGGGAGCTGGAGTTAAGTGTCTTGAGTCATGAGGCCTGCTGCGGAAATCCTCAGCTGTGTGTGACTGGGAAGAAAACAACTTCATAGAGCACTCCGAATCCTGACTTGGACAGACGTGCTCATCCTTGGTTTCTACATTACATTTGTTGCTGCTCTTCAGTGCTGGCATCCCTCCCGATGTCTTCTTCTTTTTCAATGGTTCTAGCAGTGTGCTTGCCGATTTACCAAATATCAGTGCCTGAAAGGATGGCAACTCTTCCCCTTCACTTGAATCTTCCTCCGAGGATGGCAGCTTCTGTGCCCGTCTCTGCTGTGTGCGAACGAGGCCTTTATGGCTCAGCCTGGAACTTCTTCTGTTGCCACTACCCAGGTCTCTCTTAAGTGGGGTTTGCTTGTCTGTGGCAGGAGACATGGCCAAGCTATCTCTCCTCTCTGTTTCCCCAAGGTTAGGTGAGCCCTCTATGCTTCTGATGACAGGCCCTAGCAAGCCCTCTGGTGTCTCCGAGGACAGCCCAGAGCTATGGTACTCCTCCTCAGTGCACTGTTCCAAATTATCACTGTGAACCGAGCACTTAGGAGTGCCTGTACTGCAATTATTGGTTGCTTCTTCTGTGTCACTATGCAGTTGCTTTTGTTCCATGGGGCTATTCTTTTCACCATGGATGCCACTGGATTCAGAATGTGGTAGCTGACAAATTACAGGACATGGCTGCATGAATTCTGGCTGAGAGCTTAATGCCAGCCCTTTGTTTTTAGTGCTTTCAGATTCTGCATCTTCTGAGTTGTCCACACTAGAACGTGTCTCATTAATGACACTTAAACTGCTGCTTTGGATGATGCCATTTCTCCAGACATTTGGGCTTCCACTGCTGCCGCTGTTATTTGAGTTTGCAACTTCTCCTCTAATTTCAGGGGACGTACTCTTTTTAGTTACTGGCTGTTGACTTTGCTGAGGATTGTCAGGATTCTTGGTGGCTAACTGATCTGGTGTGGATGGATGATCTGGGAACGCAGTTTGTGAGGCAAGCTGGGGATGCTCAGTTCTCCTCTCATGATCAGGGAAACCAGTAGCACAAGATGCCAGTCTTTGGACAGAGCTGTTCACCTCGCAGGCAACAGCATCTCTCCTCTCCTCACAAAATTTATCGATGCAAGTCGATTTCTTCAAACAGTCAACCTTGCCATCTTCCCCCAAGCCAATGCGTATCTCTTTTTTAATTTCTGCAGCAGATTCCTTTACTGGATGCAACAAGAATGACTGGCGTTTGCAGCCACTGAATATCTTCTGCATGAAGTTTGTATCCAGTTCACTGTCCTCAGTTTCTGAGTTCAGCTCCAAAGTTCCTGCAGCTTCATCATTTGTTTCAGGGGGTTTACAGCTTCTCATCATATCCCCTGTGCAAAACTCATCGCCCTCTAGTTTCTGGGTACATAACACATTATTCTCAGTCTGGTGTGCTACTGTGAGCTGTTTGTCCTCAGAAGTGGTTTGCTCCACCTCCAGAGAAGCAAAATGCAGAAGTGAGCAGCTGTCCTGGGAACTTGCACTGGGAACAATGCAACAAGGACTGCTGCCCTCTGTGGTTTGTTCAACACCTACCTGAGGAGAAGCTGGAGGGTTAGCACAAGCTTTAGTTGCATCCCCTTCCACATCCATCAGGCTGGTATCTGACAAAGACAGGTCCTTTTGGAGCCTGCCCTGCAACACATTGGGGTAATTTTCTGCTACGGAAGGCGTTGGCATGTTTTCTTCATGAGACCACCTACGCTTCTTTGTCTCTCTGTTCTCCAATTGTTTCCTTCCTCGCTTTACGGGCTCACTTCTTGTCCGGGCTTCTTCTGTTGACAACTGAAGCCTTCTGCTCCGTCTGACTTGCACCTGGCCTGTGCCAACTTCCCTTAACTTATCATTGGTCTGTATCTTTGCCTTCTCAGGGGACCTGGAGCTTCTGTCCATCATTAACTGCAATGCGCCAACAGGCTTGATTAATTGTCTACGTACCTTGCTCAAAGTGTTACTTTTTTTCTTTAGATGGTTAAGGTTTGATTCCGGCGATTTCTGGCGTATACTCTGAGATGGTTCATTTAAATCCGTTTCCAAAACAGACAGCCCTTCTTTGACAGGAAATTCAGTTGCCAGTTCAACTTCCTTTTGATCTGCCACAGGGCTATCATCTACAAGAGCAGGAACTTGGCCACCTTCTTCCAAAGCAGTATCTTCATCTCCACCAGGCCTCCTACTATTTACTTCCACATCTTGCCTCTTAATGAAGTCATCTGGTAGCAATTCTGATGTAGCCTTCCTCTTTCGCGATAATCTTTTTACAGGTGTATCACAGGATTCTGTATTCATAGCAATGCCTTCCTTTGCTTGGATACAAACTGTTTCCCTCTTATTCCAAAGAAGGGTTGATTTGCGTTTCCTCTTGTATGTTCTCCCAAATAGTTTATCTTCAGCTTTAGAGGCAACTGGCTTGGGCAAAGACCTGTCACCTTCACATTCCACTGTGAACAGTTTCTGGTCTCCAATCTGTTCAGTCTTCTGGGAGACCAGAGAGTCTCCATCTGACAAGTCTGCATCTTGATCCACCTCCTGTGTGTGACTATCTTGCAAGGATCTTGGAGAAAGACCCTCCTTGCTTTTAGACAGCCATGCTTTGACTTTCTGGATGCTCCGCATCAGTTTCTTCCCAGAGACTTGACTCAGAGGACGTTCAGGGGAAGTTTGTGACTGCAGTAGCTGTTCCTCGTTTTCACACAAGATGTGTTTATTTCCAGAAGGCAGCCCCATACTAACATTTCCTGCATCATGACCAGCCTGTTTATCTGCAGTGGGCTTTGTGGCTTCACCAACCAATTGTGCCATATTGAGTAAAGAGCAAGAACCACCCTCTGGCATGGAACTGGAGTTCCTGTCATGTCTACCCAAGCAGGGATCTGGAGAAGACAAACCCTGACTCTTTTCCACAGCAGCATTCTTTTCAAGAATTTCTAACTTTCCAATGCTGGCTTGAGTTCCTTCTGTGTTTCCAAGTCCTTCCAAATAATCACATACACCTGAAAATAGAAAAGTTTAGAAATGGGATTGGCTTGCCTCTTACACCAGCTACCTTTCTTAACTGCTGCCTTTTCTCACCACCAATTAAGCAAGTCCAAGCCCTGCCACCACTCTCCTACAAACCGAGTTCCTGGTTGAACTACCCTAACCCTTCCCAGAAGGGAGGCTATTTCTTTGAGGTGAGTTGTGATCAGGTGCTGGAACTCCCTGTGAGAATACAGCAAGTTGTAAAAATCAGGCCCAAGAAAAGTGTGCTAGCTGAATTTCACAAGACACAAGTAAAACCCCCCAGAGTGGTGAACTGAGCCTGCTTGATACCTAGGAATTTGGATTCTTATTTCAGGTGCCATCGAGAGAAAATCCTCATACCTTGGATATTTATTAATTTCTCATCTTCAGCACTCAGCTCAGAAAACTCCATGTGAAAAGGGCTTAGGCTTTCATTTTTGGCACAACCTTCATCAACTCGAGCTGGATAATTACGTCTTAAACTCACACTGTGAAGAAAAATGAAACAAGAATGACCAGGTGACCAAATGATGAACTGCAAACAACCTCTTAAAAACAGGTTCCTGCCATTAGGGTTTACAACCCCAGTACAAGGGTTCAGGGAAATAAGCACAGGAAAGAACGAACCCTTCAAGGTGCTCACATTATTATCCAAAGGCCTAAATTTAGGTCTCAGATATCTGAAAGACCACTTCCTTCCCTGCAGACCCTTGTTAAGATCAGCAGAGGAAGCCCTGTTGGTAGTTCTTAACGTCCTCAAGGTTTTTTTTGGGAGGAGGCAGAAGAGGACCTTCTCTGTGTCAGTCCCTAAGTTACTGAAAGCCCTCCCTACAAATATGAATCTGGCACCTTCATTATGTAGCTTTTGTTGCATGATGAAGACACATCTCTTTATCCTAGCCTTTGACACTCAAGATATATATAATTTAGGATGTGTCCTTTTCTTTTGATTGTATTTATTTTAAACTATAAAGCTGTGTCTTAAATTGCTGTACAGCACCTTAGGACCTTGTGAAGGGCAAGTAAAAAATTCAATAAATAAATTTTAATCACAATGCCTACTGTGTCCATACTCCCCCCCCCCGCCCCACCCTATTCTTACAATTTGTTTCAGGAAATCCAGAAGTGAGGAAAGATTGACAACAGAAGGTGGGAATGGCACATGGCATCTCCCAAGCAACTACAGCTGTTCCACTGGTACCAGGACTTCTGGCAAGAGTTGCTCTCCTTGGCCCATCCCTTTTAAACTTCCAATAATAGAGCTGTTGGATGAACCAGCCATCATGCAGTTGACCTATCTTCCATGACATGATGGTCATCTAAAGAAGTCTTGATGAAGATGCCAACTAAGCACAGGAACAAAGAAGGAACTCTACTCGTTCCAAGCTCTGGCATATCTCTCCTGTTGCATCTGAGAAGACCAGCTGACTCACAAGACAACTTGCTTGAAGCCCAGTGAGTGGCCCAGGCTGTAGTTCCTTTACCCTCCCAATTCAGATGTGTGGCGTAAATGCTGCCTGCTAAGCTATAAATTAACAGCTACCACCAGAATCCATTGCTCCTTTTAACATGCCACTTGGGAGAAGTAGTGAGAAATGTATCTCCTTTTCTCGTACTCTCTTTCTAAACTGTGGTCAGAGGGCTATATTATTATTATTATTATTATTATTATTATTATTATTATTATTATTTTGGAGGAGAGGTATGAGAGCTCTTTTGTGCAGTAGGTAAAGTGTATGTGCCTGGTAAAAGGTCCTGTAGGGTGGTCCTTCTCTTTTAGCTTTGTTGATTTTAGGGTGAATTTGGTTGCTTTTATGATGTGCCACATTTTTTTGATATATTGGCTGCTTGAGTGGGGAGAGTTTATTTGTGACTAAAGCAGAGGTGGATAAGCTATGGGTCTCCTAGGTTATTGGGCTCTCATCAGCCTCAATCAGCATGACCAATAGTCAGCCACAGGTTAGCCACACCTGGGCTAAAGTGTGCATTGTCCTCTGACATCCTTGACTATTAAATAATTTTTTGTAGCGTAGGAATATATTGATCTGATGTTTATGAATTTTGTATAGTTATGCAACTACCCCCACCGAGTGTCATAGAAAAGATGTTAAAGATTCATGCACAGCACCAACAGCAGTGGCAAAAAAGAAAAGAAAAAATCCACTAAAATGCTTCAGCAGGGAGACAGTAGCAAAGGTCTCACTGACTAGAGCTGCAACTGCAAAGTCTGACCTTGCTACAATGAGACAAGCTACTGTGGAATAACTTGTGCTTTGCAGAACTGGATTTGTGTGACTATTCTCTGCTCACAAGCATAGGAGCAACAGTCAAATTTTAATCCTCAACGGGAACAAAATAGCCATAAGAAGCACATGCAGTCCTGTTATCCTTCACAAATTGACCCTGTTAGAGCAAATCAGCACGACACATTCAGTCCTCACAATGCCACTCTAAATTTCCCACCCAGCCACCTGCCTATTTTCAGCGATCAACCCTTGGCCCTGTGCACAAGGTTCTCTGATCTCTACCTGCTCCATTGCCTCCTTTTTCAGTTCTCTGCCTGTTCCACCTACATCTTTTCCTTGCCTCCGTCTCCTCCACCCAATCTTCCTTCAGGTCAGGTGCACCAACTCTGTGGGGTTGAGGCTTCTACAGACCCCCTCCCAATGTCTGCTGGGATAGGGCTCAGCCCCCATAATCTTGAGGGGGCGGAGGAGGCCTGGCAGGAAGTCGCTGTGCCGCCTGGCAGGCGACTGTCACAACAGGAGGAGGTCTGGTTGGCCTCTCCCATGTGATGGGTACAACTTGGCACCTGTGCTTCAGCTGCTAGTTTCTGAACTCAGTGCCCCTTTTTTCATCAATTTTGCCACTGGTCCCTTTCTCCAATGCAGAAGTAATTCTCGCACAAGCCAATCACAGGTGGCAGTGAGACAGTATTTTGATTGTTTTTAGCCTATAAACCTGTGTTTTTCAAACTTGGATCCCCAGCTTTTGTTTGACTACAACTCCCATCATCCCTCACCACTGGCCCTGCTAGCTAGAGATGATGGGAGTTGTGGTCCAACAACAGCTGGGGACCCAAGTTTGAGAAACACTGCTATAAACGTAACAGATAAACTCCTGGAAGGTAAGCAAGTAGCTCTCTCTCAACCTACCACCCCCAAACCAAGAGTTGGATCCAGAGTAAGTCAATTGTACTTAGGTTCCATAGATTCAATGGGAACCAAACACAGCAAGAACAGAGTCCCCGTGAAAAGGCCACAATCACTACATTTCTTGTTAAGTACAAGGAACGATGGCAGAGATAGCGTATGCAGTGCATTCCAATGTTCTGAACTATAACTCCCACGATCCAGGACCACTGATCATGCTTATTGGGCTGATGGGAGTTGCAGTATAAAATATATGGAGGGCACCATGTTAAGTACCCCTGCATTATGGGATAGCCACTACATTTCTATTCAGCATCTGAAGGGGAAAGCAAAGAGATAAACTTCCTCTACAGCAACAGCTCCATGAAAAGCACCAACGAAAAATTTCTGTAAAGGTCTACCTGTTTAGACAATCAGTCCAGGCAGAGGGAGATTTAATTAAAGTTAGTTGCAACTCGATACACCTCAGGTCAATCGAGTTCCAGTGCCTCCTCAGAGCCCCTTCCAGCCCAAATTCAGTGTTCAACTGCTTGCAAGAGCCTTGTGATTCACTGAGTTGCATGCAAACATGTTGCAATTTTAAATATTTATAATTCAATTTAAAAACACATTTTTACATAAAAGCAGGGCATTTACATACTTAGCAAAAAGGCATATGCAAATTAGGCTTCCCAGATTTGTAGATCTGGACAAGACAGCCCTATTATGCCTCTGATTAAAGCAAGGAAGACATACAGTGGTACCCTGGGTTACGTAGTTAATTCGTTCCGGGTTACAGTACGTAACCCGAAAAGGACGTAACCCGAACAATTCGTTCTACGCATGCGCAGACCGGGGGAAAACGTGAAAAACACTCTGCGCATGTGCAAATCGCGTGCACGTCGGGTTGCGCTTCCGGGTTAGTGGAATTCGTAACCCGAAAAGTACGCAACCCAAAGCGTACATAACCTGAGGTACCACTGTACAAAAGTTTAAATTGCACTAAATCGTAGTAGTAGTAAGAAAATCATTTTACATTCAGGGACGAACAGTCGCAAGTGCGGAGCTCTTTTAAGGTAGCCTTTAAATAGTTACTCCCTCCTGCATGATTGTGAGTAGAACTTACGGTTCAAAGAAGGTGGCCTGAAATCTAATGTATTTGGTACTTTTCCTTTGAATTCTGCATTCCCCTTCCCACAACTCCTGGAACGAGCTGAGCAAGGAACAAACAACTGATGGGCAGCAGGGTCTGCACTGGCCCTATTTTTCCTTTGTTAGCAACCCCAGATGTATGTCCAGTGGTGGTCTTTGTTTTGCACCATGAAACTTAAAATTATAAAGTTAATTTACCATGGCATGAGTTTTCATATGTAAGACTGATTCACCAGACGCACAGTTAAACAGCACAGTTTCATCCTCAAAAGGCTCTAAACTGGATGGAAAACTAAATATATAAAATGATACATAATTCATATTGAGAACAGATGTCTGCTTTCTTTGGCCCAGAATACTGTGTGTGTGTGGGGTGTCATTCATAGAGCACACAAAATCCTATTTATATTCTATCATGAGTTTGACCAAAAGAGCCCTGTTGAGGATAAAACAAAAAAATCTCAAGGTCAATAGACCAAATTCACTTGCAACAAACCATAGTTTGTTACAAGCACAGGGAGCAGGATGACACACCTTCCCATCTCTTTTGTGTGTAAGAGAAGACTTAATGCTTCTGTTCCTGGTTAAGTACAAACCATTTTTTGTTGGTTGCTCTGGCAAACGGTGGTTTGTTCAAACCACAATTTGTTAGCAAGGCAAGTTATCACACAAATAAAACACCCTGCCTTGTTGACAAACTGTGTCTTGAACAAATCAGCATGTTTAAGTTCAGCCAAAGCAGTGAGTATGCTTTGTTCCTAACAAGAAATGGAAGCTTTAAATCTCTTCCCCTCATATAAGGCCAAGGTTCACTGATATAAGAACAAACTATTTTTTAACATGTCGAAACTGGGTCAAACAGAAACAGCCCCAGGAGCTGCTCCACTGCACTGGGGATTCAGCAGAGGCAGTTTAAAATCTCGCACTGAACAAGTAGTTGTGATTAAGCAAGTACATGCTATCTAATTTTTTTTTGCCAATTTTAATTAACTTAGTGCCATCTTCTGAGCCCTAGATACAAGTGCAGATTAGAACAATAAATTTATTAATGATCTACTTCACAGGTTCTGGGTCTTCAAAATAAACTAGAAGTCAATAGCCAGTTGTCCCTGGGCTGAACCAAGCTTTCTGAGAAATACCACCCTGCACCCTGTCACCTTTCCTTCCGTTCACATATCCATAAAGAGCCCAGAAAATAGGAGGTGGACGAACAGTAAACGTCCCACACAGAAAACGTAAGCACTCAGCAAAGAGAAGACCAAGAAACAGCCATTGCACAACACTTATCTTCATAGGATGCTACAGAGTAACAAGGCATGAGAGGGTTTTTTTTCCTCTTACCTGTACTGCACAGCTGCAATTCACAGATCCAGAGGGCCATTAGCACTACTAAGTATTAAAGGAACATCTGCAAAGCATGGTAGTGTACCACCAAGATGCAGCAGGGGGGGAAATGAATACTGTAAAAAAAGGGTACTAACAATTTGAATTGATGGCTCTACTCACCATCTGATTGTATCTGTCTTCTTAAATGCATCTTCAGAAGAGTCTGATCCTTAAATGAACAAGGTTTACTATTATAATTTTGACAAAAAGGGGATTCAAAAACCACAATTAGCATTGCTGGCTAAGGTTTAGCAGGATCGTAGCTACTCTGTTCAGAACCTAATGCTTTCCCTCAAATATTCCATAAAATCCAGGTTGACTGAATCAGCAATACAGCTCATAGAAACATTTAAATATATGCTGGCAGACAGTCCACTGGAATGTGAACAGTGTACCTGGATCAGAGCCCAGAAAGTTAAGTTTGGGCAGGATTTGGTCTTGGGAAACCAAGGCAGAGAGCTGGCTTGCATGCCACAATAAGCAATAAACCATGGCTTGCTCTGAGCAAGCATCACCCTTCTTTGCACTAGACCTGCCTAGAACAGGAACGAACATCAGAGGTTATGGTTTCGTTTCTCCCCAGACAAACCACAAGTGGAAGCCAAGGTTTGTTCTTGGCTTACCACCCAGAGATGTTGGGGAGAAACAAATCATGAGTCCCGGTTCACACATACTGCTATGCCAAGCCTCAGTGTTTTCCCCAGCTCCAAGCAAGGCAACCAACGTGGGAGCAATTAAGCAGCATACACGAGCATACTTGTTTACAGTATGTTTGGAGAAAGTTCACACCCTGTTCAGCTATGTCTACTAGGTGATCTGGGACAAGTTAGAGCACTAAGCAATTCTTCCATTAGGATCCACCAAGATTCACCATTCCTTATCGTAATCTACCACAAAAGGGGACACTATTGAAGAAAAAGTAGTAAAACAAAACAAAAAACAAAACCCAGGCACGTTTAGGGATACAAAGATGCTACTTTCAGCAGACGACAACAGATAAGTATTATTGTTCTAACTCCTGCTATTCTGACTGACCCAATTTATTGAAACACTTACCAATTTCAAACACAATGGCTTTACTGGAATTGCTTTTCTTTCTCAGGGAGCGCCTTGTTCCACCAGCTAATGGCAACTTGGAGGTCTCACCTTCCTAAGGGAATCACAGAAGATGTGTTAGGGGCCGACAGATGTTAACATGCAATCCAGATGCAGTCTAGCCTTTAGGTCTCTGTATTCATCACAAAATTGATTCTCCCCCATGCTTTTCAACATCTATATGAAGCCGCTGTGAGAGATCACCAGGGGGTTTGGGCTGGATGTTCACCAGTATGTGGATGATACCCAGATCTACCTCTCTTTTAAATCAGAACCAGTAAAGGCAGTGAATGTCCTGTGTGAGTGTCTGGAAGCGGTTGGAGGATGGATGGCAGCTAATGGATTGAGGTTGAATCTTGACTGACAGAAGTACTGTTTTGGGGGGACAGGCAGGTGTGAGGGACTCCCTAGTCCTGAATGGGGTAACCATGCCCCTGAAGGACCAGGGGCGCAGCCTGGGAATCATTCTGGACTCACAGCTGTCCATGGAGGCACAGGCCAATTCTGTGTCCAGGGCAGCTGTCTACCGGCTTCATCTGATATGCCAGGTGAGACCCTACCTGCCTGCGCACTGTCTCGCCAGAGTGGTGCATGCTCTAGTTATCTCCCGCTTGGACTACTGCAATGCGCTCTATGTGGGGCTACCTTTGAAGGTGAGCCGGAAACTACAACTAATCCAGAATGCGGCAGCTAGACTGGTGACTGGGAGTGGCCAGAGAGACCATATAACACTGGTCCTGAAAGACCTACATTGGCTCCCAGTACGTTTCTGAGCACAATTCAAAGTGTAGCCTCGGCCCAGTGTACCTGAAGGAGCATCGCCACCCCCATCATTCAGCCCGGACACTGAGGTCCAGCTCCGAGGGCCTTCTGGCAGTTCCCTCACTGCGAGAAGTGAGGTTACAGGGAACCCGACAGAGGGCCTTCTCAGTAGTGGTGCCTGCCCTATGGAACACCCTCCCATCAGATGTCAAAGAAAAAAACAACTATCTGACTTCTAGAAGACATCTGAAGGCAGCCCTGTTTCGGGAAATTTGTAATGTCTGATGTTTTGCAATTTTTTATATATGCTGTAAGGTGCCCAGAGTGGCGCTGAATGCTTGAGGAAGGTTTCCTTCTCACACACAAGTTATACTGATACAAGTTTGTATAAGATCTTGAATGAAAACTTTAATGTAGAACTTCAGTGTTGGCCTCCTTAGGGTTAGAAGAAACATTTTTCACTCATCAAAAAGAAAAACACTGCAATCCATGCTAAGGTCAATAGCTATATTAAATTACCAAACCTGGTTGGATGAGACCTCCAAAATATTCCTTGACTAGAGGACTGCAGATAGCTAGACAAATACAGAATTGGTCTAGGTCTGGCAGCACAAGGGAAATAAGCTGCAGGAATCCAAAAAGGCTATTTAATCTAAAGGAGGTATCTTATTATGGAGAACACTTTAACCTGAATAATGGTGATGGGAGGATATCTGAATATAGCAGATCATGTAAAGTTTCCTTCCACCTTGTCAAATGTTGCTGGTGCCCAAAGTGCCAAAGGAGAATTAGTATGACTCAGCCATCCTTTGCTAGGAGGGCTGGAAAAATGGTAGGACCCACTACACCTTGCACAGCTCCTCTACTTATTTCTCAGGTCTTAATAGGCTTCTATGCCAGCTTTCTGAAGTTCATATACCAGCTTCCCTCCACTGGATATTCAATTGACCAGCTGTTTACCTGAGTACTCTTCCCTTGGCTTGCCAGACTTGGCCTTTTTTACTTCCCTTACCCGTCAACACCAGTGTTCATTTTCACTTTGTTGTGGACTAGTCAGCCTACTCAAACCATTGCAATTTTCTTATATTTCCTAGGTCAGCTGCCTCTGTGTGGATTGGATTCCTCTCTTTTAGCTGATGTGTCTACCTTTAAGACGATGGCACTCATGATTAGCCACCAACAAGATCTGACTTTAAGGCAGATCAGGAGCCAGAGAAAGGCAGAGTGGGAAAACAAAAAGGAAAATGTAATTGTGGTGACCCGTTAACTTTTATCTCCCAGATTCTTGAAGGTTACTGCAATGCCAAAACCATTTGGTTATAACAATCCTCTGCTTTAGTCTGCAGTGTCCCTTTTTAACAGTTACTCTTTGAAGCTTCCCTGAAACGCATTAGTATGGAAAAATATCCCTCACAGCGGTAATTTCAATGACAATTAAAATGCATTATAGCTTCAATACTCCAAAGCAATAAAAACAGCTTTCATTCAGATGCTTTTTAAAAATAAATAGTTATTCTAAAGGGAGTGATTATATACTAGCACTTTTCACAGCCTAGGAGTCTAACTCAAGTGCTGTTTATAATTTTATAGTCTAAGCAAATCAATTTGAAGCCATCTTGCTTAAGCTAAGCGGGTCTGTATTTGGTCAACGCCCAGATGGAAGTCCACTTGATAACCCCAAGTACACTGCACTCAGCCACATGATGGAAAAAAGGAAGGAAGATGGGGGAGGATGAGGGGGGAAATCCTCTTTGCTACATGAGCAACCAGGCTGGAACAATGAAGAGGACTGGATCAGGTCTGTTGCTATCACATAATGGCAGCAAAGCCAGCTCAGGATCCAGCAAATCTTGTGCCAGTCCAGCTGTGCCCCCAGAATGCCTGTTCTGGGGGGTTTCCACTGGCTACTGCCAGTCATAGTTTCCACATACCCACCATTTGGGTGGGCACATCAGGGTATTGCTCACCAGCAGTGCCAGGGAGAGGCACCTCTATCTCACCAAACCTTCTCCAACATACATAGCCGTCAACCCTCCCTGCTGTTTCCCAATTCTATAATAAGGGAATTTCCCGCAAAAAAAGGGAAAGGTTGACAGCTATGAACATAGTGGTTCAAGGGCTTGGATAGCTCTGTAAATATGATTAGGATAGCAGGCAAAAGGGGAGAAAACACTGTTACCAAGCTAGCATTTCTCTTTTTCACTTCCTTCGCTCTCTTCAGTCTGTCCCTGTAGCCTTTACAATCAATGACATGTTTTTCTTTCCATGAAACTGAAGCAGAAGCATCTTCTAAAGCTTTCTTAGGCAAACACAGATCATCTGAAACTGAGAAGATTAAGATAATCAAGCAGCAAACCCTTCATCTCAAAAACCTGGGACATGAAGTCAACCTCTTAATAAGAGTCGAGCTTTGTAGCACAAAGCAAGCCAAGCTGCACATAAGACAGAACATTGTGGTTCAGGAATTCTGCTGCCTTTGGACTTGGATTTGGGGAAGGGGGGCAATTCCATTGGGGGCAAGCAATAAGTAACAACATTTGCAGAATGCAAGCTTCATTTACCACAATTTTATATAGAATTTTAAAAGACTCCTATTTCTAAAACATTGCAAGACCAAAATGCTTCCTCACTCCTAGTTATCATACAGTTGTCCAAATAGGAAGGTACTAAATCATCTCTGGAAGGCACCCTGGCTCAAACTTTGCTCTACTTCAAGAGGAAGGGCTCCAAGGTTGTAGACTAATGTCTTCTTCTCCCACGACAGGCAGCGACCATTTCACATGGGGGTTCCATTCCCAGCCCCTGTACATGTCAGCGGAGTGCATATAAGGACACTCTGCCCCCATTCTACCTTCTTCCAGGTCCACAAGCACTCACGTGTCAGCAACTGTGTGTCAATTGGACACACCTAAAATGGTCGCATCCTGTATTCAATCTGGTTCTATGAAGCCAAGGTAAGGAAGATGCATTTCAAAGGGTACTGTTTGACACCTTAGAGCAGGGAGTGGCCCTCTAAATGTTGTTGGGACTATAACTCCCATCATCCCTGACCATTTGCCTTGCTGGCAGGGCTGATGGGAGTTCAAGTAGAGTGAGTTTTCCCACCTGTCTTAGAGGCTGAGATAGGATGCCAGAAGATGAACTGGTATAAACCAAATCATTTAGAACTTTATAAGGCAAAACTATCATCTTGGGATCTGTTTAAGGATGCAGAAAATCAGTTGTGCAGTTCTGCATCACAAGAAGACAACTGGGGTAGGAGTAGAATTCTAACTGACCCAGCTTGCCCTCCCCCAGCCTAGCAAGTTCATGGAGATACATAATACCTACACTTGAGCCCTGTATCATGTTCAAAAGCACGGATGGCTTCCAGCACCACTTTGATTACTTGCTTAAATCGGACATCTTCCCATAGACTTCTGAAAATCAAGACAACAAAGACGTGTAGTCAAGAAGATGAAATGCATGTTTTTATCTACAGTCCCCTGAGACACAGCGCTCAGGGGACTGGATCGGGGAAGTGGAATAAGTAATAAGAAAGGTTTCCAAACAGTAGATGCTTGAATTTCTAAGATGCTGCAGGCTTTTATCTAATTAAAAAATTACTCACTTTATAATAACCCAAGAGACAGTAGGTATTGCACTTGCTGTTTCATACCCATTTACTCCAAGAGTCCTTTGGTGTGAAAACAGCAAGCCATAATAAAAACAGCAGGGCTCTGATCAAAATTTAGGTAGAGATGCAGAACTGTTTTCAGCCCAACAGGCACATGTAGCCGGTGGGTGGAGCCAATGCAAAAATGGAGAGGGACACCCTATCTATCCACACTCCCCACCACCACCACCTAACAAGACTCATTCACCAAGGCATTTATACACTCACAACGGCAGTAATTAGATTTGAAAAATGTACAGGAGCGGTTTTCGAGCTTAATTGCCATGGGGTGGGGAGATAACCATAGCCATGCCTCTCTTCAGGCATTAAAAGTTCTTCCACAGGTGTGTTCTCGTTGCAGAAGGCTCTAGTTATCTGCCTGTTGTTGAAACTGTTATCCTGGGTCTGCACTGCAGTGTGCTTAGTTGCATAGTTGCTTCATCCTGTTCTAATTAAATTTTGTCATGAGGAATTTACCTTTTGGTGACTTTGGCATTGCAAAGTGGACACCGTACCACACCCTTCTTCTGTTTAAGGAGCTTAAACATGCAGAAACTAGAAAAGAAAAAGGAAGTCTAGGTGTGAATAGTCTTTATCTGAAGTGTGGGGCGCCCTACTAAGCCCTTGTTGGCTTGACCACCATGTACATACACCTCTGTCAAGCTCAGTTACCACCACTGCTTTCTTTTGCCAATTTGAGCCAAAACAAACTGCTTACTCACAACAGTTTCAGAGGCATGTGATCCTCCATCCTCTGCCTCAACTGGACCCCAAGGAAGGAAAATAATCAATATACCAGCTCTCCATGCTTACCAGTGCAGTAAAATGTTGCCTCCTTTACGTAATTTCTTAGCTTTTGCTTATCTCAAGTCCTTCCCTCAGGAAGTAGAAATGATTCTATGACTTTTTGCTTCATCCTTTTTAAAAAATTATTACTATTCAAAGTTTGTGCAGCAATTTACAGGCACAACATAAACATAACAAGGACTCAAAAAGTCACAGTGCATTACAGGTAGTAATGAATCGGAAATAACAATAAGAATTTTTCCAGTATGGTAGCTGAGATTAAGATTTAATAAGCTTACAAATCAATACGATTGTTACAAAATGTTTTTTGGAGAGGAAGTGATTTGTATAGGGTGGGGAGAGGAGGAATGATTATTGTATTATTGGGAGAGATCAAAGTACCACACAGAGTGAAAGGAATCTGGCTTGACTCAACTTTTAGATAAGCTTGTTTAATGAGTTAACCTTTCTAGCAGGAAAGTATATTGCCAATTACCTTTTTCCCATGTAAGCAACATGGTTCTAGTAATTTCCATACAACTATTTCTTGAAACTTCTACATGCAGAATCGGAAGAAAGGGCTTACCTACAGAAGATGTGGGCACAGTTTGTTGAGACTGGCTCCTTCATTACCTCCAGGCTAGGAAAAAATATATAAAGAATCAAAACTAGAAAACAAATGCAATTCTCTTTATGTCCTCAAATAATAAAAGGGCCAATAGGCAAATTTTATAGAATAATAGCAGGTTTCAAAGATACCGGTAAATCTGGCACATTTATAAGAAAATGAGGGAGAGATGATAGGCCACCAACCAGAAAGAGATGAATAGAGATGACTATGGACTTAAATGCCACCTAAACTAATATCAGTGGATTCTAAAGAAATTGTAATATCCAATATCAATGTTACCTGGCACTACACACACACACAAACATATACACACAAACATACATACACACACACAAAATTCAAACTGTATGTAACAACTCACAATAATTGCTGGAGATGCAAAGCCTCAAAATCAGATTTTATGTAGATGCTTTGGGAATGACCAAAAATAGTCATTTTGGGATATAATTCACATTGCAATCAATAAAATTACAGGATACTCATTATTATATGACCCTAAATCTCTGATTTCAACTTATCTATAGGGCCAAGAAACAGGGCTGAATTTGTTGGCAGCCATTTTGTTGCAAAAAATGGAGTAAAAGCAACTCTTCATCAATAGCAGACTGATTCAAGTATAACTATGATTAAAATGAAGTGTTTTAGATGAGTTTATAATGAACAACCAAACAAGGTTTTAGAACAATGGTCATTTCTAATGTTTTAGAATAATAGGCATCAAAATAACATACAAACCAAAAAACACTTTTTCTTTATTGTAATTGTATACTTCTAGGCAAGCCAAACATGTAAAATTACTGTATTAATATTTTATTTTAAAAAATAAAATGTAAAGCCATAGTTTATTTTTGCATTTGATTAAGCAGAGTAAAACTATAAATGAAGCACCCAAACTACCCATTTCAAATATGGCATCCTCAATGCAATGTCTATATAGGAACCGACTGCTGTATCATATTAACATGGAATCGGTTCTCTGCAAACACAAAAGAAGAATCTTGCAGCACCTTAAAACATAACAGATGCACGAATTGTATCCTCAGTTGACAGAGCTGTCCTTGCATAGAGACAGCCACCTAATCTCATATAGCTGCTCATTAACAGAGACATAAACCATGGGATTGTATCCAACTAAGACCAACTAACTTCAATGGTTGTACTCCGAGTACAACTATCATCTGATACAACCCTGGTACTGTATTAGGCCCTGCAACAAATCTAGATGCCAATTCTGTCCCCATATTTACTCAGGCAACGGTCTACTAGCAGAAGCTCATAAATTCAAAAACTAAACAACACAAAACGATCTTGAAACATGCCATTACCTGCCAACAATACATTCCTGTTGTCTACATAGGGCAAATAGTCTCCATACCAAAGAACATATGGATACCAATCTAAAATGATAACATTCAGAAACCAGTGGAATAACATTTCAAATCTCCTAGCACAGTGGTTCTCAATTAGTGAAGTAGTGCAGATCCATGGGCATAGCCAGCGTTATGTATTGGTTTAATATGCATACATGAGTTTCACTGCTAGTTCTGTAACTACCTTTCCTGCTCCAGAGTGATTCAAATGGGTGCGGTGACAGTTGCTATTGGTTAACTTGTTGGCACAATTTGGATCCTTACTCTGATTGGGTCCTGCCAAAATCTAAATGTATCCTTTCCCCAACTCCTGTTCCTGAGTATAAAAGGAGCTTGCCATTGCCCTCCAGTCAGTCAAGTTCCTACTGCAATAAAGGAGATTGTTCTTGTTAGACTTGACTCCTAGCATATCCTTGCTAGCATGCTGAATCACTACCCAGAGCTGATTACACGAAGAGCTAAAATCGCACCCACGACACAACAGCCAGGATTTGGGGGGGACGGAGAACCCCGGTTTGATGTGTATTTTTATGGGCTACGCCCATGTGTGGATCCCCTGTTTTCCAAAAGCCAAGCCATGAAAACCCCTACTTTTGAAAATTTTGATATCTCTATTTTATGTGAATGGTGCCATGAACCCCCTGGGTGCAGTATTAAAAATTAGCCAGGCATTAGGTGTATTTTGCGACTGGTGTAGGTCCAATTGCGACCACGTGGAGATCTCTGGATGCCAGGCTGGTGACTGGAGAAAGCAAAATGTCACTCAGAGAAGCATCTGGTATATTTTCCTTGAAGCTTGAATTTGCTTTGGTCTAGATTTGATGTTTTAATGTGTTGTAAACCACTTTGAGATTTGCTCTTTAAGTTCCTAGCACTACCTATGTGGGTTATGCTGACCCCCTAGGGTCTGCAGACCACCAATTAGGAACCACTCTCCTGGGCCACTCTGATACCTTCTTGAAAGTCAGTTCTTTAACAAAAAAAAAAAAAAGCATGAAACTTCTGAACGTCTGTCAGCAAGTTTGATTCTATCCATTTAGAACACAACTGAAGTTAAGGTTCTCTCTCCCACTACATGAGGAAATCAGGATAGCAAATTTAGATTGAGTTTTATGCCACATATTGCTATTGAAGTCACTCTGCTTATCTTGTATATAGGTTTGAGCTTTGCATAGATATGTCACAGGCCGTTATTTTTTTGCATTTCATAACCTGTTGGGCCCACTATTTCCCTCCTCCCACCTCCTATAACCATTTATGTATATACTTCTGCTGATTAAACACCTGACGAAGTGGGCTGAAGTCCACAGAAGCTCGTATCTGTTAATATTTAAAGTGCCATAAGGTTATTCTTTTAAGGGAGCTGGTAAGTGTAATGCATCTGCGGACAACCACCACCACCCCATCACAGTTGGTTCCGAATTAACTATTGCTTCAGGCTCTTAAGATAGATATTGGAAACACTGCCCATGGTGATTTTTCGCTCTCTTGAAACAACCCAGCTTTAATAATAAATATCCATTTCAGGAACCATCTGCTCTTTCAACAAAATGCTTAACACACACATCCCACACACTTCCAGGTCATACTTGCAAATTCCCAATTTGGTAGTACTGTATTTTTGGTACTGTATTGAATTAACTCCTTATGCAGTTGTCTGATAAAGGATAACAGAATGTCTTCTTGGTTTGATATAAAAATCAAGGGTATGGCTCAATTGTGACATAACAGCCCAATCATAATTTGGCCATCAGGAATGTGCTATAAAGTCATATGCCCCATCCTCCCCTTGCACACACCAATTCCCCCTTCCTTTTAATGTTTTGTGTTACCTAGCATTTACTGTGATGTAAATGCAATAACCAGAATTTGACACATTCCCTTCAAACCAGTTTTTGAATTCTGATTTGGAGATAACTCTGGTTATCAGTGACCATAGTCTGCTTGATTTGAAGATCATGGAAAACTGTGGTTATTGCAAATCAGGAAGTGAACGGGTTTACCACACCTCAGTCTGATGCTCCGTCTATGGTTTGTCCACAACATCTGAACTGAGCTTAATTGAACATCTTAGACAAGCTGTGGTGATTATCAAAATAAAATAATAATAATAATAATAATAATAATAATAATAATAATAATAATAAACTTATTATTTATACCCCGCCCATCTGGCTGGGTTTCCCCAGCCACTCTGGGCGGCTCCCAACAGAATCAAAAGCACAATAAAACATCAAACATTAAAAACCTCCCTAAACAGGGCTGCCTTCAGATGTCTTCTAAAAGTCAGGTAGTTGTTTATTTCCTTGACATCTGATGGGAGGGCATTCCACAGGGTGGGCGCCACTACTAAGGCGGCCCTCTGCCTGGTTCCCTGTAACCTCACTTCTCTCAGGGAGGGAACTGCCAGAAGGCCCTCAGAGCTGGACCTCAGTGTCCAGGCTGAATGATGGGGGTGGAGATGCTCCTTCAGGTACACTGGGCCGAGGCCGTTTAGGGCTTTAAAGGTCAGCACCAACACTTTGAATTGTGCCCAGAAACATACTGGGAGTCAATGTAGGTCTTTCAGGACCAGTGTTATATGGTCTCAGCAGCCACTCCCAGTCACCAGTCTAGCTGCTGCATTCTGGATTAGTTGTAGTTTCCGGCTCACCTTCAAAGGTAGCCCCACGTAGAGTGCACTGCAGTAGTCCAAGCGGGAGATAACTAGAGCATGCATCACTCTGGCAAGACAGTCCACAGGCACGTAGGGTCTCAACCTGCATACCAGATGGAGCTGGTAGACAGCTGCCCTGGACACAGAATTGACCTGCATCTCCATGGACAGCTGTGAGTCCAAAATGACTCCCAGGCTGCACCCCTGGTCCTTCAGGGGCACAGTTACCCCATTCAGGACCAGGGAGTCCTCCACACCCGCTGTCCCTCGTCCCCCCAAAACAGTACTTCTGACTTGTCAGGATGACAAGTATCTGCTTGGTTTTATAAAACATTCTGGACCAAAATGATCTTCATTTAAAGATCCCATAAGAATACAATACACGTAATAAAACAAGCATGAAACATATTAGGAATGGTCTGATGCTAGGACTGCATTTTCTAGTGTAACACTTATGTCCTTGATTATGGCGCCCCCAAGTGTTTGCTGCCATGACAACAAGTATTTAGCACCAGCATAGTGTTGCATGTCACCCCAATCTCCCAGCATTGTGAGATGCCAGGGTTTCCAGGCGCACACCCAGGATTTGGTTTCCTTGGAATGAGGGACGGTGAAGACTGTAGTCTCTTTGTGATATATGGTTTATTTACACACACATGTAACCTGAGCCCAAGATTGAGGGAATCACAGCATTAACACTCCAAGAGCTATTGCTTCTCCCGGTCACAACCTTGGACTCAAGTTGAAATCAAGAATGACTCTCTCTAAGTTGCTGCATGCTTCTAGCCCAGTTCTCTCACCCACCACTCTGGCAATTGTCCCTCTCATCACCAGACAGGTAAAGGAGAGGGCTCACTCATTTGTCCTCTGGTACAAAGCCACTTCCTTTGTTACACTAACAACCATGCTTAGGCCCATTCACTCACCAAGAAGCTGGTCTGGCTACTTCAACAATCAAATCCCCCATTAGATTTTAACCCTTGCTGGGTCCAGGCCCCTAGCATTTGCAAGGGACTCAAGCATCATGCAAGCTGACCCCCTCAAAGTAATAGGAAGGGGGGGAGGAAATCTCCAAAGACCCAGACACCATTCTACAATCCAAAAATAGCAAACCCAACTCTTAGCTATGAACATCACTATGAATGCATATAATATTTTACTATGGCTTTATATTCTAACTGACCAAAGCCTGCTATAGCACATCTATACTAGAATCCTAAACGATTTTCAAGCTTATTTAACTGCTGCAATTCCCAAGCAAAGAATCCTAGTAATTCTTTAAAGCAACTAGAGATCTCCAATAAAAAATTCCTAGCATCTTTATTGATTTTTACAGCAATCTTCAGAGGACTCCTATGACAATTCAGCTAGTTCAAACCAATACTGCACATGTGCCATAAGGAGACATAGGAGGTCAGAGAATGAAATAAGCCAGAGGAGGACTGTCACTGCACATTCATATAGGGTCAATTTTGAACAATGTGGCACAAATACAGCAAGCTGGCAGGAGCATTCTATGAAAAAGCACTCCACGCATACTATAAATTTTCAGATAAAAAGCTTGATTTTTTATGAAAAAGCAATAGAGATGTGCCTTCCCTGCTTCTTACTCATTTGCAACTGGCAAAAGGCTTACTGTGTTTTTTGTGTTGTTTGGATGTCATATATAAAACTAATAAAGGGTTCCAGCGTCGAGGGCCTTCTGGCGGTTCCCTCACTGCGAGAAGCCAAGTTACAGGGAACCAGGCAGAGGGCCTTCTTGGTAGTGGCACCCACCCTGTGGAACGCCCTCCCACCAGATGTCAAAAAGAACAACAACTACCAGACTTTTAGAAGACATCTGAAGGCAGCCCTGTTTAGGGAAGCTTTTAATGTTTGATGGATTACTGTATTTTAATATTTTGTTGGAAGCCACCCAGAGTGGCTGGGGAAGCCCAGGCAGATGGGTGGGGTATAAACAATAAATTTATTATTATTATTATTAATTGAGAAAAAAGAATCTGAAAGATACAGGCTCAGTTGAAACCTAACAGGAAATCATGGCATTCACATTCTCTCATCTTCCCAGTCCTCTTTCACAAGATCGAAAGCTTCTACTTTAGAACGTGTGACACCCACGTTCAAAGAACAGTAGTTCTAAGGACAGTCTTTAGATATTGTATTTTGAATCAGAAGTCAAGGGGACACTATCTTTTTTTCATACCATATTGGGCATTCCAAGTTCTTCTGCATAGCCAGCAATATGCCACGAACCTCCGCAATGCTTGGAATGGAGGAATCCATAATGTCTTCTACACCTTCAAAAATTAAAAGGCTTCATGTTAAAATAGTCTAGCATTCTAGGCCTAAACTAGTTTCAGACCTAAGATTCTATTAAATTGGTAGCCCAGACTGACTTGGAAATAAGGCCTATTGAGTACAGGGGACTTTTACACCCACAGTAAGTGTGCAGATGAACCAGTAAGAATGACCTTTATTCTGAAATCCAGTAACATTTCAGTTCAACCCAGTGACTCCTTTTTTTTAAAGTTACTCTCAGCTAAGTAGACAGACAACTGCAAGCTTACAACCCGATCATATGCATGCTTCACTCACAGCATAATTACTTGCTATGTAGATATATGGTGAACAAACGAGGATCAGCAGGATCACTGGACACTTTTTCTCACAGAAGGATTATTGTTGCTATCAATAAACCCTGAATGTTACTAATAACTTTTAACATCGTGATTAAATGAATGATAATAAACGTATAAATTTGTTCCTATCCTATATAGTAGAAACCATGTAGCATTGAAATATTCAATTTCAATAGAAGTGTGTTGCACTACAGGCTACTCTATCTTTTTCCCTTTTAACTCCCACCCCTTTCTCTTAGAAATGGATGAAGGGGAGGGGCAATGGCGTCATTTTAAGGAAGGGCTAAGGATGCACCAGGAAGGCCTGAAGAAGGCCACAAATACACCTAACCAGTTGCAGGGTGCTGGCAAAGGCATGAATGCTGGCCGGAAGAAACTATGCGCACCAGACCCCACCCTGTCTCACCTATTAGAGAAAACTGAAGCGAGAAAAACTTGGCTACCCACCATAAACAGAAGAGAAGTGAAACCCACTGATTCGGGAATATATTGCTTGCCTGTCGCCTTCATTTAGCTTTAGGCACCAGGCAAATACTTTCCTTTATAACCTTTAACTCTCCGTGGCCTTTTAGGAGTGGGTGGGATGTTTTTAATGCACTGCAAGGGGTTGCACTAGATGACCCTCGGGGGTCCCTTCTGAAACTCTACAATTCTATGATTAATGCACTGCCCCCCCCAACCCCTCAGTTTTAATGTTGGTTTGTTTTGTAAGTGGCTTTGGGTTGCCCCGGGCGAGATAAAGCGGCTAACAAAAGTTATAAATATAAATCAATTATTTATTTATTTATTTATTTATTTAATTTATATACCGCCCTATACCCGAAGGTCTCGGGGCGGTTCAAAGAACAAAATCAGAATATACAAACAAAATAGATAATCAAAATAAAAAGCAACAACCCAATAACAACCCACCCAAAAAAGAAACACATTTTAAAATAAATTAAACAGCCGCCGTTTGATGAAGCAAGTCCCTGGTTTTAATTTAGGAAAACACCGCTGTGCCCCCGACCTTCTATTAAAAACTGGGAGAAATCCCGAGTCTTCAAGACACACAACACCCGCAACTCTCCCTTCCATTTCACAAGCTTTCCCCGTCACTCGTCCGGTCTTTTAACTGCGCCCCGAAAGGAATTTCCCCCGCCGGCTACCCGGACGCTGTTAGCCTTCTCTCGCCGCCGCCGCCCCCCACCCCCATTTAAAGATACCTCAAGACAAACGCCAAACCCCGTTTCGCTCTCTTCCCTCACGCATTATGTCCCCTCAGTCAGTCGTCACGCGCGCGCTCTCTTCCCCTAACTAACCGTCTCTCTGGCCCCTTTTCGCGCCTTCTTTCAGAACCGTCCCCTAGGCAACCTGTTCGCCAACCAATCATCTCCTCGCTTCCGCATCCGTCGTGATCACGTGAACCAGAACGTCACTCTTTTCCCCACCCACCCACTCTCTCCCCCCATTGGCCGCGCGGGAAATGACAGCAGAGGGAATCGCGCTGTGTTGTTGTTGTTCAGTCGTTCAGTCGTGTCCGACTCTTCGTGACCCCATGGACCAGAGCACGCCAGGCACGCCTATCCTTCACTGCCTCTCGCAGTTTGGCCAAACTCATGTTAGTAGCTTCGAGAACACTGTCCAACCATCTCGTCCTCTGTCGTCCCATTCTCCTTGTGCCCTCCATCTTTCCCAACATTAGGGCCTTTTCCAGGGAGTCTTCCCTTCTCATGAGGTGGCCAAAGTACTGGAGCCTCAACTTCAGGATCTGTCCTTCCAGTGAGCTCTCAGGGCTGATTTCCTTGAGAATGGATAGGTTTGATCTTCTTGCAGTCCATGGGACTCTCAAGAGTCTCCTCCAGCACCATAAATCGCGCTGTATTTAACCTCAATTTCTGAGCAACGTTTAAGGGAGGCTGAGCAGCTTTAGCGGCTCAGTATTGTCTACACTGACTGGCAGCCGCTCTCCAGGGTTTCAGGCAGGGATTCTCCGCAATGCTGGTTTGAGTCGCCAGTGGGGGTTGGTTGAACCGGGGTCCGGGGAACTTCTGCTTGCGATACTCCGCTGTTGAGCTACAGGGTCTCCTTTCTTTGCATTTGTTGCGTGTTTTCCCTTAAACATTTCTGCAATAATCTTCATTTCAACTGTTTCAGAAACTGACTTGCATTTGTTGAATTTTGTTAAATTTCAATTAAAAAAAGAAATTGACTTCCCACCCCCACTTCCGCAGTGTTTTCACTGGAGTTTCCTTTTCTTTTCGTAGTTCAACTGAGGCGGGCTATACAGACAGAAACAATAAAGAACAGGCAGACAATACCAAGAAGTGGGTTATATTCCTGCATTAAAGCGGGTTGGACTAGATGACCCACAGGATCCCTTCCAACGCGACGCTTCTGTATGGGAAGCGTCTATTTCCCGCTCCAACAATGAGGGAAGGGCATCATGGGAGTTGTAGTGTCGCCTAAGGATCCAGAAGTGACAGCTTGTTCCTCTCATCCTCTTAAAATTTAATACCTAAAAGGTGGACGAAGTGTTTTAGGGGTGACCAGCCTACTTTCCCCCCACTCCTGCCACATGAAATAAGGCCTGAGTCAGAAAGAAGATAGAAATCATATTTTCCGCTTTTGGGGGGCGGGCGGGGGAGGAAAGCTTATGTACTGGTGCCCCCTCGCAGCCTCCATTCAAATCGTAGACATTAATATTAATAATAATATATTGTTTTATTATAATAATTAGCACCAATAATAATGAAATAATAATATTTGTTGTTGTTATTAGCCCCGCCTTCTTCCCCAAGGGCTCCAGGCCGCTTTCATGTCACTCCCCGGAAACGCACTTGAAGGCGCGGGGAAAGAAAAATGGCATCCCGGAAATTCCTTCTCGGGGCGATCGAATGCGTCACGCCCACTTCTGCCGCCGCCGCCGCCGCCGCTGTTGTGGTTCCCAGGTCCTTCCCCTGCCCCCCGACCCCGCCTACCCGGGCTGCCCAATGGAATGAAGAGAGCGGCGTGAGCGGCGCTCGGCTGCGTCCAATCACCTCCCGGCAGCCGCTGTTGCGAGGGCCCCCAGACTCGGCTGGAGCCGCCATGTTTTTTCCACACGTCACAGCGCGGGGCGGGCGCGAGGAGGTGCAAAGAGAAGGGGCCGCCGGAGCGTTCGCTGCCGAGACAGCTGCGGGCGGGCGCAGCTCCCAGGGGACCCGGCGGCGCGACGGTAAGGGCCGCTCTGTCCTGAGGCGGCGAGACTCGGAGCAGGGTCGCTTCGGTGGGCTGCGCTCCGAGGCTGGGGACTGCGGAGGGGAGAGAAGTATATCCTCCCCCCCCTCCTCCCACTTTCTGTAAACAACAATAACAACAACAACCACACTATAGTCTTTGTGGTTATTATAGAGTTAGTTTCTCTCTCATGCCCTGTGGCGAGTAAAAAAAAATTATCCCTCTGAGGCGACGGTGGGGTGGGGGGAGCCCAAGTTGTTTCTCTGCCTTAATTTCTGCACCCTTTTAAATATGTTGTGGGGGGGAGTTATTTTGTGTTTCGTATTTTGTGTTTCGATATGTTTTTATTCTGTGAACCACCCTGAGATCTACGGATGAAGGGCAGTATACGAATTTAGATATTATTATTATTATTATTATTATTAATAGTAATAATTCACAGCTGGGTGAGTATCCTAGCTTCGCCTCTCCTGCTGCCTGCCAACCTGTTTCAAATGCAGCCCAGAAACAGCATGGAAGCCCAAAGGGATGTTTAGTGGTGGTAGGAGATATAGATACACCCCCCCAAAAAAAAATCTATTCGCTAATATGTGGCTAGTGCTGCCTGATCCCAATGCCCCCAAGCGCTGCTTGTCTCAATTATGGTCTAGGAGTTTTCTCCCATCAGGCAAGTATGGTGTGTGGCAGTTGCGGCCTTTAAACTCAGGGTGGATGTTGTTTTGGCTTCAGGGCAATCTCTCGCCAACACAAGCAACTTGGTCAGATGGGTAGCTGAGTTTCCGGTATGCACCCTGTAAAAATGCAATTTCCTGTGCCCAGGGATTTACTCCCAAAATGGTTCCCCCTCTGAAATATTTGTAGCGTTCCAGTTAAAACATAATCTGTGTCTGCATTGTTGTATCTGTATTTCAGCTATTGCAGGACTTCTCCCCACCCCTTTTATCTCAGCTGTGTCATTTGTTTAACAGGTTGGGCTTTAGTCTGTGGGTCATATAACCTGTAATTGGGTTGTGTATGAACTAAGTGGTACAGTCTGTGCTCAACAGGGTTGAGGGGAGGGCAAAGGAGAGACCAATGCCATTCTCGAAACAGAAGATGTAAGGAAAAAAACAATAGCAAGAACTTCAACAGAGGTAGATGTATATAAACCCCAATGAAATCTGGTGTTAGAAAGTGTTTAAATAGTGGGTTGGTGGCTGGAGTAAAAGGCATTTCTGATCTTGGAAACTGTTGGCATAACACATTAGTATTTTACAAGATGTTCATTATTTGCATTAGCAAGACACAGCTCTTGTTGAAATCCCTGTTTTTCAGTTGTCATTAATCTGAATTTCTTAAAAGTGTAGTTGGATTTGTTTATTTTTAAATAAGATGAGGTGTTGGGTGGACATGATTACAGGAGTAAGAAATGTTAGTGGGTGGCGATTAGGAAACTATATGGTCTAGTTTGTTTATGACGTTAGGAAAATTAGAGTCAGGTGACTGGAAGCACTAAATCATGCAAACAGCTGTCTAAGAGATTATCTAGAATGAATCTGGGTGGTGTCTGTAAAAAAAAGAAAATAAATTGAGTGAGTGGCAATGCCTAAATATTGGGCTGTTTAAAATTAAATAGCTTGGTGTAAAATCAGCTTTTTCTCTTGATAGCCTCACTTGAGACAGAATAAGTGTATTACTTTAATATTTTACACTACTTACAGCTTTTCAAAAATTATTTACATGTAAATCGTCCCAGTCAAAGTTCACTGTTGTAATATTAAAAGAGAAGCTGTGAGCAGGTACAAAGTGTTGTTGCCTAAGCACTGGGGAATCACAGTGTTTGGCTGGCTGGCAGCGGGGACAGGACGGGACAGGGAGGGCTTCAGGAGCAGTAAGAAAAATATTCAAGTAAACCAGAGCCCCAGCACCTCTTTTTCTGGAGGTGGTTGCATTCACTTCAAAGCATTCAAGCAGTTTAGGTTTTAATTGCTTTCATTTTCTTTCCATAGTCCTGCGGCATGGATCCACAGGTAAATCTCAGTGTGACCTTCCAAGGTGACACACAGAGCTTCCTTGTGTCAGATTCATCTAATACCACATGGGCTGATGTGGAAGCCATGGTGAGTTGAATCTTTGATGGTTGAAATACACTGAACAACACAGGCAAAAAAGTAGATGAATTTTCAAAATTTATATATAGAATGAACGTTAACTCTGATTATCAGACTGCCACATTTTTGCTTGCTATGATTAGGGCTGGATGATTATATTGATGTAGCATCCAAAACCAGTTTGAAATCCATATCATTATATTGAGTTCATATTTTTGACCTGGCAATATATTGCAACTCATGATGTCTGTGTGTGTCTGCAATGCAAAATTAAGTGGGAGAAACTGTGAAGCTAGCCAATGCTTCTACATGGCTCCATCCTTATTTTAGACATTGTGCTATATTGGTATATCACAATGTTTAGCTGGTGATATATAGTGATATTGAAAGCCTGATATCACCCACCCCTAGCCATGATAAGCTGGCCACTGCCTTCTGGCAAGCATGATAAACCCCAGCCCTTCTTCCCAATTTGGATCTGCACAGGTGAGTGAGAATTGTCTGGCTCTTGCACAGTGATTTCTACCCCTCACCAGCTCCGAGATAGGAAAGAATACTAAAGGCTATTTTGCTGCTGCCCTGCTGACATGGCTGAAGTGCCTCAGCCACACAGTGGCCAACCCAGCAAGCCCTCATCAAAACTTTCCCATTTCAAACCTAATGTAGTAGATTGTCCCTGGCCTTGTGTGGAGACACAGTGCCAGGTCAGCGACAAGGATGAGGCAACCACCACTTTTGACTTGCTTACCAAGGTTTGCCAAAGATGGTGAGTCCCTGGTGATGATAGCCATAAATGTAAGTTGAGTTCCCAATTATCTTTTTGAATGTCATTCGTGTTCTGTAGGCTCCATGGGAGCAAACAAATGAGGCCTGGCACACAGGAACTTGGTAGGAACTTCATCAGGAGCTAGATGGGGATTGAGCTAGAATCCAACAGGATGGACTTTTATTTGAAAGGAGAACCTACCAGGAAGCAGGGCTGATTACTCCGATCTGCTTGAAATATAGTGGTACCTTGGTTTAAGAACAGCTTAGTTTATGAACAAGTTCTTAGTTTAAGAACGCTGCAAACCCAGAAGTAGGTGTTTTGGTTTGTGAACTTTGCCTTGGAAGCAGAACATGTTCCGCTTCCTGTTGAGTGTGTTCCATTTGTAAATTGAGTCCCCCACTGCTATGGGAAAGCATGCCTTGGTTTAAGAATGCTTTGGTTTAAGAACGGACTTCTGGAATGGATTAAGTTTGTAAACCAAAGTACCACTGTATGTACAGGTAGATCAGCACCTAGTACTGGAAGTGGCAGGACGTGCACAGATCTCTGAAGTTCTCTTGCTGAAAGAGAAGCCTGGCTGGATGTAAATCCAGTGTTGCTGTCTGCCACAAAGTAAAAGAAATGCCCACTTACTCTGCCTCTTGGCCGAGGGATAGTTTGGCTGGATTTTATCGTGAGCTTGCTTTGCCCTTTGTACACATGTGTTTACCTTGCTTGTACACTACTGGCTTGCAGTGAGTGGAGCATTACATGATTGGTGCAAGGTACATTTTCTCTGGAGGGTCTGACAAATATTTTTGGAATATTACTTAGTCCTCAGATTCTCTGGAATTTCATACTGGGTGCAGAATTAACCACTCTTGAGAATCTGCTTTTATTTCTGTTGCCTTGCTTCTAGCCCCAATGGCTGCAAGGATAGGCTTAAAACCATGTGAGCAGCATCTGATAAAATCTTGGGCACTGGGGGCAGGGAGGATGGGCTGCTAAGCAAACTGTCCAGTGGTCAGCTCGGCCTCTTCCTCCCGTCACCTGCGGAAGCTCCGTCCGGGCAGTCAAGCTGGCTTTTGGCCGCCATGCAGCCCTGCACCACAACGGGCAGCTCCAGCGACATGCCTCCTTCACACGCCTTTGCTTGTTTACTTACCCCGATATCATGAATATTATTAGTATTATTATTAGTGTTTGTATTGTTTTCTACCTCCAGAAGCTGAGTGCGTGCGTGCGTGCGTGGAGTTAGTTGGTGGAAGGACAAAAATCCTCTTCCCTCTCTTTCTCTCTGCTTTCCCACCAGCCTTTCTCCTCTTGTTCTCCCTCCAAGTCAGGCTGTTGGGGAAATAGTAGTAATAATCATCATCATCTTCCTCCTGCCACCGCTGCCCTGGTGCCCCTATGGGCCAGAGCAGACGAGCTCGCTCTGCCTACCCGCTTCACGAGAAGTGGCGGCGGCTCTTTCTCTAGGTGGGGAGGAAGCCCATTTCACGCCACCACCGCCAGCCCTTCGGCAAATGAGGCAGGCGGCAAACCGAGAAGGCAGCTGGGGCTGGGGTGGGGAGGAGGACTACTTGCCCCCCCCGCCTCTTCTTCCAGCTCCACCCCCCCCCGGTGCCGCTTCTCTGGAGCCGCCATGCCTCCTTCGCCTCGGCCGTTCTCTACATATTGAACTTGCTGCCCTTTTCTCCGTGGGGAGATTGTGGGTCTGTGTGTGTGTGTTTTGGGGGGTGGCGGAAGGATGAGCAGCTTTGGTGGTGTGTGAGCTTGTCTGTTGAGGAGCCTTCCCCACCCTGCTTTAATGCACACTAATATTTTATTTTATTTTATTTTATTTTGTTTTATTTTATTTTATTTTATTTTATTTTATTATGCTTGCCCTTCCCCCGCCCCATTCTTCCAAGTGTGCATAGGAATTCGTTCATTTCTTCCTCCCCCCCCCAAAAAAAATAGTCTGGCCCCCTACGAGATCTGAGGGACAGTGGACTGGCCCCCTGCTGAAAAAGTTTGCTGACCCCAGGCATAGCAGCCTACTTCACTGCACTTCCATTCTCTTTCAGGTGAAAGTCTCATTTGAACTGAATGATATCCAGATCAAGTACCTAGATGAGGATCAAGATGAGGTATATTATCTCCACAGTTCCTGTGTAGGGTCTGTTTTAAATGTGAAAGTTTGGGGAGGAAGGTTTACGGAGTCTGGGCCTGTCAATTCCCTATAAAGAAACTTGCATCTCTTACAAAATAGCTTGCTTTATCAATCAGTGAATGCCTGTTGTGTACTGGGTAATATTAAGTCTTTGGGTTCTCTCGATCGTGAAGCCTGTTTTAACAGAATGGGGATTCAAGGGAGTCTGAGAATAATTATCCTGAAACAAAATCTGCCTACAACAGGAATGGGGAACATGTTCTCCAGATGCAGTTGGACCACAACACCATCAGCCCTACAACATAATGTCCAGTGGTTGGGGATGATGAGAGTTGTAGTCTTAAAACATCTGCTGTGATATTCCTGTTGCATAAGGTGTACTAGCTCTTTTCCACTGTATGACGTTTTCTGTCTACAGTTGCACGTCACAAACTGAACACCACTCTCTAATGCCAGTAGGCTTGGTCTTGCTTATCCCAGGAGAAGGGAGATGAGTTCTTCATTTTTACCGGAAGCCAGTCTTTCTGTGTTCAGTACATTCTGGTACCTGCCTCTCCACATTTCTCCATTGCTGAGAACCGACATGCTAAGATTCCAAAATGTGGAAATTTTGCTGGGCTGAGGAGAGGCTGGGTTTCCTATTGTAACTTATTAGACTAATTGGTGTCATTGTCATTGTGTAGAGAACTTCAGAAGTGAAGTCTGTAACAGTCCTGCCCAAGAAGAGTGTTGTGGATTATGAAAAACTTTAATGTATTGTGTTAGTGGGAGATTTGCGGCATATAAAATTTGAATATAGTCTGTCTGGTGTGTATCTGTTGCCCTGGGTCCAATCTCCTGAAACATAGCTTGAGTGGAGTTACTGGCCTGGAGAGTGCCTTAAAGTATGAACCTACCGGTACTTTGTGGGGTGGTAATAAGGGAAACAAACTACAGTCATATCTTGGGTTACGAACGCTGTGGGTTGCACATTTTTGGGTTGCGGACCATGTCAAACCCAGAAGTACCAGAACAGGTTACTTCCGGGTTTCAGTGTTTGCGCATGCACAGAAGCACATAATGACGGCATGCGTAGAAGCGCCAAGTCGCGTCACGCACATGCGCAGACGCAGCGATGCGGGTTGCGAATGCTGCAGGTTGCGAACATGCCTCCCACACGGATCATGTTCGCAACCTGAGGTATGACTGTAATGATATGAAGGAGAGTGGCTAGAAACAATGTGAGTGGTGACAGAAGCCAGGCTACTGTGTGGTGTAGTGGTTAAGAGCGGTAGACTCGTAATCTGGTGAGCCAGGTTCCCATCTCCGCTCCTCCACATGCAGCTGCTGGGTGACCTTGGGCTAGTCACACTTCTTTGAAGTCTCTCAGCCCCACTCACCTCACAGAGTGTTTGTTGTGGGGGAGGAAGGGGAAGGAGAATTAGCCGCTTTGAGACTCCTTAGGATAGTGATAAAGCGGGATATCAAATCCAAACTCTTCTTCTTCTTCTTCTCTGAAATCCTGGATGAGAAATCCCCTTTTACAGTAATTTTTGGGTGGTGAAGGTGGCCAGCAGCAGGGAATAAGCCTTCATTTGTTCTTGATTTCTTTTCACAGGTGTCTGTCAATACTGCAGGTGAGTTTCTGTTGCTTACTTGTAACATCTGATGAGGAGTATCAGCTGCATTTCTCTGAATAAAGCCTGCATTTTTATATCCTGTAGGGGGAAATTTGGGTATAAATAGTATTGCACTTTTTATGCACAGGAGAACATGCCTCACTTTCACCACATAAAGAAGTCTATATTTAGTGAAGTTACAGGGTTTTCCTAGCAGTTCTCCTGTACAGATAGGAAGTAGCCTTTCTCACTGCAGTGTTCCTGGTTCCCTTTATGTAATTATACTTGAGACTAGCAGCCAAATATTTAACTGGCTCGCTCAAATTAAAATGTCATCCAGTTCCTGCTCTACCACTTTGGGCTCTCCACACAGCCTTTTCCCCCCCACTGCCTGTCTTTCCTACACCCTTCCTTGCTGACTCTGCATCTCTGACTCCACTCCACTCATACAAAAGCGTTGATTCCTTTCTGTTCAATGAAATCGCAGCAGCACAGCCAATAGCAAATGAGAGCAGGACTTGCAGGCAATAGGCAAGTGTCAGGTTTTTTTGTTTTTTGTTTAGTCTCTTAGCATCCTATAACATTTTTTATGCCCTTGTGTGTAGCGGTCACCTGTGGATTATGTTCAGGATGCGACACTTGTGAGTCAGTTAGGCTCAAGTATTTACACTGTTCAAGGTTTGTGAGTGCCAAATGCTTGGCTTTAATAAACATTAGGATTTAATTGGAGCTGGAACCCCGAAATAGCCAGACCCAAATATGTATTAGGAATAGTGGGAGGTGTGACGTGCTCTCTTATAAGCATCAGTAGTTAGCATAGGTAAACACTAATTAAATTAGGCAGATTTATGAAGTTGTGTATTAGGACAGTAATCCTGGCCAATCAACAAGTGTTAATTGAAACGTCTAATTCTACCAGCTGAAGTTCAAAGCATCAAAAGGTATATTGTTGCTGCTGTTATGGAATAACCTGGCATGTTTTGCTGCTGCTGCTGCTGCTGCAAACTTACTCCATTGTAGGCTTCAGCTTGTATATATGTGTAAACAAACCATGTACAGTGGTGCCCCGCTAGACGAAAATAATTCGTCCTGCGAAAATTTTCGTCTAGCGGGTTTTTCGTCTAGCGAAGCGGCAATGCAAGACAAAAAAAAAGGCGAAAAATTTTCGTCTTGCGAGGCAGCCCCATAGACTTTTTCGTCTTGCGGGGCTGCCTTCCGCTAGACGAATGCCTTCGTCTAGCGAGTTATTCGTCTTGCGGGGCACCACTGTATCATAAAGACACCACAGACTCCGCTGTGTCTTATTCCCAAAAGGAAACATGGACTCCTGGAAACCCTGAAGTCTCATGCATCATTTGGCAGAAATAGGGGTGGCATGTAATAATATATATTTGGGCCTCACTGACTCAGAGGCTATAAAATCTGAATACTTCCCAAACTGGAGGAAAGCTGAAATGTGATGTACTCACACAATCCAGGACACTGCAGTGGTTATTTTCTTTTCAAGTTGGGAACTTTTTTTACATATAAGATTTGAAACTCAGGAAATGGGTTGTGCGCTCATGATAGCAGTCAGCATTAATTAATTCCCGAAGTTCATGCATTGCAGAATGAATGTAGGAGTTTCCCTTTCGCATCCTTGAATTGGGGGGAAACGGGGTTTGACGTAGTGGCCAGAAGGAAGCCCAGTGAGTAGTGTGCAGTACATTCACCTAGCATAGGATTAATGTAGATGTTGATTTATAAAATGTGCAAATGTGACTTTTATTGCAAGCTCACTGTGGCTTTCTCTCTACAGAGGAATACGAAGAAGCTCTTAAGGTAACCGATGTGATCAGCATTTATGGCTATTTTTGAAACAGTACAGCTACAAAGTCCTGGGCATTCTTTGGTGTGGGAAGAATCTGTGGAAATCTCTTCCACATTTCTCAGGGTTGTCAGATTTTACTAGTGGTTCTCTTAACACCCTGTGCCTTAAGCTCATTGGGAGTGATGTTGTTATCTCTTGGCTGTAGGAGCATTGCTTCCAGATAAATTTCATATCTGAAGCAGAATGGAGGCGGGGGCAGAGTTTGAAGGCCTCCTTCACTGGTATGTCTGCTTGTGACACACTCTTGCTGCTGTCAAAAAGAATTTACATATTTTTCTAGCCAAAGCTTAGTGTAATGCTGATAGGCCTACCTTGCATGAAATCTGCGGGGGGTGGGGTGGGGTGGAGAGACCCAGCGTGACACCCAGTGCACTCATTTTTTTGGCACAAGAATTTCTGTTTGCACCAACAAATTTAGCGAAGAAGAGGGAGGGGACATTCTGTTGCACAGCCAAAAGTCCTTGCACTGAAGGTTGCATATTACCCCCCCCCCCCCATTTTGTAGATCTAGTATTTGTTCTGTGTCTGTCATATTAAGCCTCGCAGGACTGTTCCTGCAATATTAAGCATACTTGAGAATATTGTGCTTGAGTTACGCTGTTAATTGTACTTCAGTGTAGGTAAAAGCGGCTACACTTAACACACACTGATGCATTCCAGGGTGCTGTAAAGTTCTTGCGAATCCACACTACACTTTCGTGATCACTTGTCTGTCCACTGATCTCTTAGCTGGACTGCTGTAACTCCACTCCCAGTTGGCTCAGGACACATCTGCTAAGCTCCTCTTTTTCTCATATAACTCTGATCAAAACACCTTTCCCGACATTCTTATGTGGGTTGCCTGTCATGCTTCAAGGTTCGAGGCCTCTCTTACCTATAGCACTTGGATTTGCAGAGTACATTGAAGCCATTTTTTGTGGGTAGGTGCTTTACCTTCCAGGCCACCCTGTGTGAGAGATCCTTATTACTGTTTCCATTTTACAGGCTGGCAGAATTAAAGCCGAGAAAAGTGACTTGCCCAAGGCAATGTGCATCAAGGCAGAGCTGTTGGTTTGTCAATTTGCCCCACAAAGAGACTTGCGGTCTTGTGGGCACACTGTCTGATTTTTGCCTTTCTCTTCTAGAAGTTCGCTTTAGTTTGATCCTGGCCCCCGCTTTTGATGGATATTTTTCATTTCCTGACACTGTTCCTAGGGTTCATTTCTTCATGTTCACCTTGCCAGCTACCTTTGGAAACAAACCAAGGCAGCATTCCACAGCCTCCGATTCAGAACTTCTCATTTGCTCTGTTTCTGAGGTTGTGCGTGTGTCTGTTTTGTTATAACTCCAAACAGCTGTGTTTCCTCTGAGCAATAAGATTGACTGATTCAAGGTTCGCATGTGATTTTCATTTTTGGCTTTGCCTCTTTAAGAAAGCCCTGCACAGGATTCATGGGGTGCATGTAGAAGTATATTTATTGCAAGCTCTTTCTTTAGATTGCAGTGAAACAAGGCAATCGGCTACAGATGAATGTTTATCAAATAAGCGCTCCTCTGGGCATGCCTTCACAGCAAGCCCCCGAGAAGGCTGAGAAAACCCAGAGTCCCAGAGATGGGAGGAAGCCCCTTGCCCACTATTCCATGCTTGCTCGGACCTTGGCTCAGGACAGAGATACTGGAAGAGAGGATGAGAGGAGACAGGTAGGAACAAAAGATGTGCGTCCCTTGGGCCCCCGGAGCCACCCTGATTACCTGATGCACTAGAAGCATATCAACATGTTATGCACTTCCAATAGATAGTTATAACACAGCTCCACAATTACACCCTCACCAGCAGTGGCAAGCAGATAGTCTGCTTTCTGTAAACTCGAAAGCTGTGCTGTTGAGAAGTAGTGGGAGATGTTTGCTTGCCTCTGGCTTTTCCACAGCTAAGGTAACTGAACACACGAGACAAATGCTCAGGAACTGCTCTCCGCAAGTAGAAAGGTGCTGGTTACATTCTGCTTTGCCAGAAGAACGAAACTCCTGTTCCTAGCAGGAAGTTGGTGTTCATCTTTCTTTTGGAGGAAAAACACTGTGTCATGCTTCAAAGAATGTGTTTATCTCTTTGCTCAGTCTCAAGTTAATTATGAACTGCGTACAAGGAAGTTGTGTGTTAAGTTGTGTGGTTGCATCCCCCCCCCTTTTTTAGTCTCCCCAGAGCGAGCAGCATCCCAGTGAGGCCCCTCCTGAGTGGTTCACCAGCTATTTGGAAAGGGTGAGTGCCTCTCCCTTCTTAGATTTCTATTTGTCTTTTCAGACTTTGGGGAAGGGGTCATTGGAGGGTTTCTCAAGCAGACCATGAGAACCACAGATTTCCACACACACTTGTGCTTCCTTAACATAATGGAGCTTGGCCCGCAAGTTGAAATTTGACACCACACTACATCAAATTGCAGTCTGGATAAATATTCAATGCTTGGCTCATATTGTTAAGAGGGCACTTAGTTGATCTTAAGTGTTGTAATGGGTGGAAGAGTTTTGTGGGGAATGCTGGCAGATCCAACTCCCAAACATAGTGCATGTGGTAGTCAAAAGCATATAAATATGGTGATTGTCCTGGGTTCCATAACAATGTATGTGTTTGTGGCCAATACTGTTTTGTTGTCATCAACCTACGTATTGCTTCCCAATCCTAGCATATCTCTGCATGCACCAGTTCTGGGACTGGGGAGGGGAATGGAAGTACCTTTTAGAGAAAATGTAGGTGACTTTGCTTATGGCGCATCTCTTCCGCTTTCCAGTTCCGGGAGCAAGTGGTTCAAGAGACTGTAGAAATGCTTGAACAGAAGCTGAGCGAGAAGCTCCTCCTTTCTGGCCAGCTCCCCAGCTCCTTGAGCAGCACCACACCCCACACCCCTGCGAGCCCCTCTGTGCAAGGAAACCCCTTTGACTGGCTTCTCTCCTGCAGTAACTGTCAGGCCTCCATCGTGGGTATTCGCTACCAGTGCAGGTAGGACATGGGCAGAAGGGTGAAAATGCAAATCGTGCAGCTGTGTTGGTTCTTTGTGTCCAGAATGTCTGAATTTGGCATCCAGAGACTCTCCGAGGGGAGAGCAAGGGAGGATGTGTGTTTGTGTATTTATGTAAAAGGCCAGAGTCCTAGTCCTTATGACCAAAATGATCCAAGATAAATATTGGAAGCATGTTCTATGGATTGGGAGGGGAATCCAATGACCTTTAAATCCCCCTTTTCATTGGCACTTTTTAAAAATTTGTTGTCTTCACCTGTTTGCCTTTCTTAGTTTTTTTATACTTAAAAAAACTGCATAAAGAAAGGCAAATCAAGCTACATCAGCAAGTTGAGGAATTCTCTTACTGATATCTGTCCCTTCCTGATGCTTCTTCATTTTGGCAACTGTGAAAGGGAGATGAAGATGACAACAGAACTCAGCTGCAGGGCTACTAAAAGACAGGAGCTTTGCTGTTTACCACCACCATCTAAACCCATTCAAAATGGTCTGGTAGTGAATGGTTATCCTCCAGGGGTCATTTCTCCCTTTCTCTTCAACTTTCTGGGTCCTTTACCCACTCAGTTTCCCAGCTGTCAACCTCCCATCCAAACTTATATTTCAGTTCCCTATCAAAAGCTGCAGTGTTTTCAGAATCCTGTCGCTGGCACCTTCACATTAAGCCGTTAGAATGCTTGCAAACATGTCATGGCAGTGCAAAAGCTCAGCCAGTTGGGGGTGGGAAGGATGGTGGAATAACTCACAAGCAAGGTAACGTTTTATGAGAAGTGAAATCTTTTAGCCTGTGTACTAACAGAATTAAAATTGCTTTTGTTTTATTTCATTCTTTTTTCACATTTGTAATCACATCTTAACACAAATTGATTTAACCAGTTCAGTTAGTAAAAGATGAAAAAGCTGTCGGGTATCTCATGGCCTTTCCTCTCTTGACAGTGTGTGCCCATCCTATAGCATCTGTGAATCATGTGAAACAGGGACGTATGCCCATGACCCTAACCATGTACTTTTGAAGCTGCGGAAGCCAGTATTGTGTATCTCAGAGACGTATAATCTTGGGCAGTTTGCTCCTCGCTTCGCCACTCTGGAACAAGCCAGGTACGTGACCGACTTCCTTAGTTCTGCTCTGCAAACTGTGAGTCACCTTGGATCTGCCTATATATTTGGGGGTGGGGGGTTGCTGGTAGTGGATAAGCACACAATTGAGAAAACCAGTAGAGGGATACCCAGAGGCCCGCAAAAAAGGATTTGCTTCTAAGTTCAATCAGTATGTAAATTTCAGTTTCCACCTGGCATCCTGCGTTCAATGGCTTTCTGTCTTCAAGCTTCTTTTGCCTACCTGTGTACAATATGCAAGGAATGCAATGTGTATTTTTTTAAGGCTCCCAGAGCAGCTTAGAAATGTCCATGACAAAGACAATCCCTTGCAGTCCAAAGTGCCCAGCACAAAAGGAATAGGGAGGCAGGAGGATGCAGAGCAATCAGCTGGAATGGAAAGATTTTTAACTGAGAAGGGGAACCAAACATTGCCTGTCTTACAGCATTTCCCGATGAAATGGCTGCTAATGGAAGACAGTTGAGGGTAGGAGCCTGATGGAGCTGATATTACAACAGAGTGTTTGGAGAGGCCTGGCAGTTCTTTCTCTTCCTCTGTCCAGTAGGCACCCAGGAGCCTACTGTGTAGAGCAGGCATGGTAAACCTGTAGCCCTCCAGAGATTATTGGACTCCCAACTCTCATTGTCCCTAACCACTGGCCTTGCTGGCTGGGGCTGATGGGGGTTGAAGTCCTACAAACATCTCAAGGGCCACAGGTTCCTTACCTTTTGCGTAGAATCTTCATGTCCCCATTTGCAATGAGATGCCTTACTGGCACCCAAGGGACCTTTGGAAGTGACACTCAGCCCAGCTGAAGGAAATGGCGTCGGCAGCCACCACCTGCTCCCTCCAACTCTATGGGATGTCCTGGTAAACAGCTTCATTGCAACAACCCTGCTTATGCTGGAGATGAAACTTGGTTGCTAATAGCGGCCTGGGTCTACAGATCCTCCTGTAAGCAAACCGGTCTCTGCTTTCGACCTGCGCAGGCTTCAGAAACAGATGGACAAGCGCTTTCTGAAGGCGGAGAAGCAGCGCTTGCGAGCAGAGAAGAAGCAACGCAAAGCTGAGGTGCGGGAACTCAAGAAGCAGCTGAAGCTGCACCGGAAGATCCATCTGTGGAACTCTGTCCATGCTCTGGAAAATGCTGGCTTGACAGCTGCCAAATCGGAGAGCCTGCAGCCCAATACACTTCTGTAAGCAATCTGAGGACTGGGCCACATGGGGGAGGCATGTTTTATCTGCATGTTTGGAGCACTTCTAGGGGATGCTGTGCCCTAGCCAAGCTATATAGGCTATTGTAAATCTCTGCAGCACTTGTAACTTATTTGACTCCCTGAACCCTGGGGTTATATGCAAAGCAGTGCCAGCAGAGTTCTGCGAGCACAGTGGTGTTTCTGTTTCCTCTCCTTCCCCCAACCCCCCGCCCCAGTCTTGTGGAGCTGATCTTCAAGGCATGCGTGGGGCTGCAGCAGAGAGGAGGGGAAAGTTACATTCTACTAGCACAAGTTGCTTGCACTTGTGGAGCAGATGCATTGGATAGCGCCCCCGGGATTTATAAGTTGGGCTGCTGAGGATCCTTTGTTCAAGATCCCCAGTCCCTTCTTAGACCTACCTCTCCAGAACGCTCTGCTTGGGAGAGTCGGCGGTAGATTGCAGCTTAGAGCTTCTGTTAAATGCAGATCCTTTAAACTTTAGATCTGCCTCCCATAAGCGGAGGGAGTGAACTTTCCTTCTCTCAGCTTGAGATAAGCAACTGTACTGACTTTCCCCTCTTCTTTGCAGTCCTCTCCAGGGCTGCCCAGTCATTGTCCCAACGCTGAGTGCTGCCTTTGTGGATGAGAATCTTCCTGACGGAACTCGCCTGCAGCCAAGGACGACCTTCATCAAACATTGGCGCATGAGGAACACTGGCAACATGGAGTGGAGCTCTGACACTAAGGTGCGTTGAAGTGCTTAAGGTATGTGCTGGAGCTGAGATCTCCCTGCAAGCGATTCCCTATTCCCCACTCTTTCTTCAGCCCAGATATGTAGGTGCTGTTTTTGGTTACTCAGCAGCAACAGAAAGACACCCTGCAGAAGCACAACATACAGTGGACTCTCTGGATACGAACTTAATTCATTCCGGGGGGTCCGTACGTACCCCAAAAAGTCTGCAACATGAGGTGCCGCTTCTGTGCATGCACGCACAGCAAAACCTGGAAGTATATACTTCCAGGTTTGCCGCATTCACAACCCGAAAGTTACATTACCCGAAATTAACGTAACCCAATGGTCCACTGTACTGCTTTCTTATTATTTCACAGGCTTCAGTACAGAGCCCTGTTGCCATCTTTTGCCTATCACTGCCTGTAAATTATTTGGGTGAGGACTTTGTTTAGATTCTCATCCAGACAACAATCAACATGGGCCATTGGCCAGACTCCTAAAGGTGCAAAGCCCAAAGTGTGTTCAGGGCTGGGGAACCTTCTTCCCGTCATGTCCCATTCCCCCCTGGATGTTGCTGGACTATAACTCCTATCATCCCTGACCGTTGGCCATGATGGCTGGGGCTGGAGGGTATTATAGCCCAACAGCTACAGTTTTCCCATCCCTGCCATAGTTGGTCATTTTTGCTGCTGAGCAAATGCAAAGCCGCAAGATTGATTTAAGAAACATAGTGAAAGCATTGACAAGGAGATCTTTTGCTTTTTTGTGGAAGGCGCAGTAGGAGACCATGTGTCTATCAGATAAAATTGCTCTAACTGTGCCCTACAGCGCACACATTGCTTCTGAACTCTTTCCAAACTTAACCTGCCCTAGGTTGGGACACCATTATTTTAAAATATATCTTACCCACCCTAATTTAGCAAGTAATCCCAAAACAATATGGGAACAGCCTTACCAGCCTTAGTCCCTCTGCCACCTTTGCTTGCTAGCCTTTAGGATTTTTTGTCTCCAAAGCAGTCTAGTTAATTCATTAGAACAGACTCGGGGGGGGGGGGGAACTAGGTTAAAAAAAAAAAAGCTTTTTTGTTGCCGAAAGATACTTGCAGTGAATGAGGCTCCCTTCACATGCTTGGTTGGGACGAGGAAGAAGTTAATGGCCTTTTGTTTTTCTCTCTGTCTCCATCCTTCAGCTGAAATTCATGTGGGGGAACTTAACTCTGGTGTCCTTGGACAAGAAGGATGTCCTTGTGCCCTCCCTGCTGCCTGGGCAAGAGGGTGTTGTCTCTGTGGAGTTTGTAGCTCCTCCAGTGGAAGGAACCTACACATCTCATTGGCGGTTATCGCACAGAGGGGAGCAGTTTGGGCCCAGGATCTGGTGCAGCATTGTTGTAGACCCCTCCTCCAACGCAGACTGCCCAGAGAATAGCAAACTGGTGTCCACTTTCTTCCAGAAGGGCAGTTCCCATTGTAAGAAAGAGGTGAGGCCCTTATTTTATATCCCCGAGCCTGTGTAAGTTGTTTTCCCCCCAGTTCTGCTTACCACCTTCCCTCAGATCTTTCTCCTCAGGCTTTTCTTCTTTCTGCATATATATTTCCCCCCTCCTTCCTTCAGCAACAAGGTTTATTCAAGTTCCTTGGCTGAATTAGCTCACTTTCCTCTTAAGACTTTTTGAATTATTGCCAACAAATCACTGTTGAAAGGCTCTTTTCTAATATTTGGTGCAATATGACGTGGGTACCACCGTATATCGTAAACTTTCATGTAACTACCTTCCTTCAGCCACCATGCCTCCAGGCACCCCTATTCCTCTCTCCCCCTCTCATCTTTATGTATATATTTTCAAATTAAACATTTTACAAACTTTAAAATATCCAATGACTTCCCTTCTCCTTCTATGGTTCATAGTACATATCATACTTTCCCTGCATATTTTACTATAACTATTCAAATCAATTTTCCACTTTTACATCACTCAAATATTGTTTACTCTGTTGGATTTATCTTAATGTTGCCAGCGATTTCAGCTGTGTACAATTATTTTCCATATATTCAATAAATATTTTCCACTCTTCTGTAAATATACACTCTTCTTGCTCTCTTGCTCTGTGAGTTAAACCTGCAAGTTCTGCATAGTCAAGGGACCTCGCTCACTTTCCATTTTTGGGCTAACGAAACATGGGCCGCTGTTGTTGCACACCTAAATAAACTTTCTTGGCACCTGGGAATTTCTGTCTGGGTTATTCCCAACAAAAAGGACTCTGGTTTTTTTTGGGGGGTGGGGGGGTGGGGAAGTAAATTTAAACATTTTTCCCCAACTCATCATATATCATTTCCCAATATTCTTTCACCATTCTACATGTCCACCACATATGAAAAAGCTTCCTCCCGAAGCACCCCTATTCCTTGACCCTCACTTGTTTTCCTAGCCTTTAATGTACCAAGCCCAAACATTTTGTATCAACAACCCAGTTCAGTATGAAAGGATTTTTGGGTTTGTTTGTTTTTTAAGGCAAACTAGCCTCTCCTTCCCTAACAGAAAGCTGCACTGTTGGTTAGCATTCTGTCACAGACACCTTGCTCTCCCTTTCCCAATAGTTAGAATGTCTGAGTCAAGTCAGTGATGTCACAGCAGTTTAGCCAATGGCAAGTTGGGCCTCGCAAGCAGCAGAGATTAGGCTTGTGACATCCATTTAGTAACTCTGTTCATATGTATACATGTCTGTGTTGCTTTTTCTCAGTCTCCCTTCTTCATCGAATTAAAAAACAAACCCTCTTGGAGCAAAGAGTAGATAGCAGTGGTGTGCTCTGGCCCCACAAGGTTTTGTTCCTGTTGCCTCCAAGTGGGGCTACGAATGACTTCTATTGCAAACCCTGAAGAGCTGATGCCTGCCTGTGTAGGCAGCACTGCGGTAGTTAGACAGCTTCCCGTGTTCCTAAGTGGAGCATGAATGTAATGGAACAGATGTGAAAGATGCATCTCTTTCTGTGGGGAAAAGAACAAACACTCTGTATCTTGCTTTCTATATGGCATTTATTCCACCAGCAGGATTTTACAAGATCCTGCAAACTTTCTGTGCGGTAAGCTATAAAGAATTGAGAGGAAGGTCGTTAGTCCCTGTGATTCCTTTGGTCTCTTGGCACAGCCCATAATTAAGCGTTTTCTATTTTTTTCACTGCACCCCTTTTGCCAGAAGCTTAAGCAACAAGAAACATTCATGTATGTTGGTGGCACAGTAAAAAGAATGGAGTCTTTGCTCGCGCTAAATTAGGATGAGGCTGCCCACATTAAGAGTCACCTCTGTGGTCCTTTCAGTGTTTCTCTTTCTCCTTGTAGGAAAGACCCTCAAAGTTCAAGGGACAAACTCTGCAAACTGCTGATGGTGCCACAACGGGAGGTGTGGCCGGCCGGGCTGCTCCACCAAAGCTGAAGAGCATCCTCAGTGCTAGAGAGTTCTACATCCCATCAGTTGACCTGCTCACAGCTCAGGTAAAATGTCAGGTGCAAGCCAAGCTTGGAGGCAGGGAGGGTTCACAGAAAATCTATAATTCTGTATTTGTTCTGCCCTTCAACACCAAAGATTCTGCAGTGAGGCAAGGCTGTTTTCTCTTAAACTTAATAAAACTTGGTGTCTAGCTGACCAGGCGTGGCAGAGAGGGACGGAGATGGACTGTTGCTCTCTTTTCATCCCCTAACTTGAATGCTTTTGTTTCCTCCCTTCCTCCTAGGATCTGCTCTCCTTTGAACTGCTGGACATTAACATAGTGCAGGAACTGGAGCAGGTTCCACACAACGCTCCTGGAGGTAAGCATCACCCCCACCCCAGGAGGTCTGTGGGTGGTAGTTGTGATGGGCACATCCTTGCCCCGTCTCCCCAAGAGATGCAGATCTAGCACTCCATCCAGGGCCAGTAGCAGGAGCTGGCATTGTTGGGCATCTGTCAGGACCCGTACTTCAGTAGGGACCCCTCTTGTCAGTCCCCAGAGACTCCTGGTCCTGCTCCCCCTCCTTGCAGTTCTTGCTTGTTACCTGTCCCTTTCAGTGGGAGAGAGGAGGCAGAGGAGGCTGGTCCACTCAGAGCTTTTCACCAATGGGTCCCAAGCTTCCACCAACCTGGAACTGGCACTGACTCCTCTGAAGACCAGGGCAGGTTCTTTTGGCAATTCCCCTTTGTGTGCCACAGCTGCATCTGAGGTTGTTTGTGCTGCTTTGAAACTGTGCTGAGGACTGTACCCTGATTTTGGCTTGCCTGTGGTTCAGTGCAACTGGGCCATAATTTGCTTGCCTTGGACTCACTGATTGCTTTGCCTGAGCAGATACCATTTAGGGTTTTTATAGTTCTGTCCGAGACTGCTGGCTCAGTCAAATCATGGGCACCCAAAGGCGATGAATTTGTAACCCCTTCTAGCTTGAATCTGAGCTGTGTTGCCATACTGAGCATGTGCGGTGCATTTCTTTTGCCACCAAGTAATTAAAGGAAATCCCTAGCACTTTCTGCCTAATTGGAACAGTTCCAGGCAGGTTTGAGTTCCTGCACCTGTACAACACCTGAGGCAGTCCACAGAAATAGTTTTGGGAATCTCAGGAGCAGGTTCCTGTTCTTTCAGGTGGCATCTTGCTCTTCCAGACATGACTTGATGCATGTCACCGCTGCCCCATGACAGTTCCTTGCTGGAGAAGGCTGGCTGGGACCAGATACAGGAAGAGAGCAGGGGGAGCACATGTAAATTTGAAGCCTGAAATGGTGTGTTACATTTCTTCTAGTTACAGGAAGGGACAATAAGCTACGCTTCAACCCCTGACAAACTAGAAGGTCTTACTTAGCCTGTCTTGTGTCTCTGAGATTTCACCAGGCTCAAGCAATTTGAAGCCTATTTCAGCACTTCCATAAGTCCTAAAAGCATATATATATTTTAAAAAAAAATGAAAGCTGAGATTCTTAGAATGCTGAAATCAGCACCCAGCAATAAATTGTGCCCTTGCTTAGTTGCATTCATTTGTTACTTTGAAATATGGACCTTCCCAATTATCTGGTGATCTGAACTGTATTGGGCTCCCCCTTCAGCCTGTCCCATTGTTTCAAGTCTCTGTATAATAATTTGGGTTGGTTACTGAGGATGACGATCAAGCCCCCAGCTTCTAGGGCTGCTTCAGTTCTAAAACTTGCAGCGAGTGCTAATGAGAACATTGCGTCCTACAGATGCCCAGGCAGGGAAAGGGAAGGCTGAGAATCCAGCTAACTCAGAGGAAGGAGAGGAAGACATGAGTGGGACCCAGTTTGTTTGTGAAACGGTAATTCGTTCTCTCACCTTGGATGCTGCACCTGACCACAGGCCCCCACAGAGGAAGGAATCGTTGCAGAGTGAGTGTTTAATTTGTCATCCTGCTGAGCTCATTACATGTACAGAAAAAGCTTCAAGCCGATCTCACATTTTGATTGGCTCCTGTGTTTTTGTTGATTTAGGTTCTCTACAAGCACTACATGACAATGCCCACTGCAGCCCAAACAAGGACCCCGTTAGGATAGAAAATGTTCCTTCTCCAACACCACAGGAACCAGAGTCCAAGAATCAAGGCATGGAGGTGGCCCAAGAACCTGAGTTTGGTAAGGAGAAGTGGCTAGAGTTTGCTTCTTTGAAAGAGAGACCAGGACTGAAGGTATCACTCTCTGTGCACCACGGGTGGAAAAAGCTTATAATAGATCCCCATGCTCAAGAAGGATAAATTCAAACTAGAATAAGTTCAAAGAAGAGCATGATAGTGGGGGTGGTGAAACCTTTCTTAGGAGCCAAGATTAAGAGCTCTTCCATTTTATTTCTCCCAGCTTCTGTTTGCAGCTCTGCAATTACCTAGGCTGATCTATGGAAGTGAGCTATAGGTGACAGGACTGTACTTTTTATTGTTTTTCAGCCGCACGAAAAGGCTTTTGCGGAGAATATCTTAGTTTTATGGTGCCCAATAGGGCAAAACAAGCTGCATTGAGGAAAAGATACCTGCATTGCAGGGGCTTGGACCAATAGAAAGGGGCTGCAGTAGTCTTTGTAATGAAATTGTTCTGCTGCTTCTCCTAGAGGAACTCCTGCTGCAAGACGGGGGGGAATCGAGTGATGGAGAGACCGAGGATGATGCCAAGGATGAAGTCTGTAGCCAAGCATCCTCTACCTCCTCTGAAGATTACATCATCATCCTCCCAGAGTGTTTTGACACCAGCCGCCCTCTGGGCGAGTCTATGTACAGTTCTGCTCTCTCTCAGCCCAGCTTGGAAAAAGTGGCCGAGGCCTCGGCAAGTACTGCGGGAGAGAACCAACCCTCAACTCATAGTATCAACGACATGCTAACCACCTCACAGACACTGGATGAGGTGCCTCTGACCCCTCAGATCCTGGAACCACCGCCTGCAAGGTACCAAGTGGACCTGGAGCCAAAGTGTGCTAAGACTTCTTTGTCTCTGTAGTCATAAGCAACCTTCAGAAGGAGATAAAAAAGGGGTCTGCTGCTGTGTTTGGGCCTATTGTGCCAGCCAACCAAAGCACAAAAATCCAAGCGCAGGCGAAACTAAGTAGGGCGTGTTACTAGGGAAATGTCTTGAATGTGCAGCGTAGACATATGCTCAGGCTTGGTAGGTGTGCTTTTTCTAAAGTTTCTGGCTACTACACCTTCCCACATGCCTGCTTTTCTTTCATTTTTTAACAATAGATCTCTGGCCCCTCCCCAAAACCAAAACAGCAGCTCCCAAGAAACAAGTGTTCCCAGTGGAGAGGACGCCTCTTGGTGGGTTCCAGACCAAACCAGAGAAGGTACTGCGCTATGATTTCCAGGCTGATAATTGGTTAGCAACTGCTCTTAACTCAAATCATTAGTTTTACAGCCCACCCTCTTCCAGAGTCTCAAGGTGGGTGGTGGCAAATCAACAAGAGATGTGGTGCTGCTATCACTAAATAGATTCAATGAAGGGTAATTAAATCTCTCTGATAGTTGCTACCGGTATTTGGTTCTTTCCTGCCAGTTCCTGCTCTCACACTCCCAAATATTTCTCTTCTAGTGGTCCAAGGAGCAGATGTTGCTGAAGCTCTGCCTGCAGGGAATGTAAATAGCACACCAACATGTCCAGAATTCTCCAGGTAACAGAAGCTGGGTCAGGCTGGGATTTTGTTGTGATCTGGTTGGCAAGTGGTATCTGTTCTGTTTCTCGCTGAAAAATAAGTGTCTGTTTCTGTATGCTTTGAGATTGGTATTATCTGACTATCTTTCTTGGTTTCACCTGCCGTGTTTCTTTCTTTGTATCTTATTGCTGTTTTGCTGTATTTGTATTATTGTGGTTAGTCTCCCCTGAGCACCATTTTGGTAGAAAGGCAGGATTGAAATTTAACAAATAAAAAATTGGCCCATAGTGGTAATTCAGCAACTTGAACACAGTAGTTTTTGTTTTTTAATGAGGGGCAGGTTTCTAGCTAATATGGCTGCTAGGATGGACATGAAAATAAATGGGAAATGCCTTGTGAAATCTCAGAGGGGACAATTACTTATTTTCATTTAATACCCAACTCCTTTTCTCTAGAACTTTTAATTTGGCATACAAAGGGTTCCTAGGCACTTGTTCCATCCAGACATAAAATCTTCACCAAGGTTTCTGTATTGTATTCATTCTGTGGAATCTCCATGTAAAAGAGGGCTTGAGTATCAGGGTTGGAGATCTGCCATTCTAAGTAGATTATATCAGTCTAGGTGGACCAGTGGGCTTATTTGGTATAACGCACTGTCAAATGTTGGTCAAGTCACAGGATCATAGTTTTCTTGGTACAGAATTTTTATTTGTTTGTTTATTTAGGCTCAGGCACAGAAGATAGAAAACCTCCCTTTTAGCATTGACTTTGACTTTTACTGAAAGGTTTGGCCCAAGCAGTGCATCCCATTTTCCTTACCGTTAAGCCAAACTCCAGCATGTGCCCTGTTAAGACACCCTGCTCGGTTCTTTTACTTTAGTTATTTGTGTCCTTTAATTGCAACTTAACTCTGCAGGCACACCCATGGGAACAGCCTTGCCGGAGACCTTGTGAAAGGGGCCTTGTCAGTGGCTGCCTCTGCTTACAAGGCGCTGTTTGCTGGACCACCCACCGTGGAGCAGGTAGGCAGCTCCTTGGGATGATAATGCTCCCCCTGGAATGGGCAAGAAAGGGATCAGAGCAGAGTTTGCGTATTTTGTCTCTCCACGGTCGCACTGCAAGTACAAATTTGGTGTTACGTGCACGTGAAAACAGGCTTCTAGCTTTTGTGGCTGCAAAATGAACTTGAGAACATGTGGCACCAGGGATTGCTACGGCCAGGAGCAGGCTGCTGGGCACCAGATAAATATTTCACGTTTAAATGTTGCTTGGGATGGCAAGGAGGAGTATCTCCCCGTAGTCAGATTAGACTTCCTCTGATGGAAACCTGGACAGAAAGTAGGGAAGTTTGTTGTTGGGCAGGTAGGCGAAGAGGTCAATTGCTGGTGTCTCAAATCAGCATTGGATGGCTCAGAAGACACTGGGTTTGATGTTCTGATCTCCGGAATGTTGAAAGCTCAACCTTGTAGTTGTGGATTCCTTGGAAGCCGTGGGCTACCAGGAAAAGCAATGGGGAGGGGAGCTTCCTAAAACAAGGATTGGGATCTTGCGCTCCCTTGAATGCTCACATGGGCCTTGCCCATCTCGACAAGGCATTTTGAAATGGCTTTGGAAGACCTGCAACATCACACAGATGGCCCTTGGCTCCAGCCAGTTGGTGCTGTGTCATTTCATTGGGACAGTCACCTGCCTTGTTCTGTCAGACTGCAGCCATGAGCTGCTTTGTTCTTCGGACTAGTTGCCACTAGCCTCCTGTGTCTCACCATGCTCCACAACCAGAGTGGAGACCCTTACTTGCTCCCATTGCATTTCCATTGGTTGACTGGTGCTCTCTCTTCCCTTTGACGACAGCTGGGCACTGGGAGAAGCAAGCACACACAGTGCTCCGTCCTGTTAAAAATTAATAGATAGCGATTGGGAAAGGAACTTGGCTGTGTGAGCAAAGGTGGAGCTAGCTTCCCACCCGCTCTATGCAGTCAGAGAGGAGAGGAGATGGGGAGGGTAGAAAATGTCCTGTCACACCTGTAGTTGGCAGCAAGGATTCCAGAAATTCCATGAAAGGGAAAGGTAAAGACCCCTGACAGTTAAGTCCAGTCACAGACGACTCTGGGGTTGCAGCGCTCATCTTGCTTTACAAGCCGAGGGAGCCGGCATTTGTCTCATGTGGCCAGCATGACTAAGCCACTTCTGGCACAATGGAACACCGAAACCAGAGCAGCGCATGGAAACGCTGTTTACCTTCCCGCCAAAGTGGTACCTATTTATCTACTTGCACTTTTTGGCGTGCTTTCAAACTGCTAGGTTGGCAGGAGCTGGGACCGAGCAACGGGAACTCGCCCCGTCGCAGGGATTTGAACTGCCAACCTTCTGATCGGCAAGCCCAAGAGGCTCCTTGGTTTAGACCACAGCGCTACCCGCGTCCCTCGTAGTGCTGCAGAAATAGGCAGGATCAAAATGGGGTTGGTAGCTTCACCCACCAGAGTGATGTGAAAGCCTTCTGTTATTGAAATGCTGGTGACTGGAATGAGTGGGAAGAGTAACCCATATATTTTGTCCATTGTGAAGATAAAAAAATGGGGGGAAAGGGGTTTCCTGACAGAAAGGTGGGGTATGAATATAATTAATAATTGCCAATATAACATCCTGTCCTGTGGGAGTTGGGGATATATTTCATGGGTACAGATTGGGAAAAGCATTGGCAGAGAACCCTAGATGTAAGCATGCATGTTTCCTGGTTTTGATCGTTCTCCTCCTTCCATCCTTCAAGGTTCTTCCTGTGGCCACCGAGGATCAAATGAACCCCTTCCTAGCCAACCTGAGCGAGATGGGCTTCTGCGACCGGCACCTTAACCTCAGGCTGCTACGGAAACACAACTGTGATATGTCCCAAGTTGTCACTGAGTTGCTGCAACTGAGTCACAGCGATTGGTACGAAAACCAGTATTGAACCTTTTCCCTCACCGTGCTCATTAAAACCTGAGCAGTAAACGGCACCAGCAGCTTCCAGCTCCCTTCTGTTCCAGCACAGCAGAGATGGCTTGGCCTCTGTTTGCCATTGCAGCATGGTTCATCACCACCACCACCACCACCAGTATCCAATGACTCAGGCGCTAGGATTTCTTTAAAACACTAAGGGTTGTTCCTTCCCCAAACTGGCATTATACCAGATTTTGTTGTAGTAAAAAGAGCTGAATGTACACACGAAATACAAGTGAGCTGTGTTCCTAAGAATTTTAGGGCTTTCGTTCATGAGCTGCAAGCAAGCAAGAACCAGAGATTTGACGGGCCTTCCTTCTTGTATTTTTCCTACCCATCTGGTGGTGACGACAGTGGAGCTAAACTAAAGACCAGCTCTTCCAGATTCTGTCCTCTCAGGAAGGGGGTCATGGATCTGTTTGTCCTCTAGTTTTGGAATCTTCCTGCATTTTGTTGGAGCAATAATATCACCAGCATTTTCATGTTGTGTTTTGCAGACGCTACCTTAAAATGCATTCGTCATAGTCTAGCTGTTGGCGTTCTTGGCCAGTCCCATCAAAACCTAAATGCTGCTGTTTGCTGTTAGTTATTGGGAGTGAAATACACAATGAACGGAGCAAAGTCGGTAGCAAGACTGGGTGGGTGGTTTGCCATAAAAATACCAAAACAAAGAGCAGTTGCTCCTCCTGTGTAAATCTTTAGGGGTATTATTAATAGCTATTATAACTTAAGTATTTGATCGACACATGGTCAAGACATGCTTGGTGGGGGAAGCAACACAAAACTATTTTTGTAGACCCATTCCTCTATCATGAGTTTGTTTAGATGAATAGACTCTCATCCAAGATTTCTGACCCACCCTGCTCAGCTATAGGACCAATTTTTTTTTGGAGGGGGCGGAAATGCACAGTTTTTAACAAACGTTGATGCAATTTAAACATGCTAATAGTGCCCTTCAATATGCAGTTGCTTAATATTGAGCATAAAAGAACATGAGGGGAAATGCTGGATCAGAGATGGCATTAAGGGAGGCAGTTTCCCCCATCCCATCAGGGAAAAGAGACGGAAGAAAGTTCTGCCCAAACCCCATTGAATAAACAGGATATGTGCCCATCAGGTGCTCCTTTGACTTTTCAAACAATATAAAAAGAAAGGCTGCTATCGTTTAAAAAAAGACACACCTACCCTCAGAGATTTGGCTGAACCCATACCTGTTTTTTGTGTGGTGGGGTAAACACAGGTCTGTTTTTTTCCTGTGACTTGGGGATAATATGATTGGGAGGGGAAATTCAGAAATGATGGAAGCGATTAAGACCCCTTTTTGCTTTAGAAGAGGGAAAACGAAATGAAACACCTACTTCTGCAGTGCACTGCCTTTCCCCACCCTCATTTAACTTGTGCATGGAAAGCTACATATCTCTGATCAGAGATCACCAGATTAGGACTTATTTTGCTTTGGGTTGATGGGTGAGAATCTTGGTATTCCTAGGTAGATCATATTGTTTGACTTGAATTAGTTCTATTGCTGCCAATCCTATTGACAAACCTCTTGTTAACCCTGGTAGAGAGATCTTTCTTTTTAGGTTTCATAAAAGCTGAACTTTTCTTTCATTGGCTTCATATATTTTATGAGAGGGGTGCATGGATGATAATTTTAAAAAAGTGCAAATATTAAGATCTTTGTATATTGCTTAGAATAAACACTTTGAACAGTCTTTGGGGTGCGACAAATGTTAAAATAAAGTATACATTAAATAAATAGCCTTGTATTTATGAAAATAAAACCAGCTCACCAAACGTTCCTTGCTGGGTGGGGTTTATGAGGGAAACCATTCTTATTTTGAGAAAAGTAACTTCCACTGAAATGAAATATTTCAAATAAAATTGTGGTGGCAGGGCTTCTAGAATGAGGTACACTTGTTTATATTCAGTGGCAGTAGGTCTAGCGCTTTTTTCAGCTGGGGCGCATTTCTGGCACCTCTCAGGTGGGTGCCGTTGAGGACTGGCACTCCCCCCACCCGATTCTCCTAAGAAGCCCAAAAAACAAACATTTCAAATCAAAATGGAAGCTGGCCAGCATGGGCGAGTCTACAATTTTTTTTATCTACGACTTCACCTAGCTCCTAGCTGCATTTGGTCAAGCTATGTGGCGGGGCCAATTCGTATTTCCTTTTCTTCCCATGTAGCAGTGACGGGCTTTAAAGTTTTCAAGCCAGGTCTCCATCATTGCCCATGCATGCATCTGCGCAAGGGCCCTTCCAAGCTGCCCTAGCTATCCGTCTGAACCTAAGAGAAGAGAGGCAGGCAGGGGAACATTTGACCTGCACCAGAACCAGAAGTCACCCCTAAACCAGCTAAAGGGACTTGCCTTGGTTTTTAGTACAGTACCTCCCCGGGTGCTGAATGCAGCTGTTCTCAAACTGGCATTTGTTGAAGTCACCTGGCAACTTACTGTCATAATAATAATAATAGTAGTAGTAGTAGTAGTAGTAAACTAATTTTATTATTTATACCCCACATAACAACTTCATAGTGAGTTCTGGCACCTATTTTTCTTGGGGGGACGGGACACCGAGTAGGTGTGAGGATTTGCTTACAAGAAAACATAATTACACTGAACAAGCGTTGTATAAAGGTTGCCTTTCCCCTTGCCACCAGAGGTACTAAGGTAAATTAAGTGCTGCCCAAATGCATGGCACTCTGTTGTTTTGCTCAAGCCCAGCACCCCTGAACCCCGAGCCAGAGGTCTGTGGGAGCCATGAAGGACTCTGTACGTGTACATCTGTCTCAGGAAACAGCAGTGGGAATACTTTTCAAGTAATGTATCCCTGGGTTTTTTTAAGAGCTTCTGAAACCGCTCTCTTTAAAAACAAAAAAAACAACAACAACCAGCAGATTGTTTGCTAGATGCACAATCCACTGTTGAAAAGTGGGGAGAGCACAACAGTCAACAAACGAAGCAAACTGCTTCAAATATCAAAACAAAATAAAAAATAAAAAAAATATTCCAGTAGCACCTTAGAGACCAACTAAGGATTTATTTATTTATTTATTTATTTATTTATTTATTTATTTTTGTTTTGACTATGGCAGACCCAACACGGCTACCTACCTGTAACTGCTTCAAATATCCTCAAGGGTTGACTTAAGGCAAGGCATGGCCAAACTTGGCCCTCCAGATGTTTTGAGACTACAATTCCCATCATCCCTGACCACTGGTCCTGTTAGCTAGGGATGATGGGAGTTGTAGTCCCAAAACATCTGGAGGGCCAAGTTTGGCTATGCCTGACTGTCTTAAGCAAACCAAGGGACAATTTTTATAGCACAAGTGTTTAATAATTAGCTGGCTTTTTGATGGAGAGAACAGAGACTTAACCACATAAAGAGCCAGATGCACACAACTGGAAGAGCTTGGGCAGTTTACCAATAGCAATGACAAATTTGGTCCATTGCTCCAGTGGAGAAACTTTCCAAACGAACGCAGGCTTTATTGAGATTTGGTGCACGTTTATTGGTAAGCCTAGTTTACAACTGCCAGGCACACATAGTAATCTTTGGCAAAATGTTATTAACTCTTGCTTTATTATTATTTTCAGGAGAAGGGTGGGGTGGGGGAGACCTTACCTTTGTTTTTGTCATTATTATTTACTTGTAATAAAATTACAAAACATAATTGGGTGCTGTTTTGACCTTTGAAATCCCTCAATAGCCTGGACATGGGCAATTGTCAGAACAAGCAGCTCCTCTCATAATCATTCGTGTCAGCTGAGATGAATTTGCTTCCCAAGATCATAAATCTGTATAAAGATAAGTATTTAAAAAGCTGGGAAGTTATTAAAAGAAATTTGGAACAGAATGAATCTCTCACTATTAGGCAGTAACGAGTCTGTCGACCATAAAAATGAATGTATTATCTAGAATGTTATTTTTCTTTCAAACAATTCCGGTGGTTGGCAAGGTGTTTCAACACATGGCAAAAAGATATTTCTAAATATATTTGGCAAGGGGGGGAAAACCGAGAATAAAATATAAAACATTGATAGATGCAAAAGAGAGAGGTTTCTCCCTGCCAGATATGAGATTATACTATGAAGCATCTTGTCTTTGTTGGCTGAAAGAATGGATGACATTGGAGAATTCACATATTCTAGACTTAGGTCATGATAATATTTTTGGTTGGCACACTTATTTATGGTATGAAAAAGTAAAAGCACCAAATAAATGTTATGGATGTGGTGAAGGAAACCACGTCCTTGGCAAACTTTTCCAATTTTTGGACTCCTTGATTGCAATTAAAAGCTCTTTTTGCAAGGCATGCATAGAATAATAATAATAAACACAAGTAGAGCTACAGTCCTTGGCACACTTTCCTGGGCGTAACCGACAAAGTAGCATTTCTCAATAAGCTGGTGACCAATGTCACTGTGTTCTGTGGCAGAAGGGATTTCTGGTGGAAAGCTGGGCAGCTGGTCTTTCATCACCTTAAATCTAGATACAGTACAGTATTGTAAAGCTGTGCTTCAGTGGCATGGTCATGGGGAACAGGTTGTACTTTTTTCACCATAGGGAGAACAATGGGGATCTTGGTTTGTGACTGAGGAGGCGCAGACATAATGAGGAAATTCCATGGAAAAGTCTGGATTGCTCAATTTCCTCTCAGAGCAGTGAGAGCAACTGGAAGGACGGGCTTTGCCCAGTTGTCATGTCTGCCGTCCAGGTGAAAAAGAAGACTTTGGGTGGGTGGAAGGGGCATAAATGGAGTGAGGAAAGGGGTTTATGTTCTGAATTGAGCGCAAAAAAAGCAAAGGGGGTGGGGGGACAGCGAGTGAAAAACTAAACCTGAAACACTTCAGGCCATTACCTCAGTTACAAGTTGAGAAGCGAATCTCAAATGGCTTAAAACAAAAGACGGTTTAAAAAAAAACAAAACACCGGAGTACACTATAGGCATTTTCGAAACGCGCCAATCTTCACGCAGCCTAAGGCCGCTAGCAGATGCTGGCCAACCATTACGTGGGAAAGGGCAACAACACGCATCTTTGAACCCCGAAGGCGACTTATTCGAAGCCGCGGGGCGATTCACCCACGAAGCTGCGGCCGTCGCCATTTATTGACCAGGGGAGAATAAAACGCTATGCCGCCTTTTGCGGGAACTCCGCGTGCTGGAGGGAAGCTTTACTTTCGAGTAAAAGGCGCCGAGCCCCCTCGACGCTTAATCCCAGCGGCTTGGCGTTTCAGCGTGGCAGGATTTAGCCATGGTTTTTTTCGGGGCGAAAGCCTGGCAAGGGGGCGCGCGGGCCGGGCTTCAGTTCTGGCCGGGTCAGAACTCGGCTCCCACCACCCCCTCCATCTTTTTAAAATTAAGCACAGGCTAAAATAGACCACCACCCCCCTCCCGAGTCGCTGAGGGGAAAGCCGAGAGAGCGGCCCCCCGCCATCGCCCCCTTCTCGGGCGGGAAATGCCCGCCGGGGGTGGAGCCGCTGGGCTGCCGACCTCTTGGTGGCCGGAGGAGGGCGAGGCGCCGCCGGTTTTCGCTTTCGTTTCGTTCCGGAGTCCGCCGGACGCTGCAGCAGCCTGGCCGCTCTCCTCAGGCGGGGTGCGGTGAGCAGGTGTCCCCCCTTGGGTCTCCTCTCCGAGGGGCCGCGTGCGACCACCGTCCCCTCGCCCCCCGCGCCTCGCTCCCTTCCCCTGCTGCCACTTTCTCCTCCTCCTCCTCTTCTTTGCTGCGATTTCCTCTTTCTGGCTCTCGTTTTCTCTGCGCCTCAACAACCGGATCGTCCAAATTTAAACCCTTGAAACCTCCTGCCTGGCCGCGGCGGCGGGTCTGAGGGGAAAGGATCCTTCTCTCTGCCCCCAAACTGCACCCAAGAGCCCCCTTCCCTGGCAGCACAGTTAGCGCATGTTGGCCTCGCCTTCCTTGGCCCTAAGGTGGCATTTTGCTTTTTTCTCGGCGAGGAGGAGGAACAACAATGGCCATTTTGCAAAGTTGTTAACTTCGCAACAACATGGCCTGGCTGAGCAAAATGGGAAACCAAACAGAGCGTGGAACAGTTAAGGTGATTGTCTGGATGCGGTTGGAGGATGGGTGGCAGGTCACAGATTGAGGTCGGATCCCGACAAGACAGAAGGGTTGTTTCTGGGGTTAGGGGACTCCCTGGTCGTGAATAGGGTAACTTTGCCCCTGAAGGACCAGGTGCGCAGCTTGGGAGTCATTTTGGACTCACAGCTGTCCATGGAGGCGCAGGCCAATTCTGTGTCCAGGGCAGCTGTTTACCAGCTCCATCTGGTACACAGGCTAAGACCCTACCTGCCCTTTGACTGTCTTCCCAGAGTAGTGCATGCTCTAGTTATCTCCCGCATTTTGTTGTTGTTGTTCAGTCGTTCAGTCGTGTCCGACTCTTCGTGACCCCATGGACCAGAGCACGCCAGGCACGCCTATCCTTCACTGCCTCTCGCAGTTTGGCCAAACTCATGTTAGTAGCTTCGAGAACACTGTCCAACCATCTCATCCTCTGTCGTCCCCTTCTCCTTGTGCCCTCCATCTTTCCCAACATCAGGGTCTTTTCTAGGGAGTCTTCTCTTCTCATGAGGTGGCCAAAGTACTGGAGCCTCAACTTCAGGATCTGTCCTTCTAGTGAGCACTCAGGGCTGATTTCTTTGAGAATGGATAGGTTTGATCTTCTTGCAGTCCATGGGACTCTCAAGAGTCTCCTCCAGCACCATAATTCAAAAGCATCAATTCTTCGGCGATCAGCCTTCTTTATGGTCCAGCTCTCACTTCCGTATATTACTACTGCAATGTATGTATATTACTACTGCAATCTCCCGCATGGACTACTGCAAAGCGCTCTAAGTGGGGCTACCTTTGAAGGTGAGCCAGAAACTGCAACTAATCCAGAATGCAGCAACTAGACTGGTGACTGGGAGTGGCTGCCAAGACCACATAACACCAGTCTTGAAAGACGTTTCCGAGAGGGACACGGGTGGCGCTGTAGTCTAAACCACTGAGCCTCTCGGGCTTACCGATCAGAAGGTCGGTGGTTAAAATCCCCGCAACGGGGTGAGTTCCCGTTGCTCGGTCCCTGCTCCTGCCAACCCAGCAGTTTGAAAGCGTGTCAAAAAGTGCAAGTAGATAAATAGGTACCGCTCCGGTGGGAAGGTAAATGGCGTTTCCGTGCACTGCTGTGGTTTCGGTGTTCCGTTGTGCCAGAAGTGTTGGTACTGACAGTTAAAGCCCTAAATGACTTCAGCCCAGTATACCCGAAGGAGCATCTCCTCCCCCATCGTTCAGCCCAGACACTGAGGTCCAGCTCCAAGGGCCTTCTGGCAGTTCCCTCATTGCGAGAAGTGAGGTTACAGGGAACCAGGCAAAGGGCCTTTTTGGTAGTGGCGCCCACCCTGTGGAATGCTCTCCCATCAGATGTCAAGGAGATGAGTAACTATATAACTTTTAGAAGACATCTGAAGGCAGCCCTAGATAGGGAAGCCTTTTAATGTGTTGTGTTTTTAATGTTTTTTTATATGTTGGAAGCCCCAGAGAGTGGCTGGAGCAACCCAGTCAGATGGGTGGGATATTATTATTATTATTATTATTATTATTATTATTATTATTATTATTATTACGGAACCCTAGGCATTCTCTTTCAGCCAGTTGAGATTCCTACATTACAGGGGGTTGGACTAGATGACTCTTAGAGTCCCTTCCAACTACATTTCTATGGTTTTATACCACTGCAGGCAGGAAGATAACCTCAGCCCCATCCAAGCTGCCAGCCGAAACTCCTTAATCTTTCCAAACAAGCTTCAAACTTGGCCACTCTTTGCTTTTCCGTCCACGTTTAGCTCCCCACCCCCCTTTTTGGTATATATCAGGCACGTCCAACTTCCAAGATACTGTGATCTACTCCCAGTATATAGGAAAGGGAGTGATCTACCCATTGGCATTTTGCGGGGAGGGTTGACCAGAGTTGTTGAGCTTTTTTAGGTGGAGAGTTGTTGTTTTTAAGTATTTTTATTAAAGATTTCTTGATTTACAAAAGTCTGTGCAATGTCTCTCTCGTATTTTTCCCATGTATCATTTTTACAAATCAGTTTCATTTGTTGAGACATTGGGAAGAAAAGGGGAAAAGAGGTGAACAAGGGTGGGGAGATGGGTGGGGGTGGGGTCGAGTGACGATGTTTCTATTTTACTTAATATATGTAGGGTTTGATGTCAGCGTTGCTTGTGCAGCTTCTCTTTTGTTCGCTTGTGTTCCTTTGGTGGTGAGAGAGGTTGGGGTTGGCCTAGGGTGTGGTTGTTCATTTGTGATTGGCTGTGGTGATCTTTGGTTTCCTGTGTGAGTGGGGTGGGTGGGTGTTTTGGATCAGGTTAGCCATATTGATTTGTATGCTGTTGGTAGATTTTTGTCATTGTCTTGCTGGTCTGTGTTTGTGATAAAAGGGGAGCCATGCCGGGGTGAAGGCATCTTCTGTTAAGCTTTTGGGGGTGAGGGTCGTCCACCGTTGACAATTGCACACAGCGCTACAGCAGCCAGTAGACAAACAAGCCCATCTCTTTGCCCTCCTTGCCGGGCAGAAAATAAATGTCAACGCATCACGCCTCCTAATACGGGTCCCGTGATTGACAGCAAGCACCCCGGCGATCGACCAGTTGGACATGCCTGCTATATATCTTCCCAAGTAGGGTTGTCAGTTCATTAGCCTGGGATGCTCCTGGGGTTTATTTACAGCAGCTAATCTAGATTGTAGTGAAATCAGTAGTTGAAACTCTTCACAATTTGAGGATGAAGTGTTACCACCTGCTAATGTTTTGTTAATCTGCTTGTTAAAGGCACAGTGACAGAGGTCGACTGGAGAGTTGGCAGCACTACTCCCAAGCCTTCATGCTGCTTTCAGTGCTCATCTTGTGAGGTATGTGCAACCTGTATTTCTGGGTTACCTTTCTAGGTGAACTTGAGTTTTTGAACAGAAGGAACAGCTCAGCCTATTAAAACACAAAGAAGGGGATAAGTCTCCTTTGTGCGTGAACGAAGCTTGCCCCTTTTAAAAGAGCTGAATCTCTGCTATAGTCAGTTTATAAAAAGAGTGTGTTTATCTAGAACTGCTCCTTTTCTAATCCCAGATATGCAGTACTTGTTCTGGCTGCTAAACCCTGCTCTCGGCTAGGCACAGGTATTGAGAATCCACACTGTTTCAAAATAGAATAGATCGGCTCAAGTTTGGAACTGGAGGAAAGCTTTGGCTAGGTTGAGAGATGCTTTTCTGAAGTCTTGTGAGCTGTGGCTCATATTGAGTTTGCAGTTTTTCCTTTTCGTTCTTTATAGAAGGCTGAGGAAGCCACAGGTCAGCTAGGTTCTCTAGCAGGACTCTATCTTGTCTAAGCCTTGTTATCACTGAACCTGATTCAAAGCAAATGCCTCAATTGGCACAGGTCAAAATCAGATTAACAGTTTAATATCTGAATTTGTAAAAGCTATGAAAGATAAACACTGCTAATTAATGTTAAAGTCAAAAGTCAACACTTTGTAGTTTCTAACACTGTGTATCTAGTAGCCTCCACAATTGGGAATGTTCGTAAAATATTTGAACCGGTAGAATATACATATATTTTGTTGGTAAATTTGAGTTAGCAGAAGGACCTGCTGGAAAATGTTCTCTCTCCATTTCTATTTCTTTTGAGTACACATGTGACCCTACCCAGCAGAAATCCATGATTCCTCTTCTGAGGGTAGGTGAATTCAACAGCAGTGTTTGAAACCTGGTGATAAATGATTTCTCAAATTTGTATCTCCCCTTTCTCTCCCGCTGCAACCCAATTTTCTTTTCTCCTCCTCCCCCAGTCATTCCTACTTTGCCTCCCCTAGATATGATTCGTGGCATTGAAAGGACGTCCTTAGAGGAAATGTTAAACATCTGACACTGGTTGGGGCCTGTCCTGGGAGTCTGCTAGTGTTTACCTCTGATACTTGGCCTAAGTAGGTACTTCTGGGAGTGATTCTTTCCTTGCTCTTGGCTCCCCATCTACCAGGTAAGAACTGTGCCCACCTCAAGCTCCTTCCAATAAGTTAGGTTGAGTATCCCTTCGCACAGTTGCTGAAAGAAACCAGCCATGGGTTTAGCCAAGGGGGCAGCGGGGGTGGGGCAGCCGCCCCTCCATATCAAGTAAAACAATAAAAATACCAATTTGAGGTGGCCAAATTTCTTTTTTTTTTTGGCCCTTAAACAGCGTAAGGTCAAAATCGATGGTATCGATATGGGTTTTTATGTATAATTTACTTTTATTGTATGTTTTAGTGTAAACCCCTCTGAGTTGTCTCAGGTTTTAAAATTTGTATGGATGATTGTGTTCTGACTGACGGTCGAATAAATTGTTATTGATTGAAAATACCAATCACATCAGTTCTGCCCCCCCCAACAAAGTCCTGTCCCCCCCCCACCCTAAAAATCCTGGCCTATGCCCATGAAGCCAGCTGTTTTTAAGCAATATCTCCAGAATTTGCTGCTGAAAACAACTATTGGTTATTGGCTTGTTTTGTTATTGTTTTTATTACATATGTTGCATTTTAATCTTGTGTTTTTTATGTTCTGAGATCTATGGATGAAGGGCGGTATACAAATTTAATAAATAACAATAGCAATAAATAATAAGTGCCTCTCACTGCAAACTCAGGTGGCAAGCGCTGACAGAAATTGAGAAACAAGAGGGATGAATTAACATGTTTTAGGGGGAACCACAGTGTTTGGAGAACTACAAAAAAAAGTTTTTAAAAAGCCCAACGTGAAGACTGAGCATACTCAGTCGCAATGAAACGTTAAATGTCAGTTGCAGAAGAAAAGCAGAAGACTGGGGAAGCCCTGCTTGAGCTTCTTACAGTTTATGGTTTCCTGAAGGAAGTGTTGGCTGGCTGGCTGGTTGACTAGCACACACCCTGAACAGGAACGCTCCACGTTGGGCAAAATATTCCTGCATTGCAGGGGTTTGGACTAGATGATCGTAGGATGTCCCTTCCAACTCTGCAATTCTGTGATGCTGTATCTGACCAGAGGCAAATGTGGTATGAGTCTATGCCCTAGGCATGGGGAGCCTCAGGCCCATTGACCCAATGCAGCCCTCTAAGCCTTCCTATCTGGCCCTTGAGATTCTCCCCAGGCCACACCCCCTGTTGGTCCTGCTTCTCACCCTCAAGTGTTTCTCCATCACTGGAACATGTCCTTGAACTATAATATTTTCCCCAAAATTTAGTCTGGCCCCCCACAAGGTCTGAGGGACAGTGGACCGGCCCCCTGCTGAAAAATTATGCTAACCCTCTGCACAAGGCCCTCAGATCTTCATTTATTAAAGTCTCTTTGTCAGACAGCATCCCTGAACAATGGACAGAGTCCTCTCGTGGCTGAGGAAACTCTGCGGCAAGGAAGAGGCCGAAGAAGGGAAAGGAGAACGCGACTCGCTACGGGAGAAAAGTTCGGGTGAGGAGGATGAAGCACCCTATTATGGCACCATCAACGGAGGCAATGCTGCGGAGGTGTCCTGTGCTCCTTGTGTTGGCGTTGCCAGCCGTGGCTCCGTCACCTGCCCTACGTGCCAGGGCACCGGAAGGATCCCCCGAGGTAAGTTTCAGCTCCAGACCTTGTGTTGCCCAGGTTCTTCTCCTGGCTCGTCCAAAGCTAATGTAGGAATAGCCAAGAGCCCCGCTGGATCCTGTTTCCCAGAGTGACCAGCCAGATCTTTCCAAGAAGCCAACAAGCAGCTCTTGAAGGCACCAGCCTGTACAACTAGCTGATCCAGACGTAATTAAAACAGCTGGGTTTTTTTAAACAGACACACAAATGTTTCCACAAGTTCTGCTACAGGTGAAACTCAAAAAATTAGAATATCGTTGAAAAGTCCATTTATGTAAGCAATTGTTTTCATTAGCTACTGGAGTTTAATATATGAGATAGACTCATGTATGTCAAGCCTTTATTTGTTATAATTGTGATGATTATGGTGTACGGCTGATGAAAACCCCAAAGTCGAAATTGTTAATTTGGGGTTCTCATCAGCCTTACGCCATAATCTTCACAATTATAACAAATAAAGGCTTGACATATCTTGCTTTGCATGTCATGAGTCTATCTCATATATTAGTTTCACCTTTTAAGTTGAATTACTGAAAGAAATGAGCCTTTCCATGATATTCTAATTTTTTGAGTTTCACCTGTACATCTTGCTTAGGAAGGAAGTGGCCCAAATTACATGCAATGTTCTGCATTGAGATGTGTTGTTCTCTTCATTGGACCAGATTTGTGCTCCCCTGCAATGAGTGGTGTTTCCCAGACCTTTGCTTATTATCTCTCTCTCTTTCTCTCTCTCCCTTCCTCCTCCACTCCCATTCCAGAGCAAGAACAGCAGCTGGTGGCCCTCATTCCATACGGAGACCAGCGGCTCAAGCCCAGGCGAACGTAAGTTCACTCTGTCTTTGTTGATGGTGCTCCCTGCCCTTCTTCCCGCCGTCTCTTTCCTAACTTTGCTGCCAGCAATCTGATTCTTCTGTGGCGGTTCTACTACTGCTAATCTGCCTTCATCCTATTTTCGCAGGAAGCTGTACGTATGTCTCACAGTGGCCATCTGCCTGCTGATGACGGGCCTCATGATGTATTTCCTGTTTCCACGCTCCATTGCGGTGGTCCCTGCCGGACTGAATTTCTCATCTATATCCTTTGACAATTCTACTTACAGTATCACCCTTAATATGACTGTGAGTCCCTGGGGGTTGGTGGGACAGGGTTTGGATCGCATTGATGTCACGAAATCTCTCTTATTTTCTTCTTAAATTGAGATTGTGATTGACGAAATGCATGGGTTGTTGTGGGGTTGCTGTTGTTTTAATACAGTTACTGTGCTCAGAGCTGTCTGGAAGATGCACCTTCTTGAGTTAGAGGGGCTTCTAGATCAGAGATCCCTGCAACTTGGTTGTAACTGCTCTGTGTGCAGAGGAAAATTCCATTATGCCTATGAAAAGAGGCATCCTTTATCACCGCACATGTTCCAAGGCTGAGAACTGACATTCAAAGCGGGTTGTGGGACTCAACTTTGCCCCAAATTTAAGGCATTATCTGTGGAACAAAGGAGCAGGTGACTAAAGGAGCCTGTTGTAAATGAGATTAGGAAAAATTACAACCGCCTTTTTGCCTAGTCCTTATACTCAGTACATCACACTCAAACTCACATGGCAAACCATACAGACATGGGCAGAAGCAAGCAGTGTCCTATGGGCAAAAGCATTTCCATTTTTGCTTGTATCAGTCTGTGCTGGATGAGTACAGTAGTGCCTCGGGTTACAAACTTAATTTGTTTCGGAGGTCCGTTCTTAACCTGAAACCGTTCTTAACCTGAGGCGCACTTTCACTAATGGGGCCTCCCACTGCGCTGCCACAGCATGATTTCTGTTCTCATCCTGGGGCAAAGTTCTTAACCCAAGGTACTACTTCCGGGTTAGCAGAGTCTGTAACCCGAAGTGTTTGTAACCCAAGTTACCACTGTACAAGACACCTAGAGGGCACCAGGGGCCGGCAAAGTTTTTTTTGTGGCTTGGGCCAGTTCACGGTCCCGCAGACGCCGCGGTGGGCCGGAGTGTGCACGCACACACACACACACACACACACACACAAATGCTATTTCTGGCACAGAGGAGGCGTGTGCAGCTTCCCATTGGCTGCAGGACCTTCCTGTAGCCAATGGGAAGCCGGCCAGCATCGCGGAAGGCGGTCCCCACTGCTCCGCGCCAATTTAACACGGCACACGGGAGCCGACTGAGCAGGTGGCAGGGGTCCCTGAGTGGATGGGGGGTGGGTCCATGGGCCGATTAAACGACCCCCATGGCCGCTTGTGGCCCATGGGCCTTAGGTTGCCAACCCCTGGTTTATACAAAAAGAGTGAAGTTGATTACACCTGAAACTGTTTCTGATCTAGTCTTGTCATTGACAAACACTCGCTCTCCCTCTCCCTCTCTCCCTCCTGCCAGTCATCCCTTAGAATCAGGGATAGTGTCTTAAGTAGTACCTAACAGGAATCTTCTACTGGGCTTAACCTAGTCCAAATATCAAGGCCAGTTCCATGTTCTGTACAGAGTTTTGTATTGTGGTCTCACGCATGGGTAGGCAAACTAAGGCCCGGGGGCCGGATCTGCCCCAATCGCCTTCTAAATCCGGCCCTCAGACTGTCTGGGAATCAGCTTGTTTTTACATGAGTAGAATGTGTCCTTTTATTTAAAATGCATCCCTGGGTTATTTGTGGGGCATAGGAATTCATTCATTTCCCCCAAAAAAATATAGTCGTCCCCCCAGGTTTGAGGGACAGTGGACCAGCCCCCTGCTGAAAAAGTTTGCTTACCCCTGGTCTCACAGAACAGGTGAGACCATATCAGATGGGTCACCTGATCTTTAGCATCTTCCTTTTTCCAAAATACTTTCTGTATCCATTGTGAAAGCCCTCCTCCATGCCTTAATCATATTTCATCCAGACTTCCCTTTGCTCCAGGCCTCAATTCCTGCTGTATTCTCCCTCTCTGCCCCTGTGTGTTTATCTAATGTACAGACTGGGCATTCCGCTTTTTCTATGGCATCTTACACTTGCATAGGGCAGCAGCAGCAGCAGCAGGGTGCTAATTATGGGATAAATAATTCAGTCGTGGAACAGATGGACGCACATGTACCAAGATGTCAAATTTATCAACTCATCCCACATAACTCTCACTGCCTGCCTGTCTGTCTTTCTCTCTCTAGAATATGCTGAATGTGACAAACAACAACTTTTACACTGTGCATGTGTCTCAGCTCGCTATCGAAGTCTTGCACAAGGCACTGGTGATTGGGAAAAACACTGTGATGACAAAGCTGGACATCAGACCTTTGCATGGGGCTCAGGTGAGGACCATGCTAAAGTGTGTGCAACAGAGAAGCAGTAGACAAGCAGCCCAAATTAACTCGCTCTTTCTGATTTATTTGTAGATGCATTACAGTGTCTCGAGTAAAATCATGGATAATAACACTTAGTAAGTATGTCTGTGAAATCTATCCCTGCACTGGGGGGGGTGTGGAATCTCAATTGCTGTCAATTGATGGATTTTTTAATATAATGACTTTAACTAATTGTGGCTGGCAAACTTACATGTTTCAGACCTAACAGAGATGCCTTCATTTAAAAAAAACAACAGCATTGAACAGATTGACTGCTTTTTAAGTGTGAACAACTTACAATTTAATAAACAAATGTTTCAATTTTAGAAGGAAATATCAGCATTAATTTTTTTTACTGAGTTATATAATGCATAGTGTCCCCCCATTACAGTAATGCAGCACAGCCAAAATGGACTTTGAAAATGAGCCAGTTCAAGCCCCTCAGTACTGCCCAAGATCCAGACAGATGGCTTAGTATCTGGTTAGTGGGTTACAGTGAAGGAAGAGGCACAGTGAGACTTAAGTAGATGCTTAGGTATCTGTATAAGAGAGCTAGCATAGTTGTTAGAGAAGCTACAGCAAACACACTTAAGATCCCGCCTGCATTATGCATTTAAAGCCATATCATACCACTTCAAAGAGTCACGGCTTCTCCCAGAGAATCCTGGGAACTGTAATTTGTTAAGGGTGTTGCTGAGAATTGCGAGGAGACCCTCAGTTCCCCCCCACAGACCCAGAGCTCCCAAAGCTCCTTGGAGAGAGGAATTGATTGTTGAATCACTGCTTTAACTGTGTAGTGCAGATTGGGGGGGGGGGGAGCTAAGGCAGAAAATTAGAATGGCGAAGAACTATGTATCTATCGCTTGTCTGTGTTGCTGAGTGTGCTCCTCAATTAAAAAAATATCCCAGCTTCAGAACTTGAGTTGTGGTCTTTATGGGGACTGACTCTTAATGTCAACCTGGAGACAGACCATTGCGAGGGACCCTGGGAACTTCAGTCACAACTCTGTTACCTTTATAGTGAATCTAGTCTAGCCCTGACTGGCAGCAGCTCCTGCCAAGAGGTTTCCCCTGTATTACTTCCTAAGACATTTTTTAACTGGGGATGCTGGGGCTGTTGGTTGGCATCTGTCCGTCTCGAGAATCAATGGAGTGTGCCTCCAGGGGTGAAGTCAAACCACTGGAGAGTCACAGCGTCTGATGTGGCTGCAGAGACCGGCAATGTTTAACTGCTGCCTCCTGTGTTGTTCTTGCTGCGGTAAGAGCGCTGACCTCCACGTTTCCAATCAATACCTTGTAGGTTTAGTTTCGGGGTGTCAGCATTTCTTTCCAACCACCTGTTTGCTGAGGACTGAACCTGTGAAATTCAGCCTGCAGAACAGGGGTTCTGCCCCTGAGCTGTGGGCCTGTTTGTGACAAGAGACTGAAAAACACATCCCCATTAAGTTCTGCATACAAAGCTTTGGCATAAGCAGCCGAAAACTAATTATCTTCCCTTCTCTTTCAGCAACATTTGCACATGGTCCAGAATAAAAGTTCACAATGTTCTCCTGCACATACAGTAAGCGTCATTTTCTTGACAATAATCTGACGAGTTTCTGCTCTCCCTCTCACACCCAGCTGTCCTGCTCCCTGACCCATCCTCAGTGTTTTCCTCCGGCCAATAGCATAAATTTCCCCATGACAGTCCCCTTCACCTGGCTGGGCATTTTCTTCCCGCCACTAGTCAATTCATGACATCTTTTAAGCTCCACTTTCTCCCTCGGTCCCAAGATCGTGTCACCCTTCCCCAGAAGTCCTTGCATCAGCTCTACCAGCTTTCAATCTTTTAACATTCTCCTCCTTGGCACCCTGATTCGTTCTTCTCCTCCCCTTTTCAGTCCCACCATGCACAAACCCCGTTTACTGCACTCCAGCCCCTTGGCCATTGGGCCCCCGTTTTGTTCATTTTTAAGTATACTGTGCCTTTCAGGCCAAAGTGAAACAAAATTGCAGCTCTGCCCAATTAATCTGCCTCTTGATCCAGCTTAGTTGGTCTCTTAGGTGCTACTGGAAGGATTTTTTTTTTTTTTGATCTAGCACTGTTTGAGGACCCCTTTGAGCTTGAAGGCCAGCCCCATCCCTGACTTTCCTCTTCCCAGAACAAACCTATCCACCCCCTTGCTTGCTCTTGTGTTGCCTGCTGGCTGGCTTTCCCACTTCTGCGTCCTTACTGTTCATCGTCGGTCTCTTGCGTCCAACTCCCATCTCTTCCTTGCTTATCTAGTATAGATAGATTATAAGCCCAAAGGGCAACGGCTGGAATCATTTCTGTATCCTGTACAGTCCTGGGCCTGAACTCTGGGCTTGAATTAAGCTGTGGCTGGAAAGATGGAGGCGGTGAAGAGGAGGGGAGTGATTCGTATGTCTTTGGTGGGTTTCACCAGGTTGGGAACTAGACTTGGGGAAGCCATCACAGCTGTCAATTTGCAAACGTTTTGATCTGGTCTTTCTCTCCCTCTCCAGGGGTACTGTGACTTGCTCTTACCTTGCTCACTCGGAGCAGTTGGCCTTTGAAAACTACCAGTATGTGGACTGCAGAGGTAATGTCATGCATCCCGGGATGTCCGGTTTCTCCTGTTCCCCATAGCTGCTGTGAACTCACGGAGCAGCAACTGTTTGCCACATCTTCCCTCTGCAATGAAATCGCAGCAGCATTAACATTTTCATCCCTCCTGTAAACTGTGGGGTCAGGAAGGGAGAGGCATTTCATTCAGTACTGCTAGTTCTGCTGCTAAGAAGAGGGGCAGCCTCATCAGGATATAACAAGATTTGGGTGATGCTGTTTGACAACACGTGTCTCGAGGGACCAGCAGAAATGCATCTGGTTGTGGAAGAAAACCACGCTGAAGGTTTGGGATTTTGTGCTGGAATTTGCACGGCCTTGGGCTGTGTGGGTCCAATGCCGGCTGCTCAGATTGGATTGATCTTCTACAAATGTTTTCTGGCCTGAAGAAGTGATCCTCGCCAAGTGTGTTTCTTTATGGGAAGGCTGGAGTTTACCTTTGAGGTCGTCGTTCAAAACAATCTTCCCTCGCTAAGCAGCAGAGAACTATGGACTTTGCACTCTTTACTTGCACAGGCAAACACTGCTTCTAAATGAGGCTGCATGTTTACTCATCTCTCATCCCACTGGCCTCCTCCTGACCATTGGATCAGGCCTTTGCAATGTGTGGCGGAGGCGGAGGGAGAGTACACAAAGGTTTTGGAAGTCACAAATATATTATTCCATGTTCAAATGCTGTCTTTCTAAATGCACCCCTCTCTCTTCTGGGCAGAGTCGGGAATATAATAAAATCATGCTGACCTCCGTTTTCTGTCAGATTGCACAATTCTCAAAAAAAGTACTCCAGAATAAATAGTCTCATGCATTGTCATTGGAGGCGGGGTGTTGTTTCTTTGCTTACACATTGTGATGGAAGATTTTTTTTGGCTGTGTGTGTGCAGTGCTGCCTGGTGGCGAGTTGAAATTATTGCACAAGAGAACTTTGTAGATGAAAAAGAAAGATGTCTGATACTCTTAAGGCCATGGGTAGGCAAACCAAGGGCCGGGGGCCGGATCCGGCCCAATTGCCTTCTCTATCCGGCCCGCAGACGGTCCGGGAATCAGCGTGTTTTTACATGAGTAGAATGTGCCTTTTTATTTAAAATGCACCTCTGGGTTATTTGTGGGGCCTGCCTGATGTTTTTACATGAGTCGAATGTGGGCTTTTATTTAAAATGCATCTCTGGGTTATTTGTGGGGTGTAGGAATTCATTCATTTCCCCCCCCCCAAAAAAAATATAGTCCAGCCCCCCACAAGATCTGAGGGACAGCGGACCGGCTCCCTGCTAAATAAGTTTGCTGACCCCTGCTTAAGGCTGTGTACACACCAGGGCATTAATGTGGATGTCAGTTGCACAGATCTGATTTTTCAGTGTGCGTTTTTTTGTGCACTTTTGGCCACAAATTTAAATCTCTCTCTGTTTCCCACCCACATTGGGCAGAGCTTGACTGGATGCATTTGTGCTGTGTGGTATTGTCTCCTCCCTTCAATTGGAACTTTCCTGACTCCCGTAAGTTCTGGAAATCTGAGATCCATTGCAGGTGTGCGTGCAGGTATTTTTTAATTCAAAAAATGTTTTGCCTGTAATTGCATGACAACAAACTTCCACCCTAGCCAATGTTTCGTAGCAAACGAGCCATATTTTAATTTTAATGTTTTTTGAAACACAAGTTGTTGTTTTTTGTTCCACCAGATTTGTGCAAGATAGCAGCTCTCCCATCCCTCAAAAAGTGTTTTTTCAGGTAGAGGACCAGCAGCCCACCACCTCATGAGGCCTAATAAGGACCAGGCAGGTGGAAGCACTGGTGCCACCAATCCGCAGACCCTCCCAATACAGAGCGCTGCGAGTCAGCTCAGAGAAGAGCATGAAACAGTGCATTTAACACACAAACACAACACACTTAAGACAGGACAGAAGAAGTGATTTGTGCAAGCCTGTTTCCCCCACCCCACCCGCTTTTCCTCTTCTGCCTCCTGTACCTGCAAAGGCAATTTATATTTTTAATACATCGTGTTTTTTTGAATGAGTGTTTTGAAAACAATAAATACTGCAAACGTGCCTTCAGCAGCGACGGATGGAGGTAGACACCCTGGAGCCTTTACTGTGAGCTGGTGGGGAAATGGCCAGGGCTGTGCTCAGCTGATGAGCAAAACCGAAGTGGGTATTTTGTCGTAAGAGTGCACTTGGTGTGGCAAGTCCCCACACTTGTTGCTTTGGTGCATCCCCGTTCAAGTAGCAAGTCATTTTACGTTGGATTGTTTTACCGAATTATCCAGATTGGAGAAATCCAAATTAGTTGGAGGGGAAAGTGCAGGTTAGCCACTTGAATGAGGACGATATATGGATGGTGTGGAAGTTTGCACACATGGGATGCCCTGAGTCCACTTTAAACTGCCACGTGTACATGCCCTAAGTAAGCTTCCTTCCACACCAGCCCTTTTCTGTGAAACGGCTTTTGCTATGTTACATTTTACAGAGAGTCCAGAGGTGCAAATCTCTGCAACCCTGTGTTGGTATGTTTTTTTCAGCCATGATTCGTAACAGATTCTATTTACAGTACTTTTGCAGTAAAATGTGCAACTGCAGCACTGTCCTATGTGGTGTGGCAAAGATCTGAGGAAGCTTTTGGGGGCTCTTACACTTTTAATTAAAAGTTTCCTTTTTGCAGGTCCTATGTGCTTTATTGCTTCTGGTTGATCAAGGCTGCAGGATTAGTGAAGAATAGCCTCTTAATGCCCTCCATGTCCGCTTCTGTTCCTGTGGCTGAAGGTGGGGTGATTATTTTAACACCAAAATGAGGCTATTTTACTACTTTTTTTTCAAGGTTAAAATGAGGAACTCAATCATCGACATTGGGGGAATTGAGGGACTCTTTGGTGTTAACCCCCAGCTTCAATCAACCAGAAGCAACTAAAACGGGAAGGCCTGCCAACAGGAAACTCTTCATTAATGTTGCAGACAACCTTTCATAAATGGGAACTAGTTTTAAGTAAATACAGAAGAACCCTTGTCATGGGGAGTGAATATCACTGGGTTACTACCATTACCTTAAGGAACAAGCACTGCTTCAGCAGGACTCTAGTGTGGATGCAAGCAACCTAAATTCCTATCCTAAGCAGTGACACCCACATTCTACGAAATGGTCTCCACCAGATCCCTCTCTAATCCTTTCTTCAAACCTCCCAAGGAAGGAGAACAGTTGGCTCTTGTTCTGCTGGTCATATTTCCCCCTATTTAAATCTACAGTTTCCTTTCAGATAGTGCTGGGCAACTGTTTGGCCACAACTTGCCGCAGTGGTCTGTGCAGTTTTAGGAATAATGTGATCCACCCAACACCAAACCAACCCAACTGAAGGTTGTGCAGCGGCTCAAAGTTTCAAGGGGACCATACGTTTTTGAGAAAGCCATAGCACAGGCATAGGCAAACTCCGGGCCTCCAGATGTTTGGGACTACAATTCCCATCATCCCTGACCAATGGTCCTGTTAGCTAGGGATGATGGGAATTGTAGTCCCAAGCATCTGGAGGGCCGGAGTTTGCCTATGCCTGCCATAGAATAACAGAAATGTAGAAGAGATCCCTGGGTCATCTAGTCCAACCCCTTGCAGCAACTTTAGTTATGCTCAGTTCCACATAAAGGAGTGTGGCTTCAGTGTGTGACTCTGGAAAGCTTTTGTTTTATGGTTAGGGAGGGTGGGAGAAACATGGGCGCAACCACTAAATTCTGTGTTTCACCCCGGAAAAGTGCTTTCACAGCACATAACAATGGACACCATTTTCCCTTCCAGGTCCAAGTTGCAAAGGAAGCTTTTCTCCCTTCTGCTGCCAGCTGCTCAGTTGTTACCACTGCTGTGTGTACTCTGTAGTCTAAAAGAGAAAAGAGAGGCCATCAATATCAGATCTAATCCAACAACAGAGAAGCCACACATTTCACAATGTTTCCTCCTCCGTTCCAACAAGCTGGTTCTGGCAAAACATTCGAGGACTTCATTGCCCGGTTGGTGCTGATAATGCCAAGGTTGCAGGTTGGATCGCCTATGATCTTCAGGGTCCCTTCCAACTCAATGATTCTACGTAGAATGCCGATGCATGTTTTATTTAAATCTATGTAGACGAGGACTTCATTGCTAATATGCCGGTGTTAAAACCATTAGGAAGGAGAGATCTTGTTAGAGATTTCAAATTGCCTACGTGCAGAAATTCAGCTGTCTATCTTCAAGCAATTACCAGTTGGCAGAAAGCCCAGATCTGCTCTCTCTCTATACCCTTAGCAACGACCTGTGATTGGTCAATGAGTTCCTAAAGAGTGAGCTCTGTGTGAGAGCTTGTGTGGTTAGTGTTCGTGTTGGTTGGTGTAGAGAAAGTGGTCAGTGTAGAGAGAGAGACAGTGAGGAAAGATTTTATGTTTTGTTTCTTTTATTTGTATAGTCTGTACATAGTAACTTATGGATACTAGTTGCTTCAATAAATACTGTATATAGTTATCCATGAGAGTTGCTGACTTCCTGCGTTGTGCTGTCCAGTTAATTACACAACAGCCAGAAGCTTCCAGAAAAAGTCTGCGGTTAACTCTGCTGTGTCCAGGAATACGTTATACTCCTGACACTAAATCTTAAGAGATCTGAAGGGGAGCGAGGACGGGAAAGCAGAACGAGAATGGCCATTCGAGGCACAGAGAAGACCACAAAGCTCAGTGTGGAGAACGATGTAAGAGAGAGGTTCACCACCGGCTGCACTAAAACAGGCTGCCCTGCCCAAAGGTTGCAGCCAAGAGGTCACTGATTCATAACTCCCCGCTTTTCCCTTTCTGACTCACCGAGTATCTTTTCAACAGCTTGCCACTGTGATTCGGCACATGGTACGTTCTGCACTGGCAACAATCAGCCCCGACCCCTGCGAGAAATTAAAAGGGGGGAAACCAAGCTGTAAATGAGCCAGGGCCCAAGCTCTGGGGCATGTTATGACGGCACAGACTCCCAATGTCTCGGGACCGAGCAACCGCAAGCTGCCTGCTGGTTAGGGTGGGAGGAAAGCAATCTGGATTACAGCCAAGTTTGAGCCTCTCTTAGGAAGAAAGACTTAGCAACTGCATACTCAGATCAGCTTCCCTGTATTCCATAAGGTGATGGCATCTACCTCACGGGGCTGTTGTAAAGATAATGCAATGGGTCCATGCATCTGGCTACTAAACAAAAGGTTGGTGGTTCAAGCCCACCCAAGGATGGCTGTGGGCAGGATTCCTACATTGCAGCGAGTTTAACTAGATACCTGAAGGAGCATCTCCACCCCCATCATTCAACCTGGACACTGAGGTCAAGCTCCGAGGGCCTTCTGGTGGCTCCCTCATTGCAAGAAGTGAAGTTACAGGGAACCAGGCAGAGGGCCTTCTCGGTAGTGGCACCCGCCCTGTGGAATGCCCTCCCATCAGATATCAAAGGAAAAAAACTACTAGCAGACTTTTAGGAGACATCTGAAGGCAGCCCTGTTTAGGGAAGCTTTTTAATATCTGAAGGACTATTGTATTTTAATATTTTGTTGGAAGCCGCCCAGAGTGGCTAGGGAAACCCAGCCAGATGGGCAGGATATAAATAATAAATTGTTGTTGTTGTTGTTGTTGTAGATGACTCTTGGGTTCCCTTCCAGCTCTACAATTCTATGATTTTATGAATGTCTGCAGGAAGCACTTTGGGCACCTGAATACCTATAAATGGCAAGGTGTCTTGCAATACCTTCCGAGATTTAAAGCAATGATGGGAAGCCTGCAGATCTCATGATGTTGGACTCCCCATCAGCTCCACCCAGAAGGACCAATGGTCAGGGTTAACAGGAACTGCAGTTCAACACCAGGAGGCCCGCAAGCTCTCTACTCTTCATTTAAGGATGTCTCGCACATGGGTACCTGCACCTGATGAGTTTGGTAAGACTCGCACACTTTTAATCTCAATCTACTCTCAAACCAATGTATCGTGCCCGTGGTCCACAAGCTTCATTCAGACGGTCCAAGAGGCATGTCTGGATTTTTGGCTAATGATGGAAGGGGTAAATAGCGATACTGAATTTTATTTGTATTTTTACTGCTTCTTGTATTGTACTGTATTGTATTACAACATGGATTTGATGAATGCTTTACAAATTGAATTTCATAAAATTCAATTTGTAATACGGCTAAAAACAGTACATAATGAATAAAATAAGCAATAACAATACCCAGTGCTTTTTTTCTAGAAAAATAGGTGCCTTGAGTACACCGTGAAGTTGTTAAAGTGGGTGTCACACTTTTTAACACCCCCCCCCAGAAAAGGTGCCTTCAGTGCCCCCCCCGGGGGAAAAAGCACTGGCAATACAATTAAAAAACATTCCACATCTAGCGTTGTGCATTACAATTGCTACAACAGGCAGGAAAAAAAATCATTAATTGGTCTTCCAAGATGCACAGCAAGTTCTGTGGGGAAACGAATTTGGGAACCACTGTCGCAACTCGTTTTGGCATCTTGCTTTAGCTCCGACAGGTCGGATGTTTGCAGGAAGAGCTCGTTTCGTTTACGAGATATTTTGTTGGTTTCGCTTGGCAGCATATGAACTTGCAGAAGAAGCTGCCATCCCTGAACCACAAGCTTCTAGTGGAACTTGATTGAGTGCCCTCATCCCCTGAATCATGTTGAAATTGTAGCCTGACCTGTGGAGACAGCCCATGCCGCGATCCTGGGCACAATTGCTTGCTCAAGTCCCACTGAACGCCTGTTTTCTAGCGCGACAAACCCTTGTAATTTGACCTCTGTCTTTCAAGGCAAGGCACACGGCTAGGTCAGCCTACACCTGATTTTCCAATGCCTTCAGTGCATGAATATTTCAAAGCTCAAGCTCAGTCGCCATGGGGGCTGAGGATCTGATCACAGCTCATCTTCTGCGTGTGGAAGCCGGGTTAGTTTCAAAGTAGGGAAAGGCATAAGGGGTTAATTCCGGGCAGAATTAACTGCATTCTTTGAAGAACGGTTATCAGATGGATGGCACTGAATAATTAATTCCAGTGGCAGAAGAGTACCCAAATTAAGGCACTAATTTACACACCCCAAACACATTCAAAGTGTGCTGCGGTAGGCCACATGGCAAAGTGAGTTTCTGACCTTTTAATATAAGAAGTAACATTTCCCCCCCCTACATGTGTTATAATGTATGGCAAATCTATTAGAATTACAATGTGGAGCATGCACATGCCTGTTTCATCCCAGCACAACCTGAAACACCCACAGACTGGCTAGATTTGGGGGTTGTGGATCCCTATAGTTGGGCCTCTCCCTTCTGGTGACCAATTCCTAAATTGAGGGGCTCAAGCCTGCCTGCCTGCCTGGAACCACAGAAGGATGGAAATTGAACCGGTTGCAAATATGCACGGGTGAACTGCAAAGATGTCCCCAGTTTGCAAAACCGAGTCCCAGAGCTAAGCATCTGGCTCAAATACAAACACTCACTTCTGCATAAATATGAGGGGACCACTCAGGCTCCTTGTGAATATGAACACAGCTCTCTTGCGGTCTGTTCAGTAGTTGTAAGCAGAACCCTCGTGGGAACTAACTTTAGCTGTCAGGACAGAGTTGGAGAACCGATGCTGTTTTTGGCATCAGTCTGTCTTGAGAACAGTGGCGGAGGAAGCCTCCGTGCCACCCAGGGCGGCAGCGCAGAGGCACCCCCCTGGGGGTGGGGCGTTGCGACGCACGCCGGGACAGGTTGCGCATGCGCGGAAATGCGCCACTTTCTGTCATCCCGCAATCTACCTGCAACACCCCGGTGATCTACCTGGGACAGCCCGGTGATCTACCAGTAGATCGCGATCTACCTGTTGGACATCCCTGGTGTCCAAAGGAAAGGAGAGCAATATGTTTGGCAGCAGTTTGGCTGCTGGAATTGGAGGACTCCACTCTGAATTTGTGCAAGATTTACCCCTGAGCCTTTTTCTTCTCCTGAAGATATCCCGCAAGGCAGCAGAAGTTTAGGATCAGAGATTTCCTTCTTAAAATGGAATAACTTTTGTAAAAAAACAAAAAACAGAAGCATTTTTATTAGGAATTACAGGTACCAAGATTCCAAAGGAACAGAAAAGATTGTTTATGTATGCGAAAACAGCCGCAAGGATGCTACTAGCCCAGAGATGGAAGGAAGAGTCAACCCCGACCAGGGAAGAATGGCAAATCAAGACGATGGACTATGCCGAAATGGCAAAATTAACTGGGAAGCTCAGAAATCAAGAAGACAAGAACTTAAAAAAAAAAGAATGGGAAAAGTTTATAATTTATATACGAGACCACTACAAGCAGCTTAAGACATTGGCAGGATTTAAATCACATTTGTAAAGTAACAGAAACTATGGACAATTCAGAAGGAAAAAAATATTTGGATAAATATTGAAACGCAGTTGTAATTATTTCATTAGGACCCATGGAAGGGATGGGGAGGGGGGAAAGTCAGGAGATTCAGAGTAATCTCAGTTTTTGGATTTTGAATTGTTGTATGTTTATACTTTTTAAAAATAAAATAAAATAATATTTTTTAAAAGAGAGATTTCCTTCTCCAGCCTCACCTGCCCCTCACATCCCTCCGCAGCAGGTACAGAAACACCTTCTTGACCATTGGGCCTACGATTGGTCTTGTCCGCTCAATTCGCCAGGAGGGGAAGTCACTAACTCACCGAGGGTTTGAGATACCTTAGAATTATATTCCTTTCCAGAGGCTGGGTCCAGGGGCTAGCCTAGGTAGGTGATGTTCATGGACAAGGCATCTCTGAACACCCCCTTCTCTTGTAACAGCTTCCCTGGCTCAGCCCCACCCTTCCCCTTACCTTGGGAGACTGGATGCTGAGACACGGTGCTGGAGGGCGGCGGGATGGAGCATTTTGCCTGGATATCCCTCAAAACATAGTCATGCTGCTGTCCTCCATAGGGTCCTCTCGCCTGCATGCAACCACAGACATGCAAAGTGAAATCTGCCATGTTACTTTTCCCTGGCTAATACCTGCCCATGCTGGACCAGGTGTGCATTTTCCTGTTCCTTCCCCTTCTGCAACATCCCTTTGGATTTCTCCCTTTTCAGCCTGGGTAACTGTCTAATAATAATAATCATAATTTATTTGTACCCTGCCCATTTGATTGGGTTGCCCCAGCCATTCTCGGCGGCTTCCAACACATATAAAAACATAACAAAACATTAAACATTAAAAAGCTTCCCTATACAAGGCTCCCTTTCAGATGTATAGTTATTCATCTTGTGGATCTCCTCTAATTCTCCTATGCCCCGTTACTGTTCTGCTGCCAATGAGTAGCTCATCTGCTTCTGCTCTTTATTTTACCTTAGTTTTGACAGGAACGTAGCTTCACCATTAATGCAGCGATTATTGATCAAAATTTCCCTCGCCAATCCTTCCAAACTCCTTCCCTTCCCCTCTGAATTCTGCACCCCACAAATTTAGTTCCTTATTCCTCAATTCCCATCTTCTACTATGCTCCACTTGCACGTTCCAAGGCTACAGTGACAGGCAGCAGCCCTCCTGGGTCATTCGGAGTCCGATCTGAAGACTGTTCAGGGATTGGACCTGGAAACGTCTGCAGACAAAGCTACCGGCCTCCCCACTTTCCCCTCACATGCATGCATAAGGTCCCCTAGCCAATCCCTTGGCCTCTCCAGTTGTTTTTGTTATTTATTAAATTTATACACTGACCTTCATCCAAGACCACAGGGCAGTTTACAGTATAAAAACACAAAAATACATAGTAACAAACAAAACAATACCCAACCCAACCCAGTTTAAAAGGCAACAGATGGTTAAATTGACCGAAGGAATGCGTTTGCCTGGAGCCTAAAGATATGCAATGTAATGCAAACCTTCCTGGGGAGAAAATAAAAATTTCTTTCCAGTAGCACCTTAGAGACCAACTAAGTTTGTTCTTGGTATGAGCTTTCGTGTGCATGCACACTTCTTCAGATACACTCATGTACACGAAAGCTCATACCAAGAACAAACTTAGTTGGTATCTAAGGTGCTACTGGAAAGAAATTTTTATTTTGTTTTGACTATGGCAGACCAACACGGCTACCCACCTGTAACTTCCTGGGGAGAACATTCCACAAGTGGGGAGCCACCACAGAATAAGGCCCCGCTTTCGTGCTGCCACCCTCCGGATCTCTCGTGCAGGAGGCACATAAGAAGTGCCTCAGATGGCGATCGCAGGGTCTGGGCCAGTTCATATGAGAGAGGCTGTCCTTGAGGTATTGAAAGGGCCGAGTGGCTGTGGAGGCTGAAACCCTTGCAGATCTTGGGCAGCTGCTGGTGGTCGGAGAAGACATCTAGGCATACAAGCCAACTGCTAGGGTCCCTTCATCACATTCCTAAAATATTTGAGGGGGGCCGCTTTCCCAAGTTGCCATTCAAATGGTGTACATGTGCCATGTCTTGTGATCGATTTATGTGGGGCTGGGCCTGGGCTTACCTGGCCGCCGCCCCCCCCCCAAAAAAAAAATTATTCAAGTTGGCAGCCTGCAACTAGATGAACCAAGCAACAACCAACTCAAGATAATGCAGCGCTTTGTGACTCCCATCATATTCTCTCCTGCACCCCTGTGCCCCACATTTCCCCACCATCTGTTGGGAAACTTTTTGCCCCCCCCCCTTTAAACGACTCTCCTCCTGGACCTGAGAGGTTTCCCCTCTTCTCCTTTTCCCAGGTACCTGCATCATCATCATCTCCCTGCATCGGCGTTCCAACTGCATCTGCCTGCGCCGCGCTTCCCAGTGGTAGGCGTCCGCCATTGTGCTGCCCGCCGGACTGCCTGCAGCCGCGGGCAGCCTCGGTGGCACCGTCGCCGAGGCCCGTCGGGTCACACAATGCCGCGACGCCCGGGCAACTGGGAAGACGACGACGCCGGAGGCGCCCCACTTGCCGCACCTGGCCGCCAGGGGGCGGCAGAAACCAGGCGCTGCTTCTCCCAGTACAGCCTGGAGGAGGCGCGTCCTCGCAGCGCGCGACTGATTTGGCACCCCGGGTGCGTGCCAGGCCCTGCACCCATGCAGGGGAAAGCTTATTTGCAAGAGCTCGCCCAGAAAGAGCGGGAGAGCAGGCAAACACGACCCAGAGAGTAGCAAACGAAAGTCGGGGGTGGAGGGAAGCGGGAATCTGACAAGTTTGCAAGCGGAGCGGTCACTGCAAAATGCAGCGGGCTGTTTGTTGCAAGTTATCCTGTGCGCGAGCGATCGCCGTAAACAAACAAACAAACAAACAAACAAAGACGGGGGGGGCGGAGAACAGCACGTGCTCGTATTTGTTACTTTTTGGATCTCAGAGACGCAGGACTGAAAACCAGGCTCCGGGGGGAAATTAGAATTGTGCCTTTGCACGAGCAGAAGTCCCCGCGCAGAGAAAGCTAGCGTGTAAAGGAGACGGCCCCTTCTCCCTGGCAACGAGCTTTCCACATGCAAGGAATGTGTATTTATTTATATCCAGCCTTTCCCTCCCCCGACAAGGACTCAAAGGCGGCCTTTGGCTGGTTGACATCATTCCCATGTCCTTTTAAATGTGTCCTTTTGCATAGAATCGCAGAGTTGGAAGGGAGGCTCATCTAGCCTAGTCCAACCCCCCTCTGCAACGCGGGGATCTTTTTGCCCAACGTGGGGCTCGAACCCTCGACGCCGGGATTAAGCGTCTCGCGTCCACGGACCGAGCTCGCTCTTGTTACTCCACGACGCATTTCGCGCTCTGTGTTGTGAGCCGCCCAGCGACGGGAAGCGTGAAAATCTATTATTATTAATAATATTATTAATAATAATAATAAGAAGAAGAAGAAGAAGAAGAAGAAGACTGCCTCCAGAGAGCTGCGAGCCCGGCTGCCTTTCTGCAAAAAAGAAAAAAAAAAGTCCTGGATCGGAGCTGGCACGCTCAAAACTCCGCGCCAAGGGAGCGAGCGCACAGCGCGCGTTTAGAGAGAGAAAAAAGCGCTTGCAGTTCCGAGGCGGCGGCGGCGGCGCTGTGGAGCGCGCGCTTCCGATTGGTCCGTTCCAGGAAGCCTCCCCCGCAGCTGCATCTCGGGCGCTGATTGGCTTCGGGAGCGCTGACGCCGCCGAGCTGGCCTCGCCTTTCCTCTCCCCGGGAGTCGAGAGGCATCTGCGGGCGAGCTGGGCGCGTGGAGAGCCCGGGCTAAGGACGGCTTCTTTCTCGGCGAAGCTGCTGCTGCTGCGGCTGGCGCGCAGCTGCCAACTCGGAATCCCCATGGAAGGTAATCTCTCTCGATCTCCGGAGCCTGCGATCCCTTCTAGGCCTCCCCGGTTCTCAATTCGGCCCGCTTTCGGTGGAGACGCGGAACTCGGCAGGAGAAGGGTGCCCCTGAGCATGTACAGAGTGCATTTTCCTAGCCTGCGAATCTCCGCGATCCCTTCTAGGCTTCCCGGGTTCTGAATTCGGCCCGCGTCTCCTTTCGGCGCAGACGCGGAACTAGGTAGGAGAGGGTGTCCACGAGCAAGTACAGAGTGCATTTATTTATTTTTTTAATCGCCCGGGCCTGGGGAATTTGGGCGGGCGCTTCCGCTTGCTTGGGAAAAAAGGCTTTCCGAATCGGAGGGTGGCTTTCCCCCGCTTCTCTTTCTGTAGACTCGGCACCGTTTGCCCTTGTTCGCCCCCTCCAGGCATCCACATCAAGCGCCAAAATCTGTTTACAAGGTCTAGATCTGGAAGGGACAACATGCAAGAGTCCTCTGAATATATGCAATTATCTTTTCCCCTTGTAACCTCCAAAGGCATAACTTGACTTGAGCGCGACTGAATCGCATGTTTAGAAAATGCACTCAGCCCAGCACTTTTTGTGCATTTGTTGTTGTTGTTCAGTCGTTCAGTCATGTCCGACTCTTCGTGACCCCATGGACCAGAGCACGCCAGGCACGCCTATCCTCCACTGCCTCCCGCAGTTTGGCCAAACTCATGTTAGTAGCTTTGAGATCACTGTCCAACCATCTCGCCCTCTGTCGTCCCCTTCTCCTTGTGCCCTCCATCTTTCCCAACATCATGGTCTTTTCCAGGGAGTCTTCTCTTCTCATGAGGTGGACAAAGTATTTTTGTGCATACCTTTCAGTAAACATTCAGCTGATATTGCAGCATTAGAGAGGGTTGTGTTTCGGAAGGCTTCTTGTTCTTGAGATAAATGCCCATCTTTGGAGAGTTTTTGAGCACAGATCCTGACCAAACAACCTCTTTAGGCTCTGTTTGCCACCAGTCATTGTGCCTATTTAAAGTAATACTGCTTCTGTCCTTGGCCAGTAATCCAAAGGTATTGAGGAGAAGGACTGTAAGTCTTTGAGGGGGGAGGATAACTCCCCCCCCCCCGCACTTAAGATCTTTTAATAAATCACTGCTTCAGATTCCTCCTTACATTGAGGCTACATGAGCACCGGAGACTTCTCTGTAGTGGCCCCAGTGTTGTTGAACTCTCTTTTAAAAACACACGCAAAGAACACCTCTCTACAGCTTCCTCACTTCTTACTTAAAACTACCAAAATAAAAACCATTTTTAGGCTTTTAAACTTAGCATCTTTCTTTTGTTCTTTATAGAGATGTTGTCATTGTGCTGTTCCTTGCTGTTATAGGCTGTGATGTTAACTATTTTTGAAATGAATATGGGAAAAGTAGCATGTAAATGTTTTAAAATATACTAATGGAAAGGAAAGTTACCAGTTAATGTGGATCTGCAAATAGGCACGATTCAGCTTCTCTGAAAACCAGTTTCTCCAGATCGATTGTCCTCTGTGTGAATTGAGCTTTTCTGTGAAGGAGGTTTCTTTAGCGTTTGTGAAAGTGTTGTTTGAATCAAGGAATTTGAGGTGTTTAGCTGAGGGATTACTTTGGCATCTGAAGAGTAGACTCAAAAGCGTTACGGGTAGTTCACAAAAGACCATTAAATGTTCCAATTTCCCCTGTTTGTTTAATCAGCATGTCTTTAACAATACCCCCCCCCCAAAATGCTGCATCTTCAAGCATTGCCCATAATGAGGCAAAGCATGTGCACATGGGTTTGTATTTTGCATTAACTGTACCTCTGTGTCTTGTTGCCACAGTTCCACAACTGCCGTGAGCGGAAAAATAATCCGGCCGCCAGCAACACTTCAAAGTTTGGCTGTGGTCCAGAGGACTATGGGGAACCAGCTGGCCCCAGTGCCCCCTTTCATGCCCCACTTGCAGGCCCTACATGTGGTGGTGGTTGGGCTGGATGCAGCCGGCAAAACATCGCTGCTGTACCGCTTGAAGTTCCAGGAGTTTGTCAAGAGCGCGCCCACGAAGGGCTTCAACATGGAGAAGATCCGGGTGCCACTGGGCGGTTCACGCGCCATCACTTTCCAGGTGTGGGATGTGGGCGGCCAGGAGAAGTTGCGCCCCCTCTGGAAATCCTACATGCGCCGCACGGATGGAGTCGTGTTTGTGGTGGACTCTTCGGAGGCCGAGCGGCTGGAGGAGGCCCGCGTGGAGTTGCACAAGATCGCCCGCTCCTCGGAAAACCAGGGCGTCCCCATGTTGGTGCTGGCCAACAAGCAGGATGTGGTCCAGGCCCTCTCCGTAGCCGAGGTGGAGAAGTTCCTCGGCTTGCACGAACTTTGCGCCTCCACCTCGAACCACATCCAGGGCTGCAGCGCTGTCACTGGCCAGGGCCTTCAGCAAGGCCTGGAGAAACTCTACGAAATGATTCTCAAGCGCAAAAAAGTCCTTCGCACCAGCAAGAAGAAGCGCTGAGAAACTGGGGGTGTGAGATCACCCGTGGGGGATTCAGACATTTTGCACCCGGACCTCAGTTTGTTGACAACCCGGGACATTGTTTCGGAGCAATACAAGGTTGCAAACCAAACAGTTTCCTCTTTGTTGGACTCTTCTTTTTGGACTTACGAATTGTGGAGCATTTGTGCCCTCGTTTTTGTATTTTTAATGTTTTGAACCGCCCTGTGATCTTTGGATGGTGGGCAGTATGCAACTTGAATAAATAATAGGGACAATACATGCCATAGGCAGTAAGAAAGCATCTTGGCAGGCTGCTCTGCCCTGGATTCCCTGGGAGGCTAGTAGTTTGGGGAGAAAGGGGAAATTTCCCAAAGAGGTGGAAGTCTGTCATGCGCCAACCGCATTATTATTTGTTTATATCTTTTCAAGAAGAAAGCATAATGTTTTCTGGGCTCCTCACCCCTGTTTTTCTGTCTGTCTGTTTGTTTTTTGTAGAAAACAAACCTTAAATTATTAAAAAAACAAACCATTCTTTTCAGAGTTGGGGGTGAGGCATTTATGTCATCTTTTGTGCACGAGGGTTTTGGCATGCTAAGGGGATGAACGAGATGATAAACAAGGGAAGAACGCAGAGCTGCTTGCATGCAGAGTTAGAAACTGAGATGGGGAAAGCTTGGAGCTAAAGGGCACCTTAAACCCTAGGTTATGGCGCAACAACGGAATGTCTTATAACAAGAATACAAAGCTGGAAATGAATGAACTGCAGCTAAAATACTATATTCATTTTTTTTGCATGGTCTAGTCCTTCCCCTGCCCACCCCCCTAATATTCTCAAGAGGGTCCCTTCTCCAGTCTTCAAAGAGTAGCTGGAAGTGGGGAGGCTGAAAAGGGTCCTCCTTTCCTTCCACTCCGCAGTTTTAATCTCAGCTCAGAAACTGCTCGCGCTAATGAAATTCCCTGTCGCAAAATGCGCCTAGAACAGTGGGAGTTTCGAACGCTGCTTGCATGGTGTTTGTAAAGACAGTCTTTCCTGGAACAGAAGGTAATGCTTCAACCTCTGCAGAAAGAGAGGCTGGAGCTCAGGGCATTTCAGGGCCTTTAGTTTTCTACCCACAAACCCCTGGATACATCCCCATGAGTTGTGGCTGCTCAGTAGTGAAGACAGGCTTATGCTGGAGTTCCTTTACATGTCCCAGTGATTATCATCATTAAGTTCTTTCCCCCTTCCTTGATAGGTACCCACAGGTAGCTCCTCAGCATCTGGGAACGGGGACACCCAGGTTGTCACTTCTAGGGAGGCTTGGGGCTAAGCACAATTCATTTTGGAGATGAAGGACTGGTTGCCACTCTCCCAGTTTCCTCTTCCGGTGTGAGAGACTGCCTGCGTTGACTTGGAGAGGGGGGGGTTGTGCTTTTGACGGAAGCGGCTTTCAGTCACTGTAAAATTCCACCTGCTTTTTGCGCTGATGGTTTTCCATGAGCCTTATAAAGGTCCAGATCAACATTGTTTGCTCAGACTTTGTTTAGATCAGCCCCAAAAGCAATTTTTAGCTCCGGGGTTTGGAACCTACTCAACTAAGGAGGTCTCTGAGCATGCAAATCTTTATTTGAAGATAACCAGAGGTGATGGTTGCAAACATTGCAGCCGAACATTTATCAATACCCTTGTCGGTGCTATAAGGTGGCCGGTGATGATAAAAAAGAAAACCATTCGCGAGTTCTCCTTTTTGCATTTTGCTCCAGACATGCACATGTGTTGTGCTTTTCTTGTCATCTGTTCCTCTTAACCCAGACCCCACATATATAGGCTTAGGGGCACAGATCAGAGCATTTAGGCAGACCAGAGCATCCAGCAGTTGTTGCCCCTTGTGGGTCTAACCCCCGTCAACAAAATCAAACCGATAACACGTTTGGGGAGCAGCTGTTGTGTCTCTGGGGCGGGGTGGAGGCAGGTGGGGACATGGCACTGGCTCAGACACGCTGCTGGAAAAGAGTACAACTGTTTTTAGCCTGGCAAACGTGCTCGGCGAAAACACCAGATTTCCGGACGGTCTGGCATCCCAAGCTCGTGTGTGTGTGAGTGTGTGTACGGTGAAGATTTGTTCCGTTCTTATTTTACGTGCCCACTGGGGAAGAGATTGCTCCTTTGTTAGTGGATGAGGAGGAATTAAGTGTGGGCTTCCTTCGATACGCAATGGGGCAGCACTGTGTTTCTAGAGTATGCTAATGCTAATGTTCTGGCTGGAATTTGGCAAGGAAGTTCACATTTGTGGACATGAGAACACAGGGGCAGGAGGATTTTCCCCCCGCTGGAATCCATCGGTGAGAAGGGCTCATGCTTGCCAATCCTCTCCTACAAATCCTCTCTGGGCTATTTTCTCTTTAGCTGGAAGTACTTCCAATTTTTGCCTGGGTTTTTTGGGGGGGGTGGGGGTGGGGGGGAGAAATAAGCTGTGGACATTGTCAAGAGGAGATGCTTAATTCAGGCATGTCCAACAGGTAAATCGTGATCTACCGGTAGATCACTGGACGTCTGGTAGATCACAGAGCTCAACAACTTTGGCTGTAAATAACAATGGGTAGATCACAGCCAGTATTTTTATACTGTGAGTAGACCACAGTCTCTTGGGAGTTGGACATGCCATTCACCTGCATTTAATGCCTACATTTGAACACATCAGTTGCACAGAGCTTCTGAGGAAATTTATCAGACCCATGAATGTTCAGAGTGCCAGAATGGAGCTTTTCATAGAATCAGAATTGTTGAAAAGGACCACAGGGGTCATCTGGTCCAACTCCCTGCGATGCAAGAATCTTTTTGCCCAGTGTGGGGCTCGAACCCGTGTCCCTGAGATTATGAGTCTCATGCTCTACCGACTGATGCACAGAACTTTTAATCAACACCGCTTGACCTTCTAAAGTAAAATGATGGAGTTCGTGCGTTTCGGGGGTACCTGTAATGTTTTCTGGCGCAAAATCAAGGCTGTGTTGGGGGAATACAGAGGCCCGCCGCCACCCTTCCCTACTGGGGCAAGCAGTAGTCGGGAAGGAATTTTGACTGGGAAAACACTAGCAGCAGGAAGGAAAATCAAGCACCCACAGCACCAATCCAGTCAAATATATTTCTCCTTCCACCCCACTAAAAGAAAGCATTTGAAACTTAGAAGTAAAAAAAATTAAAAGTCAGGATAACAAACTTGCAGGACTGCCATGTAATGTGTGGGTTGCCCTTGGATCCGCCTTGGGCAGAGGAAGGAGAAGCAGCTCAGATTACTCAGAGTTGAAGAGAAAGTCACTCTGCTAGTCTTCTGCCTTGTTGGGTGTTTTCACATTCAAGAACTAAATTCTGGCACTCAAAACACATCCTGTGTCTGAAGTCCTGTGTCTGATCAAGCCCTTGGGTACAGGTGACTGCTTGGCCTACTAAATGAGAATTCATCTGTTACCTTCCTGGACAAAAGCCACAGCAGCCGAACTGGCTGGGAACTGGTTTTAGGTTTGCAATTTAAACATTGCTCAAAGCAATTATTGTGAGAGCAGCCAGTACAAGAGGTGCCAGAGTTCATGTTTTGCCTAGAAATCGCACCCTCTTACTTTCAGGTCGTTCTCCCCACCTGATGCAAATGTGTCTTGTCCCTCGGAGAATGTGCTTTATGAAGCAACGAATAAAGAATGAAAGGGAGAGATTATGAAGAACAGCCACTGTTGTGCACCAAATAGACCTCTGTCTGTTTTCATGTGCAGTGGTACCTCGGGTTACAGACGCTTCAGGTTACAGACGCTTCAGGTTACAGACTCCGCTAACCCAGAAATAGTACCTCAGGTTAAGAACTTTGCTTCAGGATGAGAACAGAAATTGGGCGGCGGCACAACGGCAGCAGGAAGTCCCATTAGCTAAAGTGGTGCTTCAGGTTAAGAACAGTTTCAGGTTAAGAATGCACCTCCAGAATGAATTACCGTAAATTCTTAACCTGAGGTACCACTGTACTTGCTTCTCATATTCTAGGGCTGGGCCTGGTGAAGTCTCTAATGCCTAGTCTGGTGCCTGATTATTGGCACTGGTAATATTCCTTCACAGCACATGTTCCTTGTGGTTTAGTTAGCAGGCGCTTGCGAGGAAATGTTCAGTCTCACACAGTGTTAGAAACTCAGATATATACGCCAGGCATCAAATCGTTCCTTAAACCAGAGTTATAGGCACCAAAACGGAATGTCCGGTCGCCATTTTGGGTCCAGGCAGCTTGAAAGCCGTATTTTTCAACAAAACTTTTTGGTTCCTGAAATTCATTCTGATTAGGCAGATAAAATATAACGGCTAGACAGGGTGTGGGATTAAGTGTGCAAAAACAGTCGAGGTCCAAGGATCCCCAGATGGTGGAGACATCAGGCAACGACATCCTGGCACCCGCACATCTTCACTTGGTCACAAGGGGCCGATAGCCAGGAGCAAAATGCGCCTGGCGAATTTCCAACGCTGGTTTCACACCCTAAGAGCGTAGCGTGGCCACATACCTATCACTAAAAGAGAAGAAAATGCATCCTGAGTAAAGGGACAAGATTGTGTAAAATTTCCCAACGCTGATATAGTGGTGTACTTAGAATTAGTTCTGATCAGAGCCGTCTTTGCCGTTGGTCTTAGTGGTTCGTTGCGCCAGAGCGCTGGCCTCTCAGGGGCGCCAGCTGCGCCCCGCCAACTATATGGCTGGCGGGCGTGCAGCTTCCTTCCCAAGCCTCTGCAGCTGCTAAAGATGGCCCTGCTCAGGGTCGTTGTTCTCCTCCTGCTTCCTGGCGAAAGGTGGCACGCAGCCTTCCCGGGTTGCCTTCTCGGGCACCCCGACGCTGGAGAGCATGTCCACCAGCACGTTTTCCTGCTTGATTGCCACCACCACGCCGGTGATCGGGGCGGTGGGGGGTGGCAGAGGACATTTTCCACCGCCCCTTCCCTTGTTTTGGAGTTGCCGGGGGAGGCGCCGGAGGGATCTTTGCACCACGGCGCCGGATATGCTTACGACGGCCCTGATTCTGATAACTTAAAATGGAAACGCAGTGCATTGTACCAAAGTGGGATGTGACCAGATGGGCTATCTGTCTACCTGTTCGCCAGGTGCTGTTAATGAGCAACTTCAAGGACTCTATATGGTGCTTTATGTTTAAACTGGATTTGGACCAGAAAGCCCTTCAAACTAGTAGCAACTTCGCATTAGTTCGAGCCAGCTGAACTCTGAATCTGGAGGATAAGCGGCCAGGCTGTCCTTGCTCGGGAGTGTGTTTGGACACTAATGCCTTCTTTTATGTAAGAGATTTGAGGGCAACGGGTTTAAATCGCCTTTGGAGCTGTTATATAAGGGCTTTCCAAATCTGTCGACCTCTCCTGCTCCTGCGCCACTCCCAGGATTAGTCGTGCTGACTCATTATCTTTCTCAGATGCTCAGTCCCTCGCAGGCAATCTGTTCTGCTCAAAGGTGCTGCCCTCACTTGTTTTACACGGCCAAACAACAAGCCCCGTCTTTGAAAGCAGGTTTGGGGACTGGCCATGTGTGAAGGTGGCGATGTTTGTTTCAGAATCCATGTTCCCTGGCTCATCTGGTCAGCTCCAGATTTTGAAACTAGTAGTACTGCGAAGAAACAACAGCTTCCGATCCCTGAGCGGCTCCTCTGCCCGCTGCGGTGCTACTTCCCAGTAAGAGCAGCATTCTGCACATGCTCTGGTGTGTTCTCTCGGTCACTTATCTCACATATTCCAGGCCAACGGCAAGAAAAGCAGGTGGCTGAGTCCTGGCTCAGCCCCTGGGTGTCTTGCCTGCATCTCGGCTAGGCAGCAATCTTGACTCCAGCTGTAAGTAGAGAGGACTTGCTCCACAAAGTAGTTTCTTCTTAATTAAGTTCCTGGGCTGGGATGCTCTCGAAACAGGTGTCTCACCCACCCACATCTTTGCTTTCCTGGGGCCCCTTTCAGTTTTCATAATGATGGGGAAAGGCAGCCCTAGCCACACTATTGCTGTGTTGGCAAAGGTGGAGCTTCTCCTGGAAGAAGCTTTGGTTAAAGGCTTAGTTTCCCCCCTACCCCCAACTATGTAGGAAATTGGAAACCTGTACTTCAGTTGGATGCGAATGGCGCGGTGGGTTAAACCACAGAGCCTAGGGCTTGCCGATCAGAAGGTCGGCAGTTCAAATCCCCGCAACGGGGTGAGCTCCCGTTGCTCAGTCCCAGCTCCTGCCCACCTAGCAGTTCAAAAAGCACGTCAAAGTGCAAGTAGATAAATAGGTACCGCTCCGGCAGGAAGGTAAACAGCATTTCCGTGCGCTGCTCTGGTTCACCGGAAGCGGCTTAGTCATGCTGGCCACATGACCCGGAAGCTGTACGCCAGCTCCCTCGGCCATTAAAGCCAGATGAGCGCCGCAGCCCCAGAGTCGGACACGACTGGACCTAATGGTCAGGGGTCCCTTTACCTTTACCTTTACTTCAGTTGTAGCCCTCCGGAATGCCGGCGGAGGCTCAAACAACCCCATGCTCTACTGTACAAAATAAAAATTAAAACCCACCAACATGCCAACCGTAACACGCAGAAAATGCAAGAAGGCGTTGTCGGCACTCTTCTCCCTGATCTGATAGTCTTCTATGCGAGAGGGGAGGAAATCACGTGAGCCCCGATCCAAAATGGTACCAGGCAGACACAAGTTCGCCAAGAAGAGCCACGTCTAAGTTTTGATAACATTTAAGGCCTCAGATGCAGGGAAGTCAAACTCACCGAGCTTCAGAGAGCCAGTGTGGTGTAGTGGTTAAGAGTGGTAGACTTGTAATCTGGGGAACCGGGTTCGCGTCTCCGCTCCTCCACATGCAGCTGCTGGGTGACCTTGGGCTAGTTTGTTGTGGGGGAGGAAGGGAAAGGAGAATGTTAGCCGCTTTGAGACTCCTTCGGGTAGTGATAAAGCGGGATAGCAAATCCAAACTCTTCTTCTGCTTTAGAAATGCAAATGCTCTCGTGAGCCGTGCTCTTCTTCAAGAGCCATTTGAATAAGTAAGTATTTAAAACAAAACGTAAGAATAGCCTTCTGGATCAGGCCAGCCACCCACATAGTTCAGCATCCTGCTTTCACAGCGACCAGCTAGATGCCTGTGGGGAAGCCTCTCCGGCAGGACCTGAGTGCGAGAACACTCTCCATTCCTGCAATTTCCAGCAACTGGCATTCAGAAGCAGAGTGCTGCCAACCAACCATGGAGGCACCTCTTTTCAAGCTATCCATATCTGTCATCACGGCCTCTTCTGAGAGCTGATTCCAAAGTTTGACTTTGCGTTGTGCAGACGAGCACATTTTTTTGTGCCTGCCCCATCTTCCGGCGTTCGGTTTCTTTGGCTATCCACAAATTCTAGTGCTGTTAAAGAGGGCAAATGAGGTTTTTTTCCTATCACGTTGTCTCTTGTTCACCTTTTTCGCTAAACAAAAAAGCCACTTGGACTAGATGACCCTTGGGGCTCCCTTCCAAATGCTACAATTCTATGATTCTATGAAAAACCTTCCTCAGAGAGGAATTGCTCCATCCCACGATCGCTTTTGTGGACCTAAACGTTTAAGCATACAGTGGTACCTCTGGTTAATTCGTTCCGGAGGTCTGTTCTTAACCTGAAACCGTTCTTAACCTGAGGTGCCACTTTAGTAATGGGGCCTCCCGCCTTGCCGCCGCCGTGCAATTTCTGTTCTCATCCTGAGGTAAAGTTCTTAACCCGAGATACTACTTCCGGTTTAGCGGAGTCTGTAACCTGAGGTGTTTGTAACCCGAGGTACCACTGTATCCATACTACAAATACGGATTTATTGCCATCTTCCCTGCCAAGATTTTAAAACAATTTCATCTGAATTTACTGGCTTTGTTAGCTGTGACTTGAACATTTCAACCCACTCACATCAATTTTTTATTTTATGTTGTTTTGACCTCAAGGCAGGGAAGTTCTGGGGCATTCAAGGATTTTCTTCCCCATCTGCTTGCACACTAAGATCGATTTCCTTCTCTCTCTTATCCAGTCTGAACAAACTATTAAGTCCAGTGTTACAACACAGGGATAATTATTTTTGACCCGATCGTTGAGCCAAGACAGATGAGGTTTGGGCTGTGGGCCTTATGCAAGAATTTGCAGCTGAAGCAATGGCTGCCTGCCATCTTCGGAGGCAAATGTGTAGGTGGGGGAAATAATATGGGCTGGTTTGTACTCCCCGTTTCTGGGTCACGCATTTGTGCAATTTGCATGTTCCAACCCTGAAGACCCCGATTCCCTCTAAACAGCCCATGTCATATGTCTGCTGACTGAGCAGGACAGCAGTGCACCCAGCTGCCTATAAACACATGATCAAATTAATATACCCCACAAAAAAACAGGACCCCCCTCCCCTGCTTTTGCATTTACATGCACTTCAGTGCCTAAGACAATACTAAAATGTATTTTTCCGTCTATAAGACCCCCCCCTTAATGGTTAAGAGCGGTAGACTCGTAATCTGGGGAACCGGATTTGCGTCTCTGCTCCTCCACATGCAGCTGCTGGGTGACCTTGGGCTAGTCACACTTCTCTGAAGTCTCTCAGCCCCACTCACCTCACAGAGTGTTTGTTGTGGGGGAGGAAGGGAAAGGAGAATGTTAGCCGCTTTGAGACTCCTTTGGGTAGTGAAAAGCGGGATATCAAATCCAAACTCCTCTTCTTCTTCTTCTTCAATTTTAAGAAAATGAGGGCTTCTCCCCACCCATGCAGCAGCAAGTTGGAAACACTCCCTAGGTCGTTTCCCACGCACAGCTGCATGGGGGAAAGTTGCGCTCTCGCCAACCGGCATGCGTGCTGCTTCTCCCCCCCCCCATGCCGCTATCAATGTATTGGACGATCCCAGTTTTTTGACACAATTTTTGAATCAAAACACCTCGTCCTATACACGGGAAAATACGGTAATAAAAGGACAGAGCTAGTGCATGGGGTGGTTGTTCAAGAAGTCTTGGCAGAGGGAAACGACATTGTAGAACAAACCATGGCAGATAGGTAACTTCTTCTTTCTTCTTTGGTGATCACTCGTAGCTGAGTAAAATTGTCTTCCATAAACACGGTTTTAACAGTGAGTCCGTGAGTGACTGTGGAGGCCAATTCTGGATCCACACGTCCTTCCGCAGCGGGGACATAGGTTTCCGGGCAGGAGTTGATCACGGTGAGGGTTTGCCAAGCGTACCTTCCTCTTAGCATGTTTCTCCCTTGCGTCCTGAGTTCGAGTGTCTTCAAGGTCCACAACACCTTTGGGTAAAGGCTGTTCTCCCATTGGAGCTCTCACAGGCCAATGATTTCCAGCTGTCAGTGTTTATACTATACTTTTTAAAGAGACATACTGCCTCTGACAGTGGAGGTAGAGCTTAGCCATCATGGCTGGTAGCCGTTGATATGAAGTGCTCTCATACAAAGCCCAAGACACCTTCGGCAAAGGCTGTTCTCCCATTGGAGCGCTCACAGGCAAGTGTTTCCCAATTGTTGGTGTTTATACAGCATTAAAAAAATTTGTTTTGCCTTGAGACAGTCTTTAAACTCTTTTGTTGACCACCAGCATAACACTTTCCATTTTTAAGTTCGGAACAGAGTGAGAAATAGCGCCACGTCATCTCAAATGACCATGTCACCATTGCAAGGGAAGCTCTGAAACTAGCTGAAAAAGTAAGAAGCTTTGATTGGGAAAACTGAGAACGCTAGCCATAGAAAATACATTTAGTAATGAGGACGGGGGGGGGGGAGGCAGAGAGCGGGGCTTGTAGTGACTTTTTAGGTAGGGGCTGTGGCACCCTGTTTTGTTCGGTGACTAGCTTGGGGGTTTAAAAAAGGTAAAGGTAAAGGGACCCCTGACCATTAGGTCTAGCCGCGGACGACTCAGGGGTTGCGGCGCTCATCTCGCTTTACTGGCCGAGGGAGCCAGTGTACATCTTCCAGTTCATGTGGCCAGCATGACTAAGCCACTTCTGGTGAACCAGAGCAGCGCACGGAAACGCCGTTTACCTTCCCGCCAGAGTAGTACCTATTTATCTACTTGCACTTTGACGTGCTTTCAAACTGCTAGGTTGGCAGGAGCAGGGACCGAGCAACGGGAGCTCACCCCGTCGTGGGGATTCGAACCGCCGACCTTCTGATCGGCAAGCCGTAGGCTCTGTGGTTTAGACCACAGCGCTTTAGCGATTGTCAATGCCACCCACAGGAAGGAGGGGGAAAAGAGCGTGCACCTGAGCACCTCACTAGGTAATTGCAACCAGCCCACACATACAATCTTGGATTAGAGAACAGAGCAGGGCATCCTGTCCAGAGGGTGGTGATTGGCAGGCAGACTTCAGCTTTCCTTATATCAGATTCGCATCTGCTCTCGGGGCGTGCATGTGGTTGAAACTTGCATAATTCCTTGACACGAGCAGCGGGTGCTGCAGCCGCAGCATGCCGAGCACATATCTAAGGGCATCTTTGGGTGCGTGTAGTTAAGACCTTCCACCCAGTGTGAACCCGGGAGGGCTTGCACAGGAAACGCCTGCTTTGCAAACTTGCAAAGGAGAAGGAAAGGGTGACGGGGGCGGGCAGGGGGAGGTTTGCTCTCCTCCGCCGAATGCGGAGCCTGATCCTTTCTTTCAGAAGTCCAGCTGCACAGCAGAACTCTGCCACTCCTTACCAACTTAATTTAGGAAGCCGCTAGAGCTGGAGCCAGTCCTGGTCCTTCCGAGCATTAGAAACAGCTGAGATGTGATTCCAAATCTTGCAGCGGAAGGGGCCAGCAGCTGCCGGAGAACATTCTGCATCTGCTGTCCAGCAAAACCTCGGAGCCCAAGCCCAGAGCCTCCCAGACTACCTAGAAAGCAGCAGGTGATGAAGGCGGCAGCAGGATATCCCAGCACCGGCCCAGCACCGGCCAAGCATTTGTTGTTGTTGTTGTTCAGTCGTTCAGTCGTGTCCGATTCTTCGTGACCCCATGGACCAGAGCACACCAGGCACGCCTATCCTTCACTGCCTCCCGCAGTTTGGCCAAACTCATGTTAGTAGCTTCGAGAACACTGTCCAACCATCTCATCCTCTGTCGTCCCCTTCTCCTTGTGCCCTCCATCTTTCCCAACATCAGGGTCTTTTCTAGGGAGTCTTCTCTTCTCATGAGGTGGCCAAAGTACTGGAGCCTCAACTTCAGGATCTGTCCTTCTAGTGAGCACTCGGGGCTGATTTCCTTAAGAATGGATAGGTTTGATCTTCTTGCAGTCCATGGGACTCTCAAGAGTCTCCTCCAGCACCATAATTCAAAAGCATCAATTCTCCGGCGATCAGCCTTCTTGATGGTCCAGCTCTCACTTCCGTACATTACTACTGGGAAAACCATAGCTTTAGCCGGCCTAGCATAATCAGGGCTAATGTCCATCACTGCAGCATCGTTTTGTTCTTATGCCTTCTTATGTCAGCGGGTGAGCAGCCAGGCTGAGAAATGGTTATAGATGCTTGTTTTATTTTATTTTCCCTTTAAAAATACATTATGATTTTCTACAAAGAATAACGTGCTTATTCCTGCGTAAATGTGTTTAGTGTCGGGGAAGCACAGCCCATTTTATTCCTGGTGACGCAAGAATTCAAGTGAGTATAAAATGTGAAACTGCACGTGCTCTCAGAGTATTTCTTTTTTGTTTGTTTAATCATGGTTGCCAAACTGGTTTTTTTGTTCTGCTTGCTTGCTCGTTGTTCTAACACACCAGGAATGCATAAGCTGTTGTTAAAGGATGGAATTTGAGAGAAGTCAAATGTTAATGGTGTGCTTCACAATTGACATAATACAATTGGCCTCTGCAAGACCGGTATGGCCAGGGTCTAAAATTACGTATCTGTAACACCATGTTCCCAGAATGCAGTTCGAGGACTGAACATGGGGAAACTGTGGATGAAGCTCATGTTTTGGATCTGAATATAGAAAACTGACTTAACTAAAACATTCAAAGAGACCTTCTTGGCTCTCTATGAAGTTGGAGTAACTGTGGAACTCAAAGGCCTTCTGAGAAGAAGGTGGACCCTCACAGATATTATGGGACACCCAAAACATTACTGCAAACGGTGGCTCCTCCGAGGCCATCATTAAGGACCCGGGAAATGGGGTGATCTAAATGTACAGCCAAAATTCTGAGATGTTTTGGAGCCTGCTGGAATAATGGGGTGACGAAACAGGGTGGTGATACAATAACTACTGCAACCGACGCAAGATGATTTCACCAAGGCAACTATCTGCAAACAAACAATAAAGGTCCATAAAAATGGCAAAAGTAGTTTCTTCCCCAAAATCAGTTTTGTTATGTATTGAAGTTCTCACCCTAGGCCACTAGGGGTGTGTGTGTGTATATAGTTCATTCTGCTGCAGTTTTCACTCAGGTCCGCACATGCAAATGAAGGATTGAAAAGTGACGTTCAGGGATTGGGTAACTACAGAAAGTTGTTACTGTTGCTTGTAGCTGAGTTCTATATAAGCAGGCTGCTGAGCCCTTCAGCTCACTTCTGTTCCAGCCTGAGAATAAACAAGAGCTGCCTGAAAATCACTGTGTCGTCTACTGTGTCCACCCACTACTTAACAAGTTTTATCTTAAACAATAGCAAACACAGTAAATGACATTTACACTTGTAATATGTCAGTGGTTCAGTAGTGCTCATTTCTTCTCTTTCCAAAATAGATTTTATCTTGAACAATTGCCAATGCGGTAATAAAGGGTCCACTTGCAGTGGTTTGGTGCTCGGACGCCATTCTGGTAATCCCTTAGTCATCGAGCTGCCAAAATCTATTGCAACAGAATTGCACTGAATTAACAAGTAGAATACAGAAAAAACTAAATTTAAAATACGTGGAGGATGCATAATTAATGATATACAAGGGAAGACAGTATGTAAACAGCTCAAAGCAGGGGTATATCTTCAAGAATAAAGGCAAGACAATAACTAGTTTATTTGTACATGGGGCGGGCAGGTGTAATCTTAATTAAAATGCAAGGAGAAGCAAACTGGAACGCAAAGCTATAAATATGTGTCTTGCTTTCTGTTAACCTAACACAGGCCAAAGGTTGAATACGGAGACCCCAAGATCACAGTAACAAGGCATGTAGGCCCCACCCTTTAAAATAACTAAGTAGGGTACCCCATTCCCAGGTTCGACCCCTGCGGTGGAGGCGTCATGAATGAAAACTGCAAGTTGCAAAGGTGCTCAGGTAAGGATGTCTGCAGGGGTGAGGGTGACACACACTCATTTGTCCGGAGATGGAGGAAAGGTGAGCAAAGATGAGGCAGGAATGCAGCAGCAAGTGGTTATTAGTGGGTGGGGAGGCCGGTAGCAGTTTCGCGTGTCTGGTTTGTGTCACCATCGGATGTCTCCAAGTTGTGCTGAGGAAAATCCACACCCATGAAGCTCCAGAAAGGCAGGCTCTTGCTTTGCCTTTAATGGCTCGGCCATTAAACTCGCCATCGGTGTCAACAAGGATCTGTCCTGGGATGTGTGAGGTACAGAAAGCCATATCTGTGGGAGTGGCATTCTCTGAACCGGTGCTATTTTTCTAGAAAAAGAGGTGCCGGGACTCACCACGACCGCCTCCCTTGTTCTCTCATAATGGCAATGGCACCCACCCGAGAGGTGCCGGAAAGTTCCAGTGAGTTCCGGGCGGGGGGGGGGGAATCCCTGCTCTGAACCATCGGCAGCCCAAGCAAGTCCAGGTTATTATGAAAGCTTTCCAGGCCGGAGGGCAAGACTCCCAGATGATGGTTTCAGTTGGTGCAACACTCTGTTTTACAAACGAAACACTCTCTGGGTGCCTTGATGCTCCCAAGTCAGTGAACTTCTGGCAGATCCCACAACTAGGGGCTTATCCATGCTTTCCTTTCCTTCGTGCGGTCCTGCGCCCCTTTATTTCTGCTCCAGAGCTTTCCCTACAAAACCCACTACAGTGGTACCTCGGGTTAAGAACTTAATTCGTTCTGGAGGTCCGTTCTTAACCTGAAACTGTTCTTAACCTGAGGTACCACTTTAGCTAATGGGGCCTCCTGCTGCCGCCGTGCCGCCACCACGCGATTTCTGTTCTCATCCTGAGGTAAAATTCTTAACCTGAGGTACTATTTCTGGGTTAGCGGAGTCTGTAACCTGAAGCGTCTGCAACCTGAAGCGTCTGTAACCCAAGGTACCACTGTATTTAAAGCTGAACCGGAACAAATGTTAATCTACAAAAAAAAAAACCACCTGAATTGCCATTTGTTGTACTTCAGCTTTTAAAGAGAGGGGTTTTGTAGGGAAAGCTCCAAGGCAAAAGGTAAAGAGTCTTCGAACACAGAGCTTTAAAGCCCAAAACCTGTGTCTGGAAAGAGCAGGGAAAATGTTAAGTGTGGATAAGCCCTGGCGAAGGGTGTGCTTGTTAGGCTTGCCAACTTCTCAACAGGCCGCTCTGCCAGGCAGTGCCTTTGACAGAAGCCTGATGCTCAGGCGATGATGTCAAGCTCCCTGCTGCAAAAAGCTTCACCACCTCCTTTCCGCGCAGCAACATCAAGCCACAAGAGCAGACAGACCAAGCTCCTGCTCTGGCGTGAAACCGAGGCAGAACTAGTAGCGGTCTGAATGGAGCCACAGACCGCTTGGCACAACGGAAGCTTTCGTCTCAGAGAAACAGCAGCTATGTGTGTGATACAGACACACACACACACACACACTTTCATCAGGACCACAGCAGAGGAGGAAATATGTTTTTTTAATAAATAAAAAAAAACCTACACATGCAACATGGTCCCAATCCTGGTCTGGTCCTCACCCCCCCCCCCCCAAAGCTGCTATTTGTAAAAACACACGTGCTTAGTAGCACTCCACACAGTTACTCATTTGTAGCACAAAAATGTAGTTTTTCTCAAACCAGAATTGTTCCTGCTTTTCCCTAACACGCTGCTTGCAATCTAGATTGGTTCTAGATTCTAGGAGAACATAGGTAACTGTCTTATGCTAAGTCAGACCAACAGTCGACCTGGCTCAGAATTTTCCACCTGACTGGCATCAGCTCCTGAAAGTTTTAGCTGGGGGTGGAACTGGAACTTGGGGAATTTTGCACACAAAGTTGTTGTTGTTGTTCAGTCGTTCAGTCATGTCCGACTCTTCGTGACCCCATGGACCAGAGCACGCCAGGCACGCCTATCCTTCACTGCCTCTCGCAGTTTGGCCAAACTCATGTTAGTAGCTTCGAGAACACTGTCCAACCATCTCATCCTCTGTCGTCCCCTTCTCCTTGTGCCCTCCATCTTTCCCAACATCAGGGTCTTTTCTAGGGAGTCTTCTCTTCTCATGAGGTGGCCAAAGTACCATAATTCAAAAGCATCAATTCTTCGGCACACAAAGTAGATGCTCTATAAAACTGAGCAGGGTGAGCCAATACTGTGCTCTGACTCAGTGGGAGAAAGTTTATTCCGCTCCTGACTTGCCTCGAGTGCTCTGGGCTGGGAAATATTTAAAGCAGTCTGTGTGGGGGGAAAAGGTGCTTGGGTTCAGGGGATGCATGCTGCAATGCGCCCCGGTTTCAAAACCGAAAACACACACACACACACACACACACACACACACACGTGCACACACTCGTTCCAGCAATGTTTTTGCAATGCCACGGGCCTTATCTGTTCTGTGGTACAACAGAAACCTGTTCCTTCCTCGCTGAAGCAGAGCTTCCCATAATTAATAGCCTCTTTAAAAGGAGAACTGGGTTCCCCTCTCCCTGGAGGAGTTTTTGGGGTTGTCGTAATGCCAGTCTTGCTGCTCGGGGTTCATTTCCAGGAAAGCTTTTGTTTTCACTCCAGCTGCCGTGGGTTTCCCCCAAAGTAGAAAATGAAGGAAGAAAGTTTGCAAGTCTTCACGCTGCCACTCCTTTGATCATTATAACATTGCAGCCGGCGACTGGATAATTTGAGAGAAGATAAAGGGGAATTTCTGAGGATGCACAGATTGGAAAATGGGCTTAACTGTCTTCCCTGAAAGAAACCTAAGAATAGCAGCTTGATCAGGCAGTTTGGAGTTTTCTTTCAGATGTCCTTCGCTCATGGGTAGGCAAACTAAGGCCCGGGGGCCAGATCCGGCCTACAGACGGTCCGGGAATCAGCGTGTTTTTACATGAGTAGAATGTGTCCTTTCATTTAAAATGCATCTCTGGGTTATTTGTGGGGTCTGCCTGGTGTTTTTACATGAGTAGAATGTGTTCTTTTATTTAAAATGCATCTCTGGGTTATTTGTGGGGCATAATAATAATAATAATAATAATAATAATAATAATAATAAATTTTATTTATACCCCGCCCTTCCCAGCCAAAAAAACCGGGATCAGGACGGCTAACACCAATTAAAATCACAGCAAAAAACATAAACACAATCAATTTAAAATAACAGATGAAAATACAAATTTAAAAATTCAATATTAAAACTGCAGTCTCATTTTCAAATAACCCACCAATAAAAGAATGAAGCATAAATATTAAACAGAAACCAACCCAAAGGCCAGGTAGAACAGCTCCGTCTTGCAGACCCTGCGGAAAGATGCCAAATCCCGCAGGGCCCTGGTCTCTTGTGATAGACTGTTCCACCAAGTCGGGGCCAATACTGAGAAGGCCCTGGCCCTAGTTGAGGCCAACCTAGCATCTTTGTTGCTCGGGACCTCCAAAAGATTATTATTTGAGGACCTTAAGGTCCTACACGGGACATACCAGGAGAGGCGGTCCCTTAGGTACGAGGGTCCTAAGGAAGGAATTTGTTCATTCCCCCCCCCAAAAAAATATAGCCTGCCCCCCCCAAGGTCTGAGGGACAGTGGACCAGCCCCCTGCTGAAAAAGTTTGCTGACCCTTGCCTTAGCTCCTTCCTAGCCCCAGCATCCCTGAGAGCCATAACCGAAAGCATTTGGAAATAGGCCCACCTCTGCGCTGCAGATGTGCCCAAATACAATAAATAATGTTCAGACAGTGAAAGGCTGCAGTCCTCAACTCTCCCAGATTATGGGGTGTGGAATTATAGCAGAAACTGGAAAAAAAAGTAGGATGCCACAGAAGGATGGAATACCTGATATTCTTAGGAACAGATGTGAGAGAGTGTTTGCGTTACATTTTCCTTTGCTCCTGGATCCCGCAATGCATGGGCGGATGAAACGGGGTCCATAGATTGTGTTAGATAGCTCCCCGCCTTGATTGGAGAGAGAGGTCCATTAGCAGAAAGATATATCCAAGCAAAAATGTATAAAACTAAACCAATTAAGTGTTGGAAATGTGAAGAGAAAGAAGGTTCTTTTTATCATATGTGGTGGTTTTGTAGTAAGGTTAAGGCTTACTGGGAAATGATATATAGTGAAATGAAAAGGGTGCTTAAAATAACGTTTGTTAAAAAAAAACCAGAAACCTTTTTTGGGGGAATTATAGGGATAGAACTACAAAAACTTATGGAATATGCAGAAATGGGGAAACTTACTGGGAGAATAAGAAATCAAGATAACATTTTTTATATATATAAAAGAATAGAAATGGTTTATGGAATATTTACAGATAAATTGCAAACAGATAAAAAACATTGGTGGGATTATTGCAATAACCTGCAGTTTTATAAGAGTATATATTTAAAGTAGATAATTAAATGAGCAAATTAAATACATTTGGATGTGCCGAAGATATTAAATATATATATAAATTTAAGGAACCGCAGAAAGTGGGGGAAGGAAGTCAAATTTTGAAATGTTACATTGATTGTAAAACTGGTGAAATGTATAAACTTGAAAAGTATAAATAAAAACTTTTTAAAAAAGAAAACACATGCGACGTCACACGCATTGAGGGAGCCCACGAAGCTCTTGGGGGCGCCAAGTTCTGGAGGGCACCAGGCAAGAGTCTGGGGAACACCGAACAAGCGCGCTGAGTGACCGAGGGTGCATGTGCCGCTCCCACCGAGCGTTGGCTTGGTTTTTTTCCCTTTTAGCCCGCAGGCGCCGAATTCTGTGGGGCACCAGAAGGTTAAAAGGGAAAAAACTGAGCCGACGCTCAGCAGGAATGGCACATGCGCCCTCAGCAGGAACGGCACATGCTCAGCAGGAACGGCACATGCGCCCTCGCTCGCTCGGCACAGGCCTGCTCGCTCGGTGTGCTCGCTCACCGTTGAGGTGCAGGTTGAGGTGCAGGTGCGCACAGCACCCCTCCTGCTAGCTGTCTTCATCTTTAAGCAGGGCATCAGGCGCCGCAGATCTCCATGGGGCCTCCGCCATGCAACGCCGTGCCCGGAGCCTCCGCCTGCCATGGCCACCATGGCACAAAGTGTCCAGCTGAGCCAGGAGGCGCCGCGTCCAGCCTCCCTGCTGGAGGAGCCGCCCTCCAGCCGCTGGGTGCGTCGTAGGCAGAGCCATCCCATCCCAAGAGGACTCCTCCGCTGCTGCTGGTGTTCCCTCCCTAAAAAAAGTTGACAACTCTGGGAAATGGGGGGAGGCCACCGGAGGGAGGGATCTTTGCACCACAGCGCCGGATATGCTTAAGACAGCCCTAAATGGGAGAGAAATGTTTCGGCAGCAACAACACCAAAGCCCAGACAAGGACAGAGGAGTACAGGACACACAACTGCCTCCCTTTTTAACATGGTAGTTCATTTGCCCCACAAGTTTCCTCCCCTAACGCAGCAGGAGCGCTCTCCAAGCACTCAAATTGACGTCGTGGCACCGTCTCCGTTGCACCGAAGCCGAGTGGACCCGGAGTGCAACGAGAAATGTGCGTCAGACACCTTGCCTCCTCAAAGACTGCGGCCTGCCCTGGCTGGTTCAAGACAACTTCCCGGGGTGCCAACCTGTTGTTGTGAAACAAGCCCTCGCTCCGCCTGGTGCGCACTAAAATGGGCATGCCAATCAGACGCAGACAAGAAAGCCTGACAAGGCAAATTGAATGTCTTGCTTGGAGCAAACAAGCAGCAGCTGCTTGGCACGGATTGCGGACTTGGCAGTTTGCTCTTTGAAAAACACTCCTTGGCACGGGGGCTTTCCAGCTCTTGGAAGACTGGCACTGGAAACTCTGAAAATATGGTCGTCCATGGCAAGGTTGCAAAAGTCTGGGCAAAATGCACGAAGCCGCCTTTCGGGAAGGGACTGTGTGCTTGATGCAGCTCCTCACAAGACATTTGTTATCAGGAGCAAGGTTTCGCATCCCGGGGAAAAGTCAGCTTTCATTTGTGAAACTCCTCGCAGGTCAGGCCAGGCCGGGCCAGACGCCAAAGGGAAATCCCCCTCCCTGTGGGATTTGGACTCTATTGTTTGGTATATTTCCTTAAGCCTCCTCTCAGCCCTGAGCTAGCAGAAGAAGAATAAATTATGCAAAATCAGTAAAGAGGGACACATTTGCATAATTTATTCCGGTAATAAAATATGCCTTTTTTCTTGATGTAGAGTAAAAACAGTCAATCTTTGGGGAATTTGCAGAGGAACACCTTATTCTGGCCACAGTCCTTTTATGGGAGGACTTGACAGCAGAAGGCTAGAGCCCCTCTCACAAGAATGAGCAAGACAAGCTTGCCTTAACGCAACAGCTCTGGCTTACTACATTGGACTATAGGACCACTAACATTAAAGAGTTCACGTTTAGCATTGCTGCAGCTGTGCCTTTAACACCAGATAGATCAGCACCTACTATACTAGCAGGGAAGTTCCGATTAAAGCCCATTAATTTAATAGTACCCCCTGCACGAATACACACACTTAGCTTTGCACCGTTTACACAGCACAGTTTTATTTTCCTGTGGTTTACATATCCTTGCTTTGGTAGTGTTTCTTACTATACGTAAAAGACTTTCAAAAAACCCATTTAACAAAATACCCTGGCTTTCTCCCATGAAGGCTGCAGGTGCACAATTGGCCGAGGGGCCCACCGGCCTGCTCAGCTCTTCCTTGGGAGGATTGAATTAGCAAGTGTCACTTGCTTTCAACCCGGGAATCAGCCGTAGCCGTTTCCCTGCCCCCTCCCCTCCCCAACCCACCTCTCACCCCAGCCTCTTATGCCTTCCCAGCTGTCTGTCTGGAGAGGTTGCACATCTAATAGCTAATCTGTCACAGGGCAGAGACAAAGATCTCTGCTCCTTTTGCGGTTCTTCCAACTCTGCCTGGGTCATAAGGGGTCTTGTGGGGAAGGAGTGGAGCAAGCCACTCTTGACAGCTGCTGCCGTGGGTCTGAGGGCAACCCCAGCCTTGCAACCTGTCCGCACGGTCTCCTTGCAGCTCGGGCCTCTCTCTTTCTCCCTCCCTCTCTCTGTCAAAACTATAGACTTATAAGAACATCAAGATCCTCCAGAGTGTTTTGGTTTTTGTTATTTGCAGCTGTATTATTCTGCAGCGTGTCCTTGATGCTATAACGGTGAGCCAGGGACGCGGGTGGCGCTGTGGTCTAAACCACAGAGCCTCTTGGGCTTGCCAATCAGAAGGTCAGCGGTTTGAATCCCCGCGACAGGGTGAGCTCCCGTTGCTCTGTCCCAGCTCCTGCCAACCTAGCAGTTCGAAAGCACACCAGTGGAAGCAGATAAATAGGTACCACTGCGGCAGGAAAGTAAACGGTGATTCCATGCGCTCTGGTTTCCGTCACGGTGTCCCGTTGCACCAGAAGCTGTTTAGTCCTGCTGGCCAACATGACCTGGAAAGCTGTCTGTGGACAAACGCCGGCTCCCTTGACCTGAAAGCGAGATGAGCGCCGCAACCCCATCGTCACCTTTGACTGGGCGTAACTGTCCAGGGATCCTTTACCTTTTTTTTTTTTAACCTTTATACTGGACCACCCACACATCAGATGATGTCACAATCGCTTTGTGAAGATACCACATTGCTGCCGTTTGGACTCTTGAGCCACAAAAGCAGGACAGCCATCAGGACCCTTTGTGAGAAGTTACCGGATTTCATCAGGAAAGCTATGGGGCACACACCTGAAACGTTGGCAGCTTCAAACAGTATGGAAAGTGTGGTCACATACCACAGGCCCAACACAACAATGGGTACAAATAATCAAGAATACACAACAAGAACTTCTGGAGGAGCCCGTTGTCTCTGAAAAAGAAAGGTGCCTGGACTGAAATATATCTTGGTGAGTAAAATATTGTGAGCTGGAAGCTTTTTGCCCTACTCCCAGATTTGTTTGTGGGGCTGTGATAGTTTCTTGGTAGCAAAGATCCCCTTTGCACATGCACAGAGCCACTCTGGTTCTCATTATAATTATTTCGCATTGTTCCAGACTAGAGCTCAGAGTGACACTGAAAAGAAAAGCTAAGCCCTTCCTGAGGTGAGACTCTGCAGGCAGGCGCGCATTCTCAGAGGCCCTCTTGTCCAGTATTACTTAACTTGGTTTATGTGCGGTTTTTTTTCCTTATGCTTATACCGTACTTTATCATAAATCAAAATGCCCAAGGAAGCTAACATTAAAATCTAATACATAAACAATATCACAATGAATATAACAATAAAGCCATATAACCGCTCCTTTGTTCGGCGAACGAGGTATGATGCTGGCACCAGAGGCAGATTTCCGGGGCTGAGCTCTGCTTCAAATTATACTGGATCAGAAAGAGTATTATTTCCTCCCCGCCCCTCACTTGCCCCCCCCCAGTCTAATTATCGCTAAACGGCTGCCATTTGATCATAACTCACTCGCATCTGTATCCCCCACCCCTCTTTTAATTGCTGCAATTTGTTGATGAATGCAATTTGCATCAGGGTCCCTGCTGTGTGGCAAGGATCAATTAAAGCACATCAATCTGGGGCATTTGGGGAGGGAGGCTTTTTTCAGGGGGGGCGGGGCGCCAGCTGTCATCTCGGCTGCTCCTATTCCCTAACAAGGAAAAGGGGGCTCGGTGTTTGTGGTGCAGAGCAGATAAAAGTACAAATTTTGCCCCGGACCATGAGCATGCACATACTAATATGTAGCACTCATATAACATGTTTTATTAGCGTTCAAAGCACTTCATCTTGGTAATTCACGTGCCCTGTAATATAGGGCAACATTATTTCTCTTGTGGGCTTGGTAGTCATTCTAGAGCTGAATTCGAGCAGCTTAGCTTTCTTGTCTCAGCTGGTCTATTATTATAGGTCTATTATTATACTCATTTTTAATTGTCTGGGGGGTTGTTACCTTCCTCTTTGCTGTTTTGTATGTTTTGCAGAGGACTGCATACCCTCCAACATTTCTCCAATGAAATAGGGACGTCCCATTGCCTACCTTCCAACATTTCTCTGATGAAAATAGGGATGTCCTAAGGAAAAGCGGGACATTCCAGGATCAAATCTGATACAGAAAAATAGGGCTGGTTGGCTTTTGCTGCCCAACTCCCCAAGGGACTGAGTCCTCTGAGTCCATGATGGGTCAGAGATGAATGGAGGCAGGGTGCAGTGAGAGCAAGGCAGATCTTTATTTTTCTGTTGCAACAGAGTTCCCTCCCCTTCTTGCAAGGAGGCAAGAGAGACCCCGAACCCAGAAGAAACATCTCTTTTAAGGGTTTGCATTTTGACGTGGAGGAGGAGGACATCCCCTCTTAAAAAAAAAAAGTCAGAAATTGCATCACACATAAGGTGGGGTTAATGTGGCTCAGGCAGGCCAAGGTATGGTATTCATGAGGATTTAGCAAGTTTTACATAGTTCCATAGGACCTGGTGTGCTCTGGTCCATGGGGTCACGAAGAGTTGGACACGACTAAACGACTAAACAACAACTAGTTCCAGACACAGTTTACACAAAACATTCACATTTGATAAGACAATCAGGATCCCTCAATGCAGAGCATCTGGGCGAACAATGACAATTAATACAAAGGAGGCTCATAGATATAGGAGAGGAATCCCTTCAGGAACTTCCCCTGATTGCTATCTGCCTACGTGGTCTCAGGCAAGGGGGATGAAGGAGGCAGAGGAAATATTTGGAGTCTTTAGGAGAGCCAAGATGGCTTTTGGATTGCTCTCCTGTACTATTGAAGACGTGTGGTTTATATACTTATGTATAGGGACGCAGGTGGCGCTTTGGTCTAAAGCAATGAGTCTCTTGGGCTTGCTGATTGGAAGGTCGCTGGTTCAAATCCCTGCGATGGGGTGAGATCCTGTTGCTCTGTCCTAGCTCCTGCCAACCTAGCAGTTTGAAAGCACACCAGTGCAAGTAGATAAATAGGTACTGCTCTTGCTGGAAGGTAAATGGCATTTCCGTGCGCTCTGGTCTCCGTTACGGTGTCCCGTTGCGCCAGAAGTGGTTTAGTCATGCTGGCCACATGACCCGGAAAGCTGTCTGTGGACAAACGCCGGCTCCCTTGGCCTGAAAGTGAGATGAGAGCTGCAACCCCATAGTTGCCTTTGACTGGATTTAACCGTCCAGGGGTCCTTTACCTTTTACCTATACTTATGTATGTGTGTTTACCTTGTGCAATTATCAGCATTCATTCTCTATTTGAGACCTTAGAATTCCTATAATAAATCACAAACCGGGACAGCTTCTGTAACTCTGGAACTGGAAAATAGGGACCCTTGGAGGGTCTGGTATTGCCATTGCTGCTGTTTGAGGTGAGGGCTGGAGTATGTATTTTGAGTTGGGGAGGGGCCAGGACCCTCTTAATGTGGCTTGCATGGGGACATATGATGTGAGAAGTATTCCACCAGCTTATGGAACAGAGAACAGGCATTTTGAATCTCTTCTCCCTTCCAGTTCTTCTCCCAGCCAACAGTTTCCTGGTTGTCTTGGCAACAGCTCTCCAAGTATTAGAATGTTTCTGCTAAACTCCAGGCCGTTGGGCAGTAGAGAACCTGAGAACTTCCTGTTGCATGAAGCGTGGCCTACCAGCAATGTAAATAAGCACACAATAAAAAAAGTGACAAGACTTCTGCGGTCCAGGATTCCATCCTGCATGAGTATACTCTCAGGATCCATGTCAAGGAATCCCTTGACAGTGCCCAGAGACAGTCAGATCATGTATCCACAGCAGTGACCAGAAGAGGAATGACCGTTGGAAGGAGTGTAGAAGGAAGAAACGCCATGGTGTATCTGCAGGAGCATAACCGGATGCCTTCATCTGCCCCAGCTGCAACAAAACATCTTTCCCATATAGGTCCCATACAGCCACGGCAGGTGCTGTAACTTTCCAATGGTTTGAAATGGCTCCATTATCATGGACAACTTCTACCTTCACTTGGGTTCCTTAACTCTGCAGCGGTGGAGGGCCCACATAATCTAATGGAAATGGAGTAATCCCTGGCCGCTCTGTTGGGTTTTCCTGTTGCTCCATCTGGCAGTCCTTTCAAAGCCCTGGTCCATCTCTGGAACGAGAGAAATGATGCAGGTAGTTGACATGATCCCTCCTAAACTCTTTCTTTCATTTCCATTTGCTGGAGCCCACGTTGTTTGGTTTTCTGACGAGTTAAGGGGCGAGTGTGTGGCTAGACCAGGGGTCACCAAACATTTTCAGCAGGGGGCTGGTCCACTGTCCCTAGACCTTGTGGGGGGCCGGACTGTATTTTGGAAGAAGAAGGAAAAAAAGAACGAATTCCTATGCCCCACAAATAACCCAGAGATGCATTTTAAATAAAAGCACACATTCTACTCATGTAAAAACACGCGGATTCCCGGACCACCCATGGGCCAGATTTAGAAGGCGATTGGGCCTGATCCGGCCCCCGGGCCTTAGTTTGCCTACCCATGGGCTAGAGTGATAGAAGAGGAAGTCTCATGAAATATGTGGTAGAGCACATCAGAAAAATTACCTCTCTGCCATCATTACATCAGCACATTGTCATCCAGTGGAGATGACTGAATCCAGGAGGAGAGAGAATCCAAGAATAAAACGACAAAGAATCACATGGCACCTTAAAGACTAGCCAATTTTAGCCAAGCTTCTGTGGACTTCCACCCACTTCACCAGTTAGTCTTAATTCATTAGCCTTTAAGATGCTTCAGAACTTTGTTGTTTTTTGCTGCAGCATGGCTACCTAGGTCTCTGAGGAATTCCAAGGATAAGTGGAAAGGCTTCTCTGGATTGAAGGGCCCGTTTCATAGTCTAGAAAGGCTCCTTGACCCAGGATTGCTTCTGGGTATTTAGATGTGAAAAATGACCCAGAGTGCCTTCACACAGTTTTGGCTGGTGTGCCAGCCGTGCTTTTTTTCCTAGAGAAGACAGATCTAGCCACTGTCTCACACACCTCGATTGCATCCAGATTTGATTATTGCAATGTACTCTACATGGCGGTATATATTGACACAATGCAGCAGAAGAAGACTGCAACAAAGGAACCCCTAGCTAGACAGATAAAGCTGTCTGCCACATTAAACCTAGCAGATTTACAGCTGGTGCCAAACAGATAAGAGACTGTCCCTATTTGTGGTGAGATTCAATCATGTACTGACAAACTCAGGTTGCACAATTACATTGATTTGGTGCTTTTGCATGACAAACCCACTTTCCCAAAAGATCAGCCTTTTTGTGATAAGGAAAGCAACAGGAAGATGCACTAGAAAATGTGGAATAACACTTGCTGAATGCAACGTCGTCTGGAAAAATGTGAGAAGTAAAACACAGCCGTCCTTTAAAATTCACATGTACCTGAATTTTGTATATCAAGGGAAAGTGTGCGTGAAACACCCATATTAGTGAAAATACAACCAGCAAAAATTATATATATAATTAAATTTCTATATGGCCATCTAAGGATCACAGGGCTGTTAAAAAATTTAAAAGCACAACATACTACTAATTAAAACAGCAATGGTCAAAACAAGAATGTGTTAATTAGAGAAATTTGCAGTGAAATGCTGAAGATTTTTTTTTAAAAAAATTCAAATTGCAGTAGAAATGTGAATTTAAGAAATGAGAAACTGCGAGAACAGTTTATCTAACCTACTAGTTTTAAAGGTGAAGGCAGGTTCATATGCAAAGAAGAAACAGCCCCTGATGCAGTGGTGGGCTGGGCAAGAGCCAAGAAGTTGAAACTGGACCCGAACAAGATGGAGGTGGTTCACAAGTCCAGGAATAAGTCAGGTGGCCTGTTCTGGATGGAGCTGTACTCCCTATGAAAATACAGGTGTGTAGTCTGGAAGATTTGTGTGCCTATTTATGCTGTGAGGGAGACATATGGCCTCCGGCAAGGACACTTTCCTAATATAAGGGGAAATGGCAAGTCCCTGCCCATGAGGAATTTGCAATGCAAATTTCAGCAGTGGGAGAAGTCAGAGGCTAACCAAGAGAGAAGGAATTGGGAATTCAAAGACAAGGCTGAATGAAAGGGAGCAACTACAGCCAGTTGCGTGCATTGGAATAGTTTTTTGCTTGGGGGGGGGGGAGAGCATTAAGGAATCGAACCGCATTCTGTCGGTGGGTTTTGATAAAGGATTTTGACTAACCTAAGAAAGGTTCTGGGCTGTGTATGTGGCTCTGCCCTTCTTGGAATTCAAAATGCCTATTTCAGGGAGAGACCATAGGTGGTATCACAAGTAATAAAACTGCTCCTTTCCCCTTATGGAGTACCCAAGAGCCCATATAGAGTCCTTTTGTAGGTTCTCTATTGGTAGGAGAAAATAACAGAGACCAACCAGAGAATATTGAGAAGCAAAACAGCTAGTAAGCCTGATCTTTAGTAACTGTTGCAACAGGGTGCTCCCCCCCCCCACAAAAGATCGAGGAGGAGGACCACGAATCATGTGTGCTTGCCAAGACCACCCCTTCATACATACATCACAGAAGGGGTGTAGCCCAAGACAACTACCCCCACAAACATCATGCCTACATCACAGAAAAGGCGGTCTACAACAGAAATTTGAATGTTGTTGTTTTTCCTGTCTGCCAGGTTATCTGATAATATCTGATTGCCTTTTCTGGTAGTCTGGTCATTCCTTTGAGATGGTAATTACTTAATTCCTGAGACGATGGGAAGGTTCCCCCCCCCCCATTTCCTCCCTTCTTGCAGAAATACATTTGGTCAGTTTGGGAGTTTAAAAAGTTTCAGGACTGTCTTGCCGTGCTGCTTCAGACATGTGGTTTATATATTTATGTATGTGTTTGCTTGGTACATTTATGAACATTTATTATATATCTAAGACCTTAAAATTCTTATAACCTGGAACTGCTTGAAAGTCTCAACGTGCCAGCATCATCACCTGCCTGTAAATTTGCCCAAGGTTGTAAATTGCAGGGCTGTAAATGCCTCTCCTTTGTCCAGCTAAAAGAAAAGAGATAGACAGCCCCCAGCTGTTTTTCACTTTTTTCAAGCAGGGCAATAACTGGTGGTTTAAAAAACCAACTGTGTCCTGCTATCTGCTTGTTTTTTGTGTGTGTTATGGGGGTGGAAATGCTGCAATTGCCACTGGTTTTTTAACTGCTTGAATTTGCCTCAAATTCAGAAATAATTTGAGAAGCCTTGTTTAGCAATCCCCATCCCCATGGAAGAAATCAGATTAAAAAATAATTGTCTGTAATGCTATTTTCTATTATTATTATTATTATTATTATTATTATTATTATTATTATTATTATTATTATTACTTGATGAGTTTCCTTCCTTGATATTTTAAAGTCATATTGAGTTAATTTTCTCAAAAAATGACTTATAAGTGCAGTAAAAAATATGAAAAGAAACCTTATGCATGAACTGCTGGTGTTAAGGAGACATTTTTGTAAGGGATTTGCCAAATATTGAGTTGTTTTCACATTCAGAAACAAGCTTCTTTTCCCGGATGTTTAGCTGCATCACCTTAACTATGCCTATGTATAATTGGAAGTTGACCATGAGTCTTGAGCTACCTGTTGGTTTGTCTCTGGCCAAGATGGCTGGAGAGCCTGCCTCTTAGGTTTGTCCCCTGTCCACTCTTCCCTTTTCCTTCCACTTGCCCATCACATGTCAACAGTTTTGCACTGGAAACATAAGGCTCATAATCTCCTCTAATGGGGGGGGGGGCATATCTGTCTTCTAAAGCCGTCACACATTTAAAAACAACACCAATATTTCTTGGCTTCAGAGTATCTGACACAGTGTGTATTACACACGAAAGCTCATACCTTCAAAGCTTATATTTAGTTGATATTTAAGGTGCCACTGGAATTATTAAAAAAAGATTTTTTTCACCTTTGATCTTATTATTTATTATTTCTTGGTCAATGTAGCTTCCTGCTGGTCAGAAACTGTATTTTGGACTGGTGACCTGAAAATGTTCAGACTTGAATTCTACGTGAAGAAACTGATTTGTAAAGGAGGCGTTGAGATTCTAGAAGTATCCAATTATTAGTATTATTTTTTAATAACTCTGTGATTCCAAAGAACATTGATTTTCCTCCACCACCTCTTTTTTTTTTAAACTTCAGAAAACTGGTGGTATTTTGATTCATAGTGTTTCTAGTTCCTTCAGTTTCATTAACTCCGGGGTTGCGCGCTCACCTCACTCTATAGGCCAAGGGAGCCGGCGTTTGTCCACAGACAGCTTCCGGGTCATGTGGCCAGCATGACTAAGCCGCTTCTGGTGAACCGTTTACCTTCCTGCCGGAGCGGTACCTATTTATCTACTTGCCCTTTTGACGTGCTTTCGAACTGCTAGGTTGGCAGGAGCTGGGACCGAGCAACGGGAGCTCACCCCGTTGCGGGGATTTGAACCGCCGATCTTCTGATCGGCAAGCCCTAGGCTCTAAAAAACTAATTTTCAGGAGGGATTCTTATAACTACAGTGCTAGACTGGAGATAGTTTGTTATTCTGTGTATTTTTAAAGTACCATTTCTCTCTCTCTCTCTCTTAAATTCAGTATTTGTTCTTGCAAGTTCTGTACGTTTTGAAAGTATTGAGCTACAGAACTAAAGATCTGTAAAGAAAATGTGGAGAAACTTGTTTTGAAAGAAATACATGTTGTTTGAATAGCAAGTCAAAAAGAAAAGAAAAAAAGGACTCCCTCTCTGGTCCAAAATTATACCGCTGAAATGTAAAAAGGTTTGCAGTGGGTTTTTGTGCAGAAGGATTGAGCTGTGCCAACCATTCTTCCATTCCCATTAAAAATAACAAAGAGTCCTATGACACATTAAAGACCAGCAATTTTGCTATGGCAGAAATTTTCATGGACTCCAGCCCACCTGTCAGATGCTGTAAATCTTGGTTTACAGGTATATAAAGGAGAAAATTATGAGAGCTGAATGGCATTTGTATTCCAAAAGATAGTGAGAGCTTAACAACATGTGCCTTTTTCAGTAGCACATTGGTGGTAATTTCTAGGGACAAAAAAGATGGGTTCTGCTTTGAGAAGGGAAGAGCCAAAAAATGCACATTTACTCTGGGCTCAAGGGCCCCTATTAACTTGGAATCAGTCTTGACAGAGGGATTCCTTGGTGGTGTGTTAAGTTTTTATGAATATTCAGTTGCCATTTTTTTTGTATTGATGGGGTTTAAAATTTTACATTTACCAGTGAGCTTCATGTATAGGTGAGGGCTTTGATCCCTGGTCTCCCACTCTAACCACTACACCACCACACACTGATTCTGTTCTACTAAAAAAAAAAGTCACCACTTTTTATTTAGCTCAGGGCATCCCAACTTTTCATACCAAGTGGGCCACAAGAGCACTTTGACAAGGACTCATGGCTGCACACTGCTTTGTCGCGTAGAGCGAGGCCAAAATTCGACATCCCCAACCAGTGGCGGAGCAAGCCGATCAGGTGCCTAGGGCAGCGTGCGTGCCCTGCGCCCAGGGCCAGCCGCCCACGGGGGTGGGGCCTGCAGACCGTGGCGCAAGCTGGGACAGGACGCTCTGCGGGGCCTCTGAGGAGTCTGCCTGCCTCCTCCCACTCACCCACCCTACAGCTGAAGGGGAGGTGGCGGGCCAACCGTTTGGGGTGGCACAGAGCCTGTGGGCGCCTAAGCTACCGTGTCACTCCCAGGAGAGACGCGTGGCTCAGGTGTGCTGCAGGCCCCGCTGGGAGTGTCGCCCGGCATTTTGTCACCCCCCTCAGTGGTGACACCCAGGGTGGACCGTTCCTACCGCACCTCATTCCTCCGCCCGTGCCCCCAACCCGGCCCTCATGCTGCCTTCCCAAAGATGGATAAGAAAGGTGTCAGGCTTTGGGAACAAGGCATAAGGCTTCTCCCCAAAGCCTAGTTAGTGTTTCCCCCCAGCTTTGGGAAGTAGGAGGGAAGGTTCTAGGACCTTATCAGATTGCCCTCTGTGGGTTGGTAGTGGGGCATCAAATGCCCTTGCAGCACACACGGGACCATCCTTATTCAGATCCCAACGAAACTTGCTTTCTACCTGCTTATTCCCAGTGGTGTTAGTGCTTTACATCACCTTCCAGCCCCAGTGATAGTTTTCCTTCTCACTGACAAATTGGAGCATAGCCTATTCTTGCTCCCCACGCTGACATCCATACAAATGTGCTTATCAGCCAGTACCGCTGGGGCTGCTCTGGGCCTTCCTGGGAATATCTAGAAAGAAAGACGAACGTTATTGATTTTTGCTGCTCACAACTGGGATCTCATTAAGATAGAGGATCTAGCCAATGGGGACAGCGAAGGACTTTTGTTGTAGCTTCCCCTCCTGCCCCTCTTCCTCCCAACTGTCAAGGCTGAATGAATTTTTTTGGGGATGAGGGTGGGGAGAACCGGTGCAGCTGGAAAACATAATCAACAGGTAAATTTAGCAACTTCGACACTACCGGTAATTCTTCTTGAACAGCCAGTAAGAAGAATCTTGTCTCCCGCAGACAACAAAAAGCGAACATAGTTCGGTGGTACAGAATGTGGACCTTGCACTCAGAAGGTTGTCGGGTATGTTCACATTAGCAGCTTGAGACGCAGTGAAGTCATTGTGCTTCAAGCACAATTTTGTTCACATCAGAGAGGCAGGGTGGGGGTGTCTTCACCCACCGTGCATGCTTTTTTTTTGTTTCCCCCCACCCCTGCAAATCCCACTGGAACTCCACAAAGTTGCCATTTGCACAAGCACAACGGCGATCTCAGGTGTTCACATTTGGTACAGTTTTCTAATTGGATTGAACCTCGTTTGAGAGGGAAATGCATCAAGCAGGAGTATTTGTTATGTCTCCACCTCCTAGCTAATTTGTGTGTGTGTTTGCATATACAAAATTTGCATATATGCACATTGTATGCGATTTGTGGCATAGGCCTATGCCGCAAATCGTTTAGCAACACCCCAGGCTAGTTGGACAAATGGTTTGTCCTGATGATGTAAAGCAGTTTCCTATCTTCCTTTGTGTGTCATAGAAATGGGTAGCATTAAACTAAGTTTTACTCAAAATAGAACTTTTGAAATGAATGGCCCTAACGTAGTCATAGTCATTACAGTGGTACCTCTAGATGCGAACGGGATCCGTTCTGGAGCCCTGTTCGCATCCTGAGCAGTCCGCAACCCACAGCGCTGTTTCTGCACACGCGTGGGTCATGATTCGCCGCGTCTGTGCATGCGCGTGACATCACTGCATGCGTCTGTGCATGCGCGACCCGCCAAACCCGAAAGTAATCTGTTCCGTTACTTCTGGGTTCGGTGCATTCATAACCCGTGCCATTTGCAACCCGCAGTGAATGCAACACGAGGTACGACTGTAATTTCATTGTGATTACTCCAAGTGAAATTTAGTTGAACACCACCCTGGGTGTTTATTTTAATTATACTTTATACCTGAGTGGTGGTGCATTGTAAATCTGCTTCCTTTGGAAGAAAAAGAGCAATAAACATTTAGAATTTCTTTGTAAAAGGAAAACAAACACTCTTGATATTAATATTTTGAGCAGGCTATTCTGCTTTTTAGTCTTGCTCAGTTTTGTAGGTATTTATGCCAAACTGTATCACTCGAGCATAGCCAAATATTTTGAGGATGGATGCCCATAGCTCTTATGACAACCAGATGCCGCAGACAAGCTCCGGCTTATGAGCCAATTGTCCCTCCTGTGCCACAAAACAGTTTCCCAAAAAGAAATGGGGCCCAACTTTGATCCACCTCTGATGCTTTAGTTAATAGCTTACTAATGAACAGAATCACCCAGCTGTAAGAGGCAATATTCTGTGCCTGCCATGTAGCCGGTCTGATGGCAGCGATGTATGTGACCTGATAGATCTAATGGCAGCTTTCGCCCTTCAACCGAGTCCCCCAATCTGTGGAAATTGTGTGTGTGTGATTCATGCCTCATCATAAGTGGAATCTTCCTCTTAAAATGCAGTAAGAAAGTAGAGGCTGTTTTGACCCATGGTGGCGCTTAAATCTGTCCAGCCCCCCCCCCAAATTCTGAAAATGTCCTCACCCTAAAAGTACTCCCCCACAGACACCATTTTCTGCCACGGCAACATCAGAGACTAAAAAGTGCTGCTGTCATGTTTTTGGTTTTTGGTTTAAACTCTCTCGGGAAGCCTTGGGATTGTGAAAATACTGGTGTTCTGTTTTTTTGTCTGTTATCAGGTAAGATAGATGGTCTTCTTCCTAGGCTTTGGTGTAGCTTGATTGTTTGCTCAGCAACCTCTGATTACTTGTCCAGGCTTGTCCAGGCTAATGTCATTTGCAGGTCACAGCTACCAGCCAAGATGGGGGTCGAGACCAATGTTTTGCACATGTGCAGGCTTGGCAGAAGCCGTGGGGGAGATGGGATGGAAATGCATGTTGAATACAGGCAAGGAAAAGGAAAGAAATACTCTGCAGCTCGTCCCTTCCCCTATCCAGGATCCCTAATTCTGGACACACTTGGGATATAGGGGTTGAGGTGGCAGCATGGCTTAAAGTGCTAAATTAGACACACATATGAAACGAATGCCTAGGAATATTACTACTAGTACTAGTACTACTTGCCAGCAAGTTTGGAAAACTCAGCAGTGGCCAGAGGATTGGAGAAGATCAGTCTACATCCCAATCCCAAAGAAGGGCAGTGCCAAAGAATGCTCCAACTACCGCACAATTGCGCTCATTGCACATGCTAGCAAGGTTATGCTTAAAATTCTACAAGGCAGGCTTAAGCAGTATGTGGACTGAGAACTCCCAGAAGTGCAAGCTGGATTTCGAAGGGGGAGAAGAACCAGAGATCAAATTGCAAACATGCACTGGATTATGGAGAAAGCTAGAGAGTTCCAGAAAAACATCTACTTCTGCTTCATTGACTGCGCAAAAGCCTTTGACTGTGTCGACCACAGCAAACTATGGCAAGTTCTTAAAGAAATGGGAGTGCCTGATCACCTCATCCGTCTCCTGAGAAATCTCTATGTGGGACAAGAAGCTACAGTTAGAACTGGATATGGAATAACTGATGGGTTCAAAATTGGGAAAGGAATACGACAAGGCTGTATATTGTCTCCCTGCTTATTTAACTTATATGCAGAATTCATCATGCGAAAGGCTGGACTGGATGAACCCCAAGCCGGAATTAAGATTGCCGGAAGAAATATCAACAACCTCAGATATGCTGATGACACAACCTTGATGGCAGAAAGTGAGGAGGAATTAAAGAACCTATTAATGAGGGTGAAAGAGGAGAGCGCAAAATATGGTCTAAAGCTCAACATAAAAAATAAACTAAGATCATGGCCACTGGTCCCATCACCTCCTGGCAAATAGTAGGGTAAGAAATGGAGGCAGTGAGAGATTTTACTTTCTTGGGCTCCATGATCACTGCAGATGGTGACAGCAGTCACGGAAGTAAAAGACGCCTGCTTCTTGGGAGGAAAGCAGTGACAAACCTAGACAGCATCTTAAAAAGCAGAGACATCACCTTGCCGACAAAGGTTTTCCCAGTATTAATGTATGGAAGTGAGAGCTGGACCATAAAGAAGACTGATTGCCGAAGAATTGATGCTTTTGAATTATGGTGCTGGAGGAGACTCTTGAGAGAGTCCCATGGACTGCAAAAAGATCAAACTTATCCATCCTTAAAGAAATCAGCCCTGAGTGCTCACTAGAAGGACAGATCCTGAAGCTGAGGCTCCAATACTTTGGCCACTTCATGAGAAGAGAAGACTACCTGGAAAAGACCCTGATGTTGGGAAAGACTGAGGGCACAAGGAGAAGGAGACAACAGAGGACGAGATGGTTGGACAGTGTTCTCAAAGCTACCAACATGAGTTTGACCAAACTGCGGGAGGCAGTGGAAGACAGGAGTGCCTGGTGTGCTCTGGTCCATGGGGTCACGAAGAGTCGGACACGACTAAACAACAACAACACTACTACTACCCCACCCACTCTGGGTGGCTTCCAACACATAGAAAAACTTTCAGATGTCTTCTAAAAGTTGTATAGTTATTTATCTCCTTGACATCAGATATGAGGGTGTCAGAATCAGACGAATATTTATTTGCATCAGCCACTAGCCATAGCCAGTGTGGTGTAGTGGTTAAGAGCGGTAGACTCGTAATCTGGTGAACCGGGTTCGCATCACCGCTCCTCCACATGCAGCTGCTGGGTGACCTTGGGCTAGTCACACTTCTTTGAAGTCTCTCAGCCCCACTCTTAGTGTTTGTTGTGGGGGAGGAAGGGAAAGGAGAATGTTAGCCGCTTTGAGACTCCTTCGGGTAATGATAAAGCGGGATATCAAATCCAAACTCTTCTTCTACTACTACTGAAGATAGAGGTAAAAACTTAACTATAGAAAATACATTTTGGGGGTTTACATCAATGATCAAATAAAAGATCTTATTCTAATTGCCCCTGCTAAAGACCTTGGGAGGGTGTCCTCTACTAGGTTCCATGCAACCTCATTTTTCAAAGGGAGGGAACTGTCTGAGGGTCCTCGAAGCTACCGGTAGATCTTTGTGTCCAGGCTGAATGACGGAGGTGAAGACTAGGTAGACAGGGCCAAAACTGTTAACAGCTTTAAATGAATTAGGAAACTTTAACATGCAGCTGGCATGGTCAGAGTAATGTTTAAAAGATCAGGTTTCAAAAACACGACATTTCAAAAGTTTCCACTTGGACATTTCCCCAAATTTCGAACAGATTCATTTATTATTATGTCGTGCTATAGATCTGATCCAATCTTAATTTGAGTCACATCTTTTGTGTGTCAGGATTGGGATTAGGAGAACCTGAAGTATTCAGGAAGATTCTGGGCAGCAGAATTATGTCTGAGCCCTGGGCAAGTCGCTTCTTGGAATCCTTTGCCCCTAAATGCATCTCTCTCTTTTTCCCACAAAGAGAAGCTGAACATGAGTGACGCACCAGTGGGAAAGTTCAGCTTTCACCGCAGCATCCATGATTCATTTCTGGACTCTGCCCTAGCCTACAGCAAGGTACAGATGCCTTGTTATCCCTCTGTAAACTGGCAGCAAGGTACAAGCACTGACGCAGAAGCATAGAATGAAGCCAGCGGGAATGAAAACAGAATCTGCTCCAAGTGGCAGTTTTCAGGCTAGTCCGCATTTGAGCATCATTTAGCTGTAAACCCACTTGCCCACCATTTGGATTAGGCCAAAGTGGTCCACGACCTCACGTTTCTGAATTTATATAACTAGAGCTTGCTGACAAAGGTTCGTATAGTTAAAGCTATGGTTTTCCCAGTAGTGATGTATGGAACTAGTTACAGGTAGGTAGCCGTGTTGGTCTGCCGTAGTCGAAACAAAATAAAAAAAAATTCCTTCCAGTAGCACCTTAGAGACCAACTAAGTTTGTTATTGGTATGAGCTTTCGTGTGTATGCACACTTCTTCAGATATCTGAAGGTACGTGCCCAGGACGTGTGCCAACCCCACCCTGCCTGCTCTCTGCCCCCCAGTGCCGGAGCATCCACACTGCTCATCCACAGTGCATCAGCAACAAAAAAAATAAAATGCCAGCCCACATGTTTTTTTTGAAAAGTATTTAATATGGATTTTCCATAACTGAAGAAAATCTGGTGTAAAAACAACCTGTTCTACACCTGCAGTCACTGCGTTATATGTCACCTGAGGCTAGCAACACGATCCTGTGTGCAGTTACTAGCAAGTAAATCTCACCGAACTCAGTGGGACTGATTTCTGAGTAAACATGCAGAGGTACAGGTTTCACAAGCTGCTGTAAGCTGGTCCATTTTGTAATATCAGAACAGCAACCATTTCACTATAAAAGGGGAAAGGGAAAAGGAAATAGTGCGAGGAAACCAGTAATTAAAGCCCCCTCCTTTCACTTGTCTCCCAGTCGTGATCAACAAGAAGTGATGTAACAGGCAGGATTTCTGCACAGGAAGCTTTTCATTAACACCGAGAAGGACCTTTGCTTGTGTGAATTAACTTTGTCAAAGATGTTGGCCCTGTGAAGGTCACTTCTGGATGACATCTCTCCATGTTAAATGTTGCATATGGGCCTCTAATGTAGAAGCACCGCAGCCTGGTTCAGTTTTGCTATTGCGGTGGATCTTGACGCTTGCTGTCCTAGATTTCCAGAAGCGCAACTTCCCTCTTTGGAGCCAAGATCATCTCTAATTGCCAGGTTTGAGGGGGTGATAACAAGGAATGGATATTCCCATCTTGCCCTGCCTAGGATTTTCCTTGGCATCCCATTCACCACCTGAAGGAGCGCCTCCACCCCCATCATTCAGGTCCAGCTCCGAGGGCCTGTTGGCATTTCCCTCACTGCGAGAAGCGAAGTTACAGGGAACCAGGCAGAGGGCCTTCTCGGTAGTGGCACCCGCCCTGTGGAACTCCCGTCAGATGTTAAGGAAATAAACAACTACAGTAAACCTAGCAGATTAAACCTAGCAGATAAATGGTTCTACAGCTGGTGCCAAACAGATAAGAGACTGTCCCTGTTTGGGGTGAGATTCAATCATATACTGACAAACTCAGGTTGCACAATTACATTGATTTGAAGCTTTTGTACGACAAACCCACTTTCCCGAAAGATCAGATTTTTTTATGATAAGGAAACCGACAGGAAGATGCACTAGAATATGTGGGATAATGTTTGCTCAATGCAATGTTGTCTAAGCTCCCGGCAAACAAATAAGAGTGAATGGTTTTCGGGTGTAAAAATGTTGCCATTGGGAAATGTTTAATGTCTAACTCTAATTCCCCAGAGTAGCTGGGGAAACTCAGCCAGATGGGTAGGGTATAAATAATAAAATTATCATTATTATTGGTAGATATGACACCGTACTAGAGGAAAACACCGACTACCCCCATCAAAGCAAAATGCAAGGCACTTTTGATAGTTCTGACACCACAGTGCCAATGTAAGGGCAATTTGTGATGTACTGATGAGACTGCAATATGGTTGAGTTGGTGGAGAGGGGGACAGGAAGAATTTCAGCCTGGAGAGAAGAAACCCGGAGAAAACAGAGTGGGAAAGGTTCCTTGAAATTGCCTCCTATACATAGGGAGTCAACAGGACAGGAAGGAAGGACATTCAGCCCATAACAATGAATGTGTGGTTGCCTCAGGAAGTGACAGGGCTCTGTTACCTTCTCCACACCTCCTAAATAACAGGGCTTTCCCCAAAGACACTGCTGTGATCTCACACCCAGAATGACAGGCCGGCATGAAACGGCGCAAAGTCAGGGTGGAATTTGCAATGGGGCGGAAAGACGGTCAGCTCAGCTTCCTTGGGGATGACTCAAGGCTCCTTCTCACATTTTATACCCGAGCACAAAACGGGCACACCTCCCGTCAGTTCAGAATCTACAGTGAAATCTGTTCTCTTCTGCAAAACAATAAATAAAAAATGAAGCGGAAACGGATAGTTTCCTGGTTGCTACTTGGGTGGATTTTGCCAGAAGATGGCGTGTGCATCTGTTCTGGTTGTGAATAAAAGAATTTTGTCATTTGCTCCTTTTAGAAGACATCTGAAGGCAACCCTGTATTGGGAATTTTTTTATTGTCTAACATATTCTTATTCTTACTATTATGTCACTTTGCGAGGGTGTTGCTTTAAGGGGACAACTATAAGCCCTAGAAACAGGGGCGTACCCAGGATCAAAACTGGGGGGGGGGGGAGCCATGGTCGTTCAGGTTGTGACATTTCAGCACGGAAAGGAGAATGAAACAAAAAAATTAGGAAAATTATATATAATTATAGCAGTGCTTTATTACGGTAGTTATTATAATTATTTGCTTGAATTTTTTTTAAAAAAAATTATTCTAGTTACATGTCTTATACCAGGGGTGGCCAAGTCCCAAGAGACTGTGATCTACTTTCTCACTACGCTCCTGCGCCAAATGCCCCCGCTTCAGCCTGGCACCCAGTGCACCCCGCCTCTCCCCCGCCCGTTGCTACACCCCTGCTAGCGGGCTTCAGCTTGCATGGGGCAGGAGCGTAGTGAGATTTTGTATTATTTCTTTGCAGCATCGCTACATATGACCCTAGAGAAAGAGGTTCCTGCCCCGAGGGGCTTACAGTCTTTAATTTGACACTAGGATGGAACTGGGAAGCGTTGAGGTCCAAGGTGGATCCCGAGTCCTCCTGTGAGACATAAGCCAGGGTCTCTGAGTTTAGACATTTGGATTCCTGGGCATTACCCATCTGTAACCTCTTCCTCTGTTTGTATTTTCCTTGCTGTCTCCCATGTCCTAAGCCAGGCTGGACAGAGGCTGCTGTGGCTCCATGACCAATTGGAGGAAGGGGAGGCTTAAAAAAAGGCACCTTTGAAGTCGTGGTATGGAGCTGGGAAGGAAGGCGGGGGGGGGGGGAATACTGAGGAGGATGTGCCCCAGGAAAAAATCTTTGGGGACGGCCCATGGGAACCTGGTGCCCTAGAGTGGATGCCTATGCTAGGAGAATACAATGTCCTTCTTCCTACCCAGGGCCAGGATTTGGGAAAGGAAGTTAAGGCTCTGACAAAGAAGCAGCAGCCCAGTGGTGCCATGGGGAAACCCCAAATGTGCGGGTATGCTGTGACCTTCTGTGGCAGGGGAAGTTGCCCCCCAAACATTGAGGAAGCGAGGGAGGTGGCAAGCGGGGTCATGCTTTCGGAAACCAAAATAAATAGCTGGAGAAGTAGGCTCCTTCCCAGGGCCATGGTTGGGGAAAGGAGGTTAAACTTCAGCCAAGCAGAAGCAGCTGGCAGAGCCCCTCTTTGCTGGGCATGGGACTGCCACATGCCCCAGCCTCCACAGGAGACTCACAGTCCCTCTGTGCGTCTTCGTTCCTTTTTGGCCACCGTCAAACAAGGGGGGTGGTGGCTGTCATACTGATCCTAAGCTGAAGAGCTGCCCAGCCCATCTTCAGGTCCCCCATCAGTGACCCCCCTCCAGAGCCTACCACTCTCTACTGCCTCCCCCCTGCCATTCAAACTCCCTTTCAAAGCCTCCTCCAATCTTCACTCTCCACCAGAATTCTGGAATCCAGCTTGGGAAGGCTGGCTGCCCAGCTGTGAAGGACAAGTCCCTCTTGCAAGGACTCTGCTGTACTCTTTCTACAGCAGTCTCCGCCATGTCTCAGTTCTCCAAAGGTGAGAGCCTGGAACCCCATGGGCTCTTACCACCGCTCGGCAGAGAGAGGGGAGGCACCCAACTTTTGGAACAATATTTTATCCACCCTGCTGTGTGAAATCATCCTATTAGAAGCGCTTGAGCTTTGCATTCCTGGTTCCTAGGAAACTGGGGAAAGCAAGCTGCAGGTTCCTCATCCCTGTTCTAAAAAGCAGGTGTCTTCTGTGAGGGATCCTATTCCCTCCCCTTTCAATTCTTCCCCAACAGTGACTCTCCCTAGGTTTCACTGACAACTAGGATGAATCCTTCAGTGTTCATATAGGAGTTGTCTCTGGGGTACCTCAGGGCTCTACGTTTGAAAACCTCTTGCCACCTATGGGATCTCCCTACCAGGGTTCCCAACTACTGCAGTTTGCCTCCCTTTTAGGCAAATACGTGGCACACTTGGCTTCACTGTCCAGCCCTCTGTATGACAGGAGAATAAGCAAACAGTTTCCTCTTCTTCAGGAAAGCTTTGTTCTCTCCTCTTAGTCACACCTCTTAAGGTACTGATCCACTGCCACAGTCAACGAACGTTTAAGCACATTTAACTTTATTAGGTAACTAGAGAACATGGATGTATCGGGTTATTACTGGTACAAATCTTCTTCTCATGTAATTCAGCTTTGTTATAATATTTCCTGCATCCCTTTAGCAATGGTAATGACCTTTCCTCCCATTCCCCAAAGCCTAACCTCTCCTTTTCTCTCTCTAATCCTCCACCCCCAACTGCCAAACCCCCAACTGCCTTTCAAGGTTGTTCCCCCTCCTTTTAGAATGCCAACTAGCTCCGCCTCCCAGGGAACACCTACCTAACATGGGAGTGATAGGTTAACCCATAATGAACCTGAATCACCAGCAGGCATTATTCCGCCACATCTTCCCCCAAACAATCCTGGGAATTGTAGTTTGTCAGGGGTTCTGGGAATTGTAGGTCTGTGAAAGGGAAGCTGCAATGCCCAGGATCATTTGGCGGATGTCATGTGCTTTAAATGCTCATTGGATGCACTTTTAACCATAGGATCATAGAATGGTAGGGTTGGAAGGGACCCCGGGGATAATCTAGACCAACCCCCTGCAATGCAGGAATCTCAGCTAAAGCATCCATGGCAGATGGCCATCCCACCTCTGCTGAAAAACCTCCAAGAAAGGAGAGTCTATCCACCGCTCTCAACAAACTCTCAACTGCCCTCCGCCCCAGCATTCAAACTTGCTTTCAAAGCCTGAAAGGACCCTGCTGTACTGCTATACTCTTTCTCCAACAGTCTCTGCTATGACTGAGTTTCCCAAAGGTGAGAACCTGGAACCCCATAGGATTATAGAATTGGGAGGGACACTGAGGGTCATCTAGTCCAACCCCCTGCAATGCAAGAATCTCCACCCCATGCAGAATTGCAAGGGGTCAGTGCATCTGGCTGGTAAGGAGATGGTTGGAGTTTGGAGCCCAGCCAGGGCTGGCTGTGGGCAGGATCCTTGCATTGCCGGGGGTTGGACTAGATGACCCTTGGGATCTCTTCCAACTCTGCCATGCTACGATTCCATCAAGCAGCTAAAGGAACGGGCAGAGGAAGAGGAGGAGATATTATTACACACCTTCTGGCCTGACCCATGGTGACCTAATCCCAGCACACTTTGACCCCCTGATTTTATTTTTCTTAATTCAGCTGCCTGGCAACTCAGCAGCCTGGCCCCTGTTTGCCAGCTGATGTCACAAAGTGCTGCTTTGCAAGCAAGCCTTATATTGCCCTGCAAGAGGGATGCCTGTCAGATGATGGTTGAGAGAAAAATGGATTTTGAAGGTAGGAGGCTCAGAGGCTTCGCGAGCAAATGAAAGAAGGGGAAGCCGCCATGTATAAAAATTGTAACTTGGACATCGTGGTATGTTAATTCAATGGGGAATCCATTCCCCACATGTGCCAGGAGGTCGTAGTGCCAACCTGAGCAAAACAGAGCTGGGGGGGGAGCAGGCCCATCTTGCCTCAGCCCCTCACCCCCCCTCCTTCGAAGCCAGGGGTCAGGCCGCCAGGCAGGACCAGCAAGCGAGGGGGCTGTGCCCCAGAAGAAAAGCACTGGGAAGGGCCCACGGGACCCCAGGACCCTAGATTGGATGCCTATGTCAATGAATACAATGTCTTTCTTTCTTCACAGGGCCATGGTTTGGGAGAAAAGCTAAAGGCTCCGGCCAAGAAGCAGCAGCCCAGCAGTGCCATGGGCAAACACGAAGGTATGTTGAAGGTGTGCTGTGACCTTCTGGAGGAGGACGGCCTGATTTAGATATTCTTATAGTTTTACTTGAAGTGTTTCTCTGTGGTCCACCTGGGCAGGACAAGGAGCGTAATCCTCTCCCATGCCAACACCACATCCCAAGGTTGGGCCTGGGCCATTTTAGGATGGCACGACCGGTGCGCTCACACTGGGCAACACACGGCAGAGGGGACCCAAACAATGCTGACGAACAAGAGGGAGGGGTGCCAAATTGTAGGGTTGTACAGGCTGTGCTCCCCAGATGATATTTTCTGTTGTGAATAACTGGTTGGTAACTGCCTCTGTTTTTATTTTCCTTCCTGTCTCCCAGGTCCTCAGAAAGGAAGGCATCAGCGGCTGTTCAGATGCTATCAAATACAGGAAGTTAAACTGCAAGTTGTGGTATGTTAATTCCATGGGGAATCCATTCCCCACATGGCGCCAACCTGAGCAAAATAGGCTTGGGGTGGGGGGTGGGGAGCAGGCCTGTCTCACCCCAGCCCCTCGCCCCACCCCAATTGCTTATTTTATTTTATTTTTTTATTTTTAAATTTCTATGCCGCTTTCTATTTTTAATAAAAATCTCAAAGCGGTTTACAGCATAATAAAACAATAGCTGGGCAATGTTCCTCCGGCCTCAGGGGGAGCCTCTTCAGTAGGGCTGGCTGGTGAGTCTGGGCCTCGCCCCATAGGCCAGGTGGAAAGGGCCTTGCAGGGAGCGGCCTTCACCCTCCCAGGTGCCCTATGTCCCCTGCCTCCGCTGGCTGGCCATGCCCAGTGCTCTGTGCCACGCGGGAGAAGGAGGGATGTGGCTTGGGGGAGGCAGCAGACTGAGGACAGGAGAGAGCTGGGAAGGCAGCCGGGGGGGGGGAGAAAATATTGAGGGCGATCTGCACCAGAAGAAAATCTTTGGGGAGGGCCCACGGGACCCCTGTCCCCTCGAGTGGATGCCTATGGCAGGAGAGTAAAATGTCCTTCTTCCTTCGCAGGGCTGTGGTTTGGGAGCAAGAGTGAAGGCTCCAGCCCAGCAGCAGCCCAGCGGTGCGACGTCAAAAACCAACATCTGCAGGTATGCTGTAACACTGTGGGGCAGTGTTAGGATGGCACGGCCGGTGCGCTTACACTGGGCACAAGACAACACAAGGCGCCAAAACAATGCTGAAGAACAAGAGGCAGGGGTGCCGAATTTTAGCATTGCACAGGGTGCCATTGACATTTTAGAGCCCAATGTCCACCCTGGTTGGGAATACTTCTGTGGAGATGAATCCCAGAATTCTCCCCACCCACATCCTTCCTAGAAAAAAAGCAAAAAATATCAATCTTTTGTCCAGAACCTAGGTACTACACCCACACTAAAGGAGACTGTATGGATGATTCACTAAATGATTGTAGGATGGTGTGTGTACCTGAGCTTATGGCCTCAAATTCTCTTTATCTTATATGCTGCTTTATTACAAAAATGATAACCAGATTACTGATCCTAAACTGAATAATTAGATGCCCAACCCTGCTTCACATCCCCCACCAAGTACCACCCCCTCCAGAACCCACTGCTCTCAACTGACTCTCAACTGCCTCACATTCAAACTCACTTTCAAATCCTCATCCAACCATCACTCCCCACCAGAATTCCACACTCTCCCTTTCCCCCTCCCTCCCTCCTTGACATTCCCATAATTCTGATACAATTACCTTAATAACCCTATTACATTCAATATTTTATACACACTGCTCCCTATAACCATACTGTTAGAAGCACTTGAGCTTCCCGTTCCTGGTTCCTAGGGAATTGGGGGTGAGCAAACTGCAGGTTCTTCATCCCTGTTCTAAAAAGCAGATGTCTTTCCCCCAAATGATCCTGGGAATGGTAGTTTGTTAGGGGTTCTGGGGATCGTAGGTCTGTGAGAGGGAAGCCACAATACCCAGGATCATTCAGGGGAAAGTCATGTGCTTTAAAAGCACATTGGATACTCTTTAAAACATAGCATCATAGAATTGTAGAGTTGGAAGGGACCCTGAGGGTCATCTAGTCCAACCCCCTGCAATGCAGGAATCTCAACCAGATGATCCATGGCTGATGGCCATCCAAGCGCTGCTTAAAAACCTCCAAGGAAGGAGAGTCACTGCTTCAGGCCGTAAGGGCCTCCTGAGCAGGAGAAAACAAGCTTGCTCCATCCTCCCTGTGACAGCCCTTTAGACTTTAGTTTTTGAAAAGGCTGCGTGGTGAGGATCTCATATCAGTGTTATGAGAGTGTGTAAGCAACACATTTCTCTCTCCCCTTTCTCCGCACCATGCAGAATTGCAATGGTAACCAGAAGGCTGGAATTTGGAGCCCAGCCAGAGCTGGCTGTGGGCAGGATCCTTACATTGCCGGGGGTTGGACTAGATGACCCTTGGGATCCCTTCCAGCCCTGCCGTGCTATGATTATACCAAGCAGCTAAAGGAACAAAAAGATGCTTCTGAAACATTTGGGAATCATAGGAGCACTCTCCCCAGCAGTGGCTTACAACAATAGCTTGCATCTTCCTTAGGAGAGAGGCATGCCAGAACAAGGGGGGACAGGCTCCAACTTCAGGTAAGTGGAAATGCTAATTGAGTGCCCTTTATTATAGGAATGCTTCATTCCCCTGCCCCCCACCCTCATGCGCCAGACTGGTGCTAGCATGGCTGGGAGCCAGGTGCTTGCTGATTCCTCCGTTTTCTTTGCAGAGAGGGAGCCTTTCCCCAACGTTTATTTCGTTCTGGCAAAAACCCTGGAGAGACGTCACGACCCTCAGGTACTGGGGCAGAGGGAAGGAAGGGGTCCTTGTGAAACACGTTTGGGGACTCTGTGGCTTCTAGCAAATGCTTTTCCAAAGCATTGCTCCCTCCAACAGGGGAGGCTGAGCAGGGGCATACCCAGGATCAAAACTAGGGGGGGGGGGGGCAAGCCATGGCCGTTCAGGTTCAAAAACAAAAACAGCTTCAAAAAACAGAAAAAACTTCCCCCCCAACAGAAAGCCCCAATAGCTGAAAAACTCAGTTTCCCAGGATCCTCAGTCCTCGCAAAGGAACTACTCACCATGCAAGGGAACTCAGTTTGCCAAGCTCCCTTGCAACAATGAATCCCGGCAACGATGAATTCGCCCCCTGACACTGCCCAAGTCTCAGCCTGCATCCCCATTTGACCAAGCAGGGTGCAGGCTAGGATCCGGTCTCTGATAGGCACGCCAGCTCTTTGTCGGCATGAGGGAGGGGGAAACAGCCGGCGAAACACACACACACACACACACACACACAGAGTGGCCAACTGCCTCGGCAAGAACGGAAGAGCTCAATTGTTATTGAGATTTTGGGATGGGGAGAAAGACCAGTCTTGAGCTTTTTTTCCTTTTAGGCTGCCGATAACCATTTGTGCTTTTTTTATTTTATTTTTTTGCTTCGGAGGGGGGGGCAGCTGCCCCCCTGCCCCCCCCTGGGGACGCCCATAAGGCTGAGCATAGCCATCACGGCTAGTTGCCTTTGATAGGCCTCTCCTCCATGCAGTTGTCTAGCCCTCTTTGAAAGCCATCCCATCCAAGATGCTCTTGTGGTGCATCCGATTCTCCTATGGTTCCTTGCTCCTGCAAGGAGATGACTATTGTGAAGATCCTTTGGTGAACATCTATCTGGGCTGGAAAATATTAAAGAATCAGAGGACTAGGTGAGCTTCCCTTGAAGCACAACTGATCAAAGGCAGGCAGATCTGTTAGCATCTTGATAAAGATGCTCAAGCGACAAAGGATGCTATCATACCCAGCAAGCGTCTCAGAAAAAGGTCCCAAGCTGATGGTCAGTGGGGCTCCAGGTTGCCATTTCTGGATCCCACCACAGCCCTTCCAAGTTGCCCAAGAAATCAATGTCACAACAGTTTTTTCCTCACACCTCCTCCCCATGATCACCTCGTGGTTCCTTCTCAGACATACGTAGTGTCTGAACCAGCAGATCCCACCAAACCAAGTAGTCGAGGTTCCAGTCAGAAAAGGAGTGTGCAGTCATACCAGAAATAAGCAAAATAACTAAACAGGTACTAGAAGTCACACCAGAACTGGCCCTACTGAACATCTTCCAAGATAACAATGCTCCCTCACACTAGAAAGAGCTCATAACCCACCAACAGCATGCGATTCAATATGGCTAACTTAACCCGACAACCCCGCACCCACCCACAAACAAACAAATCCCACTGCAGCCAGCCAAAGACGATCAGCCACACTCTAGGCCACCCCAACCTCTCTCACACAACAAGCAAATGGAACGAGAACCTCCCCAAGTGACGCTGACAGGAAAACTCCCAAGCATACACTAAATAAAAGAACTTAAGCTTTGCCACCCCTGTCCCTCTCTCCTGTCCCCCACCTCAAGGGCCTGATTTAGATGAAGAGAGACCCTAGGCTACTCCACTTGTGAGGCCCCTCTCAATCCCTCACCCTCACGACTAGAAGAAAATGGAAGAGTGTTATAAACAAAACTGAATGAAGCCAAGGATGATGACGATTATCGGCATTTAAAATTCTGCAATTCACAATTTCTCCTGTAAAGGACATCAGAAAACTTCATCAACATTTGTTTGTCTACATTTGTCACTTTCAGTGTACAAAATGCTCAGTGCAGACAACCTCTCTTGAGACATCGTGGCCCTTAATTCATTTTTAATTCTTTTGAATCTTGAAAAACTCCCCTCTCCCGAGCAGTTAGTGACCATAAAGCTAAGAAATGGCCACAAAATTGCTTGCACATTAGGAAAGGCCAGCTGAATTTTTTCCTTGTATATAATTTGATAAATAAAAGTTTGAATGAGACAGAGAGTGCTCTGCTGTAAGCCTATGGCTTTGTCTCACGTACAGGTGAAAGTGCCAAAGTTCGTCAATAAGTTTTGGGTCAATATCTTCTGGGTATGCTTCCATCAACAGTTAAACACCTTGCTGAATTTCTTGTTTACATGCTATCAGAATAGCAAGAATGGAAAAACAATTGTGCAACATCGCTGGACAGTACTTCTTTTTAAATTGGCTTCAAGTGCATCTAATACTGTATAGGAATAAAGGATTTTATCCTAAACTTATCTCTTGAAGAAAGTGCATCTAAGGCATCGGGTGCACTTCTTTCATTTCTTTGCCGTTCCCTCACGCTTTGTCTCCTTGTTTTGTAATTGACATTTAGCAAGGTGGCTTTTGCTTGTTTCTCAAGCTCATCAAAATCCTCTCTTTAAAAAATCCAGAAGTCAACTGTACAAACTTGCACAAGAACTCAATAACAGGTCTGATTTCTGAAGGGCTTTGCTGATCTTGTGAAAATGACCTAGCACACAGATTTATATCTCTAAGATTGTGCAGACTTTGGCTGTGAACTAGGGCCCCACAAAAAAATTCAAGTTGGGCCCTAGAGTTTCAAAGTGGGCCCTGAGTCTCATAGTTGCTGGGCCTGAGTTCCCCTGCCCTCGCATGAAGTCTTGGGTTTGCAATTTTGGGAGAGGGGAGACTGCCTGCTGGAGGGTGGGCGGCCTGGGGAGGCCCAATAGATTTAGAAGCCCTAGGCTTCAGCTACTTAGCCTATACAAAAATCCGGCACTGCCCCCATCTTTTCTTCCCAACCCTGTACAGGGTACCTCTGGTTACGTATTTAATTCGTTCCAGAGGTCTGTTCTTAACCTGAAACTGTTCTTAACCTGAAACACCAATTTAGCTAATGGGGCCTTCCGCTGCCGCTGCGCCACCAGAGCACAATTTCTGTTCTTATCCTGAAGCAAAGTTCTTAACCTGAAGTGTTATTTCTGGGTTAGCGGAGTCTGTAAACCGAAGCATATGTAACTTGAAGCGTATGTAACCCGAGGTACCACTGTACTGCATGTAACACCAATGTCTCACAACAAATGTAATGAAGAACCTGAAGAAAGAGACAATGCATGTGTTTTTGAAAATGAGGGGAAATTATTTTATTTTAAAAAAGAAAAGGAGTGTGCGGCAGCCCCCAGTATTTAAAGAGCCCCCACCCCTATTACATCATCAGAACCAGAACATAAACCTATGAAACTAGAAAAGAGGAAAAAAAATCAATGTTTGATCCAGAATCTAGGTACTAACCCCTCACTAAAGGAGATTGTATGGATGATTCACCAAATGATGGCATGTGTACCTGAGCTTATGGCCTCAAATTCTCTTTATCTTATATGCTGTTTTATTACAAAAATGATGACTAGACTACTGACCCTAAACTGAATAGTTAGTTGCGTATTGAGGCCCCCAAGCCACCCCTCAAATAAATTCACACCACAGACATAATTTTTGGTTTTGGTTTTTTGGCATAATTTTGGCCACAACTTTATTGACTTACAAGAGACTTGAGTTGTTGCTTAGGCATTGGTTCAGACTATCTGTCGCTAAGGACAGAACTGACATTTGTCAGTAAGGGGAAAAACTTCCGGGTAGAGAAAGTAAGTGGGAATCACCTCTCCCCTCTTCCCACAGGCTCCCAGGGGCTCTTGCGTGGCCCTGGCCCCCGACCAGGGGTTACGGACAAAAGCATATCAAGCCCCTGGGTTCCTTTAATGGAAATCCCCACACCATGATGAACTTGGAGGGGCAAACAAGTCAGCAGTCCCCTCCACCAACCATCATCAACGTGAAGGGGCAAACCGAGTCAACAGTCCCCTTCATCAACCCAGCAAGATAAGAACCAATGCCTATCCGCCAACCTTACAAGTTGTGACTATTTGCTGCGCAGTAGGCGAAAACCAGATGGCACCAGCCAATCAGCCAAATGGAAAAATTCCTACCAGGCTCCTGCCTGAAAGGCAGGCGACCCCATGACAGGCATAGCAAGGTCAACACAGAGGCAGACCCGTCTCTACCCTGTGGCGCAAGTGGCGCATTGCGCCAGGGCGCCAAACTCCGGAGGGCGCCTGGTTGGGAGTCCAGGCTGAGTTGGAGTAGACCGGGACTTCAGGGAACAGCCGAGTAGACCGGGACTGCAAGAAACAGCCGAGCTGAACAGAGCTTGGAAAGAGCCCTGCAGTGCCTGGGGGCGCAGGGAGTCCTCAGCCCCACCAGAGGCGGCAGAGAGCCTGACTGACTGATTTTAGAAAGGGCTTTCTGAATCAAGAGTCTCAAAGAAGAAAGCAGCCGCCCGAAGGCGACGTTGGCAGCAGAGGCGGCAAACATGGGGACTTGTGAGTGCTGCTGTTCTGTGGTGGGTGGCTCAGGAGGTGCCCTGCCGGGGCAGAAACCGTAATTTCTACTAAGCAGCAGGAGAGGATTAGTTTTACCTTGGTAAATTCTCGGGGCCCGTGTGTCTCTAAACAACTTACAACAGGCAGCAGCAATTCCTTCCCCAACTGCATTGTGCGCTTTTACGCATTTACGTGGCTGAATGACATAAATCAATTATAAAAAGCAGGAGTCGAATCCTGAAAAGTTTTTCAGTAACAGGGATCAGTCCTGAAACAGCGGAAGAGCAGAGGAAAGGCCAGCATATTCTGGGATGCATTCCCTCCACCACTTTCTTGCTGAAAATTGGCAATAATTCCACTTTCATATAGTTCAAAGTGCTCCACTGACATTATTTCAGCAATATTTATAATAAACCTATAAGGCAGATAAATAGATATTGCAAGCAGCTGAAAAGTGGCTGACCATTTCTGATGCCCACCAGTCACGCAGGAACAGAGCTTTCACCAGATGGAGGCAGTTTGGCACAATGAAGCAGCCGTTACATCATTTTCTACTGATAACCTAATTCATCTTTGGAAATTGCTAAATTATTTCCTGCAACATTTCCCTTGTGGCAAGGAGTTCCATAGCTCACTTTTCCTTAAGCCAAATACAGGCGGAGATGGTTATTTGGTTGTATATTTTCCCCTTTTAACACCTTCTCTGGCCCTGTGCCCTGTGAGGAGGAAGACTTTGGTCTCCTTTCCCAAACTTCTCCATTTCTCAGCCATCTGTACTCGGCACACAAGGAGTTGCTAGCTTTGGCATTAAGTCCAACCAAAAGGCACTAAGGCATAGCTAAGGGTCAGGGTAGGCAACTGAGGAGGCACTGGGCAGACTGTGGCACTGAGGCCCACATGAAAGGGGTCTGAGCCAGCTGTTTGAAAAACACTGGGCTAGGGTTTATCATTTTTCATAAAAAGTGAAAATGGAAACAAAGGACTCCAGCCCAGAGACATGAAATAGGAGCCGGGCAGGGATACCGCAGTGTCTTGGCTCTTGCAGATGTGCCTAAAGCTCCTCTTCCAGCCAGCCACCTTCGTGGCCCTCGCTGCCTCCTGTGGCGGGGAGTTCTGCAGTTTTCGGCCCCGCTCTATTTGCCAAGGAAGCCCCTCTTTCTTCCTTCCCATGGACGTGTTACGCGCTTGTTGCGTTCATATCCCGCCGTCATCATTCAAGCCCCACAAGGACCCTGAGAGGTTGGTCAGGTCCCATGGTCACCCAGGGAGGTTTCTCGAGTCCAAGTGCAAACTGGAACCCCTGGCCTCTCCCACGTCCTGGTCAGGCACTCTAACCAATGCACCACACTGTCTCTAGGTGGCAGAGGAGGAGGAGGAGGAAGTGGCTATTGGCTAGGATAGCTCAGCTCTGCCTCCCGGACGCTCAAGCTTCTGAATCCCTGCTGCTGGAAACCGCAGGAGGAGATGGGGCTCTTGGGTTTGAATCCTCCTCTAGGGTTTCCCTTGGGGGGCATCTGGTTGGCCACTGTAAGAACAGGAGGCTGGACTACATGCATCGTCAGGGTGGAGTGGGAATTCGAACCCTGCTCTCCCGAGTCCTTACCAGGCACTCTAACCATTGTGCCACACTGCCTGTCACATAATAATAATAATAATAATTTATTATTTATACCCTGCCCACTCTGGGCAGCTTCCAACCAAATATTAAAAACAATACAGCATCAGACATTAAAAACTTCCCTAAATGCTGGGAACGTGGGCTTGGGAGAACACGGTTGGCGAGATCGTGGTGCTGATAATGCCAAGGTTGTGAGTTCAATTCCTGCCTTTCAGGGGTTGGACTAGATTACCCTTGGGGTCCCTTCCAAGTCTATTTTTATTTAATTATTGAATTTATATACCGCCCTATACCCACAGGTCTCAGGGCGGTTTACAGAATAAAATCAAAATATAAAAACCACAAAATCCATAATCAAAATAAAAACAGTAGCACCCCCCCCCCAAAAAAATAGATTGATGTCAGCTCGGCCGGATCCAGTCAACTCTGAAGGGCTGCAATTAGGGTCAGGGCAGAGTGGAAATTTTCAAGTCCTTTTCAAGTACAAATCCTACGATTCTACGCAGCACAATTAAACTGTGGAACTCACTGCCACAGGAGTCAGAGATGGCACCAACATAGATGGCTTTTAAGAGAGGAATGGACAGGCAGAGAGGGCCTCTTATCCCAGGCCTTTGGCTAATTAAGCAACCTGCGGCCTTTAAAACTGTGTGCAGGGGGCGGCACTTTTGTTTGTTATTGCTGTATGTATTTTTGTGTATTTATACAGTAAACCTCCCTTGGAAAGAAGATAAAGAAGATAAAGATAAAGTCCCTACCAATTCGGATTATGCCGAATTGGCAGAAAAATGATTGGGAGAATAAGAAATCAGGAAGACCAACATTTCAACAAGGAATGGGGGGAAATATAATTTATCTCAAAAACCATTGTAAACAGTTAAAACTGTCAGCAGGACTGGAATAACGCTAGTGGTTTAATGGTGAATTTTGGACATAAAGGGGTAAAAGATTTGGATTATTATAAAATATGCAGGTGAAATGATCAGGGCGTGTTAGCCATAGAGGCTAGTGGCGCAGGGAACCACCCTCCAGCTGCTGCCCGCAGGGAGGGAAAAGTGGGTGTGGCGGGCGCTGGAGGGATCCTCGCACCACGGCGCCAGATAGGCTTAAGACGGCCCTGCACAGAGGCCTAAAATTAGGGAGGGAAGGGCGAGTAATCCGAAGCTCGCAGTCAAATAGGCGGAACACTCTGCGAGCTAACCTTTTATAACAAGCTGGGCTGTCCATCACAAAATGGCAACATATAAAACTCCCCAACAACACCCCGGGTCCAATCATAACAGTGGCCATCCAAACTAACCCGCCCAGCAACTAGGGGGTAGTTTGCCCAACCACCCCCTCCAGAACCACTGCTCTCAACTGACTCTCAACTGCCTCACATTCAAACTCCCTTTCAAATCCTCATCCAATCATCACTCCCCACCAGAATTCCACACTCTCCCTTTCCCCCTCCCTCCCTCCTTGACATTCCCATAATAATTCTGATACAATTACCTTAGTAACCCTATTACATTCGATATTTTATACACGCTGCTCCCTATAACCATACTGTTAGAAGCACTTGAGCTTCCCGTTCCTGGTTCCTAGGGAATGGAGGTGAGCAAACTGCAGGTTCTTCATCCCTGTTCTAAAAAGCAGGTGTCTTTCCCCAAAATGATCCTGGGAATGGTAGTTTGTTAGGGGTTCTGGGGATTGTAGGTCTGTGAGAGGGAAGCTGCAATGCCCAGGATCATTCAGGGGAAAGTCGTGTGCTTTAAAAGCACATTGGATGCTCTTTAAAACATAGCTTCTTAGAGCTGTAGAGTTGGAAGAGGGACCCTGAGGGTCATCTAGTCCGACCCCCTGCAATGCAATTCCTCCCTCCTCCCTGTGACGGCCCTTGAGATATTGTCAGGGCTGCATGGTGTGGCTCTCATATCTATCTTCTGAGAGATAGAGCAAAACGTTTCTCTCTCCCCTTTCTCTCCCCCCCCCCCAATGCAGAATTGCAAGGGGTCTGTGCATCTGCTTGGTAAGAAAATGGTTGGAGTCTGGAGCCCAGCCAGGACTGGCTGTGGGCAGGATCCTTTCATTGCCTGGGGTTGGACTAGATGACCCTTAGGATCCCTTCCAACTCTACCATGCTATGATTCTATTTAGCAGCTAAAGGAAGGGCCCAGGGAGCAAGATGCAGGACAAGGGGAGGCACAACCACACACCTCAACAGCACCCTCTGGCCTGACCCACGGTGGCCTCATCCCAGCACACTTTGACCCCCCTGGTTTTATTTTTCTAAATGCAGCTGCCTGACAACCCAGCAGCCTGGCCCCTGCTTGTCAGCTGATGTCACAAAGTGCCCTTTTGCAAGCAAGGGTTCCTTCTGAAACATTTGGGAGTCGTAGGAACACTCTCACCACCAGTGGCTTCCAGCAAAAGTTTGTTTTGCAACGAGGGAAAGACTCAGCCTGGGAACTACCACATCCTGGGAGGGACTGGAGCCCAGACGAAGGACTCTTTCCTCAGAGGTAATGGGACAGGGGGGTGGAGGGTTGCCTTAGGAAACACACAAGAAAGGCCTGCATTATCAGACTCCTATTGTCTCAGGGACCACCCAGATGCCACTGGGAAAGCCACAAGCAGGATTCAAGCCCAAGAGCCCTCTGCCCACCTGGGATTTCCTGCAACGGCTTTTCTGAAGCATTGTTTCCTCCATCAGGACTAGTAGCCTTTGACCGCCCTCTCCTCAGTTTAGTTGCCTAATCCTCTTTTAAAGCCATGCAGTCAGAGATGCTCTTCTGCTGCATCTCCTGGTCATCTGATGGTTCCTGCCAAAAGGTGGCTCTTGTGAGCTCTGCTGTGGGATCTCCTTTCAGTCCATGGGGTGGGTGGGACAGCTGAATAGGTGGCTGAGGGGACGTTCTGTCCCTGGCATTTGGTCTGTGAAAGACCATTCACATGTTCAGGGATTCTTCCCTCGAAGCAGTGCATAGCGTTGAGTTCTCCCCTGCTTCAAAGATCCTTTCTTTCTTCCAGGATCCCCTGTCTGCTACCGCTGTGGCTGCTGCCCAAGCCACTGTGTTAATAGAACAGGTAAGTTGAGAGTTGAGAGTACGTGTTCATGCTGTGGAGGCACTTCTGAAAAAAGGCTGACACTATTAAGACAGATTTGGGAACTGGGGGACAACTCCCATTCTCCTTGATCAGAGTACTACTGTGAATATTACAAAACTCAGCAGCCATCAGTGATTTTATGCCCTGCGAATTTGCACAGGCGCAGGTGGTGCTGTGGGTTAAACCACAGAGGCTAGGGCTTGTCGATCAGAAGGTCGGCGGTTCGAATCCCTGTGACGGGGTGAGCTCCTGTTGCTCGGTCCCAGCTCCTGCCAACCTAGCAGTTCGAAAGCACATCAAAGTGCAAGTAGATGAATAGGTACTGCTCCAGTGGGAAGGTAAATGGCGTTTCCGTGCGCTGCTCTGGTTCGCCAGAAGCGGCTTAGTCATGCTGGCCACGTGACCCGGAAGCTGTACGCCGGCTCCCTCGGCCAGTAATGCGAGATGAGCGCTGCATTTATGGTGATCCGTTGTTGCAGGGGCCATAGGCCGGTGCCTGCTCTGCCCATTGGGCAATCTGGCTCTGCTTGGGAATGCTTCTGTGGAGATGAATCCCAGAAGTCTCCCTACCCCATACGTCCTTCCTTCTTTCAGACAGAAGTGGACATGGTGTGTGGAACTGGACCAGGGGAAGAAGTGTCTCTCCCATTGCTGGGGGTGGGGATTGCCATTTCCTCATGCCACCAATGGGACAGCCATCTGGAGGAGGAAGGCCTGATTTAGATATTCCTGTAGTTTTACGGGAAGTGTTTCTTTGTGGTCCACTTCTCTTCCCCCGGCTATTGCCTTGGGGAACAGCCCCCACCCCCCAGGAGCTGACTCCATGACTATGGCTTCAGAACTGCATGAATCTATACCAGCCTACTAGTCCATACCTAAATATTTTGGGAAATAAATAGTTCTCCATGTTTGGGCTTCAGTTTAGGTTGAGAAATCTTATGAAATCTCAAAAGTTGGCAGAAATATATTGCATTTCAGGTTCTTTCTTTGCCTTCTTAGCCCATATTTCTCCTAATTTCTCCAGGGATGGAGAAATTTCTCCATTTCCTTTGCAGCAAGGGAACAACTCAGCCTGGGAGCCGCCGCATCCCGGGAGGGACTGGAGCCCAGGCAGAGGATACCTGCCTCTGAGGTAATGGGACAGGGGGAAGGAGGGGGAAGGAGATAATGGGACAGGGGGAAGCAGCCCTTAGCTTCGAGTTGTCCCCTGCTTCAAAGATCCCTTCTTTCTTGCAGGATCTCCTGTGTGCACTGCTGTGGCTGCTGCCAAAGCCACCAAGTAAATAGAACAGGTAAGAGGAAGGCAAAATTTGCATGGGGTGGGGAGAATACCCTACAAGTTGAACGTACGTGTTCATGCTGTGGATGTGTTCTGGAAAAAAGCTGACACTAATAAGACGGGTTTGTGGATTGCAGCCCTCCTACAGGTGATGCTGGACTACAACTCCCATTGTCCTTGACCATTGTCCTTTTTCTCCTGCTTTTCAGCTGAAAAGGACAAAAAACAGCTCTTGCTCCTTATGGGAGACAGAGAGCTCACTTGTAATATGCAAGGTTTCCCAACAGTCAGAGCAGGCCCGTCTTAGAGGGATCTGCCACCCTGGCGCAGCGATCCCTCGGCGCCCCCAGCCTGCCGCCTCTCCGCCCGCCTCCCTCCCGCGCTGGCCGCCCCTCGGGAGGGGGGGTGGGCGAGCGGGGGATGAGAGGCGTGGCGTTGGAGCGGGCGCCCGCACTCCGGCAGGCGGACGGGCGCTCGCGCACCGGCGGGAGGGCGGGCTGCAAGCCGGCGGGGGGGCGGGCTGCAAGCCGGTCGCCCTCGCCCCCCAGAGCCCCAGCTAGAGTGCTGGAAGGTCGCGCAAAGCCCCGCGCCGCTTCAGCGCTCCAGCTGGGGCTCCGGGAGGCGAGGGCGGGCGGCTTACAGCCCGCCCGCCCGCCGGCGCGTGAGTGCCTGCCTGCCCATGGGGGCGGGGGCGGGTTGGGGAGGGGGAGCCCGGTATGCCGGCGGGCTCACGGGGGCGCCCCTGGGGTGCCCTGCGCCCTGGCACGCCGCGCCACCGGCCTCTATGGATGAGACGGCTCTGAGTCAGAGTAAAGCAGAATACAACCAAAGCAATCTGAAGCAAAGCAGCAGAGACGCCTGATCGTGGGGGGCACCTGTCACCCTGGCCCATCACCTGCACTTTTCCGCCACCTGCTGGGGTCGGCTTTGCTATGGGCTGGTGTGGCTGCTCTCCGCGGCTCTGGCACTGCCCCACTTCTTGTACACCCAAGTTGAGGACTATGGGGGCGTTCACTTCTGCAGGATGGCAGATGTCACAGAGGCCAGCAGCCTGGCGCAAGTGGCCTTGGGTTTTGTGCTCCCGTTCGCAGTCATGGCGGCCTGCTACACAGCGATCGCCCGGCTCTCCTGGCCTCCCCGCGTGCCCAGAATCTCAAGGCCCTGCGCTTGATTTTCACCCTGGTCTTGGTCTTCCTGGCTTTGCAGTTGCCCTATGCGCTGCTCACCGCACTGGACACGGCCGATTTGATGGGACACCAGGCGTTGAGCTGCAAAGTCATCCTCCGCCGGGACTTTGCCCTCCTCATCACTAGTGCCTTGGCCTCCTCCTCCTGCTTTTCAGCCAAACACCCAGGTGGCCACGCTGCAATCGGATGTTCTGCACCTTCTGGGGTCCATCTGGCAGCCTTCAGGGGAGATGTGAAGGACCTTGCCTGGATGATGACATGGCGCAGCTCTCAGGGAAATGCAGTGATGTGCAATCTTGCCCTGACCCTCCCTGGCTACCCATAGAATAGAATCCTATTATTATAAATAAAATCTTCATAGATTCTTATTATGTTGGCTCCACAGGCTCTCTTTCCACTTGGTGACCTGTTACTTATTTTAGCATCCTCTTTGGAGGGATCAGATGAGCTGTTACATCAATACAGGGAATGACATTATTTAACAGCTGGGGGATAAGCTGGCCGGATAAAAACAATTGATTTTGCTAATTCTGGAGACTGGATTGCCCTGATGGTGACATGGTGCAGCTCTCAGAGAAAAGGCAGTACTGTAATGCAAAATATTGCTTTGGCGCTCCCTGGCTACTCATACATGAACTGCATCAAATAAATTTAGCCCATCAGCATTTCTTGAACTAGCAGGGTTTAGTCCCAGAACCAATTTTGAAATTCTGGCAATCATCCCTGGAAAAAATAACAAAGAACTGAGCACTTCTGGGCATTTACAGAGTTGTCTTTCTCCAAGAGTTGGGTAAAGATAGCTAGCCTTGACGCACCTGAATTTGGAAAGGAAATATTTAATGGGCAGAGGGATGTGAAGTCCAGTCAGGTTTGAGCACCAGCATCATTTATTTTAGAAACTGGGCTATGATTTGATAGCTCTGCAAGGCGCGTATCTTGAGAATTTGCTTGTTCTCATGTTCAGAGCTATCGCTTTCACCTTTGACACCTTATATTTTACAACCCACCCTATTTTACTGATGGTTTCAACTGTTTTTATTACTGCAGTTTAAAATTATTGTAAGCTGTCCTGGGACCCCATGATGAAGGGCAGGGAAGAAATCTAAATATTAACAATAATAAGAACTGTTATTAACAACAACCGTCCTCAACCTGCTTCAGATTACTAATGTATCAACAGTGTTTTAACTGAGTCGAGTCATTTAAAAATATTTAGTAATTTGTTCTCAAGCTCACTTAAGCTTTGGGCTATTGGAGAAGAGAACCTGAGACTCAGGAGCCAAATATGGCCATAGAATCATAGAACTGGTGGAGCTGGAAGGGACCAATTCAAAGTCACAAACTGGACCAGGGAAGTTGCACCACCAGCATGAACCTTGTCGGCTCTTGAGGAACGCGGCATGCCTTGGTGACAAGAAGCACAACCCCCCAGAGGAAGCAGGAATAACCACAATACATACCAGTTGACAAGCATCTTCATCAGTGTGTGTTGCTCCAAGTGACAACACAGGGCCTCCGCCACCACTGGCTGTTCCCGGTCTCAGCTCGCGTGCGGCGCTACAGTTCCCAGATGGACTCAGAATACAACTGCAGACATTAAAAGATTCAGGAGCCTCCAGCGATTTTGTGCCCCGCGAGTTTGCTCAGCAGCATGGTGTGGCAAGGCTGACAGGGAGAGCCCATTCACATGAGAGCCCATACAATATCCTGCTTCCTCCACAGGGCCATCCCTCTAGGGATGAGGCTCCAGCTCCCGGGATGAAGAACCAGAGGACATCCCGGCAGTTCCCGGCTGCCATCCCTTGCACCGCTTGCCCTCTGCCCCTTCTCCGTGTGGGCATGGCCACTTCCCGTCCCTGTTTGGTGCAGAAGCAGCAGCCAAAGTTTCCTGACACTAATAAGACGGGTTTGGGAACTGGGGGCCTTCCTACAGGGGTTGCTTGACTACAACTCCCATTGTCCTTGACCACTGTCCATTTTTTCCTGCTTTTTTATTTTTTAGAAAGAACAGCTTGAGGATTCCCCAGCAAGCTTGAGGATTCCCCATCAACAAGCTCCCCACCGGCTGGCAGAAGGAAGAGAGACTGGGTGAGGTACAAAGATGAATTCCAGAGCACTTGGCTCACAGCTGAAGGACTGATCTTTCAGCTGCTGGAGCATCTGAAACTGATGTGATAAATAGAAGCTTTACAAATGTGAAGAGCGAACGTTTCCCTGTTCATCCTTTGGAACAATCAGATTCCACGCCCCACCCCCATGACTAAGCCCAGGGGCGTCACTGGGGAGGGGCGGTAGGGACGGTACGCCCCCAGTGACAAGGTGACAAGCGGCGGGTGGGGGTGACAAGCGGCGGCCCCTCCCGCCACTCCCATGCGCCGCTGCTCCCTCCGTCACCCCGTCCGTGCAGCGCTGCTCCTCCCAGGGTGACCGGTGTTGCGTGGGGAGTGGTGGGAGGGGCCGCCGCTTGTCACCCCCACGCACCGCCGCTCGCCCCGTCGCCGTGGGAGCAGCAGCGCACAGTGTGTGCAGTGCTGCCGCTCCCAGGGCAACGGAACGAACGGCGGCACGTGGGGTGACAAGCGGCGGCCCCTCCCACCACTCCCACGCACCGCCGCGCCGCTCCCTGCCCGCTGGGCTCAGGGAGCGGAGCCCGGGGGAAAGGACAGGGGCAGGCCAGCTGGCCCAACCCCTCTCCTTTCCCCGGGACGGCTCCGCTCACGGAGCGCAGCGGGAGAGGGGCGGGCCAACTGGCCCGCGCGGAGGCGTTGTTCCGTGCGCATGCGTCATGACGTCATGCGCATGGAGCGACGCCCCGCCCCCATGGGTGCCGCTGGGCTTGCTGCCCCCGGCAGCCCAGCGGCTAGCTACGCGCCTGACTAAGCCACTTCTGGCGAACCAGAGCAGCGCATGGAAATGCCGTTTACCTTCCTGCTGGAGCGGTACCTATTTATCTACTTGCACTGTGTGCTTTCGAACTGCTCACCCCATCGTGGGGATTCAAACCGCCGACCTTCTGATCAGCAAGCCCTAGGCTCTGCGGTTTAACCCACAGTGCACCTAACTCACCCCAAATAACTCACTGCAAATAAGGATTGAATCTGGGACTTCTGTCTGCAAGGGAGATGCTCTACCACGGAGCCACTTTCAAAGGAGGAACATAGTAGTTAGGTTCCCTATGAGGTGGCGGCATAAGGCATACCTCTCCCCTATGGCTTCAGTTCACCCGAAATAGAGCTTGTTAAATCATTTTGTGTGTGTGTGTGTGTGTGTGTGTGTGTGTGTATGTATGTATGTATAGATATACTGTATGCCTACACTGACCGGCAATTGCTCTGGTCTCAGGGCAGCAGTATTCACACACACACACACACACACACACACACACACACACACACACAAATTGTATTATCCATTGAGGTTGTCCCAGCCACTCTGAGGTAGATGGAGCAATCTGAGGTTCAATCCATGCACGTTTTACTTGGGATTAAACCCCATAGAACTTGGGATCTATTTCAGGGTTGGAAACAACCATTTCCCCCCCAAATGGTGCCCAAATTGCTACCTTTGTTTCTTATATATTGTATTTTATTGTATTGTATTACACATTGAATTCCATAAAATGATACTCATCTTAAGTGTGCATGATAGCTCCTGCAGTCCTGCATCCACACAGCTGCAAGGACGTCCAGGAATCAGCATCCCAGAAGTTGCCCGCTTCTTCTTGCACTGCTTCCCAATCAGCACCCCTCTCTTTACACACGAGGTGTCCTCTGCAGCAGGCAAGGGTGGCCCTTCCCTGGGCACGCAGCAGAGAGCCATCTTAGTTGCTTTGACAGGTGGGGAGACTCTTTTCTCAGCCAGGAGGGGGAAAGCAGTGCAAAGTGGGGCAATAAATAAATAAATAAATAAATAAATAAGGTCCTGGAATGCCGCCAGGACCATAGAACAGCAGCCCTAAAGAATCTACGGTGGCTCCCAGTATGTTTGCGAGCACAATTCAAAGTGTGGGTCCTGTATACCTGAAGTAGGGTTGTCCCCTGGTTCTTAAAAAAACACAGTTTTAAAATCCCATCCTTGGCAGCAGACTTAAAAGGATAGGAATTAGGCTGCAAAACCTTGTTTTGAGCAAGTCCAGCAACGAAGCTATCTGCCTTCCCCCGCCCCTTGTCCCACTTAAGAAAGAATCAGGCACCAACCTGGGAACTTTAAAAATAAGCTTTACTTACTTTATAATCATGCATCGGTTCACAACAATACAGGCATTAAAATATGTGCAGGAAAAATACTGTTCTAGACCCCCACCCACTAAACGCTAGAAATTGATCAATGGTAAAAATTGTGATTAACTGGGATATCAACGAAAGGAGAAGCTGCGCCAGAAACTGTGCCAGACAAGGAATCCCTGGGCTGACTTTTGGAAACCAGGCCGGCCGGTCTAGCAAAGAGCAAATCTGTTAACACACCTGTGCTTGCTGGGCACATGACCCAAGGGGAAGTGGGGATGAGCCCCAAAGGTATGGTGGGTACACAGCCTATGGTTTCTTTCTTTTTAATTTTATTTTCAATGCATAATTACAACATAAAATACAAAAATAAAGCATAAATAAGAAAAACCAAAGAAAAAAGAAAAATAAAGAAAAACAATATCCACGACAAAACATAACAATACATACATACATTTTGACTTCCTTCCAACCTTTTCAGACTTCAAATTTTCCATTTATCTTATTTGTGGTGTTATTTTATTTACATATATGTTACTTCTGGTTCTATGCCTTTTATAGCCGTTTCTTCATTTCACTAACCCTGCAAAAGCCATTCATTAGATATCGATATATTTATTCCAGAACAATGATTTTTCATGTACTCTTTAACACAGTCCCATTCTTTTATTAATTTTTCATCTGATTGTCCCCTCAAGACTGCCATTAACCTTGCTGACTCTCCCATTCACACAAGAGCCCACAATGTATCCTGCTTCCTCCACAGGGCCACGCTCCAGGGATGAGGTTCCAGCTCCAGCTCCCAGGATGAAGAGCGACAGGACAGACTTTGGCTGCTGCTTCTGAGCTAGGCCGGCCGGGACGGAGCCAAGACGCCCGTACAGAGGAGGAGGCGAAGTGGGGACAGCGTTTAAGATCAGGTAGGAGAAAATGCCCCCTTCCCAGGTCCCCCACCCTCCTGCCCCAGACTGGGGCTAGCGTGGCTGGGAGCCAGGCGCCTGCTGAAGTCTCTGTTTGTTTTGCAGCGAGGGAGCGACTCAGCCTGGGAGCCATCGCATCCCGGGAGGGACTGGAGCCCAGGCGGAGGATACCTGCCTCTGAGGTAATGGGACAGAGGGAAGGAGGGAGAAGGAGATAATGGGACAGGGGGAAGCAGCCCTTAGCCTCAAGTTCTCCCCTGCTTCAAAGATCCCTTCTTTCTTGCAGAATCTCCCGCCTGCACTACTGCTGTGGCTGCTGCCGAAGCCGCCCCCCAAAAGAACAGCTAAGAGGAAGGGAACCTTTGCATGGGGCGGGGAGAACACCCTACAAGTTGAGTGGATGTGTTCCTCCTGTGGATGCGCTTCTGGAAAAAGGTGGACACTAATATGACAAGTTTGGGAAGTGGGAGCCTGCTAAAGGTGATGCTCGATTACAACTCCCATTATCCTTGACCATTTTCCTTTTTCTCCTGCTTTTCAGCCAAACACTCAGTGCGGTGGCAAATGGATTATGAGGGGCTTTAGGCAGACTTCCGCTTGAGCCGTCGTGCAAGATGGCTGAAAATTCCTCGGCCCCCCCCCGAAGACTTCATTTTATTTCAAAAGTCCGCCAACATACTATACATACAAAACACATTGTACAATTCTGTTCCTCTATACAAGATAAATAAATATAAAATAAAATATATGTATAATCCATAGTGTTGTTTGTCTTTCTGTTGGCTTTCCTTTTATTTTATCCTCATGTAAATAAATTATATAAACAGTAAATAATACAGGCAAAGGAAGAAAAAGAAAAAGAACAAATTAAATCTTCCGCTTGAGCTGCTGTGGAAGATGGCTGAAAATTCCATCGCTCCAGCTCCCACGAGGTAATTAGAGGCTGAGATGGGAGTAATCAGCCTCCCAAAATCTTCCCAGGGTACGGGAAGATGCTGCCTCATCCGCGGTTGCCCAATAACCCAGCTCCGAATCCGGAAGGAAAGAGAGGCAGGGGGGCACTGGGTGGAAAGCCCCCGAGAGAGCTTGGCCCTCCTCGACGCTGCCCCCAGGAGCGACTCAAGTTTCATACTTAAGATGAATAATTAGATTTAAGTTTTGGACATGCTTCAAGCGAGGAAGGAGAAATCAGTCTGCTAAACAGATCAGCCACTGAGGAGGAAAAAAAGGACCGAGAAAGTACAACACCGGAGTGGTGTGTCAGAGTGGAAATGAAAGGGGGGGGTGACCTTTTCTTTTATTATTGTACTTTGATTTGTTATAATATTGCAAAAAAAACCTGGAAATAACTGTCTTGTTACTCCCATCAAGCGAGAACGGAAACTTGGGAAATCGATATTTGTGGATATAATATGGTTTTAAGAAGTTTCAAACTGAGTGGAAATAAAAACATAGAAACAGAAGTAGATGTTTTTCTGGGACTATCTAGCATTCTCCATAATCCAGTGCATGTTTTCAATTTGGTCTCTGGTTCCTCTGCCTCTTCAAAATCCAGCTTGCACTTCTGGGAGTTCTCGGTCCACATACTGCTTAAGCCTGCCTTGTAGAATTTTAAGCGTAACCTTGCTAGCGTGTGAAACGAACACAATTGTGCCGTAGTTGGAGAATTCTTTGGCACTGCCCTTCTTTGGGATTGGGATGTAGACTGATCTTCTGCAATCCTTTGGCCACTGCTGAGTTTTCCAAATTTGTTGGCATATTAAGTGCAACACCTTAACAGCGTCATCTTTTAAAATTTTAAATGCTCCATGCACCTGACCATAAGACGCACCTAGTTTTTAGAGGAGGAAAGGGGGAAAGCCCCATTTTTGGGGGGATCAGCTCACAGTTGTGCAGCTTCTTTTGCAAAGGGGAAAAGTCCTGTTTTTTGAGGATCACCTCAAAGTTGTTGAGCTTAATACTGTTTTTATGGGGTTCAACTCACAGTTCTGCAGCTTCTTTAGGAAAGGAAAGGGAGCCGTTTCTCCAGTTTCCAGACAGATAATCTTATCAGCCAGTCACATGTCGCCGGGGAAACAAACAGCCTCTGTCTGCAGAACATTCAACAATGGAGGCCTGGGCAAGGGGGTGTACAGCTTCTTTGGCGAACACACTTAGCCAAGTAAGATTGTCTTCCATGAACACAATCTTAACAGCGAGTCCATAATGGACACTGGAGGCCAATTCTGAATCCACACGCCCTTCCACAGCGGGGACATAGGTTTCTGGGTGGGAGCTGATCACGGTCAGGGTTTGCCAAACATACTTCCTCTTAGATTGTTTCTCCCTTTTGTCCTGAGTTTGAGTGTCCAAAGTCCATGACATCGTTGGTAAAGGCTGTTCTCCATTTGGAGCGCTCACAGTCCGGCCTTTCCCGATTGTTTACCCAACATTTCTTTTAGATTTGCCTTGAGGTAGTCTTTAAACCTCTTTTGTTGACCACCAGCATTACGCTTTCCATTTTTAAGACGATAATCGGGCATAGCCCAGGTCTGTAAGCTGCTTCCCAGGCGCTTGGAGGGGGTGGTGCGAGGCATCTGGGCCTCAGCAGTACAAGTCAAGCCCTGGCTTTGTGGCTCACCTCAATTGAGGGAATTCTGTTTCTGGGCAGCTGGCAGAGCCCCTTTTCAGTGGGCATGGGACTGCCACATGCCCCGGCCTCCACAGGAGACTCACAGTCCCTCTCTGTGTCTCTGTTGCTTTTTGGTCACCATCAAACGAGGGCAATGGCGACTGGACTTCTGATCCTAATCTGAATAGCTGCCCTGCCCAGCTTCAGGTCCTTCACCAAGTGCCCCCTTCTAGAACCCACCGCTCTCAACCGACGCTCAACTGCCTCCCCCCCCCCCAACATTCCCTCTCCCTTTCCAAGCCTCCTCCAATCTTCTCTCTCCACCAGAATTCCACTCTCTCTCTTCCCCCCTCCCTCCCTGCTGGACATTCCCTTGGGAATTCTAAGAGCATCACCTTAATAGAATCACCTTAATTACACACAATATTGTCATAGATTTAGAGGCGACCCCACTAAACCCTAGAAATTAATAAATGGCACGATTTGGGATTATTTGGGATGTGGAGTGAGAAATACAAGCTACAGAGGAATTCCTGGGCTAGCCTATGCAAAAGGACCTGGCCAAGCAAGTCTTTTAAGAAACAATTCAAGGACAAGGAGAGCCAACCTGGAAATGCCACAGAACCCCGTTTTGGTGTGAGGGGCCAGAAAAAGAGAGGTTTTGAGCAAGGGGTACTGGAAAGGAGGAGGAGGAGGAGGAGGAGGAGGAGGAGGAGGAGAGTCTGGAATCTGACTTGGGAAGACTGGCTGCCCTGCTGTGGAGGTCAATTCCCTCTTGCAATGACTCTGTTGTAAGATCTGGACTCCCTCCATGCAGACTGAAGATGTAAACAGGTGAATAAACCGTATTTCTTAAAGCAAGGACAGACTTCGTCATGTCTGAGTTCTCTAAAGGAGAGAGCCTGGAACCCCGTGGGTTCTTGCCACCGCTTGGCAGAGAGAGGGGAGGCACCTAACATTTGGAACAATAATTTATACACCCTGCTCCCTGAAACCATCCCGTTAGAAGCACTTGAGCTTTCCGTTCTTGGTTCCTAGGAAATCGGGGAAAGGAAGCTGCAGGTTGGTCAACCCTGTTCTAAAATGCAGGTGTCTTCCCCCAAACGATCCTGGGAATTGTAGTTTGGTAGGGGTTCTGGGGATTGTAGGTCTGTGAGAGGGAAGCTGCAATGCCCCAGATTGTTTGTGGAACATCATGTGCTTTAAAGGCTCATTGGATGCACTTTTAAACATAGAATTGTAGAGTTGGGAGGGACCCCAAGGGTCATCCAGTCCAGCCTTTCGCATGATGAATTCTGCATATAAGTTAAATAAGCAGGGAGACAATATACAGCCTTGTCGTACCCCTTTCCCCATTTTGAGCCAATCAGTTGTTCCATATCCAGTTCTAACTGTAGCTTCTTGTCCCACGTAGAGATTTCTCAGGAGACAAATGAGGTGATCTGGCACCCCCATTTCTTTAAGAATGCTTATATTGAAGAATGCTTATATTGATCATTGACATGATCATTCATTGCTTACCCAGTATATTGAAGAATGCTTATATTGATCATTGACATGATCATTGATTATATTTCTTTAAGAATGCTTATATTGAAGAATGCTTATATTGATCATTGACATCACTAAACCTCTTTAGGGTTTATATTACATTGTTTGGTCTCGTGTTGCTCTGTTTTTTTATTCTTGTGGGCAGGATCCTGGCATTGCCGGGAGTTGGACTAGATGACCCTTGGGATCTCTTCCAACTCTACCATGCTATGATTCCATCAAGCAGCTAAAGGAACGGGCAGGGGAGCAAGATGCAGAACAAGGGGAGGCAAAACCACACACCCCAACAGCACCCTCTGGCCTGACCCGTGGTGGCCTCATCCCAGCACACTTTGACCCCCCTGATTTTATTTTTCTTAATTCAGCTGCCTGGCAACTCAGCAGCCTGGCCCCTGTTTGCCAGCTGATGTCACAAAGTGCCACTTTGCAAGCAAGCCTTATATTGCCCTCCACAGGGCCACGCTCCAGGGATGAGGCTGCAGCTGCAGCTCCCGGGATGAAGGGTGACAGGACAGACTTTGGCTGCTGCTTCTGAGCTAGGCCGGCCGGGACGGAGCCGAGATGCCCGGATGGAGGTGGAGGAGAACTTGTGGAAGCTGGTAAGATCAGGTAGGAGGAAATGGCCCCTTCCCAGGTCCCCCACTCTCCTGCCCAAGACTGGGGCTAGCATGGCTGGGATCCAGGCGCCTGCTGATGTCTCCGTTTGTTTTGCAGTGAGGGAAAGACTCAGCCTGGGAGCCGCCGCATCCCGGCAGGGACTGGAGCCCAGGCGGAGGCCTCTTGCCTCAGAGGTAATGGGACAGGGGGAAGGAAGAAGACCCCCGTACGGAGGCAAAGTGGGGAAAGGCTCAGAGTTCAGGTAGGTGGAAATGCCAATTGAGTGCCCTATATTATAGGAATGCTTCTGTTGTGTCTTGGGTTTGTGGAACAATAATTCCAGTGACACTTCTTCATGAACAGCTCTTTTATTATAAGGTAACCGACAAGACAAGACAAGACAAGACTGGGGAACGGGGGCAGGGAAGGCTCTATTTAAGGCACACTGGTACAGAGAGGATAGATACATTTAAGCGGGAACCAATAATATTCTAACTTTCCGGCGGGACCCAACCAGGCTGTGGATCGCACTTGTGTCCTTAAACTGACAAATGACATTGCTCCACCCGGCTGACACAACAGCTTCCTTCCCATGTCTCCCACCCTCATGCGCCAGACCGGTGCTAACATGGCTGTGAGCCTGGCTCTTGCTGATGTCTCTGTTTTCTTTGCAGGGAAGGAGCCTTTCCCCAACGTTTATTTCGTTCTGGCCAAATCCCCGGAGAGACGTGGCGAACATCAGGTACTGGGGCAGAGGGAAGGAAGGGATCCTTGTGAAACACCTTTCGGGAGTCCTAGGAACACTCTCCCCGCCTGTGGCTTCTGTAGTTTTTGGCCCATCACAGCCCATTCTCATACGATGCCCTGCTTCCTCCACAGGGCCATGCCTCCAGGGATCAGGCTCCAGCTCATGAAGGGCAAGAAAACTTCCCTGCAGTTCCCAGATGAGATCCCTCGCACCGCTTCCCCACTGCCCCTTCTCCATACGATCATGGCTCCTTCCCGGCCCTGTTTAGCGCAGAAGTAGCAGCCAAAGTTTCCTCCCATTAAAACCACATCTAGAGATTATTTCAGAGAGGGAGGAGACTAGATCTCAAACAAAGGTATGTTTATTTTATTTTATTTTTTATTAAAGATTTTATTGGTTTACAAAGTGTGTGTAATGTCTCTCGTATTTTTCCATAAAACATTTTTACAGATCAATTTTGGTATGTTGAGACATTAGGGAGGGAGGGGGGAAGGAAGTTGGGTGGGGTGGGGAGATGATGTTTCTGTTTTCCTTAATATATGTAGGATTTGGTATCAGCGTCGCTTGTGTTGGTTCTTTGTTGTTTGCTTGTGTTTCTTTGGCGGTGAGAGGTCGCGATTGGCGTAGGGTTTGATTGTTCATTTGTGGTTGGCTGTGGTGATCTTTGGTTTCCTGTGTGAGTGGGGTTGGTGGGTGTTTTGGGTCAGGTTAGCCATATTGATTTGTATGCTGTCGGTAGATTTTTGTCATTGTCTTGTTGGGGAAACAAAGGTATGTTGTGCTTATTCTTGCCATCTTCTTCTTCTTCCTCTTTAGAAATGCTGCCCCCAAAACATTAACACCAGAGCTAGGTTGAGAAATCTTATGAAATCTCAAAAGTTGGCAGAAATATATTGCATTTCAGGTTCTTTCTTTGCCTTCTTAGCCCATATTTCTCCTAATTTCTCCAGGGATGAGGCTCCAGCTCCAGCTATCGGGATGAAGGGTGGGAGGACATCCCGGCAGTTCCTGGCTGAGATCCCTCGCAACACTTCCCCCCTGCCCCTTCTCTGTGCAGGCATGGCTCCTTCCCGGCCCTGTTTGGTGCAGAAGCAGCAGCCAAAGTCCCCCCCCCCCCCGATTAAGACAGCTGCTCAGCTTATTTCTGAGTTACAGGAGACTTCGGCTGCTGCTTCTGAGCTGGGCTGCTTGGGAGAGAGCCGAGACGCCCATACGGAGGCCAAGTGGGAAGAGCTGCTAAGATCAGGTAAGTGGAAATGCTTAATTCCCATGTCCCCCACCCTCCTGCCCCAGACAGGGGCTAGTGTGGCTGGGAGCCTGGCGCTTGCTGACGTCTCCGTTTTCTTTGCAGGGAAGGAGCCTTTCCCCAACTTTTATTTCGTTCTGGCCAAATCCCTTGAGAGACGTGACGACCCTCAGGTACTGGGACAGAGGGAACGAAGGGATCCTTGTGAAACACCTTTTGGGAGTCCTAGGAACACTCTCCCCACCTGTGGCTTCTGTAGTTCTTGGCCCATCACAGCCCATTCTCCCTCTTTTTTTTTAATAAGAATTTGATAATACAACGAACACAAAATACAACAAAACACTACAAAAATTACAAAAAAAGACAAAAATACAAATACAAAAAGAAACAAAATTAAAAATCTCCACAAAAACACAAACACTTATTTAATTATCACAGCCCGTTCTCATACGATGTCCTGCTTCCTCCACAGGGCCACGCCTCCAGGGATGAGGCTCCAGCTCATGAAGGGCAAGAGAACATCCTGGCGGAGATCCCTCGCACCGCTTCCCCACTGCCCCTTCTCCATGCAAGCATGGCTCCTTCCCGGCCCTGTTTGGCGCAGAAGCAGCAGCCATAGTTTCCTCCCATTAAAACCACATCTAGAGTTATTTCAGAGAGGGAGAAGACTTTGGCTGCTGCTTCTGAGCTAGGCCAACTGGGACGGAGCCAAGACGCCCGTATGGAGGTGGAGGCCAAGTGGGGACAGCGTTTAAGATCAGGTAGGAGGAAATGCCCCTTCACAGGTCCCCCACCCTCCTGCCCCAGACTGGGGCTAGTGTGGCTGGGAGCCTGGCGCTTGCTGACGTCTCCGTTTTCTTTGCAGGGAAGGAGCCTTTCCCCAACGTTTATTTCGTTCTGGCCAAATCCCTGGAGAGACGTGACGACCCTCAGGTACTGGGACAGAGGGAAGGAAGGGATCCTTGTGAAACACCTTTTGGGAATCGTAGGAACCCTCTCCCCATCTGTGGCTTCCGTAGTTTTTGGCCTGTTACAGCCCATTCTCATACAATGTCCTGCTTCCTCCACAGGGCCATGTCTCCAGGGATGAGGCTCCAGCTCCAGCTCCCGGGATGAAGGGCAAGAGAACAGACTTTGGCTGCTGCTTCTGAGCTAGGCCGGCCAGGACAAAGCCAAGTTGCCCGTACGGAGGTGGAGGCTAAGCTGAGGGAGCTTGTAAGATCAGGTAGGAGGAAATGCCCCCTTCCCATGTCCCCCACCCTCATGCGCCAGACTGGGGCTAGCATAGCTGGGAGCCAGGCACTTGCTGATTGCTCCATTTTCTTTGCAGGGAGGGAACCTTTCCCCAACATTTACCTTGTTCTGGCCAAATCCCTAGAGAGAGGTGACGACCCTCAGGTACTGGGGCAGAGGGAACGAAGGGGTTCTTCTGAAACATGTTTGGGGAGTCGTAGGAACCCTGTCCCCTGTGGCTGTTGCCAAAGCCACCATTATGAAAAGAACAGGTAAGAGGAAGGGGAAATTTGCATGGAGTGGGAAGAACACGCCACAAGTTGAGTGTGCGTGTTCACGCTGTGGAGGCTTTTCTGTAAAAAGACTTACACTAATGAGGCGGGTTTGGGAACTGGGGGACAACTCCCAGTGTCCTTGACCATTGTCCTTTGCGTGCCCAGGTAGAGACCCCCGCCCCTCCAGATGACAGGCTCATGGTCTTAAGGGCCATGCCTTTTTGTTTCAAATAAACCAGGTATTTTAGCACATTGGATTCCCTAGCGGACTGCCTTTCCGTTCTTGGTTCCTAGGAAACCAGGGAAAGAAAGCTGCAGGTTCGTCATCCCTGTTCTAGAAAGCAGGTGTCTTCCCCCAAACGATCCTGGGAATTGTAGTTTGGTAGGGGTTCTGGGGATTGTAAGTCTGTGAAAGGGAAGCTGCAATGCCCCAGATCATTTGTGGAACATCATGTACTTTAAAGGCTCATTGGATGCACTTTTAAACATAGAATTGTAGAGTTGGGAGGGACCTGGAGGGCACAAGGAGAAGGGGACGACAGAGGACGAGCTGGTTGGACAGTGTTCTTGAAGTTACCGACATGAGTCTAACCAAACTGCGGGAAGCAGTGGAAGACAGGAGTGCCTGGCGTGCTCGGGGTCACAAAGTGTCAGACACGACTGAACGACTGAACAACAATAGATAGATTTAAATTGGTCTATGTGGTTTTTGTTTTTTCTTTGCATGTTTCTTTGTTTTGTTTTTCTTTTCTCTTTATGTTGAGATGCACAATTTGTAATTTTTTATAATAACGGGTTAATTAACAACGTTTGTATCAGCACAATAAAATGAATTTAAAAGGGGGGAAATAAAAGAGAGAGAGAGAGAGAGAAAGTGGAAATTCCCTTTAATATAGTCCGATTCCTTCAGAGAAATGGAACACTGTACAGCGTGCGTTTGACGGTACTTAGATTAGATTGCCGTGTTGTAGACAGTGTACTGCATACAAAAGGATTGAGGCAGATTCTTGTTTTTTCCCGATATTTACTGATGGCTATGTATTGTTTTCTGATTTTCAGGAAGGCTTTCAGTGATGCCTGGGGGCGGATCGATAAGAGAGGAAATGAAGACAGGATTTTGGGTGTTTTCCCTCTGCTTTTCATACATTGGTGTGATTGTCTGTGTAGCCTTGCTTTTGAATAAAGTCATTTGAACTTGTGAATTGGTGTATGTATCGTGTAGATTCAGTAGATGGCGATGTGTAGCCATGGACAACTATGTCATTTCTCATTCATAGCCCTCACTTACAATTCTTATTACAACAGCAGAAAAGTTGTATGTACATTGGTACAAGTAAAAATATAACTAATACGACAATACAACGTAAGATAAAAAGAAAGATACAGGAAGGTAATACAGAAACAGCAATACAACGATACTGGCCACATGACCCAGAAAGCTGTCTGTGGACAAACGCCGGCTCCCTCGGCCTGAAAGCGAGATGAGTGCCACAACCTCATAGTCACCTTTGACTGGATTTAACCGTCCAGGAGTCCTTTACCTTTACCTTCCTTGGAGAAAAAGGGAGGATAGAAATGCAATAAGCATCCACACACCTTCCCTGCTCACATGCAAAAGTTCCTGGATAAGATGGCCCCTCTCCTGACATGCTCCTGATGTCACCCCTTTTTTCATCTTTTCATTTTTTTAAAAAAATTATTTATACTTTTCAGGTTTATACATTTCCTTAAATTTACAATCATTTTAACATTCAAAACTTGACTTCCTTCCCCCTCTTTCTGCAGTTCCTTAAATTCATTTTTCTATCTGCTGCCTATCCAAATTCGTTTAACTTACCCATTTCTTTATCTCCTGTAGATACATACTTTTATAAAACTGCGGGTTATTACCATATTTTCCGGTGTATAAGACGACCCCCAACTTTTCCAGTTAATATATAGAGTTTGAGATATACTCAACTACACCCACGACTTTTGAGAAAATTTTCCCGGATTAAAAAGTACCGTATTTTCCGGCGTATAAGACAACTGGGCGTATAAGACGACCCCCAACTTTTCCAGTTAAAATATAGAGTTTGAGATATACTCGACCGCAGATTCTCCACCCGGCGTATAAGACGACCCCCAACTTTTGAGAAGATTTTCCTGGATTAAAAAGTAGTCTTATACGCCAGAATATACAGTACATTAATCCCACCAATGTTTTTATTTGTTTACAATTTATCTGTAAATATTCCATAAGCCATTTCCACTATTTTATCAAAAGTTTTTTTTTATCTTGATTTCTTATTCTCCCGGTAAGTTTCGCCATTTCTGCATATTCCATAAGTTTTTGTATCTGTTCTTCCTTTGCTGGGATTTCTGCTTCTTTCCATTTCGGGGCGAGTAACATTCTTGCCGCTGTAATCGCATACATGAATAAAGCTCTATACAATTTAGGTACTGTAGTTCTGGCTCTATAATTCCCTAAAGAAAAGCTTCTGGGTTGTTGTTGTTTACAATTGTTGTTTTAAACATCCTTCTCAATTCATTATATATCATTTCCCAGTAAGCTTTTCAGCCCTTGCACCGGACGTGTCATTACAGCAGCATATTCTGTTGCATTATGCCGGCATAATTCTAACACCGGCATGAGATTTCCGACACAGGAAGTTAACGCCAGATCCTAGAATGAATTGAGCATGGGTTTCGGCACGCTCCTGAATTAATGCACAGTGCAGACTCCAAAAATAAGCAGCGTCAGGAGAGTTTGGGGGCAATCACTGGTATATGTAATGCTGAAGAAGAGCAATTACAAGCCACTTCACATCCTCCCTGGTCCTCCAGGTGTTGCATCAGCTCTGACAGGTAAATTGTTTCATTTTGACAACAATAACTTCGCCGCAGCTCTGCAGTTGAAGATGCCAAATAAATGAATGGAAACGCACACCATTTGTGTGCAGGGAGCTCCCCACTTGTGTGTCATCTGAGCTAGGATCGCAAGGTGTGGAATTTATCACAGAAGCATAGAATTGTAATTTCTAGAGTTGGAAGGGACCCCAAGGTTTATCTAGTTCAGGGGTCAGCAACCTTTTCCAGCCGTGGGCCGGTCCACCGTCCCTCAGACCATGTGGTGGGCCGGACTATTTTTTTGGGGGGGGGGAATGAACGAATTCCTATGTCCCACAAATAACCCAGATGCATTTTAAATAAAAACACACATTCTACTCATGTAAAAACACGCTGATTCCCAGACCGTGCATGGGCCGGATTTAGAAGGTGATTGGGCTGCATCCGGCCCACGGGCCTTAGGTTGCCTACCCCTGATCTAGTTCTTCTGATTGGCAAGCCCAGTGGTTTACACCACAGCGCCACCCGCGTTCCCCCTCTTTTTTTACTATTTATCAACCTGCTGCATCCCAGGAATATGCTGCTATCTCATACGGAGATTGAACCCGCTGCTAGAGATGTGCTGTGACTGGGCGCTGATTTGCACCATTCCTTTTTCTCTGCCATAATAGTAAGATAAAGGTAAAGGACTCCTGGACCGTTAAATCCAGTCGAAGGCGACTATGGGGTTGCGGCGCTCATCTCGCTTTCAGGCCGAGGGAGCTGACGTTTGTCCACAGACAGCTTTCCGGGTAATGTGGCCAGCAGGACTAAACCGCTTCTGGCGCAACGGACGGTAACCAGAGCGCACAGAAACACCATTTACCTTCTCACCACAGCCGTACCTATTTATCTACTTGCACTGGTGTGCTTTCAAACTGCTAGGTTGCCAGGAGCTGGGACAGAGCAACAACGGGAGCTCACTGCATCGCGGGGATTCGAACCGCCAACCTCCTGATCGGCAAGCCCAAGAGGTTCAGTGGTTTAGACCACAGCGCCACCCACATCTCCGTTTCTCTGCCATAGCGGGTGGGAAAAGCTGCTTTTAATTTCTCCCTCTCATTGAGGTCAATGAGAGGGAAATTTCCTCATGCCAGGCCTGGACCTGGTCAGAAGTCTTGTCAACAGGGGTGTGCCTGGGGAATGAAGCACCATAGGATTTGGCATAAGTGTGCTCCGCCTACATCCTGCCCATACCTCCACCCTGTTTTTGATTGGTTTATGGGATTATCTTCATCAGTGGAGTTTAATATCAGTCCATCATGGGCATTCCACTGGTGTGCATGCCATGTCCATGGGGCAACACAGCTCTGAATCGTCTGAGCCTACTCCATCTTCTAAATCAGGGTTTCTCAAACTTTGCGTGTCCAGCTGTTCTGGGACTACAAATCCCATCATCCCTGACCACTAGTCCTACTAGCTAGTGTTATAAGAATTTTAAGGTCTTATGTATCTATATAAATAAAAATGTAAATGTTCGTTTGTTCAATACCTCAAATCTCAGAAAGTCCTTGACCGATTACTTTGAAATTTTGGCACAACGTTGCATTCCAATCCAGGAGTATCTTTATGTAAAAACATTACATAAATGTCACACCTGTGACAGGTAAAAACTTGATTTTTGGCAAAAAATTGCGCCATCTACTGGACGCAAAAGCAGCACACGGTGATTTCATTGGTTGTGGGGGGGCGGAGCCAGCAGTTTTGGCGGAAAAAGGAAAGGAGCCGTTTCTGAGGGAGGAAGAAAGGGGGGATTGGGAGAGGGGTAGTCTGAGGGGGGACGTTGGAGGGGAAGGTGAGGAAGGAGCCTCTCCGTTGGGAGAGGAGGCAGGCAGGAGTTCAACGGGAGAAGCTGTGGGGAGGCATGAAAACGGGGGGGAAAGACGGAGAGGAGGCAGGCGGGAGTTCAACGGGAGAAGCTGTGGGGAGGCAGGCGAAAACGGGGTCTCCTTCCAGTACCAAATGAGCCACAGCAGCGTGTGGCCGGGTACAGCTAGTATAAAATAAATGTTCATAAATGTACCAAGCAAACACATACATAAATGTATAAACCCCACAGAAAAAAAGTCCTGAAACCATTTTGTCTCTCCCCAAATTGACCTCAGATATTTCCCTGCAAGGTTGAAGGAAATGGGGAGCCTCCCCACTGTCTCTTTGCTCACAAATCCTGTCTCAAGGGCACATTTAAGATATGAATAGGGTGAACCTGTGATCTGGATTCAGGAACTGAGTAGTTATCATATCATAACAAAAGAGTGGCCAGGATGCCCAGGTAATCCAATCTGGTAACCCACCAGACAGGATAAAAAACAACCCACTCAGATTTCTGTTGTAGTCCGTCCCTTCTCTGATGTATATATGATGTACTGGAGGGGGTTTTGGGCTACACCCCTTCTGTGATGTATGTATGATGTATGAAGGGGTGGTATTGGGCTCCAGGGTGGGCAGTTCAAAAGTCTACAGGTATGTAAGGGCTTTTGTGGATGGTTCAGGGTCCTCCGCTTCTCTCCTGCGTGTGAAGGGAGCACCCTGTTACAACAGCTTTAATAAAGATCAGGCTTACTAGCTGCTTTGCTTCTCAATATTCTCTGGTTGTTGTTGTTGTTCAGTCGTTCAGTCGTGTCCGACTCTTTGTGACCCCATGGACCAGAGCACGCCAGGCACGCCTATCCTTCACTGCCTCTCGCAGTTTGGCCAAACTCATGTTAGTAGCTTCGAGAACACTGTCCAACCATCTCATTCTCTGTCGCCCCCTTCTCCTTGTGCCCTCCATCTTTCCCAGCATCAGGGTCTTTTCTAGGGAGTCTTCTCTTCTCATGAGGTGGCCAAAGTACTGGAGCCTCAACTTCAGGATCTGTCCTTCTAGTGAGCACTCAGGGCTGATTTCTTTGAGAATGGATAGGTTTGATCTTCTTGCAGTCCATGGGACTCTCAAGAGTCTCCTCCAGCACCATAAGAGGCCAACCAATTCTCTGGTTGGCCTCTGTTATTTTCTCCTACCGATGGAGAACCTACAAAGGACTCTATAAGGGCTCTTGTGTACCCCATAAGGGAATAAGGGCAGATTTCTGTTTACAACACTAGGGATGATGGGAGTTGTAGTCCCAAAACCGCTAGACGCCCAAGTTTGGGAAACACTGTTCTAAATCCTCTCAACCCATGGATCTGAGGTATAGCATCGTACCCATGAAATTTAATTTGAAAGGCAGAAGTGCTAATAAGAACTCATGTACTTGTGCCCCAAAGTATTACTTTTGACAGGTTTGGATAACAGGGAGAGGCGGAGAGATAGCACTTCTTTCGTTTTTCTCATTATTTCTTCCTATCTTTTTTTTTAGTAGCATTTTATTCCAATTTCAAAATATAATTCCTGGTTCGGTCTGAAAATTTAAGCAGATCGGGTTGTGATTCACACTGACTTAAGTACCTGTTCCTGAATTACCATATGCAAGGCACCTGCAAAAATAAAAAGGACATGAAACACAGCATAGGCAAGAGAGGAACTTGTGACTCAGGCTCGGCTGACGGGCAGAGGAAGCTTTGTAAAGAATGGGTGGCCAACTTCTGCATTCTCAGGGGACGCTCTGTTCTCCACAACCAGGTCCCATCGTGACACTGGCAACATTGTACAATAAGCAGGACCGGTACTACTATTAGGCAGAGTGAGGCAGGTGCCCTCCCTGGAAGGGAGGGAGGGAGGGGGAGGAGGATGGACTTGATATCCCGCCTTTCACTCCCCTTAAGGAGTCTCAAAGCGGCTAACATTCTCCTTTCTCTTCCTCCCCCACAACAAACACTCTGTGAGGTGAGTGGGGCTGAGAGACTTCAGAGAAGTGCGACTAGCCCAAGTTCACCCAGCAGCTGCATGTGGAGGAGCGGGGAAGCGAACCCGGTTCACCAGATTACAAGTCCACCACTTTTAACCACTGCACCACGCGGGCTGTGGAGTAGCCAGATATTGGAGGCCTGTCCTGTACCCTCTAAGTTAGCCAGCCTACTACCTTCCAGCACAGCGGAGGACATTGGTCTGTCACCAGGGCCGTCTCGTCATAGGGGCTGGGTGGCGCGGTGCACCAGGGCGCCAGGCCCCCCAGGGCGCCCCCGCGAGCCCGCCGGCATACCAGGTGCCCCCTCCCCAACGCGCGCCCGCCCCCATGCGCGGGTGGGCGGGCGGGCGCTCGCACGCCGGCAGGCGAGCTGCAAGCCGGCTGCCCTCCGGAGCCCCAGCTGGAGCGCTGGGAAGGGCGCGCAAAGCCCCGCACCGCTCCAGCCCCACGCCCCTCATACCCCGCTCGCCCACCTCCCTCCCGCACTGGCCACCCCTTGGAGGATGAGGGGCGTGGCACTGGAGCGGCGCGGGGCTTTGCGCACCCTTCCCAGCGCTCCAGCTGGGGCTCCGGAGGGCGACCGGCTTGCAGTGCCACGCCCCTCATCTCCCGCTCGCCCACCCCCCCCTCCCGAGGGGCGGCCAGCGCAGGAGGGAGGTGGGTGGAGAGGCGGCCCACCGGGGGCGACGAGGGATCGTCGCGCCAGGGCGGCCGATCCCTTTAAGACGGCCCTGTCTGTCACCAACATTGAATTAAGGCTGCATGCACACTATATAGCACATTTGAAGCACACCTCCCCCTTCAAAGAATTCTGGGCACCATAAGTTTGCTTAGGTTTGCTTGGAATTGTAACTCTGTGGGGTAAACTACAGTGCCCAGAATTATTTGAAGGGGGGAATGTTCTTCAAATGTGCTTTAGGGGTATCGTGAGCCATGCATTTGGTTGCCAATCCACTTGCCTTCTGCATGTGGAATGGGGTGGAGATCCTTCAACTAATACAGCAAAATGTTTGGGGCTGAACTTCACCATTATTGGCTCAGAGCTACCGTACATGTAAATGCAGATTACATTCATGTTGCCTAGCACGTGATTAGGTCAAACATGAAAAAGTAGAATATGTCTTACAACCTGTATTTCCCCCCCCCCCTCTTGTGAGTAAAACTGCTGGCAAACTTTTCCCCGTGTCAACAAAATTTGGCGGAGCCACAGGGGCAGCTGGTTATAGGTTTAAGCGCAAGGGAGCTCTTGGAACATGTGCCCAAAGTTGTAGAAAGATGACTGAGGTGTCACACTGCAGCACCGGGACTGGAAACAGAACAGAAAAACAAAAAATTGGCTGAAACAAACAAACAGCATCAATTCTTCGGCGATCAGCCTTCTTTATGGTCCAGCTCTCACTTCCATACATTACTACTGGGAAAACCATAGCTTTAACTATACGGACCTTTGTCAGCAAGGTGATGTCTCTGTTTTTTAAGATGCTGTATAGGTTTGTCATTGCTTTTCAATGCGTCTTTTAATTTTGTGACTGCTTTTAATTTTTTGCAGGCGTCTTTTAATTTTGTGACTGCTGTCACCATCTGCAGTCTTACTAACTTACTAACTTACTCTGAGTAATACCCCTCCCCACTCCCTCACTATATTTAAGGATCTGGTGACTTCTGTTTCAGTGTATCTGAAGAAGTGTGCATGCACACGAAAGCTCATACCAAGAACAAACTCAGTTGGTCTCTAAGGTGCTACTGGAAATAATTTTCTATTTTGTTTCGACTATGGCAGACCAACACGGCTACCCACCTGTAACTGTAACTTACTAGGAGTCAAATACCACTGTGGAAGTGACCACTCGGATCATCTAGTCCAGTGTTTTTCAACCACTGTTCCGCGAGATGTTGCCTGGTGTGCCGTGGGAAATTACTTTATATATAGTCAATATAGGCACAGAGTTAAATTTTTTAACATTTTCTAATGGTGGTGTGCCTCATGATTTTTTTCATGAAACAAGTGTGCCTTTGCCCAAAAAAGGTTGAAAAACACTGATCTAGTCCAACTCTCTGCAATGCAACTCAAAGTTGGAAAGGCTGGCAAGGCCATGCTTGCTACAGGACCTCCCACCAGCGAGCAGTATGCATGCTGCAGAAAAGAGCCAATAGTTTGAACTTGGGGCTTTTGCAGGATGTGTGACCCAGGCTTCGCCATGCTGCAACGGTTTGCCACCTTGCCCCCTTACTTTTCGCCGCAGTATAAAAGTTTTGACCTTTTGTAAAACTGCCGGATGTGACTCACTTTTTATTTTCTCACAATAACATCTATCTACGGCCAGATGTTCCTACGCTCTCTGCTTCTAATTTAGCCCTCGACTAAATTTTTACAGGCAGCCTTGTGGTTTTCTGCTTGTCATTTTTATTAGGGAAAGGTTTCTGGAATTTCGCTGGGGTGGAGGGTGGGGCGCGGAGGCGGATACCATCTCTTCCCTCTGGCATCACCCTTATTCTCCGGCTCCTTGTTTATTTGAAATGGCCGGCTGCCTTTTGGAGCAAAACTCTCTCATGGCGGCTCACATGAAAATAAGGCAGGACTATGTAATTCCTCAGGGACATGGGTGGCGCTGTGGTCTAAACCAGTGTTCCCCAACCTTGGGCCTCCAGCTGTTTTTGGACTACAGCTCCCATCATCCCTAGCTATCAAGGCCAGTGGTCAGGGAACACTGGTCTAAACCACAGAGCCTTGGGCTTGCCGATCAGAAGGTCGGCGGTTCAAATCGCCGTGACAGGGCGAGCTCCCGTTGTTCGGTCCCAGCTCCTGCCCACCTAGCACGTCAAGTGCAAGTAGATAAATAGGTACCACTCTGGCGGGAAGGTAAACGGCATTTTCATGTGCTGCTCTGGTTCGCCAGAAGCGGCTTAATCATGCTGGCCACATGACCCAGAAGCTGTAAGCTGGCTCCCTCAGCCAGTAAAGTGAGATGAGTGCTGCAACCCCAGAGTCGTCCGCGACTAGACCTAATGGTCAGGGGTACCTTTACCTTTACCTTTTTACATAAATCCTCATGCATCAATAAAAGCAAACTCCAACACCCAAAATGATAAAAGAGCAGCAGTTAAAAAGGAGAGTCTAAGAGGGGATATTGGGGAAATGAGAAAAGAGTTTAACGATTTAAAAATGGAAGTGAATAACAACATGAAAGGAATTGAGGAAAAATTAGAAAAAATGAATGGAAAAATAGAAAGTAATACAAAAACAATTACAGAGTTGAAACAACAGGTATCGGGTTTGGTAGAGGAAAACAAGGAATTGACAAAGACAATACAAGAAAACAAAAATAAAATACAGAACTTGGAAGAGACAGTCAAAAGGTCACTCAAGGAAATAAAAGAGTGCAAAAAGGAAGGAGAGAGGGCAAGAAAGGAGAGGGAGGAATTTAGAATAACACAGGAGGCAACCTGGGATGCTATGTCTATACTACAGATGCAAGCCAAAGGGAATGTTCTCAGATTTAGGGGTGTCCCAGAAGCCCCAGAGGAGAATTTACAAATAACTCTTACTAAAGAAATAGCCATATGGCTAGAGATGAAAGAAGAAGAGGTGACTGAGGGCATAGAAACAATATACAGAGTCAATTCTAAGAAAGCAAAAGAGAACAGGTGGCCAGGCGATTGCTTAGTTACCTTTGAGTCAAACAAGCTAAAAAATAAAATCCTACAAACCAGAAGGAAAAAGAAATTTAAGATAGAAGGAGGAAACATAATAGTGTTGAGGGAAATCCCACCCCGCCTGTTGAGAAAAAGAGAGAAATACCAATTCCTGACAAAAGCATTAAAAGCAAAATCCATTTTTTTCAAGTGGGAATACCCCGAAGGAATATCCTTTAATTTTAAAGGAAAAAGGAGAAGGTTTGATACCCCAGAAGACGCAGATCTCTTTCATAGAAGGTATAGGCAAGAACTAGGAGGAGAGAAATACCAGATAGAGAAGGACCCCAACCAAGAAGCAGCGCAACAAGAATCCAGCTCAGAGAGCGAATAAGAGATTTTTAATATAACAGTGCACAGTTAAATAAAATAAAATGAGTCTTAAAATACTATCGTGGAATTTGAATGGTTTAAATAATAGAGCAAAAAGAAATAGAGTAAGACATATACTGCTGAAACAAAAACTAGACATCATTTGCCTACAGGAAACACATATCAAAAAAGATCATAAAAGAATGTTAATAGACCCGAAGCTAGGAATAGAATTTATTGCAGCCGATGAGAAAAAGAAAAGAGGGGTAGTTATTTATGTTAAATCCAGTCTAGAGCCACAGCTAATGTTTACAGATGTAGAAGGAAGAACAGTAATGCTTAAAATAAACTATAGAGGTGAGACAATATACGTTGTAGGAGTATATGCTCCAAACGGAAAAAGAGCAAAATATTTTAAGATGATTGAAACCAAAATGATGGAGTTTGTAGAAGGTAAAATAATGATGATGGGCGATCTAAATGGGGTAGTCAATCCGACACTTGACAGAACAGGTAAAGGAGAAAAAAACAAGCAAGGGAAATTACCGCAGTCATTTTTCAGAATGGTGGAGAAATTCGATATGAAAGACACCTGGAGGTTTAAAAATGAACTGGAAAAAGGGTTTACATATTTTTCGCATGCAAAAAAGATGGCAAGTAGAATAGACGCAATTTGGTTATCAAAAGAATTAATAAATAGAGTGAAAGAAATAAAAACAGAGCCAAGGACAATTTCAGACCATAATTCAATATTGATGCAATTGGAACCAGAATCTATTTCAGGAATAAGAAGGTGGAAATTAAATAACTCATTACTGTATGACGAAAAAATTCTGGAAGGTGCAAAAAAAGAATTAGAGGAATTTTTTAAACTAAATAACAACAAAGAAACAGATCCAGGTATAATATGGGATACAGGAAAAGCAGTTATTAGAGGTTACTTTATAAAGCAAAATATCAGGAAAAAAAGGGAAAAGGAGAAAGAAAAAAGAATATTAATTGAAGAACTAAATAGAAAGGAAAAAGATTTACATAAACACCCAAAAAATGGAAAATTAATAAAGGAGATTAATTTGTTAAAAACAGAATATAGAACTAAAATAGAGCAAGAGATGGACTGGAACCTAAAGATCTGGAAACAAAATAAATTTGAATTTGCGAACAAACCGAGTAAATTCCTTGCTTGGCAGTTAAAAAAACGGAAAAATGAGAAAATGATAAATAGAATAAAGATCGGTGATAAATATATAGACAAACCACAGATAATAATTGAAAAATTTGTAAAATACTACGAAGAGTTATACAAAAAAAAGGAAGAGGACAAGAATGAAATAAATCAGTATTTAGAAAAACATAAATTAGAGATTAATATAGAGGACAAAGCGAAGGAAATAGACACCCCGATAACAATGCAAGAAATCAAAAACGTAATGAGAAAATGTAAGACCGGAAAAACACCAGGCCCAGACGGACTCCCGATAGAATATTATAAAAAATTAGAAGAAACACTGCTTAGCCCACTTAAAGATCTGATGAATCAAATACTAGAGAAAGGTGATATACCAGACTCGTGGAAGGAGGCTTATGTCACACTCCTGCCAAAACAAGATGCTGATCCTGACGTGATGTCAAATTATAGACCGATCTCGCTTTTAAATAGCGATTATAAGCTATTTGCAGGAGTAATTGCAAATAGACTAAAACAAGTAATTAAAGAAATAGTACATCCTAATCAAACTGGATTTATTCCAGGAAGGCAACTATCAAACAATACAAGAAATATAATAGATATATTAGAATACTTGGAGTTCAAAATCAACAAAAAAGCAGCACTATTGTTGCTGGATGCCGAGAAGGCATTTGATAATGTCTCCTGGGAGTTCATGAAAGTTCAGATAGAAAAAATAGGATTAAAAGGAAACATAAGGAGAGCTATAGAAGCGATTTACAGACATCAAAGAGCCAGGCTTATAATAAACGGGAGTGTGACAGAAAGCTTCACCATAACCAAGGGAACAAGGCAAGGGTGTCCTCTTTCACCTCTACTTTTTGTGATAGTATTAGAGGTTCTCCTAAATAACATCAGGAAGGAAAAAAACCTAAAAGGGATAACAATTGGGAAAAACACCTATAAAGTCAGGGCGTTTGCGGACGACCTGATAATAACAACTCAAGATCCCAAAGAAAATATACCTGTGGCATTAGAGATAATTAATGATTACGGCAAAGTGGCAGGACTGAAAATAAACTATAAAAAAACAACTTTAATAACTAAGAATCTGGACAAAAAAGAAAAAGAGGAGTTACAACAACTGACAGGTCTAGAAATTAAAAATAAAGCAAAATATTTAGGAATCTATATAACACCAAGGTGCATTAATCTCTTTGAGGATAATTACAAAAAGACATGGAAGGAAATTAAAACTAAAATGGAAGTTTGGAACAAATTACACCTTTCTTTTTGGGGTAGGATATCGGTCGTCAAAATGAACGTCCTACCCAGGATGATATTTCTGTTTCAAGCAATACCAATCCTGGGGGGAATGAAGTGTTTTAAAGAGTGGAAAAGAGATCTTTCCAAATTTATTTGGAATGGGAAAAGACCGAGGATTAAATATGAGTTACTAACAGACAGGAAAGAAAGGGGAGGATTTGCCATGCCGAATTTAGAACTTTACCATGCGGCAGCAGGGATTAATTGGTTAAGAGATTGGATGTTGTTAAAGGATACCGAATTACTAGACCTGGAAGGTGTGGAGAACAGGTATGGTTGGCACTCATATTTATTTTATGAAAAGGTGAAGGTCCACAAGGGGTTCCTTAACCACCTAATCAGAAAATCGTTATACTTAATTTGGACTAAATTTAAAAATGTATTAGAACCCAAAATACCATTGTGGACATCGCCAATAGATGTAATAACAATTAAAAAGACAAATATGGAAGGAGGAAGAGCCACATACCAAATGTTATTAGAAGAAAAACAAAACGAACTACATCTGAAAAAATACGAAGAAATTAAAGTACATCTCACAGATTGGCTGCAATACTTTCAAATTTATCAAAGATTGGCAATTGATAAAAAAATTGGGTTAGCAAAAGAAAAATCTAAATTTGAAAAAGAGGTCCTCCAAAGCAAAGGGAAATTTATTTCACGTATTTATAATATACTTTTGGAATGGGAACTCAAAGGGGAAGAAGTAAAATCAGTAATGGTGAGATGGGCCCAGGATTTAGGTTACAATATAATGATGGAACAATGGGAAAGATTGTGGCAGGAGGATATTAAATTCACTGCCTGTTATAACCTTAGAGAAAATACATTAAAAATGATGTATAGGTGGCACCAGACACCAGAAAAATTAGCTAAAATGTACAGAAATAGATCCCCTTTGTGTTGGAGGTGCAATAAAGAAATCGGGTCGTACAAACATATGTGGTGGACCTGTCCGGTTATATGTGATTTTTGGAACGCTGTATATGAAGAACACAAAAAACTCTTAAAGCACACATTCAAAAAGAGACCAGAAATGTTCCTGTTAAGCATCTTGCCGGAAGAGATCAAAAAACCAGAAAGAGTAATTTGCTTATACGGTATAACAGCAGCAAGAATGTTAGTGGCCAGAAACTGGAAGAATCCAGTAGCACCAACTATAACGGACTGGCAAAATTTAATGTTAGAATATCTGTATTTAGCAAAAACAACAAGTAAAGTTAGGAATCAAATGTCCCAGGAAGTATGGAAAGAATGGAGGATATTCAAAGATTACTTAAGGAGTAATGGTATAAGTGGAATCCTAATGGCAGATGCAGACTGAACCTTTAAGGTAAACAAATAGAGACTTAAGGATGGAAAATTATGATTTGTAAATGAAATATATAACTGTACGCGATATAGGTATAATAGCTTAAAAATGCAATGAGGATAATTGGAGGTACAAGAATTTGTTTGTAAATAAGAAAAGAGAAGAATAGCAGTTTGTTTATGTTTATGTTTACTTTGTTGTGTTTGTGTTTGTCTTTATGTGTATTTGTATTTTTATGTGTATTTTTAAATAATAAAGAGAGATTTAAAAAAAAAAAAAAAGGAGAGTACCACATCTATCAAGTCTTGAAAGAGTCTATACCTTCCTTCTAGTGCTCCTCGAACCCTTCTCCTCTTCCCTGCTTGGTGAGTCCACTCTTCCTCTCTGCAAAACCCAGCTTCTCCCACCCCCATCAACACCCGAGTCACAGTTAGTCCCATTGTGCTGATAGGGCAACTGAGCTGGAGGAATAAAGTTACTTAGGGGTGAGTTCCCGCCCGGTGAGGGATTAATTTGCAAACGCATTTTCGAGATGTTGCAACCGGGACATTGGCAACAGGGGGGTCGTTTCACATTTCTTCCGGAAAGGGGTAAATCCAGATTAAATGGCAGTGGGGGCATGGGCATTCGGATGCCAACAACATTGTGTGGGTGCTGCAAAATACACACACACACACACACACATATATAGCATAGATGAGGGGCACCCCCACACACACAATAAACACCCATTGGGTAGCATCCTTGCTCTCAGGCAGGCAACCCCAAACTTGGCCTCCAGATGATTTTGGCCTACAACTCCCATCATCCCTAGCTAACAGGACCAGTGGTCAGGGATGATGGGAATTGTAGTCCCAAAACATCTGGAGGGCCGAGTTTGGGGGTGCCTGCTCTAAGGCATTCAGTTTTCGAATGTTTCGCCTTGGTTTTCGAATGTTTCCGAAGTCACACAGACCTCCAAAACGGATCAAATGTGGCGCTTTTGTTTTTGCTATTTATTCTGCGCTTTTGTTTCCGAGGCTTTTTCGGTTAATTTGTTTTTGTGACTGTGTAGAACCAAGTTCAGCTACTGATTGATTGAACGACTGTGTGACTGCAGAAATGGATAAAAAAGCCCCCCCCCCCAACAATGGCTATCATCAGTGGAGGTAAGAAAAAAAGTTGTTTTTAATTTTTATCATCTACATTGTCTTATTCCGTTTATAGTACAGCACATTGATTATTGCTTTCATCTGATGGACCGATGGTCTTGTTAGAGAGTAAAATCCATGTTAAATTGCTGTTTTAGGGGTTGTTTTTAAAAGTCTGGAACGGATTAATCCGTTTTGCATTACTTTCTATGGGAAAGCGCACCTTGGTTTTGGAACGCTTTGGTTTCGGAACGGACTTCCGGAACGGATTAAGTTTGAGAACCAAGGTACTACCGTATAGGATTTTCCATGGGATCCTGCTGCCTTTCACTGTTCCAATACCTTGCAATGTTACCGGTATTTTCTCTTTGCTTCCATTTGTGTGTATGTGTCTGTTTCTGCGCTTCCATTGTTTTCCTCATGTGGAGGTCAGGATAGAGATTAGTTCCCTTTTATCTTTTGTAACAGCTGCACAGCAGGCATAATTTCAACAGGCACATGGAGATGCTGCATCTCTTTTACTCCTGCCGCATGAGACAAGCCAACGTAGGCAAGCAAAAGCTGCACCTGTTGAACTTCTGCTTGCCGTACATCTGCCCAAAACACAGAGCCCCAGCCACCACAGGGCGGGGCGATGGACCAGTAAGCCACTGCACACGACCGTCCCCATGCTGCGTTTCTGTCTCTTTCAGCTCCAGGCGACCTCGCGGTGACAGCAAAGCAGCCAAGCCGGTTCGGCTGCTCCTAAGCGAGAGAAGACAGAGCAGGCCTGAAGCTGCCCTGCCTTCGCCTGCAGGGTTTGGATTCGTCCCCTACCTACCAGCATGGCAGCTATGGGGGCAGAGAATCCAGCAGGAACCCTGATCTAAGCCGGCAGAATAAGGGATGAGGGCCTGGCAGCGTTTAAAAGCCGGCAGGATGCGAAGGGGGGAAAGGGAACGGGGAACAGGAACTTGTGCAGAGCTTCCCGTCGATAAAGCTGCGGGAAAGGAAAAGTCAAGTCAATGCAGCCCCGCTCAGAAAATTCCCGGCATGCATCCCACCTTCCTACTCAGCTGCCGTGGTGCTTCTGTTAAGGGCGAACTGCTAAATGATGATGTGCCCCACTTCCGAATCCTACACAGACTGTCAAAAGTTATTTAGTTCCTAAGAACGTAAGAGCATGCCCTCCAACATTAAAATTAATAATAATAATAATAATAATAATAATAATAATAATAATAATAATAATAATAATTTTTTTAATTTATACCCCGCCCTTCCCAGCCAAAAAAAAACCGGGCTCAGGGCAGCTAACACCAATTAAAATCACAGCAAAAAAACATAAACACAATCAATTTAAAATAACAGATTAAAATACAAATTTAAAAATTCAATATTAAAACTGCAGTCTCATTTTCAAATAACCCACCAATAAAAGAATGAAGCATAAATATTAAACAGAAACCAACCCAAAGGCCAGGTGGAACAGCTCCGTCTTGCAGGCCCTGAGGAAAGATGCCAAATCCCGCAGGGCCCTGGTCTCTTGTGATAGACTGTTCCACCAAGTCGGGGCCAATACTGAGAAGGCCCTGGCCCTAGTTGAGGCCAACCTAGCATCTTTGTTGCTTGGGACCTCCAAAAGATTATTATTTGAGGACCTTAAGGTCCTACACGGGACATACCAGGAGAGGCGGTCCCTTAGGTACAAGGGTCCTAAGCCGCATAGGGCTTTAAAGGTCAAAACCAGCACCTTAAACATGACCCTGTACTCCACCGGGAGCCAGTGCAGCTGGTAAAGCACTGGATGAATGTGGTCCCGCGGCAAAGACCCGGTAAGGAGCCTCGCCGCGGCATTCTGCACCCGCTGGAGTTTCTGGGGCAGCTTTAGGGGCAGCCCCGTGTAGAGCGAGTTACAATAATCAAGTCTGGAGGTGACCGTCGCATGGATCACTATGGCCAGATCAGGGCGAGAGAGGTAGGGGGCCAACTGCTTAATACGGCGGAGATGGAAAAATGCCACCTTTGCTGTGGCTGCAACCTGTGCCTCCATGGAAAGAGAGGTGTCGAAATAGGGATGTCTTAAAGGAAAGCGGGACATTTCGGCGTCAAATCAGAAACCGGGACGGCTTCGTAAATCCAGGAATGTCCCTGGAAAATAAGAGATACTTGGGGGGTCTGGACTAATGGCCCACCTAGTCAAGTACCCCGTTCTCACAGTGGCCAACCAGATGCCTGTGGGAAGCCCACATGAGTGCAACAGCGCTCTCCCCTACTAGTGCTCCACGAGTTTACAGTACACAGGAAATACCAGGGCCATCCCAATACATTTTGGCACACTGTGCTGAGAAGGCGGCAGCGTGCGATGAGCTCCTCGTAGGCCAGATCTGCTGCCCCTGCAGATCCTGCCGCCTGAGGCGGTTGCCTCGCCACGCCTCGTGTGTGTGCCGGTCCTGGGTACTACACAGTCCTCGTGGAAAGAAGCAATGAGCAGTTTTATTTTCCGTGAGTTTGTTGCTGGCCTAGGCAGGCTGGCCAGCCACCCCCTTGGCCCAGTCACCTTCTCCCATTGCATTGCAAGGAACACCACCAAGGAGCACCCCAGGAGAGGCAGCCAGGCTAGGCCTTGCTCTCCAGCAGCCATTGCACATGCCAATATCTGCTCACGAGCATCACCGTTGTTGTGCAGGCCAGGAGCAGGCACCAGGCAAGTGTTGGTGGGGTTTGGAAATCACTTTTATTTCATTCTACAAATATAAATGTATAACAAAACCAAATACATACCCATATAAAGAGATTACTCTGAATCTCACAACCTCCCCCCATGGGTCCTAATGTCAACATTTTCAACTGCATATTATATCATCATCAATGTTTTATATGGATGGGACACGGGTGGCGCTGTGGGTTAAACCACAGAGCCTAGGGCTTGCTGATCAGAAGGTCGACTGTTCGAATCCCTGCGATGGGGTGAGCTCCCGTTGCTCGGTCCCAGCTCCTGCTCACCTAGCAGTTCGAAAGCACGTCAAAAGTGCAAGTAGATAAATAGGTACCGCTCTGGCGGGAAGGTAAACAGCGTTTCCGTGCGCTGCTCTGGTTCGCCAGAAGTGGCTTTGCTTTGTCATCCTGACCACATGACCCGGAAGCTGTACACCGGCTCCCTCGGCCAGTAACGTGAGATGAGTGCCGCAACCCCAGAGTCGGACACGACTGGACCTAATGGTCAGGGGTCCTTATGTTTCATATCTGTCCATATTATCCATAGTATTTGTTACATTACAAGTGAGATTACAATCCTGCTAATGTTTCCATCTGCTTACAGTGGCCTCCTAAATAAATTATAATTTTTTCCCATTCTTTCTTAAAGTTTTTGTCTTCTTGGTCCCGGAGTTTTCCAGTCAGTTTTGCCATTTCAGCGCAGTCGAATCTCTGGTAGGGATTCTTTCTTCTTTCCATCTCTAGGCGAATAGCATCCATACTGCTGTTGTCGCATACATGAAGAGTCTTTTCTTTTCTTTTTAAATTTTTTTTAAAATTAAAATTTAAACTTTATTACAGAAAACAACAACAACGATACAATAAGAAAAAAAGAAAAAATCAACAAGAGATACATGACATCATGCTTTGTTGTTGTTCAGTCGTTCAGTCGTGTCCAACTCTTCGTGACCCCATGGACCAGAGCACGCCAGGCACCCCTATCCTTCACTGCCTCTCGCAGTTTGGCCAAACTCATGTCAGTAGCTTCGAGAACACTGTCCAACCATCTCATCCTCTGTCGTCCCCTTCTCCTTGTGCCCTCCATCTTTCCCAACATCAGGGTCTTTTCCAGGGAGTCTTCTCTTCTCATGAGGTGGCCAAAGTACTGGAGCCTCAACTTCAGGATCTGACATCATGCACAATGCTGCAAATAAACTTGTATACGTATTTTCACACTGTATTCTAAAAAGAGAAAAAAGAAATAAGAAAAAGTAAGAAATAGAAATTATATATATAGATAGATAGATAGATAGATAGATAGATAGATAGATAGTAGTGAATTACTACACCTTCACTCTTTAAACAACTTAGCATATGGATCATATTTAAAAGAATTTAATAAAAGACTTCCACCTCTTTCCCACACAGCACTCATTTGTCTTGTTCGAAAATACTCTGTCCTTCATTATTTTTCCTTCCTTAAATTCTCTCTTAAACTGTCAGTTTCCCGCAGGGTTAATCTAAACACAACCAAATTTTTGTACCCGGATCCTGTTTACCTAGATATTCGTTAAGGCATTCCCATTTCTCTGGATTATATCCTTTGGTTTTTGCCATATTAAATCCGTCAATTTTGCTAATTCCAAATACTCACATAGCTTAAAACAAAATAAAATAAAAAATTCCTTCCAGTAGCACCTTAGAGACCAACTAAGTTTGTTCTTGATATGAGCTTTCGTGTGCATGCACACTTCTTCCGGTATCTTCAGGTATCTTCTTCAGGTGTCTTCAGGTATCTGAAGAAGTGTGCATGCACACGAAAGCTCATATCAAGAACAAACTTAGTTGGTCGCTAAGGTGCTACTGGAAGGAATTTTTTATTTTATTTTGTTTTGACTATGGCAGACCAACACGGCTACCTACCTGTCACATAGCTTAGTTAACCATTCCCTTTGTTGGAATGTAATTTCCTTTCCAATGGCTTGCTATTAATATTCTCGATGCTGTTGTTGCATACATGAAGATATTAGTTTTGTCACTAGGGATATCATTGTACAGAATTCCTAATAAATATGTTTCTGCCCTTTTGGTGAATTATATTTTTTTATCAATTTTCTAATCTCTTCATGAATCATATCCCAAAATTTCTTGATCTCTGGGCAGGTCCACCACATATGGTATAATGTGCCTATCGTTCTGTTACATCTCCAGCATTTATTACTGATTTATTTATTTATTTATTTTTGCCAATCTATGTGGTGCCAAATACCACCTGTGGTGCATCTTCATATAATTTTGTCTTAGTAAGTAGCAGGCTGTAAAATTTATGTTTTTCATCCAAAAAAATTCCAGTCTTTATAATCAATTTCATAACCTAGATCTCGTTCCCACTTTTGCATATTCTTTTCTTTAATTTCTTGTTCTAATTCAACATTATCTAATAATTTGTACATTTTGGAGAGTGTATTTTGGTTATTCTGAAGAACTACTTTTTCTAATTTTGTTATTTTATTCCCAAACCCCCTAGTCCTTATATCTTTCTCATACGTCGCTTTAAGCTGAAAATATTCTAACCAATTTATTCCCATTATTTTAATATCTTCGTAAGCCTTTAATTTAGTATTCCCATCTGTTCCTTCTATAATATCTCTATACATTGGCCAGGTGTTTTTTAATGTATTGCTTGCCTATCTTTCTCTCTCATTTTTTTGTTAACAATTTCGATTTATCTTTATTCAGTTTAAATCCTGAGACTTCGCCAAATTCTTTCATTATTGCTAATGCTTTCTGAATACTTTCTACTGGTGTTTCAGTTGTTATAATCATGTGATCTGCGAACGCTTTAACTTTGTAACATAGTGATCCCAAATTTATGCCCCTTATTTATCTTTTCTTAATGATATTAGTAATGTTTCCAGTGTCATAATAAACAGGAGTGGTGACAAGGGGCAGCTTTGTCTTGTCCTTCTTTCAATATTAAATCCCTTGGTAATTTCATTATTTATAATTAATTTTGCTTTCTGTTCTCTGTAAATTGTGTGGATTCCATTCATAATTTTCTTCCCTATGTTCAAACTTTCATATATTTTGATTAGGAAGCTCCATGAAACACTATCGAATGCCTTCTCGGCATTCCCCAAATCCTTTGCCCAGTGTATCATTGCACATGTAATGTTTCCTTGCAGGCACCAGGCAGAGTGGTGGGCAAGTGCTGGTGGGATTTTGGAAAACCGGTGCCCCAAGGTGTGAGGGTGCCCTTTCCCCAGCACAGCACGAAGACCCAGCCAGCCATCCAGTTGGCTTCCAAATGTGAAACCGGGTGTCTGGGTGAGGTGCTCTCTCCTCCTTCACCTCTCACAGGAAAACGTCCTTGTGGCTGGCCCTGAAAACAGGTGCTGGGCCTGAGCGATGGCTTTCATACACAGCTTCCTCTTTCCACGAAATCCCTGCCGGAGGAACATCCCCACCGTTGTGGGGAAGTGGCCTTCCTAAGGGGGGGGGGACTTCTCTTTTGATTCATTTCCTGTGGATGGCTAGACTCAAGTTCCCAGGCTTGCCACTTCCCCAAACGGCGACAAGAAATTGCATGGTGTAGGACCAGCAGATGGACTTCTCTTTTCTCAGAGGGGACATCAGGGGCTGGGCCTGCTTTGCGAAGTCAGATCGCAGGCCCCCTTGGGAGACTGGAAGCCCTAAATATCGGAGTACAGTAATGTTTCCTCTGGGCTAGAACACTGTGGCCATCAAACTATTAACCACCTCAGGTTGGTCAATCCCTCTTCGCTCAGTATAATAAGCCGATAAGGCAAGGGTTGAGCATACATTAGGTGTGTCCCCATTTGTTCAGTCACCTTGGTTACATCCTCAGGCCTTGGCAACTGAAATCGACCCAACTGAAACTAGAGCGGGTGAAACTATGGAGACCTCCAAATACAGATTCAACGGTTGCGTCTGAGTCAGGGCAGACATGGGGTTTGTTTTTTAATCCTCTGTGAGCTTTGAGAACATGTCACAGAGAGCCCTCTAGGGTTCTGCAATGTCCCCAGGCAGGCCAGATTGCAAAAAGCCCTGAAGGAACCGCAAAAGCTCTGCTGGGGGTGGCACTGCAAGGATGCAATGGCGCTGGAAAATAACTGCTTATTCCTTGACACCACAGACAACGAGGAGGCTCCAACTAGCGTTTTCAATCAGATTTATTGTGCTGCAGCTATCTTCCTTCCTGCTTGGTTGCCCTTTGCTCCCTAAATTACCAAGGAACCTGTTGGGATAAGCTAAGCGGAAAAGGGTGCTGAGGAGGAAGGGTGTCAAAGGCTTGACTCATCTTCATATTCCGCAGAGTGACTCGTGCCAGCTGCGGCAACTGGAAATTCCCCAAGGCTGTCTGGACTCCTGGGGATTCCACGAGCCTCCTGAGATGGACCCCCCCCCCCACCTAACCAGCAGATCCATCTCAGCAGGGGGGAACCAGATGCAATGAGACTAAGAGCGCCTCCGGACATGCGAACCACGTGTATGGAAACTTGTGAAGCAAGCAAATCAGGACGAGCGCAAGGCAAATGCTCGTTGTCAACCAACCACCCCATAAACTAGTCAGAAGGAATGCTCGATAAAAGTCAGATAGGATCTAACTTGTGTTAACTTTTGTGCAAGCAAATCTCGATGAATGCTCAGCAAACAGGCCATCTGGAAGAGTCCAAAACCTCAACAGGAAGCAATTAGATCAGGGGTCAGCAAGGTTTACCTCGCCTGAGCCGGAGATCCCTCCGTGGGCCGGATTGCGAGCATGCGTGATTTCCGGCGTCTGCATCAACGTGATTTCTGGCGTTGCGGAAGTGAGTCCCTGCGCCATGCCGGTTTAGCACAGCGTGCGGGGACTCGCCGAGCAGGCAGCTCAGTTCAGGGGCAGCTCGTGGGCCAGTTAAACGACCCCTGTCGGCCGCTTGTGGCCCATGGGCCTTAGGTTGCCGACTCCTGAATTAGATCGACAGAGATGTCAGAATACCCCACTCCTCCCCCCCCCCTTTCAGACTGAGAATACGAAGCAAAATGTGTGACGAGTTGGTTTTTATTTTTATCAGGGATGTTGGAAGCCCCCTCTAGTATCTTTAAAAAAAAATGAAGTGGGGTGCAGACCTTTGAAATAAGTCAGTACGCTCAGATGGCTGTAGGCTAACCACAGATGCACCTGTTCGGAAGGGTGCATCACCTGCAAGAAAACGATGCGTGCAGCAAACTTCAAGTGCGTTTGAATGCTTGCAGATGCTATATGAAAGCGCTTTTTTTCGATCGTGCAGTCTGCGTGTGTGGCGCTATGCGACTTTTCACAGCTGCAAAAGCAACAGGATTTACACGCAAAGGGGAAAAAAGAGAGCATGCGACGGTTAAAATTCCACTGGGAGGAGAGTCTCCAGCACAGCCAGACAAGTGTGGGAGTGAATTTGGCAAGCCTGCATTTCCTGTGTCCAGAGCTCAGCCGAACCCACCCAGTTGTTCTGAGATGCTGCTTGACCCAGCATTTACGCAAAGGCAGGGGGCAAGCGGGTTTAACCCCTGCTAAATCTCAACAGTGGGAGATGTTGGGAATCAGGAAGACTGAAGGAAAACAAGGCACTGAGCCTGGCAAGATCATGCCTGCCATTGCTGCTCACATTTTTATCAACAAGTCTGAAGGCTTAGAATCCTTCAAAATCAAGTAGGGGAAAAATAAGAAAATTGAAAGCCTTGTTCGTTTATATATCTAAAAACAGTGTTGTTGTTTTTCTGGGGGAACGCAGGGGTATGCATACCCCTAAATATTTTGTGAATGCTTTTGTCCATTTACTGTATTTATTTCCCCCGAATTGAACTATAAAATGGTGATTTTCTTGAGTCAAATTGAGAGTACCCCTAAACATTTTTAAAGAAAAAGAGCACTGTCTAAAAGTGTGTGTGTTTCAGTTTTAATAAGTAAAAACAGGTGGCTTCCAGCCAGAAGTGGCATTAATGAAAAATATGATATTCTTCAAAAGTGTCAGGGAGCAGTGAACAAGAGTCCACAACAAAATGTTGCAGTTTGCCCTGGTTTGCATGTGTGAACCTGATCCTGTGGCTGAATTGGTTGGGCAAGGGGGAGAGTTAGTATCAAAGGAAGGAGTCTTTGTTCTAACTTGGGTCTTATTTCATGTTTGTATGTTATGTGTGTTTTAAGGTCCTGAACGTTTAAAAATGCACCCAGTCTGCATGCCAAGTCACTGGAACAGGAGTTCAGCATGTGACTGAGTCACTGGGTTAGCCTGGAAGTGCAAAGAGACAATTTAATTAGACTGACTCTGCTGGCCCCAGGGGTTTGTCCGTGAAGCGAGGTCCAAGTCCAGTCCTGGGTCTAGGGGTCCAAAGGAGGTCAGTCCGGCAGAGAGTGAGGCAGGGAGCAGGTCAAGGTCCAAGGCAGGTGCAGGCACGAGGTTGCAGGTTGAGCATACGCTTGCAACTAAGTTGCTCACGCAACTAAGTTGCTCACGCAACTTGGGCTGGGTCTGGCTGGCTTTTATCTGGCCCTATGCTTAAGGCGGCCCCGATCCTCCGGAGACTCGCCTCTCCTCCGGGCCTGGAGGCGAGCACTCCTCCTGCAGACACTTAGCTCTCTTCGCCTCTCTGTCCTGAGCCTCTGTAGCTCAGGAGAGGCTGGTGGGTTACTGGACCCAGGGGCTGCCTCAGCTTCCTCTGAAGAGGCTGGGAGTGGAGCACCTGCAGGCAATGGGTCCTCCCTCCCATCAGGAGCCAGAGCAGACTCCGCTGATGCCTGCACCTGGGGATCCAGCACAGGTGGGGATCCTTCAGGCTCAAGCCCTGGCCCCGGCTCAGCTGGTTCTGGAGGCGGGGAATCCTGTGCAGGCTGGGATCCCTCAGGTTCAGCATCAGAGTCTGACTCCCAGGCCATCACACTGACCTTTGCTGCAACCTGAGAGGTGTGGGGAATTTTTTGAGTGGGGATCCAAACTAACTTCAGCCTCACCTGCAAAATTAACAGTACGCTATATGGGCAGGGCCAGGGGCATCTTGCCCATAGAGGCAAGTGGCGCGGGGCACCAGGGCGCCATGTTCTGGAGGGCGCCAGGGAAGAGGCGGAGGCTGGATGCGGCACCTCCCAGCATCAGCTCACTGCCCTCGCCCGCCTCTGCCATGCTGCGCCAAAGCAGCGCCACGTCCGGAGCCTCCGCCTGCTTCCCGGCATCATATCGCTGCCCTCACTGAAGCAGCGCCTCTTCCCCGCCAGGAGCCGCCCTCCAGCTGCTGCCTGCCTCCTCCAGCCCCGCAAAGCTGCCAGCAGCGCCGTAAAAAGGTTGGAAACTCTGGGAAATTGGGGGGCGGGGGCAACCACCGGAGGGATCTTTGCACCACGGCGCCGGATATACTTAAGACGGCCCTGGGCAGGGCTGCTGTAGACTATTCTCAGTGAAGCCCTACAACCTGCAGTACATGTATAGCAATGAACTATGCTGCAGAATTGCTGCGTACAGCTCCACCCGCAATATGGGACTAAAAAGAAGAGTTTTCTCCCCTCCCCCTGCCCCCAAACAGGCAGCATCCTGTGTCCACCCCAAAGATACTGCAGACTTGGCGTTCCCCTCAGCCTGCCAATACCTCCCTCTTGTGCTCTTTTGATACCCTTCCCCGAAGATTGGATCTGTAAAGATTTTGAGAGATACCAAAAGCTCTGATCCCTGCAGAGCAGATTCGCATCAAACTTGGGATGGTGGTGGAATCCTGGGGCATAATTCTTTCAGAAATCCTTTCAGAGTCAGCTGCCTTGGATAAACTGAACAGGCAAGAGATGCCATCAGGGGAGGACTGGGGGGGGGGGAATAGGGACAGAAGTGCAAGCCAAATTAGCAGCAAGGCCCACAATTGCAGCAGGGTTATCTTACTACATTTTGAAGCCCTTACTTACTGTGTGTGTGTGTGTGGGGGGGGGGGTCCTTAGGACCATACAACTAAAACGACCAATTGCACCTTAGCTGTCGGGGGCAACTTAACACAGTTTAGCTACCTATTAATATAATTTCACCCTCCCCTCATGCATAGTTGCAAATGAGCCCCCTAAACCGGGCAGGGGCATGGAAGGGGCGCCAGATGCCCGTCTCATGCCAGTCTTTTATCTGAAAAATGGCACGGGGGAAGATATAAAAACCAGGGTCCCTGCGGCTGTTTTGAAAGCAAAACCACAAACCGCAATTTGAAATCTTCCTAGATATTTTAAATCAGTCTGCAACAGGCATAAGCAAACTCTAGCCCTCCAGATGTTTGGCACTACAATTCCCATCATCCCTAGCTAACAGCACCAGTCCAGTGGTCCGGGATGATAGGAATTGCAGTCCCAAACATCTGGAGGGCCAGAGTTTGCCTATGCCTGGTCTGCAACAAGCTGCTAGGAAAATGTGCAGTCAGTGTCAAAATTCCACGCTGTTCCACTTTCTTTTCCACGTGAGTAACACGTAGCAAGAGGTACACCCAGAAACACATTTTTAACATCAAATGTGAAAATGGTTGTTTTGAATATGGCAGAATAACAAAGACTTTGCACAGTGCTGTGCTGAAATGTGTCCTCCAGTTACTTGAGTTTTCATCCTCTGCAAAAAAAAGAAAAAGAAAAAAAATTGTTACCTGTACTTTGTCTTTTGCATCATTCTCAGGGTTCTTTAGAAATTCAGTGGCTGCGAGATTTTGAGCTTTCCTTACTGCTGAGAGGTGGGTAAGGGTGGTGTATGTTTTTCTTTCTGGTAAACATTTCTCAAGCACATGCACAGCCTCCTTGGTTGCCCACACTTCCTTACAAGACAGATTGCCTCATAAAGGTTTCCCCTGAGCTGTAGCTGAAACCTGGGCACCTGGGGAGGCTGCAAAGTGCAGACTGCTGGTGAGATGATTTGTAGACTGAAGGAACTGCCATAAACGAATATCCTTGGCCACCTCAGAAGTTAAGGTAAGTGCAACAAAAACCACATAATTCACTAAAAAACAACAACCTCAAATGCAACTTGTTTTCTCATTAATTGATGGGAAAAGCTGGTGGGTGAAGGAAGAGGCAGCTGTAGACCTGCAGTGCCACCTCCTTTGAAATGCAAAGTCAGCAATGAGACAAGCTTGAGAGATGACACCTGCAAACCCTACAGCTCCCTTGACATATGGAAGATTTAAGGAGAAAGAAACGTTAGGAACTTAAGAGCCCTATGGGATCACGCCAAGGAAACCATCTAATCCACATCCTGTTTCCCACAGTGGCTAACTAAACGCCTCCAGGGAAACTCAAGAGCAGGACGTGAAGTCAACAGCCACCCTTCCCTACTGTTGGCTAGCCTAGTATTTAATCACATAGCACCTCCCAACACGGAGGCTAATTAATAGTTGCGTGATTGATAGCTGTTGATAGACTTGTCTTCCCCAGTCGAATGTTTCACAGCTTCTCTGGAGCTACCGTGAATAACCTGATGTGCCTAAGAGTTCTTAATTTTTGTAATGCAGGGGGATTTTTAAAAATGAAAATTGCCAGGCCTTTGGCTGGCCTACATATAACACATTCCCTGCCCTGGGAACAGAGAAAAAGCGAGTCTGCCCATTCTCAGAAAAAACTCTCCTCTTTTATTATGTTCCACATCTTTCAGGGCTGGCCCAGACCCTCTAAGTGTCCCTATTTTCCAGGGACAGTTCCAGATTCATAGATGCCGTCCCAGTTTCTGATTTGATCCTGGAATGTCCCGCTTTTCCTTAGGATGTCCCTATTTTCATTGGAGAAATGTAGGAGGGTATGGAGTTAGGAGACCCCCAAGCCAAGGAGATAAGTAACTATACAACTTTTAGGTGATATCTCAAGGCAGCCCTACATAAGGAAGTTTTTATGCTTAGGTTTTCATTATGTTTCTATATATGTTGGAAGCTGCCCAGTGGACGTCCCTCTCTCCATCGGGAAATGTTGGAGGGTATTCGGCCTGCGAAGCCTGCCTTCCGAGTTCGCCAGGAAATCACACATTTCCCACCATTACAACTCCAGGTGCGTACTTAAAGAGGGCGGACGGGGAGCCGGTTAACGCCACTGCGGCGGAGGAACGAAAACCTCCGCATATGCTCAGGAGAACGGCGTCTCTTGCTTCTCGCGCAGAAGCCTCCCTGCCCCATACCAAAGGCTCCGGCTCCCTCGGATCGAGACCCACCCCCAACTCGCCCCTGCGCTTTCCCTTCTCTGGTCGAAGTCGGGAAAAGGCGCAGCCCCGTCCCGGCGGCGCTTTCTGAGCCGCCCCGATCGCTTCACCCGGCCCCGATGCTTGAGTTTTGGCACCGGACCGGAGCCCGCCCGCCTTGCCGAGCGCGCCCCGGGCCTGTCTCCCTCGCCCAGCCGGCCCGCGTGACTCATCCGGCTGCCGGCCCCCCGGAAAGGGCGGCTCCTCCCAGGGCAACCGGTGGGGCTGGGCCGGGACGCGCTCCTCCTCCTCCTCCCTCCCCGTTCGGGCGCGGGGGCGGGGAGAGCCGGGGCGGGGCAAGAGCCGGGCTGAGCGAGCGCGCCAGACGGCCGGGGAGCTGTGCGCCGGGAGGGTCCCCCTCTGGCATCTCCAAACGCGCCCTGGGCGCACCGTCCTTTCCTTGGCTCGCCCTACGTGCGCGGATCGAGGCTCCCGCGACGAGCTCAGGCACCGGATGCCGTTCCCCGGCGGCTTGTGGTGGTTGCTGTGCTGCAGGCAAGGTTTCACCTTGCTCCGACGCGACTATGGCGAGGCAGGCAAAGGGGGGGCGGACGACGACGAAGCTGAGGAGTCCTTCGAATTGCGCAGCAAAGGCGACGAGGTGAGTTTGGCAGCTCCCGGAGTTACTTGCTGCGCCCTATTCCCGCCGGGGGGCTGCAGCTTCTGCAGAGCTTGCCGGCAGATCTCACTAATTTTTTTTTTTTTAACCTTGCGCTTTTGCGAGGAGCCCGCGTGCCTTAACTCGTCCCCACGCCCCCGATACCGGGGGGGGACGGACGGGACCAAGAGGACAAAGTCTTCTGAACGCGCCTGGGACGAAAGTTCGCGCAGGTTAACTGCGGGTTCGCCTTTGGAAGCTCTGTCCTGTGCGTCGTGGGGGGGGGGGTGCGGATTGCTCGCTTTACTCAGTGTAAAGGAATTCGCTTGAAACGTGTTCGGAGGCTGTACTGAGCCTTGACTCATGCAGCCCTGGACCTGCGTTCTTCATTTGCAAAGGAGCAAATGAAGGTGGATCCAAGGAGGGCTGGCGCAGTAGAAATCAGTGCATATAAACTTCTTCAGGCGCTTTTGCACCTAGGTTATATGCTCTTTGGAGCCGATCTAACCTGCAGGATAGCACTCCCGGCCCCATCGGCGTGATTGTCTCCATCCTGTAAGCAGTTTGGAAGCCATCCCCAAGGCAGCACTGCCCCGTCTCCTCATCCTCCCAATTTCGGGGGAGGGTGAGCTTTCTCCGGATAGGTAGCGTCAACTAAGTCGCAGGAGTGATTTGCTGGCAACGTGAGTTGGGGAGCGGGTGTCTCCTCATATTCATAATCCTTATGTAATTCTACAGCCATGAATTATGCAGAATGAGCTGTTGTCTTGGCTGCTTGGGCACCTCTTGCTCCCAGCCCATTTCATTTTCACCGTGGGCAAAAGGAAGTCATGGAGAGCTGAAGCCTAGCCAGCTTCAAGAGTGACAGAGAGCAGGGCTGCCTTTTGGCTGGCCCGGACACAGGGCCCTTCACAACACGACCGGAGTTCAGAAAGAAGCCATTCATCTCCCCCACCCTGCATTCCCCTCTGCTTTCTCCCTGGGAAGCAAAAGGGGCACCGCCAATTCCTCCCTCTATTGCCCTATTGCCCACCTAACCGCCTCTTCCAGAATAGGACCCAGACCAGCTCCGAAGGATGAATTTCTTGACATCAGCTGAAGCCGTAGCCGTAGATTTGTGCCGGTTGATTTTTACAGGAATAGTGATGCTTGCTCTAGGGCAGAACGAGACTGTTCCCTCTAATAAAAGGTTTCCTTTCTCTGACCTAGTACTTTGGATACTAGGCATACCTTTGCACTTGTGTGCTTCCTCTGCAAGAGATCCGGAGAGCAGCAACACAAGAGCAGGGACTTTTCTGTGGTGGCTTCGCCTGGCGCCTTCATTACCTATCATTAGGCACCGGGCAAAAACACTCCTCTTCTCCCAGGCCTTTGGCTAATTAAGCAATCCATGGGCTTTTAAACAGTGTGTGGGGGTTATTGTTTGTTACGATGGTATTTTTTAATGTATTTTTACATTGTAAACCACCCCGTGATCCTTGGACGAAGTGTGGTACAGGCAAAAGGTTGCAGAGAAGCCGGTTGCGGTCTGGCTGGCCAAGGGACTTGAAAAGGTTTAGCTTAACCCGAAGCTGGATCTGCTGGGAAAATTGAGAGTCTTCTCTCTCTCTCTCACACACACACACCTTTCTGCTCTGAAACTTCTCCAGTCAGAAAGGCAGGTCCTATCACGAGGAACGGGACGTGACACGTTGGAGGCGATGCATCACTGCAGCCTGGAAGGAACAGGTTTGGGGTTCTCCAGATCTCCGTGTTATTAGACGTCCGTGGAAGAGGAAGCTCTAGCCCTGGGTTTGGAGGAGGGGGAAGGGACCTCCAAGCTGGACTGCGCAGCAAGTTGTAGCCTTGGTTTGCCAACACATTGCTGCCTCTGGCTGCATTTGCAGGTCCTGTTGCCCTCCCAAGAGGAAACAAAATTTGGGGCGGTAGATGATTTGGCTGAAGGCATGAAAAGGCTGCGTCACAAATCCCGGAGACAAGTTGTTGGGGGGCTAAATATACGCATGCTGCTTGAAGCGGATTGCCTCCCCTTCCTTTGCTCTCCCGTGGCTGGGGAGCACCTCCTATTTAATCCTGCTTAGCAGTAAAATCGGAAGCATGTATGTCCAGCTAAAGAAGGAATGGAGAAACTGTGGCCCTCTAGATGCTGTTGGGCTACAGTTCCCATCTCAGTTCTCCAAGGAATATGGCCACTGGTGGTGGAAGATGGGAGTCCATCAACAGCTCCCCAGCCCTCTCCATTTGCACCCTTCCCATGTTGAGAAGAAAAGTACCTCCATACCTGGAGCTTCTGTTTAATTACCATGGCTAATACCTTCTGATAGGCCCATTTATAGAGGATAGGTCCAATCCCATTTCAGAGCCATCTAAGCCCATGGCCATTGTCTCTTGTGGCTGTAAGTTCAACGCATTGTGTCAGGACTGGGGAACTTGCGGCCCTTCAGCTGTTCCTGGACTCCAGCTCCCATCAGCCCTAGCCAATGTTTAGGGATGATGGGAATTGTGGTCTAGCAATGCATTGTGTGACTTTCTTTTGTCTGTCCCCAGTCTGCTGGCCGACCAATTTAACAGGGTGACCCTCAGTTTTAGCATTGAAAGGGGTGGGGAAATTCCCCCTCCCCAATACCATGCCTGATTTTGCACACCTCTGTCTTAACCATCCTTGTCTGTCAGCCTGGATAGCTCAATTGGTTGGAGTGTGGCGCTGATAACGCCAAGGTTGCAGGTTTGATCCCCGTATAGGTTAGCTGCATATTCGTGCATACATAATCCTCAGGGTCCCTTCCAACTCTACAATTCTATGATTATCTGATTCATTCATTCTCCCCCCCTCAAAAAAAAAGTAATTTCCAAGTGCTCTAGCTTTTTTTTTTTTGGACAGGAGAAATGCTCCAGCTACTCCATCATGTCTTTTAACTATAGCCTTTGTGCGATGCTGCCAGAACCTGTTTTCCCCAACGGGGTGCTACGCCAAAGGAGAGCTGGGGTGGGCGTGAGCTCGCTTACCACTACAAAAGCAGCTTGCCTAGCTGGAGAGACCAGATCCTGAGACCGGTCATCTGATAGGTGTTAACTGGGCGTGCCGTAGTGTCACACACACCTTGCCCTGACCCCTCAGGAAATTTAAGGATTTGGAGCAGGCACCCTCAACCTTCGGCCCTCCAGATGTTTTCGGACTACAATTCCCATCGTCCCTGACCACTGTTCCTGTTGGCTAGGGACGATGGGAGTTGTAGTCCCAAAACATATGGAGGGCCGAGTTTGAGGGTGCCTGACTTGGAGGATGCTATCCAGCTTAGGTTGGCTGGGGTTAGGGTGGTCAGGGAAGAAGGGAGTTGAAGTTTGCCAACATCTGGAAGGCCACAGCTTCCTCACCCCCCAGCATTTGAAATTAGCCAGGTGCCAGGCACGTTTTGTGACTGGCGTGGGTCCGATTGCGACCACTTGGAGATCTCTGGATGCCAGGTTGGCAACAGTCACCCCCACCTGGCTGGCCTCTCCAGCTTATTTATTGCATTTATATCCCGCCTCTTTCTCCAAGGAGAACATGGTTCGCCCCCCCTCCAATTAATACCTACAACGATCCTGTGAGGTAGGCTGTGACTGGCCCAAGGTCACCCAGTCAGCTTCATGACCGAGTGCAGATTTGAACCGTGATCTCCCAGGTCATAGTCCGACACTCTTAGCCACTGCATCACCCTGGCTTCCTAGAGTACTTCTGCTGTGCTATGAGCTAAATCAAGTAGGCAAATAAATATGGGGGAAAGCAAAATGTCACTTGGAGAAGGAGCTGAAATATTTTCCTCGAAGCGTGAATTTGTTTTATTCTGGATTTCTTTATTTGATGATTTAATGGGTTGTAAAGCGCTTTGGGATTTCTTCTTCTTTGAGATATAAAGCAGTCTAGAAATGAACTGAAGAAAAAGAAAAAGAAATCTCATTGGGGGGTGGGGGTGGAATGGCGCCTAGACATTATGTTGTGGCGACCGTAACCTAGGTTTTAAAGTGCCATTTGGCAATGAGCTTATATGCCCGAGTTTCCTAACACGGCTCACCCCTGGTTTATGAACAGCAAGGCTCGGAAAGGGACGCCAAATTTCCCCCTTTCAGTAGCTTGTCTCCAAATCCAGTGCTTTTGCCACGCGATTTGATCCAAGGCTTTCTGAAAGAGGAATGCAGAATTTATTTTTCAGCCATGCAAGTTCCTTCATTTCGGGCCCTCAGAATGGTAAGGGAAAAAGCGTCCAGTTCCCTTCTCCATCAGGTTGTGGTGAGAAGTGATCAGACACAACCATGTTTTCACCCGCAGATTCCGCTTTGCCCAAGTGAGAAAATCCACGATTTGTCAACTTGCTCATTTATGTGGATTGTCGTCCGAAGAGTTCCATAAGATGGAACAGTTGCATTTTTAAGGGAGTAGAGTAATCTCTTTCGAAGGAGGCGGGAAAGCTGCTGTAGTCAATGGGTAAACTCTTAACAAAGAGTTTACTATTTCAAAACACTTTATTTCTAAAGTATTACAATGTTCACCTGAACCACAACCCTACCAAAGAAAGCAAAGAGAAGTATCTGGCTCCTTTTTGCTCCCTGCCCCCCCAGTCCCTCACAGTTCAGACTGCTAATCTGAAATATTTCATTTTTAAAATAATAATTTTTATTCATTTTATCCAATATAACAAAACAAACACACAACAGCAAAAGCAAAACGTAACATAAACAGTTAAACGCAACAATAAAACATACTATTTTTATCTAATTTTCTTAACATCTTAATGGGACTTCCTCTGGTCTTCCCTTCCTGGTTTCCATTTTAACTCCTATTTTAAGCAGGTTCATCTTCATATTTAATTTTCCTACCTCTTATTATCCATTTAATCAATTATTCGTTTTATAACCCATTCTTGCCTATTTTCTTAACTATCATATTTATTTTACCCCATCCTTCTTCTTCCCCCCCCTACTATTACTAGTGCTTCGAGGAACCCCTAGGTGTATCCTCTGAATTTCTTATCTTAAACCTTGAAATCATATATTCATTAACTTTTATAATTTTCCCATTTTCCGACTCCCCCACCTCCCCCTCCCCGTCTTGCAATTCCGCTGACAGATCATATTCCCCAACCCCTCTTCAGACCAATATAATCTGAAATATTTCAAGTAAAGGTACTTTTTCGGTTGATTATGGGGGCTTGCAGACTCAAAGAGGGCCCTTCCTTACCATGCAAATTTGAGATAATTGCTACAAACAACCATTAAACTTTTAAAAGCCTTCCTGAGCCTAGTTATTATAGTATGGCCTCATTCACTTCTCCTGGAGAAGAGGGAAGGGATGGACACCTGTCAGAGCAGGGGGAGGGGTGTTTCATTTTCATTTTTCATTTCACATTTAATTTGTATACCGTCTTTCTATTTCACTGTACCCAAGGTGGTTTACAAGCTGAAGAAACAAAGAATGTACACCATATAACAATCCAAACCAATACAAAAATGTGATAATAAAACATAACTTTAAAATAAGCAACTTATATCAAATAAAGTAAGATTCAGCAATCCCTTAGAATAGTATAGAATATTAAATACCAGTATATAAGAATTAAACAGAAATCCACTCTTAACAATTACAGTAGATAATTTCTAAACTATAATCAATAAAAAACAACGGCAAGTCACAGTTTATAAAATAATACAATACAAATTTGAGAAGCAGAGATTGGAGGGTGGGGCAAGGCAGGAGGAAAGGTCTTGCCTGATGGACAGCTGGAAGTCTCTCCTCTTGAGGAGACCTTGAGGAGTCCTGCGTAGGGTTCTCCTTGCCGGAAGCAAATTAGGGCCTTCTCCCACAAAGACTCTGAACAGGGGCGTCGCTGGGGAGGGGCGGTGGGGGCGGTACGCCCCCAGTGACAGGGTGAGCAGCGGCGGGTGGGGGCGACCCCTCCCGCCACTCCCACGCGCCGCTGCGCCCTCCGTCACCCCGGGAGCAGCAGCACACGGATGGGGTGCTGCCGCCGCTTTTTTCGGCGGGGGGGGGGTCGACCAGCGAGGGGGGGTGTCACGCTTGTCACCCCCTCATCGCTGGTCACCACCCCCCGCCGAAAAAAAACCGCGGGGGGGGGGCCGGGAAAGGAAGCAGAGCAGGCGAGTTTAAGCGCCGCTCTGCTTCCTTTTCCCCTTTCCGCTGCTTTTTTTCGGCGGGGGGGGGGCCCGACCAGCGAGGGGGGGTGTCACGCTTGTCACCCCCTCCTCGCTGGTCACCCCCCCCGCCGAAAAAAACCGCGGGGGGGGGGCGGGGAAAGCCTGGAAAGGAAGCAGAGCAGGCGCGTTTAAGCGCCGCTCTGCTTCTTTTCCAGGCTTTCCGCCCGCTTTTTTTCGGCGGGGGGGGGGGCCCGACCAGCGAGGGGGGGTCACGCTTGTCACCCCCTCCTTGCTGGTCACCACCCCCCGCCGAAAAAAACCGCGGGGGGGGGGGCGGGGAAAGCCTGGAAAGGAAGCAGAGTAGGCGCGTTTAAGCGCCTCTCTGCTTCTTTTCCAGGCTTTCCGCCCGCTTTTTTTCGGCGGGGGGGGGCCGACCAGCGAGGGGGGGTCACGCTTGTCACCCCCTCCTCGCTGGTCACCCCCCCCGCCGAAAAAAACCGCGGGGGGGGGCCGGGAAAGCCTGGAAAGGAAGCAGAGCAGGCGCGTTTAAGCGCCGCTCTGCTTCTTTTCCAGGCTTTCCGCCCGCTTTTTTTCGGCGGGGGGGGGGGCCGACCAGCGAGGGGGGCGCGCTTGTCACCCCCTCCTCGCTGGTCACCACCCCCTGCCGAAAAAAAGCCTCGGAAAGGGGGAAATCCCCCCTTTCTGCATACACGTGCGTCGGGAAGTCATGATGACGTCCCGACGCACGCGTCGTGCCCCTCCCCCAGGGGGGTGCCTCTGCGCTGCCGCCGCCCCCAGCAGCGCAGAGGCTAGCGACGCCACTGACTCTGAACCTGCAGTTTCCAGCTCTGGTAGCTTAATCCTGCTAGGAAGTCATCTGAGAAGGGTTCTAGGAGAGCAGTCTCAACTCCTGGTTGTTTCACCAGGCAACGGATGAGTGTTGGCCTAAGACCTGGGAGACCAGGGTCCATATTTCCACTCAGCCATGAAGCTCACCACCACTGACCCCAACCTACCTCACAGGCTTGTTGTGAGGATAATAATGGAAAGCAAAAGAGCCACGGACATCATCTTCAATGTTCGAAATTAGCTAATTGGCCAAGTCAAGATGCCTGGGCTCCAGGATGGCGTCTGACATCTCTACCATCTGGGGATCATTGGATCTGGACTGTTTTCACACACTAGTACCACGTCCTGTAGAATTCTGTCCGTTATATTTTATCTGCACAATCAGAATGAATTTCTGGAACCAAACTGATGTTTTTTCCTTCTTCTGTGCAGCCTGAGTAGGAGTAGTCACCATTAGGAAAAAGATGTGCAAATAGGTCATTATATGTGTCAGGACGTGGGTGGCGCTGTGGGTTAAACCACAGAGCCTAGGGCTTGCCGATCAGAAGGTCGGCGGTTCGAATCCCTGCAACGGGCTGAGCTCCCGTTGCTCGGTCCCAGCTCCTGCCCACCTAGCAGTTCGAAAGCACGTCAAAAGTGCAAGTAGATAAATAGGTACTGCTCCGGCGGGAAGGTAAATAGTGTTTCTGTGTGCTGCTCTGGTTCACCAGAAGTGGCTTAGTCATGCTGGCCACATGACCCGGAAGCTGTATGCCGGCTCCCTCGGCCAGTAGCACGAGATGAGCGCCGCAACCCCAGAGTCAGACACGACTGGACCTAATGGTCAGGGGTCCCTTTACCTTTACCTTTACCTTTATGTGTGGATAAGTTCTTAAGTTCTTAAGCTAGCTCAAGGTTGTCATCTGAACCAGCCAGATGCTTAACAGAATCACAGTCAGTCCATCATTTGGAAAATCATCATCATTCTGTATTCGACCGTCAGTCAGAAAAAATACATTTATCCATACAGAATTAAAACATTTAAAACATCTAAAGGAACTTTAGAATAAAACCTAGCCAGCACTAAGATGAAGCTATACAGATAAACCCATGCATTTGGAAAATAAGATTTTAGTGCTTGCCGCGGCAGCACATAAACTGAAATTGGAGCATGGAAAAAATAAGACTTTAGAGCCTTCTTGCCCCAAAATGGCAACCAGACATTCTGTTTTGGTGACTGTGATCTTGGTTTAAGGAGCCATTTGGCCCCTAGCTTATATATCTTGAGTTTCTAACGCTGGTTTGAGCTCTTTGGAGGAAAGTTGGGACAAGAAAGCTATATAATATAATATAATATAATATAATATAATATAATATAATATAATATAATATAATATAATATAATATAGCATTGTTCTGGAAGCACTCTGTGTGTGTGCCGTTTCTAGTGATCAGCTATTATGAAACTGTAGGCTCTGGGTTGCCCTCAACTTGGACACGGGACTGTAGCATTTATTTACCAACCTTTGCATGGGCACCCACTGGAAAGATGCAAAAACAAGGGCAGGGCCTCTTGCACTTTGAATAATTGTGCAGAAGGCGGCATTTCAAGAGTTGTCGCTTGCATGGGACGAAGATGGCCCCATCGGTGCTGCAAACCTTGCTGTTTGGTGCTTTGGGGAAATGGTGGCTCCCGGAAGCTGGCATTCCCCACCCCCATAACACGAGGATAGTTGAGAGCTAAGGGAATCACAGCAAGTCTTATAGTGTTGGGGGATGTGGTGGGATGGCTGCCAGGCAGCGCCGCTTCTGCTGGTCCTCTTTTGCAAGCCCCCTTCTTCCTCTCTGTGTGCCCAGTGCTTGCCCTCTGGGCAGATAAATATAGTGCTGTTAACTATGTGCTGGGCAACAGTGCCAGATTGCAGGCATACTGTGATTTTTTTTTTTTAAAGATACAATACGGCCTGACATATTACAATGGCACTCACGAAATGAAGACAGCTTTTGCTTGTGTCTTCGCCTCCACATACTCGCTGTTTCTTGCTGTCTTTTCAGCCATGATCCTCTTCCTCTGTAGGTTGGGACAACGTTGAAGCTAGGGCTAGCTTGGTGCATGAATTTTAATATGCTTGCAAATGCTAAAGGTTTTAAGCTGAAGAGAGCAAGATGGTGCATGTTGCCGAAACAAAAGGAAACCCAGCAATGTTTTGCATTTTCAAGCATCATCAGAACATCACACTTCTTCTGCTTTGCTGATAATAATAATAATAATAATAATAATTTATTATTTATTATTTATACCCCGCTCATCTGGCTGGGTTTCCCCAGCCACTCTGGGTGGCTTCCAACAGAACATTAAAATGCAATAATCTATTAAACATTAAAAGCCTTCCTAAACAGGGCTGCCTTCAGATGTCTTCTAAAGGTCGGGTAGTTATTTTTTTCTTTGACATCTGGTGGGAGGGCATTCCACAGGGCGGGTGCCACTACCGAGAAGGCCCTCTGCCTGCTTCCCTATAACTTGGCTTCTCGTAGTGAGGGAACCGCCAGAAGGCCCTCGGCACTGGACCTCAGTGTCCGGGCAGAATGATGGGGGTGGAGACGCTCCTTCAGGTATACTGGACCGAAGCCATTTAGGGCTTTAAAGGTCAGCACCAACACTTTGAATTGTGCTCGGAAACGTACTGGGAGCCAATGTGGGTCTTTCAAGACCGGTGTTATGTGGTCTCGGCGGCCGCTCCCAGTCACCAGTCTAGCTGCCACACTCTGGATTAGTTGTAGTTTCTGGGTCACCTTCAAAGGTAGCGCCACGTAGAGAGCATTGCAGTGATCCAAGCGGGAGATAACTAGAGCATGCACCACTCTGGCGAGAGAGACAGGTAGGGTCTCAGCCGGCGTACCAGATGGAGCTGGTAGACTGCTGCCCTGGATACAGAATTAACCTGCGCCTCCATGGACAGCTGTGAGTCCAAAATGACTCCCAGGCTGCGCACCTGGTCCTTCAGGGGCACAGTTACCCCATTCAGGACCAGGGAGTCCTCCACACCTGCCCGCCTCCTGTCCCCCCAAAAACAGTACTTCTGTCTTGTCAGGATCCAACCTCAATCTGTTAGCCGCCATCCGTCCTCCAACCTGATAATTTTCTGAACGATTAATTCATTTTTAAACACAGCCTACGTGTTGGAAAGGCTGATTTTATGCATGCTGAGTGAGTCACAAATCAGGATTCACTTCTTCTTTTCCATTGCTAGTTCCACCTTATGATAATAAAGGCGTTTGTCCTTCTCTTGTGTTGTATCCTTCTCCATAGCCTTGGTCAACATTTTGATCTCCTATATTAGCGACTGCCACTTTCTCTAATTCAGATGAAATCACCAGCAATGGCAGCACATACTATGCTGTGCTGTATGTATGTAGTCACTGCATAGCATGGATGTGAAGCAAGGAACCTCTAGCAGCAATAGCAGCCTTTTGTGGGCATTATTTGGGCGCCACAACTTTCGGGGTGTCCTGGTTTTCACTTTCTGAAATACGGCAAACCCTAGGCTTTTGGCCCATACCTGAATTTGTACATTCCTCAGCTCGTCACTTTCAAGTCATAGTGTTTTCGATCCTGAAATCTGGCAGCATTTATGATAACGGGTGGTGATAATTAACTGAGCTAGGAGAAAAAGGGTTCTACTTTTTTTGGGGGGGGTAAGCATTTGAAGGTGTACGAGGGTCTCCCCGCCACTTCCAGCGTTGCTTCTTCTCCGGAATAATCCTTCCACACTCTCTTGGCGCCTGCTGCCAGCCTGCCTGCCCCTGCAGGATTGTGGCAGCCCGTGCCAACTTGATCTGAGTTATAACAGGTGTTCTAATGCCAGAGGACAGTTGGTGCCCTGTCTATAACAGGCTACCTGTTGCAGCAGCTCCCTGGCTTTATATTTAGCCTCTCCCCGTTTTTTCCACCTGGCCTTTGCTCTGGCAGGGAGAGGGGGGCCAGGAGGAGTGCAGGGCCTATGTCGAAACTGGACCTGGCTGTGTGTCCTACACTGCACTGCCCCTCCCTCTCCCCCCTTCCCCGGTCCCCTTTAACTGTGCCAGGACAACCGAGCCCCTTTGAATAAGGTGCACAAGGCCAGGTTTTCCTCTTGCCCTCTGCTGGGGGCTGTTCAGCTCTCCTGGCTTGCCCATCCCCCTTTGCAGGGGAAGGAAGCCTTAGCTACAATAGGACTTTGTTTGCCTGTATCTTACTCAGCAATGTGCTTGTGCAATTCTGCACAGCCCCGGAGCCCAACGCCAAGGTCGGCTGAGGATACAGGAACCCGTTCAGCTGCTGCAGCTTGCGGTGTGTGTGTGCGGGGTGGAGGTGGGGGGGTGGCGGAGCGGGTGGTGGTGGTGTTGGCTAGCCAGACAGACTGTGGCCTGGGAGGGGCAGCAGCCCAGACGAGGCAGCCTGGGAAAATTGCAGATTAATAATTCACTCCCATGTGTGGTTGGGGAAATGGGAGGGCCAACGTTACTGTGCATTTTTCCCCCCAATCTCTCTTCGGGCCGGCCTCTTGCTTTTGTGTGAGAACACACACACACACACAACATAAAAATGTGCGACAGAGGGTGTTGTTCCGGCTCTTGAAATCCCCCCACCCTCGGTCTGAAAAGCCTTCTAGCACGTCTCCTTATCCAAATCACCTGCAAAGCGTAGCTTTTGTTTTCTGTGTCCTCATCAGTGTCTCCCTCCCCACCTTGCTTTTCAGGGAGCTCCCTTGCAGGTGAACGTCACCCAGCCCAGTCGGACCAGCAGCGGTTCCGAAAGGTGAGCAGCGAAGGGTCGTGGGGTAGCTCAGTCGGTAGAGCACAAGGCTGTGAATCCCAGGGTCGCGGGTTCGATCTCCACGTTGGTCAAAAGATTCCTGTGTTGTATGGGGTTGAGCCGGATGACCTTTGCGGTCCCTACCAACTCTACCATTCTGATTCAATTTGGGGCGTGGCACTCGAATAGGCAAGTGTATTGGTGGGGGTGGGGTTGGAGTAGCTGTTCATGTCAGAATTCTGGCTCCTGTCAGCAGAAACCTGTAGGATCCTGCAACTCTTGTGATTGGCTTAGGCCCTGACACTTATTCTTTTAAAAAAATAAAAATAAAGACCTATTTGGTCAACTAGATCTTTTCCCCACTCCCATGCCTGCAATCTAAGTCAGAACCCCTGCCCATCAAAGGCCAATGACTGCCTGCCCCTTCTGTATGTTGCCAATTTATTCCCTTCTTCGATGCTGTCATCAGGCTCCACCTTTGGCCCAAAGCAAAATACTGGAAAGGTATTAGTGAATACGGTTTTTTAAAAAATCTCTACGGCTGAAGCCGGCCTCCGTGACAAAAACCACCTTTGCTTCGAAGTCCTACCTTCTGATTTGGGATGCCCAGTGGTTGGCAACGCACTGCATGTGCTTTTCTTGTTGCATGTTTAAAAAAAGCCACTCCTGGGACTTGGTCCTGTCTCAAATTAGCATATGACTGGGGGTTCCTACTGACTTAGATTGCAGGCATAGGAGTGGGGGATCATTCTAGTTGCCCAAATAGGTCTTTAATTTTTTTTTAAAAAAAGAATTAAGTGGCAGGGCCTAAGCTTGCCTAGAAAACCCACCCTCTCCCCTGAAAGTTTTCTCTCAGATATCTGGAGGCGGCTGTGTGGGGAAAACACTTTGTGCATGTTCAGATGCACCCTGTTACCGTTTTACATGAGAACTGGCTAGCTCGGGGGGGGGGGAATTGGACCAGATGATCCTCATGGTGCCTTCCAACTCTGCAGTTCTGTGATTCTCTGTTTTAGAGCAGAGGGGAGCCATAGCTCAGTGGCAGAGCAACCTTCTTTGCAAATAAAAGACCCCAGGTTCATTTGCCGATATCTTCAAGTAGGACTAGGGAGAGAAACCCCATCTGAAACCCCGGAGAACCGCTGCAAGTCATTGTAGATTATTATTATTATTATTATTATTATTATTCATTTATTTCATTTCTATACCCCTTTATAATTTTTAACAAAAATCTCAAAGCGGTTTACAGCATATTAAGCATCAATAAAACAATCCAGCACCAAACATTTCTGAAGGAAGTACACAGTCAAAGCAACACAATTAACAGGAAACCAAAATACCATCTCAAAAGATTTCAAAATAAAACATTACAAAGGAGGTCAACTGCGGAATACATATTTAACACAGAAGTTTACCAAAAAAGAAAAGAAAAGAAAAAGAAATCTTAAACATTTCAAAAGAAAACATTGCTGAGTGAAGTCAAATATAAAATGCACATTTAACAAGAGAATGAAAGATTATCATAAGCATGGCTCGGCGGCCTGGCAGGCACAAAAAGATGGGGCAAAAGAACCCAATAATTAGGATCTGTCGTCAGGCATCGTGATTGTAGATGACGCTGAGCTACACAGACCAATTTCCTGACACAGAAAACCTAAGAGTTCAGCCCCGATTTGGGGGGCATTCCTCCTGGGCCTCAGATTAATGCGTCCCAAGAGCATCTTGTTTTGTTCCTTCTTGGAAGGTTTCTCGCTTCTTTCTCAACTAGAGAGCAACAGAGAGAGAGAGAGAGGAGAAGCAGTTGTGGGAAGAATTCTGTCTGGTGACCCACACTCCTCCCGCCCCGCTTGCAAGCTAATGGTTCCCAGCTGGGGTCAGGCTTAGCGACGGCGCCTGGAGGAAAGGGACTCCAGCATCTTCCTCTGTTGCAAGACAGGGCCTGGGAAAAAGGCCGAGGGGAACAGAGGCCCGTGTGCGAAGCTGAGAGCTCTGGGGTTCGTCCTCCACAGAGCGAGTGTCTGAACATAGCTGTGGCTGAGCGCCTGGGCAAAGCAGAAAGGAAAAGGGACGAATGATGCCTTTTGGGAGGGGGGTTAAAAACATCTAGGTGGCAGTGGACCACCTATATATATTGCTGTTGTTTAGTTGTTTAGTCGTGTCTGACTCTTCGTGACCCCATGGACCAGAGCACGCCAGGCACTCTTGTCTTCCACTGCCTCCCGCAGTTTGGTCAAACTCATGTTGGTAGCTTCGAGAACACTGTCCAACTATCTATCTATCTATCTATCTATCTATCTCAGTGTTTTTCAACCACTGTTCCACGGTACACTAGTGTGCCGCGAGATATTGTCTGGTGTGCCGTGGGAAAAATTGAAAAATTACTTTATATATAGTCAATATAGGCACAGAGTTATTTTTTTTTAACATTTTCTAATGGTGGTGTGCCTCGTGATTTTTTTCATGAAACAAGTGTGCCTTTGCCCAAAAAACGTTGAAAAACACTGATCTATCTATCTATCTATCTAATTGTAGAGTTGGGACCACACAGGTCATTTAATCCACCCCCCTGCAGTGCAAGAATCTTTTTGCCCAACGTGGGCAAGTCTCGAACTAGGTGTCTGGACAAAGGACAGCAGGAGGTGCCTGAGATGGGTGCCTCTCAATCTGCACTCGATCCTCGGGACCTATTCTCATTACCAGGGCGAGCAAAGTGGTCAACGAAGGAGATCGAGCAAGCACGGGCGTTGATTTCTCTTATCATGGTATCACGTACTTCCGGGTCAAAGGCCGTGGGCTTGGCTGGCAGCACCTCTTTTCTTGGTAGGGGAGCTTTCCTTTCTACCTGAGCTCACCTGGCAGGCTATCAGGGTGCCACGTTCTGATCTTGGATGGGGCCGAAGCCCAGCAGTGGATGTGGCCAGGACCAAAGCGTAGATGGGACCATCCTTGGCTCCCTCACAATCCCCTCTCTTTCCCTCTTATTCCCCACTCTGCAGTCTGCTATGGGAGGGATGGGTCACTCTTGCCAGAAACCTAAAACTGGCCTTCAAAGTTAGTCCGGCACCTGCTATTTGCCTGCCCTTGTCCTGGTGTAACTGGGAGTCTTGGTTTGCCTATTTTCCATCTCCCTTGTGGGGTGTGTGGGGGCCCCCAGTCTGCCTCCCTCTGGTTATGGAGAGCCCTCCCTCTAAGCCCCGAATGGATTATACCGTAAGTGCTCATTTCGTAGTAACAAATGATAGTACCCCTGAGTGGGACGAGCGCCTGAAATTGAGCTTGGAGTCGCTCCCAGAAAGGATAATATTGTATATCCCGGACCCATGGAAGTGTACAAATGGGAAATAGCACTTGCAAGTGGACCCTATGCATTGGGGGGGGGGAGGAAGCAGAGCCGAAATTCAGAGATGGCGGTGGGTGGATAAGGCTGGAAATCGCTTACGATTTCACACATTTTGGAGCAGTCCTAACAACACTGAGGGGGGGGGGAGGGGGAGCCCAATTCAAATATGAAAGTCAGAAGCAAAAATCAATAAAATAAATGTGGGGCTGGAATCACTTCATAGACTCCCTTCATAGAGAAGGTTGCAGGATTTAGGGGTGGTGGTGGGGAAGCCCTTCCCTTCCTCTTTTGTCGCCCCCCCCCGTTGCCAAAACGCACACGCTGTTCCCTCGGACAATCCAGCCGGCATCCTCTCCTCTCCTGAGCTCCTTCGTTTCCCAAATTCTTGGCAGCCTTTCTATATAAACAGCTTATTTTTAGCCGGAGGTTAACAGTGCAAGAGCTCTCGGCCCACTTTCCCACAGCCGTGGAGGGAAGTCGGTGTGGGGCCGCGTCCGAGGAGGAGGAGGAGGAGGAGATGAAGCAGTGGGGACGGGTGCTAGAATGTGCGTAGGCTGCAGTTTGGTGTTCTGTGGGGAGTGAGGCGAGGAAACTTGGGGGCACGCAGTTTTCAAACCCTGAGCCCCACCTTTAGCTGAACATTAGCAGTTTTGGGCCTGTGACTTAATTTTTGACCATATAGGTTGCGAACCCACTTTAGTTCCAGTTGAAATGCAGTTGTTGTTTTTTTTTACTCCCGACCCACCAGTGGGAGACCTGGCCTCCGGAGATGGGTCACACCCAGGGTGGATCTCACGATTTAAATCACTAGTCAGTAAGAGTTGATTTAAATCATTTTTTTTTTAAACAGAAAGACTCATTCTTGCTGGTATAATCTTAATGTTTACAACCAGATGAAGGTTTCATTTTTGGAAGAATAAATTTTCAGAGTGGTTTTTGCAGTTACATAAAAAATTACTGATATGGTTATACTACTAGAAATACATAGACAGATAATTATGAAATTATTCCAGTTACAGGTAGGTAGCCGTGTTGGTCTGCCATAGTCAAAACAAAACAAAATAAAAAATAAAAAAAATCCTTCCAGTAGCACCTTAGAGACCAACTAAGTTTGTTCTTGGTATGAGCTTTCGTGTGCATGCACCATACCAAGAACAAACTTAGTTGTTCTCTAAGGTGCTACTGGAAGGATTGTTTTTATTTTTTATTTTATTTTGTTTTGACTGTGAAATTATTGTGAGGTTTAATAAGTTAACTGTTTATATTTGGACAACTTTTCTGCTGTACTTTATTGGAAGGAGAAAAAACATCCATTTCCTTAATAACATTTTAAACAATTTATTTAACTAAAACAATAACATTATAGCATATGTATCCATGTTTGTTAAGTGATGCGGTTAAACAATTAAAAAAACAAACAGACTGAGTACACACATGAAAAACTTAAAACAAATCCTTATTTCCTGATGAATAGCCTTTGGACTGTAATGTAACTTAAATAGAAAACTAGAAAGATTCCCTCCCCAAAAGCATTTTATTTTTAAAAAAATCCAATTTAAATAAAATAAAATCCAATTAACATTTTAAAAATCTTAATTATTATTATTATTTTTAAAAAAATAATTGTTGATTTTTAACCACCCTGACTGCCGTTTTCTCCCTGCCTTGCTACCCAGCTCAGGTTGATCTCATCTCTTTACCTCAGGCATATGTAACCCCAGAGGTAAAGCAAGGCCCTTCAAGGCTGTCAGTTCGGCCCTCAGCAACCCCCTTTGCAGCCACACACCGTCTCTCCAGACCGCAGCCCTCACCAGCCCCAGAATATTGCCTGACTAGAATATTTCCTTGCACTCAGAGGGGCATAGAAACTAGCCTATGTGGAAAGGTTTGAGCATTTGCATTTGTTGCTCCAACCACTTTTGGCCCCCAGAAGCTTGCTGACAGGGGATTGCGGCCCTCGAGCTCGGCGTGGTTTTCCGGCCCTGCTTGACCCACTCTGTCGTCCCACAGGTCTCTGCCAGTGTCCGAAGAAACGCACAGTCTTATCACAGAGAAGAAGAACGAGAGACTGCAAGGAGAACCCGATGCTATCGTGAAAGGTGGGGTCTTAAACGCAACGCGACTCCCCAAGCAGAATCGGGGCTCCTTGGTTTCGTTTGGGTTTTCATTATTCCTGCCTCTGGGGAAGGGTGGTAGGACTACCCGACGCTGCCCAGCCTTTTTTCAGCAGGGTGGTTCCCAGTCATTTGGAGGACGTGCGTGTTGAAGGGATGAAAAGCGTGGTTCTTGGACCGCAAGTTGCGCTGAATTAAACAGCAGCCACAGAGCGTTTTTATCTTCAATGGTTTTGCAAGATACTGGATGAGCTGCCCAGCTCTTTTTGCCTTCTGGCGCTTTCCAGATCCCATCGTTCCTGACCGTTGGGCCATGCTGGCTTGGGCTGGTAGACGTTACCCTTGACACCAACTCGGGGAATGCTGCTTTGACCTTGGCCTCTCTGCACATTCTGGAACGGTAGTTCGCGATGCAGAATCGTGCATTTTTCAGAGTTTTCTTGACATTCGCATTTCTAGTCTCTCGTCGTTGGCATCCACTGGGAGCCAGTGTGGTGTAGTGGTTAAGAGCGGTAGACTTGTAATCTGGTGAAGTGGGTTCGTGTCTCCGCTCCTCCACATGCAGCTGCTGGGTGACCTTGGGCTAGTCACACTTCTCTGAAGTCTCTCAGCCCCACTCACCTCACAGAGTGTTTGTTGTGGGGGAGGAAGGGAAAGGAGAACGTTAGCCGCTTTGAGACTCCTTAGGGTAGTGATAAAGCGGGATATCAAATCCAAATCCAAACTCTTCACCTGCCTTGAGAGACAATGGAGTGTGCCTCCAGGGGTGAAGTCAAAACTGCTGCGTTGGCCACCCTGGGGTGCAAGCCTGGGCAGTGTGTATGGAGGCCCTGGGCTGCCCGGACAACAAGACACCCTCCCCTTTCGGCCTCGCTGATGTGGTCCAAAGGAAAGCAGAGCAATACGTTGGGCACCAGCTTGGCTGCAGGAGTTGCCGGAAAGAGGCGTACAAGGCGCCGTCCAACCATCTTAGGGACTCCACTCCAGATTTGTGTACGGTTTACTCCTGAGCCTTCTCTTCTTCTGGAGATAGCCCTCAAGAAGAAGAAGAAGAAGAAGAGTTTGGATTTGATATCCCGCTTTTCACTACCCGAAGGAGTCTCAAAGCGGCTAACATTCTCCTTTCCCTTCCTCCCCCACAACAAACACTCTGTGAGGTGAGTGGGGCTGAGAGACTTCAGAGAAGTGTGACTAGCCCAAGGTCACCCAGCAGCTGCATGTGGAGGAGTGGAGACACGAACCCGGTTCCCCAGATTACGAGTCTACCACTCTTAACCACTACACCACACTGGCAGCAGAGGTTTTGGATCAGAGTATTCCTTCTCCTACATAGATGGCCTACCTTCCCAGGTTGACCTGCCCTACCTGTAGAGGCAGAAAGAGAGTTAAAGTGTCCTTGGGGGTGGGGTTCAACCTGAGCACAGGCTCCCCCCCCCCTCACCATCTTTCTATTGCCTCTTCCAGGCTGGCTGCAACGGGAGGTGCGGGGAGGTATAAAGACCCCTTGGCTGCGTCCTCGCAAGTACTGGTTTGTGCTGACGGAGGATTCCCTCGACTACTATAGCGGGTGCGAGGTGACCGCCCGGTGCCTTGGTTCGCTCGTCCTCACCAGCCTCTGTTCTGTGCTGTGGCCTGACAAGCAGACCTACAAGGAGACAGGTAAAGAATGTGGGCCTAGGCCTGGGCCTGGCTGTGAAGTGAGAGCCCAGGAGCCAAAGCTCCCTTGCTTGGGTATCGAGCCTTTTAGCACAGGGGTGGAGAACCTCAGATCCAAATGTGGCCCTCTGAAACCCTTTCCTCTGGCCCTTGGGATTCTCCTCAGACCACGCCCTCTTCTAGTTCAGCAACTTGGGGGTGGGGGTGGGGGAACCAACAACTTTTCTGTCCGGATTTTCACTTTTTGAAATATGGCAACCTGACTGGAATGTGCCCTTGGTCTGTAGCAATGCCTCCTACTTGTTTGGGTGGAGGTGTGTGTGTTGCGTGTTGAAACTGGCTTTTTGTGTGCATTTTGTGCAGCTGGAGTGCAGCCTTCTGATAGCTGTGCCTGCTTTGTGGCTGCCCTGCCCATTTCTGGCACCCCCAGCCCATGAGGAAATGTGGCCTTTGGGCCAAAGCAGGTTCCCCATTCCAGTTTCAGCTTTCTTTGATTGATGGATGGATGGATTGATTGATTATATGCCGCCCATCAGACTGGATTGCCTCAGCCACTCTGGGCAGCTTCCGGCAAATGAAAACATCAAACACAGTAAAACGTCAAACGTTAAAAACTTCCCTGTGCAGGGCTGCCTTCGCATGCCTCCTAAAAGTCGGATAGTCGCTTATTTCCTTGACATTCGAGGGCAGCGCGTCCCACAGGGTGGGCACAACGACCGAGAAGGCCCCTCTGCTTTTCACTACCTCGGTCTCAAAAGCTGCTTTTCTGCGATAGAAATACATTGCATGCAAAATGTGAAAGCATAAATTAAACCACAAAACCTTGGGGATTTTTAAAATACGGAAAACCTTAAACTTGTTCATGAGACAAAGGCCTCCTAAGTTCAAAAGGATAGATTTCGACATAAAAGCATAGCCTCTCTATGACCCGTGTGTGGCCATCATGCAGAATCCAAAGCCTTTTCTCTTCCTACTTCCATCATTTCTGTGTTCCTTTCAGGGCTATATCTGCTACTAATGCTAATAGATATAGATCTATAGCTATAGCTATATTATATGGTGCGTAAGTTAAGGCCTGTACACTTCCTGCTTCATCCTAGGGTGTGTGTATATTTTTGGGTTGCCATATGTCTGGAATTTTTCAGACATTGCCAGGATTCAGCCGTTGGAAACAGTGTCCGGGTGGAAATTGTTTAAACGTCCGGGAAAGTCCGGTCGTATGACAACCCTTGTTGGAAGTGTAGATCAGGGGTCGGCAAGGCTTACTGGGGATGGGCCGGATTACTCTCACGGGAGATCCTCCATGGGCTGGACCAGTGCAGCGCGATGCCGGAAATCACTTATATGCATGTCTGCGGTGCCGGAAATCACTTCTGCGCATGCCCAGACGCCGAAAATCACGCCTGCGCAAAAGCGATTTACGGCGTCTGGGCATGTGCAGAAGTGATTTCCGTAGCTGTGGAAGAGAGTCCCCATGCTGCGCTGCGCTAAACCGGGGACCCACCGAGCGGGCGGCACGGTTCTGGGGCAGCTCATGGCCCGGTTAAGTGACCCTCATGGGCCAATTCCCAATTCTCATGGGCCAATTCCGGCCCATGGGTCTTAGGTTGCCAACCTCTGGTGTAGATTCTGGCCAGTTTCCTTTTAAATAGCTCAAAAGCATTTTTCTGGGGTTTTTTTTTTTTTTTAGATCTTACAGAAAAATTAAATAGAACCTGAGTACCTTTTGTGTCCAGATTTTCACTTTTTGAAATATGGCAACTCTAATATATTTATATCTGTGTATACGTGTGTGTTTGTGTGTGTGTGTTTCTGTTAATCACATGCTGGTACCCCCTTTTCTCTCCCTCCTCCGCAGGATACTGGGCAGTGACTGTTTTTGGCAGAAAGCACTGCTACCGCCTCTACACAGAGCATTTAAACGAAGCTGTGCATTGGGTTTGCGCCCTGCAGAAGGTCATCATCAGCAAGCCCCCCGTGCAGACCCCGACGCAGCTCCTCATGTGTGACATTGAGGTGAGCGGGGCAGGGGGGGGGCAGGAAGGGAATAGGTGCGATGTGAGGGCCAGGACACACCCACTCACCGGGGCTGTGAATGGGCCAAGCCACGCTCCCGTCAGGCAGCTAAGGGCAGTTGCAGAAATGCATAATGAGCACGCCCGGCGGTTTACTCCCTTAAAGAAAGGGAGCGGCAACTGCACACACAGCATTTCTTACTCCTTTAAGGTCATGTTGCTGGTTTGGACTGCCATTTTTGCACGCTTTAATTCTTATTCATAACTGCTTTAAGAGTGCCTGCAATGTTACGGGTTTGACGGGTTGTTTAAACATCTTTTTATAATTATTATTTTTCCTTCCGCCTCACCCCTATTGTAAAATAATTTTTATTTGATTTTAGAAAAATATTTCAAAGTCAGTTAAAAATCCACATAAAGAGATTGCTCTGAATCTCAAGACTCCCCCCCCCCATCCCCTCCATGGGTCCTAATGTCAATATTTACAACTGCATATCATGCACATTTTTAATCCATCTAAATCAGGCACTCCCAACCTTTCAGATGTTTTGGACTACAATTCCCATCATCCCTGACCACTGTTCCTGTTAGTTAGGGATCATGGGAGTTGTAGGCTGAAACATCTGGAGGGCTGCAGGCTGGGGGTGCCTGATCTAAATTGTCCATACTGTAGTTTTTTGTTGCCTTACAAGTGTGATTAAAATCCTGCTAACGTTTTCATCTGCTTACAATGGTCTCCTAAATAAATTATAATTTCCCCCCATTCTTTCTTAAAGTTTTTGTCCTCTTGGTTCCTGAGCTTTCCACTTAATTTTGCCATTTCAGCATAGTCCCATCAACCTGGTTTGCCATTCTTCCCTGATCAGGATTCTTCTTTCCATCTCTGGGCTAATGAAATAAACACATTTTTTAAAATATAATTTAACGATCTAAGCCTTGGGGCAGGGGGCTGGTTTCTGTCGGAGAGGCGAGGCCTATGCTAATTAAACAAACGACCAATTAATATTGTTGCGGGTAGGGGTGGAGAGCTAGGCCCGTTCCTTATTGCTGACGTGCCCAAAAGTGTTAAGTTGCGCCACCTGCCCTGAGGATTTGCAATGTGAAATGCAAACGGGTTTCATGCCCGGAGCCTACACACACCTGGTTATCCACCTTTGGCTAGGGCATTCCCTTCGTGATGGCAGCAGGTATTTGCAGGCAGGTTTCCTAAAACAGCTCTTCTGGGAAGCTGCTCTTGTCGACACCGCAGCAGTTCCCAGACTAGAATCAGTAGCCTTGGGCTAGTCACACTTCTCTGAAGTCTCTCAGCCCCACTCACCTCACAGAGTGTTTGTTGTGGGGGAGGAAGGGAAAGGAGAATGTTAGCCGCTTTGAGACTCCTTCGGGTAGTGATAAAGCGGGATATCAAATCCAAACTCCTCCTCCTCTTCTTCTTCATGTCTAGAAATTCTGCAAGCAGAGAAATGGCTCAATTGACAAAGAGGTTAAGGGGAAATACAAAACAATCATTTACCCAGAAATGGGATATATTCAAGAAATACCTACAAAAATATAATAACGATAGAACATCTATGGCAGCGTTTGAATGACCCTTGTGTAAATTAAATATTAATATTAAATATTAATATTAATATTTTTCCTTATTTATATTTAATTAAATATTAAATATAAATAAGGAAAAATGCTACGGTATGTTACAAGAAAGTATTAGAAAGATATATTGAGAGTAAGGTAATAAGTATACAGGTGAAACTCGAAAAATTAGAATATCGTGGAAAAGTCAATTTATGTAAGCAATTGTTTTCATCAGCTACTGGAGTTTAATATATGAGATAGACTTATGACATGCAAAGCAAGATATGTCAAGCCTTTGCTTGCTATAATTGTGATGATTATGGCGTACAGCTGATGAAAACCCCAAAGTTGAAATTGTTAATTTGGGGTTTTCATCAGCCGTACGCCATAATCATCACAATTATAACAAATAAAGGCTTGACATATCTCGCTTTGCGTGTCATGAGTCTATCTCATATATTAGTTTCACCTTTTAAGTTCAATTACTGAAAGAAATGAACCTTTCCACGATATTCTAATTTTTCAAGTTTCACCTGTAAGTACATTCAATATTGTAAACGTAAAGTTCATCGGGAAATGACGAGAAGTCTATCTTAACAAAGTTTAATTTATTTGATTCTACTTTGGCTTATTTTAGTTTAGTTAGAAAATATAAGAAAAGAGCACATATAAGTATAAATTAATATTTAATGGTAAAATCATTTATTATCATCATCACTATTACATTTTCTTTGTGTGTGAATATAAGATCGTGTATGATATCCATGGATTTAAATTAAAAAGATTTTTTAAAAAGAAAGAAAGAAATTCTGCAGGCAGGGTGGACTTATAAATCAACAAAACCCTTCTGGGAAATTATTTATAGTGAGCTAAAAAAAATGTTTAAAACAACTTTTGATAAAGGGTATTGATAAAGGAGACTTAACAGATTGAATAAAAGTATTTAGTCGCAGAAATGAGAAGAGATAATTACTGGGAACCGGGGAGAGGAGTAGGGGGAAGTCCGGGGGTTGGAAGAACCCCTATAAAGGTGCTGAATTTGTTATTGATAAATGCAATTAATATTGTATGCAAATAAATAATTAAAATACATGTATAGATATTTTAAAAATCTGCAGGCAACACATGTGCTCAACTCTTCCGTCTCTGAACAACGTTTGAATGGGAATGCTTCTCACCTGCTTTTTTCCTTTCTCCTCCCCATCCCAGGAGAACCGTGACAGGCCAGAAATCCTGGATCAGATTTATCAAAATAATCCCATCCTGTGCTACACGGCTGGCCCAGTCTATGCGCCTCTGCTGCCCTTTCCGTATGCAGGTGGGTGACCGCTTCCTTGCACATGGGTCAGCATGGTCCTAAAATTCGTTGGCTTCAGTCCTTGGGCACCACGTGCCGTTGGCTGTGCAGTGCCAAGCAGTTGAGCAACTTGGTGGTACGTGTCTCAGGACCGCAATACCGCAAGGACAGCCTCTTTCCATATGAAGCTTCCTGGACCCTGAGATCATCTTCTGAGGCCCTCCTTCATGTGTCTCCTCCTCGAGAGGTCCAGAGGGTGGCAACACGAGAACATGGCCTTCTCTGCAGTGGCTCCCCGTCTGTGGAATGCTCTCCCCAGGGAAGTTCACCTGGTGCCTTCATTACACACCTTTAGGCGCCAGACAAAAGCGTTCCTTTTTAACCAGGCCTTTGGTTGATCTTATTGACATCCAATACCCTTTTAGAATATGGCTCTTTTTGGGGTTTTTTATTGGGCTATTGTTTTTAATTTGATTTTATATACGGTGGTACCTTGGTTCTCAAACTTAATCTGTTCTGGAAGTCCGTTCCGAAACCAAAGCGTTCCAAAACCAAGGCGTGCTTTCCCATAGAAAATAAGGCAGAATGGATTAATCCGTTCCAGACTTTTAAAAACAACGCCTGAAACAGCAATTTAACATGAATTTTACTATTTAACGAGACCCTTGGTCCATGAAATGAAAGCAATAAACAATGTACTGCAGTCACACAGTCAATCTATCAGTAGCTGAACTGGGTTCCACACAGTCACAAAAACAAAAGAAAGAGAGCCACAAAAACAAGAACGCAGAATAAATAGCAAAAACAGACAGACCTCAGCGCATCACTCAAAACGGAAGTGTGGCACTCAAATTGGAAGCACAGCACTCAAAACGGAGCGCGTTCGGCTTCTGAAAAAAGTTCACAAACTGGAACACTTTCTTTTTTAAAAAAATAAAATTTATTGGTATTTCCACATAAACACAACAAATAAAACCATACATTCTACGTATAAAAACAAACACAGCACACAATACAAATAACAATCAAATAAAAACTAATACATACCTCTCACCCTACAAAAACACAGGAACACACCAATCTACTTATTATAATCTTCTGCGTTCAGTTCTAATTTACTTTAGTAACTTTGTTACTAATTTAACAATCATTCACCATTATTCTTAATCTTCAAATAAAACATCTTATCTCATACAACTTATTATCATCAAATAAAACATCACATTCCAAATCTTAACTTCTTATATCCTTTTTTCTCTTAACTCAGTAAAACTGTTGCTCTTGTTACTTCTAATTCCTACCTTACACAAACTGGAACACTTTCTTCCGGGTTTGCAGTGTTTGGGTTCCAGGTTGTTTGAGTACCAAGGCATTTGAGAACCAAGGTACCACTATATTACCATTTTGTTTGTGAACCTCCCTGATACCTCCAGGTATAGGGCGGTGTATAAATCCAATTAATAATAATAATAATAATAATAATAATAATAATAATGGAGCCTGAGCTCACAGCTTATTTCTCCCTGTGTCTCTGCAGCTCCCGGTGGCCAGGGCTACGCGGGGATCCGGGACGAAGCTGTCAAGCTCTTCCACTCGCTGCAGCAGCTGGAGGGGCTGCGGGAGCCAACCCTTCTCATGCAGGGGGTGCTGCAGACGTGCCATGACCTCCCCGCCCTGGTGGACGAGATCTACTGCCAGCTGGTGAAGCAGACCACGGAGCCTCCAGCGCCGGGTGCAGCCGCGGACCTGCGCTACTGGCAGCTGCTTGCTTGCATGAGCTGCACTTTCAGGCCGTCGCTTCCTGTGCTGTGCTACCTGCAGCTGCACCTCCAGCGGTGAGCCCTGGGGCAAAGGGAAATCGGGGTGCGTGTATGTATGGGGTGCATGTATTGCCTTGCTCATCATCATCATCAGGCAGAGAGGCCAGAGATGATGGAATCGTGGAGTTGGAAAGGACCCCCGGGTTCATCTAGGTTCAGCGACGCAGGAAACTTTTGCTGAACACAGGGCGCGAACCCACAACCCTGAGGTGAAGAGTCTCATGCTCTGCTAGCTGAGCTGTCACTTGGCAGAAGCTTCTCTGCTACCCTAAGCGAAGGCAGTCCTGTTCTCCCTCTGCAACGACTCTTGTTGATAGGACGGTCAGGAAAGGGGCCCCTGTTCTCTCTCTCTCTCTCTGTGCTTGGAGGTGGAATGCAAAAAACAGGAAAGAAAAGATTGTCCCAACTAAGGATCAGTGGTTGGACAAATTAATAGAGTTTGCAGAGTTAGCAAGTCTGACGGCCAAAAGGACTACTGATGGAGGGCGGGGGAGGGGGGAGTGAATGGGAACGGCTTGAAGAGTATTTAAATAAATACTATGGTATTAAGGTAAACTGGCAAGTAGAATGAGCCTATGATCGGCAGTGGAGAATGTAAGTGATGGGGAGAAAGGATGCTAAAATAAAGGTGTAGCAAAATAACGTGAATTGGATGTCAGTGAAGGATAGGTTGGGAAGTCCATATAAGACGATGGCAAAACGACGGATGTATGTAAAATATAATCTGGAAAAAAATGTATAAATAAAGCTCCGTGCTTGGAGGTGGGATTAAACCTGCCAAGAGGAAGTAGACATTCTTCATGCCCTCCCGTCTCTGCCAATGCCAGAGCAGAAAGATCATGTCTTTCATGCACGACGGCAATTTGCAGGCCCTTTCCTAGGAATCTTGTTTGTGGATGGGGGCGTGGAGTGCTGAGCAACGTTCTCGGGCGTGGGTTCCCTAATGCCGCTGTTTCCCTGGTCCCAGCAGGACAGAGAAGCAGTTCCCAGGCTCGGAGGCGACTTGGTACGGACGCTTCATCGCAGAGGCCCTGCACAAGACAAAGGGGCGAGAGTGCGTGCCTTCTCTGGAGGAGATTGCGGGGCTGATGGGGCGCCAGGAGACCGAGTGCGGTGTGCATTGCCCTAGCATCGCCACCTGCCATGTGGCCGTCACCTCCCAGACCACAGTCCAGGAGGTGAGCAGAAGCCCTGGGGCTGGATGGCGAGGGCGGGTGGTGGGCAAGGGCGACGCCAGTTGGGGAGAAATCCCTACCCGTGGGGCTTGTGGGTTGCCAACAGGAAGCTGCGGCTGAATTTGTGGATGATATTGGTGGTGTTTACTTGGGAAAGAGGGAAGAAGCAAGGGAAAGAAGACTTGCCTCTTTCTTCGCCAAAAGGCCCAAGCAGCCAGGATTTCGTCTTGCATCGCGGCGCTGGCTGCTTCCGTTCCGCGGTGTGGTTGGCGAGAGATGAGGCGAGCTTCTTTGCCCTTCTCCTCCCACCACAGTGCACCAGTTGGGTCTCTGTGCCCCTACCCTTCCACCCCTACCCTGCCCCCCTCTCCGCCCCTCCGCATGCTTGACGCTGTCTGTCTGTGTGTGTCCCCTTTGCAGCACTGAGTGCCCTCCTGCTGGACATGCCCAGGCTTCCTGTCACCCCCTTTGTCTCCTCGTCCCAGGTGGCCCTGGAGCTGATGTTGCGCCTGGGCCTGGCGCATAGCCCCAACTCATTTGCCCTCTACGAGGAGAGCTGGCAGCATGTGCGCCCCCTGCCGGAGGATGCCCTGGTGGCAGATGTTCTCACGAGGTTCGAAAGGTAAATGAGCTCCCCCCCAACGCAGTACAATTTAACTTGTGTCTCGGTCACAGCTGGACACACAGGAGCCAGGAGGAGTTAAAAAGAGTTGGCAGCACGCTGAAAATCCCAACTCAAAATAAAACAACATCCTAGCCTTTGCGGCTCCAGAGAGGATCTTGCAAATACATGGGGGAAGTCGCTTGGGAAATGCTGGGTTGCCGGAGGAGGAATGTGCACGTGATTTCAGGGCTGGGGTCTATTTCAGCTAGCGGGAGCAGAACTCTGCAATAATAATAATAAAAACCCTAGTTATGCAGGACACACTTCTGAGTTGAGTACAGGATGTATCTGTGGGGAAGAGAGATACAGTAAGACCTCGGTTGTCGAACGTAATCCATTCCGGAAGCCCGTTCGGCCTCCAAAATGTTCGACGACGGAGGCGCTCCTTCCGATTGGTTGCAAGAGAGCCAGTGTGGTGTAATGGTTAAGGGTGGTAGACTCATAATCTGGTGAACCGGGTTTGTGTCTCCGCTCCTCCACATGCAGCTGCTGGGTGACCTTGGGCTAGTCACACTTCTGTGAAGTCTCTCAGCCCCACTCACCTCACAGAGTGTTTGTTGTGGGGGAGGAAGGGAAAGGAGAATGTTAGCCGCTTTGAGACTCCTTTGGGTAGTGAAAAGCGGGATATCAAATCCAAACTCTTCTTCTTCTTCTTCCTGCGTTCAAGCGGTAGCTGCATTGGATGTTCGGCTTGTGAAAAATGTTCAAAAACCGGAGCATTTACTTCCAGGTTTTTGGCGTTTGGGAGCCGAAGCGTTCAAAAACGGAGTTGTTCGGCAACCGAGGTTTGACTCTATCGAGCTAGCAGGGAAGTTTCAGTCTTTTTCGTCTGCCCCAGTATACGTGGCATATGCGGTCGGAACGTTTGATCAGGCTAGGGCGTTTTTGCATGTCCCGGAACTGATGGGATGTCTTTGCTTGCCTTGTTCTAGCTCAGTTGGGGAAGAGCCACCCCGGAAGCCCCCTGGGAGACTCTGGTTCAGGCATTATGGGTGTCTGAACCTGGACTGCGTCCCCTGCAACAGCCAGGAGTTTGCAGTGCTATTTGAACAGGTAAGGGTCACGCTCACCAAGAGAACAAGCTTGCAGGTGTGGGGAGTGCTGTTGTTCCAAGCGACACACCCTCTCCCTACAAGGCCCATTAGCTCTCCATCTACGGCAGCATTGCCCATTTGAGATGTTCCAGCCTTGGGCTGCATCACACTTGCAGAACCCGAATGGAGGCTTTTCCACCCACGCCCACATGCCTTGCTTGGACCAGCTTTTCTTTATTGACCTGCTGTCCACCCGCCTTATTTGCCTGCTCTCTAATTCCAAGATCTTCCTTACTACCAGGGGATCTCTCGCTGGAGCATCATCTGCTGGGCTGTGGGCTGTCCCGCCCGTGGTCAAGCTGCGAGCGGAGTGGAAGCAGCTCCCGTGCAGCCATTTCATGGAGACAGCCTCTCTGACAGGAGTTGCCATGTACGAACGGAAACAGATACAGGGGACGAGGCAGCCAGAGATCAGCCTGGCGGGCACGTGGTCGGCCTTTGGGTCTGTCCTCTGTGATGCAGAGGTTTATTTATCAGGTACGTTGTCCCACCTGCACTTCCGTATTTCCGGGCACGACTTGAGAAGGTACATGATGGAGAGAACTACGAAGAGACCAGTGGCACACACTTGAGGCCAACTGTGAAGAGTAGTGAGCAGGCACTGCTATTTGGCAAAGCAGGATCTGACCATTATTGTGGAGGGAGGATTTTCCAAGATATGTAAAGGTAAAGGGACCCCTGACCGTTAGGTCCGGTCGTGTCCGACTCTGGGGTTGCGGCGCTCATCTCGCGTTACTGGCCGAGGGAGCTGGCGTACAGCTTCCAGGTCATGTGGCCAGCATGACTAAGCCGCTTCTGGCGAACCAGGGAAACGCCATTTACCTTCCCGCTGGAGCGGCACCTATTTATCTACTTGCACTTTGACGTGCTTTCGAAAAGCTAGGTTGGCAGGAGCAGGGACCGAGCAATGGGAGCTCACCCCGTCGCGGGGATTCGAACCACCGACCTTGTGATCGGCAAGTCCTAGGCTCTGTGCTTTAGACCACAGCGCCACCCGCATCCCTTCCAAGACATGTAGCACACTCCAATATCAAAACAGATTTGGGTGTGTTTATCTTTATCCAATGCTGCTATCTATTATCTTCTGGAAGGGTGTGTTTTCAACACACAGCGATTTGCATCGTGCCGGGGTAACTCTTAAAACCTGTGTTATTTTCCTAGAAAAAGAGGTGCCAGAACTCACCATAAACTCCTCCCTTGTTCTCTCATAATGGCAATGGTGCCCGCCTGAGAGGTGCCGGAACTGAGTTCAGGCTGGAAAAAAGTCCTGCGTCTTAACTGATACTGTGGGACCTAGTCATGGCAGGGCCGTGACACAAGGTGGTAAACAAGTTTTGCTGAAACGACACATTGGTACTATTGTGGGCAGCAACTGTTGGCTTTAGAAAAGGGACTCCCTGCCCTGTGGCTTGTCATCAGTCCCGAGGTAGCTGCGGTTGGGGGATTACGTACATTATGGAAAGCTGATTCATCTCAATAAATGTACTTAAAATGTGCATTTTTCACCCACCCCTCTCTTCCTGAATTTTCAATTCTCCCCCCCCCCCCATTTTTGTACAATCTTAAAATTTTATTTTGGAAGCCAAACTAGTGAGAGATGGCACCTCTGACTATATCGTCTCTCCACTTACTAATGGTTTGAGATTTTTTTTCGAAAAGAAAAGTGTAGCCTATATAAACACAAATCGAGCCCTTCTCCGTAACCTAGCCCTAGGGAGGGTCAGAGTTGAAACCCCCAGCTAGCGAGCAGACTATCCTCTCTATGCCACTTTAAATAAATCACCTTGTATTTAGTGTTTCACCAAATAGATACCCATCTCACTGGTTGTCTTTAGCACCCCAGAACAGTTCCTTCTTCCCTTCATCAAAAGCTTTGCTTTTTTGAAAGCGGAGCTCCTTGCTTGCGGAATATATACCAGTCTGGCTGAAGGATATAGACTACCCCTTTCTGCCCCACTCCCTTATTGTCCTTCAAGGGAAAGGAGGTAGAGATTTAATCTGCAAGCAGAGGGGCAGTAAATAGCATCCATAGGAGGCGTGGGCCGAGCTCTGACCTTGCCCCATTTTCTTTTCAGGCAAAGGAGGCGGTATACAGCAGTGCCAGCATATTCCGCACAGAGCTGCAGGAGGAAACTCCCGCGGTGACCGCCACCACCAGACAAAGGACTGCACTTAACCAAACGGCCGGCGACGGGACCCTGCCTGCGCCGAAACTTCGCCCTGGCAGCAGCCTTGAAGGCCGGGCATATCTAGTGCCTTCCCCAGCCAGACACTTGCAGTGACGATACCAGTGGTACTTTATGCTCCTAAGGAGCTGGAAACGTATGTCCTCTCCTGTGTAGAGGGATTCCCTTCCCTTCCCTTCCCTTCCCCCAACGTGTGTAAAAATTTATTTATATCTATAGATCTCCGTCCCTCCATTCGGTCTCTTGGAGCAAGTAGTTGGCACGCTTCTCTCTTCTGCCGGTAAAGCTGCAGGCAGCTTGACACTGTGCCTATCGCATCTGGTCTCTGTGCAGACACTGCGGTGTTTTCACTCGCACATAAAGAGATGGTGAAGAACAGCAGGGGACTTGGGAGTGCTGGGTAGAGCATCTCCTCCTGTCGCTCTCTCTTGTAAAGCTGTTTTTTTTTTATAAAAAGAAAAACAAATAAATGTAGAAAAAACAATCCAGTGGCTGCTTAGCTTTGAGCTGGATGAAGCGTGTCTTGTGAGAGGGATTACCAGTTTCCCCCGGAGTTTCTTGTCTCTTTTTCCACCACAAAGGCCTCTGGCCAAGCTGTTCTGAGCCCAGCTGATAGCATAGTGATTATCGGCGAGAATCGTTTTTTTAAAAGGCAGGGTGTAAATCTATAAATACTGTACAGTAACAGGGCGCCTCTAAAACAGCTGATGCTCATATTGCATCGCATGGCCTCTTGCCTTTTTGTGCTGAATCTCTTAATATTGTAGCTCGTTTTTCCGATCTCTCTTACTGCATGGCGAATGGCTTGCAAATCCGCACCATCCGCAGAGCATTCGTGTGAACAGAGGCTTGCTCAGCTGCAGATCCGTGCACATGGAGTTCCCACTCCCTTCTACACAATGCCTAAAGAAATGCACACAAAAGCTCATACCAAGAACAAACTCAGTTGGTCTCTAAGGTGCTATTGGAAAGAATTTTCTATTTTGTTTCGACTATGGCAGACCAACACGGCTACCCACCTATAACGAGAATTTTTAGTAAATGAAGTGCAGGGGCCTGCTGGACCAGGGTGAGAGAGCCCACGTCACGCTACAGGCAATTTTGGCAAATAGCTATGTTTTCTTTGAAGTCCACAAACTGTGTCAAGACCCGATAGGCAGCAGGGAAATACGAAAAGCTGCTTTGAAGCACACACAGAATGGCTTTCACTTATCTGCTGAGCAAGTGTATTGAGCCTGAAATCACAAGAATCTAAAGTGGCCTTCAGCCCTTGCTGAAATCAGACCGCAAATAAGGTGGTTACTCTCATCTCTCCAGCTGCAACCTCCAGGATGATCTTAACACACACCAGTTTAGGCATGGAAAACATTTTCAAGCCTAACCAATACGGGGGGCGGGGGGAGAAGAGAGGCCATAGACGTGAGGTAGGTTCTCACAGCCCCCAAAAGGTTGGCAACCCCAAACAATCCAAACTCCTCCCCCTTCTTCTCCCATCTCCACCGCTTGTGCATCTACGTACCAAGAAAACAGAGCCCCACCAAAAGCTTCTGAATCCATCCAGCAGCACTTAATAGTTAAATTCCACCTCTTGCCACCAAAAGTCCACTATAATCGTTTTGGGGATTTCTTCTTTGCGCCAATCTCCTCTTTTTTTTTTTTTTAAAGAGCTGCCCATTCTACATAAACAAGATCAAGTCTTTGTTGTTCAATCAAACGCTCCCATTTGTGGGATGGGCGAAACACTCCCCATTTCTGGGACACTTTTTCGGGGGCGGGTGGGTCACCTATGAGGCACTTGCTACGAAAACGGCAGAGTGTAACCAGATGGCGGGAAAGAAGAAAGAGCTTGAAGTATCGCTCCCCCTCGCGTCACGAAGTGAAAGCAGCTGAAAAGGTTAACCTGGCAGTTTATTGTTTTTTAAAGAGGGCGAAGTACGAGGCACTCCTCGGTTCTGATCGCCCAGCACCGATACTTGCCCATCATGACAAGCCCATTTGTGGGCTCCTCTTTCTCCTGCAGTGGTTGGGCTGTGCAGAGGAGAGGGAGACAACCTGTAGCCTCATTTTGCGGCGGAAGGGGCAACCCCACCCTTACGCCAGTGCAACCCTCAGGAGGCAAACAGGTTGAGCCACGCTAATGCAGTTTCCTCAAGGTGTAAGAGCTTTTGGAAGAATTCATGGTAGGAAAGAGGAGGAGAATCCTATTGTGTTGTTTGAAGCAGAAGAAAACAAATGCCATCACTACCCAAAAGAAAAAGGAATAAAGGGTTCTTTTGTCCAGCAGCTTTAGGAGCAAGGATTGTGTCTGTTTCATCCCTGCTACTGGTCTCCATGGTCCTGTCCCTTTATCAGCATGAACAGGGGTCAGCAACCTTTTTCAGCCGTGGGCCGGTCCACTGTCCCTCAGACCATATGGGGGGCCGGACTATATTTTTTTTTGGGGGGGGGATATGAACGGATTCCTATGCCCCACAAATAACCCAGAGATGCGTTTTAAATAAAAGCACACATTCTACTCATGTAAAAACACGCTGGTTCCCAGACCATCCGCAGGCCAGATTGAGAAGGCGATTTGGGCCGCATCCGGCCCCCAGGCCTTAGGTTGCCTACCCCTGAGCATGAACCGCCCTGTTAAAAAAGATAGCCGGATGCTGTGATAAGAAGTTCAGTATCTCCTCACCTGTGTCCTGCCTTACATGTAGCTACAAGTCAAAAGCGAACCCCTGTGTTACAACTCGAATGAGAACCCCAAAATACAGTAACATGAGACCAAGAGCAATGCAATGAATTTAAAGAGCTTAATATCATTGAATAGCGTGAACATTCCAAGGGAAATTCCTTCTAACGACATAACAGAATATAATGCGTATGAATAGTCTCTACTAATTCAGCATTGAACTATAATATTCCAGCAGAGCCGAAGTGAAGGAAAAACTAGTGAGTGTCGGACAGCGTTTCCGGATACAGCCACTGTTTCGTTGTTACTTCTTCAGCTAATACTGTGTGCAAAATTTGAAGCTGCAGAACAATAAACATGATAATACAGAATATGTACAAACAAAGGGCTAAATAACGCAATAATAACAGTAAATAAAAACTAGAAAAACATACCCCATCTAGTGGCATAGAAAGCATACGAAGGGACAGGGCTCATAAGAATATGTAAACACTGCCAACGCATTGAAAGCTAGCAGAGAGTTATAAGGCCATATGCAGGTGTAGCCAATAACAGTGCAATAAAGCTGTATACAAACTTAACAACAAACAACAGACAACCCGGTCAAATTGCAGGATGGATACAAATAACCCAAACCGTGCAAGTATTCAATCATATATATATATATATATATATATATATTCATATTCATATATATATATATATATACACACACACACACACAACCGGAAGGGATATTATCCATAACACGTACAAATGTCTCAAAAGAGGCAATTAGAATTCCAAAAGTGCAATGTTCAATGTGCAAAAAGTTCAATGCAATAAAGCGCTCAAGTCTCTTAGACGTCTGTTTTCCTTTCCTCTTAAACAACAACAATAATAGCAATGTACACAGTAAGCATTAGAATTAATTGATTTCAAAAAAAATGCTAATGCTCACTGTGTACATTGCTACTGTTGTAAACTGAAAACAGACGTGGACGTCTAAGAGACTTGAGCACTTTATTGCATTGAACTTTTTGCACATTGAACATTGCACTTTTGGAATTCTAATTGCCTCTTTTGAGACATTTGTACGTGTTATGGATAATATCCCTTCCGGTTGTGTATATATATATATGATTGAATACTTGCACGGTTTGGGTTATTTGTATACGTATAGAAACTTAAAGCTACAGAGATAGGACACGCCCAAAGCTGAGGTATAAAAATATATATAAAAACAGTACAAAATAGATACACAGTAAACCACATAACACGGTAGAACAAGGCGAGATACATGTTATAACACATTCATGTGACGCCTGAGGGGGCTATCCTGATGGCATACAGTCCCAACAAAATGTAGTATGACGTTTTTCTAGTTTTTATTTACTGTTATTATTGCGCTATTTCACTTCGGCTCTGCTGAAATACTATATTTCGATGCTGAATTAGTAGAGACTAATTCATACGCATTATATTCTGTTATGTCGTTACAAGGAATTTCCCTTGGAATGTTCATGCTATTCAATGATATCACTAAAGCTCCTTAAATTCACTACATTGCTCTTGGTCTCGTGTTACTGTATTTACGTGTAGCTGCGGCACAGTTTCTTTCAGTTGCTGTGGGACGGTAACACAAAATACCTCAGGATCGTACACAGAATCCACAGACGCCTAGTTAAACTTCAAAACGTTGCATCTCTTTATCCGCTTTGGTGCTTATTTCCGCCTGCGATCGAATACGTTTCAATAACACACACGTGCGACTGGAAAACCGCTTAGCAGAGGAAAAAGCTTCTTAGGGACGGGGAAAGGAACAAACAAGAAAAGGAGCTATCCTAATACTGCTAACCAGACTCGCTCTAGGGAGAAATGCCAAAGAAACAGCCTGGTTCTTTAAGGCAACGGGGGAGGGGGGGGAGTCAGGCCCAGGAATGGGAGCATTAGGCTTCAGCTCAACAAGTGATGGAGAATTCTAACAGGAGAGCCAAAAACACCACAAGGAATCCCTTCCCCCGGTTTAGGGACCTGCAAGTACCCTCACAGTCCCAGCCCTGGGTCACAGAAGGTGAAGGGCGGCCTCTTTGTCCCTTCTCACTGCTCTTGTGTGCCCCAGGAGATGTAGTCGGGCCGAGTGGCGGCGTGGTATTCGTCTATCAGCTCCTGGACAACCTTCCGGGAGTCGTCGAGCTCGTCAAAGTTCTCCTTGAAGATGTCCTCCTTGCGGAACTGCTCCAGGAAGGCTTCGCGTTTGCGCAGCTTGTCGTACTGCTGGCAGGTGCGTTCGAAGAGCTGGGTAAAAAAAAAGAACAGGAGGCGTTTGGATTTGATATCCCGCTTTATCACTCCCCTTAAGGAGCCTCAAAGCGGCTAGCAATCTCCTTTCCCTTCCTCCCTCACAACAAGCGCTCTGTGAGGTGAGTGAGGCTGAGAGACTTCAGAGAAGTGTGACTAGCCCAAGGTCACCCAGCAGCTGCATGTGGAGGAGCGGGGAAGCGAACCCGGTTCACCAGATTACGAGTCCACCGCTCTTAACCACTGCTCCACACAGCTCAGAAAGCCACGGCGGGCATGGCACTGTAGATTGGCATCAAGGTGGAGCCAAGCGGAAATAAATCGGTGACTTAAAAAAACCCAAAAACTATGGTATGTTTTGCGCAGTGGGGTTGCTAATAATTCCAATGGCTCCGGCTGCTCAGAATGCAACTAGGCCTCTCAGCACTTGAAAGAACTCTGCTGCCCAATGTATTACAGATTTAGTTGCAGCGGGGAAGGATTTTTTTTCGCTGCTACTGTTTCTGGCTGTATCTAGAGCCTCCGAACCAGCTGTCAACAGGGGCTGGGGATCTCTACCCATGGAGGCTTTTAAATCCTAGTGGTTTCATCATGATCATTATTATACCCCTCCCATCTGGCTGAGTTGTCCCAGCCACTCTTGGCGGCTTCCAACAGAATATTAAAATACAATAGTCTGTTAAACATTAAAAGCTTCTCTAAACAGGGCTGTCTTCTAAAAGTCTGGTAGTTGTTTTTCTCTTTGACATCTGGTGGTAGGGCGTTCCACAGGGCGGGTGCCACTACTGAGAAAGCCCTCTGCCTGGTTCCCTGTAACCTCACATCTTGCAGCGAGGGAACCGCCAGAAGGCCCTTGGAGCTGGACCTCAGTGTCTGGGCAGAACAATGGGGGTGGAGATGCTCCTTCAGGTCTAGTGGGCCGAGGCAGTTTAGGGCTTCAAAGGTCAGCACCAACACTTTGAATTGTGCTCGGAAACGTACTGGGAGCCAATGCAGATCTTTCAGGACAACTGTTATGTGGTCTCGGCAGCCACTCCCAGTCACCAGTCTAGCTGCCACATTCTGGATTAGTTGTAGTTTCTGGGTCACCTTCAAGGGTAGCCCCATGTAGAGCGCATTGCAGTAGTCCAAGCGTGAGATAACCAGAGAATTCACCATAGTTCTCCTGCCCGCCCTTTGCTCCATAAAGAATTAGTCAAGGCAACACCCTCTCCATACAACCCATAAGCACCAACCCTTTACCTCTCCAGGAACATCTTACAGGATTTTCTTTTCTCTCCTAGATTTACTTTCAGAGAGCTATCATCTTTCGGTCCTTGCTTTTCTTACATATATCTCGACAAACATGAAACTTGAGCACGAAAAGCCTTAAGGGAAACTGAATCCAGTTTACAAATGATTCCTGGACTGTGATCAGCGTTAGCTGAAGACTAGTCCGGAGAGAAGTAACGGGCATGCTGCCAGGGAAATATTTCTTGGGTCTGAAAATGCCAACCTCCTTAGTAAACAGCCGCATCTGTGCTTGCGCCCGAACTCACCGACGAAATGTTGGTATGGTTGGCCATCATCAGACCGCTGACCCGATGTGCTGACGGCAAGTATGGAGACTTCCTAGAAAGTGCTACTTGGATGCTGGCTGGGCCCCAGGGAATGAAATTGGCCAGCTTCCTCTCTCGGATCCGCTGCAGGCTCTTGTGGACCTGGAAGGAAGGCGGATTATTTTCAAGGGTGCAAACGCAGCTGTTCAAACCAAGGGGCCTGTATAGAATCATAGAGTTGGAAGGGACCACGAGGGTCAGCTAGCCTGGCCCCCTGCAATGCAGCAATCTTTCACCCAATGCGGGACTCAAACCCACAACCCTGAGATGAAGGGTACTGTGCACTACCAACTGAGCTATCCTGACTACTTCCTCTTTGGATCATAGAAAGGTAGGAGTCGGACGGGGCCCTGACGATCGCCTAGTCCAGGGTTCCCCAAACTTAGGTCTACAGCTGTTTTTGAACTACAATTCCCATCATCCCTGATCACACTAGCAAGATATGATGGGAGTTGTAGTCCAGAAACAGCTGGAGACCCATGTTTGGGAAACCCCCGAGCTAGTCCAACCCCCTGCAATGTGAGAATAAGCAGCTACCCCATACGGGGATCAAACCTGCAACCTTGGCATTATCAGCACCATGCTCGAACCAGCTGAGCTATACAGGCTAGGAAGAGACTGTGGACGCTTTATATTTTGAGTAGTGGTGGACCTCTGCAGCATTCCACAGGCACCGCAGAGGTGTCTGGAGGTGGTTGGAGGGTGGATGGCATCTAACAGACTGAAGTTGAATCCTGACAAGACAGAAGTACTGTTTTTGGGGGACAGGGCGGGCAGGTGTGGGTGCTTCCTTGGTCCTGAATGGCGTAACTGTGCCCCTGAAGGACCAGTTGCGCAGCCAGGGAGTCATTTTGGACTCACAGCTGTCCATGGAGGAGCAGGTCAATTCTGTGTCCAGGGCAGCTGTTAACCAGCTCCATCTGGTACACCGGCTGAGACCCTACCTGCCCGCAGACTGTCTTGCCAGAGTGGTGCATGCTCTAGTTATCTCCCGCTTCGACTACTGCAATGCACTCTACGTGGGACTGACTACCTTTGAAGGTGACCTGGAAACTGCAGCTAATCCAGAATGCAGCAGCTAGACTGGAAACTGGGAGCGGCTGCCGAGACCACATAACACCGGTCCTAAAAGACCTACATTGGCTCCCAGTACATTTCCGAGCACAATTCAAAGTGTTGATGGTGACCATTAAAGCCCTAAATGGCCCAGTATACCTGAAGGAGCGTCTCCACCCCCATCATTCAGCCCGGACACTGAGGTCCAGCTCCGAGGGCCTTCTGGTGGTTCCCTCCCTGCGAAAAATGAGGTTACAGGGAACCAGGCAGAGGGCCTTCTCAGTAGTGGCGCCCACCCTGTGGAACGCCCTCCTACCAGATGTCAAGGAAATAAACAACTATCTGACTTTTAGAAGACACCTGAAGGCAGCCCCTTTTAGGGAAGTTTGATGTTTTACCATGTTTCTAATATTCTGTTGGTAACCGCCCAGAGTGGCTGGGCAAACTCAGCCACATGGGCAGGGTATAAATAATAAATAATAATAATTATTATTCCTAAATGAAATGTGGGTATGAAATGTAATGTGGGTATGTGGTTCTCACATTGCTTTGACACTGCCGTCACGAGAAGTGACCCCTGGTGCGGGTTCCTTCCATGCAGTCGCTCGCCTACGGCTGATCTTTCTCTAGCCACTGACCTGGGTGGGGTCCACTTCCCCCTGGATGATGTTAAGGATGGCGATATAGCAATGGTTCGTCTGCCGGTCACGCCCCATGGACACCATGACGTTCTTGGGCTGCAGCAGCCGCCGCATCACGTCAAGGACGGTGGTTTTGCGGACGCTGGCCACCTGCGGAGGGACAGGTCAGCATAGGCATTCAGTTGGTAGAAGGATTGACAAAGGTCACGCCATACACCGAGAGAGTGGATCAGCACAGCTGGGGAAAATTCTCCATTCCAGGGAAAGTCTTCCCCCGGGAGGGTATCCTGAGACATTACAGAAGAATCACCCCCGGGGTCCAAGGCCATTCGGAAAGAAAATTTTGCAGCTTCATACATCTCTTTACTGATATTTGGGGGAGCAGATTCACCTTCTTGGGCCACTCTGGCTTCCCTTAAGCGACAGAGATAGAGACAGAAATACAAGCTGCCAGGTCAAACCCTATATCCACAGATCAAGGTCAAGAAAAAAATAAAAGAAACAGGGAGCAAGAGAGCTCTCACACACGGAAGTCGCCACACCCACGCCATGCATTTGATACCCTCTTCTGAACTGTCAGCCTCTGCGATCTGCCCTTCTGCATCTTCTGCTGCTGCTTGCGAGGGAAGGGGAGAAAAGGGGAGAAAACATCTGTATTTAGCAGGGTGGGAGTGCTGCCGAAGGGGTCAGCCTCAGGTATTACCATAGCTGTCAACTTTCCCCTTTTTTAAGGGAAATTCCCCTATTCCGAATAGGATTCCTCGCAAGAAAAGGGAAAAGTCGACAGCTATGTTACCCTTCCTTTTCCTTTCTGCACACTTGCAGGCAGTGATTTTTTCAGGGGGGGGGGGAGGGATGCAGGGGGACGCATACCCCGAAACATTTTGTGATCTAATGGGAGAAGAAACTAAAAATTTCAAAATAAATAAATAAAATAAATTAGTTTCTTCTCTAGCACAGTGAATCGTCAGTTCCGTTGCTACCCCCATTTCCTGTCCAGAGTCTCAGACGGAAGTGAGCGTTTAATGTGTGAAGTAGGAGCTGGAATCTAGCACGGCGATGGGTCAGTTTCGGGAAGATGTTAGTGCACACAACCTCATGCCAACGTGGAGGTTACTGGGAGCTGCCAGCTGTGTAATACGAGGCAATGCGTGTTCTTTGTGCTTTTGTCCATTACACTGTATTTATTTCCCCCAGATCTGAACTAGAAAATGGTGATTTTCTTGAGTCAAAATGAGAGTACCCCTAAACATTGTTTTTTTTGGGGGGGGGGGGGGAAGCACTGCCTGCAGGCCTCTAACACCATTATAATCATTTCGACCATAGACCGGACACATTCTGACTGCACCGTTCCTAGGATGTGCGATGGCTGGCCATTAAAACAGGAGGGCAGGAGACTAAAGACGGTCTCTTCTCAGACCCCCTGAGGGTGCAGAGGGGGCTAAGAGCATGGGAACTCCCAGAGCTTGACTTAGGAGAAGAGGCGGGAAAGCACTTACAGCCTGGTCTGTGGTGAGAGGGGTGTAGCCCGTAATCAGGAAGTGCAACCTGGGAGTGGGAATCAGGGAGGCGATCAGACCGATCAAGTCGTTGTTCATGTAGCCGGGGTAGCGCAATGTGGTGGTGCTGGCAGACATGATGGTGGAGACCTAACCCAGGAAGCAAAACCAAAACCGTAAGTCAGGGCAAGACTTTTTGGCAACACCAAAAGGAGAATACATTCCGACCTTGGATCCCGAACGCCTTGGTACTCGGGACGTTTTGGCTCCTGAACGCCGCAAACCTGGAAGTGAGTGTTCCGGTTTGCGAACGTTCTTTGGAACCCGAACTTCCCGACGCGGGTTTCATGGCTTCCGGTTGGCTGCAGGAGCTCCCTGCAGCCAATCGGAAGCTGCACCTCGGTTTCCAAACGTTTTGGAAATCGAACGGACTTGCGGAACAGATTCCGTTCGACTTCCAAGGTACCATTGTACAGTGGTACCTCGGGTTACAAACGCTTCAGGTTACAGACTCCGCTAACCCGGAAGTAGTGCCTCGGGTTAAGAACTTTATTTCAGGATGAGAACAGAAATCGCATGGCGGCAGCGGGAGCCCCCATTAGCTAAAGTGGTACCTCAGGTTAAGAACAGTTTCAGGTTAAGAACGGACCTCCAGAACGAATTAAGTTCTTAAGCAGAGGTACCACTGTCCTGTTTTCAAGGGGCTCCAGGAAAAGGGACACGTGCTCATTTTCCAGGACCTCTTCTTTCAACCTTCTCTCAGAATCCTAAAATATAATAGAATCATAGAGTTGGAAGGGACCACGACGGTCACCTGGTCCAACCCCTTGCAATGCAGCAATCTTTTGCCCAATGTGGGGCTCGAACTCACAACCCTGAGATGAAGAGTCTCCTGCTCTGCTGACTGGGCTATCCCAGGTCCAATGTGGGCCACAAAGCCGAGTCAGAGGGAGATGTGCTGGAGCTAAGAGTTTATTCCAAACAGGGTGGATAAAAATCAATGATTTTTTAAAAAATAAATTAAACAAAATGGATTTTTTTTATTTAAATTGGATTTTTTAAAATAAAATGCTTTTTGGGGAAAATATATTACCATCCAAAGGTTATTCAATCATGAAATAAAGATTAGTTTTTTAATTATGTAGAATAAGGCTGTATATGTTTAATTTTTTGGTAAATAAATTCCATTAATCCATTCACAATGTCATTTATGCTCTTCCAGAGGTTTTTGTAAGATTATTGGGCAGTTTCTCTGCCTACAAGATATTATCACAGATGCTTGGTTTACTTTTGCAGTTCTCAAAACTGAATTTGACTCAGCAGAGATCACATGCCTCTTCTTCACAGCAAAAATGTTATAACATGAACAGAGTTGAGAAAAAGACCTTAATCCTATTGTTCTACAAACCTATGAATACAGAATCAACCCCTTCAGTGTTAAGTTTCAAGAAGTTCAGTGAACAGAATAGAAACAATATTTTTCTGATTGTTTGGAATGGAAGGGATCTAATAAATCTATTTAAATTGTTATTATTAAGGTAATGATTATTTGTCTCCTTCCTAAGTACAACAGAAAAGTTGTCCAAATATGAATGATTAACCTATTAAACTGGGGATAAAAAAAAACTAATATGAAAAGTTGTTATTGTAAAAATCTTCATCTACGTGCATATTAAAGTTATACCAGCAAGAATTAGTCTTTATGTAGAAAACTGATTCAAATCAAGCCTTACTGACTAGTGATTTAAATCGTGATTTAAATCAGTTTGATTTAAATCAAATCCACCCTGATTCCAAATACTTCCAAGTTTAGAAAATAAATGCAGCCAACACGTAGACGCTTGCCTTTCCTGTGAAGCAAATGTTGGGCTTGGACATATGAGAACCAGGTTAAGTCTTCTACAGGGCTCTCATCTCTGCAATAAGGCTATTAATCTTGCATGATGTAATAGCACTCTTAAATTAACTACACACAACCTAACACAAGCCAGTAAAAACACCCAAATACTCAAACTTGCAGAGAACATGAGAAAAAACCAATAGCTAGCAAACTAGAAACGCCCAGCGCTGAAATCTGAAAAAGAGGAGCTTGCTTATTTCTAGCGAGTGAATAGGGTGGGGCTAAAATGTCATTTGGGTCAAGTTCATTAGAAGCCCACACTTTTATTTGTCTGAAAACATTACGTGCCGCTTTTCATAAGCACTTTTTTTTCTTTAAAGTGGCATGCAATCGCCATTTTAAAAAAGCGCCTACAGAACCAAAGGGATGGTCAACAGCAGATTTAAATTCCCAGGGAAGTCAAGGTATCTGAGTAATCCCAAAATGTGGACTTAATATTGCGTCAAAATGTTTTATTTTCTATCTTTTTATTTTAAGCTTATGTGATGTGATAATATTTAATTGTGAAAATTAATTATTTAAAAAAATATTTTAAAATATAAATAAATTCCCCGCCCTGTGTCTTTGAAATCACCTTAACCCCCCAGCCATCCTTCTTCAGGGGCTTGGGGGGTGGGGACAGCATCTTCTCCTCCCAACACCCCTGGTTACTCACCAGCTGGTTAATTTGAGAAAAGGTGGGATTCTGGATATGCAGTCTGTCAGTTGCAATGCGGTTCAGGGCTGTGTTGTCTAGAACCACCTATCAAAGGGGAGATAGGGGTTAAGAAGCAAAGGATGAGTACATGATGGGAGGGAGGGCATCCCTCTGCCCGATTAATGGACACATGATGTTCCAATTCCACCCCACATCCCCATTTGTTTCTTGACTGCTCTCAGCTGAATTCTCAGCCACATTACAGGGCTAACTGACGTGGAGGTACTAGGGAATGAAGAAGAAGAAGAAGAAGAAGAAGAAGAAGAAGAAGAAGAAGAGTTTGGATTTACTATCCCACTTTATCACTACCCGAAGGAGTCTCAAAGCGGCTAACATTCTCCTTTCCCTTCCTCCCCCACAACAAACACTCTGTGAGGTGAGTGGGGCTGAGAGACTTCAGAGAAGTGTGACTAGCCCAAGGTCACCCAGCAGCTGCATGTGGAGGAGCGGGGACGCGAACCCCGTTCCCCAGATAACGAGTCTACCACTCAATGGAACCTCAGGAAACACCCAGAAGCTCCCCGATTCTGACTGTGTTGCCATACGACCAGAGAAACCTTTAAAAAACACCAACCAACTCTACGGAAATTGTTCCCGTGGTCCATCTCTCCATATATAGTGGTACCTTGGTTGTCAAACGGCTTGGCTGCCTAACAAATTGGCTCCCCGAACGCCGCAAACCCGGAAGCGAGTGTCCCGGTTTTGCGAACGTTTTTCGGAAGCCAAACGTCCGACGCAGCTTCCGACTGAGTGCAGGAAGCTCCTGCAGCCATTCGGAAGTTGCGCCTTGGTTTTTGAACTGTTTCGGGAGTCGAAGAGACTCCCGGGACGGATTAAATTCGAGAACCAAGGTTGTTGTTGTTGTTCAGTCGTGTCCGACTCTTCGTGACCCCATGGACCAGAGCACGCCAGGCATGCCTATCCTTCACTGCCTCTCACAGTTTGGTCAAACTCATGTTAGTAGCTTCGAGAACACTGTCGAGAACCAAGGTACCACTGTCTTTAAGAATAGGGTGTTGTGCTTCTCAGCTCTACTACTGAGACCTGGGGGGGGGGCAAGGGAAGGAAGGAAGGGAGTTTCGCCTTCCCCACCCCACGGCACCCCCAATTTTGCAACCCTTACCACACAGTCGGCATTCTGTGTCAGCCGCTTGAGGGTCAGGAGAGAGTTGTAGGGCTGCACAACCACATCGCTCATCTCATCTTGGTTGGGAAAGACTGAGTATGTCTGCACCAGCTTCTTGGGGTACCTGTGAGGAGAGAGAGAGACAGCTGCTTCAATAAAGACGAACATCCTGTATCTCTTTGTGCTTTTGGAGGACTCGTTTCTGTGGCCACAGCGCCAGGGTGCGCATGACGACCCAGTGACCATTTTAGATTAGATGTGCTACTGAGCTGAGGCCTAATCAGATGTTGGGGTGGTGAGCATCGCGGGGTATCTTACTGACTCGAGGCAGAGTCTTTTAACAATTTATACTTTATTCGTATAGTTAAAGCTATGGTTTTCCCAGTAGTTATGTACGGAAGTGAGAGCTCGACCATCAAGAAGGCTGATCGCCGAAGAATTGATGCTTTTGAATTATGGTGCTGGAGGAGACTCTTGAGAGTCCCATGGACTGCAAAAAGATCAAACCGATCCAGTCTTAAAGAAATCAGCCCTGAGTGCTCACTAGAAGGACAGATCCCGAAGTTGAGGATCCAGTACTTTGGCCTCCTCATGAGAAGAGAAGACTCCCTGGAAAAGATCCTGCTGTTGGGAAAGATGGAGGGCACAAGGAGAAGGGGACGACAGAGGATGAGGTGGTTGGACAGTGTTCTCGAAGCTACTAACATGAGTTTGACCAAACTGCGAGAGGCAGTGAAGGATAGGCGTGCCTGGCGTGCTCTGGTCCATGGGGTCACGAAGAGTCGGACACGACTGAACGACTGAACAACAACACCACTTTATTCTTGGCTTCTTCCCCTGCCAGATAAATTTAGACATATATTTCTGCCATTCCTTGCAGTGTCCTGCGCCGCTGATTACGGGTATCCATTGGAAAAAAGGTAACATTCTTGGCGATACATTCATTTCTATTACTGATATCCTCCCCCAGAGAGATAAATTCATCCTTCTCCCATACCTCCAAATTTGTCTTTATTTCTTTCCAAGTATTTGTATCCTTAAAGATATTTATATTCCTAGCTGTCAACCACACTCCTAAGTATTTGACCTTTTCCTCTATTATCAGTTCCGTAATTCGCTGTAGGTCTTTTTTATATTGTTCTGCCACATTTCCCACCAACATTTTCATTTTACCTTTTTTTTAAAAACCTGAAACCCGCTACCTGGCCAAACTCACAAATCTTATCCAAGACCCGTGGCATACTAACCACCAGGTCTTCCACAGTAATCACAAGGTCATCTGCATGCTTCACTTCCCACCGAGAAGCAGAGGAAGGCTCAGTGGGGTGTGGGGCAGACATGTCATTTTTTAAAAATACTACAATTGTGTGAGGAAATCACAGCTCAACTATTTTGGCCAAAACCGAGAAGATGCCGCTTTCAAGCATAATGAAAAATAACCACAACCAAGGAGTGTTTACTTGAGGCTTTATTTCCGAGGCCAAAGGGCAGGAGTCAAGTAAAGGCTGCGATGTATCTGCATCGTCACCGATGGCTCCGTCCCCTCCTCGCAATTTCTGAAAATCTTGCAAGGACGCAGGCTCGCAAATCACTACGTGTCGACGCCAAAGAGATGCGGTTTGCTTTAGCAAAAGCTAAAGAACATTCCTTGCCTGAGGTGGCAGGCTGATCTCAGCCTCTTCTCCCCCCCCCCCACCCCCCGTTTCAAGTCACAACTTCACCAGCTCCAAGGCTTGCCCAAGCTGGTGTCTGGGTGGGGCAGGCCTGACTCTGAGTCAGCTGGGCGTCTTACTCATCCGCCGGGCTGCTGGCTCTCCAAAGTAGCCTGCCTGCCTGCATCGCCTACCACTCGCCGAGCGGTGTGCGCATATGGGTCCGTGCACGTGTGGGGTTTTTTGCCCCATTGCTCACCTGTCATTTAATCTCTCCAGGAGGTAAGAGCCCAGACCAGAGCCTGTCCCACCGGCGATGGAATGGCACAGGACAAAACCCTGGAGGAAAGAACGACGTGCGACAGAAAATATGTCAATGCACATTACAACCGTCGGGCCAAAGGACAATTGAAGCCACTCTCTGTACTCAACAAGGTGGCGCTGTGGTCTAAACCACGGAGCCTCTTGGGCTTGCTGATTGGAAGGTCGGTGGTTCGAATCCCCGCGACAGGGTGAGCTCCCGTTGCTCTGTCCCAGCTCCTGCCAACCTAGCAGCTCGAAAGCACGCCAGTGCAAGTAGATAAATAGGTACCACTGTGGTGGGAAGGTAAACAGCGTTTCTGTGCACTCTGGTTTCTGTCACAGTGTCCCGTTGCGCCAGAAGTGGTTTAGTCATGCTGGCCACATGACCTGGAAAGCTGTCTGTGGACAAACGCAGGCTCCCTTGGCCTGAAAGCGAGATGAGCACTGCAACCCCATAGTCGCCTTGGAGTTGACGTAACCGTCCAGGGGCCCTTTACCTTTACCTGTACTCAACAGGTGAAGGATGGTTGAACTAGCCCATTAAAAAAAACAAAAAAAAAACTGCCACGCTGTGTTCATTTACTTTTCACGGAAAATTCAGACAACGCTACTGCCCAATTGCTTTCTGCATTACCATCTTGTAACCTTTTCGGCGCTCATCTTGCTTTACTGGCTGAGGGAGCCGGCATACAGCTTCCAGGTCATGTGGCCAGCATGTGACTAAGCTGCTTCTGGCGAACCACAGCAGCGCACGGAAACGCTGTTTACCTTCCCGCCAGAGCAGTACCTATTTATCTACTTGCACTTTGACGTGCTTTCGAACTGCTAGGTTGGCAGGAGCAGGGACCGAGCAACGGGAGCTCACCCCGTCGCGGGGATTCGAACCACCGACCTTGTGATCGGCAAGTCCTAGGCTCTGTGCTTTAGACCACAGCGCCACCCGCGTCCCATTTTGTTCACAGTAGGGAGCCCCAACCAAACATTGCAGTGTTATCTCCCAGCTGTGAAGAGGAGTGCTTCTGTTTAGGGCTCTAGATAGAGAGCCTTCTAGGGCTGTATGATACTACACAGTGGCTGGGTGGGATAAAAAAATTATAGCTTTCCTTTTTAACTTAAAAATAATATATCCTATTTCCCCCCTCCCGAAGCTTCCCTATAAACTTCAGAGCGAAGAGCTTTTAATCTCACCAACATGCGATATTCCAGAGCATTATAAATGGTTAGGGCTGGGGTTCCCAAACTTGGTTCTCCACCTGTTTTGGACTACAACTCCCACCACCTATAGCTAGCAGGACCAGTAGTCAGGGGTGATGGAAATTGTAGTTCAAAGCCCCCCCCCCCCAGATTACAGTGGTACCTTGGTTCTCAAACGCCTTGGTACTTGAACAACTTGGAACCCAAACTCTGCAAACCCAGAAGTAAGTGTTCCAGTTTGCGAACATTTTTTCAGAAGCCGAATGTGCTCCGTTTTGAGTGCTACGCTTCCGATTCGAGTGCCACACTTCCGTCTTGAGTGCTACGCTGAGGTCTGTCTGTTTTTGCTATTTATTTTGCGTTCTTGTTTTTGCGGCTCTTTTTGTTGTGTTTTTGTGACTGTTTGGAACCCAGTTCAGCTACTGATTGATTGATTGTGGGCGTGACTGCAGTACATTGTTTATTGCTTTCATTTTATAGACCAAGGGTCTCGTTAGATAGTAAAATTGATGTTAAATTGCTGTTTTAGGGGTTGTTTTTTAAAAGTCTGGAACAGATTAATCAATTTTGCATTACTTTCTATGGGAAAGCACGCCTTGGTTTTGGAACGGACTTCCGGAATGGATTAAGTTTGAGAACCAAGGTACCACTGTACAGGTGAAACTCGAAAAATTAGATTATCATGGAAAAGTCCATTTATGTAAGCAACTGTTTTCATTACCTACTGGAGTTTAATATATGAGGGAGACTCATGACATGCAAAGCAAGATATGTCAAGCCTTTATTTGTTATAATTGTGATGATTATGGCGTGCAGCTGATGAAAACCCCAAAGTTGAGATTGTTAATTTGGGGTTCTCATCAGCTGTACGCCATAATCATCACAATTATAACAAATAAAGGCTTGACATATCTCACTTTGCATGTCATGAGTCTATCTCATATATTAGTTTCACCTTTTAAGTTGAATTACTGAGAGAAATGAACCTTTCCACAATATTCTAATTTTTCGAGTTTCACCTGTATATGGAGTAAAAGAGAGAGGAAGGGAGAGAGAGATGGAAAGAGAGAGAGTATCAACTTCCCCCATATTAGAGAGAGAGAGAGAGAGAGAGAGAGAGAGAGAGAGAGATTTAACTTTTCCTTAATTCCAGAAATTTACTGAGCCTAAATGAGCTGCTTTAAAACAACAAAAACAACAACTTTTCTTCCTTTAATCTACAAGGCAATACAAGGCCTAGTGGAATCTCTTACAAGCAGAAAACACTGTCTTGTTTTAGGACAAAACAAAATAAAAAATTCTTTCCAGTAGCACCTTAGAGACCAACTAAGTTTGCTCTTGGTATGAGCTTTCGTGTGCACACGAAAGCTCATACCAAGAACAAACTTAGTTGGTCTCTAAGGTGCTACTGGAAAGAATTTTTTATTTTGTTTTGACTATGGCAGACCAACACGGCTACCCACCTGTAACTTGTTTTAGGACAGACCTATTTCAAGACACCTGATCTCTCAAGCTTGGCACGAGAGGGAATCACAACAAGTTTCTATTTAACTAAGGGATTCAAAGCAGTACACCTGGAGGATTTCCAAAAAGACAAGTCTCAGGCAGAAGCTAACCAGACCATGGATTGGACACTGATAGCTAAAGGAAGTAACAAGGCCGCGTTGAATAGAGCTGCCATCCTTAACTGTGAAGCAGAAAAGTGTCTCTCTTGTTTTACTAGTGTCAGTGGCACGCAAGTAGCCAGAGACAGACAAATCCCCAAGCTGTAGCTCTGTACCTAGAAGCAGCAGCAGAGCAAAAGTCTGAACTACTCTGGAGGAAGGAGCCCAGAGAGGGCGGCTGCTGCTGAGGTCTGCCAGGCTGACTGCCAAGATAGGTCATGCCTCGTTGCAGCTGCCAACGGAATAGCAAGAGTAACCCAGCGGATTAAAACGAAAGGGATGTGGGGGAGTTAAAAAGATTTTTTTTTTTAAGTGTTTCTTCCTACAAGCAAGAGCGACACACAGCTGTTTGCGAGAGCCGGTGCAGCCTTGTGTACAAGGCCAGAAACGTCACCAACTGGAGTTTTACCAGTCTGCTATTTTTTACCTTCTACCGAGCAGGCTGCCAGAGGAAAAGCAAACCGCTCTGCCGCTCCTCAGCCAGTTCTATGTGGGGCTACCTTTGAAGGTGAACCGGAAACTACAATTAATCCAGAAGGCGGCAGCTAGACTGATGACTGGGAGTGGCCGCCGAGACCACAGAACACCGGTCCTGAAAGACCTGCATTGGCTCCCAGTACATTTCCGAGCACAATTCAAAGTGTTGGTGTTGACCTTTAAAGCCCTAAACGGCCTCGGTCCTGTATACCTGAAGGAGCGTCTCCACCCCCATCATTCAGCCCGGACACTGAGGTCCAGCTCTGAGGGCCTTCTAGCAGTTCCTTCACTGCGAGAAGTGAGGTTACAGGGAACCAGGCAGAGGGCCTTCTCGTTGGTGGCACCCGCCCTGTGGAACGCCCTCCCGTCAGATGTCAAGGAAATAAACCACTATCTGACTTTTAGAAGACATCTGAAGGCAGCCCTGTTTAGGGAAGATTTTAATATTTGATGTTTTATCATGTTTTTAATATTACATTGTGAGCCGCCCAGAGTGGCTGGGGAAACCCAGCCAGATGGGCAGGGTACAAATAAATTATTATTATTATTATTATTATTATTATTATTATTTCAATGCTGGCTGCGGTCGTCAAAGGGGTGGACTGAGGTCTAGCCAGATCCTACGTAGGAGCTCATCTTCAGGTTTTTCTTAATAGTTCAGTTGTCGGTGAGTGGGTTTTTAATGCTCTACTTTTCACCATTTCCCACATTTGAACAGCTTCCCCTACTCCCAAGCTGCTACTTGCCCAGTGGGGTAAGGAACACATAAACCTGAATGGTGTCTTTATGTCCTCCCCAAAAGTCCAAATTATCAGCTGGGGGTGAGCTGCAATTTAGATAAGGAAAAATCGGGGGGGGGGGGGATGTCAAAACATATTTTCCTTGAGCCGCTCCTTCAATTGGCCACCTACCTCTGTGGCTGTTTTGAGCTAAACAAAGGGGGGGGGAAGCATGCGGGCGAGTCAGTCACAAATCTCTGCCACAAACCTGACTTGAGTGATCTTTGAGCAGTTGTCTCCACCACTCAGCCTAACCTGAGTCGCATGGTTGTTGCGAGAATTTTTTTAAAAAGGGGGATTGGGAAGGAAGCCACAACCACATATCCCAGCTTGTGCTCTTTGGAAGAAAGGCAGGATTTAAACAAACAACAACAATGCAATTATTTAGTGATGTGGATTAAAAGATAGCCAAATTTAGCCTGCCCTGTACGCCAGTAGAAGTTTGTTTTTGAAAACCAAAACACAGGGGGTGGGGGGTGGGGAGAACTATTCAGCTATTTTGGAACGAGCATGCAGGAAAAGGCCTCAAAGAGGGACAAAAGCAGTATACCCCTGCTAAAGATTTGGAACAAATGGACTGGAATCCATCTGGAAAGAAACAGCTGCTTCCAACAGAAAATTCTAAGAAAACAGACTAGGAAGGCCTCCCTGGACCAGCAAAATGCCAGTCCTGAAGTCAGTACCTCCCTCCTCGCTTCTTAAGGTTTCTCTTACCTCTAAGCTGTCACTGCCGTCAGCTTCTCTGTCTATAATGTCAAATATGTCTTCATGGATCTTTTCTCCCTGAAGAAAGAAGCGCAAAACAAAACCAAATATTTATCCTCCATTTGACTTTGATTTTTTAAGCCAGAGGTCAGCAACCTAAGGCCCATGGGCCGGAAGTGGCCCATGAGGGTCACTTAACTGGCCCATGAGCTGCCCCTGAACTGAGCCGCCTGCTCGGCAAGACCCTGCACGCTGCGCTAAAGTGACACGGCGCAGCGCGGGGAATCTCTTCCGTGGCTCTGGAAATCACTTCTGCACCTGTGCATGTCTGCAGCACCAGAAATCGCTTCTGCGCATGCCCAGACACTGAAAATCGCTTCTGTGGACGTGCACAGATGTGATTTCCGGCGTCACGCTGCGCCGGCCCGGCCCACAGAGGATCTCCGCAGGAGTTATTATTCGGCCCATGCCCGGTAAGCCTTGCCGACCCCTGTTTTAAGCTGATAGAAAATTAGAAAACTATGAAACTAAACCCTACTGTTGATTATATCTCCCATTCAAGCAGTTAAAAACTATGAGAGATGGTTGCTATTTTGAAGGGGGTATCTGGGAGTTAGACTCTGATGCTGAACCTGAGGGATCCCAGCCTGCACAGGATTCCCCGCCTCCAGAACCAGCTGAGCCGGGGCCAGGGCTTGAGTCTGAAGGATCCCCACCTGTGCTGGATCCCCAGGTGCAGGCATCAGCGGAGTCTGCTCTGGCTCCTGATGGGAGGGAGGACCCATTGCCTGCAGGTGCTCCACTCCCAGCCTCTTCAGAGGAAGCTGAGGCAGCCCCTGGGTCCAGTAACCCACCAGCCTCTCCTGAGCTACAGAGGCTCAGGGCAGGGAGGCGAAGAGAGCTAAGTGCCTACAGGAGGAGTGCTCGCCTCCAGGCCCGGAGGAGAGGCGAGTCTCCGGAGGATTGGGGCCGCCCTAAGCATAGGGCCAGATAAAAGCCAGCCAGACCCAGCCCAAGTTGCGTGAGCAACTTAGTTGCAAGCGTGTGCTCAACCTGCAACCTCGTGCCTGAACCTGCCTTGGACCTCGACCTGCTCCCTGCCTCGCTCCCCGCCGGACTGACCTCCTTTGGACCCCTAGACCCAGGACTGGACTTGGACCTCGCTTCACGGACATACCCCTGGGGCCAGCACAGGAACCAAGGCTGCTCAGCTCCCAGTTTCGTGACCCTCTTACCTGTGAAAAGCCACTGGCCCAGTTATTCCCAGCCCCGCCGCCATGCTCAGACAGGTATATGTTTTCTGGGTTGTACAGGTTGGCGTATGGAGAGTTCAGGATGGAATGGATCACTCGTGGCTCCAGGTCCAAGAGGACAGCTCGCGGGATATAGTGTTCATCGTCTGCCTGTTAACAGGAAACGCAAGCACCTTGAACCCAAAGGACAACGGCACCAAAGAAAAACCACTCTGCCCCTTCCAGCAATCTTCTGCCTGCAAACCTGTAATCTTAAAATGAGTGGCACACATAGTGACAATTGCCACAAGAGCGCACAGCGGATGCGCCTTACCAGTTGCTGTTATTTTCTCTCTCTTTTTTTTTATAAAAATGGTTTCGTATTTCAATAAACATATTCAAACAGACGCAATGTACAGGCATAATAACCACTTAGTTAGCTTTGTTTGCCCAGATACTATACGGCCTCGGCCCAGTTATACCTCAAGGAGCATATCAACCCCCATCGCTCAGCCCAGCCACTGAGGTTCAACTTGGGAGGGTCTTCTGGTGGTTCCCTCATTGCAAGAAGTGAGGCTACAGGGAACCAGGCAGAGGGCCTTCTCGGTAGTGGCGCCCGCCCTATGGAGCGGCCTCCCGTCATATGCCAAGGAAATACAGTGGTACCTCGGGTTAAGTACTTAATTCGTTCCGGAGGTCCATTCTTAACCCAAAACTGTTCTTAACCTGAAGCACCACTTTAGCTAACGGGACCTCCTGCTGCCACTGCGCTGACAGAGCAGAGTTTCTGTTCTTAAGCGGAGTTCTTAACCTGAAGCGTTCTTAACCCGAGGTTCCACTGTAAACAACTGACTTTTAGAAGACATCTGATGTCTTACTGTGTTCTAATGGAAGCTACTAGCTATTCTGCCTGCTGGCTATGACACTTATCCTTTCACTTTACTCTTGGCTGCTATGTCCAGTTCCCACTCGTAGCAGCGCATTTTGAACCCACAAGGCAGAGGGAATAGAAGCCTATCGCACCTGGTAGAAGAAGACATCTTTTCGGTCAGTGCCCTCGGTGGCAAACTCCTCCACAATGCCCTCGGGGCTGATGCCATGCTCTGCGCAGAGCTGCTTCCAGAATTCAAAGCCAACTGCAACAGGAACAAAAGCATAAAGGTAGCACCTGCCTTGCCATCAAGTATACAGAAGAAGGTAAAGACATCACCCTACTACTAAGGGGGAAATAATGCGTGTGCAGGGGAAGCTGCATTCCCTGTTGCACAGAATTTTGACGATACAATACTAGCCCATGAAAATAAGCCCATGAAGTTACCAGCTTGCTTTAAAACAAAAAACTAGCCTGCATTTTTTTTGGGGGGGGGTGCTGCAGAGGAGGAACAGTGAGTTGCATACCTTTATAAATTTAATAAATAAAGAAATGAAATATGCATCATCTTTGGTGCAACAAGAAGCCCGAGGTATTCCACCTGCTGCACATCACAATGCCAGTTCCCTCCCCACCCCCTATATCCACAGGGACTAGCAGCCTTGGCAACACAAGAGAGTCAGAGAGTCATGGCTGTGGCGCCATGCTGTTTATTTCCTTGTAATTACTGATGTGGCTTTAATAGATTTATACATATAGGTTTAATTCGAGCAATACTTTTATTTTAATGATTTGCGTTTCCTCTTCCCCCTCCCCCATGCCCCTACGGGCCGCTCTGTGTTCAGGCTGTTCTTGATTTTATCTGTAAGAGCCGCCTCGAGTCCCTGTTCAGGGGGAAAGACGGGGTTATAAATCCAATAGAGCAGGAGACCCTTAATCTCAGGGGTCGTGAGTTCGAGCCCCATGTCGGGCAAAAGTATACCTGAAGGGGCGTCTCCACCCCCAACTGTTTAGGGAAGTTTTTAATGTCTGATGTTTTATTGTATTTTTAATATTTTGTTGGAAGCCGCCTAGAGTGGCTGGGGAAACCCAGCCATATGGGTGGGGTATGAATGAATGAATGAATAAATAAATAACATCAACAATAATTATCATCATCATCATCATTCCTGCATTGCAGAGGGGCTGGACTAGATGGCCCTTGGCGTACCTTCCAAATCTTCAACTCAAGTGTCTAGTCCTCAACTCTTTTCCTCCCCAATAGAACGCGGCCAACGCCAGGCCACGCCCCTTTAGAACCTTCGCTGTTCCCCCGCCTCTCTCCCCCGCCCTACGCGCTTTTCCGTGGACCCCCCCCCCCCCGCGCATCCCGGCCTTACTTTGGTTGCCGCATTGCCCCAGCTGCAGAGTGATGATCTCCCGCGGCATGGCGGCTCCGGCCTCTGCTCCTCCCGGGCCTGAGACGCGTCCCCTTCTTTAAAAAAAAAAAATGAAAATGAAAATAAATGCCGTTTGCAGCCCCGCTACACGCTTCTTCCCGCCTTCACCTCCTCACACCCTATGAATCCGGTATATACATACATATATATATATATATTATTCCCTTGGCAACGCGCATGCGCCGAAACGGCAGGAAGCGCGCTTTCCGTACGGCAAGATGGCGCCGCACTATGTTGTCGCCGGCATGGGGGCGGCCATGCGAGTGTGCGAGAGGCGGCGGCGGCGGCGATAGTACCGCTGCCGCTGCGGTGTCCGTTGGTGACGGAGAACGATGATCCTCCTCCGCCATCCGCGGGTCTCCCGGTGACGCTGGGCAGAGAGGAAGGATGGAGGCCGAGGCGGCCGGAGGAGGAGGAGGAGGCGGCGGCCGGAGCGGAGAAGGCTCCTTCAGCACCGGCGGCGCCCAGGCCCCGGCGGCGTCGGAGCGGGAGCGGCGGGTTCGCGCGCTGAGCGCCTACCTGAAGGGCCGCCTGGGGCCTTACGAGCCGGCGCTGAGCGCCCTGCAGGCCACGCTCGTCTGGGAGAGGCCGGCGAGGAGCGCGCTGGGCTGGGCCGGAGCTCACGCCGCCTTCGGGTGCGACGGGCTCGGGGGGTCAGGAAAAGGAGTGATGGAGGAGGCGAGGGGACGCGGGCGGGAAACGGGCTTGACGTTTAACTCCGCGTAGGGTGAAGCTTTTCCTTCTCCTGCGGTGCTTATTAGCACTGCCTGAAGTAACAAATCATGTGGGAATATCCTTTCAGGGGTTTGTTTTTATTCTGGCGGGGTGTGTGTGTGTGTGTGTCGTGTACCTTGTTTTCCTAAAGTCATAGAATTGCAGGGTTGGGAAGGATCCTGAGGGTCATCTAGGCCCACCCCCTTACAATGCATTAATCTTTTTTTGCCCAACACGGGGCTGGAACCCACGACCCTGGCATTAACCCACCCAGATGGCAAGGTATAAATAAATCATCATCATTATAATCATCATCAAGAGGCTCGTGCTTCTCAGTCTGAGCTATCCCAGGTTGTTGTTGTTTGTTTATTAGCACTATCTGAAGTATTGAGTGGTGTGGAAGCAGGCTGCATACCTCTTTTGAAGTACTCTTTTAGCTTCCTTTCACAGAACTGCAGAGTTGGAAGGGATCCCCGGGGGTCATCTAGACCAACCCTCTGCAATGCAGGAATCTCTCACTCGGGTTGGGACCCTGAGATTAAGAGGCTCATGAGCTGTCCCGGGTTATTAGTTATTATAATTACAATTATATGCTATTATATTATATGCTATTATTATATTATATTATATTATATTATATTATATTATATTATATTATATTATATTATATTATGCTTGTTTATACTGTACCCCCACCTTTCCCCTCTGACTACAAGGGACTGCCAGGTGGGCTATCCTGCCTTACAACAGGTGGCTTAAACTCTCCCAATGAAATGAGTCTCTGAAGAGGAATATCCATTACGTTTTTATGAAGCATGGTGGTATTTTGGTTAAAAGGATGGTTTATGTGGCACCCTTGGTGGGCTCTGGTCTCAAGTGCATTGTCAGGGAGCCTGGCTAGTGGCCAGGAAGAAAGGGACTTGGTGGAGGCTGATCCATTTGGGGAATGGGGCACTGCGCCACCAACCTCAGGCTGGCCTCAGTGAGCTGCCACTACCGCCCCATCACCCTTCTTACTTACAGCCAGTCCAGGGACTGGCAGCTTCCTGAAGAATTTGTAGAAATCTCAGAATTGTAGGGTTGAAAGGGACCGGTCCAGCCCCCTGCAATGTAGGAATCTTTTGCCCAATGTGGGGCTCGAACCCAAGATCCTGAGATCAAGAGTCTCATGCTCTAGCAACTGACCTATTGTTGGGGCCCATATGCTGTTGCCCCTGCTAATCCCTCCTGTTTGCATGCCTGTTGTCAGTTTTGAATAAAAAGGAAAAAGTGATGGACTGAGGAAGAGCTTCTCTCTCCACCCTCCATTGTGAAGACAATTCTGCTAGCTAGCTTGCATCTAGTGTTTTGACATCAAGACAGTATATGGGATAAAAGTATTTATGGCAATAGAAGCCTTCCTTCTATCCAGAAGTGAGATTTGAACTGATCTTATTTTTGCTTTAGTTTTTGTGTAATCTTGGACGCAAGAGAAAAGATTGCCGGCAGAAGTCATTGCCTAGATCTGTTTTATAATGTGGGTTTGTTAGGCAGGTTGGAGCATGCTGAATTGACAGAGTTCAGTTGCTCTCTGTTATGAATCATGAGGGCTAGTGATGGGTGTGCTGGCCAATCCTGCACTTGCCATGGGAACGCCTGGAGACTTGATGGAGCTGCTTGGATACTGAATGGAAAAGTTAGGATCTTAGGCTTTCCTAGTGCTTCACCCAACATCGATGGGCAAAGCTATAACCCCCCCCCCGTGGGGATAGCCAGCAGATGGGACAACCAGTAATCCCAGAGTTCCTGCTCCCACTGCATCGTGAAAGGGTCCGCTGGCTATGATCTGAAGGTAGTTGTCATGAGTTCTGAAGGTTGCTGAAGGTTTCAGAAGGTTTTCTGCAGGTATCTGAAGGTTCCGAAGATTCTGGAGGTCTCTGGAGTGAAAGATAGGCTAAGCTAGGTAGCGGCCAAAACTTAGAAAGCCAAATAAAAGTTTTTTAAGTAAAAGAAATAAATACTACGAGACTGCAGTCAATGGTGAAGAAGCTCTCAACTGCTCTGTGCGGCTGGTTTTACTTTTGGTTTCTCTCTGGCTTGTCACGCACCAATGTTCTCTCTGGCTTGTCTCGTGCGTTCTCCACACACGCTACAGATAGCGGAGGCTATTTATTAAGGAATCAAACATCGTCATAACATTTACATGAACCAATCACAACCTTGTCTCTAAGCTGGTTTCAAGGCGGGAAACCATCTATTGACCGTTACATTGGCTAAATTGGCGCGCTTTTCCTAAACGCGGAGGGATCCATGCAGCAAACTCCCTGCTGGATCCTTTACCCTTCCTTCCTAATGTGGAAGCACCCCAAAAACATATCCCCCCCCAAGGTTCAAGTATCCTTTATAGAATCCCCTTCAGTTTCTTAGACTAATTCTCAACCCAGCAGAGCAAAGATTAGTCCATGACCAGCCAAAATCTGCCTCTTATGTGGTCACTGCCTATGCTTCCAGAAAGTAGTTCTGGGGAGCCAGATTACAGACTTCTGATCCCCTGTTCTAGACAGTAATGGTTTCTCATTGTGATAGGCTGCTTCTCAGAGCACCAAGCTGCTATGGCTGCAACAGTGCTTTTAAGGAAACAATAGGAAGTGTGTAGTCCCCTGAACTGCCTTCATGTGAGCATCAGGACCCACCTGCTGACCTACTTCTGGAAATAAATGTTCAGTTGCAATTAATAAAAAGAGAGGATGAATGCAGGCAGTTACATGCTGCACAAGTGACTGGGTCTACCCTGCTCTCAAAGGGAAATCCCCTGGTGCTTGATAATCTATTATTGATAACTTATTATTACTGGGTGAAGCCCTGGGAAGCTTCCCCATTCAGTATGACCTTCACCGTGGCAAGATTGCTTTAAATGCACACACATTTCCTTTGGTTGTATTTATCAGCCAAGTAATTTGTATTCTGGAAAACAGACCTGAAGTGTGTTGATGCCATAGGTAGGACACCAAAGAAAGATTAGCATTGTTCTTGATAGGAGCCTGAGGTCTTCTGTGTATCTTCTTGCTAAGTAAAGGTAAAGGTAAAGGGACCCCTGACCATTAGATCCAGTCGTGTCTGACTCGGGTTGCAGCGCTCATCTTGCTTTACTGGCCGAGGGAGCCGACATACAGCTTCTGGTCATGTGGCCAGCATGACTAAGCCGCTTCTGGCGAACCAGAGCAGCGCACAGAAACGCCGTTTACCTTCCCGCCAGAGCGGTACCTATTTATCTACTTGCACTTTGATGTGCTTTCAAACTGCTAGGTGGGCAGGAGCAGGGACCGAGCAACGGGAGCTCACCCCGTCACGGGGATTCGAACCGCTGACCTTGTGATCAGCAAGCCCTACGCTCTGTGGTTTAACCCACAGCGCCACCCGCGCCCAGTACTTGCTAAGTACTGGTGTGTAATTGGGTCTCATTGTAGAGCCCCTTATTAAATGCCTCGGATTGATCATTTATATCATTAGTTCTACAAATGGCTTGGTAGCCCACTTTCTCCCAAGGGCTGGTTCTCATTAAATGATTGAATATAGCCATCTGTCTCTAATTTGGGTGGTTGCAGCTTCTTCCCAACAATACTGATTATATTTGACTAATCATTGCAGAGAAGAAAGCACACAGCTCTTATTCAGTGAGGGAACAAGCAAGTCTTCAAATTTTCTGAAAAAAACAGAACCTCTGAGCTCACATGTCATTTTGTGTGTCAGTGCTGAGTGGTTCTGCCTCTCACTGACTTAACAGGCTTCTTGGCATTCACTGAGTATCTCTCTTGCCAGATTTAACAGACTGCAGCCATTCAACAAGGCTCAGGCCTAGCTTACCAGAAATATTAAGAATGTAAAATCCACAGTAATGCATGTCTATGTTGAAACATAATGACAAGGATCTTGTGTTGGCTGCTGAGTGTTTCAATTTGAAAAAGTGTAATCATTCTTTGTATGCATGGATACAAGGTTATTTACATGTTTACATTTATGGTAAAAATAATTTTGACTATACAGTCGTACCTCGGGTTACGTACGCTTCGGGTTGCGTACTTTTCGGGTTGCAAACTCTGCTAACCCAGAAGTGCAACCTGACGCGTGCGCAATTTGCACATGCGCAGAGCGTTTTTCGCAGTTTTTTCGGTGCGCAGACCGAATTGTTCGGGTTACATCCTTTTCGGATTACGTACTGTAACCCGGAACGGATTAAGTATGTAACCCGGGGTATCAATGTACTGTAGAAAGCTGTGTAACTCTTATTCACAGCTTACAGTTGTAGATTGATGTTAAATAAGCTTTGCAGCACTGCAGATTTTGCTTCTGGTTATAATTGAGTGGAAAGTGACCACTGGCGAATACTCTCTAAATGCCTGATATGTTGATAGATACTCATTTGTTTATAATAACTCTTAAGAGATAAATAAGAATAACATGAGGAGAATACACACACACACACACACACACACCCTCTTTCTGTGGTCCATAGGCAATTTTAAGGTTTCTCCCGCTTGTCTGCAAACTCCTGACATTTGATGCTGAACATTTTTTTCTCCCCTTGATCTTTGTCTCTTTAAACATTGTCTTGCCAGAAGGTGCAAGCCATTGTAAACTGGTTCCTGTCCATAGCAACCCATATACTTAAGATTTCAATACAATGATAATAAATAAGCTACAGCTGCCATAAATGTCAGTTTCCTTCTTGATTGGCAGAGTGAATAGCTAAAATGATCAGTTTTCAGATCATTGATCAGAAACAGAATGATATCTGGTGGATATCCGAGGTCTCACACGCAAAATCCTCTCTCACACACATTATTAACCCTAATGGAAATATATACGGTACTCCAAAGAGCTGTTGTGACACCTTCCATTCCTTGCCTGTTGTTTTCTAACCTCTTCCTGCTGATCATAAGGCAATAATTATTTATCTTGGGCTTCTCCTGCTCCATGGCCTAACACCAGCTCTTGCTTTTAAGGTAACATTTCTAGAGGAATATTGTGTACTGACTAGCTTTATTTTCCCTCAGGTTTTTTGCTCTGACGTCTCTTCATCTGATATTCTTGGTTGCTTTCACCCTGATACTAATAGTGTGTTTAGATCAGTGGAAGAATAAAATATGGCCTGAAATAAGAGGTATGTTTTCCCCCACTTGACCTTTGAATTCAGCTGTGGTCTCCTCCCCCACCCCCATTTCTGAACTCAAGAAATTGCAGATCTCATTAATCAAAACAGTCATTGACAAGGATCTTGTAAACTGGGCTCCTTCCTAGTTGAAATGAACGTTTAGGAGTTGATAGTGTTGAAAAGGCACCCTGGCTGCTCAGATGGTGGGAGGCAGAAGAGCAATTCCACCATAATGAAACTGGTGATTTGGAAAATGGGGATTTGTATTTCAGGTTGCTGCATTTTCACTACTTGTTCATGTGTAGGGGCTTTGCTTTCCAAGTTCGCTTACCCAGATCTCAGATGTTCCAAAGATCTGCTTTTGTTCTCTAGCTGCAGAAAACGCCTTTGTTTGTCAATGTTAAGACATATTCCAAAGGGGTATTTTTTCTTACTGGTTATAGAAACATTTAGTCCAGGCTTTAGTGCATCATTAGATTGAGCATTGAACTAACATCTTGGTGTATATCTTAAATTATATTTTAGTCTGAAAGCAGTCAAGTTAATTCAACAAAACCATAGTATAATTTCTTAGGGAGGTAACCATGGTAAAAAAAATGTCTTTGTTGACTATAGTAGTTTATGATATAGAAAACTGTATTCATGAAGGATGGAATAATAAATTAAAGCAGTAGTTTTAAAAGCTTCATTGAAGACTGAAACCTGATGGTTTTTGTCTCTAATATGCTGGAGCTGAGGTAATATTTGATTAAAAAAAAATCTGTTCCCAATTGAAAGCCTGCTTGCATTTTGAGAACTATCATCTTAGATAAGAACTAAAAGAACATTAGTTCAGGTTGCACTTAATGCTAAGCAAAATCATGGTTTAGTGCAAGGCCACAGGTCCTTGGAGAGGAGATGGTGGTTTCTTGTTCCTCCAGTCCTGCTGCTATGAGCTAAGCCATAGTTTGGCTTAGTATGTCATCCAAACCCAAGCTTGTGGTCTGTCTCCACCAGATAATCCATGAGCTGTAAAACAAGGGTAAACTTGAGTTACATTTTGTGTCAGACCACGAGCTTGATTTCAAATTACACGAATGACTGAAGGAAGAGCAAAGTGACAGTAATATGTTCTCTGGCAACCCACACATTTGCACTAAGCTATGGTCAGGTTTAGCATTACATGCTAACCAGATAATTGACTGCTAGGCCCACCCGCACCCCATCATGCTGCTATCTTGAGGGGCAGTGTTTTAATTTTTTTAATACCTTTTAAATATATTTGCTTCACAAACAACAGCAGTGTACAATAAAATACAAAATGTTTTCATTTGTAAACTAAAGGCAACAAAACCATTTCTACAATTGTGCAATTGCATTTGTACAAAATTACAAACATAATAAATAAATAAAGTTGAATTTATAAAAGTGGGGGCACAGAATTGGATAAAATACTAAGCTCAGGATGTTTTCAGTTGCAGGCTGTCAGTGGGAAACAATTATGCATTATTCTCAAGTCATTGTGTATTTTAATTATGCAGCAAAGAGTTTTTCCCAAGCATTTCCCTCACAACTAATCCTGATCTGTCTTTAATTTTTTAGTAGCAAGACCTGATGAATTAGACAATGAAAGGTATGAAAAATTAAATATCCTTTTCTTTGTAGCATGTCTCATGTTACATGTGCTTGTGTGGCTTAGCTGTAATGCTTTTTGTTAATTTAAACCTTATTGGCAGTGAATGCCCTTCAGTGGCTGGGTGGAAGGAAAAACCCCTTGCTCCTAAATATTGTTGCTTATCTACCTCTTCTCCTAGTTTGTAACTAAGGCTGCAATCCTATGCTTGCTTGGGAGAAAGTCTACTGCTACAAAGTAGGTCCCAGAGTAAGGTTGCAATTTGTGTCCCATTGCAGTGAATAGCACTTCATTCTGAGTTGACATGTAGAGCATTGTGCTGTAAACCATTACTGTACAGTGGTACCTTGGTTTGCATACGTTTTGGATTACAAACATGTCAAACCCGGAAGTGCGTCTCCCAGTTTGCAACATTTTTTTGGATTACAACCCATTTTTTATTTTTTTTATTTTTGATTACGAACAAAAAAATTTTGGAGGCCTCATTGGCGAAAGCGCGCCTTGGGTTACAATCTGTTTTGGTTTACAAACGGACTTCCGGAACGGATTATGGTTGTAAACCTAGGTACCACTGTATTAGGATTAGGCTGCAAGCTACATAAATCTGAGACCTTGAACTCTACATGCACTGGGTTCTTAGAATCCCCAGTTTTCCTAGAAAAGCTGGGGAAATCCAACCTGTTCACTGCTCTTTAATCTCGTCGAGTGCACAGCCAAGGACATGGAGATTTAAGTACTTATTAACACCCTTTAAACAGCCTATAGTCGTACCTCGGGTTACGTACGCTTCGGGTTGCGTACTTTTCGGGTTACGAACTCCCGTAACCCGGAAGTGTAACCTGCTGCGTGCGCAATCCATGCATGTGCAGAAGCGGTCTGCACGCTTCGTGCATGTGCAAAGCACATTTTTCGGGTTACGTACGTTTCGGGTTACGTACAGCGACCCAGAACCAATAAAGTACGTAACCCGAGGTACGACTGTAATTGTGAATACATGTGAGTGGCTTGTCTGCCCTATAGAAGGTTGCCTCCAGTGACAAATTCTTCTGCACGTATCCCATTGAAATGAATTGAGAAGATCTCATTTACGTCTGTGGGATATGTGTTTGGGAGTGCCGCTGGTTTACAAAGGGCTCAAATTAAGCAAGTGTGGGTGTGAAGTCCAAATGCAGGGTCCATTTCTTGCGTGTGAAACAAGAACCCTGAGCAGCTTCAGTGAGGTGGAATGAGAAGAGGGCTGTTTTAAAACTGCAGTAGCATCCATTTCTTGATATTTTATTAGCAAGGTAAGATGTCGTTTTTGTTGTCCCTCCAGCTGGGGCTACGTCCACCCCCGACTGCTGAGTGTGCCTGAACTATGTCACTATTTGGCAGAAGGATGGGTCACAGGAGACAGCTTCATGAGGAACCTGTTGGGCTTCAAAAGGCAAAATCCGGGCAAGGTGAAAAGCAGTCCTCATTCGTACTAGCCATCAGGGAATGGGTCGGAGGGGAAGGGAGAGGGTTTACCCAGAGCAAAGAACAAAGAATGGCAGCAGTTTGAATTACTCTTTTATTTATGTAGAGGTATAATCCGTCTGTAACTGTGTATGCAAAGTGCTCTGTAGTGTACATTACTGGGAAAGAAGGAAACTGGAGGATTGAGAGGCAGGTACAAAGGGGAAAAGGAATGGGATGCCAAAATGGAAAATACTGCAGTCATCCTATTAGATGGAGCTTTCATCAGACTGGTCTTACTTCCACCTACATTCCAAAGTAGAAATGTTGCCCTGATTCTGTCAAAATCACTCCAGGGCTTGGTCCAAAGGCAGCTGTGGCTTATGAGGTTCCTCCCTCCCCTTCTCCTAACGCTTGTGCAAGGCTTCTCAAGCAGAATTCCTCTGTTTTGGTCTCTGTTCCCAAGCATTGAGCTTGCTGGCAGCAGGCAAAGTGTGTCTGTATGGTCTTGAGCCGTAGGAGCCACTTTGCTCACTTTTCTTAATTCGGCAGAGACTAACTTTGGGTTTTGTTTTCCAGTTCTGCCTTCTGGCCTGTGGTGTCCTCACATTTTTGGCTGTGTTGGGCCAGTACATTCCAGGTGTCTGTCTTGCCTATCTAACAAGTGAGTATCTGTGTGCCGGGCGGGGATTGGGCAACAGAGTGCCCTTCACATGAAAGTGCAGAGCATTTGCAAACGAGGTTATTCTGAGTTGTTCCAACTCGGTTGCATTGCAAACTCGTGCGTACATAACAGTCTATTAAGTGGTTTACAGAAAAAAAAAGAAACTACAAAGCAAACAATAAAACCACAAACACATTATCTATATGTTTAGATAAGATCTTTATGTATGATATAATACACAATATCTCTGTTCTATTATATTGTATCCCAAAATGCCTTCTGAGAGCGTTTATTGAACACCAACCCTCTAATCATTCTCTTCCTGCAGTGGTTTCCATCCTTCTGTGGCCACTTGCTGTTTACCACCAGCTGGGTCACCGCCTGTACACCAAATTGGAGCCAGCTCTGCAGCGGCTGGACTTCAGTGTTCATGGCTACATGATGTCTAAACATAAGGAGAGGCAATGTAAGTCTTGTGCAGGGCTGGTACTAACTCACCCACTTCTTGTCTGCTACCTCTTCTTGTTGGTGATGTGAGGAACCTGACAAGATCGGATGAAAACACTGAATGAATCAGCAGTTACCTAAGAATGTTCCTCGCATCCCTGACCATAGTTTTGGTTGGTTTGGGGGGAAGGGAGGAAGGGAATGAGCATTTCCCACAATTGATGAGCAATTGAATGTCAGAACTGTTTCTATCATGGGACCAGAATTGTTGCAGTCCTAATTAGGGCACAGTGGTCAGTTAGCATTTTAGCTCTTGGGGCGCTCTTCCTTGCCCTCTGCAGCCTCTGGTTTGCAATCCCAAAGTCTTCTCTCTGGATCACACCTGTTTCTTCTGCTTGGCTTCTTTATGGGCATTCAGAGTTGCTTCCTTCCCATTTATAACTGCTGTTCTGTGTTCCGATTTCACTGCAGTGCGAAACCAGATGCTGAGGCGGCATGCTGCTAGCGCTGATGGGAGCGACAGTGAAGAAGAACTTGCTGCTTTCTGTCCCACGGTAAATAGGGCATGGATCTTGTTAAAGAATAGGGTGCTGCTAAGATTGGGGTGGGGGAGGATAAGCAACAAGCCGGCCTGTGAGTTTTTACACATGGTCAAACTTGCCTGATTTCTGAAATAAAGCATCTCCTGCTGGCTCTGTTCTTCTTAACTTGAATATGAAATTATTATTTTTATAATGCCATTGGATTTCCCTCATTACATCTACATCTCGTACTTTCAGAAGCAGATTTAGGCATTTTTAATTTTGCAAAACAATTTTTGGGCAACACTTGGGTGGCTGTAAAATGAAGTAAAGGCCTCCAGAATGGAAATGAAGAACTGGAGGACAGCACCTGGCTTTCAAGTTCCTCATTTCTGTTGCTGAGAGGAACGTCTCTGGGTCCATGTGGGGTTGAATGGCATTCTGGAGGTATGTGTGCTCTCCAGTAACCCAAAATTACCTTGCTTAGATCCTTTTTTTATCACTTGCTTCTTTTCAAGTTGGATGATGCAATAGTTGCCAAAGAGCTGGCCATCTCTGATTCGGAGCACTCTGATGCAGAAGTATCCTATACTGAGAATGGGACATTTAATCTCTCACGGGGTCAAACCCCCCTGACAGAGGGATCTGAAGGTGAGGACCGCTATTATCGAAGTTATTAAAGAACATAGTTGCTACCAAATAGTATATTAATCATACAGTTGCAGCTGTTGGTTGTTGGGATAAAAAAGCAAGATATCAGAACCTGGATAAAGTGAGACCAACCAGGTACTGTACAATATGGAAGGTTTGCCTTGGTCCTGCTCTAAAAAGCTTGTAGTTTACATTGAATGAAGCAGACAAAGATTGGTGCAGGGAGAAGTTGCGTACGCTGGTCCACTAAGTGACAGAACCTGGAATTTTATTCTTTGAAATGGGAACTTTCCGTCCTCAACACCTTCAGTTGAGGGCTTTCTGGTGTTAACAGAAAGGCTTCTGCCTGTCGGATTGTTTTAAGACCCATTTGCCAATTAAGAATGCCAGAATCCAGATAGAGTTAGTTCTTGGTCCCTCAAATTCAATTCTGAGGTCTGCTGCAGTACAGAAGCTTTGTAAACTTTCTCTCTCATGCAGAAGATGCAGCTCAGTCAAGTATTTGGGAATAGGTTTCATAACTCTTAATTTTTTCCTCCCCCCCCCAATAACATTATAGATCCCTGTGGGAAGACAATATAGTTTTAAAGAAATTATTGTCTATTTTCCAATAGGAAGTTAGACTGCTTAGTGGTAGGCGAAGAAACCGAGTAATGACTTTGCGTCAAACTAATTCTCTCTCTCAATAGACTTTGATGGCCACAGTGACCCTGAGGAATCCTTTGCCCGAGATCTTCCAGATTTCCCTTCCATCAACCCTGAGGTGACAGGGATAGATGATGAAGATGATACCAGCATAGGCATACCAAGCCTTGCCTGTCGTGTACAAGGCCAGGAAGAGCTGCGACTTTCTCATGACCGGGAGGAAGTGACTTCAGATATCCTAGGTAACCTGCCATTAATGCACAACCTCACAGATGACTTGGCTGGCTTTGTAACCAGGGGAATGATCCAGCTGGCCTTGTCAGGAGCCTCCCAGTCTGGCTCCATGCCTGGCAACAGACGGCAGCAAAGTGCCAAGGCCTTCCTCCGGACCTCCAGCTCGGAGCTTGATACAGATGCTGAAGGAGATGACTTCGAACTGCTGGATCAGTCAGAGCTGAATCAGATGGATCCATCCAGTTCCCGCGGCCAATAAACAATTGTCTTCCCTTCCCTGCTGTGGCTCTTCTGTCTCATGGAGCACAGATGAAGAGCCTTGTGCAGGAGTAGGATAATACCCCATTCTTTGGTGTATAGCCTGATTGGGGCAAATTTGGGAGACAGTGTGAATTTTAGAACAAAACCCCTCTGGTGCAGAATCGGAAGATATTTGTTGCTGAACCTGCCATGCCCTTCCACCTTTCTAGCTTGCTGTGTGTTGCACTCTTTGTTCAAAGCCAAAATGTCCCGCTGCTGTGGTTCACGTTCCAAAATGGGCCTTGGAAGACAGATCTCAGCTTCTGTTTAATGCAACAGAAGTCAGGCAACAGGAACTGGCTTTTATTTAAATGCCAGATAAAGAACAAGTTCTAAAATCTCTTGAGTGATGGAAGTGACTTGTGCCCAGCTGTTGATTGTAAGAAGGAAATCTTCAGATCCAATTGAGTGTACCTCTGTTATGTTTGTGTATGGGACCCTGACATCTGCAAGATATTGGAAGCAGCCTCTATCTATCCCCAGTAAGCATTTGCACGTAATGACCCCAAATCCATATATTTCGAACTTCTGGAGCTCTGATTTGGCTCTTTTCGCACATGATAATGGCAATAATATTTCGGTAGGTTGGACACTCACGCAAACAGTCACACACACACACTTTACTCTTAACTATTTCAGAGAAGTTCCCAGCACTAAAAATGCTCTCCACCCTGCACCATAAAGGTTTGGGCAGAAGCAACAAAAGATTTGGCTCCTAGTTACCCTCTGTCAGTCACCAAAGCCAGCACATATGCGGGAACCATGAACATGCTTCCTCACTAAACAGTCTGCAATCTGTAGTGGCAAAGGGTCTGTCAGTCTGAAGTGTCCATGCACTGGTCATTTGACACCTGCTTCAGAATTCATGGGTGTTTTTTGCTCTCAGATGGCCCCCTCTTTTTGAAGAAAACAATATAGTTGCTATAGAATTTTTTTAGCATAGGATGACAGATGAAAACTAGTCGCAAAGCCAGATTCCTAGGGCCTGCTCACCCACAATATGTGCAGTTTTGCAAGTAGAGCATAAAAGGGGGGTTCACGGCTTCAGAATATTTCATTAGAAAAAGCCTCTGATAATACAGAATGAAACCATATCATCATTTCTGTGGATCTCTGAAATCAGTATGGCGGCAGCATTGTTTTGGCTAAAAGTATTTGAAGACCAAATTTGGATTGGCTCGACGACTGATTTAGGGTACCAAATTCCTATATCTTGGTTGCACTGTGTGCACTGCTGTGAAGATGGTGCTGTGTTCCTCAAGAATAAACCATTTACAAATGGCATCTGGATGTTGCTAATGTTTTTGGTGTGGATTTTCACAGGACCCTCGATACCTGTTTCTCCTTGTTTCAGTAAAACCAGCACAAGTTGTTAACTATGCTGGTATGGTTTTAAGCAGTGTCTCAGACCTGCAAAGAACCTTCACAGAACATACTGTGTGGAGCTGTGTGATGCAGCTAGTAAGTTGGTGATCCTGGTGCTCTATATCTTCCCTTTTAGAACACCACATCCAGACTTTTTGGGTTTGTATACAAAAAGATTAGAAGAGTGTACCTTAGGAGTAATTATTCTTGGTGCAAAGCCATCCTGATAGCCCTCTGTGGACTGAAGAGAGACTTGAATAAATGCTGTGCTTTTACTTTTACTTTTATTTAAAAGGTTTCCAGCCTATTTTCACAACTTGTGAATCTGCTGAACTGAACCATCTTGAATACCTGCATATCCAATTAGCCTTCTAGGTTCCCATCGTTCCAGCTCAACTTGCATCCTCTTTCAGGCTCTGTAGTTAGGCGTTTACATATTTTTCCGACTTCGCATCTGAAGACCTCTGTGATACGCTGCCTATTGTTTTCTTGGCCAAGCAGTAATGTGATGTAGATGCTTTATGCCTAAATAGGACATTCTTGCAGAAAAGACTCAAGAGGGTGGTGCTTTGTATATTTGAAACAGCTTGGTTTTGGTAGCATTTGTGTGGCAATATCATGGTGTTTAACTGCCTTTTTTAGTGTTTACAAATCAGCCAATATTGTGGAAGTTTATAGAGTAATTTGTCATCTTGCAGAAGTTTTTAAAATAAGATGCTGATAACTTTTGAGGTGGGAAACTGACGTTATTTCATTAGGTTTTGTGTTATGTGGATTAGAACAAGATTTTAGTGCAATAAAACAACCATACCTTACCCACTGTATCAGTAGTGGGATGATACTTTTTTTGTTTTTATTGAGTGTTTCTTTCTGCCCTAACTGGAGCAAAATAAAGAATTTGAGACAAGCCCGGTTTCTTTGTTTCTTCAGTGCTACACTTATAATACAGAGATACTTCAATGGGCATGGGCACACATGCAAGCCCTATCTCTAATGTCCCTAATGGACTCGTTTTTAGATGTGCAAAGCTCTGTAGAGAACAACTCCCTGTGATTGAGAACCTGGCTTCAAAATGCTTAGAAAGCCTTAGCAGACCTTGAAGCTACAAGTGCAAAGGCATGCGTCCCTGCCCCTATCTAGGGGTTTAAGACATGTATGTTCAGGCAGTTGCCTGTTTGGTTTCCATACTATTCTATAAAATGGTTCAATTACTTCCCCTGCAAGATTAGAGGAAGGAAATTCCAGATGATGGAATTTTCAAATCAGGTGTTCATGCATTTCTAGCATTCCATCTCATATGCAGATAGGGTTGGAATGCTTTTTAGTTGTCATTATTTTTCTAAAACGTGAGTTGAGACTTACTTGTTCTGATTCATCCTGTTCTATCAAAACTTCAAATCTCCACACTGAGTGCTAATAGCAGGCTTTCCTGGTTCAGATCAAGCAGTAAGTATTATTGGGCCACTTACCTTGCCAGGACTAAAGACGGTTGGATTGGCTTCACTCGGGCCTCAGTTTGGAGTGATGCCAGGTAAGTATGATGAAAATTTGCACAGGTGCATAATATCCAGCACAAAAAAGAACAGCAAGACCACCACCCTTCCTACATGATCACAGTACTTTTAAAGTGTCCAGCATAGGTTTTGTTTGGTTCTGCCAACCTACACAAAACGGGTATATTTATTTATTTTAAAAGTCTTTCTAAACCACTTCATTTTTTTTTAAATCTCCAGGTGGTACTTAACACTATGAACAATATTAAAAACAATATTCATTATAAAAAAGTGCAGACGATGAATCAATAGAATGGTATGACATCAAAGTAAAACAGATTCAGGGGGTTCATACTCATTAATCAGGGTCCAATCTTGTAGGTCAGGGAAAGGTTTAACGAAGTGCCATCTGTGACAAGTAAGGTGGCAGGTTTTGGAATAAGTCTTGGCCGCACTTCCATTCTGACTGCGGCAAAGAGTACTGGCTAATAAAGGTTTTTTAAAAAAATAAAAAACAACAACCCTTCAAATTCCTTTCTCCTCGCCTTGCCATCGATCAAATGGTTACTTTCGTGCAAGTTAGAATAATTTCCCAATGCTGCTGTAATTTATTAAAGACCACAGGAATTAGTGCAGCCCAGCCTTGTAAATCATTCTAAACTTTTGAAATGGTAACATCAACTCCCTGAAGTCAGACAGGAAGGCAGGAACTTCCTTGTCTCCGTGGCTGCCCTTTTGCGAGCAGGCGGGTATGTGTCGTCGTCCCCCCCCTCGCCTCCGATTCCTGCCGAGGCCACCAGCTGCATCTGCCCCTCAAAAACTACATTTCTCCTTGTTTACTCCCGCGAGCCCGGAAGCCACACTGTGCTTATCCATCTACTATTATAGCTCCGTGGTTTCCAGTGCGCCCTCCCTCTCCTGGCCCGAACGCGCTCCCGGAAGCCCGGCAGGGCCTATCCATACAAAGGTATAGCTCTATGGTTTTCACTGCACCCGCCTTCCCGCCCTCTAAGCGGCAAGCTTCCGCTTCCGGGTGTTTCCGGTAGGGGGTCTCCGCCGTGTCCAGGATGAGCGGAGCAGGGAAAACCCGGGAGGGAGCTGCAGGTAAGGCAGTGCGGGTGGAGAGAAAGTGGGGAATCGAGGGGAAGGCGGAGGGGGTGGGAGAGAATGAGCGCGAGCGTGCGTGCGTGCGTGCATATCGCCGCCTCTAGGCCGCGGCTCGGGCCTTCCCTACTCCCTCCGGTCCTTTGCGTTGCTAGGCAACGGCCGGGCCTCTCGCCGCAGGCCTCCCTCGCCCGCGGAGTCCGGATCCGGGCCTCTTCTGACGGTGTGTCTGGAGACCTGTTACCTGCTTCTTGCCTTACTTCAGGCGCCAATTCGCCCGTTTTCTGGAAGGCCCCAGAGGCTGCGTGGCGATTATTATCGTTATTATTATTCTTATTATTATTATTCTTATTATTATTATTATTCATTGCATTTGTATGCCGTCCTTTATCTGAGGGCCGCAGGGCGCCTTACCAACTAATAATAATGATAAGTAAATAAATAAAACAGGAACAAAAGAAAAGAAAACGAAATATGTAACAAAGGAACAAAAGCAAACGCATAACACCCTCCTAAAGATATACGATTTCACCCAGCGCCTAAAGATATATGATGATGACGTCAGTCAAGCCTACTGAGAGTGTCCCGCAAAGGGGGAGCTGCTGCTGAAAAGGCCCTGTTCTCGTGTTGCCACCCTCTGTATCTCTCAAGGAGTGGGGTGCACAGAGAAGGGCCTCAGGTGGTGATCATGGCAGGATCTGGGTCTGTTCATGTGATGCTGAAGTAGGCCCTTGGAATGAGCTGAACCAAGAATGGAAGCCCTCAGTCCTCTGTGTGTGTGTTTATTATTAGTTGGGGGCAACCCAAAGCAACTTGCCAACAAAGAAACAGAAAAACTCACATGGACACATTAAAGGCGGGGGCGGGGCGGAATGCATCAATACATGTTTGTTAACCACCACCTTTTCTTCCTATATACTGAGGATCCTTCCTATTTTTCCCCATTGCAGTTCTTCCCAAGTTGCTGTCATTGGTAATAGAAGGGCCTGCTTTCTGCACTCTTGATGGAATAGCCTTAAGTGCCATTTTGCTTTTTCTCCCCAGCCCCATGCTCCTCTTTCTTTGATTCACACCGCTTTTTCTGTTTCCAAAGGAGCTGGAGAAGGTGCAGCTGCCATCCTGCTACGTTACCTCCAGGAGCAGAACCGGCCTCACAGTGCTCAGGATGCCTTTGGCAACTTACAACGAGAGCATGGCCTGGGCAAGACGGTGAGAGAAGATCTTAGAGGTGAAGGTGTGGGAGCTGTATCATCCACCATTAGCGCAAAATAGACATGTACAACATCTTTCAAAAGCTAAACACACTCTCTATACCTTTCAAAAGCCCCAGATTATATTGGGTATTCCTAGTTTGATACTGTCTTGATTTTAAGCAAATCTGCCAAATATTTTGTACTTCACAATGCTGGACATTCAGTGGTGTGAACCATCCCTAAGGTAATTGTCTGACTGAGACATATACTTGTTTCTCTACTCAAGTTATGAATTCAGCTAAGCCTCGTCTGCTTACAGCAGCAGTTTTGTCATCATGTTATACAATGCAGTAACGGTGCAGCATGGGAGGCTGGCTGTAGTAAATCTCACACTGCTTCCTAGGATATTGGGCTCTACAGCTCTTCCCACTTCCACAGCTTACTGATTTTTCCCTGGCTACTAGTAGATAAAGGGGACGCGAGTGGCGCTGTGGTCTAAACCACTGAACCTCTTGGGCTTGCCAATCAGAAGTTTGGCAGTTTGAATCCCCACGACAGGGTGAGCTCCCATTGCTCGGTCCCAGCTCCTGCCAACCTAGCAGTTTGAAAGCATGCCAAAAAGTGCAAGTAGATAAATAGGTACCGCTCCGGCGGGAAGGTAAACAGCGTTTCCGTGCGCTGCTCTGGTTTTGGTGTTCCATTGTGTAAGAGGCTGCTTAGTCATGTTGGCCACATGACCCGGAAATACTGTCTGCGGACAAACGCCGGCTCCCTCGGCCTGTAAAGTGAGATGAGCGCCGCAGAGTCGTCTGCGACTGGACTTAGCTGTCAGGGGTCCTTTACCTTTACCGTTACTAGTAGATAGCAATGTGAGTTGTCAAGTCCTATATCATGCTGGACTCCTTTATCTCCTTTGATGTGCAAGTATCTTGTGGGAAGGGGAGTCCTCAAAGTTTTAATTTTCAGTTTTTGTTCCGTGACAAAGAGACTTAGATGCACATACAGAAGATCAGTCTGTCCACTTCACAGATATCTTGTGAATATTATTTTTCTCATTCCGTTCCTTCTCTTTTTTCTTTAGGCTGTAGTGAAGGCACTAGAACAGTTGGCTCAACAAGGGAAGATCAAAGAGAAAGTGTACGGAAAGCAAAAAATATATTTTCCAGATCAGGTAAGGGAAATGCCTTTCAAGTTCTATGGGAAGTAAATATTTGCTCACACCAGTAACTGAAGCAAACTATAAAAAAAATATTCAAAGACAACTGTATAGGAAATTCAAATTCCATGAGTGAAATGTAATTGCTGGACAGGGAAGTAGAGTTTGTGACATGGTAACAATTTTATCCTCTGTCCCATTGGTCTTACTATGTTAATAACCCTCACGTCTTTGGTCATGCAGGATCGCTTTGGTAGTGTGAATGACTCAGAGCTCAAAGGCCTGGACAATGAGATTTCGGAACTGTCTTGCAAAGTACAGACCCTCCAACAGAACTGTCGTCACATGGAGTCAGGTGTGTTCAGGCAGGTTCAGTCCGTCTGCTGTGCTAGCCTTTGCTGAGTGAGTGCATGTGCGATTGAGCACTTGAACAGTATGGAGCCTTTGTGAAATGTTTGTAACTGAGCCATAGTACACAGAATGCCTAGAGTCCTTCCCACTGACCGATGCCGTCTCAGATGTTGTAACTAGCAATTCCATTCCAGAACTGAAAGAACTGAAGGGCTCTATGACAACCCCAGAGATGGTTAAGGAGATTGAAGAGTTAAAAAAAGATTGTGCCAATTATACAGAGAAACTGGAGCGAATTAAATCTGCTGCCAATCATGTGACTCCTGAGGAGAAAGAAAAGGTAATGGAGCTGCCAAGGGAGAGGCCAATAGTGGAGACTGGCACGGTCCAGACAGGTATAGTTCTTTCTGGGTGCCCTGCCAATCTCTGCCAGCCATACGCAGGGCCCCTAGTGCTGCTGAATTTTCAGCTTGCCTCAAACACCAAAGGATGGGAGGACTCCAAAATGCATACTGTCATTTATTTATTTATTACTCTTCCTGGGATCTGGGCAGTCCCAGCACTCATCCTGTACCTAGAGCATTCAAATGGGGATAAATGTTGATTTGTCTGGAATTGTCTAGCATTTAATCAAATCAAGGCAACCAGTGAGCACATGTTCTTAGGAGCCTTTTAGCTGTGGGGCTTGTTTAAAATTTCACGAAAGCAATTTTTGTAATATGGATGTCCTTACTCACAAGGTGAACAGTCCCCTCTGTAAAAGCACAGCTGCTTGCCATTTCTGGGATTCTTTCCCACACAGAAAGCTTGTGCACACACTGTCCAACACAATTGTTGTGGTTTTGGTTCTCACATCATAGCTGGCTGCGTTACTGGCCATTCTGTTGGGGACTGATTGTAAGAATTGTTTTCCTTTTGCTTGTTGCAGGTTTACAATGAAAAGAAGCTGTATTGCAGGGAATGGCGTCGCCGGAAGAGAATGGTAAGGCGGCTTGTTTTTCATATAGGATGGGAAAAATAAGTGGTGCGCGCAGCCCCATGGGCAATTTTTTTATGCTATTGTTTAGATCAGAGGTACTGCCCCTCCCCTAACACCCCATACATGTTGTAATGGGGTAGTTTGCCCACCTTTGGTCCCCACCCTTTACTCAGCTCTTACCTGTGGCTCTTAGAAGATGTCAGCGTGCGACAGTGGCCACATGCCAGGAATGGCTTCAACTGGCCGGCTAAAACAGGCAAGAGTGGCCAATTGGTCTCAAACTCTCTGTGAGTTAGGGACTTCGCCTGCATGCAAAGACAGGTTCCAGCGGATTGAGCGGACAAAACCAATAGTGGGTTCAACGGTCAAGAAGGTGGTTTCTGCACGTGCTGCAGAGGGAAGTGAGGGGCAGATGGGGCTCGTCAATCTGTGAAGGTAGCCCACCTGGGAGAAGGAAAGCTCTGATCCTAAACCTCTGCTGCCTTGCGAAATACCTTCGGGAGAAGAAAAGGCTAAATAGCAAACCTCACACAAATCCAGAGTGAAGTCCCTAAGACGGTTGTACGCCCATGAGCTCAGGTTACTTTGGTGTTGCTGATGCAGAAGTTTCATTTCATCCCCAGAGGTGCACTCTATTGTCCCTCTCTTGAGAGACGGATGCCAACAACTGTTTAGTTCTGTAACTTCATCCAGCCAGATGTGCATAGAAAATGCTATACACATGTGATAGGTGCTACACAAGTCTGGAAAATCGAAAAAAGCAAGGCCCTACAATGTTCAAATGCAGATCCACTTTGTTGCCCAGTTTAATCTGGTTGCATGTTAGGAGGGAGAAGTTTCCAGATGCCCTTTCCAGAGATCGGAACCCCAGAAGTAATGAGAGATGTCATTGAAATATTTCATCAGTTTCTCCTTTGTAAGTTTGACTGTTTGATTCTGTTTGTTGGTCCTGATGAGTTCAATGGGATTGCAGGATGAGCATTCTCGAAAATTCTAGCTCATTATGTTTAATGTTCCTGAGATTGTGCTTTCCGTTGAACACTTGCTAACCTGTGGTGGGAGCTATGAGGGGCTGTGGTTTGCATGTTGTTTTGCACCATGTCTTCCTTGCCAAGGATCTTGCCCACACACGTGAACAGTTATTTGCTTATGAAATCTTTCTTCAGTTTGTTTCCTTATAACTCCTTTGAGGTTAGTAGCTGAGCGCTGTAGCAGACAGTCTAATTGGCTGTCTTTTGTATTTTGAGCTAAATCTTAATTCTATGTTTAGTCACTGTAGTCTGCTGAACAAAACAACAGGGTCTGGTTTTTAAAGAGAGAATGCCCAGGAATTTCAAGTTTCAAGATGGATATGAGGTTTAGACCTTTTGTATTTCTCATTGGCTCAGCATTATAATACTAAGCTAAACCATGGTTTAGCATGATCCCGCAAGTGTGCTGACGCACATTTAGAAAATCACAGCTGATTTGACCCTTCCCTGCTCCTTCCACACTACCAGGAGCGAAACCATTGTTTAGATCAGCATTACTTCTGAATCTGGTCTCCAGAATGGTAAGTCAGGATCATACCTAGAGATGGAAAGGCCTAGAAAAACCCCAGAAAAATTGAGAGAGAGAAAACAATTTTTTCTGTGTTTTTTTCCCCAAAGGTGTTTTTTTCTGGAAAATTGGGGGGACGGGACAGTTTGATATAGTTTGCATATTTCACACACTTTTTGAAACTTTTTTTTCTGGGTTTTTTCCAGTCCTTCCCTTCTCTAATCATACCAGACTGTTGTATTCTGCACTATTAAATACTCTGAGGAGGGTGTTCCCCAAGAGGTTGAGAAATAGGGAATAGCTTGCTGCCATTGTTCCTCCCAGCTACAACTTGTAAACTCAACCGTGGCTCCTGAAATATTTAGGCTCATCTTTTTTGGGGTAATCTTTGTCTGTATCATCAAGAGGACTTGTTTCTGTCTACCAACACTGTGGTATAATTCTGTCTTGGTTGAAGGGCCAAGTAGCCAAGTGTGTGTTTTGACTCTCTCAACAGGCAACAGAGCTACTTGACGCGATCCTGGAAGGATACCCCAAAAGCAAGAAGCAATTCTTTGTGAGTACAAACCCAACCCACCTGCCACTGAATGACATGGCCACATAACAGTGGGTTGAGCAGGCTTTTCTCGGCGAGCTCCCATAATGCATTAGTCCAACTACTGCACAGAGGTGGGATATAGGATGCTTCTGTTTTCCTGCCCTGCATCTTAAGGAGTCTGTGTTGTCCTTTGTGCAGGAGGAAGTTGGCATTGAGACAGATGAAGATTTCAATGTTACTTTACCCACCGTCTGAACCCAAGGGCTTCCCTGTTTTATGAAACTGTCACCTACTTAGCACTCAAGTTTCAGTCCGCCATATTCCACATTGCTGTATATTTTTGAAACTACGTTTGCGTTCATTGGAGATAAGCAGACCCTGCCTACTGCACTATTATTTCTTAGTTCCAGCACCTCTCCCCTGGCATGTCAGGCTAATTGCCGTTTTGTTCTTAAAGCTGTTAGTCTCACTACACAGGACTGCTGATAAGCACTTGAGAAAATTGTCTGGGGGTGGGGTGCGGGACACAAAATAAAATACTTGAATTAACTCTGAAGGCTGTATCATTTTTCTCTGTTTGTAACCAGCCTGCATCCTGTATAGATGGTGTGTTGTGCATATTAAACCCACCCAGCTCCTTTGCATTCTGCGTTTAATGCTTCTTCTGTCTGCTTTCTGGAAATTGTGTTTCGTCTAGACTATTTATGCATTGGGAGGGGGAGGGGTGGCTGATTATATATATATATATATATATATATATATATATATATATATATATATATAGGCTTAGCCATAGACATATGTGGTTGAGATACCTCAGGAAGATTCCTTTGAGATTTTAACCATAGAAATGTTTTTTGCAGAGCAGCATTTGTTTGCTTAAAACGGGGGTTGGCAAAGCTTACCGGCTATGAGCCGGATCACTCCCACGGAGATTGTCCGTGGGCCGGACCAGCGCAGTGCGACGCCATAAATCTCATGCCCGTGGCGCTGTAAATCGCTTCTGTGCATGCCCAGATGCCGAAAATTGCGCCTGAGCAGAAGCCATTTTTGGCACCGCTCGGCGAGTCCCCGCGCTGTGCCAGTTTAGCGCAGTGCACGGGGGATTCACTGAGTGGGCATCTCAGTTCGGGGGCAATGGGCCAGTAAAACGGTCTTCATGTGCCAGATCCAGCCCATGGGCCGCATGTTGCCAACCCCTGACTTAAAAGGCTGGTGTGTTTTTAGCCTAAGATAGCCTGACTTGTGCAAGTAACACTTGGGGGTCAAGGTGATCGTTCCATCTCTCACCGATAAGAGAAAAATGCTGGAATAACTTTAGTGCTGGAACTCTCAAGGTATTCAGGGCTGGATGTATCAGTGTGTTGGAGAAACCGGTTTCTAAAATTCAGCTTCGGCTATGTGTGGCTGAAAACAAACAGGCTAGCACAGTCCAATCATTCAAACACTTAGCAAAATTTATTAGAATTGCTTGTCATGATATAAAAAAATAATTTTCATTTTCACAAGTGAGGTCTGTCTAAGCGAGTCCTTATCCACCAGCCAGCAGCAGATCTAGAAAGTGGTGCTTATAAAAGGACAGGGGACCCTCCTTCTTTGTAGCTACAGAACAGAAAGCAGAAGCTGCAGAGGAGGGTTGAATTACGCTCACTTTTTGCTGCATTTTTAGAAACGGTGGGGCTCCGAGGGGCTGAAAAGGCTTCCCCTGCCATGTAAGCCTTGCCAGCCTCTCTCAATCTGTGGTACTGAAGGCAAACGGTATTGTGAACCGGTCAAACAATTATAGAAGCTGGAACTGGGGAGCAAGGCTTCAGTGTTAGCATGGCTTATTGCCCTTCTGGACGGCAAGCAGAATACATCATGTATGCAAAACACACCCATTTATTGCATAACTTGTTCAGGTCACAGCCCTCAGTAGCCCAAACTAAATGCTGGGCAAAGGCATCTGGGTGTCTGAGTAAAACACAATAGAGAGGGGGCTCTGTTTTAAAGTGTCCACACCAAGTTAATGCCACTTAGACCAAAGCCTTATGTGTACAAAGAATTTAAGAGCCTCTGCTCCTGATTTGAGGTGAAGCGAAGGCTGGAAGAGAGCTTGAGTCCCTTAGGAAAGGAACTTTTCTGACAATCAAACCCCAGGACTGTGTGTTGCAGATGGATTTTTATCAGACAAGCTAGGTCAACATGAAGAACACATCAGGGCCAAGGCTTGAAAGAGCGAGACCGCAGCGACTGATCCTCATGAACAGACAGCTAATTTCTTTCCTGCTCACATAAGGAGGCCGAGAGAAGGGTTTCAGAGGTCAATACAATCAATAGCCCTCCAAAAAAGCTTGAAGAGGAAGTACTGGCAGGAATAGCCTCTTGGCTGCAGAGCGCCAGGCTACCACACACCCCTCCTGGGGTGCCCAAAGGTGGTCAGTAGAGCTGGCTCTTCAGTTGTTGCAGGACGCCAATCACAATGTCCCGTAGGGTCTAGGAGAGGAAAGTCCATAGGAATTCGTAAGAGGCTGGTTCAGGTTATAGGGTAGGGCTGGGAAGAAAGGGGAAACTAGCCTGGATGGGATTAAACCAGAACCTTTAGTTTTCAGGCTCCTGACCCATGGGAATCATCAGCCTCTTAACAGAGGGACACCACAGTCTTGTGCCTTACCCTAAGGACCACCTGAGACCTATTATTATTATTATTATTATTATTATTATTATTATTATTATTATTATTATTATATTGTTTATAAGCCGCCCATCTGGCTGGGTTTCCCCTTATGTCACAGTTTAATTGCTGAGACCTACTGGAGGAATGCTGTTAACTGTCTCTCAAGTGAATGAGGACTGTCGGTATCTATGAAAAATTTAGCATGGCTGACCCAGCAATGTGGAATGCCCTCGCTATGGAGATCAGCCAAGAAACATCACATCTTATTTTTAGAATAAAAATTAAAAAAATCCTTCCAGTAGCACCTTGGAGACCAACTAAGTTTGTTCTTGGTATGAGCTTTCGTGTGCACACGGCTACCTACCTGTAACTTATTTTTAGAATAAAATTTTTTAAAAATCCTGCCAGACTTCCTTGGGTTTACGTTGGGTGGATTTTATGTGATTGGCAAGTTCCTTCTGATTTTATGTTTGCTGTATGTAGCTTAGACATTTTCTATACGAGTTAGCAGTATATAAATCTTTTTATAAACAAATACTACACAACAGTTGGAGGAGGAGCCAGTTGTCAAGTTCCTTAGGAGCATCCTGTGTAAAGTGTTGGTAATCAAAGCCTGATGTGGCACTATCCTGAGGATCTGAGGTGGGGCAGGGGAATGCTTGGAAAAGTTGAGCAATTTATCAGCATTGAGCAAATATGGACGAGACCTCTAGTAATGGGAGGGGAGATCTTCTATGAATACATATCTGCCTTCACATCTCGACTCCCTTCCAAAAAATTGTGCAAGTTAAAACACTCAGATCTTACTGTTCAAACTAAATTGTGAATTTACCTAGGTAAATGTTAATGTGGGTGCTGAACTGAGATGTTCTGGTCACAGAATTCTATAGCAGGCGGTAAAGCCTGAGCCAAAATCAGCAGGGGTGGGACATCTTAGGAGCCAAGAGGAAGTTGTGTCCATTGGGACACAACTGTACCACTTCTGCAGCACTTTGTCATCTCACTGCTGGGGACCAGCCTGGCATGAGCTACTCTTGACGGTCCTGAGTCTCAGAGCTGCATTTATTCAGTTTTCAGATATGCAGCTGAAACCACTTGGGCACTAAATGAACCAATTATCATACACTGGGAGAGGAGAGGCAGATGGACTAGGAGCTGGCATAGCTGGGGACACTGAGGTCCATGAGATCAGAGACCCGTTGTCTCCTGAGTCAGAATGGGGCAGAGCAGCCTTCATCTTTTTGAGTCCTGTGATGGACAAGCAGCTCCCATGTAGGCTGAAAGTGTTATTCGTACTTTTCCAGAAGGCCATTTTCCCCCTGATTTTGCCCCTGCGTTCTAGTGGAAGGGGCTAACCCTTTGCTACCTGCTCTAGTGCCCTGCTGACTTGGGAGTATTTGCATAATTAAGGTACTGTGGAAGATAAGGAAACCATTTCTCTCCTATCAGGAGTTCAATCTACCCAGTTCCAGCTGTACAAAGAGATGAACGCCATAGGCTACTGAGTGGTACTTAGCAACAGCAGGAGGAGTTAAGGAAATCCATCTCATGACCCCTTGATCGATTCAATTTCCACCTGCTTGCCTCTGAGCAGCACGGACTCCAAAGAGGTTAGCATGAGCAAAACAAGCACGTATTTGCTGCACGAAACTGCTGGCCACATGCTCTCAAACTGCGGGATTACCTGTGGCTTGCAGTGCTCTTCTATCCAGCTGAAGACACATGCCGAGAGCTCCTGAAAGCTTGTCACGGAGATGGAGGCGTTGAAGGACTGGAACAAGGAATCCATGATACCCTGGAAAACGTTGAACTTCACCTGGTCGGAGACCTGGTTCTTCCCTTCATTAGGATTGTCCTGGTGAGCTTTGACAATCTGTTCGTAGTTTCTGAAATGCATAAATGTGGCTGGTGAGCTTAGGAGAAGCTTGGGCTGGAAAGACGTGGAGGGCTTATTTGAACTCAAGGATGTTTTATAGCAGCTGTTGCAGCGGGGAAAGCTAAAAGCTCAAAGGAACAGGATAGGATTGACTGCTCACAATTAAGGAGGTCACTTCCGTCCCTTATAAATATTGTGGGAAAGGCTGCTACTGAAGCATGCTGTCTTAATGGCGTGCGTACATAACAGAGGGTCTTACATTTTCATGATTTTCAAGGCCATTACATCTTTCCGGAGCGTGGAGACCTCTTCCTCCTGCTTCTTCTTTTCCTTGTGCAAGAACTGGATATAGTCAATGGCTGAGGAGCAAAGACATCAGCGGGTTAGAACACAACCAAAGTGGGGCTTCTCAAAACATAACCAGAACCTGTGGGCTATTCTGCCCTGTTAACTCAGGAAAGTTGCAGTCTCTCTCTCCCCCTGGGAGGGTGACAAGGAAGCTAGGCTCCCTTTAGGCACTAGCGCTAATAAGACACATCTATCCAGAGTTCCAAAATCTTAAAAAGAGAGCGAGCAGAGGATGAAACTGGTTTCAAGACTAGTGGGAGCTTGGCAAGAAATAAAACGGAAGATAAGAAGAAATAAGAGACACAAAATGCAATTTGAAGGAAAAGCCAAACACACCCAAGCAGTTCCTCAACTCACTTTTCTGCAACACAATTGCCTTGCTTAACTTCCCTGAGCCTATGGAGAAATCCTGCTGCTGGCATGTAGGTACAATCGACTGCAAATCGTCGTAGCCTTTCTGTAGGAGAGAGGGAGAGGCGGTGTTAAAACTTACAAAGCACCGCTGCCCACCCCCCCACACCCCAGGACAAAATGATTAGCTAAGTCAGCACACCTCCAGCCGCCATTTCTTGTCTCCCTTTCTCTGCTGCTCCAGGGAAAGGGCAGTGCAAACTTGCTATACCAGGGGGACAGAAAGGGGCGTCGGGCATAGATGTGTAGGTCACCCCACTTTCTGACCTTGATGGCATCCCTCCGCTTCTGCTCAGCCTGCGTGTGGGCGCGGCGGCGGCGGTCTTTGTAGATTTCTTTGTAGGCTTCCTGCTGGTAGTCGGAGTCTTCATCATCTGCAAGCAGGAGAACAGGCCTTGTCAGCTAAGGGGCAAGGCAGCAGGAAGGGGCCTAAGGGAAGCGGGGGAGGGCGCCCAGCAGCTTCCTCACCGCAAGATTTCATCAGGCTCAAAGTTGCTACGAGAAAACTGCACGGGTATATTGGAAGAATCGCCATTTGTAGGCTGTGAAAGCGCAAGCCAGCCTCCTTTTCTGGGAATAAAAGGGAATAGACCACCTGCTAAGGGGCTTCCTTTTCTCTGCATTTTCACACTTCCATGGCGCCACTGAGAAGGAGGGATGGGACGCAAAAAAGCCAGGGATTAGCTGAGAATTTGGCTTTGTCAAACTAGGAGTGCAGTTTCCAAAAGTCATTACCAACCAGCTGCAGGCAGGATGGTGAACCTGACGTCCGATTTGGTAGTCTTTTAATACCTCTCTTTTTCCCTTCCATGGCACTCCCTTCACTTGGAATACTTAAGACACTGCCTCCCAGCTGCCCAGGAATAACGTAGGGGTACAGGTGAGAGGCTCTGTTCACTTCACAGTTGGGAGACGAGTGACTATTCCATTGACCGAGAAGCCAGTGGGCTGTACCTGTGTTGGGTACCGAAGAGGCACTGGTGGAGCCGATGCTGTTTGCTCTTGATACAATGCTCCCTTTCCTCCTGCTTTCCACAAAGAGTGCTGAAAGAGAAACACCACCAAAGTAGACCTGACAAGAGTGCACCCTCAACATAATTTTACTCCTTAATACCCTCTATCCACCCTACTGCATTTGCAGTTAGGGGGATAAAAGGGTTCGGTCCTCCCTCTTTGATGGCACACTTTTATGTGAAGCAGGGATTTACTGGTTGCAATTGGGCAACCGGTAGCTAAGCTACATTAACTGAATGCAGTGGTGTGATCTTTCATATCTATCTCTGGTAAGTGTATGCACGGCACAAAGGGCCCACAAACTAGGTCACCATAACTGCCTCCCTCCCTCGCAATTGTCCCTTGTCATTTCATGCTTCCAGCTCAAAGATGAGGCGTCGTACCCCTCCCACGCTAAGAATATGGGTGCAATATGCAGGGGCACACAGATTCACACAACCCTTCCATTCCCAGCTGAACTCTTCCGAAGGGGCAACACGGGAGACCTTGTCCTTCCTAAATCCTGTGCGTGTCTGAGGAGGGGAGGAGAAGAGTCAGTGGCAACCACAAACTATGGCTAGCCAAAAATTTGTGTATCCAAAGCCCAGGTGAAATATGTAGGGCCAAAACACGAATCCACCAAGGAAGGGAATAGCTCCTGTTAAAACACGAGGGCCCAGGGAGAAGCAGGGGAAGCAGCTAAGGATATATAGTAAGACAATAAGCAATCCAAGAAGTCATGAGAAAGAGGGGCTACCAAACACTTACCAGGATCCAGCCCGTTGTCGCTAAACGTTGAGTCAACCTGGTTTGTTGTGCCACAAGAAAGGGGGGGGGCAAATAAGACAATTTTTTCTTCAGACACATGCCAATGACTTGCTTGAACTGTGGCTGGTTCTGAACAGGCATTCTTAAGCATCTCTAAAGCTGAAACCTCTGTGCTATGTGCACAAAGAGGGATGTTCAACAAATACGCTGTCATGTCAAGTAAAACTAAAAAAATAATAATCCATCGACACCCATTAAAACATCTTTTTTCAAAACCAAATTACTCTATGTAGAAAGATCAAAGTGACAATGCAGGAAGTCAACCTCCTGAAAGGTTGCATTTGCCCTTATATATTTTATAGCACTAAAGGAAGGAAACTGTAAGTTATATATTGCAGCCTCTGGATACGAGACAAGCAATATTCCTCCGTACTTTCTGGGGGGGGGGGGGAGAGGTAGCTTTGGGAACTATCCCAGAATCTCCAGGAGCAGGGCCTAAGAAAGGATCTTGGAGAGCTGCTGGCAATAAACAACGCTAGGTGGGGTGGCTCAGTGGTCTAAGGCAGCGTTCCTGAAACAGGAGCCTCACATTTTCAGGCCTTTTGGAGCAGAGGTCTCAGTGCCAAGCTTTCTCCACTCCTCTTTCATTCTGGCCCATTTGCAACACAGCGGAAAACGATCAATGGGCAATATAATCTTTTCCAGCTATTTTCCTATGCACTTAGCAGCTCAGATACACACAAACATTCAACAGGGTCTCTCCTTACTCTAGCCTTTCCCAACCTTGGGTTCCCCAGTGCCTGTTGAACTACAACTCCCATCATTCCTGACCGCTGGCCCTACTAGTTAGGGATGATGGGAGTTGTAGTCCAACATCTAGGAACCCACAGCTGAGAAAGGCTCCATCACCGTGAGCGCAGAGGGAGGGTCAATTCAGGCTGTCAAAGGGGCAGGAGGAGTCTTGAAAGCCCAGAATGCCAACCCCGGGAGAACCAACTGCTGCTTAAAAAAAAAAAAAGTCTCCTTGGCATCTATTAATGCAATTAGGAGGGATTGTTTATCAGCTCCATTAAGACACGTTTAAACTAAGCCCAGATTTCAGCTGATTTCGTAACAAGAGAAATCCGCCCCAGAGGCGATCAAGCAAGCGCCTTTCTTCCCACTTCTCCCTATTCACTGGCCGGGAGGGGGGCGGTTTAGTTATATACACTGAAAAGGCCCCAGGCCTGCTTCCCAGTGGGGAAGGGGCATTCTTCACATGCTCAGAGACACCGTCTTCAGCGCCTCGCGGGTTCTGAGCTGAGCAGGCTACCGGGACCCACCCACGCCGTCCCGCAGATCTGCCCCATGGCTTGAGCCTCAGTCCCCAGGCGCTCGCCTTGCCCTTACTTCCCCCGGGCTCACTCACTCTGGCTGTCCAGGAGCTCTCCGGAGAAACGCTCGGCGGCTCCGCCATCTTTCCAGACCCTCCCCCCCCTCCGCCCCCGGGTCTGGCACAGCGTCACGCGTCATGCCGTGACGTCGCCCAATCAGGGCTGCGGGAGGGCAGATCTTGGAACGGAGTGCGCTCGGATGACCAGGGGAAAGATTACTCCCCACCCCCGCCCTCCCACTCAGACGCCCTGCAGGGTAGGCTAGCCTGCCGTATTGCGCCCACCTGCACAGCAGACTTCATCATCATCATCATCATCATCAATAAATTTATTGCACTAGCCAAAGGCCACGACAGATCCCTGCAATCATTTTAAAATGTAAATCGAGCAGCTGCTAATAAAAAAAATAAGTGACCATGCACTGCGAGATCATCGATAGCAGGGACACCACTAGCTGCGTTGCAATTTGAAAGAATGAACTTGCAATAACGTCGCCCAGTGCTATTGCTCCCACATCGGGGGCCAGACTTTAACAGCAGCGTGCAATAGCCTTTGCAGGGTACCCTAAATATTGCTGGTTTGAAGCTGAGGTTGGTTTGACATTCGAGTCAACACACACACCTGAGGCTGTATGGGCTCAAAATCGCCCCTCTCAGAAACCCTCCCTTTGCAGAAGACCCTTTTTGCAAACCGCCTGCTTGAAGCGTCCATAGACTTGCAAGGCAGGCAGGTGGCAATTGCAGTCGTTGCAAAAGCGCAAAACAAATTCTAAACAGAAATCACAAGGAAGTATTAGCAGAAACATCTCTGCAGAACAAACTCAGTTGGTCTCTAAGGTGCTACTGGAAAGAATTTTTGATTTTGTTATCTCTTTTTTTGTCTGTCCTTTTTTTGAGGGGGGACACCAGCTGATTGGTCACAGTTAAATTATTTTAAAAAATTACAATTCTCCCCTAATTCCTATGGACAGCCGCCCCGGCGGCAGGGAACATAAATAAAAATTATACTGAGAGCAGAACACCCATTTCTAAACTTCAGTCTACAGAGCAGCCTTTAATCAGCCTTGGTCTGATTGGACTACGACTCCCATCATCCCTAGCTAGTGCGGCCGGCGCCTGGGGATGATGGGGTTTGCAGTTCAACAGCAGTTACCGATCTCGAGAAAGGCTTGCTCATCTAGTTTCCAAGTCTATGGGCAGCGCCGTCAGAAGAGGAAACCGGAAGTGACGGTTGTTGTTGTCTTTATCCCCGCTCCCCGCCCCACCCACTTTCTCTATGATCCTTGCGCTGTAGAGGCGCCCCCGGAAGTGCCCGTCAGAAGGCTGCGCGGGGGGCGCAGGGCGGTGGAGGCGCCATGGCGGAACCCGTGGACGAGCTCGCTAAGCTCGAGTACCTGTCCCTGGTCTCCAAAGTCTGCACGGAGCTCGACAACCACTTGGGCATCAACGACAAGGACCTGGGTAGGCTCCGCGGGTTTAAAAGGGTTCCATTTTGGCTGTTACTGTTTTTATCTGTAAGCCGGCTCGAGCCCCTGTCGGGGGGGAAAGGCGGGGTACAGATAGATAGATAGATAGATAGATAGATAGATAGATATGTATATGTATATATGTATATGTATATGTGTATATATATATATATATATATATATATATATATATATATATATATATATATGTATGTATATGTATATGTATATATATAAAACAATAACAGTAATAAATAATCTGTGACTTGTTAAACGTTTGAGGGGGCTGTTGTTATGGTTATATGTATTATTATGCTTCCCAACGTGGTGCACACACCCCACAGGGGGGCAGTTTGACTTTTATGGAGGGCAATTCGAGAATGTGTTATTAACAGTGTTTTTTTGCATTTCTTATGGTTCTAGGGGCCTCATACACAGTACTGTATATAAATACCGGTATATATTGTGACACATTTTTAAAATGAAAATCAGAATGTACACAGCAGTCACCTGGTGACAATGGAGAGGTTATCACATTATTATTATTATAATAACAATTTCTTAGTGATTTCTTCCTCAGTACTTCAGCGGTCCTTTTGTTCTTTAATTTTTCTCTTTCATGGATGCCATGTTCTTTGGAAGCTTGTTTGGACCAAGTTAATGGTCTTTTAGGCTTCCTCCACATGAATAGGAGTTCACTTTTTGAATAAGAATTATATGTCACAGGATTTTAGAGATGCTTAGGTGGGGCATGGCAAAAAAGAAGAAGTTTGCACGTTGTGCAAATTATGTTCTTGATGTTGTACGCAGCCCTGGGATCTTTGGATAAAGGGTGGTATATAAATCGAATGAATAGTGAGTTTGCAAAAAGTGAGGTTACAGGGGACCAGGCCTTCTAGGTAGTGGTGCTCACCATGTGGAACACCCTCCCATCAGATGTCAAGGAAGTAAACAATTATCTGACTTGCAGAAGACATCTGAACAGGCAGCCCTGTTTAGGGAAGTTTTTAACATTTGATGTTTTGTTGTGTTTTTAATATTCTGTTGGAAGCCACCCAGAATGGCTGGGGAAACCCAGCCAGATGGGTGGGGTATTAACAACAACAACAACAACAATATTTGTATTGTCTGTCGGTAAAGGAAGGAGGTGAGGGGATTCTGGGATGAAAATCCCACATTTGCTGGGCTGCCTTGTGCTCTCTGGAGGCTGCGTTTATGAAGCTGGGGTATTAATAAATTAATAAATAAGAATGCCAGAAGAGCCTTGCTAAATCAGGCGAACGTCCCATCTAGCCCAGTATCCTGTTCTCATAGTCGCCAACCAGATGCCTGTGAGAAGCCCGCAAGCTGGACATGAGTGCAACAGCGCTCCCTTCCCACCTGCAAATTGCAGCAACTGGTATTTAGAGACTACTACTTCTTTGGCAATCATTTGAAGCCGAGGAAGATTGTCTTCCATGAACACGGTCTTAACAGTGAGTCTGTAAGGGACCATGGAGGCCAGTTCTGGATGCACACATCCTTCCACAGTGGGGACATAGGTTTCCAAGCGGGAGTTGATCACGGTGAGGGTTTGCCAAATGTGACTTCCTCTTAGCATGTTTCTTCTTTTGTCCTGAGTTCGAGTGTCTTCAAGGTCCACAACACATTTGGTAAAGGCTGTTCTCCCACTGGAGCTCTCGCAGGCCAATGATTTCCAGCTGTTGGTGTTTATACTATACTTTTTTAAGATTTAGAGACATACTACCTCTGACAGTGGAGGTAGAGCATAGCCATCATGGCTGGTAGCCGTTGATATGAAGCGCTCTCATACAGAGGCAGAGGGTTACATCCTCCCCTTAGTCAAATTACCAGTGGTGTGAATTTATGGGAAATTTTCCTGCAATGGAAAACTTCCCACTGCCCTAGATAGGTGGTTAATTGTAGCATGTTTGTATATGATGAAAGAATACAGTTCAGAAATAGTTGCAAAAATAAAAAAGTTCACCTATGGTCATATGACTGGCAATAATGCTTTCAGTTATCATGTGACAAATGTATGCATTTTAATTTATTATTTGTTGGATTTTTATTCTGCTTTTCCTCAACAAGCAAAGAAACAATTTAAAAAACCACTGGTACCATTTAACATCTTTTAAAAAGTTATTTTAAATTCATTATAATCAATTCTGTTTCCCCCAATACACCCCTCCCTGTTGCCAGGCTTCTGTTAGAGATGTTCCTAAATCTGAGAGTGCCCCCTCGTGGCGTATGCTTCTTGACTGGCTTGCTAATGTAATCTGGACTGTTTTTAATCTGTGGGCATCTCTTCTTTGTTAAATCTGCTATCTGCTTATAGCATCCTGTGAATTTCAGGGTGCACTGGTTCTTCCAAGCAATATGTAGTTGGGAAATGTAGATGCAGGTATTTTAAGATTTGGGACCGTGCCTGCTCCAAAACATTGTGAGCCATTTTCTCCTAACCCTTTTTCCTTTCACCCTCCAATTGTTTACAGCTGAATTTGTGATAAACCTCGCAGAGAGAAATACAACCTTTGATGCATTCAAGGCAGCCTTGGTGAAGAATGGTGCTGAATTTACAGTGAGTGCCGAAATCTTTTGACTGCAGCAGGTGCAGAGGGTGGTGTTGGTGGTTGAGCTGGTGGGGGCGGGGGGGGGGGAGGATTGCAAGACCAATAAATTATGTTTCTGCTTCTTTTTACAAACCCAAATCCTGTATTTCAGGACTCCCTCATTAGCAACCTGCTGCGTCTTATACAGACGATGAGACCGCCTGCAAAACCTTCCACTAGCAAAGGTAAGTGAAGCCTCACAGGCACATGGGCAGAATGGGGATGAAAGGGACCTGGCAGCTGCAAGTTGTGGCTAGAAATCAACCATTAATAGTTGCACAGTTCTGGAAGAGGTGTACAAATAAACAAAAATATGGGTTAAAAACAGATACCACTATGGGTTGGTGCAAGCCAGATTGTGGATCAGCACAGTTGCAGTCTCTCTTACAGTTTCATATTGTGAGCCTTTAGTGAGTGGTCTTGGGATTGCTGCCAAAATTCCACACCATGAGTTACAGGGTTTCAGTGCACGCCTTGCCATCCTCAGTATTTGGCCTGTCAGAAGGGATCCCATCGCCTGCCTGTCACCAGGAGAAAGAGCTCCTCAAAATACAAATCGGCAATGGTCCTTCACCCTTCGAGAGTGCAAGTAATACAGCAGAGTTAATAACATTTAGATGAAAATCAAATAGAGAAAGTAATAAAGAAAGGAGGTGAAATGAAATGAAATTTCAAATTGTGTGTGTTTTCTTTGTTTATTATCGCCGCAGAGGCTGTAAAACCGAAAACCGAAAAAGAAAAGTACAAGGAGTTGTTTCCAGCCCTCTGTAGACCAGACAATCCCATTGTCAGGGTAGGTGGGTTTTTTGTTCATTTCTGAACTGCAGACGGGAAGAGCAGAGTGCAGAGGAATCTGGGGCAAGAGAGCACATTAGGAGCAGGTTGAGTGGGTGGGACTTGCACACAAGAGTGTGGGTGGCAGGCAATAAAGGCTGGAGGGAGGAGGTTTGTGAGATTAGGGAGGAGAGCCAGGCACCCCAAGTTCGGGAATGGGGTGGGGGTTGTGAATAATAGGAAAATAACAGCATTCCCAAGAAAGGACCTCCTTTCTGTTTGCTCTTGCTTCCCTGATCAGCAGCAGAATCCTAACCATGCCTACTTAAAAGTGAGTCCACAGAGCCTAGGGCTTGCTGATCAGAAGGTCAGCGGTTTGAATCCCCGCGACGGGGTGAGCTCCCGTTGCTTGGTCCGAGCTCCTGCCAACCTAGCAGTTCAAAAGCATGGCAGTGCAAATAGATAAATAGGTACCGCTCCGGCGGGAAGGTAAACGGCGTTTCCGTGCGCTGCTCTGGTTCGCCAGAAGCGGCTTAGTCATGCTGGCCACGTGACCCGGAAGCTGTACGCCGGCTCCCTCGGCCAGTAAAGCAAGATGAGCGCCGCAATCCCAGAGTCGCCCGCAACTGGACCTAACGGTCAGGGGTCCCTTTACCTTTACTGAATTCAACAGGGCTTTGTCCCAGTTAAGTGGGGTCCAAGTATGGTGAGATTTGACTTTGGAGCCAAGAACAACTCGGCTCTAGCTCAGCTGTCACCACGTAGATCTGAAAGAGATGTTGAATTAGTGTACCAGCGGCCTATTCAGGGGGATTCTCTCCTTTTCTTCACAGACAATGCTGGATGAAGATGACGTGAAGGTAGCTGCCGATGCCCTCAAGGAACTTGAAGCTTTGATGCCAACTGCAGGCAAGCAGGAGAAGCACCGCAGCAGTGACGACCAGTAGGTTCCTGGGGCTTCATCTCCTCAAGAAGGAAACTTTTTCAGTGTGTTTTGTTTTGTTTTGTTTTTAAAAAAATAATAGGTGATCTAGCTCAGAGGTGGGCAGAAGGCAGGTTGGGATCTACTCATAGGTTTAAGAATGGCACATAGTAGATTGGCAAGAGTTTCTGATTCCCAGTTGTCTTAACAGTAAGGTAAAAGGTAAAGGGACCCCTGACCATTAGGTCCAGTCGTGTCCAATTCTGGGGTTGCGGCGCTCATCTCGCGTTACTGGCCGAGGGAGCCGGCGTACAGCTTCCGGGTCATGTGGCCAGCATGACTAAGATGCTTCTGGCGAACCAGAGCAGCGCACGGAAACGCCGTTTACCTTCCCGCTGGATTGGTACCTATTTATCTACTTGCACTTTGACGTGCTTTCAAACTGCTAGGTGGGCAGGAGTTGGGACCGAGCAACGGGAGCTCACCCTGTTGCGGGGATTTGAACCACCAACCTTCTGATCAGCAAGCCCTAGGCTCTGTGGTTTAACCCACAGTGCCACCCGTGTCCCTTAACAGTGTCTAACAGTAGCCTTGTCTAAAAGAATGTGACAGCGTGACAAAGGGTGTGTGTGGATGACAAGGTGAAAGGACTTGCAAGGTTCTGTTATTGATTGCAAATTCATTGATGGCACATGTACCTTTTTTCCTCTTAATTCTTAGTGCCCCTCACTCCCAAAATAGCTACTGTTTTGCACCTGCCTCTTATTGGTAAACCTCAAGATTTTACTTAAAAAAATACAGTAGATCCCAAAAGCCTGAAGTCTGCCCACCCCTGATCTAATTCAGCTCTCTTATCTCAGGTAGGTTATTCCATCACAAATCCACAAATATCACCATCGTAATGCACAATATTGGAGTACAGACCGCAGCTTGGAGAAGCTGCTGAATTTTGCCATTTCATTTTTGCAAGAAAGCATGAAAAGGCACCTGCCAATATTTTACTATTATCAGCCAAATTAGGTTGCCCAACCAGACTCTGCTCCTGGCACTAATTCTGCTGTGCCCTGTAATCTTCCACTTGACTGACCGAGGAGGAGGCTGCAGTGGTGTTTTAAAAACAGCTTTCCTTGGTCTCCCAAAGTTTGTGCTTCCTTCCTTGCTTTCTCTACCGCTCTGCAGAATCCTTTTCCAGCTCCTGTTCTTCTCCCCGGAACTGTCTGCAGCATCAGAATGCAATTCCAGCGGGCCCCTCTAACCATCATGTCCCAGCCCAGAAAGGAAGAAAAGCAAAACTGCTTTTAAAAAATAAAAATAAATGAAGGATGCATGGATGGAGGCCAAATCCAGCTACAATAAATTGACAGAATTGACAGAAATCTGGAATAGATGTATTCTGGGGAGGGGAAAACTGTCCCAGAAGAATTCTTAAAGGAAGATGTTCAAATGCTGCTAGTGTTGGCAATGGGGATTGGCAGGGGGGGAAAGTGGTGTGGTATTTTCATTCTGGGAAGGATTGTGTTCACTATCCCATGTGTTAGCAACCTCCTCCACTGAGAGTCAGTGTGGTGTAGTGGTTAAGAGCGGTAGACTCGTAATCTGGTGAACCGGGTTCGTGTCTCCACTCCTCCACATGCAGCTGCTGGGTGACCTTGGGCTAGTCACACTTCTTTGAGACTCCTTCGGGTAGTGATAAAGCGGGATATCAAATCCAAACTCTTCTTCTTCTCCTCCTCCTAAGTAGGCCACCAGGCCTGCCTATTTGGTGTGTGGGGCCATTCGACGAAGCCACTCCCACCTGCCCTTCGGGTAAAGACATGACTCAGCTGAAGGGATTTTGCAGGTAGTGTCTTTTGGCAGCTCCTGCAGTGCACTCTGCAAAGCACTTCATAAAACCCAAAGATCAGCTGACAGGTAGGTCTTGTGGAGGGCTTTGAGACAGTGCAGGCCAAAAGGTCACCTGATGTCATTGGGACTCCAGGTGATGGATAGGTGAGTGGCCTGTGGGGGAGATAACGCCCTGACCTATCAGCCAGATCCTGTTCCCTACTCCTGCCTTTGGAGCCCTGGTGTGGAAAAAGCAGATCTTTGCTGTACCGTGCTCTGGGGCAAATGAAGCTTTGTTCTTGTGCAAAGCAGCACAGTATAGAGTGAACCTTTTTCTTATCCTCAACCTCTGGACGGCAACTACTGGGAGCCATGGGCGCGTCCATTAACTGTATTAAAGTAGCGTCTGAATCAAGAGTGGATCTGAGTACTCCTACTTTTTGTTGTTTGCAGCAAGAGAAGGCGGAGGAGCCGCAGCCGCAGCAGAGGCCGGGACCAAAAGCGGAAGCGGAAGTCGCCCTCTCATTCCCGGACGAGGGAGCGGAACAAGGGAAAGTCCAGGTATCGTTCCAGGAGCAGAAGCCCCAGCTGGGACCGCAAGGAGCGGGAGAAGCCTGCAGAGAAGAGCAGCGAGCGATGGCGGGATAAGCACGTGGACCGGCCCCCACCGGAGGAGCCTTCCATCGGGGACATCTACAACGGCAAAGTCACCAGCATCATGCAGTTTGGCTGCTTTGTCCAGCTTGAAGGACTCAGGTAGTTGATACAAGGTGGGCTTCACCTTTTGCATTCCTGGCTGCCACTGATCTGTGCAGTTCCAGGAAGTGAGAAACTGACGCAACATTTTTTTTTTAAACTGTACCAAAGCCACATCTGTGGCATTTTAGGCACGTACAAAGTAAGTTACATTGAAGTCCAGGAGTTTTTGTTTTGGGCAAACTTGCTTGGGGTTATGTACACCTCCCAGTCCAACAATTAAGTGTTTTATTACCGTATCCCATCTTGATACCTTTACTGTGGGTGGAGCTTACAGTGTATAACTTCGAAAAGCTCCTGCATGGTGAGACGTAGCAGATACCCACTGGCTCTTTCTGCGTCCGGTTCCCCTTTTTAGGAAGCGCTGGGAAGGACTTGTCCACATCTCAGAGCTGCGCCGCGAGGGGCGTGTTGCAAACGTGGCCGACGTGGTGAGCAAAGGGCAGAGGGTCAAAGTCAAAGTTCTGTCCTTCACTGGCTCTAAAACCAGCCTCAGCATGAAGGTAAGAGAAGGTCCATTCCATAAAAGCCCACCTCGTGTCTGCTTCTGTTTCTTTTCCCTTCCCTTTCTGCCCTTCCCTTCTGTCTTGCTTCTCCTCTTTCCTCTGTCTGCTTCATCTTGCCTTGCAGTTCCTCCAGTGCTCATTTGTCAGTCCCTAGCCATTCTCATTCCACTCCTCCTTACTTTGGCCATATAATAAAACAATTCCATCTCTGATTTGGGCCAAGGGGTGGGTCTCTTTTAGAACAATATATTGTGGTAAAAAAAAATCACTTGCTATCTGGAAAGTGAGCTGTTGCTATCAGGGAATAGTGCCAAAGTACTGTTTCTACTCTGGACTTCAACTATTCAGCCTTGCTCTGCAGTTATTTTGGCCTTGGGGTATCTCATCTGCCCTTTCCTCTAATTCACACCAGAAGTTTTAAGGAAGAGGGTAAAGGGGGGAAGATCGTAACTGGGGGGAACCCTGCATGGATCACACTGATCTCAAGAGCCGCCTGCTACTGACCTCAGAGGCAGTGGCAGATGCAAATGGGCCATTGTTTACCAGCCAGTGCTTCTTGCTTACTGGGAAACTCCAAGACAGGAACTGTTGTGGTCGATATCATCCATGCCGCTACATGTCTCACCTGGGTGACATGCTAGGCTTGCACAGTAATTGCAAAATAGAACTAAGCTAATTTTCTTTTTTAGTTTTTGCATCGCGGAGAGTGCCAATCTGTGATTTATATGTGCTTTAGGATGTAGATCAAGACACGGGAGAGGATTTGAACCCGAACAGACGTCGGAACCTCGTCGGGGAGTCCGAGGAGGCAGCCATGAGAAACCCAGACAGGCCAACCCACCTGTCCTTGGTCAGCGCTCCAGAGGTAGAGGACGATACGCTGGAACGGAAGCGCCTCACCCGCATTTCTGACCCTGAGAAGTGGGAAATCAAGCAGGTAACGATTTCTGGCTTGGGACTAAATCTCTGACAGCAACCAAGCAACCAGTCCTGAGTCTTTTGCCTAAGAAACTTGTGTTTGAAACAAGACAGACCTCTTAACTTTTTGGCTGAAGGTTTTGTCCTTGTGCTTCCCCACCCCTTTCAGATGATTGCCGCCAACGTGCTTTCCAAGGAGGAGTTCCCTGACTTCGACGAGGAAACGGGGATCCTGCCAAAGGTTGACGATGAGGAAGGTAATGAATGTTGCACTCGTGTGATGGTCTAGACTTGATTCACGTCCCACTCTGAACTGGAGAATGGTGGATTTGAGTTACAGTGGTGTCTTGGTTCTCGAACTTAATCCATTCCGGGAGTCCGTTCAACTCCAGAAACTCCAGAAAACCAAGGCGCGGCTTCAGATTGGCAGCAGGAGCTTCCTGCACTCAATTGGAAGTCGCAGAAGCAGCGTTGGACGTGCAGCTTCTGAAAAACGATTGCAAACCGGAACACTTACTTCTGGGTTTGCGGCGTTCAGGAGCTGATTTGTTCGGGAGCCAAGCCGTTCAAGTACCAAGGTACCACTGTACTTCCACTAACAAGACTAATTAACTGCTCCCCTGTCTTCCACACTGCCTAGAAACATGACTAGCATCCGCACCCATCCAGATGTTGCTGGACTACAGCTCCCATCATCTCTGATTTTGGCCCTGCTGACTGGGACTGATGGGAGTTAGTCTGCCAACACCTGGAGGGCCACAGCTTACCTACCCCGGCTGAGAACATCTGCAAGGTAGTACTCAAGGGGAGTCTCTTTCCATTGTACTTCTGTGTCCTCCAGAGGCTAGGACCATGCTTTATTGGAGGACAGAGGTTTACCAGTACAGGGGCCAGTCTGCTCTCTTTGCAGGGGCTAGATTAGCCCAGAGGCTGCTAGATACCGTATTTTTCGCTCCATAGGGCGCACCGGACCATAGGGCGCACCTCGTTTTTAGAGGAGGAAACAAGAAAGGTTTTGCAGCTTTTTTTTTGCAAAGGGGAAAGCCCTGTTTTTTTGAGGATCAGCTAAAAGTTTTGCAGGTTTTTTTGCAAAGGGAAAAGCCCTGGTTTTTTGAGGATCAGCTAAACGTTTTGCAGCTTTTTTTTGCAAAGGGAGAAAAGCAAAGCTCCTTTTGCAAAGGGGGAAAAGCAAAGAGGAGAAGCCCCATTTTTATGGGGTTCAACTCACATTTCTGCAGCTTCTAAAGGAAAGGGAGCCTTTTCTATAGTTTCCAGACAGATAATCTAATCAGCCAGTCACATGTCACTGGGGAAACAAACAACCTCCCTCTGCAGCACATTCAACAATGGAGGCTTGGGCAGGAGGGCGGGGCTGAAAGGGAGCCAGGACTCTTATCTCTCTCCCAATCTCTTGCTGATCAGCTGCTGAGCAGGGTCCTTTCAACACCCCTTTTTCTATTTGTAAAATAAAAAGTATGATCCTCTTTTGGCCCCTGGGCAATTCAGCTCCAGGGACCACCATTCGCTCCATAAGACGCACAGATATTTCCCCTTTTCAGGAGGAAAAAGGTGCGTCTTATGGAGCGAAAAATATGGTAATCATCAAATTGTAGAGCTGGAAGGGGTCATGAGGGTCATCTAGTTCAAAACCCCCCCCTGCCCTGCCGGAATCTTTCGCCCAATGTGGCGCTGTACCCACTGAGCTATCCCAGGTGCCATCCCCTAGCTTAGCTGGTAAAGAACAAGGTTGGGGCTTGTTGATGAGAGCAGGGAACCTTGTTAAAATGTGCCTGGGACTCAGCTTGGTTCCCTCTTCCAGACGAGGACCTGGAAATCGAACTGGTAGAAGAGGAGCCGCCGTTCCTGCGAGGGCACACGAAGCAGAGCATGGACATGAGCCCCATCAAGATTGTAAAGGTGATGAGATCCAGGCCCTGGGCCCTTCCATAACTGCCAGCAGTGGGGAGGGATGGCGAGTGTGTGCTGATACTTGATTTGGGGATGTAATTTGTTGGGATGGCTACTGAGATGAGAGAAGCTCGGCAAGGACTTCTTGGACAAACGTAGCTCTGCAGCAAGTAATGGAATACGTTTTTCTGTGTTACTCCAGAACCCTGACGGCTCCCTGTCACAAGCTGCGATGATGCAGAGTGCGCTTGCGAAAGAGAGGCGAGAGCTAAAGCAAGCCCAGAGGGAGGCAGAGATGGACTCCATCCCCATGGGACTCAACAAGCACTGGGTGGATCCCCTCCCAGACGGTAACCGAATCTTCCTCCTGATGTATTTTTAGTTGTAAAAATGTACTTCTGTTTAGACATCACTGTGGGAACCTGCTGTAGCATGTAACTGCATGTACTGTAAACCGGGGTGCAGCAGGCAATTTAGGAGATACTGTAAAAGCAATTCTGAAAATTCATTATTCCAAAAATGAAACCTTCACCTGGTTGTAGATATTAAGATTAAAGCAGCAAGAATGAGTCTTTCAGTAAATGATGTAAACCAGGTCTTACTGACTAGTGATTTCAGTCGTGATTTCAATCAATTTGATTTCAACCAAATCCACCCTGCCTGTGGGAATACACTCCGTGGGTGCTTTAGAACGTGCAGGAGGTAGAGAGGTTAGATCGCGGAAGAATTGGCGGTTCAGGTTTAGTTAGTTTAAGAGAGGATTAGATCGCGGAAGAATTGGCGGTTCAGGTTTAGCTAGTCTAGATAGGCTTAGAAAAGGACAGGTATAGAGAGAAGTAAAAGCCCAGGCGGGTTAGCCAAAGCCATCAAAAGAAACCATGGTTGTCTGTCTTCATTTCGTCTTAATTTAATTTTTGCAGTGTATCAGTGCTTTTGTTTGGCCGCAGTCTTGGCCACCTTTTATTTGGGTACTTTGCTTAGCGAATAGCTTAGGAGGTCGCAAGTGCTTGCAGGTACAACTACGAGGCACTCATTCATCCGAACGACTCACGCACCCTTCAGATTCAGCCTGGCGGACAACTTTTTTCACGGCGCGGTGTGAGTTAAGCTCCGGAATTACCGGCCGTCCCGGCCGTAGGCTTGGCCGGCGCCCGTGCAAGGACACACGTGAGACGCTGGCCACGGATCCCTAGCAACTGGTATCCCGTGTGCAGTTGACCTTGTCCTGCGCACGGGAGGCTCCAGCAAAGAATCCCCGCACCTGCCTGCCACACATGGAAGGGAGACTCTTCTAAACGGCCTTCTATTGGTTTTTGCTGTCCTGTTACTTGAACCCATGTGCTCACACCCCTTTCTAGTCAGCCCTCTCTTATTCCTTCCATGTTGCCATACGTACCGAAGTGTGATGTACATTTCCCTCTCTCTTTCCAGTGGATGGGAGACAAATAGCTGCCAACATGCGAGGAATTGGCATGATGCCCAATGACATCCCAGAGTGGAAGAAACATGCTTTCGGAGGCAATAAAGCCTCTTACGGGAAAAAAACTCAGCTGTCAATCATTGAGCAGAGGGAAAGTCTCCCAATTTACCGGCTGAAGGATCAGCTCATCCAGGTAAGACTGAGAAGAAGATGATAAAACCAGCTGTCCGGAATTGAACCAAGGGCCACCAAGTCCAGCATCTCAGCTTGTCGATATCAGGTGGTTTGGCCTCCACAGGAGATGACCATGGTCTTCTAAAATCCTCAGGAGCTTCTATATTCCTGCCAATTCTTCTCCCATTAAATTCTGCAAGCGGAAAACACAGAAAACCTGTGGTTGTTGGGGGTTGATGCAGCTTCAAATATGAATGCCCTTATCTAGCAAATGTTCCCTGTTTAATTCATTATAGCTGCATGCCCTGCCTTTCTATCAGAAATTCAGGGTGTCTTACAACCCAGAGAATAAAACAGTAAAAACAAATTGGTTAATATCATGCAGTCGAACAGACCAAGAAGCCAATACAGTCATACCTTGGATCCCAAACGCCTTGCAATTCGAACATTTTGGCTCCCAAATGCTGCAGACCCAGAAGTGAGTGTTCCAGTTTGCAAATGTTCTTTGGAACCCGAATGTACGACAGGGCTTCCGCGGCTTCTGATTGGTTGCAGGAGCTTCTTGCGGCCAATCAGAAGCCACGTTTGGTTTCCAAACGTTTTGGAAGTCGAATGGACTTCCAGAACAGATTCTGTTCGACTTCCGAGGTACGACTGTATAAACATAACATCAACTTTATAAAGAGAGGGCTGTGAATGTGGTATATGTATTTTGCATGTAGATTTGCGCTTCTGGATGTCCAAAACCTGACCAGGGTGAATGCCACCAGAAGTTGCCCTGTAAGGAACTTCTAGAACACCAGATAGAATTAGTTGTATAGAGGCAGGATGCAAAGCAAATTGGGGGGGGGGGGTGTTCTGCTCAGTGAGCTAAACGCCACCACCTGGTCACCGGAAACTCTACCCAGGCGTTACAGTATTTTGTTTGAGCATCTTTTTCAATTTGAGTTCTTGCTTGAGTAACGCTAAGAACTGCACACTACCAACAGAAAGCTCTGAAATTTGGATTTATCAGGTTCTGTGGTACCTGCAAGAATTTCTGTTCGAGGAAACCATTTTTCCACCTGCCGTGCTATTGCATCCATGCAGATTTGTAGGCCCCTTTCTGTAGCGTGAGAACCTGTGGCTTGTTTTAAAAAGAAAAATCGATTCATGCAGACAAAGAGCAGCACGCTTCCCTATTGGACGTAATGTTCACGGAGGAGAACGGACAAGAGTAGCAGGTGGAAGAGATTTGAGTACCTTTGAACACTGACGGTACCTGAGCGTCCAATGGCTTCTCTGTTCTAGGCTGTTCACGATAACCAGATTCTGATAGTCATCGGGGAGACTGGCTCCGGGAAAACGACACAGATCACGCAGTACCTTGCTGAGGCTGGCTACACCTCCCGCGGGAAGATTGGCTGCACCCAGCCTCGCCGAGTGGCTGCCATGTCCGTGGCCAAGCGGGTATCGGAGGAGTTTGGCTGCTGCCTGGGACAGGAGGTAAGATGTGCTGGTGCAATGTGCCAGAAGTGGCAGATCATACAATTCCATGGTGGCAGTTGCGCTGATTACTTTCCACAAGCTGGCAGGAGTGGAAAGGCCGTGTGAGGTTGTGCTCAGGGCCAACACAAGGGAATGGGCAAGAGACCAGTTGGGAAGTGCAGATCTATTCCACAGGCCGGAGGTTCCCATCCTTGCTGTACAGCTTTCAATTTGCAGTTGTTTCTTGTAGGCGGGCAGTAATCGCCAGAGCAGAAATGTTGCCCGTTCACCCCCTTCTGATCCTTTTGCCCCACTCTCCCTGGCAGGTTGGCTACACCATCCGGTTTGAGGACTGCACCAGTCCCGAGACGGTGATCAAGTACATGACGGATGGGATGTTGCTGCGAGAGTGCCTGATCGACCCGGATCTGACGCAGTATGCCATCATCATGTTGGATGAAGCCCACGAGCGCACCATACACACCGATGTGCTGTTTGGTCTCCTGAAAAAGGTGTCGACTCTTTCAAATCTCTCTCCCCACCCCCCACCCCACAACCTCCTAAAAATAACGAATTAGAAAAGAGCAATTGACGAAAGGCTTTGTTTTATTTTATTAATCTTTTTTATTTGATTTTCAAAAATGTAAACATACAACGAAACACAATACGAAATCCAAATATCAATATTACTCTCAATCTCCTGACTTCCCCCCCCCCCATTCCTTCCATGGGTCCTTTTAGTTCTATTTTCAACTGCATATCAATAATTTTAATCAGGATTCCTAAGTTATGTATACGTTCTGTTACATTGCAAGTGTATTTAAAATCCCGCTAGTGTGTTGACCTGTTTACAGTGATTTTGTATATACTGTACATTATAAACATTTCCCATTCTTTTTTAAATTTCTTGTATTCTTGATTCCCGAGCTTCCCAGTTAGTTTTGCCATTTCGGCATAGTCCATCAACTTGATTTGCCATTCTTTTCTGGTCAGGGTTGCCTCTTCCTTCCATCTCTGGGCTAGTAACATCCTAGCAGCTATTGTAGCATACATGAACAATTACCTCTGGTCCTTTGGAGTCTCGGTACCTATAATTCCTAATAAAAAAGCTTCTGGTTCTTTTAACAAAAGTTATTTCAAATGTTTTTTTCAATTAATTATATATCATTTCCCAACAACAAAAGGCTTTATTAACAAGGATATGGATTCTGCACTGTGTAACCCTGTGCTCAGAAAATAAGAAAGAAGCCTGTCTGTCCTGGGTCCTAGCTCTTGATTGGTCCTCGGATTAGTCTGGCTGCCAGCCAGGACTGTTGCTCCCTCGTGACCTGTGTTGCTGTGTGCCTTTTTTCCTCCACTGAACATGCTGTGCCAACTTCTCTCCCGCAGACGGTTCAGAAGAGGCAAGACATGAAGTTGATAGTGACGTCGGCCACCTTGGACGCGGTCAAGTTCTCCCAGTACTTCTACGAGGCTCCCATCTTTACCATCCCAGGCAGGACGTACCCGGTGGAGATTCTATATACTAAGGAGCCCGAGACAGATTACCTGGATGCCAGCCTGATCACAGTCATGCAGATCCACTTGACGGAGCCACCAGGTAAGGCATGGAATGTTGGTGCTCAGCTCGAAGGTTGCTTCATGTTGGAGGATGAAAGGCTTTCAGTCCCATGCAGTTTCAGTCCCATGCACTCCTGCAGCTTCCAAGGTGGCGCTGTGGTCTAAACCACCGAGCCTCTTGGGCTTACTGATTGGAAGGTCCGTGGTTTGAATCCCCACAACAGGGTGAGCTCCTGTTGCTTGGTCCCAACTCCTGCCAACCTAGCAGTTCGAAAGCACGCCAGTGCAAGGAGATAAATAGTTACCGCTGTGGCGGAAAGGTAAACGGCGTTTCCGTACACTCTGGCTTCCGTCACAGTGTCTTGTTGTGCCAGAAGTGGTTTAGTGCTGCTGGCCACATGACCCAGAAAGCTGTCTGTGGACAAACGCCAGCTCCCTCGCCCTGAAATTGAGATGAGCGCCACAACCCCATAGTCACCTTTGACTGGACTTAACCATCCAGGGGTCCTTTGCCTTTTTTATACCTAGGGTGGCTGGCTTGGGCTAGTTGGTGTTTAAGTCCTCTCTTTTCTGTTCATCAGCTGTGTTTTTGGAGTTCTAAAAAAAAAAAAAATGTTGACAGACACTTTAAAGGTCTATCTCATCTGCATAGACCTGCTATGAGAGTGGGGTAGTCTGTTGTAGATACTCTTCACTGGCCAACAAGAAGAAACCTTTGATGGTGGGTATCCTAGAGTAATAGAATTGTAGAGTTGGAAGGGGCCACGAGGGTAAGGCAGGAATCTTTTGCCCAATGTGGGGCTCAAACCCGCGACCTTGAGATTAAGAGTCTCATGCTCTACCAGCTGAGCTATCCCAGATCTGTAGCACACTACCCTCCTATGTGTACCCCTCTACATTTCCTCACACCATACTACTCTACAGTCATTTACCGACTCCCTGTTAAGCCCGTGTTCATGGAAGACAATCTTACTCGGCTACGAGTGATCACCAGAGAAGAAGACAACTATTCTGTTTCTGCTGCACTTGCCTTCCCGAACCCTTCTCCTTCAGGCACAGCAAATCATGCAAAGCTGCCAGTTTGGCACTCACCTAACCACAAATTTTCAAGCTTGCTTTCACAGCCATAAGGGCCAGAAGTTTGAAGCTGAGTTTGTGAAAACTGGCCACTTTCATACTTTTTATCTGTTCCGGAAGTTGCAAATGTTGTGCCCTGGCCTGCCTGCGGGTGGAGCTAATCAGAGGAACCGTTTTTTCTTTTCTGCAGGAGACATCCTGGTGTTTTTGACTGGCCAGGAGGAGATCGACACGGCCTGTGAGATCCTTTATGAGCGGATGAAATCCCTGGGTCCCGATGTCCCTGAGCTGATCATCTTGCCCGTCTACTCGGCACTGCCTAGCGAGATGCAGACACGCATCTTTGACCCAGCTCCCCCAGGGAGTCGAAAGGTAGCTGTTTCCATCGCTTTCTGGCAGGGATGGGGCCCCCCCTCTAATGCGATTCCTGTGAAAGTTCCCTTCTGGACCAGTCTGTGGAGGCTTTTGCTGCCTCCTGCTTAGCATGCTGTCTGACCCAGGCTGCGTGTCTGTCCCTTTCGTCCCCTCTAGGTGGTCATTGCCACGAACATCGCTGAAACTTCGCTCACAATTGACGGCATCTATTACGTGGTGGACCCCGGGTTTGTGAAGCAGAAAGTATACAACTCAAAAACAGGAATTGACCAGCTGGTTGTGACACCTATTTCTCAGGTACGTGGCTGGGTCTACACAAAGTCTGCAACTGGGGTCTGTAGGAGATAGAAGAATTTCTGTTGGCAGATGTGATGGATTTCTCTTGCTGAGCCCTATGAAGTATGGAGAAGAAAATTATTTGTCTGCTTGTGCTGTTAGGTGAATAGGGATGTCCTATCCCAGTGTGGCAGGAGCAGCAGTTCCCTGTCACCAAGACACCTTCCACAAATAAAAATAAATTTCAGGAGTTACTTGCTCCTTTTTATTGCACTCTAAATGTGTTCCCTAATCAGTGAATGCCCCCTCTCGTCTTTTGTATTCCCTTTTCCATACTCTACTTCAGGGATCAGCAAACTTTTTCAGCAGGGGGCCGGTCCACTGTCCCTCAGACCTTGTGGGGGGCCGGACTATATTTTGAAGAAAAAAAATGAACAAATTCCTATGCCCCACAAATAAGCCAGAGATGCATTTTTAATAAAAGCACACATTCTACTCATGTAAAAACATGCAGATTCCCAGACCATCTGTGGGCCGGATTTAGAAGGCGTTTGGGCCGGATCTGGCCCCCGGGCCTTAGGTTGCCTACCTATGTTCTACTCCAAGGGTAGCTGAATTTGGAGGCTGCATGAATTCTGAAATTTGAATGTATTCTGCTTCCGAGTAACTCTTGCTCAGACTTGGCCACAATCCCCAACATGCAGACGTGTGTGTGTGTGTGTGTGTCTTCCCCACTTCTGAGATTTTGTGGAATGACCACACACTTCCAGATCGAAGGCCTAGAAACATGCTTGCTTGTTTAAAAATGAAATTTTTGATTTTTAGGTTGCTGAGTTCTATGTTTGTGCATGGATCCCCTTGTTGTTGTACCTTTTGCCGTATTTCCCCATTTACTTATTTTTATGTATTTAAAAAAATTACATACCACTTCACTGCAAAGAAAACCCTCAAAGCGGTTAGCAAAAAAGAACAAAACCATAAAACTATCAGGGAAACCCGGTTAAAAAGCAACAATTTCAAACCTTAGAAAAATAATTAAAACCAACGCTAAGCCAAAAACCAGATTTGCTCCTGGTTCATATTCCTCTGTCACAACTGGGCTGGTTGTTGCTGGCATCCGTCTGTCTTGAGAGACAGCGGAGTGCGCCTCCGGGACTGAATTCAACCCGCTGCGTTAGCAGCACCAAAGTGACCTTCCTCAGTGCGGAAGCCTAGGCAGTGTGGATGGAGGTCCTGGGCTGCCCGGATGACAAGACACACCCACCCCTTTCTGCCTCGCTGATGTGGTCCAAAGGAAAGCAGAGCAATACGTTTGGCACCAGCTTGGCTGCAGGAGTTGTCAGAAGGAGGCATACAAGGAGCCATCCAACCGTCTTAGGGACTCCACTTTGTATAGGATTTACTCCTTAGCCTTTTCTCCTCCTGAAGATACCCCACAAGGCAGGGGAGGTTTAGGATCAGAGTCTCCCTTCTCCTAGATGGCCTACCCCTTCCCAGGATGACGAGCCCTATCTTCCCCTCACTTCCCTCTGGGCTGCTCCACTGCTAACCATGTTTCCTTCCTTCACGTTTTCTCCCACCTGCCTCGGACCTGCAAGACCTGCGGCGGTGTGGTTTCCATATTCCATGCTGCAGCTATAGTTCCCTGGTGCTAAATAAAATGCGCTGAGGGGGCAGTCGAAAGTAATTCGCTGGGAAATAATTTGTAATAAATTGGGGAAAAAATGTTTTAAAGTACCGGTACTTTTAAAAAAACAACAACAACCCAGAGTCCTTTTTGTTGGGGATAATTCAGATGGAAATTCCCAGGTGTCATAAAAAGGTTATTTATGTATGCCATTACTGCGGATCATGTTCTGCTAGCCCAAAAATGGAAAACGAACCAAGTCCCAACTGAAGATGAAAGACAACTTAAACTGCTGGAATATGCGCAGCTCGCAGACCTAACATTTAGAATAAGCGAACAAGAAGAACATACGTGTAAAGAAGATTGGAAAATATTTATTGGATATATGGGAGGAAATTGTGTATATTTGAAAACGTGGGCAGCATTAAGATGAATTCAACAGTGTAAATAAGTTTTGATGGCTGTAATAATGGGATCCTGAATGGTTTAGTTTATATAAAATATGCAGGGATTTACGTTATGCAAAATGAACCGTGGAAAGGGAAGAAGGGAAGGCATTGATATTTTAAGGTTGCTTGAATGAATATTCTAAAATGTAGAACAGAAAATCTAAAATATATATATAGAAAAAGGAAAAAAAGAAAGTACAGTGGTATTTTGTTTATGAACTTAACCCATTCCGGAAGTCCGTTCTTAAACCAAGGCATGCTTTCCCTAATGAGGCCTCCTGCCGCTGGTGCCCTTCCACCGTTTGGATTCCATTCTTAGACCGAAGTAAAGTTCTCAAACCAAGACACTATTTCCGGTTTTGCGGAGTATGTAAACCAAATCGTTCTTAAACCAGACTGTTCTTAAACCAAGATACCACTGTAATTCGCTGACCTGGTTTCTTCTCTATGATTCCCACAGGCCCAAGCTAAGCAGCGGGCTGGGAGGGCTGGGAGAACAGGGCCAGGCAAGTGCTATCGGCTGTACACGGAGCGGGCCTACCGTGACGAGATGCTCACCACCAACGTGCCTGAGATCCAGAGGACCAACTTGGCCAGCACTGTTCTGTCCCTTAAGGTAGGCACTGGTGACGCAGCAGCTGGTCTCTTATGGCGGAGCCATCTCGAGAAAAGCCTTGCAGAGTATCTTTGTAGCGGCTTGTAAAATGAACCTTCCTTCCGTTCGTAGCATTTGAGCTGCGTTGGTTTTTTTTTTTTTTTTTTGGTCAGGGCCAGTGGAAGATGTTTGTACAAGACGTGGTCTAAACCACGGAGCCTCTTGGGCTTGCCGATCAGAAGGTCGGCGGTTCGAATCCCCGCGACGGAGTGAGCTCCCGTTGCTCTGTCCCAGCTCCTGCCAACCTAGCAGCTCAAAAGCACGCCAGTGCAAGTAGATAAATAGGTACCGCTCCAGCGGGAAGGTAAACGGCGTTTCCATGCGCTCTGGCTTCTGTCCCTGTGTCCCGTTGTGCCAGAAGCAGTTTAGTCATGCTGGCCACATGACCTGGAAAACTGTTTGCGGACAAACGAGATGAGCGAGATGAGCCCCGCACCCCATAGTCACCTTTGACTGGACTTAACCATCCAGGGGTCCTTTACCTTTATCTTTTTTATCTAGATGTTTGTACAGCACCCCTCATGTTCTCTCCTTCCCCCCTCCTTACATACACAGGCTATGGGAATCAACGACCTGCTCTCGTTTGATTTCATGGATGCCCCGCCTATGGAAACTCTGATCACCGCAATGGAGCAGCTGTACACTCTGGGCGCCCTGGATGACGAGGGGCTGCTCACCCGACTGGGACGCCGGGTAGGCCCTGCGCTGTTCAGGTCTCATGGCTGTTGGGGTGGGGGGTGGGGGTGGAAGGGATATCCAAGCTCCGGGAATCTTTGGGAAATGTCGCGTGTATAACCTAGTGTTTGCAACTAGAATAAGCAACTTGAGTCTGCTTACATTTGTTATTGCATTAAAATTCTGGGACTTTGATTGTGATTATTTATATGCCGCCCATCTGACTGGGTTGCTTCCAGCAAATTAAAACATCACATATTTAAAAAAAAATTCCAGATAAGTCTTCTGAAAGTTGTATAGTTATTTATCTCCTTGACATCTGATGGGAGGGCCTTCCACAGGGTGGGTGCCACTACCAAGAAGGCCCTCCGCCTGGTTCCCTGTAACCTTGTTTCTCACAGTGTGGGAACCACCAGAAGGCATTCGGAGCTGGACCTCAGTGTCCGGGCTGAACAATGGGGGTGGAGACACTCCTTCAGGTATAAAGGGCTGAAGCCGTTTAGGGCTATAAAGGTCAGCACCAACACTTTGAATTGTGCTCGGAAACGTACTGTGAGCCAGGGTAGATCTGGAAATAGTGGAAATGGGCCAGGAAATAGATGCAGCAGTATGGGGGAGAAGGAGCCGCAGAGGGTGTTGGAAACCCTTTTCTCCCTACCCTAGCGATCTGGAAAGCTCTGCTCAGCCTTTCTCCCTCACATTGTACCAGATACAGAAGAGAGATGATACATATTTCTAATTTCTCACCCATAAGAACTAGAAACTTGTTTTACAGAAGGTGAGAACAAGCTGGCTGAGCTTGCCAGAATCCTGTAATCCATTGCGGGTGTGCTAAACCCTCGTGACCAGATGCACAGAACGTGCCCTGCCCTGACTTTGGGGGTGGGGGGGAAAGCTCCCTGTGCAGCACTGGGGCAAGAGATGGTTAGAGGTCCATAGCCCTGGATTTGCCTGGTTTGCTGTGGGAATCATCTCTGGGAAGGAAGAGCTTCAGTTATGATAGCTATACCAGACAACCAGCTGCATAATGGAGAAATGGAAATTAAAGAGGGAGTATTGAACTGTGTGTGTAATAAGTACTTGGGGCATTCTGTTCCTGCCCTCACCTCCCCCCACAAAAAAACTACACAATTCAGTGGTTTGCTGCAATCAGGTTGACTGCCACTGCTTGGGGAGGCTGCACAGATTCGAAAAAATAACCAGATCTGAATGCTGTTCCTTTCCGACAGATGGCCGAGTTCCCCCTGGAGCCCATGTTGTGCAAGATGCTCATCATGTCGGTGCATCTGGGATGCAGCGAGGAAATGCTCACCATCGTCTCCATGCTGTCGGTGCAGAACGTCTTCTACCGACCCAAGGTAAATGGGCATGTTTGGGGGATTGGACTCTCAAGGCAGCCTGGCACTGGTCGCAGCTGGGCTAGCGTCGGGGAAGAGGAAAAGAACATGGGGTGCTGGTCTGGTGGTTAGTGAATCGGATCTAGATGTGGGAGACTGCAGTTCCCTGTCACGGATTCACTTTGCGCAGCTAGAGTTACCCGACATCAGCTCCTTGTTTTGGAAAATTGATTAATATTTTGAATTGACTTGCCGCTTTTCCACAACGAGCTGTGCTCAAAGTGGCTTGCAACAACCCTTCAAAACGTTAAACATTGGAAATACCAAATGTACAAAACAACAGAGCATGTCAGTATATTCAAAATAACAAAAATCAACATGAAGAAGATGTAGGAAGTGCACAGGGTTGGTGTGTCAGCAGTGTAATACTGCAGAAGGCAAACCTCTTCTTCCCCCACCCCCCAGTCTGTCTGTTATCTGTCCAGAAACAACACAAATCCCTTGGTGACGCCAGCCCCTTAAAATAGTGGAATAACAAATAATGACTACAGAAGATCATGTGATGGGTCCCAAATTATCTGCTCAAAGGCTATACAGTCGTATCTTGGATCCCAAACGCCTTGGTACTCAGACGTTTTGGCTCCCAAACGCCGCAAACCTGGAAGTGATGTCACAGTTTGCGAACGTTCTTTGGAACCCAAATGTGCAACAGGGCTTCCAATTGGCTGCAGGTGCTTCCTGCAGCCAATCGGAAGCCGTGCTTTGGCTTCCGAATGTTTTGGAGGTCGCATGGACTTCCGGAACGGATTCCGTTCGACTTCCAAGGTATGACTGTAAATGCTGTTAAAAATATTTGCGATTATGCCTTTTTTTAGCTGACCTGCATAGATACTACCATTTTGTGCATGCACTTGTTGCAGTTTTGTAAATTTTAGGTAAAATATATTGGCTCCTCCAGAAACTGATTCCATATAAGCCAGAGTTCTGTCTGTGTTCTTCTGCTGTTCCTGATGGCAGGGGGTCTGCTGGAGAAAACTGACTTCTTGTTTTGCTTGTGTGTGTGTGTGTGTTTTGTAGGACAAGCAAGCTCTCGCTGACCAGAAGAAAGCCAAGTTTCACCAGACGGAAGGGGACCACCTCACGCTTCTGGCCGTGTACAACTCCTGGAAGAACAACAAGTTCTCCAATCCCTGGTGCTATGAGAACTTCATCCAAGCCCGCTCACTGCGCCGTGCCCAGGATATTCGTAAACAGATGCTGGGCATCATGGATAGGTAAGGGTCTGGCCACGGACGAGAATTGTGCTAGAACAGGAGGTTCCCAAACTGGCATGGACCAGTGATCCATGAGCTTCGTTCAGGTGGTCTGCAGCTTGCCGGTGGATTCGTGGTTGAAGATGGGAGCCGGGACATCCATTACGCTCAGTGCTTATATGGATTTTTTAATTGTATTTTAATTTTTTTCTTCTATTGCTTCATTGGGGCGGGAGGGACAACAGGGGAAGCATCCATTCTGTGTATGAGTGTTCCCAAAGGCATATCAGCCTTCCAGAGTCTTAATTAGAGCTGGCCGGGTTTCAGTTCCTTGTCCAAAACCTGTATGACATTCAGATCACGATACCGGTTTCAGACTTTTTGAGCTGGCAATACATCACAGCTCCCCGGCCACCGCCAGCACACCTGTCTGCCTACCTGCGCTGTGCTGGCAGTGCCATGATGTATTGTCAGCTCAAATCGCCTGCTCTCCCGTGAGCCTGCCTGGCTGCGAGTTTGCCTCTGAGCGAGCAAGCGGGGTGGGCGGCCAGTCTCTTTTCTCCCCATCGGTCACTCGGGAGGACAGAGACTGGCCGCTTCACTTGCTCCTGGGGAGGCAAACACGCAGCCAGACATTGCCCAGCCCTAGTCTTAATTAGTTAGGAATGTGCTCATAGTAGGAGGCAATACTTAACTTATCCCACCCCTGCCGCTAAGCACTAGAGCAGCAGAAATAGTAGACCCTATGAAGATAACCTAATTTCAAAAAGTTTAACGTAAGTTTTTGAGCTCGGCAAAACTCTCTTTTGAGCAGAGCACTTTCCTGGGGATTGCGGCAAAGTTTTAGCTGTGAAGTTTGTGTGTGGACTTGGGTGTAGGGCAGTCTGGATTTGCATCAACCGAAGCTTCTGTTCTAAATTCTTCCACCACTCCTCTGGTTGGACAGGCACAAGCTGGACGTAGTGTCATGTGGAAAAGCAACCGTACGAGTCCAGAAAGCCATTTGCAGTGGTTTCTTCCGGAACGCCGCCAAGAAAGATCCCCAGGAGGGCTACCGGACCTTGATTGACCAACAGGTCGTCTACATCCACCCATCAAGTGCCCTCTTCAACCGCCAGCCTGAATGGTAAGGAGGCTGGTGCATCATTGTTTCTACCAAGAAAGGGATGTTTGTATGGCACAGTTGAAAGGTTAAGGGGGAGCTCATGGGCTGAGCCTGGTGGGGTAACCCCATTTACTGTTGAACAGAACCACACAGGGAGGCTTGCAAAGGACTCGATTTGACTACCCTCCTGGGAAGTGGCATGCACACCCCATGTGCTTTGCTTTGCTAGGCTTTGAAGTCCTGAAGTTGGGACCTTAAAGCTCCTTGCAAAAGTGCTTTGAAGTCCCAACTTTGAGGCTTCAAAGCTTGACGCCAATTGCAATGTCACTTAATTGACAGGTGGGCGGTGACGCCCAATGGTCAAATTTGGTCCGCAAGGCAAATCCTGATAAGGGTCTGTCTTGTGGAGCCAAAAGGCTTTCCCAGCCCTGGTCTAAGTGGTTCTTAAAGGAGGAGGGAGTGTGGGGGGGTTGGCAAGCAGAGTAAATACTTTCGCAAGCCACCTCAGGTTTATTTTACCAAAAAAAAGTGTGTCATGCATTTTAAAATCAATATACAGTATCTTAGTCCTGTGGGAATTTGCTCCTGTCACACCTGGAGACCTTTTGAAATACACATGCTTTTGTCTTGTCATATTTCGATGCCAAATTTGTTTGGGGGGTGCATTCCAAACCAGCTGTCACGTTGCTGAAGACTGCAAGCTCTGTTTGATTTATGTCCTTGTCCTTGTCGATCCTACAGCAGTCTTTCTCAAACCTGGGTCCCCGGGTGTTGTTGGACTACGACTCCCATCATCCCTAGCTAGCGGGACCAGTGGTCAGGGGTGATGGGAGTTGTAGTCCGACAACAGCTTGGGGGCCCAAGTTCGAGAAACATTGCCCTGTGGTTACCCCTGGCGTAGGGCAGGCATGGCCAAACTTGGCCCTCCAGCTGTTTTGGGACTACGAATCCCATCATCCCTAGCTAACAGGGCTAGTGGTCAGGGATGTTGGGAATTGTAGTCCCAAAACAGCTGGAGGGCCAAGTTTGGCCATACCTGGAGTAGGGGATCTGCCTTCATATTGCACATAGGGGAAAGGGTTTTTAGAGTGAGCCGCATTCTGAGGAGAGAGGGGTGGCCTAATTCACCTGTCCCCCTTTCTCGTCCTCTCCCTGCAGGGTGGTATATCATGAGCTGGTGCTCACCACTAAGGAGTATATGCGGGAGGTCACCACCATCGACCCCCGCTGGCTGGTGGAGTTCGCCCCTGCCTTCTTCAAGGTCTCTGACCCCACAAAACTGAGCAAGCAGAAGAAGCAGCAGCGCCTGGAGCCCCTTTACAACCGCTACGAAGAGCCCAATGCCTGGAGAATATCGCGAGCCTTCAGGCGTCGGTGAGCCTTCCTCGTGTGCCAAGAACAAACGGTGGCTGGACACGGCACCATCACGCAGTCCAGCCTTGGGCATATCTGGACAACTTGCTATGTACGTTTCAAGACTAAAAGGTGTAGGGGGGGGGGGCTGGTGGTGAAAAATGCCAGCTCTTCAAGGCACCGCCCCCATCATGGCTGGTCTCAGAGACACCTTTCTTCACGGGATAGAGATTTTCTTTTGTTGCCGTTCCTGCGCTGTGCAAAGGTCTAAAGTTGCCGTGCGGTTTTGGGTTCTACTCTGTTACTGAAAGGCCTCCTTTCTCTGTTGCCCCGAACGGAAACCAAAGAGGGAACACAAAGCTCTTGTGTGACCTTTTCCCTTTGGAAACTGCCGTAGTTTTCTTTAAAGCAGCCCACTGGAAGCACATTTGAAAAGACTGCTTCTGGAGGAAGCAAGACTTAATACCCTGACCCCCTTTCTTGAATGTGGTCTTCAGTTGTGCTGCCATGTTGCTTTGCCCACTTCCTATCAGAGCCCAAACTGTACAAAAAGCTGCGTTTTATTTATTTTTAAGGATTCACTGACGTCTGAAGCAACATTCCTGTCTTTCATCAGTAATATTGCCAAGCAGTTTTTAAATTTGAAGAAAATAAAAAAAAAGCTGGAAGCCGTGTTGTCTAGATCAAAGTTTTTGTCTGTCTTTTTCTGTACGATCTTACTAGCATTTGGTGAAAAATGCTGTCTGTCCTCAAGGTTGGATGTGCCTTTGCAGTCCTTCAGGTGCTATTGAAGTTCGACCTCCCTCCACCTCTCAGGCCAGTGGTTGGGGATTATGGGAGTTGTAGTCCCAGCAATATCTGCAAAGCCACCTGTTTTAAGAGATGCAGTACAGATTCAGATGTACTTGAGGGAGTGGAGAAGAGAGCGCAATGCCTCCTTGGTGCCTCTGTGACTCTTCACAGCACCCCTTCATTGCAATTGCTGGCAACTTTCTGCTTGCCTACTGAGGGGGCTAAGAGAAGTTGTGTGATCTTCCTTTATGTCCCGTTGTGGGGATAGCCGATGCCTTGCAGGCATCAGCTATGGGGTCAGCCTGCGGATGGGACAGCCGATAATTCTGGAGCCCTGCTCCCACCGCACCATGAAAAAGGGTCCGCTGGCTGTAATCTGAAGGTTAAGCTTGTGAGTTCGGATTGTTGATGCCTCGGAAGTTTCTGCGAGCGTCTGTGAGTTCCAAGATGTTCCGGAAAATAAGAAGAACCAAACCAAAAGGTGGCCAAAAACTAAACGGCCAAATAAAAGGCTTTGAAGTAAAAACAAAAATGAAATAAATACAACGGAGACTGCAGTCTGGTGAAGAAGCCTACTGCTACCCTGCGTGGTTGGTTTGGTTAAGAGCGGTAGACTCGTTATCTGGGGAACCGGGTTCGCGTCTCCACTCCTCTACATGCAGCTGCTGGGTGACCTTGGGCTAGTCACACTTCTTTGAAGTCTCTCGGCCCCACTCAGCTCACAGAGTGTTTGTTGTGGGGGAGGAAGGGAAAGGAGAATGTTAGCCACTTTGAGACTCCTTCGGGTAGTGAAAAGCGGGATATCAAATCCAAACTCTTCTTCTTCTTCTTCTTCTTCTTCTTTCTATCTGTGCTTGCCACGCAACGATGTTCTTACTCGGCTTGCCTCGCGCTTTCTCCACACCACAAACAGGGAGCGGCCGCTATTTATTAAAGGGTCAACCAACGTCATAACAAGCATAACAACCAATTACAGTCCTGTTACCGTGCTAAGTTTAGGTGGGAAGAAGACTAACGACCGTTACCTTATTTAAAGTTGGAGCCTTTTTACCCGCGGAAGGATCCATGCAGTGAACTGCCTGTCGGATCCCCTTTTTTTACCCTTCCTTCCAAGGCGGAAGGATATTACCAAGTAAACATAAACAAGCATAAATAAACATAAATAACCAGGTGCAAGGGCACCTACAAAACATATTCCCACATCCCAGGTGTCTGTGGTACAAGGAGGACTCTTGTAAATGAAAAGTTGTCTTCGTTCAGATTTTTTTCCCTGTCTGGAAGCTGGTTTGTGTACAAACACACACATACACACAAACACATACATATTGTGGCTGTCATCCTTCTGTCTTGAGAGACGATGGAGTGCGCCTCCAGGGGTGAAATCAGATCGCTGCATTAGCAGCACCGAAGTGAACCTCCTCTGGACGCAAGCCTGGGTAGTGTGTTTGGAGGTCCTGGTCTGCCCAGACAACGACCCACTTCTCAGCCTTGCTGTGGTGGTGTGAACAGAGACGGGAGTTGGAAGGTTGCCAGGGTAACTGGGTGTGAGGTGACAGGAAAAGAGAGTTTTTTAGCAGGGTGTTCTGAAAAGGAGGAGGGGGAGGAGAAGGGAGGAAGGAATCCATCTTGGGCAGGCTGGCTGAAGGCTGGCTGCACTGCTGTGGGGTACAAGCCCCTCTTGACCATGCTGTGCGATCTGGACTCCCTCCATGCAGACTGAAGGTGTAAAAAAAATGTGAATAAACCATCTTTCCATATTTCTTAAAGCTACGGCCATCTCCGCTGTGTCTCAATTCTCTAAAGGAACACAGGCACTGGGTGAGTGCCTGGAACCCCCGGAATCTTGCAGAGACTGGGAGTGGCACACAACTTTTTTATCCATACACATACACTCTGATACTCTGCCTGCTCACTTCTAGGGGATAACACTACTTCTAATATTGTTAACAGAGACACATGCATCTCGCACTCTTCTTTTTTTATAAATAATTTTATTAAGTTTTACATACATTCTTTTAAGCACCCAATAATATTAATCTCTTATACATATTTTTGACTTCCATCAACCAGTTCTCAAGATTTTCAAATTTCCTAATTTCTTCTTCTATTTCCAACTTCACTATTACTTTTTATCACAATAATTGATTATTACCTTCCAAAATTATCTCCGTAATATTTCCTAAAGTTAACCTTACAAAACTTCTTGTAAACCTACTAGCGTAATTTGTTGTTTACAATTGTCTTTCAAATATTTCTCTATTTTAGTCCATTCCTTCAGGAATTCCTGGTCCTGCCAGTTTCGAATTCTTCCTGTCATCTTATCCAATTCTGCATAGTCCATTAACTTCATCTGCCAATCTTCAATCGGTAATTCTTCTTGCTTCCATTTCTGTGCCAGTAACATTCTTGCTGCTGTTGTTGCGTATAGGAACAATTTTTTTATCTTGTCTATTAACCTCTTTTCCTACAATTCCAAGCAGAAATGCTTCTGGTTTTCTTTACAAACATATATCTCAACATTTTTTTCATCTCATTATATATCATTTCCCAAAAGCCTTTCACCTTCTTACATTCCCACCGCATATGATAAAACGTTCCCTCTTTCTCTTTACATTTCCAACACATCTCGCACACTCTTCTATTCCTCCCCCTGCCGCCACCTCAATCCAGAGATGTCCAACGCGCATTGAGAGGGGACCAGCTTCCCCTCTACATATCCATCCTAATGTGGTTGGCGCAAGCATTGTTTATGCTACAGTAGGGTTTACCTTTGTTTTTGATACAAGCAGTTGTAAAGAGGATAGGGAGAAGAGAGGAGCGCAATGTCGCCCTTTATGCCCATTCCTCGTTTCTGCAATCAAGCTGCTGGGGGAAAAAATCCTTTAGTAAGTGAGAGAAATGCCTCTGTGTTCCGTCGGCTTCCCCCCGCTGTGATGTGCAGAGCGATCGAGGGAAAGTACTTTGCCTAACCATTCTCATAATTGCTCTGTATATGACACCAGCAGCAGCTTGACATTCCTTGCTTCAGTTCCAAGCAGTGAACACATCTGGTTTAAATTAATTTAAAAGAATAAACTTGTATGACTTTTTTGAGAGCTGGATGAGAAGGAATCTCCTGTTTATAAGTAGAGCTTTCTCTTAAAAACGACACCAAGGAGAGAAAATGACCTTGAAGGCCTTCGGTGGGCGAGAGATTGACATTCCCCGAGTTACTAAAGTGATCTTCATACCGCCTTGAAGGAGACCAGAGGATTCTGTGAAATGAAACCACTGGGGAACCGACAAGAGGCTAGGATAGGATTTGTTATTGGAATACAAAGGCCTGTTCATGCTCTGTTAGTGTGAGCCTTGTGTTGCCTCGTGCTTTTTACACTTGTAAGGCTATTTCTAAATTAAGTTGATCTAAACCGGGCGGCGGGGGGGGGGGTAGCATTCTCTTAAATTTCTCTCAGATTTCCATGATTATCACAGAATCAGAGAATTGTAGATTTGGGACCCCAAGCATCATCTAGTCCAATCACAGCTAAAGCATCTGTGCTTAATTGCAGCAATATTCTCTACGTTGAAGATTCCCATAGGATCTCAAGGTGAGGGCAACTCGGCAATCATTTTTTATTCTGTAATGTTTATTTATGTAAACAACCAAGGGTATGAATATAAAGAAAACCAACCGAAGTGGGCCTCCAAGACAGAGAAAATCACGACATCTAAAATGATACTGGTGGCACAGCAATAAAGCTGCTAGAACATTTGCCAAAGCTAAGCAGGGTCTGGTACGGCTACAATCGGAGGGGAACCACAAGTTGAGATTCCTGCATGCAAGGGGGTTGGGCTGGATGACTCTCAGGGTCCCTTCCAACTTTACAATTCTACAAGTGGGAAACAATACGAACGTACAGCTGAGGAGCACCAAGGGGGCCCAAACAGAATGCAACTCAGTAGTTTCTTCCAAATGAAGTCATACTTGGCAGGACTAAGCAGTTTATCATGTGTTTGTTCATGTAGGTCATATGAAGGTCACCACACTGCAGCGAGACATCTGCCTGAGGATGCTCTGCCCCTGGTAGCCCTAAGATCATGTGTCGTTTTCCTGGTTGATGAGAAGCAAGGCTTTCTTGTACCACGCATCTCAAGCAAGGTCAAAGCAATCTTTCAGCTTTGAGAAATATTTAGACAGGTCACGCCCCAAGAGAAATAATAGTAGAGGTTTCAGCAGAAACTCGATAATTCCCCCATAGAACGTGCATAATTTGATCCTTAAGAAGGCTTGGATCCCAAACAAAAATTTGGATCCTTAAGAGGGCAGCAATATTTGTTGTTCCGTCGTGTCCGACTCTTCGTGAACCCCATGGACCAGAGCACGCAGGCAACGCTATCCTTTACTGCCTCTCGCAGTTTGGCCAAACTCATGTTAGTAGCTTCTGGAGAACACTGTCCAACCATCTCATCCTCTGTCGGTCCCCTTCTCCTTGTGCCCTCAATCTTTTATAGCCTGTTGTCCTTTGTCATGGGAGTCTTTCTTGGCAGGGATACTGGAGTGGCTTGCCAGTTCCTACTCCAGGTGGATCACATTTGGTCCAAACTCTCCACTATGACCTGTCCATCTTGACCTGTCCATAGCTTCCCTGAGTAATTCAAGCCCCTTCGCCACAACAAGGCAGTGATCCATGAAGGGGGGGGGCAATATAGAACATTATATATTCATATATTTTGCTTTGCTATATAAAAGAAGCCTCAGGCACTCTTTCAGAGCTAGTGTTCCATTTCTTACCCCCCAAGGAATTTGCTTTCTGGACTAAACCTTCAGTAATTTTACTTTGACAGCTGCCTGGCCAATAGCTTCTTTATTTCATGAGAAAACAGGGTTTCTGGAGTTTCATTGATTTCTATTAGCTTTCCCCTTTCTGTTGTATATTTTCTTACTACCTTACTACTCTTAATTTGTTTGCTTTCTGGCCAACAACGACAACTGTATTATTTATACCCCACTCATTTGACTGGGTTTCCCCAGCCACTCTGGGTGGTTTACAGCACATAAATAATTGTAAAACATTATACATTTTAAAAAAATTCCCGATATTATCTGCTCAGTCTTTGCTTCTGATGCTTGGATGGGACAATCTTTTCTGCCATGGAGTGGCCTGTGTTGATCACAAAGCTGACAACTAGTTCCTGTTCGTATGTCTTCATAAATAGCAAGCCACAAAATTGGTGCAGTTGGACTCAACATTTGATCCTGGTGAATCTTCTTCTAAGATTTCTTGCTGGAACTGCTTGTTTTGAGACAAATAATTCTCGTTAAAAATATGTGGTGTTGTGAATCATTTCCCAGGGTTTCCTCTTGTAAGTGAATGTCATCATGAGAGAGTATTAGGCTCGATGGGGAAGATAGTCTCCTCGAAGGGACACATGAGACTGGCAAAATGGGTTGATACGCCATGGGGAGGAATCCTTTGGCCTGGGGAGACTGGGTGTGAGGTGACAGGAAAAGGGAGTATTGAGCAAGGGTTGCTGGGAAGAATAGGGGAGAAAAAAAGACTGGTATCCATCTTGGGCAGGCTGGCTGCAGGCTGGCTGGGAGAGATGCCTCGGAGAGTGGCTGGGAAAACCCAGTCAGATGGGTGGTGTATAAATATTATTGTTATTGTTATTGTTATTTATTGGACTCCAGGGCTGTACTGCTGTGGGGCACAAGCCCCTCTTGAATTGACCGTGCTGTAAGATCTGGACTCCCTCCATGCAGACGGAAGGTGTAAACAGGTGAATAAACCATATTTCTTAAAGCTATGACGGTCTCAGCTGTGTCTCAATTCTCCAAGGGACCATTGACCCTGGGTGAGTGCCTGGAACCCCATGGGTTCTTGCTACCACTTGGCAGAGAGAGAGAGGGAGGCACTAAACTTTTGTAACAGTACGAAGCATCTGTGGCAATGCCGATTACCTGAAACGAATCTTACCGGGATAAGTGCTTAAGAGTAATTGACTGTGCTTTTGATCTTGTTCAAAACTGAATGTTACGGTGATCATCATATCAGTGTGATGTTCTCAATTAGCAAGTTTCTTGGTGTATACATCCCCCAAAATATGTAACTATTCCAATAAATCTGAGCCGTTTGGGGGCATCCATGGGCCTTGGTGAGCTTTTGCTTATAGCTAGCTGGTGCTGATGAGAGTTACATCTGGGAGACAGGCAGGTTTGCATTCCGGGTGCCAATTCACAGGCTGGGGACTGCTGATCTTCAACTAAGCAAACCTGCCAGAACTCTCTGCTCAAGCATCCAATTTTATGAAAAGTTTCTCCTGCTAATTGTCCCAGTGTGTGCTCTACAGAAGGTAGGATATGCTAGTCCTCACCCCTGAGAAACATTTTGATGCAGTTGTATCCAATCAACAGAAATTCTAATCTTGTCATTGGATTTTGGCACTGCTATGCCACGGGTGCAATGTCTATACGATTTCAACTCTTCGTGTAATCAGCTCTGGGTAGTGATTCAGCATGCTAGCAAGGATAAACTAGGAGTCAACAATCTCCTTTATTGCAGTAGGAACTTGACTGACTGGAGGGAAAGGGCAAGCTCCTTTTATACTCTCAGGAACAGGAGTTGGGGAAAGGACACATTTAGATTTTGGTGGGACCCAATCAGAGTAAGGATCCTGATTGTGCCAGCCAATAGCAACTGTCACCGCACCCGTTTTAATCACCCTGGAGTGGGAAAGGTAGTTACAGAACTAGCAGTGAAACTCATGTATGCATATTAAACCAATACATAACAGGCACAAACACCATCCTAGCACACCAGGGCCTAAGCTGATCAGTCCCCTTTCTTCCACCCCAATACAGCTCAGCCATGTTCAAGAAAGAGGTATCAGCAGACTTGGGGGAACTCCAAGTACTACACACACACACACACACACACACACACACAGTGGTACCTTGGTTCTCAAACTTAATCCGTTCCAAAAGTCCGTTCCAAAACCAAAGCGTTCCAATACCAAGGTGTGTTTTCCCTTAGAAAGTAATGCAAAATGGATTAATCCATTCCAGACTTCTAAAAACAACCCTAAAACAGCAATTTAACATGGATTTTACTATCTAATGAGACATTTGATCCATAAAATGAAAGTGATAATCAATGTACTGTAAGACAGTATGGAAGATGATAAAAAAAAATTATTACCTGCACTGATGATAGTCATTGTTTGGATGGGGGGGGGTATCCATATCCACAATCAATCAATCAAGCAGTAGCTGAACTGGGTTCCACACAGTCACAAAAACAAATTAAACGAAAAAGCCTCAAAAAAAAAACACAAAATAAATAGCAAAAACAAAAGCGCCAAACTTAATCCGTTCCGGAAGTCCGTTTGACTTCTGAAATGTTTGAAAACCAAGGCGCAGCTTCTGATTGGTGCAGGTGCCCTGGTAACAATAGTCGACAGCCACATCGGATGTTTGGCTTCCAAAAAAAGTTTGGAAACTGGAACATTCACTTCCGGGTTTTTGGCGTTTGAGAACCAAGGCATCTGAGAACCAAGGTACCACTGTATATAGAAAAAATAATAATGAGAGGAAGACTCCCACAGAGTTCCAGGAGGACAACATGCTCTGTCAAAACAGAATGTGGCCATTTTCGGCAACTTTGGAATATTGCTTTTCTGGCTGAGCAGGCAAATGTTGGGATTTTTACTGCACCTCCCCCTGTAACCTTTATTATGTCTATTTGTTTAGATTAATTATGTGGAAGCCACTTACTGTGCTTACCATTGTGTGCCCATCTGCCTATTTTAAGTTTTTAGTTTTATAAAGTTCCCTAATGTCTCCGATATGTTGACCATGAAAAACTGGTCTATAAACAGCTGCAAGAGGACAAATACCATTTTAACTCAGTGGGGTTTTACTTCAGAGTAGGCACTGCAGAGGCTTGCTCTGCAATTCAAAAATCTGTGGTGTCCTGATTTGAGACTAATTTAAAGGTTTTCATTCTTGCTGCTGCTTGACCAACTTTGATCTCTGAACTGTGTAATGGTCTTTTGGAAAGCTAACGCAGGATCCAATTGTTGTGACTGTCGGGTTTGGGTGCTGGAGCTCCTCGTGCACGGCCTTGGATTGGTTATGCACGAGGTACCAGTTGCGGGGAAAGTGGCCAGCGTTCCGCGTGCTTTTGAGCACGGTCGCCGGCCAAGCCTCACAGTCTGAAGGATGATGAGTAAGCCAATTGAAGACTCTGATGGTGTGTGAGTTCCTAGTTGCCTTCTTTAAAGAAAAGTTGCCTCGTGAAATAAAACATGTACCCTGACTCTGAATAGACGGACCAGTTTACTGAAAATTAAAAATTTTACTTTACTCCCCCTTTAACCCCAAAGGAAGACAGACACCGGTTGTATCTTTAGTGGCTTCGGCAGAACCCGCGTAGGCTCGTCCCCTAAGCTAAGTTCTCCTAAGCTTAAAGACCCTGCGCGCCCAATCTTCCGCGAGGCTAACTAAATAAACTAAAACCGAAATATCTTCCGCAATTCTAGCCCTAGGCTAAACCTAAAGAAAACCTAACTAAGGCTGAACCGAATGATCTTCCGCGATCTAACTCTAACTAAAGAAAAACCCATCCAACCCGTCCAGCCCGCTCCTAGTCCCTTAAACTAAACTTGACTTCAACTAAAACCCAACTAAAAGAACATAAACGAACTTCTCCTAAAGAACGTGCGGTCTCGTGCCTAAGCGGGGTGCCTCTGCCTTTTATTAGGGAACAAACGTGACATCATCATTAGTACTTTAACCAATAAAATCACTGTTGCTGCCCTCCAAAAGGGGGGAAGCAAGTTTAACGCTCATTAACAACTTTGAACATGACCGGATCTACAAAATAAAGGCGGATTAATCTTGTAAGTGAATCACACTATTCATTCATGCTTTCACTTTCACTTTTGCGCGCAATTTACCAAAAGTAGACCTTGAAAAACCCATAAAATAACCAAATAATTATGAATCCATGGCGGATCCGTGAAACGTATTCCGACATATCATCTTTCTTTTTTTGTTTTAAATTAAATTAATTTTGTTTTAGTTATATAAAAAAATAGAGATATCATAAGCATTTATCTGACATAAACATTACCATTTGTCTTGATATAGAACTCGACATGAAAAGGCAGAGCATCAACAGTGCCAACAGTGTCCACATCAAAACTGTGATATAAACACCAGCAACACTATCAACATCCACCCCCTTCATAAGAGGAAATACTTGTACAATAATGTAGCAATAAAGTCATGAAAATAACAAACCACTAGCCGAACATAAAAGTGATCGATCCGATACACTGTAAACCTTTAAGGCATATATAAATACTTCAATATGTAGTGTAACACAACAAATTACCTTATAAGCATGTATACTTTCGCGTGCAGCGTAAAACAACAAATTACTCCCCAAACACAAGAGAGGACCTGATACAGGTCCAAAATTAAAAATAACGGATAACGACTGCCCAAACATAAGAGAGGTCCCGATCCGGGACCCAAAATTAAAGTATAACTAGAGCTGGGGCTACATGGCCTACCCAGACCCCTCCCCCATTTTTTTTAATTTTTATTTGTAAAACCAAGGAAAATGGATAAGGTAACGGAAAAGGGTTGTGGCTCTGAGGCTACAGAATCGAGGGAACTTTAGATTCTGGACTTACCACAGCGACCACAGGTAACGGGGGAACTAGGGTCCGATTCCAGAGAGGGGATTTAAGCCACCTATGTACAAAGTGGGTTTTCGCCACAAGAGGGGATTTAAGCTACCTACATAAAGGTGTCCCAGCCAGGATGAGGATTTAAACCATCTACGCAAGGGTTTCCAGCGAAACGAGATGGGAATTAAACCAACTACATAAAGGTCTCCCATGAACAGCAGGAAACAAGGTGAAGGGAAAGCTGGGAACCTGGTTTACTGCCAAAGGTAGCATATAGAGGGGTATTCTTCAAAGAAAATAGGGGTACCAAAAGGGTAGGACGCCACCAGACTTGACATATATATCTTGAACAAATCCGAGAATGACCAATTCTTGACCAAAGGAAATATTTCAAATAAAGCATATAAGTGTTACCACATTTTGAACTACAACTTTTGCAAGCACACGTGGAGATTAGGATTATTGAAATAAAACATATATGCATGAATATGTCTATGACTAGAACTGCACAAAGACGATGCTTTGACCTACATAAACATTTCCATATCATCAAAATTGTGACGCTCTAAATGGAAAACCATTTCAGAAAAGCTTTGCATATATAAACAATCCATATCATTAATTATCAAGCTATAAGGAAAACCATGTAACATGCGAGGCGGATATTTCAAGAAGCATACAAAGGTAAATATGCAATTTTTACAAATACAATATAAGTACAAAGACAGGTTTAGAAACTGCAAAATGGTGTTGGAGAGGAGGATGAAGACGATGAATGAGTTGCCGGTCGTCTTCTTCTCCGACTACACACGACCATGTAGAAGAAATAGTCCTGGAACTCAGGAAAAGTTTGTGGGGCTCAGGAAAGTACTGAAACCATCGAGTTCTGAAGAAACAACGATACCTGTAGAAGAAAGGAGGTTAAGCAAGCAAATCAAGGTGATCTGCTAGTGAATGCAGGTATGGGAGTAACTGGAACAAATCTAGGCAGCCAGGAACCAAGGGGCTGCCCAGAGGCAAACAAAAGGCCTAGGCAGTAGGAGGGTAAGGCAAACTGCCCAGAACTCAACTGGTGCTGTTAGTTGAGCACTTTTGAAGAGTTGCTGCATTTGACACTGGAAACTGATGCAGTCAAACAACGAGGTGGATATTCTTAACTTGGTTCCTTAGCTCTCCAAGGGCGCACGCACCTGGCAGGCACCCAAACAGCCTTTTCTTCAAGGGCAACGGCAGCATACCCACGACCCCAAGTGATGAGTGGAACTGGTCCTCGCCATTCAATGTCAGGCAAGAGGCGATAGAGACCAAAGGTCGAGGAAGCTGTTCTTCTTTCTTGAAGTGGAGATCCACTGGGGAATGAGGCTTGTTATGTGGGAAAAGAAGAAAATTTAAGGTGAACAGCACCTTTGCAACTGCCAAAGGATCTCCGAGGCTGGAAGGTGACGTCCTGCGGTCTGTTTGTGGAGCAGAGTTTGAAAGTGAGGTGTGTCCTTTCAATGAGAGCTTGGCCTGTCGAATTAAATGGAATCCCGTGGGATAGGGAAATATTCCATTGCACACAAAAGTCATTAAGGCCTGAGAAGCATAGGCCGGGCCATTATCTGTTTAATGGCTTGAGGTTTTCCCAATAACTGAAAAGGTTCTCATGCAGTGCTGTATGACGTGCCTCGTAGTTTCTCCCTTCAGTGCTGTAGCCCAAATGAAACCTGAAAAGGTGTCCACTGTGACATGCAACTTAGACATTGGAGCAAGGGCTGGGACATGTGTCACATCATCTGCCACAGCTGATTCGCCTCCGTGCCTCGAGGATTTACAGCGTCAAATGGCAAGCAGATAGGAGACTTGGAGCACGAAGGGCAGCATGAAATAATGTCCCCTTGCTTGTGACATTGGAATGTTGAAGGTCTTGTGTAGAACCTTTGCTGATTGGTGGAAAGTTTCATGGCTTGTCACAGGATTGTCGAACAAGGAGAAAGCTAGAGTCCTGAGGGCAGCGTCTGCTACTGCATTTCCTTCCACCAGGAATCCTGGAAGGTTAGAATGAGAGCGCAAATGTGCAGCAAAAAAGGGAAATGAACGTCTCTGTAGTAGTTCTTGAAGCTGCGCGAACAAATTAAAAAGATTTTCGTCCATGGACGGAGACAGATAAGCAACTGGAAGCGATGATAACAGTCTATATACATACTGAGAATCTACAACGAGGTTGAATGCTTCTGTAGTGAAAGTTTGAAAAGCGAGAATCACTGCTGCCAGTTCCGATCTTTGTGCTGAAAGTTGTTTTCTCTGTAAACACAGTTTTCCATTGTCCATCCTCCTTCCATGCAAGGACACCATAGGAAGAGGAGCCATCTGTGAACAGAGTTTTTGCAGTGGGAATGGGTTGAAGCACCAACATAGATGAAAGGTGATAGTTTACTTGTTGCAACAAAGTGAATCTTTTGTCCTTAGGAGGATTATACAAGAATGAACCGACAAAATCTGCAATAGCAATTTGGAAACTATCTGAAAACTGAATCAAAGTTAGTACTTGTTCTTGAGAGAAAGGAAGGTAGATGGAAAGCAGATCATTTCCACTCAGGCGAATTGCACGGCCTCTGCACTTAACAAGGAGATCAGCAACAGCGTCCATACTGGGGTACACATTCCTTTGAGGCGTGTGCGAAAGATGAATCCACTCCACGATTGCCACCTTTGAGGAAGTATCCGGAACGTATAAGGCTGCTGTCGGCAATCTTGGTGTAGTGAAGATAGCACATGAAAGAGCGCAGTTGGCTGTTGGCACACGATCTACAGCTATTTGGTGCAGTTTTGTGTTTACCCCTTGTAAAGCAAGACGCATCTCAGAAGTGCATGGAATAACATCTGAAGGAGATGTATGTCCCTTAAGAGCAGAAAACAATGGCGAGAGTTCAGAATGTTGGAACTGCTAGAGACTTTCGAGCCCAGTTTATCTGTCCCAAGAGATGCTGCAATTGTGTTAAAGTAAAGGATTCTGGAATGACTATGCTCGGCATCTCTGGCAGGGCTGTATCTTGAAGCAGTCTGTGACCCAAGTAATGAAATGGAGCAGTGCGCTGTACCTTTTCTGGGGCAATACAAAGCCCAAAAGAGTTCAGGATGCGCGTAAGATGCTCAATATGATGCTCTGAGACCTTTTCTCCATGGATCAAGATGTCATCCATGTAATGACAAACTTCTAAGGCTGGATATTGTGCTCTGAAAGGCTGTAATGCTTTATCCACAAAGTTCTGGCAGAGAGTCGGTGAATTCACCATTCCTTGAGGGAGTACCTTCCAAGAGTATCTGGAAGCTGGTCTGGTGTTATTGAACACCGGTAGAGTGAAAGCGAACTTTTCTTGATCTGCAGGTGCCAGTGGGATGGTAAAGAAACAATCTTTAAGATCGATGATTGCAAGCTGATGGTTTCTAGGAATGAGGTTAGGGTTAGGAAGTCCACATTGAAGGGGACCCATTGGAACAATTCTTTCGTTGATCTTTCTCAGGTCTTGAAGCAAACGCCATTTTCCACTTTTCTTCTTGATGACGAAAATTGGAGTGTTCCAAGGGCTATTAGAGGGTTGCACACGATCCTGGTGTAGTAGCTCTTTGATTAGGGCCTCTGCTGCAGCGAGCTTTTCTGACGTCAGCGCCCATTGGTCGACCCATACAGGGGGTCCTTCCTTCCATGTGAGTGGAAGAGCATGTACTGGCGCTGATGCAAAGGCCCACATCAAAAATGTGTATGGACAACAGTTCTTGCTTTAGACAATAAGTCTCTACCCCAAAGGGTGATAGGTACATCCATAACAAGTGGACGGAACTGCACCATGGAGCCTGAGTCTGACTGGAAGGTAATCGGATGCACGCTCTGGTGGGCGGGTTTCGAAACCTCCGACTCCGAAGACTTCCTGGGTGACAGTCGTTGCCCACTGGTCAGGCCAATCTTTTCTGGCGATCACTGTAACATCTGCGCCTGTATCAAGAAGACCCTTGATCTTTCGTCCACCCATTTCTAAGACGAGATGAGGGCGTTCTTCTGTAATCTTGATTAGTGCCATTGCTGCCTGAGGAGGCAAAGAGTCTACAGGAGCTGTAGGCGTAGAAGTAAGCAAATAGAGTCTGGCAATTTCCAAACCTTTTGTTAGGACACAAGGAACAGTTGAAAATCCTGGAATCAGCAACTGCGATGAATCTGTGATTCGAACTAGGCCTGCAGTCAATGTGACTGTGGCAGGGAGGCGATCCATCCTAGGCAGGATAAGGCAAATCGAAGTGTCTGGGAATGGACCACGAATGGATGTTGGCAATTGCTGAGCAAACCATGGATTTGAAAAGTAACAGTCCTCTGTTAAGAAGAGTGGTATACCTGGACAGAAGATTCTTCTTGTTCTTCGTTGGCAGTGTTTGAAGATATCTTTTTGGCTTCGGGTTTTTTGCACTGCTGAAGTTGGCAACTCTGAAGCTGCTTGGCGTTGAGTTGGCAAACTTGAGGTTCTTCCGTTGGTAAGAGTTGCTGATGCTGTTGAACCTGCTGGCATTCAGTCAGTTGTGCATCAAACTGGCAGGATGGAACTTCTTCTTTGACACGAGGCAGTAGAAGTTGTTGTTCCTGATAGTTGTTTGATTGTGGCGGGCTGAGCTTAAAAGCTGGAGGTGACACAAAGGTGTGGACATTGTTAACTGGAGTGATGTTGAAGCTTCCACAAGAGGGAGCTGGCTCACTCACTTGCATTCTTTGGCCACATGGAAAGTGATCATCAGCTGGGTTGCAACTTGAACACTGCTGTTTCATCAAGGGCAAATGTCCTTCAATGACAGGCTGACCTTGACTCAAAGGTGAGTAAAGCTCAGGTGCTGCGAGGTTGACCTCAGTAGGATGTTTTCTCAACGTTGAAGGCAATTCTGCGATCAGAGACTTGACTGTGATTGCTTGCTGTGAAGCAGGATCAACATCAGCAGGAACTGAAGGGCGGTCAGCAGAAGGTGAACTGAATGCTGTGTTCTCTACTGGAACCCTTTGAATAGGTAAGGCAGATGATGAAACCTCTGGAACCTGAATGCTTGATGAGGTCACATCTTTCTCTGGACATCTGGAGAGTAGATATCTCTTTGGATCACTCTTTTTTCCTGATGACCTGGATAAGGAGTAGCGTTGTTCACCTTTCTGGGACGATTGACCTTCATGATGTTCTTGAACTTGCACCCTATTGTTTTACCGGGGCCGGGGCGCGGCCCGCAGAACCGTTTCCCTGAACTGGAGATGAGGTAGGTGATGTATTTTGTGGATTCAAACGACAATCGTTCGCCCAATGAAATCCTTTCTGACAGATGGGACATCTCTCTGGCGGCTTGGCAGAAGGCCTTGGCGTTGTTGTGCACTGCGACCGGAAATGCCCATTGCCTCCACACCCATAGCACTTCTTGACTGGCGTAGAGCTGTCTTGACGTGGCATCTGTACCGCAGCTGCCAAGAGCTGTGCTTTGTAGGAGTGGGTACCGACATTCTGGCAGACGCGTAGCATCTCAGTCAATGTGGCATCTGGACGAGCTGCAACTGCTGTTAGGGCATTCTTGCAGTCATCATTGGCATTTTCAAAGGCAAGTTGTTTTGTCAGCATGTTTCTGGCATGACGATCTCTATCTGGCGTTCCACTGCAACAATCAGGCGATCCACGAAGTCCCCATAAGGCTCTTTTGGACCTTGCCTAACTGCAGCGAATCCTGATACTGAGCTAGCATCTGTGCGATTGGGTAGTCTGCGCCAAGCTTTGACCACAATGTCTGCTATGGTGACAAGTGCAGCATCAGGTATGGCTAGCTGTTGATTGAGATTGGAATAATGTCCTGATCCTGTGAGCATATCTTCTGTGGCAAGTGGCGTTGCACGTCTGGCTGCTACTTCTTTCCACTCTTGCAGGCACAGAAGAGCATCTGTAGGCGACAGAAAGGTGCGAAGTATCAACTTCCAATCAGATGGCAGAAGTCTACTAGTGGACAGTCCTTCAAGTAAACTTCTAGTATAAGGAGCTTGAAGTCCATTTTCGCGTATGGCTTTTCGCAGTTCACGTAGTGTTTCAAAAGGAATGGCTTGATATCTTGCAGGTTGTCCTCCATTAGCACGAATCACTGGAAAGATGTGCATTGGATCAGCACTAAAGTCTATTTGTCCCAAAGCTGCTTCCAAAGCTTGGGTTCTGCAAATGGGCTGCATTGCTGTTGGATCTGTAGGTGGCATCAGTGAGTTTAATTCTTCTTGATGCTTTCCAAATGATGAGCCACTAGATGGTGCTAAAGAGTCTTTGACATCTGGATGCCTTGAAGATGGCTGACTATGAAGACAAGATGGCTGACTTGAAGTTGGATGAAGACAAGATGGCTGACTTGAAGTTGGATGAAGACAAGATGGCTGACTTGGAGTTGGAGCATAAGGTTGTTGGCTCTGTACTGCAAGTCCTGGCATCTGGATCATCATTGTTTGGCTTTGCTCTTGTCTTGGAATCTGCATTGGCATTGGAGGTGCTGAAGGGTTGGTAAATTGCTGTTGTGCTGCTTGCATTGAAGCTTGGATTGCTGTTGATTGAAATCAGCTTGCTGCAAAACTGGAGCTGCTGGCTTGAGCGCGGCCTGCAGGGCAGCAGGGTTTGCTGGCAAAAAGGCTGCTTGCTGCTGCTGCTGCTGGATCGCTGGCAAAAGCGCGGCTTGCGATGGAGGAAGCGGGACCGTTGCTTGGAGCGAGGTCCGCGGCTGCTGCTGACTTGAAATCGCTGGCTGGTAAAAGGCCTGCGATGACTGCTGAGCGACTGGCGGTGGGGCAGTCCGCGGCGGGGCTTGAAAGGCCGACGGCGTCTGCTGCACCGGCACAGGCGGCAATGAATCTGGCAATGACAAATTGGACAAGGGCGAGTGCGTGTACGACAACGGGGCCTGAACTGGCTGCTGCGAGGGGGCCGAAAATGGCACAACCGCAAGCGGCAGCACAGGGGCACTATTAAAAGCAGTATTTCCTAAATTCACTGTTCCATTAAGCAAAACATTTCTTGGAGCGATTTGTTGAAAGCAGTTTCTTACTTTGCTCCATACTAATTGCACAGGAATTCCGATTTTCGGGTTGGCCATAAATTCTAACCCGATCCTTTCCCATGAGGCTAAATCTTTCGTTCCTTCCTTAGGGACCCAGGGACAAATTTCCTCAATGGTTTTAACTAAAAGCTCTACTTCTGATTCAGAGACAGGGTGACCATTTCTTTTCAAAAGGTACAATAAATCTTCACAAAATTTTACTTGAGCAGTTGAGAGTGAGGAGCCCATTTTTTAAACACTTTTCCAAAACTTTTCCTCCCCCACCCGTAGGCTTCTACTAGGGGACACCGGTTCTACCCGTAGGCTTTAACCGAAAAACCTGGCACCCGTAGGCTTTAGCCAGAAAACCTCCGCCCCCACCCGTGGGCTTCTACTAGGGGCTACCGGCCCTACCCGTAGGCTTTGACCGAAAAACCTGGCACCCGTAGGCTTTAGCCAGAAAACCTTTCCCTCCCACCCGTAGGCTTTTCGGGAGACACCGGCCCTACCCGTAGGCTTTGACCGAAAACCCTGGCACCCGTAGGCTTTTGCCAGACCCTGGCACCCGTAGGCTTTTGCCAGAACCCTTCCCACCCGTAGGCTTTAGGGAAGACCTTACTCTGCCCGTAGGCTTACACTAAACTCCTTGCCGCTCTACCCGGGGACCCCTTGGGGCAAAATACACGCGCGCGACTTCTATTTACAGTACTTTGGGCAAGCGGTGGATTCGCGCTACTGCAGCGAAATCCTGGATAAACCGGGCCGTTATACCTCACCTCTCAATGTCTGTTTCCGAGCCACTTCCGATATGTTGCCTTCAACCGGAGTCTTCGTGGAAGCGATTTTTGACTACGCTTTGCCTCACACGGGGCACCACTTGTCGGGGTTTGGGTGCTGGAGCTCCTCGTGCACGGCCTTGGATTGGTTATGCACGAGGTACCAGTTGCGGGGAAAGTGGCCAGCGTTCCGCGTGCTTTTGAGCACGGTCGCCGGCCAAGCCTCACAGTCTGAAGGATGATGAGTAAGCCAATTGAAGACTCTGATGGTGTGTGAGTTCCTAGTTGCCTTCTTTAAAGAAAAGTTGCCTCGTGAAATAAAACATGTACCCTGACTCTGAATAGACGGACCAGTTTACTGAAAATTAAAAATTTTACTTTACTCCCCCCTTTAACCCCAAAGGAAGACAGACACCGGTTGTATCTTTAGTGGCTTCGGCAGAACCCGCGTAGGCTCGTCCCCTAAGCTAAGTTCTCCTAAGCTTAAAGACCCTGCGCGCCCAATCTTCCGCGAGGCTAACTAAATAAACTAAAACCGAAATATCTTCCGCAATTCTAGCCCTAGGCTAAACCTAAAGAAAACCTAACTAAGGCTGAACCGAATGATCTTCCGCGATCTAACTCTAACTAAAGAAAAACCCATCCAACCCGTCCAGCCCGCTCCTAGTCCCTTAAACTAAACTTGACTTCAACTAAAACCCAACTAAAAGAACATAACGAACTTCTCCTAAAGAACGTGCGGTCTCGTGCCTAAGCGGGGTGCCTCTGCCTTTTATTAGGGAACAAACGTGACATCATCATTAGTACTTTAACCAATAAAATCACTGTTGCTGCCCTCCAAAAGGGCGGGAAGCAAGTTTAACGCTCATTAACAACTTTGAACATGACCGGATCTACAAAATAAAGGCGGATTAATCTTGTAAGTGAATCACACTATTCATTCATGCTTTCACTTTCACTTTTGCGCGCAATTATACCAAAAGTAGACCTTGAAAAACCCATAAAATAACCAAATAATTATGAATCCATGGCGGATCCGTGAAACGTATTCCGACAGTGACAACTTGTCGTCATTAAGATCTAGTTCAAGATGGCCCACAATTAAAATCTGATTTGAGAATAACATGCGGGATTATTCATGTGTGTGTAAATAAATGATAAAACTGCCCACAGTTTGCAAGGACCCTTGACAACAGACATTAAATTCAGCCCGCTCAGATCACATTTTTATTTCCTGTGAAATGGTCTGTAAAAGCTTCCATCTCCTTACTATACTAAGCTGTGCGCTCTTCAGGGAGTGGTGCTAATGTTAGGAATTCATCAGTTTGATATCCCCCACTGAACAAAATGAAGTCATCACTTGGTAAACTTCAGATTTTGTAAGTAAACTGTGTACAGTTCTCTGAATCAGTTCCAAGTACCTAATTCACACTACAGTGGACTGGAAATCAATCTGTCCCGGATTGCTGCATTGTGTTGTGACGTGGAATCGTAGCCTGCAATAGTCGCCCCAGGATTCTCCCATTTACAGCGGCTTTCTTCTTTACTTCGCTGAAGGCTTGAGCAGCTCTTGGACTTTCTTCTTAACTTGCAAAAGCTGGTTCTGTTGCGTAGTTAGTGACAGGATTCAGCCTCTTCTGACACCGTTCATTACTGACTTTTCCCAAAAAAGATAGCTTGGAAGGGGAAAAAAAGCAAAAGAAAAGGGCCTTCCCGGTGGCTGCTCCCAGATTCTGGAACTCCCTCCCCGGAGAAGCTAGACTGGCTCCTTCCTTGTTGTACTTCTTCTGGCAGGCTTTTGGGAAGTGACTGCTTTTAATGAAAGGGTTGGTGCCGTGCTTTTTTTAATTGCAATTATTTGTATGTTTCAAACAGGTTTTATATATGTCTATACTCTTAATTCTATTAAGGTTTGTTGTTAGTGATTCTTGTTTGTACCTGTAAGCCGCCTTGAGTCCCATCAGGGAAAAAGGCAGGGTATAAATAAATATACAACAACAACAACAACAACAACAACAACAACAACAACAACTCACACACAACTTTCTACAGCGATCTGTTCATGTAGGTGCTGCGGCGAAATATAACAATGAACCTCTGAGAACTCTGGCAGGCGGCCATAGACATGGGCAAGAACGGGGTGGGGGGCGCTGGGGGGGGGGAATAGCCCGTAAAAAAAGAGGAAGAGAAACGAGACATTGCTAGCACGACGTAAAAGTGTGACCTGCAACAAGCTTTGCTGTGGTGTTGGTGTGTGCGGGTTACATGAGCCTATTATAGGAGGAAGGAGAGAAGATGGAGGTGCCTGGGATTTGTGGTACTTACTGCTGCTCCTTTAAGTGTTTGCAGTGCCTGTTCGGTGCCAGGGAAATGTGGGGATTGATGACCCACACCAGGGCCGGATTTAGGTTTAATGAGGCCCTAAGCTTAGGGCAGGGCAGGCACCCCCAGACTCGGCCTTTCAGGTATTTTGGAACTACAACTCCCATCTTCCCTAGCTAACAGGACCAGTGGTCAGGGATGATGGGAATTGTAGTCCCAAAACAACTGGAGGGCTGAGTCTGGGGATGCCTGCCCTAAGCTACTGAAGGTAGTAAGGGGTAGCAATTTTATGTTTTTTGGGGGGTGTTTTAAAATCTACCTGCTTTCTTCATAATATGAACTTCATCAAAGCGGTTCGTAGAAACTCAGGTTGTGAAGATACCAGCCAGGAACAAAGCAACTGCCACATTCTGCATAGGCCTTCAAAGTGACTGGCTAACATCTAGGCCCCGATTTCCATATCAAGAAGTCCCTCACTGTAGTTTAAACCTTGTACGGAGCTGGCCCGTTACATTTTGCCGCCTGAGGCGAAGAACAGCGCCCCTTCCCATTCCGTGCACAGCAGCTGACCAGACTGGCAGGTCAATCTCACTTCAATACAGGAAAAAAAATAGGAAATTCTTTCCAGTAGCACCTTAGAGACCAACTGAGTTTGTTCTTGGTATGAGCTTTCGTGTGCATGCACACTTCTTCAGATACCAAAGAAGCACACGAAAGCATGCACACGAAAGCTCATACCAAGAACAAACTCAGTTGGTCTCTAAGGTGCTACTGGAAAGAATTTCCTATTTTGTTTCGACTATGGCAGACCAACACGGCTACCCACCTGTAACTTCAATACAGGAGTCATGACAGAGCCTTCCACTGCACCCGAGGGCGGCAAGTTTAGTTTAGGACAGGCTTCCTCAACCTCGGCCCTCCAGATGTTTTGAGACTACAATTCCCATCATCCCTGATCACTGGTCCTGCTAGCTAGGGATCATGGGAGTTGTAGGCCAAAAACAACTGGAGGGCCAAGTTTGATGAAGCCTGGTTTAGGAGGTGCGGGTCAGATGGTTCATATGGTGGTATGCAGAGCTCTGTCCCTCACCATCTTGCCACTGCTCTCTGCAACCTCACATCTGGTGCCCAAGGAGGTTGCCTCATTCTGTCTAATGGTAGGGCCGGTCCCGGAAGAGAATGCACATGTAGCCTCATGCAGTGAGGTCACGACTTCCCCTGCTACATACAGTAGTCAAGAGTAGCAGAGGCCCTTAAAAATAAGCTATTATTTCCCTGTGTGTGTGTGTGTGTGTGTGTGTGTTTTCCTGGGTGATAGACCTCAATCAGAAAGGGGAATGATATATTTCCTTGTCTATGTCTACTCGTGTGTGTCTAGAGACATATTTTTTTAAAAACTCCAGCCCTTTTGTTCCTTCTTCACTGAACATTATGACAACCATGGGTGAGTTCAGGTGCTCTGTGGCGCCCTGTAATGGCTGTTAAACACACATATATAATAACTCAGTTTTGAAGTTTACCATGTTGGGCTCGGGTATCGTTTAGGAGATTTTGTTGGGTTTTTTTTTTGTAGTTGCCGTTATTGATACTGATTTTTTTTTTTGTATATTTATTTTTAGATCTACGGCGATTTATGTGGAAATGTTCAGTTTTCCTTTGTGCTTTTTGAGGTGTTTTATATATTGATTATGGCTACTTTTGTTATTACGCCAATCTTTTCATGTTGTAATCCTCCTTGAATGGCGGCATACAAATAAAATGACGGCGGTGTTGCAGGGTCATTTTTGGGTTTTTTAGCCGCTTTGAGTTCTCTTTTCTTAAAGGTAATGAATGAATGAATGAATGAATAAATAAATAATGTCAAAGAGAAAAACAACTACCAGACTTTCAGAAGACATCTGAAGGCAGCCCTGTTTAGGGAAGCTTTTAATGTTTAATAGACTATTGTATTTTAATATTTTGTTGGAAGCCCCGCCCAGAGTGGCTGGGGAAACCCAGCCAGATGGGCGGGGTATAAATTATTATTATTATTATTATTATTATTATTATTATTATTGCAGTCAAGCTTAACCTCAGCTCCAGAAAGGCATATCCATCATTGCAAAGTAATACTACTGTATTTTACATCAGTCTAAAAGTGTATAGGCTTTTCAACTGCACAGTGTTGTCTTTCACCCAGAATGGAAAATTTGTTGTTGTTGTTTAGTCATGTCCGACTCTTCGTGACCCCATGGACCAGACAGGCTTCCTCAAACTCGGCCCTCCAGATGTTTTGAGACTACAATTCCCATCATCCCTGACCACTGGTCCTGCTAGCTAGGGATCATGGGAGTTGTAGGCCAAAAAACATCTGGAGGGCCGAGGTTGAGGAAGCCTGGACCAGAGCATGCCAGGCACTCCTGTCTTTCACCGCCTCCCGCAGTTTGGTCAAACTCATGTTAGTAGCTTCAAGAACATTGTCCAACCATCTCGTCCTCTGTCTTCCCCTTCTCCTTGTGCCCTCAAGGAATGGAAAATCAGCTTGCTTGAATAGGCTAAAAGACAAATTGGAGTACAGTGCCTTCAACGTGTCAGATTTCCACATATCTGGACTGTGACTTGGGGGAAGAGAGTTGGTCTTGATAATATTTTGGATGCATTGCAGTCTGGTGATTTTATAATAGGCCCGCCTATTTTATGCTTTTTCCGTTGTGTGTGTGTGTGGGGGGGGGGTAGTTTCCACTGTGGCAAATTGGGAAGCAGATTATCACACTGGGGGGGGGGGCGACGACCCCAAAAGATGGAGGGTTGCAGCTCTTGAGTTGCATATTAAATATAATAAATTGGTGCTGATCAATCATCCTAAAATGCAGGATTGCAAAATACTGGAGTGGGGGGGGGGGAAGCACGGAAGCCTTATTATTTGCAAGACATCTAGTCCATTAACTTTGGGGCTGAGTGGAGGTAGACCTGATAACGCCATGCAATCCCAGGCAGCCTATGCCATCTCCGCTTTTGCAAACTGCTTTCCTTGCGTTCCGTGCATAACAAGACAAAACATGCACCCGCGCGCAGCATCGCGCCCATTTAAAAATGCCCGAGTGTAGCTGGGAGGAAAGGAGGTGTCTTTTTAAAAGTGAGGAGCGGCGGCTGCGGTGGGAAGAAACGCTCTTGATTTTAAAGGTGGGCAGAGGGAGGGAGCTTGCTTGCTTGCCCACCCCCCCTCTTGCAAGAAGGGCTTGGGGAAGAACAGGAACCCGGAGCCTCTCCCTCCTTCCCTCCTCTCCGTCCCCCTCCGCCTCACTTGCAACGTGTTGCAATTCCTCTTAGCGCACATCCAGCTTGCCAAACCGCGGAAAAAGTTTGGAAGTCTTGGAGGAAGCTTCTCTCTCGCTCCCCCCCATTTCCCTTCCGCCCACAACTGGCTGGGCAGCCTGTGGGGTTCGTGACGCAGCGTCTGAATTCTTAGAAGGCAGGGGAGGGGCGCTTTTTTTTTTTTTGGAGGGGGGCGCATTCCTTGTCTCTCCCATCTCCCTCTTTCTTTACCCTCCCATCACCTTCCCAACAGGAGGAGGGGAGCAAAGGCCACTGACTCAGCACGGAGAGAGAGAGAGAGAGAGATAAAGGGTGCGTAAAGACGCAAAGCAGGAGAAGAGGAGAGGGAGATCAGTCCCAGCCCCCCACCCCACCGCTATGAAACTTCCCAGCCCCCCCTCTTCGCCACGGCCTCGCTTGCTGAGTTGCGCCCTGGGCATCCTTCTGACCATTGAGCTCGGACTCTGCGCTCTTCTCCCAGGTAGGGCTGAGTTGGCCAAATGTGTTTGTTTCAACCCCCCCCCCTTCCAAATTGCAGCGTCTTTTAAGAAGGGCGGGAGGTTGGGGGTGGTGGTGGTGAAAGGAGGTACTTGTAGATCTGTCTCTTTAAAAAAAGGAAAAAAAGAAGGGGGGTCGGCTGCTCAGAAAGTTAGCATGCACTCTTCTCCCCCCCCAACACCCCGATTTCCCTCCCCCCGTTTTGGGCAGTTGTTGGGGCATTTTGGGGGGGGGGTGTATGCGAGCTTGCGTTTTGCAAAGGGAGGAGGAGAAACCTGAATGGAACCAGATGTAGTTTGGAATTGCGAAGGGAGGAGGAGATGGAAGTGGCTGTTTTTGAAAGAAACGGGAGGGGGGGCACACACTTGCTTCTCTTCTACCTCCCCATCAGCAAAAAAGAGAGAGGATTTTTCTCTAGTTGCAAGATCTGATCCCTGCTGCATTTGAAATAAATGCTCTTGTTTCTGCGCCGCTGAGGTTTGGGATTTTTATTCTTCCACCAACCAGTTCTGCTTTGCAACCCTGCTTTTTGCATGTGTCCAGCCGTAATAAAAAAAAAACCCAACACACCACTTCATACCACCGGATTTTTTTCCAGAGGAATCAGTGTTTCCAAAAGCAAGAGCGAGCGCATTTTCCAAGCTGGCTTGCGTTGGTCTCCCAATTGTCCCTCCGAGGAGGATAGCGATTTGGCCAGCAACAACAGTGACAGAGACGAGAAAGAAACTAACGAGAGGCATTTGTTGGTCCACAGAGCTTTGTCAAAGGCTCAGTGTATTTGCCTCGCAAGCACACTGGCCTTGCAAGTTGGCCAAATCTGCAAAAAACTTGCTCCAGTGTCTGGACCGGTCAATTGTGCCAGACTGTGACATTTAAAGAAATAAATAAAAACCCCTGCTTTTTGCTCCAGTTTCCATGCAGTCTGCAACCAAAGGATTAACAAAAACAAACAAACGTTGCAGCGTGATAAATTTCTAAAAGAGCCCCATTGTGGCTTACGAAGCGAAAAAAAAGCAGTTTAAAGTAAATCAGGAAGCCGCTGGGAAATGGGGGAGCAGGAAGCTGTTGGGGAAAGGGTCAGGATTGAAGCGGTGTGTGGTCGGTGGGTTGTCTCATTTGGGTGGGAAGTTAGAGCAAAATATGCAATGATGGAGTGAGAGCAGCTTATATACGGCTAATTGGATAGGCGGGTTTGGGTAGGAGGTTGCCCACAACCAGGTGCTCTTCTCTTGTCTCCTCCCACCCAGCAGCTTGCGCACCTCTGCAGCCAGCCAGGTAACTGTACCTGCTCAACACTCGCAGAAACTTGTATCCATCCTGCCTCACCCCCTGGAAAATGGGCCACCCCACTCCCAAAGTACAGCTGCTCCGATCAAATGCAGAGCTCTGCTGCCTGCAGCTCCTTTTACAAGTAAAAACCAGCCGAGGTAGATGGGAATTGTAGTTGAAAAACATCTGGAGGGCACCAGCTTGGAGGAGGCTGGTAAAACAAGGAATTTGGGATATGCAATAATGTAGTTTGTTCCCTAATACGTATGTTGGACTTGGATGTGGGAGACCTGTAGTCATAACTCATGCCACAAAACAGTGGCCGTGAACAATGTTCCTCTCTGTAAAAGGGGAATAATAATAATAATGTCCTAGCTCTCTGGCATTGTGAGGACTTTGGTATTAAATGCTTAGAACGCTGTTGCTGCTTAGCAAGTGAAATACAGTGGTACTTCGGGTTAAGAACTTAATTCGTTCCGGAGGTCCGTTCTTAACCTGAAACTGTTCTTAACCTGAAGCACCACTTTAGCTAATGGGGCTTCCCACTGCCACCGCTGTGCAATTTCTGTTCTTATCCTGAAGCAAAGTTCTTAACCTGAAGCGTTATTTCTGGGTTAGCGGAGTTTGCAACCTGAAGCGTATGTAACCTGAAGCGTATGTAACCTGAGGTACCACTGTAAGCTAAAAGGAAATTAAGAGTCAAGAGGTGATACAGAATGTGAAATGATGTGTTTTAAAAACACTCGGTGCAGTTTCACTGAGGCTGCATACATACCATACATTTAAAGCGCAGTTAAAACACATGACTTTCCCCAAAGAAGCCTGGGAACTGCAGTTCTTTAAGGGTGCTGGGAATTACAGTTCTGTGACAGGTAGATGACCGTTCCCATAATTATTTTGGGGAAGTAATATGCTTTCAATGTATGGTGTGAACACAGCACAGTGTAAAAGGAAGACAGGTTCTAATGGTTCTTACACTTGAGCTTTAAGATATATCAATGGACTTCTTTTTGAGCACTTGCATATTTCTAGTGTGTGTTTTAAAAAGCTGCATAACTATGTTGTACTGTGGTTGGCCTGTTGATTTCGAAGGCCGCTCTTAAAAATGAGAAGTGAACTGTTGGCGTAACTCAGTCGTCCATCGGACAACTGGCATCTATGGTAACTTTCTTTCTAATTTAATTTGCTCAAAGATAGCTTCTTTTCCATTATTGAAAGGGTCACTTCTGCCTACGTGTTGGATGGAATGGAAGGATTTAGAAGCAAAGCTGTGAGATCTCTTAAAAAAAAAAACAACATGGCAATTTTGAGTCCTTTTTTATTATTTGAACAAAGAGAAGTAATGTGTGGGATGCGAGTCAAGAGCCTCTGCTAACCTCTAGGTTAGATTACTGCAATGTGTTATACATGGGGCTGCATCTGAATACTGTTCTGAAACTTCAGCGGGTGCAGAATTCAGCATCCAGGGGCAAGGCAGTTTGAGCATATAATGCCAACCCTGGCCTGACCAGTTAGTTTCCAGGCCCAATTCAAGGTGCTGGTTTTGACCTATAAAGCCTTAAACAGCTCGGGACTGCAATACCTCAAGGACTTTCTCCGTTCATATTAACAGTCTGGACCCAGTGACCATCATCTGAGGCCCTTCTTCATACGCCCTCTCCAAAAGAGGTCGGGGGGGGGGCAATACGAGAGCAGGGCCTTTTCAGTGGTAGCTCCCCATTTGTGGAGTGCTCTTTGTTACATATCTTTAGGCGCCAGGCAAAAACATTCCTCTTCTCCCAGGCCTCTCGCTAATTAAACAACCTATGAGCCAGTGTGGTGTAGTAGTTAAGAGTGGTAGACTCGTAATCTGGGGAACCGGGTTCCATTTTCGAGCGTGCCTCGGAAGTCAAACGGCTTCCGCTGCGTGTTTTCCAATTTTCTTATTTGAATTTGCAGGCAGCCCTTTGCGCCTCGGTTTTCAAACGTTTCGTAACTCGAACGGTCTTCCGGAACGGATTGTGTTCGAGAACCGAGATACCACTGTACTTGGGAAGAAAGGAATGAGCAGATCAAAGCCTTCCTTCTATAGCTCTCGCCACCAAAACCTTTGCCTAAAAGGAAAAAGCATCCTGAAAGACGCTTGTGTTTTGTTCCAACCAGGGCCGGATTTAGGTTTGATGAGGCCCTAAGCTACTGAAAGTAATGGGACCCTTTATATGTCCAGCTGTCCTTTGTCAACAACAAATTGTCACTGTTTTTTTGTGTTGAATATATGCTGTATCATAATTTATGGACCTAATAGGTATCTGAAGCCATTTGCACATAACAAATAGGAGCCTACACAACACAAAACACTGTTGCTGTATGTAGGTTTTATTTTATTTGTTTTTCATCTTATATTTTGGAAATGTATATCCTGTTTTTTCCCCCCCTTTAAATTTTTTGGGGTCCCCCAAGAGAGTGGGGCCCTAAGCTATAGCTTGTTTAGCTTATACGTAAATCTGGAACTGGTTCCAACTCAAACCTATGAATGCCTGTCAGTGCTGCTGCTTTCGCTTGGGGGCATTCCTGGCTCACCGTTAACATGTCTCCGTAGAGCAGCCCCTCAAAACTGCCAAACACAAATCAATAACCCTAAAGCAGCGTTCCACCTGTGCTCAATCTGTAGCCCCATAAAGAAAGCCCCACGCATCAGTTCTCAAGAGGTTTTTTTTAGAACATCTGTTGGTCTTTCCCTGTCTCTGTCCCTCTTGCAGGTCTTGGAACAGCCCCCCCCCCCTTCACATAAAAGGAGCTCTAGGGGAGGAGTTGTCGTTGCGGCACTCCTTGGTGCGTGGAGTGCCGCAGGGCGCAATCCTCTCCCTGATGCGTTTTAACATCTTTATGTGCCCCCTTGACCAGCTTGTCCGGAGTTTGGGTTGCCACCAGTATGCTGATGACACCCACCCACTCGCTGGATCATCACCTTGTCGTGGTGAGTGGGCTTGCATGTTCCTATGACCCTTGTGAGCGAAGCCATCGGGAATCTCGTACGTAATTCTGGTGGTCAACAAAAGAGGTTTAAAGACTGTCTCAAGGCAAATCTTTAAAAATGTAGTATAAACACCGACAACTGGGAAACACAATGGCCTGTGAGCGCTCCAGTTGGAGAACAGCCTTTACCAAAGGTGTCATGGGCTTTGAAGACACTCGAACTCAGGACGCAAGGGAGGAACGTGCTAAGAGGAATCCACACCATGATCAACTCCCACCTGGAAACCAATGTCCCCACTGTGGAAGGACGTGTGGATCCAGAATTGGCCTCCACAGTCACTTGCAGACTCATTGTTAAAACCGTGTTTATGGAAGACAGTCTTACTCGGCTACGAGTGATCGCCAAAGAAGAAGATGACACCCAACTTTATCTGTTGATGGACGGCCACCCTGACTCGGCCCCAGACACACTGATCAGGTGCTTGGAAGCTGTGGATGGACATCTGCATGGGAGCCAGTTGGAGTCAAATCCTTCGAAGACAGAGGTCCTTTGGCTGGGTCGGGACATCATGGGGCTGGAGGGCCAACTCCCATCTCTTGCAGGGGCACAATTAGTGCCAGCGCCTTCTGTCAAGAGTCTGGGTGTAATCTTCAACGGCTCCTTTTCTAGTTCTATTTCTATTTCTGTAACTCTTGTAGGTTACAGCTACAACAAAGGCGGCATTTTTCCATCTCCGCCGTGCTAAGCAGTTGGTCCCCTTACCTCTCTCGCCCTGATCTGGCCACAGTGATCCATGCGACGGTCACCTCCAGTCTTGATTATTGTAATTCAGTCTATGCGGGGCTACCCCTGAAGCTGGCCCAGAAATTCCAGCGGGTGCAGAATGCCGCTGCGAGGCTCCTTACGGGGTCCTTGCCGCGGGACCACATTCATCCAGTGCTTTACCAGCTGCACTGGCTTCCGGTGGAGTACAGGGTCATGTTTAAGGTGCTGGTTTTAACCTTTAAAGCCCTATACGGCCTAGATCACAAAGGCAGGACTAGGAGGTCCCATATTAAGAGAGTAGCCTATTACGGTATGTGCCTTTGCTCTTCCCTCCTCAGGTAACTTGCCGTTGTGTTTCCCCCTCCTGTAAAAGGTTTTGAAACCTCCAGCGGCTGTAATTTTCTAAGTTCTCCTGCAAGTGGTAATTTTCTACTTTTAGCCCTTTCGTCTGTTTTTAGAGTCAGCCGATCTCTCCCTTTCGGTCATAGGCACAAATTCTTTTTCTGGTCTGGACGTTTGAGTATGACCTTACGGTTTCTAAACTCATCTATCCAGGAGCATGGCGAAGACTCGGGAGAGCTAACCTTTCCCAGAACCTGTAATGTCTTTTGTTTTTGGGGTTGCTGACAACATTGCATCCTTTTGTACCTGCATGGAAAGGGATCTTGAGAGTGAATGAATCCCGCCCCTCTCTCTCTCTATATATATGGCATACCCTCCAAGATTTCCCCAATGAAAATAGGGATGTCCTAAACAACAACAACAACAACAACAACAACAACAACAACAACAGTTCCCCTTCCATCTGACTGGGTTGCCCCAGTCACTCTGGGCAGCTTCCAACCTATATAAAAACATTGAACATAAAAAAAAAAAACATTTCCTATACAGGGCTGCCTTCAGATGTCTTCTGAAGATTGTCTAGTTACTTATCTCCTTGGCTCGGTGGGTCACATAACTCCATACCCTCCAGGGTGAATAAAAATCAATGATTAAAAAAAACAAAAACGGATTTTTAAAATTTAAATTGAATTTTTTAAAATTTAAATTGAATTTTTTAAAAATTTAAATCGGATTTTTAAAATAAAATGCTTTTGTAGGAAAAATCTTTCTAAAAATAGTTTTCTGTTTAAGTTACATTATAGTCCAAAGGCTATTCATCAGGAAATCAGGATTTGTTTTAAGTTTTTCATGTGTGCTAAAACTCAGTCTAAGTTTTTTTTTAAAATAAAAAAAAAATTGTTTAAGCACATCAGTTAACAAACATGGATACATATGCTATAATGTTATTGTTTTAGTTAAATAAATTGTTTAAATTTTTATTAAGGAAATGATTATTATTCTCCTACCATTAAAATACAGCAGAAAAGTTGTCCAAATATAAACAATAATTTCATAAATACCTCTCCTTGTATTTCTAATAGTATAACCAAATGAGTAATTTTTGATAGAACTGTAAAAACAACTCTGAAAATTTATTATTCCAAAAACGAAACCTTCTTCTGGTTGTAAATGTTAAGATTATACAAGCAAGAATGAGTCTTTCTGTAAAAAACATGATTTAAATAAAGTCTTACTGACTAGTGATTTAAATCAAGTCTTTAAAAGGTAAAGGTAAAGGACCCCTGACAGTTAAGTCCAGTCATACATGACTCTAGGGTTGTGGCGCTCATCTCACTTTACAGGCCAAGGGAGCTGACGTTTGTCCGAAGACAGTTTTTCCAGGTCATGTGGCCAGCATGACTAAGCCGCTTCTGGCACAACGCAACGGAAACCAGAGCGCACGTAAACTCCATTTACCTTCCCGCCGGAGCGGTACCTATTTATCTACTTGCACTGGCATGGTTTCGAACTGCTAGGTTGGCAGGAGCTGGGAAAGAGCAACAGGATCTCACTCGGTCGCAGGTTTTCGAACCGCCGACCTTCTGATCAGCAAGCCCATGAGGCTCAGTGGTTTAGACCACAGCGCCACCTGCACCCCTTACCTCTAACTATCACTATTGTAGGATACGGATGGGCAACCTTTTTTTGACACGAGGGCCATATTCCCAACTGGGCAACCGTTCAGGGGCCACATGCCATCGCTAGGTGGTTACCCAGAAAGGAACACGGGCAGCGGAACATTTGTGGATTTTACCTTTGCACAGTACTGTAGACAAGTTTCTTCACATTCACCCATCCCTCTCCAACCTCCAGCAAGGAGCATGCTCAGTTAATTCCAGGACCACTGAGGGCTGTGGCCTGGGAAGAGGGTGTGTGGTCTGAGGACAGTCCTGAGGGCCAGAAAGGAGTCTGGGGCCAAATTAAGCCTCTGGGCCCGAGATTCTCACTTGACTGGGATTTCACTTGGACTTGTTGTTGTTCAGTCGTTCAGTCGTGTCTGACTCTTCGTGACCCTATGGACCAGAGCACGCCAGGCACCCCTATCCTCCACTGCCTCCCGCAGTTTGGCCAAACTCATTCCAGTCGCTTTGAGAACACTGTCCAACCACCTCATCCTCTGTCGTCCCCTTCTCCTTGTGCCCTCCATCTTTCCCAACATCAGGGTCTTTTCCAGGGAGTCTTCTCTTCTCATGAGGTGGCCAAAGTACTGGAGCCTCAACTTCAGGATCTGCCCTTCCAGTGAGCACTTAGGGCTGATTTCTTTAAGGATGGATAAGTTTGATCTTTTTGCAGTCCATGGGACTCTCAAGACTCTCACTTGGACACTACTACCCAATTTAGTTGTCCACGGGCTCTTACTGTTAGACTTTCTAAGTTTCCTTTTCCATCCAATCTATTGAAAGGTTGAGGGAGCTGACCCAATTCCTCGACGGCCCGCAAGATTGCCTGTTCTTTAAGGCTTTGAATTCCAACAACTTCGTTAACTGTCAGCTCAGGTGTTTGTTTGTTTGTCTGTCTGTCAATTTCTGGTTACAGGTGGGTAGCCGTGTTGGTCTGCCATAGTCGGTCTGCCATGAAGAAGTGTGCATGCACACGAAAGCTCATACCAGGAACAAACTCAGTTGGTCTCTAAGGTGCTACTGGAAAGAATTTTTGATTTTGTTTTGTCAATTTCTGGTGATTCTCCTTTGGAGGGTTCCCCAACCCTTTGGAGCAGAATTGGGGGGGGGGAGGCCTACAGGAGGAAAACCAATTCCCCTCACATTCTGCTGATGGAAGTGTTATGGTCATCTGAACAGCACATTGTATACAATCTAGAAGCAACATCTCATCAGCTGAAAACCCTGCCCTTAAGCCAGAAACACGGCAACAGCCTGACTCCAGCTATGGCCTGGGTCTTGAGAGGAACTTTGCTTAAAGAGATTGGCTTGGTGCGAGAAGGTAATTGCAGGTTTTAATAACCGTTTAGGGTTTCAAGTAAAGCAGCAAGTAAAATGCGGTTCTGCAAGAATGCATGTTTTCATATTCAGAGGCGGTTGTATACAGTACTATTCTGGCTGGCTGCCCTTGCTATCTGGGAAACTGCCTCGTACTTTATTCCTGCAGAGCTGTTTGCTACCAATATTGAAAGCAGACCCCACCAAATCTGGGCACTATTTCACATTATGCCTGCTCTAACCCGGCTTTTCATTTTATTTCATGTATTTGTTTATTAAATGTGTATACCAACCTTTCTCCGAAGATCACAGAGGAACATAAAATTACGAAATAAGAACACAAAATACAAAACAAACAAACAAACAAGCAAGAAGCAAACCAATAACCTCGCCCCGCCCGGCACGAACAATTTTAAAAGGCCATAGATTGTTTAATCGAAGGCCTGGTTAAAAGGTACGTTATGAAGGCCCCAGGTGAGCCTCCCTAGGGAGAGCATGCTGCAAACGGGGAGCCATTGCAGAAAAGGCACGTTCTCGTGTTGTCACCCTCCGGACCTCTCATGGAGGGGGCACACAAAGATGATTATCATTGCAGGGTCCGGGTCGGTTCATATGGGGGAGAGATATTGCAGTCCTGAGCCTTTTAAAATTTTATAGGTCAAAACCAGCACTTTGATTTGGGCTCAGAAACTTAATTGTCGGCCAGTGCAGTCAGGCCAGGATTAGTGTAATATGTTCAAACTGTCTTGTCTTGGTGAGCAACCTGGCCTCTGAATTAATGGGTTGACCTGTGTTGTTGGGACAATAGGGAGTTCCTAACTACATGGAGGTTTTTTTTTTAATATATATTAAATGTATATTCTGTTTTAATTTTCACAGACTCTGGGATATTCCTCATCTATAGCAGTGGTCTGCAAGGCTGCTTGGAGACTAAGGACTCTCTAGTGAAAATTTCCAAGAGCTGCAACAACAGCCTCCCAGCTCAGAAGTGGAAATGGGTTTCCCGGAACCGGCTTTTCAACGTTGGCACCATGCAGTGTTTGGGGGTCTCCTGGAAGTCTTCAAACTCCAGCGCGACAGCCCAGGCCCTAGGCACCTATGAGTGCGACCGGGAATCTGTCAACATGCGGTGGAACTGCCGGAGCCTGGGTGACCAGCTTTCCCAGTATTTGAGCTCCAGGTTGGGGAACTGGTCGCTGACTCCATCGGAGAGGGGCGACCAGGCACGGGGAGGCCAATGGAAGATCTATGGCCACGATGAAGATTTGTGCTCCAGGCCGTATTCTGGTAAAGCCTCTATGAGAGGATTGAAGCTTATTCTTTATCATTCTTTGCTGCTGGTGGTAGTTCAGTGGTACCTTGGTAGTCAAACGGCTTGACTCCAAAACAAATCGGCTCCCAAACGCTGCAAACCCAGAAGTGAGTGCTCTGGTTTGTGAACGTTTTTCGGAAGCCAAACGTCCAACACGGCTTCCGATTGAGTGCAGGAAGCTCCTGCAGCCAATCGGAGGCCGCGCCTTGTTTTTTGAACGTTTTCTGAAGTCGAACGGACTCCCGGAACGGATTTAATTCGAGAACCAAGGTACCATTGTATGTGTTTCACGGGTTTGCTGTGCGAATTCAGAAGGCGGGTCTCTCAGCTGCACCATTGCTGGATCTAGCACAGCAAAAGTGGTTCCTTCTACGTTCCGCACTGAGTTGTAGGAGTTTTCAGAGCTTAGGATTGCTGTGCAAATCATAGTTGAGTGGAGCGTCAGAAATCGTAAAATTTCCAACTGTTTGTAAAAAGCCAAAGCAAGTGGGAAAATGGTGGTGTGTTTCTGAAAGATGGATCCTTGATTCTTTGCCTCTCTTCCGCGATGCTCACTGCGCTCCCGCCATATTTTAACTGTTGCGCTTGAGTTTCATTTTGCCAAAGTCTGGGCCGCCGCCAAAGCCACCGACCACCATTCAGTCTAAATAACGCTTAAGTTCAAACATCAGCCTCAGTTTGCATTGGAAACAGCTGCATAGTGAAATTGTGGTTTAAATTGCTTTAGTTTGAATCTAGGTTAAGTTGGTTGCCTTCTGGCTGTTTCCATACTGGGCCCTTGCTGTGAAATAGCTGTGCTTTTACTCACTTTCAGCGAGGAATCTGCAAAACATCTTAACAAAGCATCCCCCGCTTTATCTTTTCGTAAACCCCTTTGAGGCTGTTTTTTTGCCCCCCCCCCCACAATCAAGCAGTGTACAAATTTTACGAAATAAAATAAACATGTTTGCAGTTCAGATTTTGTTTTTATTCATAGCTCAATTTTTTTTAAGTTTTATAGCTCAGTAGAACAGTTCTACATTTTCTCCAGGTTTAGAGGATCCATTTCATTACAATTTTGGCTGTTTGGGGACTACGACTCCCATCACCCCTAGCTAACAGGACCAGTGGTCAGGGGTGATGGGAATTGTAGTCCCAAAACAGCTGGAGGGCCAAGTTTGGTCATGCCTGGGTTAGATCATATGGCCTTTGGAGATTGCGTTCTAACCATTTCCTTCTCTAGGGTCTAGCTCTCCTCCTAGGAATCAGCTGTGTCACATTATAACCCTTCCATTTACCTAAATAATACAGTGGTACCTCGGGTTAAGTACTTAATTCGTTCCGGGGGTCCGATCTTAACCTGAAGCATACTTAACCTGAAGCACCACTTTAGCTAATGGGACCTCCTGCTGCCGCTGTGCCGCCAGAGCACGATTTCTGTTCTTAAGCGGAGTTCTTAACCTGAAGCGTACTTAACCTGAAGCATACGTAACCCGAGGTACCAATGTACTACCTTTAAATCTGGTGTCCCCCACCCCACACCGCCAAAAAAAGAGACTGCAGTTGAAGGAAACTGTGATTGGTAGTGAGGCAGGGAGAGAGTTCGTATTCTTTTATCCTCACATGCGGGTGGCACTGTGGGTTAAACCACAGAGCCTAGGGCTTGCTGATCAGAAGGTCGGCGGTTTGAATCCCCACAACGGGGTGAGCTCCCGTTGCTCGGTCCCAGCTCCTGCCCACCTAGCAATTTGAAAGCACATCAAAGTGCAAGTAGATAAATAGGTACTGCTCCCGCGGGAAGGTAAACAGTGTTTCTGTGCGCTGCTCTGGTTCGCCAGAAGCGGCTTAGTCATGCTGGCCACATGACCCAGGAGCTGTACACCGCTTCCCTCGGCCAGTAAAGCGAAATGAGCGCCACAACCCCAGAGTCGGACATGACTGGACCCTAATGGTCAGGGGTCCCTTTACCTTTATCTTCACACAGTTGTCCCAGAGCAGATTCTCTCTCTCTTAACTTATGGGGCTGGGGAAAGAGAGATTGCCCATTTGGCCACAGGGTATTAGTGTGGCTATTCCACTTCCAGCTTAAAGCATAACAGCGATTCTGTGCTGCTAAATTGTCCCCATCTAGGAGCACACTTTGATTCCCAGTGAGGAAAGTTCGCCATGACTAACGAAGGTTCCACTAAAATGAGTGCAGGATTAAAGCTCAACTAATTTAGCCTGCGTGGAACCCTCTTTCACCAAACCTATGTGTGTTCTAAATTGCAGCATAAAACTGCTCTGTGATGTGGAACTGAACTGTTCTGTGAAACGTTGCTTTTCTATCCCTCAAGGCTGCATAGGCAGGTACCTGATAGAATCTAAGGAGCCAGATGGAGGACTGAATTTCTAGAGGACCAGGAGGAGTCTGGCGTTCCAGTGCTCTTTAACCTTTCTTCAAAATAAGTGCACGGCAAAAATGCCCCTTTTTGTTTAATTTGAGTAATTTATTTACTTCACGGAACTGAGCTGTTCTTTGGCAGAAAATTTGGGCTATGTTGATGCGGACTGTTTTGGGAGGAAAAAAATATACCTGAGTACATATACATGTATTGCAAGTTGACCAAATGAACAAGAAACTCAGAACTTGGACCAGAGAGCAGTTTACGAATATGAATGGAGTCGTAGCCCAAAATTCATAAGTCAAGTCATTGTGTCTTTCTAAAAGGACAAATGAGCTCACGGTGGAGGGCAAATCCTCACCACCTCTGCGTTGTTGATATATTAGGAGAGGAAGGGGGGAATCGCATTTCAAGGAAGTTCTTGTTTTGCTTTGCCTCTTCCCAGTCCGCTTTTGATGTGCTAACTTTTCAGACAATGCCAAACCCCAAATCCTTGCAAACCAATTCTGGTTTGAATAGTCGGGAAGACCTTTTTTTAAGTGTCTCCTATTTTTGCCGCAGTAAATAGACTAAACCTTTTGCTTTGGGAATTAAGGCCAAAGCATGTACGTTTTCAAACCCTGTGAGATATCAGTTTGCCTGCTGAATATTTAGGAGCTCAGATGCAAATGGTCTTATTTGATGTCTTTGCTTTCTGCTAGTTTGATGACCTTGAATCTTTTTCAGCCAGCTGTGCTTCGGTCAGCATCCTGCCATTAACAAACAAGCCCTGTGTTCTGAACAACCCGGTTGATGCAGGATTTTAATGTTTGTTTTGGTAGCGCGGTGCGCGCATACTCTCGCTGCATGTGGAAAAAATTTCATCATGTGCTCAGTGGAGCAGTCCGCCAGCCCAAATATGTGCTGGATTAATTTGAAGTCAGGCAGGGTATGCTGTGAGGGCACAGCTAGCCGGAGGAATTGTGGGATGGCGTGTTGAATCTTAACGTAGGGCTGCAAGGTTGCCAAGGCCTTTGGGGTTAAATGATAAGCGTTCTCTCTCTCTCCATATCAAAGAAGGGCCCTCCATATGAGCTCTTTCTCTCTGTGTGTTTTATCTCTCTCTCTCTCCTGTACCTCCAGAAATTTACACCATTCAAGGCAACTCTCACGGGAAGCCCTGTACCATCCCTTTCAAATACGACAACCAGTGGTTCTATGACTGCACCAGCATGGGGCGTGGAGATGGCCACCTCTGGTGTGCCACCACACAGGATTACGGCAAAGATGAAAGATGGGGGTTCTGCCCCATTAAGAGTAAGTTGCTTCTATAGGGTGGGAAATCACGGGCACCGATGGGCGTGTAGCAGCCAAGCCACAGGAGTGAACAGATGGTTGTGCTAACTGTTCAACCGAAAAACAGTCCTCCTTTCTTAAGGCACCATCGGAGGTTGCCTTCTAAGCCTCCAGGGTTTTGGTTTCCAAAACTACCCTTCTGTAAGTGTCCCGTGTTCACACACACAGACACACACACACCCTGAGCAGTTGCACTGTTTTCTTTGATTCAGCCTTCCCCCTCAAGAGTTGGAGTATTGATGAATATTCCATGCTGGTGTCTAGGGACAAGGGACTGAAACAAGTAGCGTTCACCGTAAATAGATAAGATAGGCGTGCAAGTGCTGCAGAAGTTGTAGTACTGTATAGAAGGACACCTATGATCGGCCTCTTTCCCGTATTGTGACAAAGGGTAAACAATACAGTGGTACCGGTACCTCTTGTTACGAGGTCTGTTCTTAACCTGAAACTGTTCTTAACTAGAGGCGTGCTTTCGCTAATGGGGCACCTTGCTGCCACCGCGCCGCCGGCACACAATTTCCGTTCCCATCCTGGGGCAAAGTTCTCAACTCGAGGTAACACTTCCAGGTTAGCGGAGTTTGGTAACCTGAAGCTTTTGTAACATGAGGCGTTTGTAACTCAAGGTACCACTGTATACACATTAATTTGAGACTGTCCTTTACCCTCAGGGCTCAAAGTAAGTTAGGTGTCTTACAAATGTATATAAAATAAAGCAGACATTGAATGGGTTGCTTCCCAGAGTGCTCAGTTTGAAAGGTAAGAGTGCAAGCCTATAGAAGGCCATATCACCATTCCCAAACTGCTGTCCCATCTTCTCTTATCCCTGCTATAAAGTATAAGGTATAGCCACTGCCTTCTCACCCCTGCCCCCACTTCACAGGCCCCTGTCACACAACACAGAGGCTCGAAAAAGCCTTCCCTAAAACTGGAAAAGTGACTTGGAAGTTTACAGCATGTTATTCTTTGAAGGAGAACTACCGTATTTTTCGCTCCATAAGACCACTTTTTTCCTCCTAAAAAGTAAGGGGAAATATCTGCGCGTCTTATGGGGCGAATGGTGGTCCCTGGAGCTGAATTGCCCGGGGGCCAAAAGAGGATCATGCTTTTTATTTTACAAAGAGAAAAGGGGGTGTTGAAAGGACCCCGCTCAGCAGCTGATCAGCAAGAGATCGGGAGAGAGATAAGAGTCCCGGCTCCCTTTCAGCCCCGCCCTCCATTGTTGAATGTGCTGCAGAGGGAGGTTGTTTGTTTCCCCAGCGACATGTGACTGGCTGATTAGATTATCTGTCTGGAAATTGTAGAAAAGGCTCCCTTTCCTTTAGCAGCTGCAGAAATGTGAGTTAAACCCCATAAAAACAGGGCTTTTCCTCTTTGCTTTTCCCCCTTTGCAAAACTTTTAGCTGATCCTCAAAAAACCAGGGCTTTTCCCTTTGCAAAAAAAGCTGCAAAACTTTTAGCTGATCCTCAAAAAACAACAACCCATGGCTTTTAGAGGAGGAAAACCAGAAAAAATATTTTTTCTTGTTTCCTCCTCTAAAAATGAGGTGCGCCCTATGGTCCGGTGCATCCTATGGAGCGAAAAATACGGTACCTGAAAATGATTCACAGATGGTATTTAACTCGGAGTAGGTTTGTTAGGTTGTGTAAGGCTGAATCAGGTAAGTGTTGGAAGTGTAAAGAGGTGGAGGGAACGTTCTTTCATATATGGTGGACGTGTAAAAGGGTAAAAGAATATTGGGAAATGATCCGTAGTGAATTGAAAAAAATGTTTAAGAGTACTTCCCCCCCCCCCCAAAAAACAGAGTCCTCTCTGTTGGGGATAATCCAGACTGAAATTCCCAGGTGTCAGTAAAGGTTATTTATGTATGCCACTACTGCGGCCCGTGTTTTGTTAGCCCAAAAATTGAAAATGAACACGGTCCCAACCAAAGAAGAATGGCAACTAAAGTTGACAGGATATGCACAACTCGCAGACTTAACACGTAGAATAAGAGAACAAGAAGGACATAAGTTTAAAGAAGATTGGAAACCGTTTATTGAATACATGGGAAATAATTGTGTACAGCTGAAAACGCTGGCAGCGTTAAGATAAATTCAGCAGTGTAAATAAGTTATGTTGGTGTGATAATGGAATGCTGAATGGTAAAGTTTCTGTAAAATATGCAGGGATTTTTTATGATTTGTAAAATGAACCATGGAAAGAGAAGAAGGGAAACCATTGATATCTCAAGGGTGTAAAATGAGTGCAGTATTTTAAATTGTAAAACAGAGAATTTAATAAATATTACACACACACACACAAATAAGTAAATAGAAAAATCCTACCCTCCCCCCCTTCCGTTGTGGTCAGCAAAAGGGACAACTCCCCTTTGATACTACCTGCAGATGGCTGCCCACAGGGTGTCTGTTGATCAGTATGGATAATGGCCACATTAACTTGCAGTAGTAAATGCCCTCCTTCTTCTTCTTTTTCCTGTCCTCTTAGGCGATGACTGCGATACATTTTGGGACAGGGACCAGCTCACCAACAGCTGCTACCAGTTCAACTTCCAGTCCACCTTGTCTTGGCAGGAGGCTGGCAAGAGCTGTGAGCAGCAAGGGGCCAGCCTGCTGAGCATCACTGAGGTCCACGAACAGACCTACATCAATGGTGAGCAATGCGCACAGTGAACTGAGGGAGTTCCTGCTGCCAAAAGTGTGCAGGATGCCCTGACTGTCTTTCTCCTTGTGTACATGCGCACCAGCAAAAGGCCGTTCCAGTCGTGTTTGTTCTCCTGGTCTACTTCAGCGGGTGGGAACTCGGTTTGGGAAGGGGCTATAATGAGGACCGACTCTGGAAAAGTGGGCCAGTCACTGTATAACATATGTGCAAATGTGTTTCTGAATAGCTACTGAGAAGATTTGGAGTTGCAATCCTGCGATCACTTGAGATTCTGCAGCAGATTCTCTCTGTCTCTCTCTCTCTTTAGTACAGTCAAACCTTGGATCCCGAACGCCTCCATTTTGGAAGGTTTCGACTCCCAAACACCGAAAACCTGGAAGTAAATGCTCTGGTTTTCAAACGTTTTTCGGAAGCCGCGCCTCAGTCGTCAAGCATTTCGGAAGCCAAACGGACTTCCGGAACGGATTACGTTCGACAGCCGAGGTTTGACTGTATTACTGCAGAAATTCAGAATCTCTTGAGTATCGGAAGAGAAGGAAAGCTAGCAGGCTCTTGTTGCAAATGAGAGAGATAGGATCTGGGGGAAACCAGGCTGTGCTATGTGGTCAACAGGGCAAGCGTCCAAGATTTGGGGAGGTCGTCCGTGGATGGAGAGAGTGGGGGCTAGGTTCTGTCAGGGACCAGGAAATGCTTGCGCTGCTCGATGTGTCTTACGCTGACACCGAGGCGTTCTGCCCTTTTCCTGTCTACACCAGGACTGCTAACGGGATATGGTTCCACACTGTGGATTGGGCTTAATGATCTGGACCTCAACGGGGGCTGGCAGTGGTCAGACAACTCACCTTTGAAGTTCCTTAACTGGGAGAGTGGTAAGTAAGAGAAATGCCAAGAGGATGGGTGAACATATCCCAGTGAATTATCAAATGAGCCACATGGCTGGCATAGGCTGTTGGTATTTGCTGCAGACTGTTTTTACAGACTCCTCTTTATTCAGTGGCGGAGTAAAGCTCCGCGGTACCCGGTGCGGCAAAGGAAACGCCCCGGGGCGGGGCGTCATGACATCACATTTTGATGTCATGACGCCCCGCCCCCAGGGCGTTTCCGGGAGTGCCGCCGCCGCTTCTGCAGCCCTCTTTTAAGCCGAAGAGCCCGCTTTTAAGCTCTGCGGCTCAAAAGGAGGCTGTGGAAGCGGCGGTCCGACGACAGAGTGCGCCTGCGCGAAATGTCGCGCAGGTGCACTCCGTCGTCGGGCCGTGCGCTGCCGCTCCCAGGGTGACGGAGGGAGCGGCAGCGCGTGGGAATGGTGGGAGGGGCTGCTGCCTGTCACCCCCACGTGCCGCCGTTCGCTCTGTTGCCCCGGGAGCAGCAGCACCAGAGCGAGTGGCGGCGCGTGGGGGTGACAAGCGGCAGCCCCCCCCCGCCACTCCCCACGCACGGCTGGTCACCCTGGGAGCAGCAGCGCTGCACGGACGGGGTGCTCCCTCAGCTGTGTGCTGCTGCTCCCGGGGCGACTGAGCGAGCGGCGGCGCGTGGGGGTGACAAGTGATGGCCCCTCCTGCCACTCCCCACGCTGCCGGTCACCTCGGGAGCAGCAGCGCTGCACGGACGGGGTGCTCGCTTGGCCGTGCTCTGTTGCTCCTGGGGTGACGGAGGGAGCGGCAGCGCTTGGGAATGGCGGGAAGGGCTGCCGCTTGTCACCCCCACGCGCCGCCGCTCGCTCCGTCGCCCCGGGAGCAACAGCGCACGGCCGAGGGAGCACCCCGTCCGTGCAGCGCTGCTGCTCCCGAGGTGACGGGCGTTGCGTGGGGAGTGGCGGGAGGGGCCGCCGCTTGTCACCCCCACCCGCCGCTTGTCACACCTGTCGCCCGGGGGCGTACTGCCCCCACCGCACCCCCCTAGCGACACCCCTGTCTTTATTGCAAGCATAGATCCCTTCCTGAATGAAACCAAATGGATAAATGAACACGCAGGGAATTCTAATGTTTCCATCATATATAAATTCCCACTGTAGCCAGATAAAGTGTAAAAAGCTTCTGCCTGGCTTTGCAGTTTATATAACATTCAGCCATCAGCCCCTCTCATCCCCTTTCAGGGGGATTTTTTTGCAAACCCTCCAACATCCTGGAGAGGAAAATGGGGACATGTGTCTTTTTGGGGATGAACACTCGTGGGAGCCAAAACAGGGCATCCCGGGATTCAATCAGAAGCCGGGGTGGCTTCTGCAATTTCGGCATGGACAGTCGATGGATATGATATTGTGCTGTGGGTTCAGGGGCCACATTAATGCTCACCTGTGCATATATTTCATTTATTAGTTAAATTTGGGGTGGGTGGGGAATCAACCTGCAAAACTAGTCTGGGGACTGAAGAGGGTCCCATGACATGACATCACAGCCACCAGCCAATCGGTTCCACCCACAGCCATCTTCTTCGCGATACAGGCTTGCGGCTTGACCCTGGAAAGGAAAAGGTAGGTTTGGACTGAACATGTTTCAATCCTCCTCCGCTGTGCTGTAAATATCGCATTTGTTTTCCTCCTTGCTCATTCTCGCTGTGGCTGGAGACCCGAGGGTCAGTTTTCGGTATTTCATTCATGGGCGCAAACAAAGGGCAATTGGTCTTAAAACGTACTAACATGTTTTATTTTATTTATCAGTTGGAGTAGTGCTGCTATATCACTTTTTTGGAATACATAGTGTTGTGACACTTACGACATTGGCTTGCCCAAAAGTAGCCCACAAATGTCATGCCTGAGCAGTCACTTGAACTTGGGTCACTGTTGGCAAATCGAGCTCTTCAGCTGTGCAGTATAAATTCTCTCCTGCCTTCAGTGATGCAGCTAGATAATTTAAAACCCCAGACTTAGTGGCCTTTTCTCCTCCACCTCCTCCTCCTCCTCCTCCTCTTCCTCCTCCTCCTCCTCTTCTTCTTCCAATTTGCAGTGGGGGGCTTTTGATGCCCATGTGCATTGTGGGCAGTTGTGAAGCAAACAATTCACATTTTTCTTCTCCATCCCCTCCCAGCTCCACTCCATACTTTTCAACTGCTTCTACGTTTCTGATAAATCAGAGCAAGAAACACTTTGTGAATTCTGATTTATTTATTTTTTAAAGGAACATGTGGAATTTCTCATTTCAAACTAGCCACCTGGACTACAGGAATAAAATGGGTTTTGCTTCTGCTGAATGCATTTACTTGGGAATAAGCATCATATTTGCTTGTTGTAGAAAAGGATGTAATGGTTCTGAAGTATATAATGAAACGGGCATCTGTAACCATGTACATTGGTGCTTGGCCATTTCTTGAGACACACACACACACACACACACTATATATATATATATATATATATATATATATATATATATATATATATATATATATATATATTAAAACAAGAAGATCAAGGGACAAACCTGGATAGCTCAGTTCTTTAGAGCATGGGTAGGCAAACTAGGGGCCGAATCCGGCTCAATCGCCTTCTAAATCCAGCCCATGAATGGTCCAGGAATCAGCGTGTTTTTACATGAGTAGAATGTGTCCTTTTATTTAAAATGCATCTCTGGGTTATTTTTGGGTCCTGCCTGGTGTTTTTACATGAGCAGAATGTGTGCTTGTATTTAAAATGCATCTCTGAGTTATTTGTGGGGCATAGGAATTTGTTCTTTCCCCCCAAAAATATAGTTTGGCCCCCCACAAGGTCTGAGTGACAGTGGACCGGCCCCCTGCTGAAAAAGTTTGCTGGCCCCTGCTTTAGAGTGTGGTGCTGAAACTGCCATGGTTGCAGGTTTGATCTCAGTATGGGGCACCTGCATATTCCTTCATTGCAGGGGGTTGGATCCTGAGGGTCTCTCTTCCAACTCTGCAATTCTGTGAGTCTTAAGGATACTGCAGCAATCAGCATCGGCCCCAGTGACCCGTGGTCCATGGTACCCAAGTGCTGACACCAAGCCTATTTGCCACTGCCCCATCGCCTGATGTAATTGTGGGTGGGTGGGTTGTGGGGCCTTGGGAGTTCAGCCAGAAGGCACAACCATAGCTGCCCCACTGCCTGCCTCTTCCAAGTCTCAACAACAACATCCAGAGGGCATCTCTTATTCCGATTCTCATTGGAATAAATGCATAGGCTGCCTCCACACCATATATTTAAAGCACAGGATTCCACCCAAAATCCTGAAAACTGTACTTTGTTATGGGAATTATAGTTCAGTGGGGGGCATGAGCTACAGTTCCCATGGTTGTTTTTTTTTGGGGGGGGCATGTGTTTTAAATGTGTGTGTCCAGCCTCTGTATTAAAGATTCAGAACTGATCTCAAGTTACATCCTTGGGTGTGGTTTTTCCTCTTGCCGCACAGCAATGCATTCTCAGGCTGTGCTTTTCTGGGTAAATAACAGCCGTAGTTGCAAAGGTTGGTGATCTACTCCTGCCGCTCCTTGCAGATCAGCCTGACAACCCCAGTGAAGAAAACTGTGGGGTGATACGGACAGAGTCGTCAGGGGAATGGCAGAACCGTGACTGCAGCATGGCCCTGCCCTACATCTGCAAGAAGAAACCCAATGCCACTTCTAATATATACTTCTTACGTGAGTAATATGGAGAAAGCAATTGAATGGTTTGACATATATATGTTTATATCTCATGATCTGAAAGCCGCCTATCTCGTGCCATCCTTTCTGCAACCCCAACAGCTATTGGCCAAGCTGGTCTGATGTCACGGAATGAAGGATTTTATTAGCTCTCTGTTAGATGGAACCTTTTGGATTCATATATTTATTTACTTTATACGATTTCTGACCTGGCCTACCCTGTAAGGCCCCATACAATCAAAACTAAATAAATGAAGGGGAAAGGTTTACAGTCGTACCTTGGAAGACGAATGGAATCCGTTCCGGAGGTACGTTTGACTTCCAAAACGTTCGGAAACCAAAGCGCGACTTCGGATTGGCTGCAGGAAGCTCCTGCAGCCAATCAGAAGCCCCGTCGGAAGTTCGGCTTCCAAAAATAGTTCGCAAACCGGAAGAGTCCCTTCCGGGTTTTCGGCTTTCGGGAACCAAAACATTCAAGAACTAAGCTGTTCGAAAATCAAGGTACGGCTGTACATGCAATGATAAAAAAAACAAGTAGAACAGTTCCAATCAAAACTAGTACAGTATGGAAGAAGTGAGTCCTTTAAAAAAAAAACACCATTAATTGTCAGAGGCCAGAGTGAAAGAAGTGTGTCCCTTCAGCACACGACAGAAGCTAGACAAGGAAGATGTTTGCGGTAGCTAGTTTGTTCATGGAGGGCGTGTGAAATTTCTGCTTTCTGGGTTACGGATCTTGGGTGTGAGCTCCTAATTAGAATATCGGTCCCACAACTTTCCCCGGATACTGCTTACTCAAAAGCTTTGCTTTCCCTAATTGCAGTGGAGTCTGATGTGAAGGTTGACTGCGACCCGAGCTGGCAGCCTTTCCAGACCAACTGCTACCGGTTGATCAGTGAAAAGAAGAGTTGGCCAGATGCCAAGAAGACCTGCCTGCGGAGCGAAGGGGATCTGGTCAGCATCCACACCCTCAACGAACTGGAGTTTGTTACCAAGCAAATCAAGCAAGGTACCGTATATACCCGAGTATAAGCCGACCCGAATATAAACCGAGGCACCTAATTTTCCTACAAAAACCTGGGAAAGCTTATTGACTCAAGTATAAGCCGATTCACCTTTGCCGCTGTGGAGGAGGAGGAGGAGGAACGAGCAGCCTGAAAGCAGCCATTTGGGCTGCTCCTTGCTCTTCCTCCTTTGCCAAGTTTGCATTTATGCGAGCAGTTCAGGAATGGAACAAGCTGCCTGGGGAGAGTAAAGAACCGCCGTTCTTGTACACTTCTTAAGGAATGGTTGACTGGGGTGAGCGGGCAGCGGCGGCACGAGTGGAGAGAAAGGGCTTCTTTCTCGCTGCCCCCACTGCCCGCCTCACTCGAGTATAAGCCGAGGGCAGCTTTTTCAGCACAAAAAATGTGCTGAAAAACTAGGCTTATACTCAAGTATATACAGTAAGCAATGCTGTGTTGTCACATGTACCCTGTGTGTGTGTGTGTTTGTTTGTTTGTGTGTATGTGGATTATCTCTGATTTAACTCTTTTTTTAATGCGAGCAAAAGCTTAGTCGAGTATCGAGCAGTGACTCTGCTGTAGAACTGTTGTGACCTGGAATAGATATATAATCTCACCTTTGCTTTATTCTGTATGCTTATGCGTGAAGACTGTACCTTGTAAGGAATGCTTCTTACAAAGAGTTTGTGGGTTACAGCTGAGCCAAGCAGAAGATATAAATTATGTCTTGGGTCCTATGTCCCCAAGTGAGTCAGGATGTTGGGAGAAACAGGATGTCTGCAGAATGTTCTAGGTGTCTGAGATACACATATAGAGTTTTACCAAATGACATAATGAGATCTATATGCTTACCAAGCTGAAAGAATGACCCAACGAAAGGAGAGTTCACAGGGGCAGAAGGTTGTTACAAGAAAGCAGAAGTGAATCTCCTTGCCTCAGCTAACTAGGGTGAAGTTCAGAGAGTCTTCTGGGGACAAGAGGGTTGGATTTCTGGGTTGCTGTCATATACTCATTGGCTTGATGCTTAATGCAAGGCATGAATATGTAATGTTTGAAGGATCTATAAAAACCTTTGGATACCTGTGATTGATGTCCAGTCTTTTGGAGATGACTCCCTGGACCTATTGCTCAGCAATAAAACGCTTACTCTTGATGTCTCCTAAATCCAGTGTTTGGCATTTATTTTAAGAACTAAGGTTCCCGGAACGATATAATAGAACCAGAGCCGCTCCTTTTATATCTGCACACACTTCCAAAATGCATCAAGCCTAGGACCAGCTGATTGTCTCTTATTTCCAGGAGAAGCTGGCTGTGCAGAATGCTGATTGGCTGGCTCTTGTGGCAGTCACAAAGCTGCCTCCCATCTCGCCATCCAGATGTTTTGGGGACAGCCTTGAAGCTATTCACCTCGAGCACAGGGTGTTAAAAAGGGAGTCTTTTAGAAAATCTGGATTTTTATTTTTTTAAGCACTGAATAAATGTTTAATGGGTAAACATGCTGCGGGGTCTGGAAAAATCATTTTGAAATGTCAGTCTGGAGGAGCAAAATCTGCAGTGGATTGAGGAGATTGAAGGTTACGGGGAGGAGCTACAGCAGGGAAACACTCCCCTACTTCTGTAGGGAGCTATGTCTGCCTCTTCCCCAAGTTTCTAGTCCTCATGAGGATCAAGTGTTTTGCTAAATGTTCACTACCCGGAGGGAACTGGTTGGGCAAAGCAGGCCTGGGTGCATTGTGTGGGGCAGTCACTGACAGATAAAGAGGATTCCCCCCCCCCTTCATTTAATAGAAATCCCCTCTTTCCCTGCTTGTTTTGGCAGATGTTGAAGAACTCTGGATTGGCCTGAACGATCTCAAGCGGCAGATGAGCTTTGAGTGGTCAGATGGCACGCCAGTGCATTTCACATTCTGGCACCCCTTTGAGCCCAACAATTTCCGAGACAGCCTGGAGGACTGCGTGACGATCTGGGGACCGGTATGTGTAACAGCTGGAAGGATACCTACCACGAGAAGGGAACATAGCTCTGAGCATACAGGATAGAACCCTAATCGTATCTGTCGTGCAACACTTAGGAATGCAAGCTTTCATGAATTGAAGGTTGCAATTGATTGGCGAAAATTATATTTGTTCACAGATCAAAATATGGCTCCCGGGCAAACGAAAACCTGAGCTGACAGTTAGCAAAGTTGTTGGAATTCAGAGCCCTAAAGAACAGGCAATCTTGCGGGCCCTCATGCAATTGGGTCAGCTCCCTCATCCTTTCAATAGATTGGACAGAAATAGAAACTTAGAGAAGTATGAAATGCAAATGATTTTACTTCTAACAGAAAGAGCCCGTGGACAACTAAATTGGGTAGTAGTGTCCAGGTGAAATCCCAGTCAAGTGAGAATCTCGGGCCCAGAGGCTTAATTTGGCCCCAGGCTCCTCTCTGGCCCTCAGGACTGTCCTCAGGCCACAGCCCCTCTTCCCAGGCCACAGCCCTCAGTGGTCCTGGAATTAACTGAGCATGCTCCTTGCTGGAGGTTGGAGAGGGATGGATGAATGTGAAGAAACTAGTCTACAGTACTGTGCAAAGGTAAAATCCACATATGTTCCACTGCCCGTGTTCCTTTATGGGTAACCACCTAGCGATGGCATGTGGCCCCTGAACGGTTGCCCAGTTGGGAATATGGCCCTTGTGTCAAAAAAAGGTTGCCCATCCGTTTCTTACAATAATGATAGGTAGGGGTAAGGGATGCAGGTGGTGCTGTGGTCTAAACCACTGAGCCTGTTGGGCTTGCCAGTCGGAAGGTCGGCGTTTCGAATCCCTGTGACGGGGTGAGCTCCCGTTGCTCTTTCCCAGCTCCTGCCCACCTAGCAGTTTGAAAGCACACCAGTGCAAGTAGATAAATAGGTACCGCTGTTGCGGGAAGGTAAGCGGCATTTCCATGTGCTCTGTTTTCCGTCACTCTTGTCGCGTTGCGCCTGAAGCGGTTTAGTCCTGCTGGCCGCACGACCCAGAAAACTGTCTGTGGGCAAGCGCCGGCTCCCTCGGCCTGAAAGCGAGATGAGCGCCGCAACCTTTGACGGTACTTAACCGTCCAGGGGTCCTTTACCTTTGCTTTTTTTTTTACAGTAGTGATAATCTTGAACATATGTTTATTTTCTTACGGAGTTTCCCCCCTTCCCACTACTGTACCTGGGAATAGCTTTTGCTGCAATTCTGATTAAGTAAAACGAGGGTAGGGAATGGCGCTCAGGACTGATCAGTGAAAAGGAGGAAATCAGATTGAAATGGAGGAGCAGGCAAGATGGAGTGTCGCTGCAGAAGGGCACAGAGACAAATAGCCTGGGTTTTGGGGGGGGCGGGGGTTGGGGAAATCAAAGGCTTCTAACGTATGCAGAATTCTTCCGATAAGGCAAGACTGGGGAAGCTTTGTCCCTCCAGATGTTGTTTGACTCCAACTCCCACCAGCCCCATCTAGCATGATCAGTGGTCAAGCATGATGGTAATTGTAGTTTTAGCAGTATCCAGAAGGCTGCAGGTTCTCCTCCCTGCCATAAAGGACTGTATTGGTCCTGAGGTTTTTGTGTGTGTTTCTGTTTATTTTTTAAATAGAATAAATTTTCATCAGTGCATCGGACTTAATTTATTTCCTGTGCTCATTTTAGGAGCTCTCTTTTGCTGAACCAAGGTGAGATTAGGGCAAGTAATTCTAGTGCTTCGAAAAGAACATGTGGGTGGTGCCCCCACGGTTGCATAATAATTTAAATAATTTGAGTCCAGCAAGATCCGAAGGGCACTAGGTTGGAGAAAGGATGGACTGGTCACACGCCGTAGGGCGGAAGGCTTACATTTTTGGGTTACCTGTTTTGAAGCTGCTGCCTACTGTGGGGAATTCTTTTCCTTGAGCTGGGACTTCTCTGCCTCTCTCTGTCCAGGAGGGGAGGTGGAACGACAGCCCTTGCAACCTGACGTTGCCTTCTGTGTGCAAGAAGCGGGGCCGCGTGAGCCAAGGGAGAGAAGACGAGGACCACGGCTGCAGAAAGGTAAAGAGAGCAATGGCGGCCATGCATGCAAAGGTTCAGGGCCAAAGGCCGCAGGAAGGGGAGAAGAGGAGGCTGGGAGTTGCGGTCCAAAGGGTGCCTCTTGGGAAACAGGCCTCTACATATGAGCACTTCTGGAGAGGAGAAGGATGGGGCCCAAGGCCTGTCCTGCCCAAGGCAAGTGAGGTTTCTGACACACGAGTGACTGACGAGGAGAAGCCTCTCTGTTTTCAAATGCTGCTTTGGAAACGCTCATTTGAAGCAGAGCGGTGAACAAATAAGAAACCAGAAGTTCGTAAACAGTGCTTTCTAAAATAAAAGCAAGATGCGTGTCCCATGCTCTGTTTAAACCAAGCTATTGCCCTTTGAGAGAGACTGTGTACCAGCTGCATGTTGTCTATCCAGATGTGTGCTGTTCAGATAGACTTCCTTTTTCCGGTGCAGCCCAGCTGTCCAACGAGCATCTCCTTTCCAGCTGGCCAGGGCTGGAATGTGCTCGCCTTCTCCCTCCGCAACAACAGCGCAAGCTGGGAAGGGGACATCGAACGTTTCTGTATTAACTGCTTTTAGCTAAGGGAATTCTGGCGTTGTCAAGGGCCCTGTGGCACCAGCTGGGATGGGGCATGAATGTTTGTATGTGCCAGAGCGGGGTCCCAAGGTGTGTGTGGGAGTATGCAGCTCAAGCTGCAACTTAGTCCTGCCATGGGTCACAGAAGGGGAGGCACAGCTGGCAGGGCTAGTTCAGGGAGGGGGTCCTGTTGCCACCCATGTCGTGCAAACTGACATAGCTCCACACCCCTGTGTGCACACTTTCAAGCCCAGCCTTCCTGTTTTTTGACGAGCACGTTGCAATTGATGGGCCGCACCCTGCTCTTTAAAAGTAGAGGTATTTTGTTATGCCAAGCTATGTATCCAGTGCTGTCAAGTATCCCGTTTTCCCCGGGATTCTCCCCTATTTCAAGCAGTTTCCCGCTGCTCTCCCTTATTTTTTATTTCCCTTAAATTTCCCGTTTTTAATGGAAGCAGCTCCTCCCCTGCTGGCCAGGGACTGGGTGGGAAGACCTCGCCTACTTGGAGAGAAAAGCCTCAGCCCTCAAAGCAAGTGGGAGCCGTTTCCCGTGCTTACAGGGGGGTGTATTCCTCCCCTTGCATCAGCCCCTATCTGTTGCCGCCAAGCCCCTCAGCCGGCCAATAGGGTTAGCTGGCGGGCGGAGCCTGGCTGCCTTTGAGCAGCTGCTGCTTCCTGTCCTGTTTTGATGAGATCAGACAAGAAGACGATGGGGCTCCATTGCGTGGAGCACATGGCTGCCCTCCTCTTTGCTGGCTGCCCTCCTCTTTGCTCTGCCCCGAGCTCAAGCCCGCTTGGAGTTTACATTGCTGCTCCGCCCATTTTTGCTTCTGGCTCCGCCCACCACTGACATGTGACTGTTCCCAGGATAGGTGAGACTGCCGATCCCTTATTTTCAAATCCAAAACTTGACAGCTATGCATGTATCATGCTTATGAACCTTCGAACCGTACATCCTATACTTTGAGCTGATGCCGAGACTGTGTGCAGATTTTATCGACGGGTGTAGGAAGGGGGGGTGGAGGGGGCGGTCCGCCCCGGGCGCCACTCTGGGAGGGGTGACAAGATGGCCCCTGCCTCCCCCCAGCTGTAGAGCGGCCAAGGGCACACGCTCGTGCGGTGCGGCATCCGTATGGGATCCCTCTTGCGCGGCAGCCTGTACGGTCGCTGTGCAAGCGGCAGCCTGTATGGAGTGCGCATGTGCGGCATTCTGTACAGACTGCGCATGTGCGGCATTCCGTACGGAGTGCACACGCGGGGGCTGTCGCACATGCACAGACCGTATGGGCTGCGCCACCCCAGGTGCCGGATAGGGTTGCTCCGCCACTGTTTATCAATAAAGCTTTCGGGCTTTCCCCGAGCCGAGAGTCCCCAAGGCTTTCGTCGGAAGGCGGAAGCCACAAGGAGAGACACAATAAATCTGTAAGATTCCTTAGAATACTGTTTTTTGAATTGAATTGTTGTTTGGGTGTGGAGGAGGATGACAGAGGAGAAGTGGCTGAAGTTTACGAGCATTGGCTTGGCTACTGTGATATTGGGATGAGACTCCATCTCAATTTGTATTGTATTATTTTATGTACTGTGGCTTGCCGTTGTTTTATGGATCAGTTTAGAAATTGTTTATTGTAAATGTTGAGTGGATTTCTGTTTAACTTTTATATGTTGATATCAACAATTTATCAATCAATTACTAAATTGTTGAATGTTACTTTTTGATGTAGGTTGCTTATTTTAAAGTTTTGTTTTATTATCACATTTTTGTATTGCATTAGATTGTTATAAGATGTACGATTTTTGTTTCTTCTGCTTGTAAACCGCCTTGAGTATCGTTAAGATAGAAAGGGTATACAAATTAAAAATTATTATTATTATTATTATTATTATTATTATTATTATTTGTATGCTTGTTTAAATGCTCCCTTTTAAGTAAACCCACTGTTTAGCTCTGAGGGATGAGGCTAAAAGACTGGCTTGCTAAAAGTTGAACCCAACTTCTTATAAACATTAAATGGCAACCTTTGCCTTTGGACAGCCGGTCCCTTGACTTAGCAGATATGGGCAGGAAGTAAAGCCGCATCATTCCTCAAAAGTTGTGGTGGGAGCTCTGAATGGCTTTCTAGGATCAGAATGCATTGGGGTTGTCTGCACCTTTGAAAACCACCATGTCACTAGTTGCAGTAGACACTGGGCTGGTTTCAGGGTCATCTAGCAGATGCTTCTAAATTTTCCCTTCCTTCGTTTTTGGTCATCTGGCTTTTGCTCGGTTCTTTTCCATTGTGTTTGCTACCTTCCCGTTCTGCTTTAAGGAAAGTTTTGCGTGCCTTTTTAAAGAGTCCGTATGTTGCCCTCCAGATGTGGCTGTGCCAGCTGGAGCTGATGGAAGTTGTAGTCCAGCAACATTGGGCGCTTTAGTTGCATTGCAGGGGGGTTGGACTAGATGACTCCTAAGGGTTCCCTTCCAACTCTTAAGAATCTAACATATGGAGGGCGCCAGGTTGGCAAAGGCTGATAAATACCAGCCAAAGGTGGTTCTTTGAAAGGAGAGTCATCTGAACTGCTTTGAAGTAGCCCAGCTGCCATGTGGGGCATGCCGGGGGGGGGGGCGTTTTCAGCATAGCTTTGGACTCCATGCAGAAGAAAACCCCACATCTTGCTTCCTGGTTCGCAGTGCCTCTCTCCCCTCCCAACCCAGATCCTTCTCCCTTCTCCAATACACTTTTTTTCCTGCTCTCAAGCCTCGGGACAAGGAACTATTCTTGAATAATAATACTTCTTCTAAGTCACGAACATAGCTGTGTTTTCGGCTCTTTGCCAAGCCCTTTGCCTAGATCTGCAAAGGTACAGAAGCAGCAAGAAGTCGTGTGCCCACATGGGAGCCCAGATGTGAAGCCTGCCGGCTGGCAGTCCCTAAGGGGGCGGGGCGAGTGAGGCATGGATTGGTGGGGTTCTGGGTGCAGTGTTGCCATGCCCTGCAGACTTGTAGGCACCTTGCGTTTTATGAATATATTTAGCCTCTTGAACCCCAAAGGAAAAGGATCTGGCTGTAGAAGAAAAGACCCACCAAATACAAAGAGGGACCAGCTAATAATAATAATAATAATAATAATAATAATAATTTTATTTATTTATTTATTTATTTATTTATTTATACCCCGCCCTTCCCGATCAAAACCGGGCTCAGGGCGGCTAACAACAAACATAAAAACATTGGTTAAAAACGACTTTAAAAACAGCATAAATACAACATAAATGTGGTATCACCAGGGCTAGTGTAGTGTAGTGAATGTTCTCTCAGCATGGTGTAGTGGTTAACAGCGGTGGACTCGTAATCTGGTGAACCAGGTTCGCGTCTCTGCTCCTCCACATGCAGCTGCTGGGTGACCTTGGGCTAGTCACACTTCTCTGAAGTCTCTCAGCCCCACTCACCTCACAGAGTGTTTGTTGTGGGGGAGGAAGGGAAAGGAGAGTGTTAGCCGCTTTGAGACTCCTTCGGGTAGTGATAAAGCGGGGTATCAAATCCAAAACTCTTAACTGGCCAGATTAGTCCTGCTAGGGCCAGCAAGGAGACCAGGGAAGAAAATTAAAGTGGGGTCTCAGTAGGGTTTCTTCATAGAAAAGGGGGGAAGGGAAAAGGCAAGAAGGGTCAGGCTAAGTTGAAGGCCAGGCGGAATAGCTCTGTCTTACAGGCCCTGCGGAAGGAGATCAAGTCCTGCAGGGCCCTAGTCTCATGGGACAGAGCATTCCACCAGGTCGGAGCCATCACTGAAAAGGCCCTGGCTCTGGTGGAGGATAGTCTGGCTTCCTTAGGGCCTGGGACCCTTAAGCTATTATTATTCATGGACCTTAGAGTCCTCTGCGGGACGTACCAAGAGAGGCAGTCCCGTAATTACGAGAGTCCTAGGCTGCATAGGGCTTTAAAGGTCAAAACCAGCACCTTAAACCTGACTCAGTACTCCACCGGGAGCCAGTACAGCTGGTAAAGCACTGGGTGAATATGCTCCCACGGCCGCTGCAGCATTCTGCACCCGCAGAGATGCTTCGCGACTTTGTTTTTCTGCCGCTGTTTTCTGCCGCTGCAGCAGAATTTCCTTCTTCTCAAGCAGCTTTATTACGAAGCGTGAAACGTTCTCCTTGACGATAAAAGAGTTTCCTTGAAGTGTGTCTGGAATCGTAGCCGTCAGTGCAGCCATCTTTTCCGTTCCCCTTCGTTCTTTCTGCTGCATGCTGGAGGTGTGCACCTCTTTCCTCTGCCTTCTGACACCTTAAGTCGATATAGATATATTTAGGAGGCGCCCTGTTCCTTTGATTTGCATTTGCTTCAAACCGATTTGCATGTTGCATTTTGAACCAGTGCTTCTCGAGCTACCTGATGTGGTGGATTGGGAAGCCATGCTCCGTTGCGCCAGGGGACCGGCGCTGCATTTTGTCCCTGAGCCATCCCACCCAACCTGGGCTGCAGTGGAGTCGCTAGCGACCTGCAGCCAGCAGCTTGTGGACTGGCACCTGTCCGCAGGCCAACACTTCTGAGTAGCGCTTTTTAAAATTACTGGGACCTTGTAGTGAAGACCAGGCAAGAAGCTTGAGTAAAACAAGTACTCAGGTAGGTCCACCTTATTCCCATTTTACAGATTTGGGAAAACAAGCCTGAAAGTGATTGATTCCCCTAAGGCCAGTTCAGGACTAACCAGAGATTTGACAAGAGTAAAGAAAAAAAAAGTGCAAGCCACTGGAAAATAATTTATTACTTATACCCCGCCCATCTGGCTGGGTTTCCCCAGCCGCTCTGGGCGGCTTCCAACAAGAGATTAAAAATACATTAAAACCTCAATCATTAAAAACTTCCCTAAACAGGGCTGCCTTCAGGTGTCTTCTAAACGTCAGATAGTTGTTTATTTCCTTGACATCTGATGGGAGGGCGTTCCACAGGACGGGCGCCACTACCGAGAAGGCCCTCTGCCTGGTTCCCTGTAACCTCACATCTCGCAGTGAGGGAACCGCCAGAAGGCCCTCGGAGCTGGACCTCAGTGTCCGGGCAGAACAATGGGGGTGGAGACGCTCCTTCGGGTATACTGGGCCGAGGTCGTTTAGGGCTTTAAAGGTCAGCACCAACACTTTGAATTGTGCTCAGAAACGTACTGGGAGCCAATGTGGGTCTTTCAAGACCGGTGTTATGTGGTCTTGGCAGCCGCTCCCAATATCCAGTCAAGCTGCCTCCTTCTGGATTAGTTGTAGCTTCCAGGTCACCCTCAATGGTAGCCCCACGTAGTAATCCAAGCGGGAGATAACTTCTGGACTTCTCTTTTCCTTGTCTCCCTTCTTTCCCTCCCCATTGTCAACATTCCAGATATTTCCTCCAGCTGTCAGAGGCTCCTGATCTGGTTGCTTGCCCACAGAGCTTAGCAAAAGCTCCAGCACCCCCTATCTTTTTGTCCTAAAGCAACTAAGATGGTGTTTTTGGCAAGAGGTGAGCCCATCTGCCAGAGCTGTCTAGCAGATGCATTCCTCACAGGCAGCATTGTGAACTTGGATGAAGGCTGGCGTCCAGCAGGTCTCTTCCTCCTCCCTCTCTCCTTCCCAGATATCCCTGTTCTTTTCCAGCATGACTTTTTTTAAAAAACAACAACAATGACAACATGCTGACATTTCCTTGGTTCTGTATTCTCCCAACTGGTTTCCTTCGTAATTTGGAGGATCCAGCCATAGGCCGTCTATGCTAACAGCATAGCTCAGAAGACCAGCTCCTAACCCACCATTAAGTAGAGTTTCCTTTCTAAATCTGAAGCCCGTTGTTGAATATATGAGCAGGAGTTCTCCGCTAGAGTAAGATACTTTGGAAGCTATGGAATCTCTTCCTTCAAAGAGCTTCAAGAAGTGATTGGAAGCTGCAGTAGAAAAGACGCTGCAAGGAAGAGAATTATCCCGTTGTGCGCATTTCGGCCTCCGTCTTCCCTCCCTCCCTCCCTCTTGTCATTATGGGTTGAGAAATGGTCCATAAAGGTGAAGCAGAAGCGTGTGCAAGGGAGAGAACCTTTCTCTGAGCAAGAAGAGGGAGATGGTTCTCACCCTTGGGGTGCAGAATCAGCCCAGGGAGGCTGTTAGGATATCTGTCTTGAGATTGGGGATAGCGGATGTTTTGCCCTCTAGATCAGTGTTTTTCAACCTTTTTTGGGCAAGGGCACACTGGTTTTATGAAAAAAATCATGAGGCACACCACCATTAGAAAATGTTAAAAAATTTAACTCTGTGCCTATATTGACTATATATAAAGTAATTCTCTTGAATAGGAATCAAATAAACACAATTTTTCCCACGGCACACCAGGCCACATCTCGCGGCACACTAGTGTGCCACGGAACAGTGGTTGAAAAACACTGCTCTAGATGTTGTTGGACTACAACTCCCATATACCTGGCTGGGGATGATGGGAGCTGGAGTCTCTCCTGGGGATCTCATAGCCCGTTGTTTTTCAGCTGTGGTACTCGTTCCACCCGATGTGCTGTGAAGCATCGCTGGCTGAAAAATCCTTGGGGTTAGGTCCCTTGTGACCGGATAGGTCTGTGCATGGTCCAGATGTCTCCCTAGCTGAGGCGTCCTAACTGCTCTCCTGTTTCTTTCCTTCTTGCCCTGGGTCTTCTTCCTTGCTCACTTGATCCCTTCTCCTTTTAGCCCTCCTCCTCTCTTGTGGCTTGCTTGCCGCCTCCTTTCGAAGGCTTCTCCCACTCTGCATGTTGATAGTGGCGAGCCCTGTGGTTGCCTTCAAAAGGAGCTTTTTCGGATCTCTGAACGATTCCCCCTCCATCTGCCTGACCAATTTGAGCTGCCTTGGCATGAACGGCCCCTATTGTGCTCCCAGCTTAGGAGAGGCTCCAACATCAACAAACCAGAGCTCTGCGGTGGGGTTTGAACTTCTTCCCTTTTTCCTTTTTTCTCTTGCCGAAGGAAGAGAGTTCGCTTTCCCTTCTTAGACCCTTCTGGGCATTAGTAGTTTGGGTTAGGGTGTGGGGATTTCAGTGCCTTCCAAGCGGCTTTGATGTGTTTTCCTTCTTCCTTTCTAAACCATGCAACTTCCCCTCCTTCTGCTGTGACCTTGAAAACTAAGCCAGAGCCAGGCTAGGTGGAGAGGGCAGACACCAATAATGGAGACCCCGCCACCCATGACCCACAGGCCAAGTCCACACAAGTAGTCACTTCCTTTCTTTCCCGTAGAAAGGATCCTGCAGAAATACAGAGGGTTGCATCCAGTGCTAATTCTGCTCCAAGCAGTCCCATTGAAGTTAATGGACATGCCTAACTTGCACCCATTAAATTCAGTGGGTTTACTTTGGGTGGGATGGGAAGGGACTGTGAAGCCATCTAGCCCATTTCTCAGAAAGCACATCCTGCATGCCAGTCAGGGATGGGAGAGGAATTCGCTGCCTTGGTTGCCCTTCTTCTTCCACATTTGTTTGTTTGTTTGTTTATAATAATAATCTATTATACCCTGCATATCTGACTGGGTTTCCCCAGCCACTCTGGGTGGCTTTCAACCAAATATTAAAAACACATTAAACATTAAAAACTCCCCTAAACAGGGCTGCCTTCAGATGTCTTTTAAAAGTAAGATCGTTGTTTATTTCCTTGACATCTGAAGGGAGGGTGTTCCACAGGGCAGGGGCCACCACCGAGAAGGCCCTCTGCCTGGTTCCCTGTAACCCTACTTTTGGTTGTTTCGGTTTAATTATTTACTTGTGTTTTATCTCAGGGCGGTTCACAAAGATAAAACACAAGTAAATAATTAAACCCAAACAACAAAAACAATAACCTCCACCTTCTCACAGAAACATTTAAAAGGCTGTAGACTATTAATCACCTTGCCGACAAAGGTCCGTATAGTTAAAGCTATGGTTTTCCCAGTAGTAATGTACGGAAGTGAGAGCTGGACCATAAAGAAGGCTGATCGCCGTAGAATTGATGCTTTTGAATTATGGTGCTGGAGGAGACTCTTGAGAGTCCCATGGACTGCAAGAAGATCAAACCTATCCATTCTCAAAGAAATCAGCCCTGAGTACTCACTAGAAGGACAGATCCTGAAGTTGAGGCTCCAGTACTTTGGCCACCTCATGAGAAGAGAAGACTCCCTAGAAAAGACCCTGATGTTGGGAAAGATGGAGGGCACAAGGAGAAGGGGACGACAGAGGATGAGATGGTTGGACAGTGTTCTCGAAGCTACTAACATGAGTTTGGCCAAACTGCGAGAGGCAGTGAAGGATAGGCGTGCCTGGCGTGCTCTGGTCCATGGGGTCACGAAGAGTCAGACACGACTGAACGACTGAACAACAACAACAACAAAGACTATTAATCAGCCAAAGGCCTGGTTGAAAAATATAAAATGAAGGCACCAAGCTAAACCTCCCTAGGGAAAGCATTCCACAAATGGAGAGCCACTACAGAAAAGGCCCACTCTAGTTATTTTATTTATTTACTAAATTTATATACAGTGGTACCTCGCAAGACGAATGCCTCGCTAGACGAAAAACTCGCTAGACGAAAGGCATTCGCTAACAAAAGGGTGACTCCCAAGACGAATTTTCCTATGGCCGTGACTCGCAAAACGAAAACGTTTTGCAATTTTTTCCCCGTAAAACTGGGCTTCCTCCGACCGTGCTTCGCAAGACGAAATTTCCGCTATACGACAACACTCGCGGAACGAATTAATTTTGTCTTGCGAGGCACCACTGTATACACTTCAGTGTTGAGGATTTTATTCTCTCCTCTGATGCCCTGGTGCTTAGTTTTAATAATGAACAGTTTCTTATTTCCTCTACATTGGGGTTCTTTGTTTTCATTGTTTGTTGTGCTTTTATTGCTGTAATTTTTATCCTGGTTTGTAAGATGCTCCGGTTTCTGTTTTGAAAAGAGTGGGGTGGATGTGAGTGTTATTATTATTATTATTATTATTATTATTATTATTATTATTATTACCACTACTACAGTAAGCTGTCAGTGTGCTTAGGACTGCATCCAAAGGTGCTTTTGATATACAGTGTGACTATTTGATATTTCCTCTTGGGATGGTAAAATAAACAGTGATTTTAACAAATGTCCGTCCTCCTTTCTTGAGAGCTTAGGTTTGCATACTTGGTAGTTGTGGTCTCTTAATTAAACTGCGTTGAATTTCATCTCCACCACCACAAGCATGCAGCCACCACTAGCAATGTGCTGAGCTAAGCTTGAATGGGTAATAACTTCTTTCCCCTTTAAAAAGCAGCCATTGGGATGGGGTGCCAAAAGCTGGCCCACACTCAGCTCGCAGCAGCAGATGGCAAGTGGCTTGCCTTGATGGTGGGGCTTAACAAAGTACTGTTTCGAACACAGGTTCAAATGATCATGTGGATAGGTCTAAGCAAGGAGGGAACAGAAATACTGTACAGCCGTACCTTGGAAGTCGAACGGAATTCCAAAACGTTCGCAAACCAAAGCACAGCTTCTGATTGGATGCAGGAAGCTCCTGCAGCCAATCAGAAGCCCTGTCGGACGTTCGGGTTCCAAAAAATGTTCGCAAACCGAAAGAGTCACTTCTGGGTTTGCGGCGTCTGGGAGCCAAAACGTTCGAGAACTAAGCTGTTCAAAAACCAAGGTACAACTGTACATAGAAAGTGTGTGACTCCTTTCCAATTTGCAATGGCGGCACATCATTCAGGGACAATGTGGTTTGATAAATTTGTTTAATGAGGCCATGTTGCAAGTAAGGTAGGATAGCAATGCCTAAGTCTTCCTCATTTTCATATGTTGGGTCTGTCCCAATTCTACATCGATCTGTGAGTTTACTTTTTATAGAAAAATCCATATGAAAATCTTATTTACATAAACTTTTTTAAAGCATTTGTGCATTTCTAAACGTATCTTATGCCGCCCTATGAATTTTTCATCATATTTTTGGAATGGCTTTTGAGCTGAGAGCTACATAGCAAAATTTGGAGGTGTATGAAATATGTAGAGTAATTAAGTTATTCTAATTTTTCGAGTTTCATCTGTAGTGCACAACCTAAAGGCTCTTTTTGGATCATGCTATAACCACCTAGCAAAGCAAAGTAACACTTTGGTCAGATTAAAAGTAACAGAATTTGCCTTACTCTTTGCAAGTCTTTATTTTATTTTATTTTATTATTTTATTTTATTTATGCTTTTCAGAGTTATACATTTCACTAATTTTACAATCATTTAAACATTTAAGAACTTGACTTCCCTCCCCCTCTTTCTGCAGTTTCTTAAATTTATTTTTACTGATTTATGCATATCCAGATTAACTTAATTTGCTCATTTATTCATCTACAGTACTTTAAATATATACTCTTATAAAACTGTAGGTTATTGCAATAATCCTGCCAATGTTCTTATCTGTTTTCAATTTATCTGTAAATATTCAATAAGCCATTTCCATTCTTTTATAAAAAGTTTTTTATCTTGATTTCTTATTCTCCCGGTAAGTTTCGCCATTTCTGCATATTCCATAAGTTTTTGTATCCGTTCTTCCTTTGCTGGGACTTCTGCTTCTTTCCATTTTGGGGCAAGTAACATTCTTGCCGCTGTAGTCACATACATGAATAAATTTCTATACCGTTTAGGTAGTTCTGTCTCTATAATTCCCAAAAGAAAAGCTTCTGTGTTTGTTTGTTTTTACAAAGATTATTTTAAACATCCTTTTCCATTCATTATATATCATTTCCCAGTAAGCTTTACAGAAAGAACTTTCTTTCTCTTTACATTTCCAACACTTACTTGATTTAGATTTATACATTTCGTTGACGTTTTTCTGTCACGTTTTTCCTAGGGTTGGAAATGGCAAACTCCATCTTGCTATTGGCTGGGAGACGACCATGTGACATACAGTGACGCTCGGAAGGTGTGCACAGATTATTCGTCTACTCTAGTCACCATCACCAACAGGTGTGTGTTCTGTTGTAAGCCGTACAGAGTTTTTATACAACAAACGACTTTTTTATATAAAAAAAGAAATTGGATTATCACGGAATAGGTTTTCAGATATTCTGCTGCAAATGCTTAGAGGGAAAGGCTAGGCCAGGCACTTGACCTCTTGGTTATTTTTGGAAGGAGCTATGCTGCCTGGCTGCTACATGGCAAAAAGCAACAGGATGCTAGACTGGTGACTGGGAGTGGCCACCGAGACCATATAACACCGGTCCTGAAACACCTATATTGGCTCCCAGTACGTTTCCAAGCACATTTCAAAGCGTTGGTGCTGACCTTTAAAGCCCTAAACGGCCTCGGCCCAGTGTACCTGAAGGAGCATCTCCACCCCCATCGTCCAGCCTGGACACTGAGGTCCAGCGCCGAGGGCCTTCTGGCAGTTCCCTCACTGCGAGAAGTGGGGTTACAGGGAACCCGACAGAGGGCCTTCTGGGTGGTGGCCCCTGCCCTGTGGAACACCCTCCCATCAGATGTCAAGGAAATAAACAAGTACCTCATTTTTAGAAGACATCTGAAGGCAGCCCTGTTTAGGGAAGTTTTTGATGTTTTATCGTGTTTTTAATATTCTATTGTGAGCCGCCCAGAGTGGCTGGGGAAACACAGCCAGATGGGCAGGGTACAATTATTATTGTTATTGTTATTGTTATTGTTATTGTTATTGTTATTGTTATTAATTTCAGCGCTGGCTGCAGGAGGGGCATTTTCTGCAACCAGAGCAGAAACACAGAGGGCTGGAAGAGGAAAGGATGGTTCACTCTATCCCTCCTCTTACCAGTTTTCTACACTGGCTGCAAAATAATAAATTGTTGTTGTTGTTGTTGTTTGACCATCAACCTCTGGATGAAAGATCATGAATTGGTGGATGTGGTGAGGAAGCGACTGGCTCATTCCTTTGTCTCTCTGATCAAGGTTTGAACAGGCCTATGTGAGCAGCCTAATTTATGGCTGGGAGGACGAATATTTCTGGACAGCTCTACAGGACATAAATGAAACGGGTTCCTTTCGTTGGCTGAGCGGGGATGAAGTCACCTACACCCACTGGAATCGCAACCAGCCCGGTAATAGATCCCCCCCCCTCTTTCTGTGTATGTGCCCAGGGTTTGTTTACATCTTTCAAGTGGCTTAGTATGTGTCCTGATATTAGAACCAGAAAGAAGTCTTCCCTGCAATCACAGTGGGTTATACATCCCCCCCTTTTTTTTTTTTAAAAAAAAGAAGATCTATTTTGCCTTCCCCCTCAGTATGAAATTTGGCTTGACTGTCTGAATTATCTGCACTTTCTTTTTCATTTTTGAACACATTTTATTAGGGTTTGTGGAGAAAAATACAAAACTTAATATCAAATATCTTTTCCTCTCTTTTTTTTGTCCAAACTAAGACTTTGATCTAACAACAACAAAAACATAAAGGGGAGGGGGAGGGAAGAAAGGAATGAAGAAAGAAAAAGAGAAATAAAGAAAAAGAAATAGAAAAGAAGTTAAAGAGAGAGAGAAACAATAATCCGTAAGTCAAGAAGAAATCTTGGTTTGTTGCGGTTTGTTTGGAGCTACACAAACCATAATCCCTGGTTCAGGTATAAGGTTAAATTAGGGATTGTGACTGGTTTCTTCCACCCATTCGTGGGGAGAAGCAAAGGGGGAGTGATTTGTTCATGTACAGTAAACCATGGTTTATAGCTTACCATGATGTTTGCAGCCATTATATAGTTTAGTGATTATTGCATGATTTTGCCAAGCCAGATGGAAACTGTTTCCTTGGGCTTAATTTTTTCCTCTGGCCTATTTCTCACCTTCCCATGAGCTTTTCAGGTTATAACAAAGGTGGCTGTGTTGCCTTGGCCACGGGGAGTGCCATGGGACTATGGGAAGTGAAGAACTGCACCAGTTTCAAGGCCAAATACATCTGCAGGCAGAACTTGGGAACTCCTGTGAACCCCGAGCTCCCTTCACCTCATCCCACCCCGAGCCTCACGGGAACTTGTCCAGCGGGATGGGTCACCAGCCCCAAGTTGAGGCATTGCTACAAGGTACGTCCAAAAGGAGAGGAGGCAGCCAGCCAGTTCATGCTCAAAACTTTTCATGCAAAGTGAATCGTATTAGCTCAAATTGGTTTTGGATTTAACATTGGTCACAGCAGTTCAGGCTTGTAATGCTCGGAAGGGGCGGCTCTCACCGACCGGGATCGGTTTGCAAAACGTCTCCCTTTTTTCCTTGGGCAGGTGTTCACCTACGACAAACTGCAGGAGAAGAAAAACTGGATCATGGCCCATTTGTTCTGCAACGATCGGAAAGCACAACTCTTGAGCCTCGGCACTTACGAGGAGGAACATTTTATAGCCAACACGCTCAACAAGATATTTGGGTGAGGACTGAGTTACAAAAGCAGGAGATGTATGTTTCTGGGCGTCACCCTGGCAAATATATCCATGTGCACTCAGGCACACATGAATGTTCCTTGGTATGTAAGCACATTTGCGAGTTTTGGTTTACGTGCCTACAGTGTGATTACGTTTTATATGGACAGATAGACAGCCGTCCTCCTCGTCCCTAGCTTTGAGAGATGATACAGTTGAAACCCACATTTAAAACTCCACCTTTTTTTAAAAAAAAAAGGAAGATGGAAGCTGAAACAAAAAGTTAAGAGGTTCTGCTTCCTCTTGAAGCTTGTGAAGAATCATAATGTTTTGTCTGGTGGTTGTGAATGGGTGGGGATAGGGAAAGAATGAGAGGGATCTGCTGAACTGAGAAGAAGCATGGCTGTTTCCTAAAAGGGGGAAAGTGGAAATGATGGGTTCAGGTTTTGCAAATAAAAAATAACCCCCTCATGGTTAATCAGCAGTCCTTGATATTTTTTTTTCAGGGGGAGGCAAGCTGAACAGGGCCTAGATGGTCCTCTGTGCATTTTGATTCTGAAACCTCGGCAGTTACTTAGCTTGGAGGGGGACGTTGGTGCCTCCCGGGTGTTGCTGGACTACAACTCCTATCATCTGTGACAACTGGCCATACTGCTTGGGCTGATGGGAGTTGGGAGTCCCAACAATATCAGGAGAGCCACACGCGTGCCCCAACCCTGCTATACACAGCTTGAATCAATTGAGCCAAATCACATATAGCAAAATGGAGTGGCAGGTGGGGTGGGGTGGGGGTGGGACAAACCTTGGGAGCTTTAGTCAAGCATTAAGTCTTCACACAGAACTGAACCCCCTACCTGACCCATCTTCTTTTTGGATGCCTTCCAGGGCATCAGAACCTGAAATCCATGAACAGCATTGGTTTTGGATCGGCTTGAATCGCCGGGACCCTGGACTTGAGAGGAGCTGGCGATGGAGTGATGGTCTTGGGGTGAGTGATGCGTTAGCTCAACCTATTCAAAATGCACTGGGAACAGATTTGTGTGTGCGTGTGTGTGTGTGTGTGTGTGTGTGTGTGTGTGTTTTAACAAAGTACTCCTGTTAGGAGATAAGTAAGTAAAATAGAATGCCTCTGCTGTTAATTTAAGAGGGAAAAGAGGACCGGGAGTTGTGTATTGATGGAGAAATAGGAATCTGACAAAAAGTCCCAAGAGTTATTTTTTCAGAACAGTATCTGAATTGATGCCTATTCTTTGATTCCTTAAAGTTGTCACCTCTTCTTTATTTCAGAGATTCTTTTCTGTTTGCACTGTCTTTGGGAGCCAGTGTGGTGTAGTGGTTAAAAGCGGTAGACTCATAATCTGGTGAACAGGGTTCGTGTCTCCGCTCCTCCACATGCAGTTGCTGGGTGACCTTGGGCTAGTCACACTTCTTTGAAGTCTCCCAGCCCCACTCACCTCACAGAGTGTTTGTTGTGGGGGAGGAAGGGGAAGGAGAATGTTAGCCGCTTTGAGACTCCTTTGGGTAGTGATAAAGCGGGATATCAAATCCAAACTCTTCTTCTTCTTCTTCTTGTTGATATTTTGTCGATATGGAATTCATTAGAGATGCAAATAAATAAGTAAATGCAAACTTCCAACGGGAAAAAACAACACAGAGTTATTTTGTCAGATGGCTTGCTGGCTCACTTTTTACTAATGTATTAAGACTTCTACTGTTAAGGAGCCACCATAAGAAACCCAGACCTCTCTCGATGCTTGTTTGTTGCCGAGGTAGAGGAAAATGCATTTGAGATAATGCAGAGCACAGTGTGGAGTGGGAATTCCTTCTGGTGGGGGAGAGAGGAAAGTATTCATGTTACTGCGCTCAACTAAGCAGGACATTGAGGGATTAACTTGCCCTCCTCCATCTTTCTTTGGCCTTCAGTTCTCCTACCATAACTTTGACCGCAGCAATCACGACGACGAGGACATCCGGAACTGCGTGGCGCTGGACCTGGCATCCTTGCAGTGGATGCCTCTTCAGTGCGACGCTCAACTGGACTGGATCTGCAAACTGCCCAAAGGTGACTGGGATGGCGATGGGTTTGCGGGGAAGGGAAGAGTTAGCCACAGTAAAGAACTTTGCAGTCGCCTCTTTCATGTCTGCAAATCTTCAAACGTGAGATTTTGAAGGAGGATTCTTGAGGTAATGTTCAGCCAACTCAGTAATGTCCATTAAGCGGAGGAGAAGCTGCAGAGTTACCGTATTTTTTGCTCCATAAGACGCACTTTTTTCCTCCTGAACAGTAAGGGGGAATGTCTGTGTGTCTTATGGAGCGAATGGTGGTCCCTGGAGCTGAATTGCCCAGGGGCCAAAAGAGGATCATGCTTTTTATTTTACAAAGAGAAAAGGGAGTGTTGAAAGGACCCCGTTCAGCAAGAGATCGGGAGAGAGATAAGAGTCCCGGCTCCCTTTCAGCCCCGCCCTCCTTTGTTGAATGTGCTGCAGAGGGAGGTTGTTTGTTTTCCCAGGACATGTGACTGGCTGATTAGATTATCTGTCTGGATAATCTAATCAGCCTTTCCTTAAGATTTTTCAGAAATGTGAGTTAAACCTCATAAAAATGGGGCTTTTCCTCTTTGCTTTTCCCCCTTTGCAAAAAAAGCTGCAAAACCTTTAGCTGATCCTCAAAAACAAACATACCAGGGCTTTCCCCTTTGCAAAAAAAGCTGCAAAACTTTTAGCTGATCCTAAAAAAAGCCTTTTGCCTTTGCAAAAACAGCTGCAAAACTTTTAGTTGATCCTCAAAAAAGCCAGGGCTTTTCCCTTTGCAAAAAAAAGCTGCAAAACTTTTAGCTGATCCTCAAAAAACAAACAAACACAAAAAGGGCTTTTAGAGGAGGAAAACCAGAAAAATATTTTTTTTTCCTTGTTTCCTCCTCTAAAAATGAGGTGCGCCCTATGGTCCGGTGCGTTCTATGGAGCGAAAAATACGGTAAGTACCTTGCCTGGGCTTCAGGAGGGTTTTGCTTAATATCTTCACGGGTCACCACAGTGTGCTATGAGTTAATTTTAATACCATTTGGCCTGCCAGGTTGATGATCCTTTTGTGGCTGACCTCTTTGCAGGTTTTTTATTGGGGTTTAGTGCCTGCTTTCATTTTTACTGCTGTTTATTTTTTGCTGCCGTTGACTGCATGACTAATGTTTCGGTCTATGTTACTGTTTTGAAAAAACAACAATGCTATAAGCCGCCCAGAGCATGGCAGATTTCTACGTGAGTGTGAGGTGTATAAAGATCGTTGTATTAAGTGCATCTGTTTCTTGTCAGTTCCTCAAATAGGATTACCTTCCCAAGATAACTTGGTGTCCCTACTTAATGGGTATGTTAATATTTTTAGAATAACAAAAGTTTCTCAGCACCACTAGTTCATACTAAGATTACTGATCCTCCCAGGGACATTCTGTGTTCCTTCTGGCTTCTCTGTTTGACTTCCACCCCCTCCCCACAATCTAACAACCTTTCTGATTTTTTTTAAAATTAATGTTTAATTGTTTCTTTGATACATGGTTGAATGTGTATAAAGACAAGTAGCCACATTCCAATAAACAAAGGATATGGGTTTTCTCCTCCTTCATAACCAGCAGGGGTTGCAGTACAGAAAGGATAGGGGGAATATCTTACTTGCCTGAAGTAGCCTTCCTTCCTGAATCATGAATTCTGGGCCAGGGCCAGTTCATCTCACTTGCTGATCATGTGGTTTTGTTTAATAGGCACTGATGTGAAAGAGCCAGAGACAACCGTTCAAGGTGAGTGAATATCACCCCCCCTCACCCTCATCCCATGTGGCAAAGCTTCTTTGTGCAGAGATCACTCTGTCTCCGTCCTCGCCCCATACTCCTTGACATGTGGACGCAACAAGTGTGTGTGTTTTATGGATGAATGCAAGCTAGAGGAAACACAGTGAAAACTTCCCGCCTCTGTTGTACTGCACTGTGGGCATCGTGCAGTGTTTCTCAAACTTGGGTCCCCAGGTGGACTACAACTCTCATCATCCCTAGCTAGCAGGACCCGTGGTCAGGGATGATGGGAGTTGTAGTCCAACACCTGGGGACCCAAAAGTTGGAGAAAGGTTGTTTAAGAGACTCAGCAGCATGGTGGTCTTGTCAAGGATTGGTGGAGTGCAGCTGCCAGTCTTATGTGGCACTGCCCCTTGCTCTCTCAGCTGAGGCGATGTGGGGTCTGCAGTTGGGAATGTGGGCTATGTCCCTGGGGAAGGGAGTTATGTTTTATCCCGAGGGCAGCCTATGTCAAAAGCAGGCAACAGAAATATCAGGTAACTGAATAGAGCCAGTGTGGTGTAGTGGTTAAGAGCGGTAGACTCGTAATCTGGGGAACCGGGTTCGCGTCTCCGCTCCTCCACATGCAGCTGCTGGGTGACCTTGAGCTAGTCACACTTCTCTGAAGTCTCTCAGCCCCACTCACCTCACAGAGTGTTTGTTGTGGGGGAGGAAGGGAAAGGAGAATGTTAGCCGCTTTGAGACTCCTTCGGGTAGTGAAAAGCAGGATATCAAATCCAAACTCTTCTTCTTCTAGATAGAGTTGGATCTCTCTCAGCTATAGGCCTGCAGAGGTCAAGTATGAGCTGAAGAAGCCTACACTCATGTGCCTAGCTTCATCCAGGTCTAGAAATATAATAGCTATGCTGGAGGCAGTATGGAAAACAGGGCGACTGAACCATCTTGACTTCTGGTTATTTATCTTACTGAAGAAAAGAATGTTTTTGATGCAGGAAAAAGGCAACAGGGCTGTGTGTGTGTATTTGTGCTTGCATAATGTGACGGAGGTTTACGAAACCATGAGTGATGTGGAGAAACTGAGATCCCATGAGATCTGGCTAGCGCTAACTTTGGCTTTGTTTCAGTGCCAGGTTAAGACCTGGTTATTCTCTCAGGGTATATATGAATTGTTAATTCTGCAGCCTAACATGATGGTATTTGCAGCTCTGCATTTTAAGTCAGACGCAGTTATTTATACTTTTGCCTGCTCCTGCTATATTCGTGTAAACGTTTTGAATGACTTGTGTGCCCTGCTCAGAGATCAATGTGATGCAGAGCAGGCTGTAAATATTTTCAGAAACAAATAGTGGCACCTATTCATGAAACTGATAATAATAATAATAATAATAATAATAATAATAATAATAATAATAATAATAATAATAATTTTATTTATACCCCACCCATCTGGCTGGGTTTTCCCAGCCACTCTAGGTCGCTTCCAACAAAATACTAAAAGACAATGAAACATCAAACATGAAAAACTTCCCCAAACAGGTTTAAGAAAAACAAGCAGTGCTTGTTTACATAACACATCATTAACCTATGAAATTCATGACCCCAGAATGTTGAGATGGCATTTAGCATTACAGTGGTACCTTGGTTCTCAAACTTAACCCATTCCGGAAGTCCGTTCCTAAACCAAAGCATTCTAAAACCAAGGCGCGCTTTCCCATAGAAAGTAATGCAAAACAGATTAATTCGTTTCAATTTTTTAAAAACAACCCCTAAAACAGCAATTTAACATAAGGTTACCAGATTTTTTTTTCAATGAATCCAGGGACACAATAAATAGATAGATGTTGTTGTTCAGTCGTGTCCGACTCTTCGTGACCCCATGGACCAGAGCACGCCAGGCACGCCTATCCTTCACTGCCTCTCGCAGTTTGGCCAAACCCATGTTAGTAGCTTCGAGAACACTGTCCAACCATCTCATCCTCTGTCGTCCCCTTCTCCTTGTGCCCTCCATCTTTCCCAACATCAGGGTCTTTTCTAGGGAGTCTTCTCTTCTCATGAGGTGGCCAAAGTACTGGAGCCTCAACTTCAGGATCTGTCCTTCTAGTGAGCACTCAGGGCTGATTTCTTTGAGAATGGATAGGTTTGATCTTCTTGCAGTCCATGGGACTCTCAAGAGTCTCCTCCAGCACCATAATTCAAAAGCATCAATTCTTCGGCGATCAGCCTTCTTTATGGTCCAGCTCTCACTTCCGTACATTACTACTGGATAGATAGATAGATAGATAAATAGATAAATAGATAAATAGATAGATAAATAGATAGATAAATAGATAGATAAATAGATAGATAAATAGATAGATAGATAGATAGATAGAACACGTTCGGGACGTTGATGCTGCAGCGATGGCGGTGGCAGAGGGGTGGCTAGCGCCTTGACCTCTACCACCACGTTACCCCTTCTGCCGAGGCTTCTATCTCCTTTCTCCATGAGCCTGGGCAGCCCCTGAATTGTTGGTTCTTCGGTGGTGGCAGTGGTGGGAGAGCGGTGTGCGGTGGGTCAGGCATGGAAGGCAGAGAAGGAGGGCCGAGAGCGGCGGCGAGGCTCGGGCAGCGCAATGCCTCCCTTCCCATCGGAGCAGCCCCAATCCCATTCGTACTTGCGTGCAAGCAGGAGGGGTGGGGAACCCTCAGCAGGGTAGGGAGGTTTCCCGTTGCCTAACTGAGAGATCCCTGCCCTGCTCCTGCTTGCATGCAAGTAGGAGTTGGGAGGCTGCTCCGATAGGTAGCGTGAAACCTCCCTTCACAGCTTAGTTGCTGGGGTCAGGGAAGGTGGAGGCAGCCCGGAAGCTGCATCTTAGAGCCCCTGTGCCACCATCATATGGGGACTTCCGAGCAGCTCCTGAAGCCAGCCAGAGCCAACTGCTCCGGGCTGCTGAGACTGTGTTTCCTGGGGACATTAGATGAAATCCGGGGACATTCCAGGGATGAAATTCGTCCGGGGACTTATTCGTAAATCCGGGGACTGTCCCTGGGAAACGGGGACATCTGGTAACCCTAATTTAACATGAATTTTACTATCTAACGAGACCACTGATCCGTAAAATGAAGGCAATAATCAACGTACTGTACAATAAAATAAATAAGACAATATTGTAGATGATAAAAATTAAAAATGATTTTTTTCCCTTGCCTGCACTGTTTGACTTCTGAAATGTTCGAAAACCAAGGTGCCACTTCTGATTGGTGTAGGCGCCCCGGAAACAATAGCCGACAGCTGCATTGGATGTTCAGCTTCTGAGAAACGTTCAAAAACCGAAACACTTATTTCTGGGTTTTCGGTGTTTGGGAACAAAGGCGTTTTGAGTTCCAAGGCGTTTGAGAACCAAGGTACCACTGTAAAAAGCCTTCAAAAAAAGGGATTGGATACATTCATGGAGGATCCAACTTCCATGCCAGCTGGGATTGCAGCACCCATATTTCAAGGCAGGAGTCATCTAATGTCCAGGTGCTGGGAATAAGCAACAGAGCAGGAGTGGCCGTGAGTTTTTATTGGCGCATGTGTGCTACATGGCTGGCCAGGATGGCATTAATGAATAAAGTAGGGACGTGGGTGGCGCTGTGGTCTAAACCACTGAGCCTCTTGGGCTTGCCAATCAGAAGGTTGGCGGTTCGAATCCCTGCAATGGGGTGAGCTCCCGTTGCTCCGTCCCAGCTTTTGCCAACCTAGCAGTTCGAAAGCACGCCAAAAGTGCAAGTAGATAAATAGGTACTGCTCCGGCGGGAAGGTAAACGCCGTTTCCTTGCGCTCTGGTTTCCGCCATGGTGTCCCGTTGCACCAGAAGCGGCTTAGTCCTGCTGGCCACATGACCTGGAAAGCTGTCTGTGGACAAACGCCGGCTCCCTCGACCTGAAAGTGAGATGAGCACCGCAACCCCATAGTAGCCTTTGACTGGACTTAAATGTCCAGGGGTCCTTTACCTTTTACCTTTTTACCTAATGAATAAACATGGTACTGTGTTAGAATCTACACAGTTTGGTCAACCTGTCTGCATAAGCAAACCTTGAATGTGCCTTCTGAATCTCTGTTGGAAGAGAATTAGGTTGACTAGATAGCTGCGTTGACACTTGGAAGAGTTGCAGCTCTTCTGACGGGGGCATCTAAGGGAAATACGAGGTTTTGGTGGTATTACCTGCCTAAAGCAATCTCCACCTGGAAAGCACCAAGTTCCCCCAGGGTCTCTTAACACATCCCGTTTCTCCACAGCGAGCAATGAGTGGGTGAAATACCAAGATGCCGAGTACAAGTTCTTTGACCATCATTCAACTTGGGTACAGGCTCAGAGGATCTGCACTTGGTTCCAAGCTGAGCTGGTGTCAATTCACAATGAAGCTGAGCTGGACTTCCTGGGTCAGAACTTGAAGAAGGTATGGAGCCACCTGGAACGGCGATGGGTTTGGGCAAAAAGGAAACGGTTTTTAAAATCCCTTCCGGTTGTGGCAGGGCCTTCAGGCAAGAAGGGAACGTTGATGGTTAGTGGAGACTAAATTGGGTCTTCCCAAAGATTTAAGAAAAATTTACTAGGTGAGAAATACAAGATGGCCTCCAACTTACAATAATCTTAATACATTTTCCCTAAGGAAGGTGCTTTTGGTGTATAAATATGGGTATTAGGGTGTCAGGGAATCCATTCTAGAAGGAAAAATATGTTAAAATTACTGTTAAGTGGTTGCCATCTTTCATTTTCATTTTCACTTAGCAAATTTTCCTCAGAATCCTGGTACTGTACTTGGAATCCTGCTACTTTCTTTCTACTGTTAATTTACAGAATCGAAGCCTTTCTGACCCAATTCCTTTAGATGCTTGTTATTTCCTCCCCAAATGAAAGTGAGAGCTGCATATAGAAAACAATGAAGGAATTTAAAATTTTGGCCTAGCTACAGTTAGACAGCATCAAGCTCTCAACATTTTATAGAGCGGAAGCTCACAGGGCTTTTCTTTTCTTTTCTTTTAGTTTACAAATATATGTATATTGTTCTACACTCCAGAGCAGCATAACATAATTGGCTAGATGTTAAATGCCTGCCTAAAGAATTTTTTTTCAAGATGGTAGCAAAAGCATAGTGAGCTGCCGCTTATGACCTTCTCCTCCCAGTTAGTGTTTCACACAGTAATAACTAATAATAATAATTTAAATAACAATAAACACAGCTTTGTTGTTGTATTCCAAGTGCTCTTCATTTCTTTATTTAATATATAAAAATATTTGTCTACGGCAATTTAATTAAAAGTTTCGAAGCTCTTTACAGTTAAATACAGTAAGAACGGAAATTAAAATTAAAATGGATAATCAGCTATTATGGATACTTAATCGTCTCCGTAAGCATAGGCGGCAAAGAAAACTTCCCAGCAAACATTTGACAGTTAACATAGAAGGTGCATGCTGAATATCTGTTGGAAGAGCACTCTGCAGGAAACAGTGAAGGCTCGGTTTTGGGTTGATAATCAGATGAGCCTCACCAACTCATGGGACAGCTACAGATGACCTCAGTGATTGAGCTGGGATATTATTATTATTATTATTATTATTATTATTATTATTATTATTATTATTATTATTATTATTATTATTTACCCCACCCATCTGGCTGGGTTTCCCCAGCCACTCTGAGCGCCTTCCAACAAAATATTAAAAATACAATAAAACATCAGACATTTAAAACTTTCCTAAACAGGGCTGCCTTCGGATGTCTTCTAAAAGTCAGCTAGTTGTTTATTTCCTTGAGGGCGTTCCACAGGGCAGGCGCCACTACCAAGAAGGCCCTTTGCCTGGTTCCCTGTAGCTTCACTTCTCGCAGGAAGGGAACCGCCAGAAAGCCCTTGGAGCTGGACCTCAGTGTCTGGGCTGAACAATGGGGGTGGAGATGCTCCTTCAGGTATACAGGGCCGAGGCTGTTTAGGGCTTTAAATAATAATAATTTTAGAAGGTGTTCAGGCGGCCCCTGCAGTACCCTGGACCTACGTTTTTCAGTGCTGTGTAAATCAATGCAAGTACCTTGAAATTGTCGTGTCACTTGTTGACAGCTATGTGTTCCCATAGCTACATTGGCTCCCAGTACGTTTCTGAGCACGATTCAAAGTGTTGGTGCTGACCTTTAAAGCCCTAAATGGCCTCGGTCCTGTATACCTGAAGGAGCGTCTCCACCCCCATCGTTCAGCCCAGACACTGAGATCCAGCGCCGAGGGCCTTCTGGCGGTTCCCTCACTGCGAGAAGCAAAGCTACAGGGAACCAGGCAGAGGGCCTTCTCGGTAGTGGCGCCCGCCCTGTGGAACGCCCTCCCTTCAGAGGTCAAGGAGATAAACAACTACCTGACATTCAGAAAATACCTGAAGGCAGCCCTGTTTAGGGAAGTTTTTAATCTGTGATATTTTAAATGTATTTTAATATTTGTTGGAAGCCACCCAGAGTGGCTGGGGTACAAATAAATTATTATTATTATTATTATTATTATTATTATTATTATTATTATTGCATTCTGCACCAGCTGGAGTTTCCAGACCAGGGCCAAGGGCAGCCCCACACAATGTGCACCGTAGTGATCCAGCTTTACGGTCACCGGTACGTGGACGACAGTGGTTAGGCTATGTATTGTATCGCAGCGATTCTGTAGGGTAGGCAGTGGGTTCTAGCACTAAATGACTGCTATGCACAGGCAAAAACAAAAGGCGTTGGGGACTCCATGCTGGTATCGTTGCACAAAAAGGGCCTGGTGGGGGGCAATCCGAAGATCAAGGTGGCTCCGACAGTCTTTCCGTTCTCCCCCTTGACATTTTTGTGTATAATTCCTCCTTTGGCCAGTTTTCAAGGGGACAGGAGCAGCACTGGTGGATTGGGCTGAGCACCTATGAGAATGATGGACGATTTCGGTGAGTCTCTTTCTCTGACTATTAAGTGTCTTCTGTCCTAGAAGCATTTTTTGGGGTGTGTCTTAGATTCCTGCTTGTGTTCAAAATGCGGAAACCTCCCCAATGTGTTGTTTGCCATCTCCTCCAGGTGGTCTGATTATTCTCTCTTGAACTTCATCTCATGGGCACCAGGAAAGCCCCGGCCTATCACCAAGGACAGGAAGTGTGTGTACATGACCGCTAGCCGAGGTGGGTAATGGGCATGCAGACATTGGCCTGCTATTCCTAATCAACTTACAGATCAGCATTCATCCCTGTGGCCCTTTGCAGTCTTTATGATCAGCTCAGACCAGCCTCCTGATAATTCCTAAAAAAATATTCCGTCCCTCCAGACACCCATCGAACCCTGAACCTCTGGCTGATGTCCCTGAAAACATACAGGGTAGGCAGTGGGAATGTGAAGATCACTGGCACCCTAACTTATTATTGTTGTTGTTGTTCAGTCGTTCAGTCGTGTCCGACTCTTCGTGACCCCATGGATCAGAGCACGCCAGGCACGCCTATCCTTCACTGCCTCCCGCAGTTTGGCCAAACTCATGTTAGTAGCTTCGAGAACACTGTCCAACCATCTCATCCTCTGTCGTCCCCTTCTCCTTGTGCCCTCCATCTTTCCCAACATCAGGGTCTTTTCTAGGGAGTCTTCTCTTCTCATGAGGTGGCCAAAGTACTGGAGCCTCAACTTCAGGATCTGTCCTTCTAGTGAGCACTCAGGGCTGATTTCTTTGAGAATGGATAGGTTTGATCTTCTTGCAGTCCATGGGACTCAAGAGTCTCCTCCAGCACCATAATTCAAAAGCATCAATTCTTCGGCGATCAGCCTTCTTTATGGTCCAGCTCTCACTTCCATACATTACTACTGGGAAAACCATAGCTTTAACTATACCAGGGGTCTGCAACCTTTAAGACCAAAAGAGCCACTTGGACCCGTTTCCGAAGGGGAAAAAAAACCTGGGAGCCGCAAAACCATTGCGACATTTAAAACAAATATAACAGTGCATTTTATTTTTAAAAATCCGATTTAAATTAAGAAAAATCCTATTTAAATAAAAAAAATCCATTTTTTTTAAAAAAAAATCATTCATTTTTATCCACCCTGGGGACCACTACCAGGTCACAGCCTGATCCAAGGTGGGTTGCAACAGCATACAAATATTTGATTTGTTTGTTTGTTTGTTTGTTTTTAAATGAGTCCTCAACTGCACACTTGTGTTAAATGTTTGTCCCATGTCTAATTGAAGACTGCTGGCTTTAACAATAATCTTAGTGTCTTTTACTCTTAATATTTCAGACCAGAGGCTATGTTCACCTCTTCCAACCTCCTCTCTTGCTAAATAAAGCACAGAATTGCACCAGAGAAGCCTGTGATGTTTGTGCTGACTTGCATACAGGTGGCTGTAGTAGTTCGTAGTGTTCAAACCTTTTTAGGGGAGTTCCCTGCCCCCTTAATGACAATGGCGATAGATTTTGCACATGAACACAGATCCAAGTTAGGACTCCTCTCTTCCACGCCAACAGGTGCTTTGTCAAGGCTCCCCTAACACACACTCAGGACAGAGGAAAAACTGCAAAACGTCCCGGCCTTGCTCCGGGGCGGAGAGAGATGCGCGCCCGCGAGAGCGCGGTCTGATGCTGCGAGCGGAACCAGGAGCAAAGGAGGCAGCGGCGGGGAAACAGGCGCCGCTTCCTCGACCATTTTTAAAAAGAGGGCTTCCCCCCTCGCCCTCACCTGCCACCCGCCGCCCCTGGCCCAGCCCGCAGCTGCCTACCTCGTCGTCGCCTCAACGCAGCAGCCAGCAGCCTTCCGAGAGGAACCGCGGCCAGCCCGCCCCCGCAGTCCCACGACCCAGCCGAGGAGTCCTGGCCTCCAGTGCCCGTGCGGGCACGTGTCTGAAGGCCCCCTTCCTGCCCCCATCCTGTCCCGCCTCCCAGGTGCCTCTGGATGCTGCGGGGTCCCACATACCCGCCGACCCCGGAGCTCCCCTGTCCGCCCCAAGGCCGCCTCCCACGCTAGGAAGACTTCCAGAGCTGGGCAGGGTTGGTCCCGCCAGGCAGGCTTGGGGGGGGCGGCCTCTCCCATGGATGCCTGCTTCGGAGGCGGAGGCGGAGTCTTCAAAGTTCCCCCTCTCGCTCGCCCAGCTCCATCTCTTCCCGAAGGAGCGTGCGCGCCTCAGGTGCGCTCCCCGCCAGAGCCCTCAGCTGAGCTGCGCCACCTCTACTGCGTCCCCACCGCCTCCGAGCCCCGCTGCCCCGCTGTTCAAGGCCAGGTGATCCTGGGTACGCCCCTGAGCAGCGCCCTCAGCCTCCGGAGGGCGGGCCGCCGGCCAGCTGGAGGGCGGTCGCTTCCGCTGGCCAGCTGGAGAAGTGGGTGGGCGTATCTGCCCCGGAGCCCCAGAGCCGCGGCAGCCGTGTAAAAGAGCCGCATGCGGCTCCGGAGCCGCAGGTTGCTGACCCCCGAACTATACGGACCTTTGTCGGCAAGGTGATGTCTTTGCTTTTTAAGATGTTGTCTAGGTTTCTCATTGCTTTTCTCCCAAGAAGCAGGCGTCTTCTAATTTCGTGACTGCTGTCACCATCTGCAGTGATCATGGAACCCAAGAAAGTGAAATCTCTCACTGCCTCCATTTCTTCCCCTTCTATTTGCCAGGAGGTGATGGGACCAGTGGCCATGATCTTAGTTTTTTTGATGTTGAGCTTCAGACCATATTTAGCGCTCTCCTCTTTCACCCTCATTAAAAGGTTCTTTAATTCCTCCTCACTTTCTGCCATCAGGGTAGTATCATCAGCATATCTGAGGTTGTTGATATTTTTTCCGGCAATCTTAATTCCGGTTTGGGATTCATCCAGTCCAGCCTTTCGCATGATGAATTCTGCATATAAGTTAAATAAGCAGGGAGACAATATACAGCCTTGTCGTACTCCTTTCCCAATTTTGAACCAATCAGTTGTTCCATATCCAGTTCTAACTGTAGCTTCTTGTCCCACATAGAGATTTCTCAGGAGACAAATGAGGTGATCCGGCACTCCCATTTCTTTAAGAACTTGCCATAGTTTGCTGTGGTCGACACAGTCAAATGCTTTTGCGTAGTCAATGAAGCAGAAGTAGATGTTTTTCTGGAACTCTCTAGCTTTCTCCATAATCCAGCGCATGTTTGCAATTTGGTCTCTGGTTCCTCTGCCCCTTCGGAATCCAGCTTGCACTTCTGGGAGTTCTCGGGCCACATACTGCTTAAGCCTGCCTTGTAGAATTTTAAGCATAACCTTGCTAGCGTGTGAAATGAGTGCAATTGTGCGGTGGTTGGAGCATTCTTTGGCACTGCCCTTCTTTGGGATTGGGATGTAGACTGATCTTCTCCAATCCTCTGGCCACTGCTGAGTTTTCCAAATTTGCTGGCATATTGAGTGTAGCACCTTAACAGCATCATCTTTTAAAATTTTAAATAGTTCAGCTGGAATATCATCACTTCCACTGGCCTTGTTGTTAGCGAGGCTTTCTAAGGCCCATTTGACTTCACTCTCCAGGATGTCTGATATTGTTTTTAAGCAGTTGCCTAGTCTTTAGAGTTATAATACAGTGACACCTTGGTTCCCGAATGGCTTGGCTCCTGAACAAATTGGCTCCCGAACGCCGCAAACCCGGAAGTGAGTGATCTGGTTTGTGATCATTTTTCGGAAGCTGAATGTCTTAGGCGGCTTCTGATTGAGTGCAGGAAGCTCCTGCAGCCAATTGGAAGCCGTGCCTTGGTTTTCGAACCGTTTCGGGCGTCAAACGGGCTCCTGGAATGGATTAAGTTTGAAAACCAAGGTGCCACTGTGCAACAATTATCGGACAGCTGGATAAAGAATGTTATGCCCCAAAGAGAAAACTGACCCAGGTTTGGGGTTTTTCTGTGTTGGAATTTTTTTTATACAAAACGTTGGGACAGGCTGTGATGGCTGCTGTTTCTTACTTTGAGAGTGCCATTGTAACCAAGCAAAATACAGAATCTGCTGTCATTCTTCTCCTTTCCCCTCTTCTGCAGAGGACTGGGGTGACCAGAAGTGTTTCACTGCTCTGCCTTACATCTGCAAGCGCACCAATATTACCACAGGCTCCTTGCCACCCCTACCGGTGCCTACTCCTGGCAGCTGTGCCCAGGGCTGGCATGCTGTTGGCAATAAGGTACTTGGAAGCGCTTTCCCTGGCCCCGGGCTCCATCATTCTTGGGGGGGGGAGTCCGGGGGGGGGGGGAGTCTGCCAGGAATGTTTGTGTGCCAGGTCCCCCTTGAACTGGACGGGTGGTGGTGTGGAATTAACTCCTGCGGGGTATGCAGAAGGGCAGAAATTTGACTGATGGACATTCCTGGTCCAGAAAACCCATTGAATTTCCCCCTTCTGTTTGTGAACATAAGAGAGTCAGTGTGGAGGGTAGTATATTGAGTGTCAAATCTAGGACTGATGAGACATGGGTTCAAATCACTGTCCGCCAGCCTAGCTTAGAGGAGTGAGATTTCAGATAGATAGCTGATTCATATTGCAAGTCTGCCTGCGTAGTTGTGTGTAGTTCCATTTCCCCTTCTCTCATATGCCTTGATATCTTTTACCTTCTTACCTCATGGTATTGTTGCGGAGAGTGGAAACCATCTTCAGCTTTTTGGGAGGACGGGATAAAATTGAAAATAAATAAAATAAATGTGAAAGTCACAGGAGGGGGAAATACCCTGCCTGAAATCTCTGCTGTTTATAAATCTCCTTTTCTGTCAACTTTATAACGCAGTGCTTTAGGATTAACAGCGAAGAGCAGGTGACCTGGCAAGAGGCGAAGCGAAGGTGTGAGATTCAGGGGGGCGTGCTGGCAACCATCTCCAATTACATTGAGCAAGGTAAGGGCCCTTTGTTCACAAGACAACTGTGGGTGTGTGGGTGTGCGTGCGTGCACACACACACATTGCCTCGCCTCGCCTCTGGGAACTGATCCACTTTTGCCTCAGGCAAGTGTCTTCCATGAGCTGAAGAAAACCCATGGAGCAGTCAGGCATTTGCGAACTTACTGTCCTGAACACTGGACTGGAATGGACCCTTGGTTTGAGGGCCTTCTCGGCAGTGGCGCCCTCCCTTCAGATGTCAAGGAGTTAAAGAACTAAACAACTTTTGGAAGACATCTGAAGGCAGCCCTTGTATCAGGAAGTTTTTAATGTTTGACGTTTTGTTACGTTTCTATATCTGCTGGAAGCCGCCCAGAGTTGCTGGAGCAACCCAGCCAGATGGGTGGGGTATAAATAAAACCATCATCGTATTACTGGAGTGATTGCAAGAAAATTAAGAACAGTCCATCATAATATATGAAGGAGTAATAGAGAACAGAGTGCCTCTGAGAAAGGACAGCTTGTATTTCCCTCACCCACTGAATAAGCATTGTCTTTCCCTCGCCCACCTCGGAGGCAGTTAGAGGGCCCTGGGACGTCTCTTTTTAGGGGAAGCACTTGATGGCAAAACTGAACTCTGGTCTCTAGTCCCTATGAAAACTAAGCTTTGCATCTTCATTTGACTTCCTCCGGTAACGTGCCCTTTCTTCCCACTTACAGCCTTTATAACCACTCTTCTTCCAAATGTGACCTCTGACCTGTGGATCGGCCTCCAGGATGCAAAGAAGGAGTTCCAATGGGTGGAAGCTGAGCCTGTCAGCTTTGTGAACTGGGGTCCTGGTGAGCCCTCCGGATGTGGGGCATCCACAGCTAATGAGAACCCGGTGAGCCAAACCCTGGGGGATCCCCTCACCCCATTTTGTAGCTAGCTCTTTGGGGAGCCTCAACTTTTCATGCGCGTTGCATAGAATTGTAGAATTGGAAAGGGACCCCGAGAATCATCTAGCAATGCGGGAATGTGCAGCTTTCCCATACGGGGATCGAACCTGCAACCTTGGCATTATCATTACCGTTCTCTAACCAGCTGAGCTATTCGCCCCATTGTTTCCTATGCCAATACCTTTTTGATCAGGGTGGTCCAACACGTGGCCCTCAAGGCTGTCTTTGGCGGCCCTCGGCAGCTTCTTAAAGCAGATTGAGTAGCCGGCTTTTTGTTGTCACTGTGAGGCGCATGTGAAAACAAACAGCAAAAGTGCTTGTCGTGTCTCAATCTTTGCGATGCCAAATGGGCCAGCCCTCCTCCTCTAACATCGCCCTGGGCCACACCAACAAGGCCGTGGTGGGGTGGGTGTCTTGTCATCTGGGCAGCCCAGGACCTCCATACAGCCCAGGCTTACACCCCAGGGAGGTCACTTAGGTGCCAACGCAGCGGTTTGATTTCACCCCCAGAAGCACACTCCATTGCCTCCCGAGACAGATGGATGCCGACAGTATCCTTTGATGGCATACTGGAAGGATTTTTGTTTTGTTTTGTTTTGACTATGGCAGACCAACACGGCTACCTAACTGTATCTTGTTGCTAGTGAGTTCTGCAGAAATATTTAGTGTCTGTCCTCAACTCAGTGCCGGTGTTCTGCGCCAGCTGCAGATTTACAGCAGTTGTCAGGGGCTTTTGCATGTAGAGGTATGTTGCAACTGCATACCCTCAAGACTGGATGGAGCCTTGCAAACTGCCCCAGCTGATGGCATGCAGTGAACAGCCTTCCCACTGTGGGCACAGGTGAGTGACTGACGCTCCTGGTTCTTGTCTCTCTCAGACCAACTGCGCTGTGGTTTGGCATGGCATCCCGCCCCAGTTCACTGGCCGCTGGGATGACAGGAATTGCCTGGAGGAGAAAAATGGCTTCATCTGCCAGAGGAGGAAAGGTAAGAATGCAGGAAAGATGCAAGCGGGGACCAGGGGTGGGGAGGGTCAGGCGGCCTGCAGCTGTGCCTGGCACAGGGAGGGTTAATGTGCCTTGGCAATTATCCAAGGTGCCACTGTTTCTTGGACCTCCCCGCAAAGAGCTGCGAGTGAGAAAGCAGCAAGAAATGGCTGGTGGTGGAAAGAGCAGGGAGGGAACACACCAAGAAGCACATTTGTGTGGTGTTCAAAAAGCTGAATTAAACCAATACTGCTACGTTAATGGCTCTGGGGCAGGGCGGGGTGGAAGTGCAAACTACGATTATTCCAGTTCTAAGGAACTCTGGTCCTCTTCCTTTCCCCCACCCCCAGATCCTGCCCTGAGCCCTTCCCCAGCAACCTTCCCCCCTGCTCCCAACTCCACCCTCTCGTACTTCAACAGCACTTACCGCATCCTGCAGAAGCCTCTCAGGTGGCAGGAAGCCATGCTCCTGTGCGAGAGCCTCAATACAAGCCTGGCGAGCATGACGGAGCCGTACACTCAGGCTTTCCTCACCCAAGCAGTGAGCAGCCTGCGAGCCCCGCTCTGGATTGGCTTGTCCAATGAGGAGGTAAGGCAGCCAGGGGGACTGGCTAAGACAGAGCGGCGAGAGCAAGGGAAGCAGGGCCGGCCCTGCTGTTTGTCAGGGCGGTGCTCCTGCTTCAGACAGGCAGGCATCAGTGTCCAAGTGGTATAGCAAGACCTTTTCAACATTGTTGGCCCTAATAGGCTTTTGGGCTCTGCTTCAGGCGGCAAAGTGTCTTGGGCCAGTACTAGTGGACAGGTGGGGGTCAGAGTTGGGAGTGGCACAGTCACTAGAGCCAGAGCTGCAGAGGTCAAATGACCTACAATACACTCTCCTGGATGGGAGCCCAAGTGTCAGGGGCTGGACTGAGGAGGAATGGTGGGGGCAGCACACACACCCTTCTCCTGAACCTTTCCAAGAACAGAAGGACAGTATAGATTTACAACATTGGTTTGCAGAAGGTCACAGTTCAGAGGCTGCAGAGGGGAGAAGATGGGAAATATTGGGAGAGGAACAGAAGGAAGAAGAAGCACCAGGGGAGAGACAGCTGACACAGTGTCTTTGGAAAGCATTCCTGACCCCCCTCTCCTAGGACCAGACGAGCATTGAGGGTAGTAGAACAAAAAAGCTCAGAGGCAGAAAGCTCAGATTAGTGGGCGCATGGGCGACGTAGAATAGGAGAGACGTAGGGGGTGGGTCTTTACTTGGAGCAACACCATTGTCTTCGGGAGACCACATTCCTTCGTCTCTCTCTGTGATTATTGAATAAATTACTTGGTAAGAACTTTTATTGTTTATCTGCTTCTTGGCTGCCACCGTGGGAGGGATAGGATTCCCCAAATCCTGACACCAAGAGTGGCAAGGTGGGACCAAGTGTAAGCCACAAGTCACTGGAAAGGGAGTGCTTTCAGAGCTGGATCCTACTCCTGAAAATGAACTACCCGTGCGGGACATGGGATGGACGCCAAACAAATCCAGACTATTTCACAAGCCTTACAAGTGCACCCTCCTGATCGCTTGGATTTTATCTCCATCCAGTCCCGGTTACAAGCTCCCCACTCAGAAATCTTATTCTCTCTGGTCCGACTTGGCAGATCTTTTATTGGTTTGTTGGGTTGCTTTTAGGGGAGGCGAAGCTACACGTGGTTCACAGAGGAGAGCCTTTCCTACACAAACTGGCGGGCTGGAGAACCGCAGCAGCTTGTGGGGTGCGCATACATGGATGTAGATGGGACCTGGAGGACCGCTGGCTGCGACACCAAGCTTCAAGGGGCCATCTGCAAAATGAGCACAGGTGCTGTATCTGGGAGAGAACTGCGCAGGGGCAAGGAGGGGGTGCTCTAGTCCAGGCACCCCCAAACTCGGCCCTCCAGATATTTTTGGACTACAACTCCCATATCCCTAGCTAACAGGACCAGCGGTCAGGGGTGATGGGAACTGTAGTCCCAAAACATCTGTAGGACAGAGTTTGGGGGGGGGGTGCCTGCTCTAGTCAGTCCTGAGCCTGAATGGAGAAAGGGCCCAGACATTTCTTCTAACCAGCTCTTCTTTTTTCAGGGGCCCTTCCCCCCCACAAGTGGAGGTACAATGGGAGCTGCCCTAAATCTGTGGAGGATTCATCCTGGATCCCCTTCCGGAATCACTGCTATGCCTTCCACATGGAAGTCGTGCTGGGCCAGAAAGAAGCTAAGAAGAGATGTCAGAAAGGTAAAGTGCTTCTAAGAAGCTCAGAGGGAACAACCTGCACCAGCTCTCATGCCCTGGAACATGGCTTCCAGCGCAAAGTCGTGCTTTCTTTCGCTCTGGCTTTTCTCTTTGTGTCTGGTTTCTTTCCTCCTTCCTTGTGCCTAAAGCACACGCCAGCATTTGGCTTGGATTTGGACTGCTGGAGGTTTTATTCAGCAGCATCTTCCTGCCTGTCTATTCCTCCGCTTGGGACTGTGGAGCAGTTCTTGTAGGTGGGTGTTCTGTACTGAGTTGAATAGGATCCAAAATGCAGCAGTCTGATTGGTCCTAGAACAATAGGATTGAGATTGCAGCAGTCTGACTGGTCCCAGAACAATAGGATTGAGACTGCAGCAGTCTGATTGGTCCCAGAACAATAGGATTGAGATTGCAGCAGGCTGATTGGTCCGCAGGAGCCACCCAATCCAGCTTCAGGTGGAAGTGAATCCGCACTCCGATTGGCATACAGGAGTATCCCGGAATTAGCCAATCACGTGGGGCCCATTGTGTAAATAGTGTATATAAAGCAAACATTTTGGGGGAACTGCATTCCTCACTACTATGAGCTGAATAAAGAGCATGAAATTCACACTTGACTCCGAGTATATTTCAGTGGGATAATAATTTTTAAAAAGCAAAGTCATTAATGCACTCATCTCTTTATATTTAGCACACACAAACAATTCCCGGACGACAACCCACGGCAACAATGGAACATCAGAGTAATAACCAAATACCAGAGCTGAAGGAATCTGGTCACCCCTACTTTGTGCCTGTTTCAGTACAGAATAGTGTGCACACGCCATTGGCGATGCGTTTCTGTAGAAATCCCAGTTGCTGCAAACATGCTCTTCTAAATCCCTGGCAACTTTCTCCCTAGAAAGTCAGAGAATTGCTAACTCTAAGAGTCTATAGACTGTCGTTTCCCCCCCCCCCCTTTTCTTTCTCCTGCAGAGCCAGTGCTCGAGGGGAGAGAAAACGAAGTGCAGTTGATTGGCAATAAGGCAATCAGCAGAGCTTTTCTTGGGGTAGGGATTATTCTGCCCGTTTAAGGGTCCTCTTTGGTTAGAAGGTTTCGCTACAGGAGCTAGGTAGGGCAAACTTGTGCGGCTTTCAGGCACATAACACGCAGGCACATGTGATTCTGTCAACCAAACTCAGTATCCTGAATATGAGTATTTTTGGCAAGTTTTTCATGGAAAGTTTGTCCGCAGTGTGTAAGAGATCGAGCAGTGAATAAGAAATAACTGCATCAAATCCTGCCTCTCGTTCTCATGACACACAAACAGCATCGTTTCTTCAACATGAGGGACGGTAATATTGGCTCAAATGAATATATGAAAACGGTTGATTAATTTGCATATCTTTTTTTATTCTGGTGACAAAATTTGAGCTTCCTTCATGTGGACGAGGGTGTCGTTCAGAAAATGCACGGTGCGAGAGTCTCTCGGCTGTACTCTTGTTTCCCAGTAAAACTTTCAGGCTTGTGTTTCTTCTCCTGTTCCATCATCTCCCACTTCCCCCACAGTTGGAGGTACGGTGCTGTCCATCCTAGACGAGATCGAGAACCTATTCGTGTGGGAGCATCTTCAGGCTTATGAGAGCCAGTCCAAAGGAGCTTGGCTGGGGATGGCCTTTAACCCCAAAGGTAAGGCTGGCAATGTCTTGATTGATTGGTGCGTAGTTAACAGCACGTTATCGTCATAGGAAATGAAGAGCAGTGAGGAGGGAGAGTTTGGGGCAGTAAATGAAAGGTGGCGTTAATACATTAACAGAGACCAAGCACAGGCAAACTCAGCCCTCCATATGTTTTGAGACTACAATTCCCATCATCCCTGACCACTGGTCCTGTTAGCTAGGGATGATGAGAGTTGTAGACCCAAAACATCTGGAGGGCCGCATTTGCGTATGCCTGACTGAGACTGAGGAGCAGGCCAGTTTATCAGTTACACCACATATGGATCTTTGTCACTTTGATTCCTATGCATAAAAGGACATTTAAAGTCTGTAATCTGCACCCAGGGGAAACAGCAGGAGGAGAGGGAAATGGAAGCAGTGATAAATGGGGAAAATATGCAATCATATTTAAAAGCATTTCTAAACATAGATAGGTGGCTTATAAAAAAAAGGTAAAGGACCCCTGACAGTTATGTCCAGTCGCAGACGGCTCTGGGGTTGCGGTGCTCATCTCGCTTTACAGGCCGAGGGAGCTGGCGTTTGTCCGCAGAGTTTTTCCAGGTCATGTGGCCAGCATGACTAAGCCGCTTCTGGCGCGACGGAACACCGAAACCAGAGCAGCGCACAGAAATGACATTTACCTTCCCGCCGGAGCGGTACCTATTTATCTACTTGCACTTTTGGGCATGCTTTTGAACTGCTAGGTTGGCGGGAGCTGGGACCAAGCAACGGGAGCTCACTCCATCGCGGGGATTCGAACTGCCGACCTTCTGATCGGCAAGCCTGTGAGGCTCAGTGGTTTAGACCACAGCGCTACCCTTTAGGTGGCTTATACCCAGGCATTTTTGCCCAGCAAGACTACACTGTAATCCTTGCAACTTGTTTCCTCTTTCGGAAAAGGAATTTTTGCTCCTTTTCTGCCGTCCAGCAGAGGTGCTTCCTCCCTCTCCCTCTCCTCCCACCCCGCCACCCCACAGCATGTTTCTCCTTCCTCTGCAGGGGGCACACTTGTCTGGCATGACAACATGGCGGTGAACTATTCTAACTGGGGGCAGGATGACACGGGACCCAGCATGCTCAGCCAGAACAGCTGCTACTGGATCCAGAGCAGCAACGGGGTGTGGCACTTGGGCTCCTGCTCCAACGTCACCATGGGAGTCATCTGCAAGACAGCCCGAGGTAAGCGGGTGGTTTTGAAGGCCTTGGAGCTAAAATGTTGGGCGAGGCTTCTAATGTTCGTGGGTCAGACTTCAGCATTGGGGAATGAGAGCAGGAGTTCGTTGGGGTTTATTAATGGGTCCTCATCACTACATTGTAAGGGCCAGTTGCAGTAAATCACACAGGATCAGCAGCCAGTGAGGTGGGTTTCGTTGGCTCAGAGAGACTGCAAGGGATTGACCTTACTTCTCTTTTGTTTAATTATAGAATCCTATATATCTCTTCATGCATTGAGACTTTTTGTAGTCCATTGTTGTGATGGTGGTTTTTGGATAATGCTGATAATTTAAAGAGAAACAGTCTTGACCAAAGACAGCCAGTGTGCTTTTTGGGAACCTGGCTCTCTTGGGGGCTGGGTGGTTTAAACAGAATATATTAGACATGGATTGTCCTCTGCAGACGGCCTTTGGTAGTCCCAAAACTTGAGATAGAATGAAATTGTTTCTTGGGTCAGCTTAGGCCGCTGTGGGAACCTGCAGAGTTCTATGGGTCCATGAAACTCTTCATCAGCTAGTGAAAAGCGACGCAGCTTTCAAGAGAGGGAGCTGGGTGACTTGTCTAATCTAATCTTTTCCATTCTGCCTAATGAAGAGTTCTATGAAGCCTGAAAGGCATGCATACTCTTAATCCTTCCTAAATTGGACCAGTAAAGGTATTACTCTTAATATGTTTGATTCATGTTACTTTATGGAGAAAAATGAAGGACAAAAAGAGCTAGAAAGTGGGGTTGCTCTACCAGTGGACAAGGGGACAAGTGTGGTTGCAATTGAAAGCGAGGATATATTATTACTTTTATATGGGTTTTTTATGGGTTGAAAGGGAAACACAGCTAATGAAAGTCAGAGGAACGCAACAGCAAAGCATGGAGGGGGTTGCTGTGGAATGGTTTGAGCAGCTCTCTTCAAGCAACATATGAAACAGGACTAGAAACAGGCAAATTAATGACACCCTCTTTCTTTATCTCTCTTTCTCTTCCTCCCGCCACTGGCTGGGTTCTCTTTCCACGGCAGCGGAAGAAAGCAGCCTCTCCAGATCAGGTACGTACCAAACTGGAAACTGGTTGCCGTGTCTACTTGTACGTGAGCTTGGCTTTGCCTCCTGACACTCCTTTGAACACCAGTCCTGAAACAGATGGACTCCCAGTCTGTTAAACTGGTTGTAAAACCAGAGTCTTGTGCCTTTTGCACTACAGAAGGGAGTGAGAATTCGAGGCAGGAAATCTGGACCTGCTTCAGTTGCCATGACTGGGCACAAGTGAATTGGACAGGCCTACCTCAAACAGCCTCTCTCCTCATTTGTGCTTGCAGCACAACCTGCCCTCTGCTACCTCTCCCCCTTACCTGAAGCGGGAGGGGAAGCCCGTGGTGGAAGGGTTCCAATGGAGACCACCCCATGGCAGGAATCTCCACCAGGAATTCCCACCAGGGGAATTGTGGGGCCTGTAACACAGCACCGTAATTCATTGTCTGAAAAGGGTCTGTAGTGTGCCGTATGCTACTAAGGGACATTCCGCCAGGGCCCTCTGCTACCTCCTCTCCAAGGTAGGGCAAGGTAGGACTTGGACCTGCCTTTTGTTTTTTAAAAAAGGTGAACTGCCAAGGGAGGAGCCAACCCATCTCAGATTTGTAAGCATGCCCTTTGGGAAGTCGCAACCCCCCTTAAGACACTGCAAATACTTGAACGGTATGTTCTCAAAACCTCAATGGTTTTGCATAGGCAATTGGTGATGTTGCTCCATCCTAGGGGTTGGACCCCGCCAAGGATGCAGGCCCAAGGGGGAGCAAAAATATGCACCTCTCTGCCCTGGCTTGGAGTTGTCAAGGGTGCAAGGGACAGGGAGGGGTGCAGATGCAGCTCCTGGCCAAGGGCGCCTAGGTATGCCTCTGGGTGTACTGAGTATCATAGAATCGTAGAGTTGGAAGAGACCCCGAGCAATGCAGGAGTATGCAGCTGTCCCATACGGGGATCGAACCTGCAACCTTGGCATTATCGGCACCACGCTCTAACCAACTGAGCTATCCATGCTTTCTCATATTTATAGAACTTTTGTCTTGAGCAGAATTCATCATTCCAAGGGACTCTGTTTACATTTATACTGAACTGTTGGTAACTGGGGACCTAGTTTATTTTATTAATTTCCCCCCCCCCTCCGAATGGAGTGCAGGGTGGCAAGCAACAATTTAGATGGAGGAATGAGCAGAGCTTCTAGTAGTGAGTGGGTGGCACCTCCGTGCTCTGCATACTTTCTTACTCCTCGCCCATGATTAGAGAAGCTGGATACATTCTGCAAACCGAATTTAACACATCTGTTTATAATATTCACCCCAGAATTTGGTTATTTGGCACACAAAGGGGCTATATTTAGCACAGACAGATCTGTGCAAAAGTTGCGCCTCTGGCAGAGAAATGTTAGGTGGGGAATTGGCGAGATTTCCTTCTTTTGAAACCCAAATGGCAAGAGTTTCCCCATTTCGATGTGTCTGCTCAAAATTCTAAGCAAACTGAAACTAATCCTGCCCAGTTCCGTGCACAAAGTCTCCCCCCACGCTCTTCCACAGAAACTGGTCTCCTTCCCTTCTGACCCTTCTTCCCTCTCTTTTGCAGCTTTCCTGGAGAACACAAAGGCCATTGCGATTGTTATCCTCTCCTCCTTAGCACTGTGTGCACTGATAGCAGTTGCTATCTATCTGTACAAGCGCCGGTGGACCTCGGAGCGAGGGGCATTTGAGAGTGCCCGTTACAGCCGTACCAACTCCAACCCCAGTGAATCTGCAGAGAAGAACATTCTGGTGTCTGATATGGAGATGAATGAACAGCAAGACTAGTGGTGGAATTGGCGAGCCGGGGTGGGGGGAGGGAGGGATGTGAATACCTGTCATAACATGCCATCTCAACAGCAAGCCCCCGAGGACAGCATAGGGCAACAGCAGGGTCAATAGATAGGACTGTGAACTACTAAGGAGATGTGGAGAAATGCTTAAAAAAAAAAGTCCCATTTGTATGTGACACTAGAAGAAATTCAACCCTGGCCTTGTACGTCTGCCCTTCTCAAAGAGGAGCCATGGAAGAAAAGGGAAGGTGGTTCATTTGCTGGAGAGAGAGAGTTAGAAAACCTCATTTTGGGTGCTCCAGTCTCTGCAGTGTCTTCTCCACATTTCCTTAGAGAATGAAAATGCAAGCATTACTTCTTCCTGGTTCTAATATTAAAACAGGGAAGGGCTTGCCGGGTTTCCTCGTGTTCCTCTTGGTAAGAACACGCCTGTCTTATTTTGGATTACTTCTTGAAGCCATGTGGATAATTAAAAGAGTGGTGGGCCCTTGAATTCCTAATAACGGTGGTTCGATCTTCTATGCCTCTGATGCCGAGATACCCCAAGATAAATTCTTCCCCAGCCATGCCACTACCATAGCAACCATTCTGCTGTTAAATTCTGTTGCCATATAGAGGGCCTTTCTGCGAAAACGACTGAAAGTGGTGCCACAAGCATTTTCACAGCTTCAAAATGACCTCTTGGTGACAAATGAGTAACGGGTGTGAGCTTGGGGGCGGTGAAGAAGACAGGAATGTTGCTGTTTGCCTCTGCCTCTTTTAACGATGACCCTGGCTAGATATGCACTTCCTTGCAAAACTCATAAGCCTTCAAAGAATTGAACATCATTACCAGCCCTTCTACAAACAGGTGGCGGTGGTGGGGAGTTCACTAAATGGTCCTGGGGGTTGTGTCGTTTCCCACTGACCACGAAATGAAACAGTGCATCATGTAGGTAAAATGCGGGGATGAGACAACTGCATTTCGAACAGGAACAATGAGCATGAGTTGTCCACTCGAGGCAAGGCCTACTTTTCCCCCAAGAACAAAATGTTGCAGTCTGAGCACTTAAAGAGAACGCATTGTATGCGCAACAGAAACACTGCCCTGAACGAAAAATGGGAAACAAATGCATATTTATTGCAGAAAACAGTTTTTTTGTTTTTTTTGCAGAAAGGTCCTCGGAACAACAGCATTTCTTGAGTGGAAAACTAATATACTGGCACTTGTTTTTAATTTTAATTTTGTTTTTGTTGTTGCCTTGCTGGATAAGAGGTATAGACAACTTGTTTTCTGGTACTTCTCGTTTTATACTGTATCAAAGTGCATGTTTGACAATTATACCTTCTTTTGAGGGTATTTTGTGTCTGTGTGTAGATGTGATGGCCAAAGGTTCTACAATTCCCCTCCTTTCCCACTTAATTTTCAATCATTCTAAGCAATGCAACAGGACACTAAAGTTTTCTTGCTTCCAGAATAAGTATACAACTTGGGTTTGGATAGCATATGCTAGGAGCTAGTGAGAGACCTTGGGTGAAAGAAATGTGGAATTAAGGGGGGCAAAATCGAACAGGGGATGCTGTGGTTGTCATTTTGTCCTTTGCTTCCAACTAAATAACTTTGGAACAGTGGCTGTGCTAAAGGTGATAAGGGGAGAATGGTTCTTTTCTGCTACTCAAATAATTATGAGAATTGTTGTATATATATAAAAAAAATCTGGTAATTTTCACTTAAGCTGGATATTAAGTGTTCATAAAAATGTTTACCTTTGTCTCTTTAATCTTTAGGTACCTGGAAGCTGCCATACCAGGCCATGGTATGGGGAGTTTCTGAGACAATCTTAAGTTTTCCAGTTCCTTTTCCCTTGATGACTGCTGCTTGTTTCCCGGGCTTCCTTTTGGTTTAGATAAAGATGTTCATACATATTGATTTATGGCTAATGCTAAACAGCTTCTCTGCTCAGGGGATCATTTTTCAGGGCTTAATTTGAATGACTTTGCCCTGGACTCCACCATGAGATGTGTGAAATAACAATGCCTTTGATAATATGTAGTGTGCCTTCATCTCTCTCGTAAGTAGCCACAGGCAAGCCTTGTGTGTCTGGGCAATTAAGCTCCCAGGCAAAAAGACCAATTTCTGGGCTCGAGTGCTGGGAACCTCTCATTTTACAAATGAAGCACTAACCCTTTTGCAGCAATATTGAACAGAGGATTCCAATGCAGGCGTGAAAATGGTGCGGGCATAAGAACTCAGTATCCATGTTCACTGAAATGGATATTCTCTGAAACCAAAGCTTCTGCCCCAGAATGTTGATGTGCAGTATGAGCACTTGCTTCAACGTTTTGACAAAGGAATTGTCATGGAAATACCTTCTGCCAAGAAGGCAAGCCTGCTGGTCAATATATATTCAGGAATTAAGTGCAATAGCAGGCCTGAAAGGGAGGGAAGGCTCTTCCCAGATACATATGCTGCTGCTATTCCCTCAGACTCTCCCTCAGTAATTATGACAGTGCCATAACCACCGCTAAACAACAGTCTTGACAATGTTATTTCCCTCCTTGCTTTCAAGATGAATAAAACACAACCAGACAACTATCATTGCGTTCTGTACAAGGAGGGAAGAAGTATATCCCAAAATAATGAGAAGTTTGTTTGTTTGTTTGTTTGTTTGCAATTACTGGAAAAATGCCTCAGATTAAATGCATTTCTTATCACCCTTCTGAATAATGTGAAAAGGTGCTGGAAAAGAAACTGGCAACTTTTAAAGTAATTACTTTTGCTTTAAAAAAAAAAAAAAGCCTTCTAGAATCTTGGAATAAAGCTTCATTTCCCCATCCGTTTCAGCAAAAGCAGACTCTTCATCTTTTTCCATGGTTTTCAGTAGTCGCAAGAAGCCAAAAATCTATTTTGCCCCTTGACGATTCATTTCTTGCTTTCTCAGAATTTACCATTCACTGTGCAGTGCGTCATTTTAATTAAAGTTGCAAAAATTCAACTTTGATAGATCCCAGTATTGGTAATGGCAGAAATTCCTCTTCAGTGACTATATTTGGACTTAAGATGAATTTCGAGAATGTCAGTCTTGCAGTCTTTTAAGATGAGCGAAATGTGGGCTCAGCCCAATTGTTCAACTCAACTTGTCCCAAACCTTTTAGCTTTCCCATCGCCTACCTCACAAACTGCTCACATAGCTTTTAGGAGAGCAGCCAGGGAAGCTCATTCTCAGCTAAGACAATCTGAATGCTAGTGGGCTCCACCCAATGTATCAACCACTGAACTGTATCAACATGTGGAGAAAGCTCTGGAATTAAACTCTTAAAAACTCTAATGCACATGTCTAGATAGAAGACGGGAGTGGTAACATCATCAGTAAGGGAAGGAGGTTAAGCACTGCTCTCTTTTTGAAACTGAGGCAGGTGCTGTGAAAAGTTGTCTTTTGAGCTACAATTCAAGGTACTACACTGTACCAGTTAAGCCCTTCAGTGCTAAAACACAATGGACCAAGCAAACCCATTCTGAAAAAGAGCGCACGTGTTTGTGAAAGGCATGACAGCTCTCGATGACACCCAGTGAGGAATGCCATTCTATTTGAGGCTTCCTTGGGAAAGGACTCCACCGCTGGGGCAGATGACTACATCCAAAGTGCCTCTCCATATGCAAATCAATTCGCTCTAAAGCCTAATACCAGTAATAGGTAAAGGGACCCCTGACCATTAGGTCCAGTCGTGTCCGACTGGGGCTGCGGCGCTCATCTCGCTTTACTGGCCGAGGGAGCCAGCGTACACCTTCCGGTCATGTGGCCAGCATGACTAAGCCGCTTCTGGCGAACCAGAACAGCACTCGGAAATGCCATTTACCTTCCCGCTGGAGTGGTACCTATTTATCTACTTGCACTTTGACATGCTTTCAAACTGCTAGGTAGGCAGGAGCAGGAACCGAGCAACGGGAGCTCACCCCATTGCGGGGATTCAAACCGCCGACCTTCTAATCAGCAAGCCCTAAGCTCTGTGGTTTAACCCACAGCTCCACCCACGTCCCAATAATACACATTTTCAAAAGCCATCTTTTCACATTTGACACCGGCAATTGCAACACAACAGTAAGTGCAAGTTCCTCAAGTGCTGCCTGCTGCAATCATGAAAATGGGAGAAATTTGCTCTAAGCTTCAAGTTTCAGGCCCTCTTTCCAGTGTGGGCTCTTAGTATACAGTGGACCCTCTAGTTACGTACCGCTCTGGTTATGTAACTTTTGGGTTATGAATGCGGCAAACCTGAAAGTGTATACTTGCGGGTTTCGCCACATGTGCAGAAGCGCTCAATTGTGCCACGTGCGCAGAAGCAGTGCCTCTGCCTATGGGCTTTATGGGTTGCGGGCGGACCCCCAGAACGAATTTAATTCGTATCCGGAGGGTCCACTGTAATCTGTAGTCATTCTAGCTGCATTTGCTGCTATTACTATTTTAACAGCAATCCAGCATTGGCAGTATTGCAGATACTGTACAGAACCCAGGAATTGGCAGTCTTTGTTGGCTGCATGACACAGCAGGGATGGGTGGGAAGGAGAGAGATGCCTTAAGAGCATCTCTCCTGAAAGTTCTGTCACAAGGGGAATGCCCTGGCTATCTGATACTCACCTGTAGGAATCTCCCTCCAAAACAACAACCTGTTCACTTACAACGTACTGATCAAATTTTTAAGAATAACATGGGAGGGGGTGCCTGAGGAGTGAACAAAAGATTAAATATTTTTTATTAGGGCTTGCCATTCGAAAGGAAGGCAATAATGTTAATAAGACTGATCATACAACAGTACATCAATACATTTACATTTGTGTGCCATGAAATGTCCTGTGAAAAGGCTGGGCATACAACAACTCAGTTTTTACGTACAAAACATTGCTTTTGTCTCCAAGGAACCCTGACCCCAAAGGCGCATGTCTGAAATGGTGCAGAGTGGATTCTAGTAGGGCAGGTGCTGCAAATGTAGGTATCTATTTTGCCATCTCGGGTGGTTTGCCAGAGGTCAGTCAAAGCACACACGCAACACAGGCATGAAACCCTAGCCAACGTTTTAAATTTTGATTTGAGTAGCTGGGGGCCAGGAAGTAGGAGAGATTTTAAAAGTTTACACTCTGCAAGTTACTGTTAATAACCCATGTTGTTTCAAAAAGATCGCCAGTCAATATTGCAACTTAAAAACAAAAACAAAAGGGGGGAAAAACCACAAGAATCAAACCACACAAACAGCCAAAACAACCCCAGACCCTTAAAAGTCTTTTGATTTCAATGGGTGACACGGAATATGAATGGCGTACATACTTATTGTGGCCTGGTGTTAAGAAAGAGTGAAAGTTGAAGGATCTGAAGAAGGGCGCTCTGTCAGATTCCCAAAGAGGTCTCTTCCTTAGATCCTCCTTGAGAGCTCTCTTAGCCACTGTTGCCAGAATTGGCTGAATCTGCAAAGATGGAGGAAATAAATCACTTCTTAGAATGCTTTTCTGTATAATGTGGCAATTGCCTTAAATGCATTCAATAAACTATTACTCAAAAGAGCAACGGAGGCTCAAATGTTCACCATAAATCCAAATTTAATTACTTATCTCCAGAGACTTGTTTTGACACATTTCATAAAATCAAGGAGCCAGAGAGCCCAAAAAGTAAGGCATCCAAGGTGCCAAATTTAGTTAACTCCTACTTGCCATATGCTAGGACTATCTGAAAGGATGTGGATATATCTTATGTTAGGAAATGCGACTCAAATAAATGAAGGGCTGCTTTAAGGAGGCCTATACTGGTGTTAGTCCTCCATGACTGCTGTAAACAATGCAAGAACTAGGTGTGCAGGTAATCTGGTCATGGGGGGGGGGGAAGGGTGAATGACGACCAGTGAGTCCCTTTCAAATTATATTTTCCTGTGATTGTACGGAGGGAAAAGTTGTCCTTCTAACAGTGCAATTCTAATAACCATGTCTACTCAGAAGTAAGTCGTACTGAATTAAGTGCTTACTCCCAGGTAAATTGGGTTACGATTGCAGTCCAAAGCAAATGTTTTGTTTTCAGTTTAACTTTTTCACAGCATAAGCTTGCACAACCATTGTATAAAGAGAGATAGAACTCAAGAAGGTAACTTGGAGCACAGCTTCAGATTCTACTGAGGCTGCAGCGCTCAGCTCCGAAATGTGAAGGAGGGAAATCCCCTTGGTACATGCAGAGTGCATTTCAGACATACCCCTAATATAAAACGGACAAAAGCAGAGGAAGAAGACCCTGCCACTAACCCAGATGCAAACTCTAGCCCCATGTCTACTCAAGCATTACTATTACAAATCCTAATAAAAGCCAACACCATAGGGTTCATTCGCCTACTGAAGATGATACGCTGCAGTCTGTTTGCAAAGAATAAGCAAAACGAAAATGGAAACGCCCAGAACCAATGGGGAGAAGCCTTTGGTTTCCAAAGGCACTTCAAATGGAGATTCCAGTATGAAATTGCTGTATTAGAATTTACACAAGAAAGTTTTTGCTTGAGCCAAGACAGGCCTCATATTTCACACCTACTGTTGATGTTACTCAACAAAGGAAAGGTTATTGTTATCACCAGTTATTGCTGTTGTGATTAGTCATTATAGTATCTGTTTGAGCCTTATACAGAACTATCAATGGCCTTGAATCTTGCAGCTTTTTTGCACCACTGCATATCCACTTGAGTGTATATATATTATAAAGGTAAAGGTACCCCTGGCCATTAGGTCCAGTTGCAGACGACTCGCGTAGCGGTGCTCATCTCACTCTATAGGCCGATGGAGCCGGCATTTGTCCGCAGACAGCTTCCGGGTCATGTGGCCAGCATAACTAAGCCGCTTCTGGCGAACCAGAGCAGCGCACGGAAACACCTTCCCGCCGGAGAGGTACCTATTTATCTACTTGGACTTTGACGTGCTTTCAAGCTGCTAGGTGGGCAGGAGCTGGGACCGAGCAATGGGAGCTCACCCAGTCGTGGGGATTCGAACCACTGACCTTCTGATCGGCAAGCCCTAGGCTCAGTCGTTTAGACCACAGTGCCACCCGTGTTCCTATGTATATATATTATACACACATACAAATATACACAACTATACCTGCTGAGGATTGTTCTTCCTGCTCTATTTCTGGAAAGCACAATAAACCTGCTAGGCTGTAATCTGAACCAGGAGGGTTTCTCTCCCTCTAAGTAAACGTGCATAGTATTTACCAACAGTGAACAGGTCTAAATGGCACAATACCTCTATTAGCATTCATTAAAATGTCACAATGTAGCAAGCAAGATGGGGAATTTCAAGTTTCCTGAAATGCATTGTCAAACTTTAAAAGGGGGTGGGGAGAGAAAGAGAGAGAGAGAGAGAAAGAGAGAGAGAGAGAGAGAGAGAGAGAGAGAGAGAGAGAAAGCTGTGCCTCAAAGCGAAGTTTTATGTTTGCCACAGTGTCAAGCTAATTTCCAGGAGGTGGTAAAAGGGCTTTTAAAGCTCAATCTTCTATAAGAACCCCTGTGAGTATTCCTCCTAGGTAAGTAGAGGATTTCAGGCTTGTTAACACCATGCTGAATGCAAAACAGCTCAGATTGCACCAAGGGCTACTGGGACAAAACACCTTCCTCCCAATAATGACTATTCACCTATTTGCCTATTTCCAGTGCTTAAACAGAACACATAGGCTCCCTGTAAGACAGAGGAAGGGGTCTGTGCAACTGGTCTTTCCCATTCATGTTCATTCTGGTAAGTAAAAGGGAGAAGCAGCTACCAGCACATAATATGATGGTTGCAACAGCATCCTTGTTGGACACGTGGGTGAAGCTGCGCTCGGGCTTCAGTCCCTACTTGTTTATAATGCAACCACTATAACTCTCTCCCCCTGCTTGCCAATTAATTCCTACCCTTTCAGGCACCTTGAGCTCTCCTTTGTACAAAGCAAACAAGGGCTAGGGAACACTTCCCATTTTCATAAAGCCCCGTGGAACATAATTCCCATTCTGACAAACCTCCAGTTCTTCTAAAATGACACCGCTTCCCTTTGTTATTTAGAGAAACCAGAGTATCTTCTGCAGTGCCTGTTTTCAGTTATTCTTGTGGCTTAAAGAGACACTTGCACCCTCTGATTAGATGCACCGTAAGGGAATCTAGCATCGTGGTAGATCCAAGATTCCTTTATGAGGAATATTGCAAAAAGTTACTGAGAAATAGTAGGAGTTGCTGTAAGCCCTACATAAACCTACTTTGGTTTTCCTCTGTTCTAGGCTGTCTTGAGAGCTAGGGGGAAAGGAAAAAAGGATTAATACATGTTGTTCCCAGTAACAGTGACGAGACACACAGTATTCCAACAACAATGTTGTTGGCATGGCCTGCGGGAAAGGCACTTTAAAGGAGGACACAGAAACATCTCAAAAATCCAAAATAAGTGGGTAAACCATACCACTGCGGAAAAGTATGGCAACAGTGGAAATAATGTTAAAAGAGATAATCAGTATGTAAATGTTTTGTTTGTCTATGAAATGAAAAAGAAATTGCTTTCTTTGCCCATAGCCCTATGGCTGGATACCTTTTGGAGTGCAATCCTCTATTGGGGGGGGGGGGGGTTCTGTAGGGTCTTCAAGCAGAAGACAGTAGGTTTGAAAAAAAACCTTGGAAAGACACCTAGAATTTTGGCCATTTAGTATACGATGTCACAAGGCATGCATTTCCGCTTAAGTACATACCAATAAGCACCTGTAGGTTCAACTTTTTTTTATATGTGTACCTTACATACTGTCATATTAAAGCTATTGGCCTGTTTAAGGCATCCTGGATATTTATGATGTGTTAGACATTAACGAGGAATGTAATTTCGTGGCTAAGTCACTTTATTTATTTATTTATTTGTTCGCTTGTTTCTGATGTCATAAATGAGACGCATGAGGCAAAGGGAAGAGCACTTGTGTGGAGCAACGAAGGCGGTGAAAGATATGACAGTGCAGCGCTGTAAGTAGCAAAAAAAAAAAAGGGTCATAAACGTGTAACTGATTTAGCAGTTATCTGACAGCACCTAATTACCAAATGGCCAAAGATGCTGACAGATACAGAATTCATGTACAGCTATGGTTGCTACAAGTGCACACTGAAGACAGCCCTTGGAAACAATCACATTGCGGCACAGAGTTTTTATGGCAGTGTTTACGGTCCTGTACTGACATCAGAATAGCCAAGAGGCAGTATAGAATGCCCTGCAATTAAAGCTGAAGAACTGGCATTAACTAGATTTAGGCTGCAATCCTAAACACACTCCCTAGTGCCCATTGGGCAGAGTAGGACTTACTTCTAAGAACACGTGCAGGATTGGTCTATCTCATAACCAGCATGGGAGGGCAGTTGAGTCCAACCACATGATGCGATTCATCTCACAGCTGCTTCATCTTTTATAGCACAGCTTAGGTACCCTGGTATTTTCAGCAGAAAATATGAAAGCAGCAAAGGGAAGATGCAATAAACATGCCGCAGGGGACAGAGGCCAATTTCTGCTCCGTGGAACATGAACCTAAGAGTTTGGGTCACTTTTACATCAAACACTGCATACATAACTTATCACAGCAATCACTGATGGGAGGCTAGTGAACCTAGGTTGCTGTGTATAAACAATGAGGTGGAATTAGATATCTTTCTCCTCTTACCCGATCTCTGGAGGCTTGGTTGTAGTTTAATCTCATGAGTTCTGCAAACCTTTGCTCATACAGGTGAAGCAACAGCACAAGATAGAGGCCTGAGTTCATCAGTTCATCCTGGGCCTGTATGTAGGGAGAGAAATGCTTTTGAGTTTCTGCCACAACTGGATGAGCATGCTAGCTGCAACTCCACATGACCTCAGTTGCCTTGCCTTCCATGAGCTTCTGAAGCAAGGAGGCCTTTTCTATTCATGGAGGCCACCTGCAGATTTCAGAACTTTTTGCATTGCTAGCTGCAGGGATGGGGAACATTTTTCAGCCTCATACAGAACTCTGTGGGTTCTGCATGGCGTTGTTGGGTGGAGCAATGTTACATACCAGCCACAAAAAGCCAGAGGTTTCCTTCCATGTGTGTGTGGAGAACATACCATTCTCCATCCAAGCTATTGGCATGACCACAGTTCAAGGACATATTTCAGCCAGCCAGAAACCCTTGAGAGGACACAGATAAGAGGAAGTGAAGGGTCTGAGGAAGGCAATTTGAAGAGGGTGCATGGTTTCGAGAGAGTCCTGAATGGCCACATTTGCCCCCTAGGTCTGAGGCTCTTCAAGCGTGCCTTGTTGTCTGCTTGCATTTCTTTCGCCAAAGCTTGTGCTCCCTTTTCCTCCTGATTTAGGCAAGATTTCCATTTTCTGAAAGATGCCTGCTTGTCTCCAATGGCTTCCTTGATTCTTCTCATTGACCATGACGGCACCCACTTGGCCTTTGTGCTACATATTCAGCCTAGCTGAGCTTCTAATGTTCTGGTCTTATATATAGCCTTCTGGAGAGATGACTCTCTCAGCATTCCCTTTCAACTTCCCTTTTATCAACATCCTTATTCTCTAAAAGTTTCTCCTTTGGAAGCCAAACGTGGAAATTGTCAACTTAAATCTATGCTGACTTTGACAGCTTCCCAACCGCTGTTCCCAATCAGTTCAGCAACACTTACGAATCACACTAGTTCCTGGGTAACCACTTAAGATTAAGCCCAGGGTGACCTCCTCTCTCGCCATTTCCATGACATGCTGTTATAAGGCACAGTCATTGCAGGGCATCTAGAAATGTTACCTCTCTGTCGTGAATCTACCTAGTCAATTGAAGCTGCCAGTTTCTACAAGACGTCCTCCTTTGGATGCCTTATTCATTTCATTCTCCACTTCATTATCGTCATGGACATTTTGTTAAGGGGGATGATAGTATATCCCCAGTACTAAATGACTCTTGGAGGTCAACACCCTGATTTCTAAATTGTCGGACTTGGTGCTCTTTGAGTTACAGATTGACTACCACAACCAGTAATGCTTCCCTGTTGTTCCTATAGAATTTGTTTTCCGAGATAACCATATCCCACCAGTTCTGCCCATTCTGCCAGGTTTTCAATACACCTGCTGTATCTATGCTGTCCTTTAAAGCCAAGCACTCCAACTCACTAAGCTTGGCTCAGAGGCTTCTTGCATTGGCGTGTAAACACCAACACACCGTGTTTCTCTACAAATTAAATTTTTCCTATGGTGCTTTGGCCTATTTAAATAGCAATCTGTCCCTCTGCACTTTAGATGCCTGGTCCTAGTTTACTGCCATCTAGATAATCATAAACATGTCTTTCCTGGCCATATTTTTTTTTCTATATAAAAGTGCACACCATTCTTCATTAGAGGATGATTCATCATGGTAATTTCATTTGGGATTTTCTGTAATTTCCAGCTCAGCTAGGACGGCATACATTTCTCTAAGCAGAGGTTCCTTTCAAATAAGCTTCTACCAATTGCTGAATTTTTCTTGTAAGATACAAAAGAACTGAAGAGCCAAACCAATATAAAGTAGATAGAACATACATTTATATACAGTAGTGTTATGATACCTGGTGTTTGGCTTTCAGCACTGCACCGCCGCTTTTCAGTACCACTCCCACCCCAGTTAAGAGTGAAAAGATGGAGGTTATGAGAGTTTACTAAGGTATGTTGCCATTTGAAAAACACAAAATAAAAAAAAACCTCTGAGAACACTGATGAACTGAAATCCCTGTAGAATAAAGATGGCGGGATTCCCTCTTGTCGCAGCACTTTCATCTCTACCTAATAAGTCATGTAATTACTTCATTTAATTGCAAGTTTTATTTGCTTAGATTCTCCAGGGTGATGTGCAAGTTTTAGAAAATGATAATCAACTAGCATTATTTAGGAAGTTAGGCATTGCTTAAAATATGAAAACTGAGTAAGTGCACATCTCTCCCTTGAACTTTCTTTTTTCCAAGAAGACTTACAGGTCTTTGTGCAGCAAGAAGTTCAGGTTACCTGTTCTGTTTAATACCCGTAGCCTGTTCTCAGACCTTACAATGAAAGGCGAGTGAGTAAGAAATAAATAACGGTTCAGATGAAGACCTTATCAGGGTGCCCATCTGGTTTCTTACCCGAGACTGCTGATGATTCCTGTAATAGTCGTTCACATTAAAATCATCCAGATCTACAGTAAGGCTCTGCTTACAGAGTTCACATGTTTTCACTGCACCAAGTTCAGCACCTGAAGAACAAAAATTCTTTGCTTTATCTTATATGCAGCACCTATTTGCTGTAGGTTGAAAAATTTCACATTCCACTGAATACTACTCCGGAAATCTGCTCTGTTCAAGGCTTTGTGTATACCTTGTAATACAATATTTGGCACCAAAGGTACCAGCAGGATTTTCTGGCCTCTGTACACTATATATGGATTGGGTACTCCACCCTACATGGAAATGAGGACAGAGAGTAGCATATACTATATTGGCCCGAATATAAGCCACACTCCCCCCCCCCCAATTCTGACTGTGAAAAGTTAAAGTGCAGCTTATATTTGGAACCAAGCACTGCACACCCACCTCCCAGCACTACCGCCCTGAACGGGGGACAGGGGCGGCCGGTGCCGGCTTGGGGAGGTAGTGCCAGGAGTGCCGTGAGACGGGCACACAGCACACTTGAAACTGTGTGCCAGCGCCAGCTTGGGGAGTGGGGCACTGAGCGCCGGCTAACCCCCGTTCAGGCCAGTAGTGCCAGGAGGCAGGTCGCACCCGCAAACGAGCCTTGAATTTTAAAGCTGCTGCTTATTTGCGGGTCCGTCTTATATTCGGGCCAATACGGTGCTTTGTTTCATTTGGAAATCTGTGCCTGCTTCTGCAGATAGGGTGGAGGGACAAAAATAAATAAATCAGGTGCCACACACAAGTGATAAGATGTCTGACAGGTAGAATGCCAACAAATGAGGATTTCCCCATAAATTTCAGTACTAAAGAAAGTTTAATCTTTTGAATTCTGCCTGCCACACAGTTGTTGAAAGTCCAAGAGCCTGGGGCTGTCCCTCAGTCAATACCAACCTTAAACCATTGCATGAGTTGTAAAATAGCTATGTTACTGTAGAACGTTTCTCAATTAATCATGGGCTGGCGTTCAGTGCCCAACCGGAAGTACTTCAGATGGTAGGGTGGCAGTGGCATCAAGAGAGATGTAAGATTTACAGCAAAACAGTTATGATGCCCATGCTCAGAGAATTTAAATATTAACTTGTTCAAAAGCAAGCAGCATGTCCTAAGAACATATGTTGTGGTTATTTATTTCTACTTCACAACTATAGAAACAACCAGCATAAAAGGACTTGATCCTTTGATACCTACATGAAATGATATATACGAGTCCTGACATGAGCATACCAGCAGCAACAACCCACCCCTTGGGTAGGAAACAACTGCTGTCTCCCTCCTACAATCAACCTAACAACCTTCCTATATAAAAAAGGCAAGAGACTACACTACAGGGTTTCCATACACCACTGTCTCCCAGCTCACCCCGCATTTTAATATGCCATTCTTTATTTTAAAGTATTTATACACCACTTATTAAAAAAATCTCTAACCACTAGGCCACTTTGCAGAACTGATGTAAACTACTCTTTCTCAGACAAAATACCCCACCAGCAGCAATATGGATGGGTATAATTTGCATAGACTGGGTAAGTTTTTTAAAGCTCATATTCTCAGAAAAAAACCAACACTGCCTGGCTGCAGCTTCAGGGATTGCAGTGTCATGATGAACTTCCCCCTGAAAAATATGGCAGGGGTCCATGACTCAGCCAAAGTTTCTCCAGTCTGTCTGTATACCCTACCAGAATGTAAAAAGAGAATTGTCAGAAACTTTATTCCAGTAATTCTCATGATTGTTACCCAACTTCTTGTCAAACCTCCTGCCTCTTCTGGATCTGATAGCATATTATCAATCTAATCCGGGGGTCGGGAAGGTTTACCTCGCCTGGGCCAGTTCACTCCTGTGGAGATGGCGCTGTGGGCCAGATCGCGTCTGCACAGACGCAATTTCTGGAGCCGCGGACGCAAGTCCCTGCTCCGCGCTGCACCGGATTAGTTCAGCGTGCGGGGACTCGCCGAGAGGGTGGCTCGGTTCAGGGGCAGCTCGGGGGCGGTTTAAATGACCCCAGTGGGCTGCTTGTGGCCCATGGGCCGCGGGTTGCTGACCCCTGATCTAATCATGTGTCTGAGAAAAAGATCTCTTGAACTACTTTTGTTTTGGAAATTTTCACAGGGCAACGTTCATCTTTTGTGAGACGTTCATTTGATCTAAAGCTTGGGAGACTGCTAAGCCTCTTATTAAGGTTTGTCCAAGACATTTTGCTGCCTAAGGCAAAAGACAAGATGGCACCTCCCACCCCAATTCCAAGTAACATAACTGACCAGACTGGAGCTGAAACTTACTTCAACACAATGGGAACATGCTTAGCTCAGTTGGTAGAGCACTAGACTCTTAATCTCAAGGTTGTGGGTTCGATCCCTGTATTGGGTGAAAGATTCCTGCATTGCAGGGGGTTGGATAAGATGACCTTTGTGGTCCCTTCCAACTCTATGATTCTATGTTCTCTGTCACACCTGAGGGCAACAGGCAATGCTGCTGAGCAGACAAGACACAGCTTGGAGCAGCAGCTTAGCTTTGTTTTAAATTAAAGGAGAGAAGACAAGAACCTTCACTGAACTGTAAGAATCACTCCCCACCCCCAAACCCAAAAAGTGCTGCAACTTTTGCCTGTCCCCACAAAACCTGCTGATATTTCTCTCCCCCCACCTTTGTGGGGAACAAGTGGTCGTACAGGGATGCAGTGGGGGAATTCTAACCAGCCACAAATAAAGTCACAAACCTAATGTTAGATTTGTTTCCAACAGTCCTCAGCACCTGGGCAGCAGTGTCCCTATTTGTTTGCTGGGTGATACAGGATAACCAATGAACTCCTGCTTGACCCTGTTCATTTCTGTGCATGATGCCACTGATGAAACCCAAACAAGGTGTGAACATTTGAAATATCTCTTTTCCTAGTCATCTGCTGCTGATGCTCTTCATCAGTAGACGTTCAATGACAAGATCAACTAGCCCAACCATAAACTATTAAGCTGTGGTACCTGGTTGGAACACGCAACGGACACGAGGATACTTGCTTCCATGATATTTCTTCTAAGTGTGCATGTACTGTTTGGGTGTACAATTTGCAAAATTTGGAAGCAATTTCTCAGAGAAAGCACGTGAGGATCACAGCCTATTGTTTTCTTGGTTATGATATCCTTTTTGATGTGCTGAAGAAAGTCATTCCTAGTTACTTTTTCTTTGCCTGTTCTATCATGCTTTTCCATTCCAGTAAGGTATTAACATGACTCATTCTCCCTGCTTTTGCCTGATGTAACCTTGTTATACCATTTAACCCCAGCATAGACCAGACTATCAAGGATGATATCATTGAAGAATAATAAGTGCAGTTATTTCCACTGTTACATCATATACACAAGTGTCTTTGGGGGAGGGGGAAGCGTTTTCAAAAGCTGTTTTACTTTAAACAGCTCCACTTTTATGGGGCCATTTCTCATGAGTTGTATGCAGAAACAAAGGCAATGAAATTACGGGTTAGGTAGTTATGGAGGGCTTGTTTTTTGTCCAGTCTCCAAAGCCAATCCATACTCTGAGTAGGCATAGAGTACGGGAGGATATTCCTTTGGCAGAACTACATGTAAAAGTCCCTCCTTGCTGAGACTGTAAATAATTTTACGGAAGCATGTTAGTAAAACTTTTCTGCTGTTGAAAAACACTATGTATTTTAACCAAATAGCTTTAAGTGAATTGAACCTATAGAAGTCCAGTCATGTGCATTTTTTCCCTCATATAAAACATTCCAAAATTGTGGCCTTTCTCCAAGTGATTTTGGTGGAGTTTAGATATGCTTATGGAGACAACCTTCTGACACCTCAAACCTAGCCATGTCTTCTAAGAAGAAAAGTCTTATTAAGTTTAATGGAGCTTACTCCCAAGTAAGTGGGTATAAGATTGCAACCTCAGTATGAAAAAAAGCACATAACATTTTTGCTGAGGTATTCTCAGCCCTCTCTTAATGGGAGTTTTAAGAAGGTTTCCCCAGACAAGTACATAGCACCTGATGAGCAGCCTAGTTCAAGACTGAGCAAGTCATATTTCTGCCAGTTTTGATTGTTGCCGGAGTAGAAAGGGAACAGTGAAGCATTTCTAAATCTAGTTTTGCTTTGATGTCAGCAGACAGTACATACAGTGTGCCTGGGCCATGATGGAATTTTAAACTAAATTACATGCTAATGTTCTTTCTTTGCTTAAACTTGCAGACTCACCTGATTTGATCTTAGCCTTTAACCAGGTCTTTAGACATTCCTGATGGACAAATCGAAGAGTCCCACCACACCCGCACGGTTCCAGCAGCGGATTGGTTAAGGACCCCCCAGCGATCTGACATATCCGGCACTGATCTCCCTCCTCTTCAGAGTCTTCTGCTAGGAGACTGGAGATACAGCAGAGGTTCCATAATTCAAAAACAGTGGTCTGGAGGAATGACCTTCAATAGGGCATGCTTGTAATGTATTTGAAAAGTGAAATTTATGGAGTGGGGTTGGGGAGAAGAACGCAAAAGGATTCCTTCTAAATTCCCTCTCACATGGTGGGTGAGACGGTCCTACTAGACCAGGCTTCCTCAAACTCAGCCATCCAGATGTTTTGAGACTACAATTCCCATCATCCCTGACCACTGGCCCTGCTAGCTAGGGATCATGGGAGTTGTAGGCCAAAAACATCTGGAGGGCCGAGGTTGAGGAAGCCTGTACTAGACATACACTCAGTTCAATGAATATGCATAACTGAGGCAAGGGTGGGTGTTCCCCTATTGCTAGATGCCACACCAATTAAGGAATATCAGAGCAACACTTCCAAGGCTGTCTCTAACGTGAGTTCCTTCCTGTCTCTAACGTGAGTTCCTTCCTATCATTGCCCTGTCCCACCTCTGATCTGCCATGCAGGTAGCTCTTTATGTTTGTGGTCTATTGCAATTTAGATTGAAATGTAACCTGCTAGAAAAGCTTAGTACGATACTGTAGGAGTAATATACCTGCCAACAAGCAATTCTATGATTCTATGTAGGCCGGAAGATTACAAACATCCACATGTGTTTTTTCCCTCTCTTACCTATGTTAGACCACTGAGAGACATACATAATCAGATGATTTGGAAAGGCAGTTCAGGTGCTGGACTGTGATTCTCAGTGCCTGCTGTGGCTGCAGAGGCCCGTAACTTGTAACTGCTATCTCCTGCGTTGTTTGTGCTGTGCTGGCAGCACCAAAGTGACCTCATCCAGGGGTTCTGGGCTAACCAGATGACAAGACTGATGTGGCCCAAAAGAAAGCTAGTAATTGGCACCAGCTTAGCTGGTGATTCTCTAGCGGTTCGAAATCAACCCTGGAGGCCTACTCCATTCAGTGCTGAATGATAAAGTCCCACAGAACCTGGGTCCCAAATATCTAAAATAGTTCCTCCTCCTGTATTAATCTGCTCGGTTATTATGACCAGCAAGAGAGGCTTTTCTTACAATTCCACCACAAAGTGAGGTAAGGGCAACAGTGGCATGTGAGAGTGCCTTCTTGGTAGTGGCCCCCTGGCTGTGGGTGTAAGAGGTGCATCCTGTTCTGACAATTTAGTCCTTTAATCAGCAGCTAAAGATGGACTTCTTCAATTGGGCATTTGGGGAAGGATGGGGCTGCAGGGGCTGTGCTGTTGGAAACTTGTCGGCTCCTTTTGTTAAATGCTGTTTTAACTAAGATTTTAAATGTTTTATATTTTGATGTTATATTGTTTTATCTATGTAGGTGCCCTGCCCTTGGACTATTGGTGAATGACATTATATAAATGCTGAAAATAAATAAACAGAAATAAACATTATCTCATTCCACAGTTTCCTGAGTTGAACTCTAGCACCAAGTACAGGTTTTTAAGTGCCTCAAAATAGCTTCAGACCAGGCAAAGGACTTCTGTGGCAAATCCCCCTCCTAGTGACGTATCTTAAGACTGAAAAAGTACATTTGTCATGACTGCCCCTCCAATTATATACTGCTCACCTCTCTTGCAACTTCTTTAGCTTCTCAGGGTCTGTCTCGGGCTTACTAATCTCCTTCGTACTTGGTGAACTGCAAGTGGTTGTACTGCTCACAAAACTGCTCTGATTTCGCAAATCAGATACTGTCAAGAAAATTGGTACTTGATCAGGGAGAGGGCCAGCCATGTGAAGATGTGCTGTGAAGTTTGCCCGGAAAAGAGATGGATGGGAAGAATCTGTGGATGAGGAGGAGCTGTGGGAATTCAGAAAATTGTCTTCATCATGAGAAGTGGTGCTTGGAGAAAGGCTGCTTAGACCATTGCTTATGCTATCTTCCAGAAGGCTACTATCCTCAAAGGTGCTGATTGTAGGCGATGAAGACTGACAACTTTCAGTAGCTGAAAAGGACTCCCTGATCCTTATAGGAGATAGCTGTCTACGAACAGTGAACCTGGGGCTTCCACTCAGCTCTGTGGTTTGCATAGAAGCTGCAGCAACATCCACATTGCTTGTTGTTTCAGTTCTGTTTATAGGTTGTGCTAAGGATCCTGGGATATTAAATGCGGAACGCATAGGAGGCCTCTGAACTGTTGGCCTAGCTGAACTAACGAGTCCAGTGTAACATCTTTGATTGGCCTCAAAACCTTGTCTTTCTCTACCACAGCCGTTATTCCCTGACCAGTCTTCTGTAGAACTTAAATTGCCAATGGTCTCATTGGCTGCTGCGCTTCTTGGTCTGCTTTCAGCATGTGGGCTTTTGGAATTCTCACCTTCATTTTTGTGGGCCTCTTCCGAAAGGTTGTTTTCTTCAAGAGCATGAGGGTTCCTTTGGTCTCTGGTCTTCCTTTGCCCCGCTGAAGGTTGTTCAGCTGCTGCCTCCACTGCTCCACTGTGTTGCCGTGGCAATCTGTGGGAAAGCTCAGCCCGCCTAACATCACCCCCGACTCCCATATCACAGTTCGGCTGCTCGGCCTGTGCTACGGGCATCCCACTGGCTCTGTTGTTCTGATCAGGAGGAGGAGACTTACTGATATCATAGGAAAGAAACTCTTCTTCTAACTCATTAACGTCTTCAGTGTCATCATTCTCTTCGGCAGAACCTTCCACATTTGCACACAACAATGCGTAAAAATCGTCTTCCCTGGGCCTTACGGGAGTATTTTTAATGGGGGGAAGGTTGGAGTTGCTTGGCTCACTTGATAACAAAGGACCATTAGCTACCTGAACAGCGGAATCCATTACGGTAGTTGGGGGCTGCTGAGCTGCTGTTAGAACATTTCCTTTTTTGAGATCCCTGTCTAGGCTTTTGCTATCTATGTTTAGTTTGGAGGTCTGGATTAAGGTCCTCTTTTCTGGAGACTTCTTCTTAGTCTTGAGAACAGGGCCACTTCTTTGTCCTGTGACATCTTGCGAGTCTGCATTGGGAACAAGAGTTGCTTTCAGAATTTCTTTGCCAAAGCACTTTATTCAGTTTTAGTGATGTCCACACACAAGAACCACTAGTGGCAAATATATTTCCCAGATCCACCTGGGGATTGCATGGCTCCTCCCCTTAATCCCCACACCCCAAACAATTTATTTTAAAAATGGCTATAAAAGTAAAGGTAAAGAGGCCCCTGCCCGTTGGGTCCAGTCGTGCACGACTCTGGGGTTGCGGCGCTCATCTCGCTTTACTGGCTGAGGGAGCCGGCGTACAGCTTCCAGGTCATGTGGCCAGCATGACTAAGCCGCTTCTGGCGAACCAGAGCAGCACACAGAAACGCCGTGCCTATACTGCCCCTTAAATTTATAGATGTGGTACCTGGAAATGGAGTGAGGCTTCCTTTTAGCCTTTTGGCAAATTGGGGCTTTCTGCAAAATGGGAGAGAGGACCTATCTTTTTTTAAAATCTCCCTAATGAAAGAAGTGGAGCGCTCTTCAGAGAAGAAGACTTTTCCAAAGATCTATCCAAACCCTGTAAGGCTTATTGGAAAAAGACACCTGTATGGTTTGTTGTTGTTTTTAGATTCAGCATAGTCCAATGGAACTCACTGTATTGCTTTAAATAAACCATTCTGTGCCTCCTGCAAAATTGTCTGTGTACAGTGTCTCTCTATGGGATACTGTATGTAAGTGGCCCCTTTGGCTATTTCTATCGGCCCATATGGGACCAGCACAAGTGACCGGGCCTGGTGAAATTTTAATTCCTTACCCCTACAGTTATGATTTGTAGGTTCCCACCTAATTTTATTTTGATTTTAAATGTGTTTCGAATTGTATTTTAAACTAATTGTTTGATTTTGTGTTTTTAATGTATTTTATATATTTTGTGTTAGCTGCCCTGAGCCCGGTCTCGGGAAGGGTATAAATAAATATTATTATTATTGTTGATACAAAACAGTGATGCCTTATTCTTATTAGCTCTGATCCAGAATCAGTAGTTTTGGAACTGTACAAAAGGGGGCCAACAAAGAGCCTCAATGGAATGGGGATGGAAGCCTGTTTCACTTGTTTTAGCAGCTAATAGCAGCTGCTTGCCCATTAATCATTGTAAGTATCTGCATGTGTGTGTTTGTGTACACACACACACACACACACACAGCACTGCAGTGAGAACAATCTAAGCCCCATTCCATGGAGAGAATTCTTGTTCTCCTCTCTGCATACATGGTAGATCCCCACTGCATACACGGAGCCTTTCCTTGTCCACAGACGGGCCTTTGTATAACTGACACTCCATGCACACTTTCTGACCAGCTGAGCTGTGATCTCTCAAACCAACTGAACAAAAGGCCAACATCAAGGTGCAGCAGATTTGATATTTAAACCAAACTCTCCTTTGAATTCAATCTAAACAACTTCAGCTTCAACCAGAGGAACTCGCTCACATAATAGTTCCACATATGCCGTGAAACAAAGATGGAGCTCTGGACCAGGGATGACTTCTATAAATAGGAGGCGTAAACTTAATGCAATGTGGAAAAATGTTTCTCACCAGCACTTTTGGTAGTCTTTGCTATTCCGTGTAGCACTGGTGTTTTCCTCCCTCTTCCTTCCACTCTTTTCATATTCTCAGTGTCTGTGTTTTCCAGAAAACTTCTCTGGTTCAATCGCTGTCTTCTTGATAAAATTGGCTTCTGGAAAGCTGATAAACATTGTTTTATGCAATTTTTTTTTTAAAGGAACCTCTGGCTTATGAATTGTGGGTCCATGGAGACTAAGTTGTAAGAGAGCACAATATATGAGACTGCATAACATTTGCACAGGGAGTACATGTCTTAGCTTGCACTTTCTATGTGTAAAACTTCACTTTCTATGAGTGAATTTGTAAGGACTTGAAACTGTTCTCTTAAACCAACTGTGCTTTCTAAATCCTGGGTTTTTATTTCCTCCCTGCATGGTAATGCTAAAACAGAGGGGCAAGGTGGGGGGTGGGGTGGGGAGATACCTGACATGGCATGTAGAAGAATAGGTTATGTTTCATAGCTATTCTTTTTTGCTTCCTCTTCCCCAAGGTGAGAGACTCTTTCTCTAAGGTAAGGAGGTGGAAGGAAACAGAAGGTAGGGTGGGGCAGCGTGTGAACACAGTTGAGAAAAGCTTGTTCGAGACAGGCTGTCTACCTCAGTTGTAGTTACAGGTAGGTAGCCGTGTTGGTCTGCCATAGTCAAAACAAAACAAAAAAATAAAAAAATTCCTTCCAGTAGCACCTTAGAGACCAACTAAGTTTGTTCTTGGTTTGAGCTTTCGTGTGCATGCACACTTCTTCAGATACACTGAAGAAACACCTCAGTTGTGTTCACTCTCTGTAACGCAGTGAAGTTCCACTGCTTCAAATTACCATCCCATCCCTAATCACAATTACACAATGAAATGAAACACTCATGTCAAACAGCACAGCAGTAAAAAATCAATACTATTCAAGCATTAAAACAAATAAACTGATCAATCTAAAAGACCCAGGTGGATTAAAAGACACTAAAAATAAATAAGGTTTGACACCAGGCAATCCTCCCTTGTGAGGGAGTTCTAAAAATCGGACACTGCAATAAAAAAGGTGCCATCTCTAGCAATCACCTACCTAACTTCTGGTAGTGATGATGGGGGAGCAGAGAAGAATCCCTGAGGATGAGCATAATACTGTACTTAGGCAAGTTCATGTGGCAGAAGGCCATGGGTCTCAAACTGTTTGGGGCAGAGATTTGCGCTTGGAAATCCGCTGGGAGGTAGCATACATAAATTTACAACTCCTGGTTCCCAGTTAGCAATCCAACCACCGTGTTTTGAAGCATTTGTTGTTTCTGAACATTCGCCAGAAACAACGCCCTGCGTAATGTACTGCAGCAGTCCGTATCAGGCGTCCCCAGGGGGTGGTTAGCTGTGCCCCAGTTATCTCTGTGCAGGACAGGTTGCCACCGGCGCAATAGCCTCAGATGGTGAAAGGGGCTTTGCATTTAAGGTTCCGCCAAGTAATCCAAAGACAGATCTAACAGCATCTCCAGACTGCAAACCTCCTCCTTCAGAGGGCGCTTAACCCTGCCTACAGCAGGTTGAACAAAATCTTCCAGGTCAGATGAATCTGTCGGCAAGAGCGCCTCTGTAACATCTGTACTGAGCTGGGTTTGGCTGCCTTATTGGATTTGACTCTTTTGACTCCAATCCTTGCCTGCTCACCTAGAAGCCTTCAAATATCTATGCCCTCTCTAGGACCCCTTGAGCTTGTGAGCAACACTGGCTCCAGCTCCATGCATCCGTTTCTTTCAATGAATAGCTGAGAACTTTCTCCATACACACCTGAAAAATCTTTTTTGGGGCCAGGCCCACTTTTTTCTGTTTTTTTGGAGCATGTGCTTGATTTCTGCTTCGCCTTAACAGATGCTTTGTCAATGGCAGGAAATTTAGCTTCTGCTTTGTTCCCAAGAGCCTTTATAGCAGATTTCAGTTCACATCCAGAAGATTCTTCGGAGGAGGTTTGCTAAGGCGAAAGGTAGTTAATTTATTAACAGAATCTTCTTTACCAATGCAAAAGCTACATCCCAGTAGAAGAAGCCTCTTGTTTAGCCTTCGATGTCTAGGAGCTTATTGTGGCTACTCAGTAGTGAGCAGTACTCTGTACTAGCTATGCCTGAAGATTGTATTTTTTGTGAATTCCAGTGAGATCTGACCAGATCCGCACCGTCTGCACTAAGGTGCAGATCAAAATGTGAGTGGGTGGGTACTGTTTTTGCCTGTTACTGTGGGATGTGTTTTTATATTGTAAACCACACTGATATCCTCAGATGAAGGGCAGTACAGTGGTACCTCTGGATGTGAACGGGATCCATTCTGGAGCCCTGTTCTCATCATGAGCAGTCCGTATCATGAAGCGCCGCGTCTGCGCATGTGTGCGACGCGATCCAGCGCTTCTGTGCATGACGTCATTTGAAGTGTCTGCGCATGCACGAAACGCCGAACCCGGAAGTAACCCGTTCCGGTACTTCCGGGTTCAGCGGGTTCGTAATCTGTGACGAACGCAACACGCAGCGTTCGTAACACGAGATACGACTGTAATATAGCTTTTTAAAAAATGGTAATAATGTTATCCATTGGCATTTGCACTTTCTGAATGTTCTGCTACAGTTCTCAGCTCTAAAGGATAGCAAAATACACATTTAAAAGTGTGTTTTGAGATAAAACAATTTTTAAAAAAACATACTGAAAGTTTATTTCTGTGTGGATTTATTTTATACAGAAACAGGAAATGGATGAATGGAAAGGAACGGAATGGACTTACTGGTAAACAGACATGAAAGTCTCATGCGTTAAGACTGATTTGCCAATCCCTGCTCGACACATGCTAAAAGGCATAGCGTTCTTTAGGATTACTTCAACTAGTCTAGGATTGAAAACTTGGCCTTCAGGCCTTTGGGGATAATCTTCAATTGGACAGCAGGCCTCTGATTAGCCCTTTTCTCTCATTCACATCTCTACTCCTTTTTCTCACTGTAGAGAGAGGTTAATGCCCAGTTATTTAATATGGACTCTCCTGTGACCTGGAAGATTAAACCCTCAATATTTGATGTTCAAATAACCAGGAGATTTTCTTGTTTGGATACACATTTCCTTCTCAGTGAGAGGGAGGAAGAAGTGAAGACCAGGAGAGGGAGTGAATAAATGTACAGTATGTTAAGCCCAAGGAGCACTCACAAGGTGGTGGGGTTATCCAGACAAGCTCAGTAAGGCGTAATTCTGGAGTTTAACCTTAAGAGACCTGTTCATATTTAGACACAGTGGTAAGATTTACATAATAATCTTAGAATTGCACGTATGATATTACTAAAAAGCTAATGCTATTCTAGGCTGCATCAACAGAAATGTAGTGTCCAGGTCAAGGGAAGTAATACTTGGGTGGAGGGAGCTGGGAAAGTGGAGACTGAGAGGAGATATGATAGCTGCCTTCAAATATCTAAAGGTCTGTAATAATAATAATAGTAATGGTAATAGTAATAATAATAATAATAATAATAATAATAATATAATTAATATTATTATTATTTATACCCAGCCACTCTGGGCAGCTTCCAACAAAATATTAAAAATACAATAAAACATCAGACATCAAAAACTTCCCTAAACAGGGCTGCCTTCAGATGTCTTCTAAATGTCAGGTAGTTGTTTATTTCCTTAACATCTGATGGGAGGGCATTCCAAAGGGCAGGTGCCGCTACTCAGAAGGCCCTCTGCCTGGTTCCCTGTAACTTCGCTTCTTGCAGTGAGGGAACCACCAGAAGGCCCTCAGCGCTGGACCTCAATGTTCGGGGTGAACGATGGGGGTGGAGGCACCCCTTTAGGTATACTGGGCTGAGGCCGTTTAGGGCTTTAAAAGTCAGCACCAACACTTTGAAATTGTGCTCGGAAACATATTGGGAGCCAAAGTAGGTCTTTCAAGGAAAGACACATGGAAGATGCAACATGCTTGTTTTCTCCTGCTCTGGAGGGTAGGACCAATGGATTCAAGTTACTGTCAGGAAGAACTTTCTGACTGTAAGAGCCATTTGACAATGCAATGGACTCCCCTTGTGGACTCTCCTTCCTTGGAGGCTTTTAAGCAGAGGTTGGATGGCCACCTGTCATTGATGCTTTGGCTGAGATTGCTGCACTGCAGGGGGTTGGACTAGATGACTCTCGGGGTCCCTTCCAATTCTACAGTTTTATTATAAATCAAAAAAAATTGTATACCACCCTTCAGTATACAGCATAAAAATAGAAGTTAAAAAACAAAATACGTAACAAAAAGCAGACCAAACCAAACCAATAACTTACCTTCCCCAACCCCATCCCACAAACATATTTAAAAGGATAAGGCCTGGTTTTAGAAGAATATTTTCGCCTGGTGCCTATAATGAAGGCCCCAGGAAACCTCCCTGGGGAGAGCATTCCACAAACAGGGTGGCAATGCAGAAAAGGATCGTTGTCACTCTTTGCACCTCTTGTGGAGCAGGCACACAAGAATGCGCCTCAGATGATGATCTCAGGGTCCAGGTAGGTTCATATGGAGATAGGTGATTCTTGAGGTATTGCAGTCCTAAGCAGTTTAAGGCTTAATAGGTGGAAACCAGCACTTTGAATTGGGCCTGGTAGCTAACTGGCAGCCAATGCAGTCGGTCCAGGATCGGTGTAATATGTTCAAACCATCTTGCCCTGGTGAACAACCTGGCTGCCAAATTCTGCTCCAGCTGAAGTTTCTGAACCATTTTCAGAGGCAGACCTACATACAATGCTTTGCAGTAATATAACCTGGAGGTTACCCAGAGTATAAAAGGTAAAGGGACCCCTGACCATTAGGTCCAGTCATGTCCGACTCTGGGGTTGCGGCACTCATCTCGCGTTACTGGCCGAGGGAGCCGGCGTACAGCTTCCGGGTCATGTGGCCAGCATGACAAAGCCGCTTCTGGCGAACCAGAGCAGCGCATGGAAACGCCGTTTACCTGCCCGACGGAGCGGTCCCTATTTATCTACTTGCACTCTGACGTGCTTTCGAACTGCTAGGTGGACAGGAGCTGGGACCGAACAACGGGAGCTCACCCCATCGCAGGGATTCGAACTGCCGACCTTCTGATCAGCAAGTCCTAAGCACAGAGCAGCACATGGAAACGCCGTTTACCTTCCCGACGGAGCAGTCCCTATTTATCTACTTGCACTTTGGCGAACGGAAGCTCACCCCGTCGCAGGGATTCGAACTGCCGACCTTCTGATCAGCAAGTCCTAGGCACAGTGGTTTAAGCCACAGCGCCACCTGGGCCCCCACCCAGAGTATAGGCAACAGTAATTAGGCTATCCCTGTCCAGATAGAGGCACAAAAGATCCACCAGTTGATGGAAAGCACTGTGTGCCGCTGAGGCCAAGGCTACCTGAGCCCCAAGCGACAGCAAAGGATCCAGGAGTACTTGCAAGCTACATACCCACTGCTTCGGAGGGAGTGTAACCCTATCAAGAGGAGGCAACCTCAAATCTATCTAGCCTAGGGAACCAGCCACTAACAGTGCCTCAGTCTTATCTGGATTGATTGAAATGGATCTAAAATATCAGTTTCCTCCAAGATCGGATCTTTCCTCCACTGGCATTCAAGCCAAGATAGTCTTGATTAAGGTTTCACGGTGTGAATAGATTAACTTTTACTCTGCTGCCAGCAGAGGGGTATTAAATTAGGCAAATGTGTAAAATTAGCCTATTTCATTTTCAAAACTGTACAATGAATGCACTGGAAAAATAATGAATGCAGATGTTAAGGAAATAATAAAGGCTTTGCAAAGAGCAGATAAAACATGATTAGATATGTACATTTGTATGCTGGCGTATTGGTTCAGAAGGCAAAGAATAGCTACCGGTAATTAAGTATATACTAGAGTAATTCTCCAGAAAGTAAATGCTTGATGAAAGCATATGAATAATCACCCAGTCCCCAGGATAAATATAAATGTTATACAGTGCATCTTATTTGTCACAGATACTTACATGGGGGGAAATTAGATAATAAATTCCTAGCAGCCGTATTTTTTTCTATTGAGCTCCTTTTCCTGATATGTTCTTTGTTTAACAACCAGATGGGTTGAGGCAGCCCTGAACGCTGGAGTGGCTAGGGGGCATTATCAGATTACTATTCTCTTCTACTTGATTTTTATCTCTGAAGTTTACAAATAGCTACCTGTCTATTAGTGGGGACTCTGGAAATCCATGGCCTTTCATAAGTACGCACAGCAGAGATGGACGATATATTTGTCTGTCTCAGTTCTTGTCTGGCGTGTTGCTCTCGTTTCTTCTCAGACTGCTCTTTAGTCTGTTCTTGTTTTCTCAGGCAAGCCTAAGAAACAAGCACAACTTTGTCTGAAAAGAGGTTTATGTGAGGGACTTAAAACAGTGCCGGATTTACGTATAAGCTAAACAAGCTATAGCTTAGGGCCCCACTTTCTTGGGGGGCCCCCAAAAAAATTTAAAGGGGAAAAAAACTGGATGTACATTTCCAAGATATGAGATAAAAACAAATAAAATAAAACCTACATACAGCAACAGTGTTTTGTGTTGTGTAGGCTCCTATGATGTAAGCCTGCTAGCCTGCTCCTTAAAATATCACTGGTTTGCTCATTTCTATATATAGGGTGCCTACATTCTGCATGTTCGAATGGCTTTAGATACCTACTAGGTCCATAAATTCCCCTATAGCATATATTCAACACAAAAACAGGGACAATTTGTTGTTGACAAAGGACAGCTGGACATATAAAGGGCCCCATTACCTTCAGTAGCTAAGGGCCTCATCAAACCTAAATCCGGCCCTGGACTTAAATGATGGTGCGCCTAGAATCATAGAATCATAGAGTTGGAAGAGACCACAAGGGCCATCCAGTCCAACCCCCTGCCAAGCAGGAAATATGATGAAGTTAGCCTCATCCCTCGTAGCTTTGTGTTTACATTCTTCATGAAAATGGCAGCACAGTGGATAAACGGCCCTACCTGATACTCTGAATCCATCTTGTGCTGCATCTCTCTCAGGTACTGAGCATCACTGATAAACTTCTGTCTTTCTTTTGCTTCGTACATGGCAGTAGTTCAGGAAAACCTACATATAAAACAGACTGTCACAAAGCAGGTGTTGATCTTAGGGCATTCTCTCCCCTTCACAGTCAACACCTGATTACGATGGGATACAAAAACAGCTCCCAGACCAGTAAGCTGATGCTATCCTTTAAACTTTTGGAAGCTAGCCACCAGATTCCTATTTAAACCAGAAAGGAAGCCCAACCTAAAATATAGCAATATTGGTAGGGTGCTTAGTGGTATTTTAAGGCTTAGAGATGGAGGGCAAATCAAAACCCATTTAAAAGAAAAATGTGAGCTTTCAGTCTTTCACAGATGCATGCACACACTAAAGCACAAAGCTGGGAAAGCACAAGCACATTATTTCCTTATCTGAAAATAGTAATCTTGCTTCTGAAAGAAGTTACAAGGTGCATAATAATTACAGGATTCAGGTCAGTTCCAGGAATCAGCTCTGACCTGTAAATCCACAAGCTACAACGAGGCCAAAAGACTCAGTAGACACAACCTACGGCAAAAATATAAATATAAATATTATACACACATACACATACACACACACATTCCAACCCACCCCCTCTTTCTGCTTGATTTTTAAGAAACCCCATGTTTGGGAGAGTGTCTGACCTTAAAAAAAAACAACACTGTTATTTCCTGACCCAGTATTTAGCTGGTTCCCAAAGGGCAGTAAAATCAATTATCTCTAGATCTAAACCTTCATTAATATGTTGATGTCAGGTTAGCAAAGGGCCAAACTTAATTTCCTAAATAAGATTGCAAGTCTAATGGCTGTCTGGGCTAACACTTTAAAGAACAGGGTGAACATGAACTATCAAGATTAGGGGAGGGGAACCTTTTTTCTCTTGAGGGCCACATTCCCATGGGGAGAATCTATCCCTTGCATTCAGGCTGGTGATGGGTGGGGCTGGAGCCAAAAGTGGCCAGGATAGCCCTTTGCTCTCTGTTTCTGCTACCCCTCCACCCGCCTTGTCTCTGCCACTCCCCTTTCCCCTTCTTTGATGCCAACATGAAATGAAGCTCCTAACTCTAGACTGCCCACCAGTGATCAAGATAAAGTGTTTTTAATGTGGCATTTTAAATTGTTGTAATTTGCCTTGCAACCTTAGGGTGAACAGCGGGTAATAAATTAAATTAATAATGATGGTGGTGACTATCAATTTTGCAAGGTAAAATACCTTTAGCAAATACTTATCAAAGATCCCCCAAGGTGATATCCCAGACAACAGAAGGCAGGTAATTTGATCGACTCCATATTCTCTAGGGCATCATTTTGAAAACAGGTAAGGTCGAAAAGGATGCTGCTGTTTGGCTCCAAGCAGAACAAACCTTATTTCTTACAATTAGAGTTTGTTTGTTTTTTTAATATACAGAAAAACAAATTATTATCCATACTGTGACATGGGTAGATGCATAAGTTATACTATTTAATGCAGTGCTTTTTTTCCTTAAAAAAATGTTTAGGGGTACTCTCATTTTCCTACTCATATTGAAATACTGCCCCTCAAAAGGGCCAAACTTAGATTCACAAAATGTTTAGGGATATGCATACCCCCGCCCAGAAAAAGCACTGATTTAATGTATCTATCATGTCACAGCGCAGAAGTATTAAAAGTAACGCAGTTAATATAAAACTACTTCTATTCAATTCTGCCAAATAATTTATACATCTTGTAATTTATCCTCGCAGCAAATGCAATGTGGGCAGAGAGAAAGCAATTCTGATTTTTTTATTTATTAAAACAACGTAGACTGCCTCCCATTTAAGGAACCCTGAAGCAGTTCGCCCAATAAAATTCCAACACTAAAATGTTAAAGATATATAAAAATAAAATAAAAGATTAAAATGCACAATCTATCTAAATAAAACCAGCATCAAACAATAAGCAATGCCAAGGACATGCACAATATGTGTTCTTAGCAGTCTTTAGCATCCTACTCTGGATGCTTCCCGTGTAGCAGTGGGAAGAGGGTATTCCAAAGAGAAGGACTGTATCTGTTGTACCTGTTTCTAAGTCAGGCTAATATACCATTTATAAGAGAGTGAACACAAAATGTCATTTCCTCCTATGGACTTGCCATTTCCTTGCCAAAGACCATGGCTCTGATATCCTTCGAATGGTATCAGCAACTATAACACCACCAACATTGTTCATTACACAACTGTTATGCTGCAATTTTTAGCGATGCCTTTAAGTCTCAATAATACCGCATGAGAACAACATCCAGACACTGGCACCAAGCTAGAGCAAGAATGCTCTCAATTGAATCATCTGTTTACTTAGGAACTTTTTTACAATCTCACAAGCCTTGAATTCCTGGCTTTGGGTAATCTGTGGTGTTTGCAGGGATTCCTGTGGTTCATTGATAGTCTTAGACTTGTTCAGCTTCAGCTCATTTCTACTGCTTCCTGGCAGCTTTTCCCAGCTGGACACTCTTCATTCCCTAGATTTTGTTGGGTTCCTGGACACATTGGGGTTAAAGGCAGCAAATGAGTTGCCCAGGCTGCCTGGATAGCAATTTATCTTGCCACCAAGCATACAGGGATCATGTTGAGCGATTTTTACCAACATATTCAAATCTAAACTGATGGCATAGGGGTAAATCTGTGGGAAAGCCAGAACGACCATAAATTAACTGTGTTCTTAAAGCAATATTCGGATCATGGCCACAGAGGGCAGTTGTCCTAGTTCAGCTACGTATTTGACATGCAATCCTTGTTCACCAGCAACTGAAGGGAGAGTCCTTACCAGAATGTAAAGTTCAACAAACTTTTCTGCAGTCCCAGCTCCCTGATACTTGTCCCTAACAGGGCTTTTTATGTGGTAGCCCCAGATTGTGAAACTCCCAAGTTTTGTTCACCAGGCACCTGCGTTATTATTTTTTAAGGCGCCTTGCAAAATCTACCCTCTTCTCTCTTGCATGGATGGGCAACCAAGAAGTCTCAGTATCAAAACTGGGTCTGAAACCATTCTGAAATAGATCCACATTAATTTTGTTGTTGTTTAGTCGTTTAGTTGTGTCCAACTCTTCGTGACCCCATGGACGAGAGCACGCCAGGCAATCCTGTCTTTCACTGCCTCCCGCAGTTTGGTCAGACTCATGTTGGTAGTTCTGAGAACATTGTGCAACCATCTCGTCCTCTATCGTCCCCTTCTCCTTGTGCCCTCCATCTTTCCCAACATCAGGGTCTTTTCCAGGGAGCCTTCTCTTCTCATGAGGTGGCCAAAGTATTGGAGCCTCAGCTACAGGATCTGTCCTTCCAGTGAGCACTCAGGGCTGATTTCCTTAAGAATGGATAGGTTTGATCTTCTTGCAGTCCATGGGACTCTCAAGAGTCTTCTCCAGCACCATAATTCAAAAGCATCAATTCTTCGGCGATCAACCTTCTTGATGGTCCAGCTCTCACTTCCATACATCACTACTGGGAAAACCATAGCTTTAACTATATGGATTTTTGTCGGCAAGGTGATGTCTCTGCTTTTTAAGATGCTGTCTAGGTTTGTCATTGCTTTTCTCCCAAGAAGCAGGCATCTTTTAATTTTGTGACTGCTGTCACCATCTGCAGTGATCATGCAACCCAAGAAGGTAAAAATCTGTCAGTGCCTCCTTTTCTTCCCCTTCTATTTGCCAGGATGTGATGGGACCAGTGGCCATGATCTTAGTTTTTTTGATGTTGAGCTTCATTTAAAAGTGTATTCGGTTCATCAGCCACCATCAATTTGAATACTATGCCCACCCCCAGGCATATTTGAAATTGTCATATGATTAACTAGGTCAGTAGGGTTTTCTAAAATGTGTTTGCCTCTGTCAAAGAAGGGGAATGACCTCCTCTGACAAAGATGCTCTTTCTACCATGCTAATAAGCCTAGCCAATGTCCAATGACTTACTATTCATTAGCCAACAAGGGCAAGAGTCAAGAGGGCGTATTATGGCTCAGACTTCTTCAAGCACTTGTCTGCCTAAGAAGATAAAAAGCAGACCTTCCTGTATGTTTCCTAATCCCTGCCTTAAGTTTGAACTGACATTTACATAGCTCAGGCTAAGTGACTGGAAGTGCTGAATATACAGCCATACTGTGACAAGGCCTTTGAGACCAAAGAACAAATATCAAATTGCATCCCCCAGTTTCCATAAATGATAGCTGATGAATGCTAAGGTAAACCCATGTCTGATATAATTAACTCTTCATTTTGTAGGTAATAAGAGTGGTTATTTAGTTAATAACAAAAAAAAACATACAGGGATATAGATGTAATGATTTTGATTACTTATTGTTGTTAGATGTACTAATGTAATATAACGTGCTGAAGGTATTATTTCCTAGTTTTTACTGAACTTAATTAACATTAACACATATTTGTAAGGTCTTTGCTTATTTAAAATGAAACACAGTAAAAAATAAAACCCTCTCTGGCATTATTTTGAAATGAAACATTAGCTCATTGGCAAGAAACATTCAGATTGACAAAGAGTTCAGAGCTAAAATAACTGCCATTTCTGAGACTTCTGTGTAGGTAAAGTGATCTTAAGATATTCCTTTATTAATTGAAACTCAAAAGATAAGGTGTTATAAAATGTACTTTTGTGTACACGACCCAGTAAACAAAAATACACGTGAAAGCAGGTTTCTCCACATGGAACTGAAGCAAAAAATTAATAGCACATGTCCAATCCTATGGCTTTACTCCCTGAGTTAACCATGTAGTATCCCATGGGATTCCATATGGTAACCCATGAACAATTGCAGGGCAATCCTATATATGCTACTCATATGTAAGTTCCAGAGTTCAATGATGCTCATTCCCAGGAAAGTAGGTATAATATTGCAACAGTTAGTCACTGTTTCTCGGTGGTGTACAACCTTCTGCTGATCTCATGCTTCTCTAAGTCAGAGCCACAATGCTGTGATACTAAGATAATTTAGAAATAAAAAATGCTTAACCAAAAATATTTCCTCCACTTCAAGCAACTCTGGAAAAGCAAACCATCAATCCATTCTCCTGCACCTTATTTCAGTTCCACACAATAATGGTCATAGTTTGTTAATGGATGCTGGAACCTCTGCAACTCATTAATTGTTCCAGTTTGCTTTTCTGTGCTCCTTAATCCAGTGGTTTTCAACCGTGGCACCCTGTGGTGCCTTGAATGATGGTCATGGGTGCTGAGGGCAACACTGGCCTCTGTACCTCTTATTTTCCCTCCCTCCTCTGATTCCCTATTGTGTCTCTGCCTCCCAAAGGCTTGCACAGCTGCTTGTTGCAGCAGCCCTAGCTACAAGCTTCCCAGGTGAACGGTGCCTCTGGGACTGGCCAGGGGGTGCTTCCCAGGCCCCTGTGGGGCAGAGTGGGGAGGCACCTTTATTTGGGGCAGGGGTGCAGCTCAGAGACCAGGGGCGGCAGCTGCAGCTGCCCAGAGGACTCCCGAGGAGAGGGGAGAAGAGAGGAGGCTGAGGGTTCAAAAAGGGGTGAGGGGCTGCCAGCTCTACAGGCAAGGGTTGACATAAATGGGCTCCTGAGCCCCACAGGGGTGCCAGAGAAAGAATGTAGTTGGTCAAGGGAGCCGTGGACCCAAAATGGTTGAAAACCTCTGCCTTACTCTAAAGCACTCACGCTCAGGATCACTGCAGCTGCTGTTGCCCTCTCATTGCGGCGCTCTACTGTGCAGAATTGGTTCTCTGGAGACAGGTTTGCCACACTATGTACAACAAAAGGAAAGGGAGGAGGGAGAAGGAAAGGGAAACGGAGAGGGGAGGAAAGGGCATGGGAAAAAAATGAAAGAGGATTATAAAAGAGAGAAGGCAGACTAGGCGTTTAAGTCAACCAGATACTATGGTTCTCTGAAGTCTAAACATTCTGTTTCCCTTGGCATTTCCAGTGACTTAACAATATTCTGAGAACTATGACATGTCACAGGTGGAAACAACTCCCCTAACAGATACTTCTGTCCAGAGTTACTAAACTGAGCAGGATGCTCAATAAACACTGCTATAAATAATGCCGTGAGAAAAAGACATACATTTTACATCATAAAAATGTGACTATAACATGCAGGAAAAGCACACCAAAAACTAGATAAAATTCAAGTTTATAAAGTTTGGAAATTAAGAATATTTGGATAGCATATCTTGAGTCCAAGGAATTTAATTATCATGGGTGCCCATTTGGTAAGTCAATGCTGGCTAAATTAATACAAGTTTGTAGATACAGAATAGTTCACCCCTAGTTGCTGTATTGAAAGGTAATTGCCAGAGTTGTCACTAAATTAGTTGCAAAAAAACCACTTTCAGTGAGATAGAAATAACTCAGTAGAAGAAAATGAGATTTTAACAAGAACTTTACTAGTACAGAAAGACATTCTGGCAGCCATGGGTAGCAGAGTTTATGGTACAGTGGAGAGGATTTTGGGTCACTAAACCCAAAGAAGCAGGAGATGCAAGTCTCTCCTTAACCCTGCATACAACTGGGGGGGGGGCAGAGAGGCTCTTGGATAGACTGAGGGATTCTTCTAGAGAGGAGCTTATTGTGGAACCAGCGCTGTTCATGAACACCTAACCCCCTCTCCCCTTTAACCAAGTTTCACCTTTCCCAAGGAAAACTCAGTTTGTTAAAAAGCTGTTGCGAGTTACACTTTTGCAACATCTCTGGGACCCATTTGTGATATGAAATATCCTATGTGGGGAAACCTAGGCATATTAGAAGGAGAACCACTGATTGTGCTCAGATTTTACAAAACAGAGTTGCGGGGAGGAGCAGGGAGAACCTGGGGTAGGGAGGAAGAGGGTGTCCAAGCTGCTTAGAAGATGGGAAGGCAAAAAATAAATAAATGGGAAGGAAAGTCCGTCTGTCACCCCCTCAAATTGGGAAGGGGATCAGGTCTCCCTCACATATATAAAAATGGCTGCGTAAAAAACATTTTATATAATATAGGGGAAATGTGTAATTTGGACCAGAGGCTGCTCCTCAGCAGGGTGTATCTAATGTGTGTGCGTGCGCCTGTGTATTTCTCTCTGTGTATGTATGTGCGGCTGTGTCTGTTTGTATGTGTCTGTCTCTCTGTCTCTCTCTGTGTGTGTGTGTGTGCGTGTGTGCATGCGTGCGTGCGCATCTCCCTGTGTGTGTGTGTGTCTTTTGTGTGTGTGCCTATGTCTGTGTGTCTTTCTCTCCGTGTGTTTGTGTGTGTGTGTGTGTGTGTCTGGGTCTGTGTGCATGCCTGTCTGTGTCCGTCTGTGAGAGAGTGTGTGTGTGTGCCTGTGTGTGTGTGTGTGTGTGTCTGTGTTTGTGTCTCTGTGCGTGTGCATTTGTGTCTGTGTTTTAGTGCCTGAGTGTGTGTGGTGCACCTGCTTGTGCCCACCTGTGCCTGGGTCTTCTTCCCTCTGCAAAAAGTGGGAGCCACCACCAACTTGGCCATGGGGAGAAGAGACATCCCCCTCCCCTCAGCCCCCTCCGCCGAGGAAGAGGTCGGGTTAAAGCCGTGCAGATTTAAGAAGAAGGAAACCCGGGCGCCACCCCCTTCTCCCCGCGAGGGGGGGGCCTTCCCTCCTCGCAGATGGGCGGGGGGGGAGCAGAGTCAGTGTCTCTAATAGACGGGAATGGGGACGAAGGGGCGCTTGGAATTAACGTGGGGGTGTCGGTCGACTCCCCCCACCCCCAACCTCCTGCCGTCCGTCCGTCCCTTCCCCCCCCCCTTTACCTTTCCTTTCCCCCGCTGCCTCCCTCACGCGCGCTCGCGCTCTCCTCCCTCCCAAAGCGCCAGCGGGCAGCGTCTCTCCCGTTTCCCTAGCAACCTCCACGGTTCCGGTTGGGAGGGGCAGGAAGGAGTGCGCGCGCACGAGCCAGCAGGCGCGCTCGCTGACGGTGTCAATACGTGAAAGCAGCACAGAGAGCTAGGAAAAATAAGAGAGCGGAGAATCTGTCTGATAGGACTGCCGAGTCCATTATTCTTATTCTTATTTAGGCCTCCCATGTGAAAACCGCCCTAACTATAATGCTGTTACCATTATGACACGTACCTGGGAAGAAATCCCCGCTGAACTCTGTGGGACATTATTTCTAGACGCGTGTAGGGATACTCTGTAATAAAACAGTGGAATACAGTAATACAAGTTTTTAATTTGGGTGTGATGGGGCAGCGGTGTGTCCGTCTGAAAACAATGTTTATTATTTGTTGGTCTGTGGTAAATTCATATACCGCCCTTCATCTGTGCACAATAGGGCGGTCTAAAGTATAGAAACACAAAAATACATAAACAAACAATAACTCCCGAATCCACCACAGAGAGAGAGAGAGAGAGAGAAATTCAAAGGCCATAGATTGTGTAATTAGCCGAAGGCCGGGGAGAAGAGGGATATTTTTGCCCATCACCTAAAGATATGTAATCAAGACACCAGGTGAGCATCCCTGGGGAGAGCACCCCACAAGCGGGGAGCCATCGCAGAAAAGGCCCCGCTCTTGTGTTGCCACCCTCTGACTCTCGCAGAGGGGGCACAGTGTCTCGGTGTCTTTATTATGTAAACTACTAATCTGTCAACATAATATTGTATTATACTTTGTAATTGTCATTTGCATCCGTCGGTCTTGAGAGACAGTGGAAGGGAGTGCGCTGTTGTAAGAATTTTAAGGTATTTTATTTATATATAATAATAATTGTTATTAATGTACCAAAACAAATAAGGCCACATGTCCGAAAACCAGCACAGGAAGACAGGCCTCACTCCCAACTGACCAAGTATTTCTTTGTCTCAGGAACAAAGGGGGGGTTGCCCCTCCAGCTACTCAGCAGACCTCTGCCTGAGTGATAATCTCTGGCATCCTGATACCTGTGTCAGACAAAAGGGTGTGATTAACTTGGCTGGGAGATAGGGAAATGTAAATATCTTTTGTTTCACCTGATGGGTTTTTGGTGGAGGGCGAGAGGAGACATGGGGGCAGGGTCCAAGATGCTACCAGACCCTCCCAATTTGTGATGTAATTCTAATGTATGGAGGGGTGGTCTTGAGCTGGGGGGGGGGATTTCAAAAGTCTATATAGGAGCTTGCGAACCTTTGTTCGTGGTCTTTTGCTTGCAAAAACACCCTGCTGCAGCAGTAATAAAATAAAGGGCTACCGCCTTGCTTTGGGAGATTCTGTATTGTCTCTATTTTATTCATAAGTGCTCTTGAGAGGAGGGGAGCCCTACTAAGGCTCTCCCCCCGGGTTCATGGACTCCCTTCTGGGGTTGAACCTAATTTTTATAACAGCGCCATCGGAGGTGAAGTCAAACCATTGGAGAGTTACAGAGCCTGCTGCAGCTGCAGAAACCAATACAGGAGAGACGTGTTTTACAGCAGCTGTGGCAGATGAAAGTGTCCGGTTGCGCTGATGCAGATGTAATGTGGCGTTTCTCTCTCTGCGTTCCTCCCAGTTGTCCTGTCTCCCCTGTTCACTGCTGTGGGTACACAACCTGATTGTTTCCAGGCAATGCAGTCGTCTGCAAGGGATTCCCACACAGCAGGGTTGATGTTGCCAGTATTCATGTAACGTTTGTGGAAAACTTTGTAATGCAGAGTGTCCGTATATTATATATACGCTGTTGGCATTGCTGCAGGAATGACACAATCCCTGGCATCCTGGCAGATGGATGCTAGACAAATAGTCATCAACTGTTGATAGTGGACCATTCAAAATTAGATACCACCCCTATCCTAGACAAATAAGTGTGATTGTTTGGCCAAGAGCACCACGAACTTGTAAATATTACTACAGTGGTAACTCTGGATAAGCACACCTCCAGTTGCATATCCTTCGTGATGCGAACGCGGCAAACCCAGAAGTATTTTTCTGGGTTTCCTGCCACGCACATGTGCAGAAGCGGTCCCTCTGGTTGCAGAAACCTTGGGATCCAAGCGGAGCTCCGGAACGGATCCCGTCCGCAACTGGAGGTACCACTGTATTGTCTTACTTGATGGGTGCAAGGTGGAGGTAAGGGAAGGGTAGGGGGCAAGCCCTGGTACTCAGGTTACTGCCACATAACCCTCCCCTAGTGTGATGTAGCTATGATGTAGTTGTGATGTAGTTTTATGGGTGTTACACTGGTAATTTTGGAAACTGATAAAAGTTTGAGCCCTCCCTTGTTCTGGACTTCTTCCTGCTTCTCCCATGTGGTGGGTGGAAGTCCTGTTGCAACAGCCTCGTTGAATAAAGATCAAGCCTACTGGCTGCTGTTTTGCTCCTATATTCTTTGCTAGTGTCTTTGTTTGGTAATCCAAAGTGAGCCCAAGGGTTTTCCTACAACAGTATCCCTCTGTAGTCAAACCGTTGTGTTAGTAGCACCAAAGTGACCTCCTTGGGTGCCAGCCTGGGCAGTGTGTATGCAGGCCCTGGGCTGCCCAGGCAACAAGACCCCACTCTCGGCCTCACCAATGTGGTTCAAAGGACAGCAGAGCAATACATTTGGCACCAGCTTGGCTGCAGGAGTTGCTGGAAGGCGCCATCCAAATGTCAAGGCGCCATCCAAGTGTCTTAGAGACTCCACTCCGGATTTGTGTAGAGTTAAATCTTTAGCCTTTTTTTACTGACAAAGATATCCCTCCAAGGCAGTGGAGGTTTAGGATAAGAGTTTTGGGTGTTAGGGGAGGTGTAGCACCTCTGAAGGGGGACACATCATGCTCCTTTTGCAGTAGTTTGTCCACCTTTGGTCCCTACCCAGCACTCAGCTCTCACCTGTCAGCATATAGGGTTGCCATATTTGAAAAAGTAAAAATCAGGACACCCCGAAAGATACTGAGTTTTTTTTTGAAGGAATGCCGAAAACCCTGATTTTTCAGTTTATTTCCCTAAGATCCAGGACAAAGCACCACCTTTCAGAAATCCCCCCCGGAATTCAATTCTGCCTTTGAAATCCTGATGGCGCTTTGGTCCAAACCACTGAGCTTCTTGGGCTTGCAAATCAGGTCGGCGGTTCGAAACCCCACGACGGGGTGAGCTCCCGTTGCTCTGTCCCAGCTCCTGCCAACCTAGCAGTTTCAAAGCACACCAGTTCAAGTAGATAAATAGGTACCACTGCGGCGGGAAGGTAAACGGCATTTCTGTGTGCCCTGGTTTCCGTCACGGTGTCCCATTGCGCCAGAAGCGGTTTAGTCATGCCGGCCACATGACCTGGAAAGCTGCCTGTGGACAAATGCTGGCTCCCTCAACCTGAAAGCTAGATGAGCGCCACAACCCCATAGTCACCTTTGACTGGACTTAACCGTCCAAGGGTGCTTTACTTTATCTTTACCTTTAATGTATGGCAGCCCTAGCATACAACAGTAGCCAAGCTCCCGAGAAGAGCTTTGACAAATGACTTAATAAGTTGATAAATGACCTTCAGATGACAAATGACAAATAAGTATTAATAAAATAAATAAATATTTAATGGTATTTTTGTGTGTGTGTGTGTGTTTGCTGCAAGTTGCATGAAAGACCTTCAGGTGACAAGTGACTAATAAGCTTAATAAGTAGGCCTAAATAAAAACTTGATGGTATTTTGTGTGTGCGTGTGTGTGTGTGCTGCAAGTCGCACAGAGACTTTGGGAAGATGAGCGACCAGTAAGTTTAATTTGTGCATGCACATGAAAGCTCATACCAATAACAAACTTAGTTGGTCTCTAAGGTGCTACTGGAAGGAATTTTTTTTAAAAAAATAAATAAGTAACTAAAACAAAATATTTGATACTGCTTCTGTTTTCATCCTTTTGAGCTCACGGTGCTCCCCAAAACCCCGTGTTTCTCCATTGCTTTCTATGGGCCCCCAAGCGCAGCGGGGTGGGATATCCTGCTGAATATTGTCTCTCTTTTTTTTTTTTAACTCCCCATTTCGTATTACTCTACAGTTTTTCTATCTCTGTGGCAGTATGCGCCGAGGGGGGCGGGGCTTACTCCGGAGGGTTGGGCCGTGCGTCAGGCAAGAGCGGTGAACCAATCAGAGGGCTGGGCGGAGACAGCGCCGCGGGGGGCGGGGGAAAGAAGAGAGAGCGAGCTGGGAGTGAAGAAGAGAACCTTGGACGGGAAGCGTCGCTTTTTGATTGCTGCTCCAAGGCTTGCAGCGCACACGTTTCCGCAAGTCAGCCGTCGTCATCACCTCTACGCAGGGACCAATGTGCAGCTCAAGTACAGAAACGCCAGCCAAGAATGCAGAAGAACGAATTCATATATCTCACCCGGGATTATTTAGGTGGGAAGGATGGGATGAGAAACCAAACTTCCAAATAACCCCTTTTTTGCTACTCATGCTGGGGAAGGAATTGTTAAAACGGGCTGGAATGCATGGGCGTTGCCCCCTCCCCTACCTCCCCTCCATATCCTTAAAAATTATTGAAAAGCATTAGGTAAAGGTAAAGGGACCCCTGACCATTAGGTCCAGTTGCAGACGACTCTGGGGTTGTGGCGCTCATCTTGCTTTATTGGCTGAGGGAGCTGGCGTACAAATTCCGGGTCATGTGGCCAGCATGACTAAGCCACTTCTGGCCAGCCAGAGCAGCACATAGAAATGCCATTTACCTTCCTGCTGGAGCGCTACCTATTTATCTACTTGCACTTTGACGTGCTTTCGAACTGCTAGGTGGGCAGGAGCTGGGACCGAGCAATGAGAGCTCACCCCGTTGCGGGGATTTAAACCGCCGACCTTCTGATCAGCAAGCCCTAGGCTCGGTGGTTTATCCCACAGCGCCACCCGCATCCCTATTGAAAAGCATTAAAAGCATACAATTAAGGCATAGCTGTCAACTTTTCCCTTTTCTTGCGAGGAATCCTATTCAGAATAAGGGAATTTCCCTTTAAAAAAGGGAAAAGTTGACAGCTATGAATTAAGGTTCTCCCCACCCCATCATACGCCTGTCCCTCCCCTCATTTAAACAACCTTAAAATATCAATGACTTCCCTTCTCTTTCCATGGTTCATTTTGCATATCATAAATCCCTGCATATTTTACATAAGCTAAACCAGCGTTCCATTATTACATCCATCAAAACTTATTTACACTGTTGAATTTATCTTAATGCTGCCAACATTTTCAAGTGTACATAATTCCCCCATATATTCAATAAACATTTTCCAATCTTCTCTAAATGTATGTTCTTGTTCTCTTATTCTATATTGCGCATATTCCATCGTTGTTGTTTTTTTTAAAAAAACCCCAACCCCTGAACAACTTCTGCTCCCCCAACAATAAAAATCCTGGTTACGCCCATGTCGCCACCACCCCCCACCTACAGTGTTGATTGGGTTTGAGAGATAAATGTTGTATCACAGCTACCTTTTCCAAATAAAAGAAACTAGCATACAAATGCAGAAAGTATTAAAATGTCTGTGTTATACAGGTGAATATAATCATACCTGGATGTTTAAAGTGTCCTATTTCCTTAGGAAGTCTCTCTTTGGTATAGGTAATTAGTCTTACTCTTACAGGTCGTTTAGCTGAGGCGTAAAATGTAAAATCCCACCAAATTGCAATAAAAACGCTCTGATGTTTCTTTTCCCTTCATGGCTTGCGGATCATGGGTTATTTTCTTGGCAATTGCTATATTTCATGCATTTCTGTACCACAATTTAGGAGATTGTATCTTTCAGATTTTGGAATGCCAGCTTTTGAGAGATCTAACTGACCAAATTCACATTGATGACACATATAATTCTATGAGGTAAACACAGGACTCAGCTACATGGGCAAAGAAAAAGTGCTTTATATGTGTTGCATATGCATTATAACACTGTGACACCAGATGGCGCTGTAGAGTTCTGTTTTTGCTAACCCGATTTCTCATACAAAGTTTGCAATGCGTTTAACTGAAATGCTTCTTTGATGTGTCTAGATCCAGCCCCAGTGACCCCCAGATCTGTCAAAAAATCACTTGTTCTGCTACCAATTCCCATGGATTAACAATATAATGGAAACATATAAAACAGTTACATGTGTAAAACCAGCTTAAACAACTGGATACATAAAAGTAATTTTTAAAATATATACCCAGGGCAGGCCTGCCAGCCATTAAGTGGGGTGAGGCCACCCCCGCAGGCAGCAGAAGGAACACCTGCCACCTCCACCTGTGGTGTAATCATAAAATTGTAGAGATGGAAGGGACCACAACGGTCATCTATTCCAACCCCCTGCAATGGAGGAATCTTTCACCCAATGTGGCGCTCAAACCCATGGCCCTGAGATTAAGAGTCTCGTGGTCTACTGACCGAGTTAGGAAAGTGGTGTGGCAAGAGCTTGCTGGAAACCCCCAAATCAATACTGATGCCACAAGATCTTACCCCAAATCGGTACTGATGCCAGTACCACTTCTCTGACTTCCCATTTTGCCTCACGTGGTGAGATGGGACACACCACCACTGTGTGTATTTTAAAACAACAGCGTGTACATGAAATGAATTCGAACCCCAGTACAGATGTCAACCGTAGAACAGGTTCGATTTTTTGAGGGGGGGAATGGCTCCAAATGCCAACTTCCAAGCTATCCAAAACAGTGTCAAACGACTGTTGATATATGCGTGATGTAGCGAGAAACAAAACATTCACAAATCCTGTATCCGTTCCTGATAATAAACAATATACCGTGACAGAGTGCGGGGGGCGGGGGCAGAGAGAAACCTGAAAAACCAATTTATATATTTATTGCCCTGTTTATTCCTCAAGATAAGTAGCAGAATGCAAATGGTGATTCTGTGCACCAGTTCTGTTCAATGCCATGTAATGTGTGAAATGGATAGAGAGGAAGTTGGCATGTTGCAGTGTTTGTGATGTGGATTATTGCTTACAAATAGAAAAATGTAGACTCTTTGGGAGCTTGGTGACTTTGGTATTATTCTCATCTGGACCTGTGCAATGCATCAATTCAATTGGTTCAGAACAGGGGTTGGGAACCACAGGCCAAATGTGACCCTCCTCGGGAGTCTTCCCAGGCCACAACATGCATTGGTGCTGCTCCAGAACCCTCCTCAGGTGTGGCATTTGTAACTGAAATGGGATAACACCACTTTGGTTTTTTTGTGTGTGTTTGTGTAACCCTCTCTGGCTTCTGCGTGTCTGGAATGTTGCCTAACACAAAGGTGAGGGCCACATCCATGGTCCCACTCACTTTTTTCTCTTGCCCTGACCGCCACGGGCATGCAGCCCTCAGACTGAAAAGGGTCCTTCTATATTGCGTTTAAATTTCAGGGGTCAGCAAACTTTTTCAGCAGGGGGCTGGTCCACTGTCCCTCAGACCTTGTGGGGGCCGGACTATATTTGGGGGGGGGGAAATGAACGAATTCCTATGCCCCACAAATAACCCAGAGATGCATTTTAAATAAAAACACACATTCTACTCATGTAAAAACACCAGGCAGGCCCCACAGATAACCCAGAGATGCATTTTAAATAAAAACACACATTCTACTCATGTAAAAACACCAGGCAGGCCCCACAGATAACCCAGAGATGCATTTTAAATAAAAACACATATTCTACTCATGTAAAAACACCAGGCAGGCCCCACAGATAACCCAGAGATGCATTTTAAATAAAAGAACACATTCTGGTCATGTAAAAAGACGCTGATTCCCGGACCATCCGCGGGCCGGATTTAGAAGGCGATTGGGCCGGATCTGGCCCCCGGGCATTAGTTTGCCTACCCATGAATTACTGGTAGTTAGTAGTAGTCGCTCTGGGCTATTTTTGTGCAACCCTGTTTATTGCTGGAACAGGTAGCAGAACGTGGAAACTGTGCAGATTTCATGAGTATGTATGGTTTCCACCTAGCCCTGTGTGACTTGTGAGCTAGGCGTTTTATATTCTTCTTCTTTTTGTGAAAAATAGGTTTTGGCTGGGAATAAGTTAATAACATTTCAAATAATGTACTGATCTCATTGCTTCTATGTGTATCTATCTAGTCTAACATATGCCCCTGCATAATAATCAATTAATTATTTCATTATTGCAGGCCTTTCAGTTCTAAAATATTGTTCTTGGGTATCTCTGACACATCCCACTGTTTTTTGCAACAATTTTATTTATAAAAGGGATGCGCTGGCCTGTTCTCTCTGTTTTGTTTTGTTTTTGTTTTTTTGCACCATCCCTATCCAAAGTGTTTGCTCTCACTTATTCAGTCTCACCATTTGAATTCCTGTAGAACCATTGCTTTTTGAACCAATTTGAATCATGATTTGTTTTTCCAATGTACACAAGGCGAATATCTGCCATTCACATATAGAGCACAGCGTAACTTTATGAAGACATTATGAAATGTTGTCATAGGGTGTATGGTATATTTAAATACCTTAATAATATCTGTTTGGGTGCCTTGATAGGTTTGTGGAATTTAGAAGTTCGTCAGCTTGCTGTGTGAGAAAGCAGCAACTGTAGTCTGTTATATTTCTTCTTTTGTGTAGGTGTTGTTTTAGAACACCTTGCAGCCGTTTAATTGCAAGTTTACAAATGCCTGAAACAAAAGCAGAATTAAAAAAAAAAGTAATAAAAGCAAGTGTTGCGTCTAGAAGACAAGGAGAATGTTGAAGGTCATTTGGATTCAGATAGAATAGTAGGTAATATGGAAATGCAGGTCCCCAAAATTGAATGTGCACAGCTAGTTCAGCAACCCACACTCTTAGCTGGGTGTCCCAGGACACAGACAGGACAAGCATTTGAAACTGACTCTCCTACTTGCTCAGCCTACATTTGGTCCTGCAGTTGTCTTTGTTATCTGTGCAGACCCGCAGCCTGTGCTGCTGTAATGCGTCAGATCCCTGAGACACCACTTTGGAGCATGGATGGGGAATCTGTGATCTTCCATCTCCTATTACCCCTCACCACTGGTCATGCTGGCTGGTACTCATGGTGGGAGTTAGGAATCCAACAATGTCAGGTTTGCTCCTCCTGCGTTAGGGGTTGTTGTTGTTGTTGTTTCATCGTTTAGTTGTGTCCGACTTTTCGTGACCCCATAGACCAGAGCATGCCAGGCACTCCTGTCTTCCACTGCCTCCTGTAGTTTGGTCAAACTCATGTTGGTAGCTTCGAGAACACTGTCCAACCATCTCGTCCTCTGTCGTCCCCTTCTCCTTGTGCCCTCCATCTTTCCCAACATCAGGGTCTTTTCCAGGGAGTCTTCTCTTCTCATGAGATGGCCAAAGTATTGGAGCCTCAGCTTCAGGATCTGTCCTTCCAGTGAGTACTCAGGGCTGAATTCCTTCAGAATGGATAGGTTTGATCTTATTGCAGTCCATGGGACTCTCAAGAGTCTCCTCCAGCACCATAATTCAAAAGCATCAATTCTTCGGTGATCAGCCTTCTTTATGGTCCAGCTCTCACTTCCATACATCATTACTAGGAAAACCATAGCTTTAACTATACGGACCTTTGTCAGCAAGGTGATAATGATGAAGAACAGTTTGGATTTGATATCCCGCTTTATCACTACCCGAAGGGAGTCTCAAAGCGTCTAATATTCTCCTTTCCCTTCCTCCCCGACAACAAACACTCTGTGAGGTGAGTGGGGCTGAAAGACTTCAGAGAAGTGTGACTAGCCCAAGGTCACCCAGCAGCTGCATGTGGAGGAGCGGAGACACGAACCCTGTTCACAGATTATGAGTCTACCACTCTTAACCACTACACCACACTGGCTCTCTGCTTTTTAAGATGCTGTCTAGGTTTTTCATCGCTTTTCTTTTGATTTCGTGACTGCTGTCACCACCTGCATTTAGGGGTACCATGGGAAAAAAATGAGGAGCCATGCTGCATTAGACCAAACAAACATCTACCGTAGTCCAACAGCTGTTCTCTCACAGTGGCAAATGAAATGCGCCTATGAAGTTCACATGCAGAGCATGAATGCGGTAGCTCCCACCCTCTCTGCTGCCATGTTGCTGTCCTCTGGCAACACCCTGAAGATGGACAGACGCAGTGCTTTTTGTCTGGGTCTATTTTTGCTCCTCACCAGGCTTACATCTCATCTTATTACAGGGTTCGTATGAAACTCTCTTTTTCTTTCAAAACCCTCCATCGGCAGCCTGTAATTTAAGCAACGAGAGACCTGGACTTCTCGTCCCTTTCTTTAAACTTTACATCTACTGTGATGGGGAATTTCCGTCCCTTGTAATCAGTTACTTTGACAGAGGCTTTCAATAAGCCCCCAGCCACAGAGTAGAAATAGGCTTGTCCATTTACCAGAACAGATAAAGTCAATGCCAGACAAGGGAAATAATTCCCCCTCGAAAGAATATATGATTTGGGGCAACAATTTTTTTTACTTTTTTTTTTTTTTTTAAAGGGGGAACTATCTCTGGAATTCCATTGTCAAATTCCACATACATGCACATTTTCTAAGATAGTGAAGTAGCAAAAGACTGATAACGCGACCCCCATGCATGTTTACTAGGTAGGAAGATAGTTTTGTTGTGTTCAGTTAAGTTTATTCCCCCAAGCAAGTGTGCCTAAGACTAAAATCCTATGCATGTTACTAGGAGGCAATTCTCATTGCGTCCAGTGGATCTTACCCCTAGGTAAGGGGCGCGATCCTGGACAGCATTTGCGTGAGACTAACTTGGGGGATTTATTTTTGAGTAAGCATCCTTCTGATCGTGCTGACGTTGTAAACCAGGAAGATCTTGCCTCCGTGTCCCCGTTAAGCAGTAATACTGGGATATCAACCTACTCTATTTAAACAGTTGCTGAGACTGGGTTAGCTTCTAGTTATGCATCTCTAGGGATGCTCCCAGATGGGGGCTTAATATGCAAGTGGGTCATTCAGATCTGTTTTTTTATGTGTGTGTGTGTGATTGGAATGTTAGGTTCCTGACATTCCAGGTTTTTTAAATATATTTCTGCATGCCACCCTGAAATATACTCGGAGTCAAGTGTGAATTTCATGCTCTTTATTCAGCTCATAGTAGTGAGGAATGCAGTTCCCCCAAAATGTTTGCTTTATATACACTATTTACACAATGGGCCCCATGTGATTGGCTAATTCCAGGATACTCCTGTATGCCAATCAGGTTGCGGATTCACTTCCACCTGGAGCTGGATTGGGTGGCTCCTGCGGACCAATCAGACTGCTGCAATCTCAATCCTATTGTTCTAGGACCAATCAGGCTGCTGCATTTTGGATCCTATTCAACTCAGTACATAACACACCCCAATCTCTGAACGCTGCGAGACTTCTGGGTCAGGGTCAAGTTTCCTTGGAACAAGGGACAGCAAAGACCTCATATGTGCTGTGTAGAGATCCCTGAGGGAACAACTAATCTGAACCATGTTGTTAAAATTTGGAAAGCCCTCAGCATGTAGGAACTGGTAGTATTAAACATGCTTTTCTCATTTGGGTCACCGAAAACGAAATAGGGAGGTTGTGGTCAGGTGAGGAAAAAAAGCAGAAGCAAAGGAGGAGGAGGAGGGATAGCAGGGAACCACCAAAATGTCGCCACACATGACAAACCTCTCACCCACCCCAAAAAAACTGCACCAAAGAACTTTCACACCAACAGCGACTGTGGATGGATATAACATGTTACTCTTCCTTGTTTGATTTTCCTGGGAATCTGTAAATCCACATTAAATAAAGAAAAGATAAGGGCTGGCATTTTGATGACGACAACATTATGTGGACAAAAAAACAACAACAAGAACTTCCAAGCAGGAGCAGTAATGATTCCACCATAAATTTCTACCTGGAAGAACCCTAGATGTCATGCAGGAATCTTGGGCAACAAGGTTTGGGACTAGCTTGAAACCTTGTATTCTTTTTCAAGCAAAAGGCCACACTTCAAGTTTCTTTGAATGGGCAGAGACCACGGAAGTTCCCCGAGTTCCCTCACGTTTGCAAATTTCTTATGGTGGCTGTTGTTCAGATTCCCATCTTAGACTTGGATTTTATTGATACTGTCTAGAGTCTTATGATGAGTCATGTGAAACTGAAGATGTTGTGATGGCTCGGGGGTCCTGGGTGGAGCTGTAGGATCACACCCTCCTTGTCTTGGAGGATGTGAAAATACTTCATTTGAACAGCTGCCAGCACTCATCACTTTGGACTAATGAGAAATGTATTGCAAAAGATCTGAACAAGCCCCCGCAATATACTTTGCGAACTAAGGAAGATAAAAGCTCTCTTAATACGTAGGGTTGTATATGAATTTATTCTGAAGGATTTGTTGTTGTTTAGTCATTTAGTCGTGTCCGACTCTTCGTGACCCTATGGACCAGAGCACGCCAAGCACTCCTGTCTTCCACTGCCTCCCACAGTTTGGTCAGACTCATGTTGGTAGCTTCGAGAACACGGTCCAACCATCTCGTCCTCTGTTCGTCCCCTTCTCCTTGTGCCCTCCATCTTTCCCCACATCAGGGGTCTTTTCCAGGGAGTCTTCTCTTCTCATGAGGTGGCCAAAGTACTGGAGCCTCAACTTCAGGATCTGTCCTTCCAATGAGCACTCAGGGCTGATTTCCTTCAGAATGGATAGGTTTGATCTTCTTGCAGTCCATGGGACTCTCAAGAGTCTCCTCCAGCACCATAATTCAAAAGCATCAATTATTTGGCGATCAGCCTTCTTTATACTGTAAAACAAAATTATTTACAGAAATCAGAGTTTCAAGGCATTTAAACTATAAAAAATAAAGCATTTAAAAGTATGAGAATACACAATCTTAAATCCTGGTTGTGTTTGTGTCAGGAAGCTTTTAGTTATTGGTTGCAGGAAAAAAGTTTTAGATTCACCCAACTTTACTAGCGAGCGTAGAAATATAGGAAAATAACTTTAAAAATCGCAATACATAAGGAGAAACAAAAATGTGCATATTCAACAAAATTCTATATAAAAATGTATATATTAGGTAAAATCTGAACTAAATGCTGGTGAATTTTCATGATGACCTTTAAAAAATAATAAATGCAAATTGATATAGAAATGTAGAGAACATGTTCACCCTATTCTAATAAAAGAGGGAACGCAGTAATATTTCCCACTAGTTTTTCTGTTAATATAATACTTATTATATTACATTACAGTATTGGCAATTCAATTTCTCATTATAATTTGCCTGGAGATTACATCAATTGACTTCACTTAAAAATAAATAAATTAATATGTATTTTGTCCCATTTGAATGATTAGTTGAATTTGTTGATCATTTGGTATATTGGGGAAATGAATGAATTTGTATTTATGAATAAATAAATTTCTATCTAATACCTTTTGGAATGAATTACTTGGGTTGTTGATCAGTGGGCACCCTGAGGAAATAAATATTAATTTATTTTGCTGTCTTCTTTGATTTTAACACATTTGCAAATTTATTTTAAAGTGTTACTCAGTTCATAATAGGGTTTTTTTGTCATTATGTGTTTTCTTAATTAACAGAGCCTAAAACTACAATTAGCATGTGGGCATCTGGAAGAAGAAGAAGAAGAAGAAGAAGAAGAAGAAGTTGTTAGACGGGGTCCTCAAAGGTTCACGTTAGGGTAAAGTGTTCATAAAAATGCATACTGTAAATGAATGCAAAATAGCATACAAAGTACATTATAGAGGGGTAGATTGCATTTCAAAAATGTGTATGTTATGCAAAATTGCATTCAATTATGTGTTTATTAGGATAAATTCACTCTAAAATGCTGCTGAATTTTCACGAGGACTTGTTTCTTGAAAATTCACAAAATGATGAGGAAATATGGAAAACTGAACCTAAGAAAACTGAACCTAAAAATTGGAGGCGGGGGAGCCTATCTCTGCTTCCAGACAACCTGTTCATCAAGCCTTCATCCTTACCGGTATGTGCTTGCACGAAGTTTGCAGGGAGAATATATGATTCCAATTGTTGCATTGAGTTTTCATTCTGATTTGTTTCACGGGAGATTACCGGTATATAATGTCACACCAAGCAATTGCTATCCCACATTTTCCATCGCATTTTCCTGCCCCTTTCCTTACTGCAAAAGGGCTGCTGGGTTGTTTTTCCCCCCCGGGGGGGGATCCACTTTAATTGTGTGAGAGCTTGTTCAGTCCCACCTGTGATATAGTGACAATCTGGAAGCAGCCCAAATGTAAATGCATATATTTCTCCTAGCCTACTAGATTGACAGGTGAATGCTGTTGAGTTGGAAATTATAAAGCATTTGAGCTTTGTTTATTATTATTATTATTATTATTATTATTATTATTATTATTATTATTATTAGCCTCTTTGCTTTAGGACTCTTCAGGTAGTTGGATAAAACTTACCTCTGGAAATAGGTTAGCTAGAACCCCCCCCCCCAATTAACAACAACAACAACAACAACAACAACAACAACAACAACAACGTTATTACTGGATAAATTAAAACACTGGATGATTGCAGCCTGATGCAAAAGCTTAGCTTCTTAGTATGCCTGGAATTGTTTGTCACTTAGTTTATCACCACAATTTGGGGGCGGGAATGAGACCTTCCATATGCCAGCTATGATGGTTGGGGAGTGTTTTGTTTAAAATAAATAAATAAATAAAAAATAGGGGGGAAAATGGGGAGAAATATATTCTTTAGCAGTGCCTCAAAACTTGGGATCCATTGCTTATGTATGATCACCATGGTAACCAGGAGACTAGAACAGGGGGAAATGCCTTTTATGGCCTATTTCCGTATTGAGCATGGCCAGAACGGGTGCCTGCAGACTCCACGGTTTCTTAGCAACCTGTTCCTTATGCTGCAGTCGCTAGGATACACTGTCCATTGCAAAGCGAGGTGGGGTTTTGGTTTTTTTTGTTGGGTTCCCCCCCCCCATTTTAGCAGAGGCTGACATCATGATCATATGTTCCATTCTGCTTACTTTTGTTTTTTTTTCTCCCCCTTTCCTTCCCCCCTTTCCTTTGCTATGAATAATTAGTATGAAATAAAGCTGTAGAAAAAAAACTGCTGTTCCTCCTTTGTCACTGCTGCTGCTGCTGCTACTCCCCCCCCCCGACCAGGTGCCATCTCCCCCTTGTTGGCAGTTGGCACCATGTAAACCGTGTGTGTGTGTGTGTAAATGACATAGCCCCCTAGTTTTGTGATTATGTAGCCTTGTATATATTTAGAGCAATCTTCCTATAGTGCTATCCAATATACTGTTGAATACAGCATACATATTAAGGGTCCGGCCTTATATGCAATATGCTAGCTGGGGGAAAGCGTTTTAGGATATCGTAGAAGACCTGCTGTGCTGCCAGAACCTCCCATTTGCCTCCACCAGTGGAACTATGCCGGTTCAACCCAAGAGGTGTGCAACTCCATGTCAGTGGAACCAGTGTGGTGTAGTGGTTAAGAGCGGTAGACTCGTAATCTGGTGAACCGGGTTCGCGTCTCCGCCCCTCCACATGCAGCCGCTGGGTGACCTTGGGCTAGTCACACTTCTCTGAAGTCTCTCAGCCCCACTCACCTCACAGAGTGTTTGTTGTGGAGGAGGAAGGGAAAGGAGAATGTTAGCCACTTTGAGACTCCTTCGGGTAGTGATAAAGCGGGATATCAAATCCAAACTCCTCTTCTTCTTCTTCTTCTTCTTCTTCTTCTTCTTCTTCTTCTTCTTCTTCTTCTTCTTCTTCAGTGTATCTGAATAGCCAACACAGAAACAAGGGTGAGAGCAGGGAAGGAACAGATATATTCAAAATCCTAAATTCCCCATGTCCCAACGAAACGGATCTAAGTTAAGGGATTTTCAGAAACCCACGGTGTTTTATGAGTTAATGGGCACCCCAGTTTGTGTGGCAGATATCCCATGGGAGGCGGGACATTCCGCTCTTTAAAAGGAAGGAGCAGCCGTTAGAGAGGTGAGTGGTGACTGGAAGGAGGAGGGCGTGGGGCCAGGATAGTGGCGGGTAGGTTAGGTTAGGTTAGGATACATTGAAGATGTGTATATGATGCTGAAAGAAAGAGTCTACACTGTTATGAAACTAAGCTTATAAACCATTACCGAAACCGTTATGTTCTGAAAGAAATAAAGACTCCTTATTGTTGAGCTAAGAAAATATCGTCGTTCGTTTGGTCCAGCGAACTATGTATGCTCATGAGGAGGTGAACTCAGGGAAAGGTCAAAACTGACCTGCAGTGATAGTTTGTGTCTTGGAGTTCCCTCAGGAGGGGCTAGCGGGCGGAAACCCTGGTATTGCCACAGAGTTGCTAAGAGGGCTTAGCTAACTGATATAGTGAGGGATCTAATGAAAAGAGAGACCCCGAACTGTAGGCAAAGAAGAGTTTAACCCCTGAAGCCCAGAGCAGAGGATATAACCGGCCACGGCCGCTGGACAGGAAAACTCCCGTTACTAAGAGATTCCCAGATTATAAATAAAAGGGGATTGACATCACAGACGGACCTCAGAGGGACAGGTGGGGTGGATTGAAATTTGACCCAGAACACCTGATTAGAAATTCACTTAGTAACAAGGGGAGAATGTGAAGTGGAGGTACGTCGCACCCTCCACCAGTGGAACTATGCCGGTTCAACCCAAGAGGTATGCAACTCCATGTCAGTGTATCTGAATAGCCAACACAGAAACAAGGGTGAGAGCAGGGAAGGAACAGATATATTCAAAATCCTAAATTCCCCATGTCTCTGAAGAGCCCACATCATATACATCATTTATCATCATCATCATCATTAAGGTGGAAGTGGAAAAGGTACCATTGAACTCAGTAGAGGGCACAAACCACCCTCCCCAACTCCTGCCATGAAACCCAGCTTACTACAAGGAGGACATGATTCAGGCTACATCTGTGAACACAGGCGGCACACCAACTCTGGTATCTAGCTCCCTGACAAGAAGGCCACAATTCAAGGGACAGGCTTTGTGGCATGGGCCCATATATCTCTGACCACACACACGTTCAGGTACGGAGCACACACAAAAGAGACCTTTTAGTGGTGGGAACCACATGGAAATGTCGCTTTGCAGAGAAGGAGAGCTCTTTGCACAAACAGCTCGGCCCCAGAACACACACACACAAAGAGCACATCCATCCTCAGAACCCCATAGGTAAAGTACCTCTGAATTCTCCGATTCACGTGCACCCCGTGCACTATGAGAACACACTCCGCCACTGAGTTTATGGCTACTATGACTACAGAGGCGTAGGAAGGTCAGGTGGTACCCGGTGCGGAAAATTTCTTGTCACTCCCCCCTTGATTCCCCCCCCTTTGCAAAAAATATTTTACGTTATTTCATATTTTCTTACAAAGGAATAATAACAAGTAATAATCATAATAAACTTTTATTTATATCCCGCCCTCCCCGGCCGAAGTCGGGCTCAGGGTGGCTAACATCAGATACATAACATTGGTATAAAATCAAACTATAATTAAATTACCTCCTAAAAACATCTCAAAATCAAATTAAAGTCTAATTAGATGACTTTCCACAGGGTTAGGGTTGGGAACAGTAAGTGCTCCACTGAAATGAAATTTCAGCCTTCACGACATAGGAAAACAGCCAAGTAAACAGCTATTTTGGTGGAGGAGGGTCAAGATATTAACCGATATGCATGAAATTTCATATATAGCTATATAATCCCTAGTATAGTAAAATAAGACCTTTGGAGCAGGCATTAAAAAAATATTAATGAACTGCCCTAGTAGGGCAGTAATTGTAAAAAACCTGATTCTCTCCTATTGAGTATTGTAGGTAATGAAATCCCAGTTAAAGTAAGGGAAGTTTTCCTGTATGCTACGGCAGCCGCCCAAATTATAATAGCAAAGAGGTGGAAAGAACAGGAGCCACCTACAATAACAGAGTGGCAAAATAAACTACAAGACTTCGCCGAAATGGCCCAGATGACCAACAGTTTGAGGGGGGATCAAAGCAAAAAAAATTAGATAATTGGGTTGGATATAAAACATACGTCGAAAAGTACACTAAGGGAAGGATAGCCATGACAGCTTTTCAATAGTCTTGGTGATGGAAAAGAAGACGTCGAAGTGAAATGGGGGCACTGGACGAGATGGTAGTGAAATAAAGAGTTCTATAAAGATAAGAAGACAGGTTGATTTACACTCATAAGTAAGAGTGAGTATTATGTTTGGGCTTGACAGGAAGTCAAGAGGGTTGAGTTCTGTTTCTTTTTGTGTTGTTCTATTTTGTTGTGTTTTTGGGTTGATATTGTTTTTCAATTTCGAAGTATGTAGTTTTGCTTTATGTGGGGAAGGGTGGGGGTGAGGGTATCTGATTGATTTTTCTTTTTTCTTTCCATTTTTTGCTTGTCATGTATATATGGATTGATGAAAGGAGATGTTCGGTGAATGCCATCTAAATTAATACAGAAAATTTTATTTATTTATTTATTATTCTATGTAATAATTCAGAAAGGAATGGTACAAAAACCCGACAAATTGATGACAATATTTGACAATGTTTTATTTTCCATTTTTTCTTTTTGGAAAAGTTTTTATTATGACCTGCAGTTGGAATGTTTGTTGTATATTTTTGTTAAACAGCTAATAAATAAACTATTTTGGGGGAAAAAAAGTAGGGCAGTAATTGTTCCTTGATAATTTGTCACCCCCTCCATTATGGAACATGGGGCGGACCGCCCCCTATGCCCCCCCTTGCTACGCCCCTGTATGACTAAGCCAGTCTAAGAGGAGGTGTTCATGGTGAGGTCTGGCACCTCTTTTTATATAATTTTTTTTTAGCACTGCACACCCCTATTTTCATCAGAGAAATGTTAGAGAGTATGTTTTAGTTGGGCCATAAGTCGTATCTCACTTCAGACACATTGCTCTCTACTTTGCTTCCATAGTGTGGAGACACAAATGCAGAAGATTCCCAACTGATAACCTGACATATTTTCATTAACCTCCCCAGTGTTAGAAGGCTTAAGATGTTTCTTGAGCACCTTTGCTATTTTACGACACACTGGGGGAATGCAGCGCACAGCACACACTGGTGGAAGGCAGAGCATGATGGCTTCATTCCTCTTTGATGATGTTCCAGTATCAGTAGCAGAACACTTGTTCTGCTAGTGTCTTCCACCAAGACAGTGAATGTTCATTTGCACCTCAGGTAATATAAAACCAACAACAGGAAAATAGGGATGTTGACACAGATGAACACTTTCCATATTCTCAGTATATGACATTTCTGTGACCATTATTACATCTGTCTCTTCAAGATGAGTAGCCTAGGGCTCTGCCCTTCACAAGATACCTGGGCACTGTTAACAAATTAATACCTGTCAGGTGCACTTTGAGTTGGTGGTGTAATGATTATTCAGTAACACATCCAAGCAAGAGGTTCTGTATCATGTCTTCTGTGCTGCATGCCTGTGTGTGCTGTTAGTTTAACTTGTAAATCAGTAATAATGTATGTTAAGTAAGTGTCTCAATGTCTTCATTATGTAAACCACTCATTTGTCAACATGATATTGTATTATAGCATGCAATGGTCAAGGGATAAACTGTGGGAATGTTCAGGGAGGCAGGAGAGGATATATTGTTTAATAATATCCCTCCTAACTTGCGTTAGCAAGTCCCTTTACTTAGCAGAGTGCATTCCCCTTTTGAACACACCAGTTAGCTTGTTGCAAGCTTGTTTAAGCTTCTCAATATAGGATTCCTGGTAATCCACTTTTCTCCCCCTTAAAAAGAATAGACATGACACGATCTTATGTAAAGTATTATAAAATAAGTTTACTCACATATTCAGTTCACAGATGGATCCCTGAAGGCAGACTTACGTTACAAAGTACAGTGGTACCTCGACTTCGTATTTTTCAACTTTCGATTGACCTCCGGAAGTGAAAAAATGGCTGCCGCTTCCGAATCTTTCGACTTGCGAAGGGAAAGCGGTGGCACGATACTTTGACTTACGAAATTTTGAATGTGGTTTTTTCGACATACGATTTTTTTTGCCGTTTGGAGATGGCGCCTTTGACTTACAAAGATTTTGACTTATGAAGGCACCTTCGGAACGTGTTAACTTCGTAAGTCAAGGTACCACTGTATATACATGTGGAACTACCCCATATGGAAGTTAGTCCCAGTGACTGCAGACAGGCAGTCACTGCTGCTCACTCGTTGAAAGCAAGATGGAGAAGAGGGGAGTGTGGTGCCTGCCTTGCCCCTTTAGATACCTGGGCAGGTAAGTTCACACCCACCTCTAGTCACATGGAGAGGAAGTTTGTCCCAGCTCAGGAGGAAACAGGAAGTTTTCTACTGACTGGAGCAAACATCCCCTTTTATGTTCACTCTAGGAATGTTGTATTTGACTGCTATCTATGTGTCACATCACACACAAACCAGAGAACTGCACATTTATTAACGATTATAACTTGTGATTTTGGTAATGCTTGAACTGAATGTTCAGCTACACTCCCTTTAATGCTTGCGTTCCCATTACAACAGTCATATTACCAATGGTGTTCCTATAGGCATAATTCATACATAACAATGTCCAAGAGGTCTTATTCAAGTGATGCTTTTGAGAATTATTTCTGGACATATCCACCCAGTATTTTCCAGGTATTATGGGGATTCTTAGTCACAGATGATTTATTACATAATTTGTGTTCTGTTGCTTTCCTGTGGTAAGTTGTGCTTTACTCCAAAGTGGCAAGACAGGGGGTAGCAGTTAAGCAATTTGTCTCTCTCTCTCTCTCCCTCCCCCCCCCCCGAGTCTCTGTTAAGAGGAGTGCAGGTAAGGAAAGGAGTTTGACTGGGCTGAGATCTCAGCCTATCAATAGTTTATTTTCGCTTAATTTATTAATTGGCTTATTTACTGTACGTTATCTCAGGTGGACTCTTTCTTTCTTTAAGTTGTCACTTCCCTGCTAAGCTAGTCCACTGATTATACCGAACAATGGCTTCATCTAATGGAACTTTGCTCCCCAATTAAATAGAAGAGAGCAACGCAATCTTTCTGAAGGCGTATCCAGACACAATAACTTGATTAAAAAAAAAAAAATTATTATATTTTCCAATTAAACAAATTAAAACAAATCATAAACATACAAATACACATAAATCCTCGCTCTGCCGAGCTACGACTTCCCTCCATCACGTCAGCAGGTTTTCTAGTCCAATCTAATCACGCAGTTTATTACTTTAATCCTTCCAACAATGTCATAGGGTCATTCCAATCCCGCTAGTGTCTTCAAACTTCCGCAGTTAGATCTCATATAGTCAACGAATTTACTCCAGTCCCTTTGGAATTTTGATTCATCCTGGTTTCGGATCCTGCCAGTCAGTTTTTACAAGTTCTGCATATTCCACCATCTTCGTCTGCCATTCCTCAATCGTTGGTACTTCCTGTAATTTCCACTTTGGGGCAGACACAATAACTTTCAAAGTCCCAGCCTGAGTAAAAACTCACCTGTTATGTCTTCTGAAGGGAAATTTTGACACGTAAATCCAAATTGCCTAACATATTTGTTCTTGCGGCAGTTTTTTGATGTCTGAGAGGAAATAGCGCAGGGAATCTATATCCACCTACCACAGAAACATTAGAATTTTATGAAATTGTGCCAGAGTCCAATGAAATTATTTGTTCTTACAGATATACTACAGGACGACACAAACCAATTGTTTGGGACGCCTCTTAACTAGTATAACTGCTTTTCTTGGTACAGGCAGCGTAAGAGTTTCTTTCAATGCAATCTAACTTTACCTTAAGTTTACTATGTTTTTAAAAAGCCATTTTCCCTTCCCTGTCACAACACTTTGTGACCCCGTGCTCTGGTCAATGGGGTCACGAAGAGTTGGACACGACTAAACAACAACATCACAACACAGTGGGATCCATTCAGAATAGCCATTTTGGGAGAGGATGGTGCATCAACCCTGGAATCCCAGATGCTGTTGACAGATCTGTGTTATTTCCTGAGCTTATCACATGTTGGATCTCTGAAAGCGGTACAGTTCCATGTTTGGAGCTCAACATGACTTGTATACTAAAACAGCATTGTGGTGCAAAGATTAATTCAGCGGTCAGCAACCTTTTTCAGCCGTGGGCCAGTCCACCGTCCCTCAGACCATGTGGTGGGCCGGACTATTTTTTTTGGGGGGGGGGGGAACGGAACGAATTCCTATGCCCCACAAATAACCCAGAGATGCATTTTAAATAAAAGCACACATTCTACTAAGGTAAAAACACGCAGATTCCCGGACTGTCCGTGGGCCGGATTTAGAAGGCGATTGGGCCGGATCCGGTCCATGGGCCTTAGGTTGCCTACCCCTGGATTAATTCCAGCATTTGAATGCAAGTGTGGAACAAGCAGGTGACATTATTAAACATACACCATCCAAAACAACACCATTCAGATTTCAAGGGCAAATTTCCTTCTGTCATTGTTGTCATCCAGAGGGCAACCGATAAAAACTTAATTTCAGCGCGGCAAAAGAATTCCGTAAGATCCGTCAACAGTAAAAAAAGAAAAGTGTTTGATTCTTGGTGGTATATGGGACAATATTTCAAGGCAGGCTGTGTACAGCATGAGGCACTACAGAATGTGTTGTTTCCTGCATGCAGTTTACACAGGGAGTGTCCCTCTTTGCTTAACCAAACAATGTAATTATATAGACTGCACTGTCCTATTCAGGCCTTGGCTTCTACTGCAGGCAAGAAATAAAGATGTGTATCTACAATCTGCTGCAGTCTTTGAAAGGCATGTGGGCACTACTGGTGAAGAAAAATTATGTGCTCTTTTGACATTGTTTTTGTTTTAGTGGAATATACTAGACTAGGTTCATGCTATATATCAGTAGCAAACTTAGTTCTCCAAGGAAGCCTGGGCATAGCCAGTAGGCAGAGGGGCAGCTGCCACCCTAAATCAAGTAAAATAAAAATACTTAAGTAAAAGTAGAAATAATCAGAATATTCAAAATTGAAATGATTGCTGAGGTCACTTGGGTGATGTTTTGGGCATTCTAGCACAACTGAGCAACAGGCTTCTGCAAATGGACCAATCGCGTCAGTAACTTCCTAGTTTTCAAATGACTGAGAGCCAGTGTGCTGTAGTGGTTAAGAGCGGTAGACTCATAATCTGGGGAACCGGGTTCGTGTTTCCACTCCTCCACATGCAGCTGCTGGGTGACCTTGGGCTAGTCACACTTCTTTGAAGTCTCTCAGCCCCACTCACCTCACAGAGTGTTTGTTGTTGGGGGAGGAAGGGAAAGGCGAATGTTAGCCGCTTTGAGACTCCCTTCGGGTAGTGATAAAGCGGGATACCAAATCCAAACTCTTCTTCTGATGGTGATTTTGACAGATTTTTCTCTGTGTTTGGGGTCAAAAGGAAGTAATTTAAAGCAACTGTTGAGACATTTCATTCAGACCCAGACAGAGGATGATGGCATGTAAGTGTCCTGCCCCCCATAACATAAATCCTAGCTACGCCCAAGCAAGGATGGATCCTTATGTAAAAACAAAAACCCACCACAGCACCATCAGTGCACAAAATTATCAATAGATTTGGGTGAACCCAAAGCTTTGCAGAAGTATAAAAATATTTAGCATGCCCCTGGGTGCCCAGGGTGCAGAATGATGGCTGAATGCTGTAGGAGAGAAAGCAAAAAACAAGGGACATGAGAAAGGGAGTGGAATGAAGTATAATGGAAAAGGACACTGTTGTCCAGCTAGAACCCTGAAAGGGAGCACCTCACACCGCAACCTTCTGTTCAAGTCCTACTTACTAAATGTCATTGGTATTACCATAGTTATTGAATTAGGTAGAAACAAATGGAATGACCCAAAGCCAATAAGGTGACAGTTTTAGTGGTCTATTTCCAGCTTAGGAGTTGAAGCAGTGAACTGAGAGGGTTATGCACAGATGTGCCCTTAGAAGATCATGCAACAAAACTGAATTTCCTTGTTCAGAATCTGCTTAAAACAATGGCTTGTAGTAAGTTGTGCTATCTCTAATTGCCTATTTTCATCACATTGGAATTTATCCTTGGATGAGGTAAGTGTTGCAGGGCTGTTGTTGTTGTTGTTGTTGTTGTTTTAAAGTGCCCCTTGCCACTGCCCCAAGTCCTATCGTGTTCAATGGGTCTTACTTCAAGGTAGATCAGCACAGACGTTAATAACTATAGTTTTAATTATTTTTGCAAGTCAATCCATCATTTTTATTGTATATAGTCAAAGGCCTTTACAATGGATGGCAGAGAATAAAAGGAAATTTTCATGTAAAATCATACAGGTAACCTGTAGCACCCACCTACCTATCCAGAGGCATACCTGGGAGGGTCCCTGGAACTCTTTGCATGGAGCTGTATCAGTGCCCCCGCCCTTCACTGAAAAAAAATCGCTTTACCACCATAGCCACATTAGAGATTACACATTTCATGCACCCAAAGTACTTGAAATGTCCCGAACGAGGACAAGGTGGGGAGGGAGGGCGCAGCGTAAGGATTAAGGGTTTGATCTTGCCCCATGACAGCAGAGGCGCATCAGCACACACACACACACACACACACACACACACACGTCACCAAGGGGCTATTTTTTCCGCTCGTGGCCGGGGGACGACTTGGTTTCCCCAGCCCCCAGGTACGCCTCTTTACTCACCCACCCACCTACCCACCCACTCCCCTATTAATGGCAATGCTTCCTTCCCGCTTCCTTTAGGGAGCACCCCCGGTTTGTGAAGACCCACCCTGCTCTATTTCAAGAGAGAGAGAGAGAGAGAGATGGAGACCCTTACTCCTGAAGGGTCAGGGGCGTGCCTTGAGCGGGAGAAACGTGCAATGGAGGCGGGGGGGGGGAGAAAGAGGAAACAAGCGAGCCGCCTCCTCTATCCACCCCCCCCAATCCGCGGCTGGCAGACCGGGAAGGGAGGAAGTCGAGCGGCCACGCCCCCCCCTCACGCGCGCACCCGCGGCGGCCAGCCACCCAGCCAGGGAGGTGCTTCCTAACCCCACCCACCACCTGTGCGCTGGCAATCAGCTGCGGCTCCTGCTGTTGCTGCCGCCGCCCCTCCTTCCCGTGGGGGGAAAACACACGAGAGAGAGAGAGAGAAGGAGGGAGAGTGCGCGCGCACCAGTCACCCCTCGCCGCCGCGCTGCCCGGCCCTGGCAGGCGCGTGGCGCGTGCGCGGCGGCGCATGCGCGCGGGGCAGCCCTGAAGAAGAATAAGGATCAGGAGAAGCGCGAGGCGGTACCACCGCCGCCGACCCCCTCCCCCTTTTCTATCCCAAACCCCGCTGAAAGCGCTTCAGCCGTCGCGCGCGCAGGCAGGCAGGCGGGCGGGCGTGTGGAAGAGGGTGGCGCGCGTGCGCGCACTACCTCCTCCTCCTCACTATCTCGTCATTTGCTTCTCCCTTGATTGGTGAGGTGTGTGTGGTGTTGTAGAGGAGGTGGGGAGGAACCAAAACAAAAGCGGCCGGACTGACTGACTGACTAAGGAGGCGGGCGGTGGGGTGGGGGGTCAGCCGCCATCCCCACCACGGTCCCCGTCAGCAGCATCGCCTCCCCGCCCCCTCCTCGCCTTGGCTTGTATCTTTGTGGAGGGAGGAGGGAGCCGCTCCTCCTCCTCGTCGCTTTCGGGATGTGGTGAGGGAGGCAAGGGAAGGCTCCCCACTCCCTCCGCCCCGCAGCCCCTCCCTCACCCCCCCCACCCCACCCCAGAAAAGAAACCCTCCGGGGAAGGGAAGGAGGTGGAGGACAAGCCGGAGTTGCCGCGCCCCGGAGGCAGCCGGACGCCCCCCTGCCCCACGCACGCCCCCACCCCGACGCCCCTCAGGAGGTGAGTGTGGGATTGGCGAGAGGGGAAAAAGGGGGAGCGGGGTGGGCGGGTGGGCGCTGGATGGGTGTAACCCAGGCGGGGGGAAAGTGGGATTCTGTCACCGTCTCCTCCTCCCCCTCCTCCTCCTCCTCCCAGCTGGCCCTATCGCTCCAAAGCCTCGATGTGGAAGGAGGGGATAGGTCGCCCGCGCCGTCTGAAGGAGTGGTTGCGTGACAGCGGGCGAAGAGCTCCGTGCACACACCACGGGACGAGCGGGCGCGGATGCTGTCTGGGCATCGCTTTTATGTAGATGCCTTCCGTCCCCCCCCTCCCTCCTTCCCGCGCGGGCGGGCGGGCTGGAAGGGCACACCTTCGCGCGCCGGCCCGACACGCATCCGCGTTCGGCTGCCATTAACGATGCTCCTGCTACACGCGTAAAGTTATAGGTGGTATGTTAATAATAATAATACTGTAATACCTTGCTCGTTTGCGGAGGTCACTTGGCGGGCCGGGTTTAGTCGTGGCAGCCGGGTCGCTTGAGGTGAAAAGCACACGCTCTGAACGTACAGCAGCGCGTATTAATTCTTATATCGGGGGCGAAAATGGGGTGGCGTTTTGACTGGGAGGAGGAAGATGAGGATGTTGCTGTTTGGGAGCATGTTTGCGAAGAGGAGGATATCCTGAGCTGCTGATATCCTTTCTCTCCTTCGCCTCCCCGCCATCCCAGTTTGCCGTGGTCTGAGGTCATCTGGTCTTGCACGGTGTATGTGTTTTGTGTTTAGTTAGAAGTACTGTATGTTGTTACAGGCGATCGGGGAGGGGCATGAATCATCCCAGTGACTCAAAAGGGGAAGGGGTTGTGGTATCTTATGGGGCAGTGGAATTTGCTGACAAGTATTAATCTAGTGGGGCAGGAGTTTGTGGTACCTTGCTTTTTGTTTTGGGTGGCAGATGTGAATGTGGGAGCAGTGTGGGGGGGCATCTTCGTTCAGTCTGCATATGTAAGAGTTGGGTCACATCAGCCTGGGTGTGTGTGTGTGTTCAGAGTGGGGGTGATGCCTGCACTGCATCATTACTACGGGTTGTGTGTAGATTGGGGGCAGGGAGCAGAAAAAAATCCCATGATGTACCAGTGTAGGCATGAAGCCCTTTGAACAATGATGTCAGCCATGTATAGAGAACAGAGGGTATATTGACATGAAGAGTATGATAAATGTTTCCGCCATGGGCTGGAAGGTAGAGACATTGAGTCCATATGGGTATTGTAGGGTGAATGGGCATTATAGCATGGTGATACTGAATTGGCAGTCTGTTGTCGAACTGGAGGGGTGGGTCTCTTTAGGACTTGTTGATATCAGGGTGACAGAAGGTGCTTGTTATACAACATACATACTCATAAGCCTGGATGTGGTATAGCAATTACAGTGGTCCCAGTTGGTGTTTGGAGGGTGGGAAAGTCTCTTTTCAGTATTATTGATGAGGTAGCAATTATATTGGGGAAACTAGTAATTACTTTAAGAAATCTGAATTCAAAACTTGGTGGCCAGTATTCGTATTGGAGTCAAATTGTTCACACACAATAACTGAAAGTAGAGACCAGTGTAATATTATTCCCTGTTTCAGTAGGAGCAGCACTAAAACTGTATTAACTGAGGTAATAGGATATATTGGCTTGTTATGGTTGAAGTGAAAAGAGTTGCTGTTTAACATTTATGTACTAAAAGTGCTACTATGGATGTATTTACTATTTAACTTTACAGGAATCTTGGTCAACTACTCTTCCTCAAACAGTGTGACCTATATACAAAAATGAGGACGAATCCTGTTTCCCCCAGAAGTAAATTCCGCTGAAATGATGCCTAGCTTTGATAGCTTTAGCAATTTCCTCCTCAATTTTGTTTTTGTTTGTCTTATTATCAACTTCACATTTTTCTTTTTTCACTTGGAAAATACTTATTCCCCCCCTTTGATACTAGTTTGGTGTAGTGGTTAAGAGCAGCAGACTCGTAATCTGGGGAACCGGGTTCGAGTCTCCACTCCTCCACATGCAGCTGCTGGGTGACCTTGGGCTAGTCACACTTCTTTGAAGTCTCTCAGCCCCACTCACCTCACAGAGTGTTTGTTGTGGGGGAGGAAGGGAAAGGAGAATGTTAGCCGCTTTGAGACTCCTTCGGGTAGTAAAAAGCGGGATATCAAATCCAAACTCTTCTTCTTCTAAGGAGCCAGACAGTTGGGAATAAGCCCCATTGAATTCAGTGGGACTTGCTTCAGAGTAAAGATGCATATCCTTTTGGGCTTGTTTGCCTTTCCTGGTGGTCTGTGGCACTGAGCTTCCATGATAGTGGTTGCTTAATTCTCCAAACTTCAAGAAGGGTTCCCTCCCCCCCTTGTACTGTGTGCCATCTAAAGCTATAAACAAATAACGCAATCGTCTAATTTTGATAGATGGCACTATTTGAAATTATTGTGTTGCATACGTTGTAAGCAAGACTGTTTGGGAGCTCTACTGTCCCTTGGGGGAAATGCTGAGAATTTATCCATTTTCTATGAATATGATGCTGGTGCCTAGGAGATTGAAACATTACTTCCAATTCTGCTTTGGTGGGCTCCACTAGAAAATCTTGTGATGTAGAACTTGTCATTTAATTGGGCTACCATTTGTGGCAGGAGTTAGGGAAATAAAGTATAATTCCTTACTTTCGTATCATTTTAAAAAAATTAAACTTGCATGTCCTTAAAACTGTTGGAATATAAAGGCCTATTAGAAGGAAATGTATTGGACACCATTCTTATTTACTTTCCCCAGAATTTAATTTTACCTTGTGTTTAGCTTGATTTCACTGTCTTGAGAAAGGTGAAGAAAAGTTTAGGTTCTAGTCATACAACTGGCCAATTGCGAGTTGATGACCCACCACCCGCGTGGAATAAATAAAACACACGGACACATGATTTTAGGTTAATGGGAAAAATAAGGCCACAACTTTATTGGTTACGGCGTGTGAGTGGTATTGGCTTAGGCACTGGACAAGAGCGCAACACTTTTGGGTTAACAACCAGTGGGAGGAGCTTGTTGATGCAAATTCAACTGGAAGCTTCCCCTGACGTCACCAGGGGTCATGCCATGGCCCTAGCCACTAGCAGGGCATCGGACAGGATCCACGACCGCCGGATCCCTTTAAAAGGATACCCCTAGGAGGTAGGTGATGGCCACAACCTGACCTCCAACCACAACACATATTACATCACCTAATGAATATTCCAATGCCTAACTGCCAGTACCATAAAGTTGTGACGAGTTGCTACGAGGTAGGCGAAAAAACCAAAAAGGCCGGTGCCAATTTGCCAAATGGATAAAAAACTCCTACAAGGCCCCCTGGGCAACCAAGGCAACCAACCGAAGTCCATAGCAAGGTCAGAAGCATAGCAAGACCTAAAGGGAGGGAGGGAGGGAGATCCGATGCGAGTAGGGGCAGAATGAGGAAGATGGCAGTGCCCAGGCTGGTTGAATGCAGCTAGGCACCGCCCCCCCAGCCAGCCCTATTGACTGGCTATGAGGCTTGTGCAGCAGGAAGGAGGGGCTAAGGCAGGGGGCGGAAAACACCCCCCCTGCCAGCTTGGGAAATGGCTCCTGCTTGCAAATTCTCCCCTCTGGACATAACTGCCAACTTTTTCCTTTTTTTAAGGGAAATTCCCTTATTCCGAATAGGATTCCTCGCAAGAAAAGGGAAAAGTTGACAGCTATGCTCTGGGATGAGGAGAGGTCTTCTGTGCTAGCCAGCCACTGAATTACTTTCATGTCTGTTCCTGTTGGGATACCAATTTTATGTTGGTGGATCCTTGGGTAATGATATAATTTCAGGACTGCGAGCCTTATTTAGCAGTGTTGTTGCTACAAAAACCAGAAGAATCTTTAACTCAAATTTCCCATAGCACTGTACTATAGGAAATGTCTGAGGTTTGTGAAAAATTGTATTTTGAAGTTTAAAAACTGTTTGCTATGCCTTACAGAACATGTACAGAAACATCTCACTGGTTTTCTTTGGTTTGCTGTCTGTCAAATAGTGATTTTTGAAGCTTCAGATTTTCTGGACACTTGTTTGGGTGCAAAGGCAACCATAAGAACAGTTTGGTCTTGAGAGTTTTTTTTTTACAGTCTGTTTCTATATAAACTTTCATTTTGTAAATGGCGCAGTTCCACCCAATTGCATCTTTGTAGAATGTATTGCTAAGGTTTTGAAATTTTAGAAATTAAGCATTTACATATGAGTAGCTTTTATATCTTACTGCAATATTGGACTACAGAATGTGCATATGCTCCTATTCTGAATGTGAATGTTTAGTTCAATGGTACTATTCATGTTGTGTGTCTTGACATATTTAAGGCTTTAGTTCTTCACAGGGAAGGCTTTGTATGAGAACTGATGGGTGGGGAAATTAATCTGTTAGAGTAGTATGCCTTTCAGATTAGCACAAAAAAAGAAGGAAAGCAGATGAATCACGCTTGTTGACATTTCATTTCACTTGTTGTCAGTATTTGCCATTTATTCATGCTAAAAACACATTTTGGAATATCAAAATATGATTTTACATAGGCACTAGAATTAAAGCAAAAACATCAATAATAAGGTCTAACATTATGTTTTAATTTAAGTTATTGTGAAACATGAAAATAAAATTTCATAGGCTTTCTCACAGTCAGTGGATATAGGGGTTGCAACCTTCATTTTCTTTGTTGTGCTTTACAGCATTAGGTTTTGACTTCACTCATTTTTCTTCATATGTGAAGTAGGACAATTACTCCTCTTGGATTTCTGTCCCATCCTGTCTTGGAATAATAGGGTGAGTTACTATTTATTTTGTTAAGGATGAAGGATTCTGATTTGTACTACATTTGGACAAATTTGCAGTATCCAAGGTCTGCCTTCATTCTGTTTGAGTCTTGTGGAGGCATAATGCTCCCAGTTTGCCTAGCACTTGGGAGCAACCTCCCTCCAGCCCCTGGAGTGTGAATTCCTGTCACAACTTAATTATAATTAAGCATCACATTGGCAGAGATGTACACCATGGTCAGGGCTATTCAGCATTCCCACTTAATAAAGATTTCAAACTGTGGTTTGAACCCAGCTCCAAATTATGGTTAAGGAAAAGCCCTAATTATGCAGGTGGTAGAAATTTGCACTCCAGAAAGGAGGGATTGGGAAGGGAGTGCAAGATCTATTCCTGAGCTAACTGGGAGTGTTACACCTGCATTTATTAAACATATTCATCACAATGTATTACCCTCACTTTCCATTAAAAAGTCTCAAGGAAGTTTAAAAAAGTTATGAGAGCAGTGAAAGAGTGAAGCAGTAAACAAAAATTCAGAAAAAGACTTGATGTAACAATTCAGCTGATTTAAGTTTAACCATTTTATGCCAATTGTTCTCTGAGATCTTAGACCCCTTTGCATGTTGTGGCCTCCCCCAAAATACATTTGGTTGGGATTAGAGCTAGGGTGGGGAACCTGATTGTGGCCTTCCAGATGTTGCTGGACAGCTATCACCCATGAACATTGACCCTGCTGGCTGGAGCTGATGAGAGCAATACAGTGGTACCCCGGTTTTCAAACGTCTCTGTTGACGTACATTTCGGTTTTCGAACGCTGTAAACCCAGAAGTAAATGCTTCAGTTTTTGAACATGCCTTGAAGTCAAAATGCCACCTGAGTGCAAGATCCTGTGGCCTAGCTGTCAGCTATTGAGTTTTCGGTTTTTGAACGTTTCATAACTTGAACGGTCTTCCGGAACGGATTGCGTTTGAAAACCGAGGCTACAAATTTCCCACCCTTGGACTGGAGAGTGTTTTTGCAGTGGCTGCCCATGGTTCTGGAACTGCCTCCCATTTCAGGTCTGCTTTACTGTCATGTTGCTCACCTTTACTTTTTAGGAAAGCTTTTGATCCTTAAGTCAGAGGTGGATTTGGGCACAGAGCCTTGGGAGCACCACAGGGGTTATCACAGCTATGATGTAGAATGAAAGGTAAGAGGCATAGGGCATCAAATTTTGGCATTGCACAAGGCGCCGCTGAAATTCGAGGCCTCAAGGTCCGCCACTGCTTAAGTATATAGAGTTCAGGACAGATAAAATAAAGTATTTATTTACACAGTGCATAGTTAAACTGTGGAACTTGTTCCCCCAGGAGGCAGTGATGACCACCAACTTGGATGATTTTAAAAGAGGATTCAACAAAATGGAGGGGAGAGCTATTTATGACTACTAGCCACAATGGCTAAGTGCTGCCACCATGGTTAGAGGCAGCAGTGTTTTTTTAAATGCCAGTTGCCAAGGGCCACAGGTGTAGAGAGTAGTCAAGTGCTTGAATCCTGCTTCCTGCATGCATCTGGTTGGCTGCTGTGAGAATAGGATGCTGGACTAGATGGGCCATTAGCAGCAGCAGGCTCCTCTTATGTTCTTAAGTTCTAATTCTACTATATATTGTTTTAGTAGAAATGGTTTTAGTGGATGCTTTCTATATTCTCAGCACTGTTATACTTTTACACTTGTATTATAATGCTTGGTTTCTCTGTGTTAACCACCTTAGACTTTCCTTGAGGAAAGGAAGGGCAGAATGTTATTTTATTTATTTATTGAGAATATTTCAACTAAAAAATAAAATAGAAATAGAAAGTGAATGATTAAAATGTTACAAATAAAAAGCTGATGGAGCAAAAAGGGTTTTATACTGAGTTGGGAGGCTGGCAAAGAAAGGAACAATACAGGCGTTTCTAGGAAAGCTTAGGTGGGGCAATCAAAACAACACTTCTGTGTTTTAACCAAAGGCAACTCAAATGTTAGTGGAATGCAAAGGAGTGTGTTTCCAGAAGATTATAATCAGCTTGTGGACGTAAAGGTACTGTATTCCCAAAGTTGTTCAGGGCATTTTGAATTGGAACCAAAAGCAGACCAACAGCCACGGAAACTGTTGTAATAAGTGACTCTGGTCAACAGATTGGCCACGACATTCTGGACCTCTGAAACTTTCAAATACTTTTAAAAACGTAAGAGGAACTTGTTGCATCAGGCTGGCAGATCATCTGTTCCAGCATAATGTTCTCACAGTGGCCAACTAGATGCCCGTGGGAAACCTGCAAACAGAACCTGAGCACAAGAGCATTCTCCCCTCCTGCAATTTCCAGCAACTGGTATTTTCAAAGGTAGCTCCACATGGAGCACATTGCAGTAATACACTTGCAATGTAGCCAAGCTGGGTTACTCTGGTAAAATCAGATTTTTCCCAGGAGCAGATACAGCTCATCTACCAGCAAAAAAGGGCAATTTCCAGTGAAAGATACACAGAGTAGGAACCTAAGCAATTTCAATTAGCAGGGCATTCTAGAATTGTAACATAGCCACAGCAAAGGCACTATCTCTTTTGTTCACTTGCCATATCTCCTGAAATGGTATCCAGAACAAGGTCTTTGACATTAATCTTAATTCCTAGGCAGGCTTCTCAAAGAGAGAGGTCTCTAAGGTAACCTGGTCCTAAGCTGTTTAGGGCTTTAAAACGTATAACCAACTCTGCTTGTGCAGCTGTTTTTAAAAATGTTTGAGCAAAACTTTCCATCCCATAACTGCATTTAAAGATGTATTGTAATGTGTCTAGATAATCCTGGAAAATTTGGAGTTGAAACATCTCCCTATGCTTGAGCACGTTGCCCCAAAATAGAATATTAGGTACAGTCAAACCTTGGTTCTTGAACGACTCCGTTTTTGAATGTTCCGGCTCTCGAACACCGAAAACCAAGAAGTAAATGCTCCGGTTTTTGAACATTTTTTGGAACAAATTTGCATATTTCCAAGAGTTTTTTTGTATTCAGATTTTCTTTCCTAAATTGAGATTGTTCACATTATCAATCAGTTGTGAATAACCGAGATGACTAACTTCTATGTCAGTGATTGCCGGAAAATGATACTTTATATGGTATATTGGAAAGTTCTGCCTTTCTTTCACATGGCATAGAACATGGGTGGGGAACTTCTGGCCCACTAGGCTAGGTTCCTAATTTGACTCACAAGTCACAACACTTTTCCTCCAGCCTTGTCCACCTGTCATTTCCCTGATGTGCTGTTACATTAGATATTAACATTAGATATGGAACAGGTAAAGCTGTGGATGCCAAGGAACAATTGCGAGCCTTATAGGACTCTTCCTGCTGTTCCTTTGCATTTGCAATTTGCATTTGGTGCTGTTTAAATTTGATGCTAAATGCAAAGTCTGCTGCATTTGGCCTGGATTGCATCCACTTGGGAGTTCCTGAGTGGATCCAACCAAGCAACACAGCTTGCATTCTGCACCAAATTTAAACAGCAGTGAATACAAGCCATGCTTCAAAGGAACAGTTGGTCAGGAAGGCTCCCAGTTCAGTTCTGTTTCACACTGAATAAAAACCGCACTGCTTTGGGCTTGATCTAATTGGAAGGTCGATAACCCTGTTAAACTGTTAAACATGTGGAGGGTTAATCAGAATTGTATCCAGCCTGCTGTCTGAAGCAGGTTCCTCACTGTGGCATAAAAATAACTTTGCTTGTTTTTGAGATCCCACAGTTCAGTATTTATTTATATGTATATGTATAATAGGTAAAGGTAAAGGGACCCCTGACCATTAGGTCCAGTCACGGACGACTCTGGGGTTGCGGCGCTCATCTCGCTTTATTGACCCGAGGGAGCTGGTGTACAGCTTCCGGGTCATGTGGCCAGCATGACTAAGCCGCTTTTGGCAAACCAGAGCAGTGCACGGAAACACCGTTTACCTTCCCGCTGGAGCAGTACCTATTTATTTACTTGCACTTCGTGCTTTCGAACTGCTAGGTTGGCAGGAGCAGGGACCGAGCAACGGGAGCTCACCCCGTTGTGGGGATTCGAACCACCAACCTTCTGATCAGCAAACCCTAGGCTCTGTGGTTTAACCCACAGCGCCACCAACGTCCTTATATGAGTAATATTTATATTTATTTATATCCCACATAATCTGTTTTGCAAAGAGCAACAGCATCTCTTGTGCTGGAGATCCATCTTAAACAGGAAATCTTCTTAGCTGAGGATCTTGGTTTGCTTAAAGAAACAATGTAGTTTTGAGGACCATCCATTTTCAGATGAATTTAAGGTAAGGCTTTCAAGTTGTCACAGGTTTCTCTGAAAGCAAAAGCAATTTTTTCATCATGCATCCTTTAATAGATGTAATAATTTTATGTAGTTACATGTTTACTGTGCTTAATTAAGCTAATCCACATAGTGGTAGCATAAAATAAGATACTATGATATCTATATCTATATCTCTATACTTTTAATTTTATTAGCTTTTTAAGAAACGTGATATAAGCATAACAATTGGTTCCCCCCCCACCCCCAGAAGACCATACAGTAAATTTTTCCATAAATCTAATTGCATAGTTGGTCGGTGCCAGTCATCAGGGTGTTCATTTGAATACTTTATAAAGTAATGCCACATTTTAGCAAAATCGTCTGTATCAGTTGCATCATTTAGGGCGTGTACTCTTAGTTAGTTTCTCAGATAAAGCAATTGTCCATATTTCCTGTGATACTATTATCTCTTTATTTAAAATATTATTTCACCCTTTTGGCGAGAAGAGCTTCCAAAGCCTCTAAGGAATTCAGCGGTGTGACCATGAATACTTATGGGTACTTTAGCTGGAGAAGATGACCACGTTGTGGATGGATGCTTCCATACAACCTTGACGGAATAACATAGGAGAAACTTGTTAGAAAATCTAAAAAAGGAATGAATATTCTAAAGGCATGGAGGGGTGTTACGTTTACCTGTCCAGTTATATTTTGTTACACATCTATGAAAACAAATAAAATTACTTTTTAAAAAGTAAACACAATTTTAAAATAAATGATGAGACTAAATAAAGATTAAAAACCATAAAGCATTGAAACCAGATCAATAGCAGCACATTAAGTATTATTATAAGTATAGGTAAACAGCATGGAATTGACAGTTTATCTGAAAAAATAGTGAAGATGGCAATAATTGAGCTTTCCTGGGGAGAATTCTTGAAGACAGGATGCCTTTGAAAAGACTCTTCCACCTGCCTAGCCTCAGGCCTCAGCTACATTGGCAAAGAAAAAGCACTTTATATGCGTTGTTTATGTATTATAACACTGTGATACCAGATGGCAGTGTAGAGTTCCATTTTTGCCAACCCGATTTCTCATACAAAGTTTACAACGCATTTAACGAGTATCCAGAGAAAGGCCTCAGAAGAAGGTCTTAATTGCTGGGTAGACTCTTGCTTTACACTGCACCTGAACTAAACAGCATCTCTTGACTGAATTTGGAGAAAGTGTAAATCTTAAAGACAAAGAAACAATTTTAACTTATAATTAGAGTCCATGTACCTGTAATATTCTGCATGGTTGAATTTGCAATGCCAGCTGGAGCATAGGCTCTGTACCCTGGGCAAGAGTTACCGGTAGTAAGTACGTTATAGTTATAGTATAGTATAGAGGCTTGATCATGGACTTGGAGTTAAGTTTCTTGAGTTTATAAATCTGTGGTCTATACCTTTGCAGGCAAATATATTAAAAAGTATTGACTAGCGTGTCTGAATATTTGTGTGTTGTATTGTGGCTTCACTGGTGGATCTGGCAAGCTACTTGCTCAGAAGAAATTGTTACTATTCTGCATTATAACTGCAAGGATGTCATCTTGGTTAATACTTATGTATTTATTTATTTTATTTATTCCACAATATTTAGATATAATTAGATATAATTTGATTTTAATAAAATCTCAAAGCAGTTTAATATTTGTCCACCATCCTTTACTCTCTTCCACCTGATTTCTACATCAGAGATTTCATATAAATCATGTGGGGAATGACAAGTGATTTCTGATAAAGAAATCCAATGCAGGGAAGGAAATAAGAGTGAATAGATAAGAATACATAACTGACAGTTGAATACATAATTTGACAATTTTGGCCATCCTCCCTCAAGAATTTTCTATCTACTTCAACAGTCACTGTTTAAGGGAGTACCCAGAACTATGTTGGTTATAAAAATATGGGTGCAGCATTAATTTTCATAAGTGTGCCCAGTTAATTCTTTAATATTCTGCTGAGTCTGCTTTCTCCTTTCCCTTTTCCCCATCAACATCCCTTTCTAACCTTGATGTAGTATACTCCTGTGACCTACTTCCTTTCCACTCATTAACATTCTTGCTTATCATTGGCCCTTAAACCTGGACTTAAATTAATAGAAACAACAGAGCTCACACCTGAGTACTGGTAATTATTTCTGGTTGACAGAAGATTGTTTTACTCTGTTTATATTCAGAAAATCATGTGTAACTCAGTGGAATAGAAGGCTTTTTTTCAGAAAATGAAGCAAAATGATTTTTTCATTACTCTGGGTCCAATAAAAATAAAAACATAACAAAAAGTAAAATAAAAGCCACATCCATTTAAACTAAGGTTCACAACTTTATTACTAAACTATCTGGGATGGAATGGATGGTAAATTAACATACCGGTACTTCCTTTTTCTTCCTATGTGCATTGCCTGCTGCTTAGGTGAGAACCAGAAAATGCTGTCTGCATTGTTTAGGTCACCCTATCTTGGCACAAAGCATCAATTCAGTCCTAAAATTGAACCTTGCACCTCTCTGCCAGCATCCCTGAAAGGTGTGCCTAGGAGACCATTGACAGCAGCACCAGTCTGCAAGCCTGTGAGTTTGGGGTCAATGAGTCCCAAGGCTTATTCCCTTTCCATGGTGTCTTGGTGACATGTGAGGAATCATTCATTATTTCAAGAAAAGGTGAATTTCATTGTCACTATAGAAATCAGTCAGTAAGTGCTTGTTGCCAGGGATGGGGAATGAAAATCTCCAGTGATGTGTCGTCGTCCCCCCTGGAAAATTCTGAATTAGAAAATGTCCCAGAAAATTAGTTTAACTTACAACAAGAATGGAAAGAAACCATAAAATAGGCAGAAGCATTAAAGCCATAAATAGTACTAAAAGTATTCATCCGCCAGCAATCGGTAACAAGGATATGTAATTTAGCATGCTTATATTACTTTTATTTAGTAGTACTTCAGGGCAGATTTTTGAAAATCCAATTTCTAAATAAATTGTGTCCAAGTCCCTTAAACCTTGACATATGCATTCTTGTACATATTGTAATTTCTATTCTGATTTGAGACGCCATATCATTTATCCTCTACTGTCTATTTTGCCAGGGCACCCAAATTAAAGATTTGTAATCCCTTGTTTATTGGATAAAGTCTTGTATCACTGGACAGGTGGCTAATGTTTTCAAAATTGCTATATCCATAAGAGGTCAAATGATGGACTGTATTACAGGGACTGATTTTTATTTTTTTTGCTCTGTATCTAAACCGGACCAGGTCTTATTACTGTAATTAAGGTATTGATTGATTACTTGTAAACAAAACTAAAAACTTTGAAATAACCAAGCTCGACTAGTTTTTATTTGTAATTGGCATTCATTTGTTGTTGCTAATGAATTTAGGGAACAGATTTTTTGTGTGCAGAAAAATAAAGCAGTGAAGGTTTTTTTAAAAAATAAAAAACCTTCCTGTTCCACATCACTGACTGTAGCTCTTCTCCTGTCCAAAAAACAAAGTCTAAGGAAAGGATTAAGGCTACATTCATTCTGATAGTCTAGTTGTACCTTAACCTCAACTGAAGCTCATAAAGTCTCTGTATGTTGTGTTAAGATACTTGACCAAAACTGGGTGAATGCTGCAACCCAGTTGACCCAGTTGCAGTCAACCTGCTTGTGATGAATGTTCTCCTGGTCTTTGGCATCATCTGCCACTCTGATCTTGACTTCATGCTCCTTATAAGTAAGCATTCACTCTCCCTTCCCATTTTTTTTTTCTTTTGGTGCTGCAGGCAGGGAATAGCCCTCTATCCAGAAGAATATTGTGCAACTCTGTTAGGGGGTAAGCATAGTCATGGCCCACCAATCTGTGGGTCATCCCTGGTTCTTGCAGGATGAAGGCATAATGACCTTCATTCTAGCAGGTTCAATATCCTGTTTCTAGCACGTTGATGATATGGCTACACCCAGCCATACTTGCTCATGTTTCCTACAAGGAAGGCCAAGCTGCTTGCTTAGGGCCTGGAATACCCCCATCCTGCCCTATACAGTGGTACCTCTGGTTACGTACTTAATTCATTCCGGAGGTCCGTTCTTAACCTGAAGCACCACTTTAGCTAATGGGGCCTCCTGCTGCCACTGCGCCGCCAGAGCACGGTTTTTGTTCTTATCCTGAAGCAAAGTTCTTAACTTGAAGCGTTATTTCTGGGTTAGCGGAGTTTGTAACCCGAAGCGTATGTAACCTGAAGTGTATGTAACCCGAGGTACCACTGTAATGTGATCTTGAGAAGAAAGACACAGCATCTATACCTCCTGGAGGTTGGTAGGACCCTTATTATCCACTTAAATCAGGGGAGTCACAACTCCCAAGTCCTCTCAATCCCCCAGATATGTGGAATTAACCTATTTGCACTAGTGCTGTCTTGTAATAATTAATCTTTTGTCTTCATTGGATGACCTAGTTGTTCATTGTTTGCTCATTCAAAATCCTGTTAGAAAGTAACTTAAGTTTCTTTCATATTTCCTTCCTGGCCATCCTTGTATTGGTCTCTGGTTGCCTAGATCAAGCTCTGCTCTATGGGTTGACGTCTGTTTCCCTTTCCTGCTCCAACAGCAGTTGGATTATTATTATTTTTTGCCACTCCTTGTCCTCAATTGAAATTACCGGTAGTTCTGTGTTGGATGAATGCTGTTTTCTGGAGAGCCTTTCTTGGGGGCATGCCTACTGCTGCCATTGATGCCCACTGTCATGAAATACAGTAGACTGGGTCTCTCCATTGTGTGTGTGTCAGAGAGAGGGGGGTTGGGGGAGTTTTTTAAGGTATTCCCCCCCCCCTTTTTGGCACAGCCTGCCATGCTGGTGTATGCACCTGCAGGCTTCACTCCTAGCTGTCACTTGTACTATGTAGTCTAAAGGGAAGAGAGAAAAATGGAGTTTTTACTGTATGCAGTTTCCTTTAAGGTACTGGGGCGGGGCCGGCACCAGCCCAGTCAGCTCACTTTCCCTGGACTGGGAAGAACCAAATATATTCTGGTCCAATCTAACTTCCTCAATAGAACCCCTTCATCCTTAGAACTCTCCTGCTGATGCTGCTTTAGAAAACAGTTTCCTCTTTGTAGGACTTCTCAGCCATTGCTCTCCTGCTGTGATGGAGGGGAGTCCTGAGCACTCTCCAGTCTTTCCACCACTGCCCTGCCAAACTTCTTTTCAGTCATGCTGGACTGCAAAGCCTGCCAGTGCCAGAAAAGCAGCAAAAACGGTGTGATCTTGTTTCTGAAATTTCACCTAGAACAGGGTGGTGGATGGACACGGTAAAGCAGTTCTTTTGGTGGCTCATCACAGCACTCTTGCCACTGTCGGCTTGATCTGCCTCTGCCTCTCATTCCTTTCCAAGGAGTGGAGGTAAAGTTGCTGCTCCTCCCAAATAGAATTCAGCATTTTTATTTTAAAACGAGAAATTATTTTGAAGTGAGAGTTTTGACACATACATTTGACACACATATTCCTGTATCACTACACTCGATTGTATGGAAGTGTTTAGAAAAGATACACTTGGGAGTATAATGTTTCAGTGTAAATGTGTAATATACATAACATTTTTATAGAAGTCGAATTATCGCTGGATTAAGCATAGAAATGATGACTGTTGAAATGCTTACTTCTAGAGTATTTCCTTGATTTTTGCACAAGTTGTTTCAGACAAGCTTCTTGATTAGTATTTGCGTTCATAGTATGATTACTTTTGTGCAGTGTTGACTTTTTTCAGCTGTCCTATTTATGTAGTGATGATATATTTCCTCTTCCCCTTGAGTTGCATTCACATAATTGGTGCCATGTTGTTTATCTCCTAAACTATGTTACCTATTTCTGCAGTCTACAACAATATAGCTATGTAAGCAGTCTGAAAGGTGGTGTTATTGTCATGGCAAAGGTGCCAATTTGTAGTAGCTTCAAAGTGGGTAAATTAGTAATTGCCATACTAGTTTGTTGAAATGATACCTTAGTGTGTGACAGTGGCCACACCCCAGGAATGGCTTCGACTCACCAGCTAAACCAGGCAAAGGTAGCCGATTGGTCTCAAACCCTCAGTGAGTTAGAGACTTCCCCTGCATGTGAAGACAGGCTCCAGTGAATTGAGAGGATGAGACCAATAGCAGGTCCAACAGTTAAGGAGGTGGTTTCTACATGATCTGTAGGGGGAAGTGAGGGACAAATTAGGCCCATCAACCTGGTAAGGCATCCCATTTTAGAGAAGGAAAACTTAGTTCCTAAACCCGCTGCCTTTCGGGATATCTTTGGGATAAGAAAAGACTAAGGAGTAAACTCTACACAAATCCAGATTGGAGTCCCTAAGACAGTTGGATGGCGTCTTGTATGCCTCCTTCCAGCAACTCCTGCAGCCAGGCTGGTGCCAAATGTATTGCTTTGCTTTCCTTTGGACCATATCAGTGAGGTTGAGAGCAGGATCTTGTCATTTGGGCAGCCCAGGACCTCCATAGACAGTGCCAAGGCTTGTGCCCTAGGAGGGTTGCTTCAGTACTGCTAACACAGCTGTTTGACTTCACCTCTGGAGGCACACTCTGTTGTTCCTTGGGACAGACTGATGCCAACAACAACAACCTCTTAAACAGCTTAGCTTGAATCACTTATACTCTATCCCGAAAAGTGTTTACCCATGATGTAGTTATCAAAACTGACGGGGAAAAATAAACTCTATTGATTTATGTTAAATCCAGACAGAGTAGACTTCCTGTGTGTTAGATTAAATTGTCAGTTGACTTGTAGTATAGATATTGTATATTCTGGCGTATAAGACTACTTTTTAATCCAGGAAAATCTTCTCAAAAGTTGGGGTCGTCTTATACGCCGGGTGGAGAATCTGCGGTCGAGTATATCTCAAACTCTATATTTTAACTGGAAAAGTTGGGGGTCATCTTATACGCCCAGTCGTCTTATACGCCGGAAAATACAGTAATAATTTGCAGGTGGGCCTTGGGTTGCTTTGACATGCTGAAATACTACTTGGATTTCTTCCGGGGAAACACTGAGATGACTCAAGTCCACAAGCTAACCATGGTTTGTCGTCATGTCGGAAACAACAGTATGCAGCTTAGTATGTCTTTCAAACCAGGATCTGAAACCTGGCAAAGCAAGCACTCAAACTAAAGGGACACTTTCAATGTTGCCTAACAAAATGCCGTCATTTTAATATACAGTAGCTTTAGTATATTAGTAAATACATATTACATTTATGCAATTTTAGAAGAACACTTCAATCTCCCAGGACATTCTATACAAGATCCCAAAGTAGCTGTCTTATTAAAAAGGAATTTCAGAAATAGACTGGAAAGAGAAGTTGTTGAATTGCAACTCATTACCAAACTTAAAACCATGGAGAGACCTGGTCTGAATAGAGACATTGGATTCTTATTATACTTGGCAAAGCTATTTTTAACCTTCTCATCCCTTGCTTTTTCCTGAAAGACCAATTGCAGCCGTTAACATTCATCAACAGGTTTACCACAGCTTTCAGCCTATCTCCCATTCCCACCACTCTTCTGAGTCATACCCCTCCCCACCCTCTCACTATATATAAGGGTCTGGTGACTTCTGTTTCAGTGTATCTGAAGAAGTGTGCATGCACACGAAAGCTCATACCAAGAACAAACTTAGTTGGTCTCTAAGGTGCTACTGGAAGGATTTTTTTTATTTTTTATTTTGTTTAGAAGAGATTATCACTGTGAATCTTACGAAGTTACTATAGATTCTGAAACAGGGGTTGGAAAGAAAATAGATTATTTGCCAGGAAGCAATACATTATATCTATTTCTCATTTGAGTTGGCTCTGCTGTCCCCTTTGCCATCTTGTCTTATAAAAAAATAAATTTTTATGTTTGGTGGTGATGAGAATATGTCCATTGGATAGAACCCTAGGGATTTTATTATTTATTTATTTATTTATTTATTTTCCTCAATAAAAATGATAGGAAACCTTAGCCTGGTAATGGATGGTAGAGGGATATATGTGTGTCCCAATGGTTTTTATTTTAATCTTGCACTGATACAGGACTGGATTTAAGTCTAATACTCAGATATACTTCTGAAACTGTTTGATGTAACCTATTGAAATATCCAGTTGTGATTCCGGCACAACAAACTGAACACAGCTTCTACAGTTCATATCTATTCAGTGTAAATGCATCTCAGAAGTAGGTAAAACTAATACTAGATTTAGATTTATCCATCTTTGGTAACCTCTGGTCTTGTCTAGTTGAAGGTTGGAGGATGGATGGCTGTGTTCTATGGAAGGATCGTACTGTGCAATGATATCATTCACATGCTGGAGTGTGTAAAAGGGTTTGGAAAAGCTCTCCAGGGTCCAGGTGGGTTGGGTCATCCTGTTCACCATTGCCCTCCTCTTCCGTGCTTTCAGAGCTGGAACTTGATCTCACCAGTTCCTCCAGGTCTTCCAGACTCAAAGCCTGTTGCCCCTCAGTCAGTTCCCCCTCCTCTTCCTGGATGAAGTCAATAAAGCCATCACCACCAACTTGCCTCACCATCTTCATAATAGTCTCAACCTCATTGGCAATGCCCGGAAATCCCTTGAAGTCGTGAATGCATTCCTTCCACAGGTTGTGCCAGCATGTTTCAGGTTTCAGGCTTGATTGCATCCACTGCCTGCTTGATGTAGGTGACACAGTCGGCAGTGTTGAAGGACTTTCAGAATACCATGAGGTTGAGATGTAGATTAGCATCCATCATATCGATCAGCGAGGAAAAGGTGAGCCTGGTGTAATGAGACTTGAAGCAGCGAATCAGCCCTTGATCCAAAGGTTGGATGAGTGAGGCTGAATTGGAGGGGAGAAAGGCAACCGTGATGTCGTCATGTGCAAATGGCAGTCCTTGCGGGTGACCAGGAGCATTGTCCACCATCACCAGCACATTGTCCACCATCAGCAGCACTCCAGCCTTTTCTCCTGCAGGTAACGCCTCACCTCCAGAATGAAGCACTTGTGGAACCAGTCCAGAAAGCTGGCAGGCCTTCTTGTTGGATTGCCAGAAGACAGGCAGCAGATTCTTGTTCTTGCCTTTGAGGACATGGCTTTTTTGAGCTGTACACCATGTCCAGCTTGATTGCTATGCTTAGCTACATTGCTTTCTCTGCTTTGTCAATGTAATCTGCTCAGACATCTTCTTCCAGAACAGGCCTGTCTCCTCTGCTCTGAAGACCTGCTCTGGAAGGTATCCTTTCTCCTGCAGCAGCCTCCTTAGCAGCTCTGAGTACGCTTCAGCAGCCTCCTGATCTGTGGTTGCAGCTTCACCAGCTGCCTGTACAGTACTTGCCCAGTTAAGTGAAAAAGCAGATAAATGGAGCCAGACTGGTACCTGGGAATAATCTGCACCAGGATGGACCTAAAAGAGAACATAACAAAACACTACAGTATTTATAATCTAATAGCTTTCAACTAAAACCATGCATCCTTAGTGATCTGTAGCCCGTCCTGAATAATCACACTTCCTTCTCTCATAGGCCTTCAGTACTGTATTAGGTCTGTATTTGCTTACAGACAGTGCCCAGCCTAAAACAGCCATTTGCTATTAGCAACAGGCCATATATCAAGAGACACAAACACAGAAGCCAGCCTTGCAGCAGGCTGAGATATCAACTTTATCCCCATATCTTGCAGGCAACACTATTACAGGGCTTAATAATGTCAGCCCCATCAGTGGCTTATTTGTGTGTTCATCTACTTGCCATCATCTCCCAGCAGTGCCTTTCTGCATTCTATATAGGACAAAACAAACCTATTTCTATGCAAAATAAGAAATAGACCAGCCTAATATTAGAAATAGCAATATGCAGAAACCAATAGGAGAACATTTCATTATACCCGAACACTCTATAACTGATTTTAAGGTGGTCATCCTTGAACAAAGGAACTTAAGAGGGAAATTCTAGTCTGAATTATAAATTATTGGGGAATTAATTTTTGTCACTTGCAGCTTGAATTGAGATTAAGGTTTGTTTGTTTGTTTATTTTAAATCTACATGTGCTTGTTTATTAGCTTACCAATGCCAGGATGTTTGTGTTCTCAGCAATAGTGCTGTGGCAATCGGTCATTGCTTTTAAACAATTGTTGCTGTCTGTTACTTATGCATTTCATTTCTCTTTACCTCACTCTCTTACATTCCACCTCCCCCAGCCATTACTTGGCAATTTAGGAATACAATTCATGCATCTGATAAATAATTATTATTTTAATTTCTATACTGCCTTTCTTCTGAAGTTCACTTGGTGGTTTACAGTATATTAAACAAAAATACACATCATAATAACAAACCAAAACAATGTCTCCTACAGTTTAAAAGGCCATAGATTGTTTAATTAGCCAAAGGCCTGGGAGAAGAGGAAAGTTTTTACCTGACACCTAAAGATAGGTAGCACAGGCACCATGTGAACCTCCCTGGGGAGAGCATTCCGCAAGCGGGGAGCCACTACAGAAAAGGCCAGTTATCGTGTTGCCACCCTCTGGCTCCGTCATGGAAGGCCCTCATGATGATCGCATGGTCTAGGTTGATTGATATGGGTAGAGGCAATTCATGAGGTATTGCGGTCCTGAGCTGTTTATGAAGGGGACTCTAGTCCACAAATGCTTATTTCATAACATTTTTTTCTTATTCTTTAAAATGCCACAGAATTCACTGAGTCTTACTTTAAGCCTGACTTGCATGGATCCAGAAAATCTGTCTAATATAAAATAATGCTTGATTTACCACTCCTTTTTAGAGTACCAGGAAGCAATATTTACAATGGCTGTTAAAAGCTTATTCAGCATAGCCTGAGAAGATTTCACAAACCAGATTGGACAGGGATTGAGTGAACAAGTGTGGAGCCTCAGAATTCCAAGAAACCTGTCCAGATATTTGTGCAACAATAGTTGCACCCCTTCTTAGGACTGCATGAACTATGATATATTATTGGAAGCAGGTATAAGTGATTTAAGCTGCAAAATGTTTAGCAGATTGGTCACAGCGACAGTTGGTGCATGTGATAACAGATATATGTGTATATATATGTATGTATGTATTCACAAATTGACCAATGCTGAACAGAAACAGTTGTGGCAGAGTGTTGCTTTTTTGCTGTCATCACTGCCACATTGTAGGCTCTGTGAGAATATACCAGATTTTACGAATTTCTATGAAGTCTGGTAATTATAAGATCTTCAATAAATTTATCACATGGTTGTCATAAATAGGATAACAAAACTCACCTACCTTTTCTCCACAAATGCACAAATCTCATTCCAACAAATTTTCCTGTATTTTCTATCTATGAATGTCAAGGGCATTGCTTTAGAAGGGCGGTCTGATTTCCCCCCCTCCCTTTAAAGGTGGAAAAGAATGAATACCTTTGCTGACAGTGATTTTGTAGTAACATTAGAAAGCTCTATTTTATATTCTTTTCAAGTCTAGATCAGGTGCAAAGATCTTTCCCTTTACTTGTTTTTTGACCTTATACTTAGAAGATGATATCTGGTTTTGTGACAAATTATATTCTAGCATTAGCTTCTCACGCACCACAGTCTAATAGAGTGTATCTGTTTGTTTTAAAGCACACTTTGAATTATATTGTAAGCATGGACGATTCCACAGATTCTACCAGAAGAGAGTCAGTTACCACCTTACTTTCAAATTTTTTTGAGAAGAGCTTGTATTGCTTGAGGTGCAGTGAATCTGCTTATATATTATTTTTGAAGACTTTAACTGAACCAAAGGCCCAAACTTTTGAATCTGATATATTTTATGACCCGTTTCAACATACATTTATGGTATTCCAAAATACCATAACTCTGGATTCTAATTGAGAGAGTGATTCCTGTTGACAGTGCAGCCTACGTTTCTTAGAGTATTTTCATCCCCACTTGTGACATTGAGATTAGGGACATACTATGTGTACAGGTGACGACTGATTAACACATGTCTGAAAGGTCCGTGATCACATGTGCACACAGCACCGAATCTGTAAGTAACCGAAAATGTCACTAAACACGTCACCAAAAAGGGTGGAATGGGGGCAGGGTGGGGGTAGAATGGGCTCATACTTGCTCTGCCGATGTGCGGGTGTGGGCGGGTGGGTGGGAATGGAATCCCTGCACGAAATGGTCGTTGATTGTATACTTACGATCAAAGTGTGTGTGTGTATGCTTATGTATATATATAAATGAGAATATGAGACACACGTAAAGAAATTTGTAGAAGCATATACGTTCACATCAAAAGTAAACAAGTGGGGGTTGGGGGACACTCATAATGGAAAGAAAGAACATAATATTATCTTGAAAGTTGATGTTCCAAAATATTTTAAGACCATCCTTTGATGAATGCACACCAAATAGGTTTATCAGTCTCTTAATTTTGATAAAAGTGCAGTATCCCATATTCTCCCATACTAGTTACAGGTGGGTAGCCGTGTTGGTCTACCATAGTCGAAACAAAATAGTAGATAAAATAAAATAAACAAAATAGATCTTCTTCAGATATCTGAAGAAGTGTGCATGCACACGAAAGCTCATACCAAGAACAAACTCAGTTGGTCTCTAAGGTGCTAATGGAAAGAATTTTCTATTCTCCCATACTAATCACACTTCAGTGGGGCCACTGTTTCCAGTTTGTAGCTATACATGTTTTCGAAGCCATGAGTAAGTTTACAACTACTTCAAGATCATTGATTGAAGTTTGAAAATGTAGTGGCTAACCTTTTTGGGGCGAGGGCAGCATTGGGGCTGCATGTCAGATGTATGTGTCAAAAGTGTAAAAGTCGGCATTTACATTTTCTTTTAAAGGAAAACTATAACAAGGGAGTAGGTCTTGGAGGGTCATAACATCATAATTGCAGCAGGGGGAATGGTCAGTAAAAGAATTACTATTGTTTTTTAAAATAAAAATTGGGGGGTTTACAAAAAAACAAAAACTCCTTGGTGGGGTTAGGGTTAGGTTAAGTTAAAAAGTAATAATTACATAAGAAGGATAATGGAGAGGAGCCTATCGCTCCTCAACAATCTTTCGGTTTTTCGATATCACAGGATGGGACACATAGAAACACTATAACAACATTTTTATATATATTTAAAACGGCAGGTTTTTTTTGAGTGTGTGTCTGTTACACAGCAAAACAAAAACCTCAAGGGAGGGAGGGATGCTACTTATGGGTTATTTAACCTTGCCTGAATGGGATGAATATCAAGGTTTTTTTTGGGGGGGGGTTGAATTCACAAGGTAAATGGCAGAGGGGGAAAGGTAACACAGACACATACTGTGTTCCCAGTTTGAACACTCAAGGCTTGTAGTTGCTAACCTAAATCTAAAGAGATGGGAGAACCAGTCATGAATTTCTATCATTTAATATAGTTCAGCCTTTAATCAGATATTGGAACGTTAAACTTTTCTTATATTGACTTGGTTTATGATTGGGTCTGTGGGTACTCTGTTGCTCCAGTTTTTGCCATTTGCAAAGTTTATTTTTACTTGCTATGGAGAGGAGTAAGGACTTAAGCAGGGCACCAACTGTGTATTCCCTGCAAAGCTTATTAAGCAAACCCTCTGTATATAACAGTTGCTGGAAATCACAAGTGGGAAGACTGCTGTTGCCCTTAAGTCTTAACTGTGGGATTCCCTTGGGCATCTGGTTTCCACTATGATAGCAATGGACTAGTTGGGTCCTGATCTAGTAGGGCTCTTCCTATGGTCTTCCGTGATGTTGCCTCCATGGTTTTAAACTTACCTTAACTTGTAAAAGAGCTGGAAGAATTAAAGGTGAATCCTGCACATGTTCAACATTATTTGAGTTTTCTGAGTTTGTACGCAGCCCTAGGTACAATCTTGTAGAAATCTTTGTACAGTTCAATATCCTTGGCAAATACTAATAAATAAGGTTGATAATGGGAGTCTTTCAAGGTCTGTGTAAATAAATTCACCCTCCAAGTATCCTGAGCCTGTTCCACTAATACAGCTTGGTGGATCTTTCATACCTGGTCTGTTTCTTATTTATGTAGGTTTGGTGCTCTCAACGGCCTTTGCAAGACATGGCCTCTCTACAATAAAATTCTGGATTCTACATTGTTACCAACATGGGGGCTACTTTGCAAATTTTACCCAATTTGCAGAACCCAATCATGGCAGCATTTTGCCCCAAACTATTAAACAGGTGAGACAGAACAGAATCCTGAAATATGTGCTGACCATGGTTAGTCTCTGGAAGAGAAGAAAAATTATAATAGAAGATTAGCACTTTATTTTATTTACGGGTTTAAGATCTTTTTTGAATGCTTGGTTTCCTACCAAAAGCCAATTCAGATGTTACATTATTAATACAAATAGCAGTTGCAGAGACGCAATAAATCTTGACGTTATTCCTTGCTGCTAATGACCAAAAATTAGTTAATGGATGCCTTTTATTTTTATATTTATACAGCTTTGGGGGCGAGCTGATTAGACCAGAACAGCCATGTTTCGGAACAGTCTCAAGATGCTTCTTACGGGTGGGAAATCAAACCGCAAAAACAGATCAAGTGGTAAGTGAAGGAAGGAGTATTTGAATGCAGCACAATCATCCCAGTCCAGCAAATGAAATTTGCATGTAGAAACTGGCTGCAAGGTGAGGTAGAATTTTGCCATGCCAGTAATGTAGTGATCCCATTCCTTATTCCGTATCCTCATCGAGACTCAATTAGTGGATAGACTGCTCTCCGCATTGCTAAGACGACTCGAGTTGATGCTGATCATGCTCCTGAGACTTCAGTTATTTTGTCACCCCTTAATATAATGATAACAGTATAACTTTCAAGCCAGTTTCATGCCAGATGAGCTGAATAATGCTGAATGAGAAGGGAAGAGGAAATAATTCTGATGATTCATGTGATTGCTGGGCAACCAGAAAAACTTCCTCTATATCTTCTGGCTGCTAATCCTGTAAGGCCACATTAAAAATTCATATTTAAATGGGTGTGGCTTCAATCTTGTGTACCAGCAGTGGGGGTCCTCTGGGCCACAAGTCTAATTAGGCTTGGCAGGGGTCTTAATTTGGACCATGTGACATGTTTACTGCAAACCATCCCCACCTGTACCACACATGACAACATATGTGACATCAGTTATGGGGCAAGCCAAGATGCAAAGGGACAATGGAGAGTCTTACAGTGCACACCTGATTGCTCCTTGGCAAGCGGATCTTGCATTCAGCACCTTTAAAATTTGGTGTCAAATGCAAGTCCGGCTGGGATTGGTTGCACTTTGGAGCTCCTAACTGGAGATCATGAATGCAACCAGTTCCTCTGAAAATCAGAATTTGCACTCAGTTCCAAACTCTTTGCAGTGATCTTCATTTGCAGCTGGTTTTAGCTCAAAGTGGACTGAAAAGAGAGAATTGGGAATCTTTCTTTATTTTTTTGGGAAGTTGGGTCTGTCCTGAAATCATGGGTATGTCAGGCTATTGGTACGAGGCCCCATCCTTCCATCATAATGGCCCATAGTGGTTGGGGGAAACTTGCAACACACTTATTTAGAAGTTGGACACATTGAACTCAGTATGATTTGATTTTGAGTAATATGCATAGGATTGGGCTGCAAATGAACTAAACATTTTGTGAATGAGAGCCATTGTGCTTTGAGTTTCAAATGTTTCTGCTATAATATACAATGTTCCTTTTGATCTGGAGAAAAATGTTTGTTTTATCATATAGTGCACAAAAGATGAATTATCCACAGACGACTTTGCAGGATAATTTCTATTCAAATTCTGGCAAGACTTGATGACTTTATTTTACAAAATGGCAATATGCCTAATGTACAGTGTTTTATTTATTTGCTGTCCAAGTTGTGATCTGGAGTTTCTGGGAAATTTGTTACTGTGATTTTTTTCCTGCTTCATAAAAGTCTTTGATGGGGTTGCAGGACTGCCACTGACTGCAAACCTTGAATCAGTGAGACCTGTTGGTTTGTGGATCCACAACAACAGTGTGTTTTTGCTGGAATATGAATTGCACACTTTGATTTGATATTTAGAAGTCAGATGAACTATTTTCATTATGCAGAGTGAGCTTGAAAATAGGAAGCCACTCTATGTTGGATATTTAATAGACAAAACATAGTTTAAAAAAGCCCTTGTACCTAACCTGCTGGCTGTGTTTTGTATATCATGGTAAGCCATTAGAACACACAAATGGCTCTAATGTCACTCCTTCCTGCTGGTGAGTGGGAGCAACAAACTACTATCATTGGCTTAGCCTTATGTCTGAACTAGGGATCATGGTTTGTTTCACTTAAGCAAATCGTGATCAATTTTATTTATTTTTTAAGGTTCAGCTATGGTGAAACGTATTGTAGCTTCTTTCATTTGGGTTTTATTTGTTTTGATTTTTACAATGAACACATTGACTTTTATCAAATTACAATTCTTTGTGGTGTTTTCCCAAACAAAGCAACTAGCACCAGCAGTCAGGATAAGTGGAAGTATGCTGAAGATCGAAACAAAATAAAAAATAAAAAATTCCTTCCAGTAGCACCTTTGAGACCAACCAAGTTTGTTATTGGTATGAGCTTTCGTGTGCATGCACACTTTTGCTGAAGATGTCAGTATTTGGTGATGTGGTCCTGTAATTCTGGCTGACTATTATTTCAGCTTACTCATTATTCATCACCCTAGTGGAGTTGTTTTCAGCTTTTTCACTCACAGCTTCTTGTTAGTTCTTTTAGGTTCCACGATATAGTAACAAATACTATAACAAAAGAAAAAAAAAGAGAAATTGGTGTGTGTCTGCATGTGTGTGATTATAAAGATACCAAAAGTTTTATACTTTTACTCAAAAAAAGCACTGCTTTAATATGAATTATTAGGTTTTTAACTTGCAGGTTGAATGTGAAGTGATGCACTCCCAATACAAATGAAACCAGAATTCCATTGAATGCTATCTATATCTACAGTAAGGACAGGGTCCTGTAATATTTGAATACGAACCTATTTATTGTTTTTGTGCAAGACCCGGCTTCATCAGATCCATAGAATTATTCTTAAACACAACACTAGGACTATTACAGTTGTACCTTGGTTCTTGAACAGAATCTGTTCCGGAAGTCCGTTCGACTTATGAAAATGTTCAAAAACCAAGGCATGGCTTTTGATTGGCTGCAGGAGTTTCCTGCACTCAATTGGAAGCCGTGAAAGCAGCATCAGATGTTTGGGTTCCAAAGAATGTTTGCAAACCAGAATGCTCACTTCCAGGTTTGCGGCGTTTGAGTCGCAAGGTGTTCAACAACCAAGGTACGATTGTATAGAGTTTAAGGTTTAAGGTATAGAGTTTAAGGTTAATGCTATCCATCTAATGAAGTAAGGTAAAGAAAAAGGGACCCCTGACCGTTAAGTCCAGTCGTGAACGACTCGGGGATTGCGGCACTCATCTTGCTTTACTGGCCGAGGGAGCCAGCGTTTGTCCGCAGACAGCTTCCGGGTCATGTGGCCAGCATGACTAAGCCGCTTCTGGCGAACCAGAGCCGCACACGGAAACACCGTTTACCTTCCCGCCGGAACGGTACCTATTTATCTACTTGCACTTTGACGTGCTTTTGAATTGCTAGGTTGGCAGGAGCAGGGACCGAACAACGGGAGCTCACTCCGTTGCGGGGATTCGAACCGCTGACCTTCCGATCGGTTTAGACCACAGTGCCACCCGCATCCCTGAAGTAGGGGCTTGCAAATGAAAGCTCATGTCAGAAAATGTTTGCTTGTATCTAAGTGCCAAGGAGTCTTTGATGTGTTTTCTATGATAGACTAATTATCTGCAATTTAAATACAGATCAGGTTTCAGGCAGTATTTAAATTAAGTGGTGCATCAAAGTTAGTGCAGTGAATACTTGTGTAAAACCAGCTTGCAGGGACATCTTGTATTCTGTGTGTTTCCCTGGTGAGAACTTGTGGAAAGAGTATGAGGCATGGGTTCAGGTTCCGTCTCAGTCAAAAGTTGACCAGGTAGTTTTGGGCGATTTTTGCCTGTAAAGTGAAACGATACTGACATGCAGGGCAGTTGTATCCTTTTCCATGATCTTTGCTTCTCCAACTCTACTACCATCAGTCACCCTGGGATATGATGTTCTTTCAGCTGTGTTCATTCTTTCTTGCTGCCCCTCTTTACCTGGAAAATGTACATCTCTGACCTGTAATTGGTGCTCCCTTCTCTCGCCTCCTGCCCCTTCAAATCCTTACTTAAATCCAACATTTTATTTGGAAGCCTTTGGTTTAATCTCTTCATCCTCAACCCCAGCTGTTGTTGTTCAGTTGTTCAAACGTGTCCTACTCTTCATGACCCCATGGACCAGAACACGCCAGGCACCCCTATCCTCCACTGCCTCCCGCAGTTTGGCCAAACTCATGCCAGTCGCTTCGAGAACACTGTCCAACCATCTCATCCTCTGTCGTCCCCTTCTCCTTGTGCCCTCCATCTTTCCCAACATCAGGGTCTTTTCCAGGGAGTCTTCTCTTCTCATGAGGTGGCCAAAGTATTGGAGCCTCAACTTCAGGATCTGCCCTTCCAGTGAGCACTCAAGGCTGATTTCTTTAAGGATGGATATGTTTGATCTTCTTGCAGTCCATGGGACTCTCAAGAGTCTCCTCCAGCACCATAATTCAAAAGCATCAATTCTTCGGCGATCAGCCTTCTTCATGGTCCAGCTCTCACTTCCATGCATTACTACTGGGAAAACCATAGCTTTAACTATGCTGTACGGACCTTTGTCGGCAAGGTGATGTCTCTGCTTTTTAAGATGCTGTCTAGGTTTCTCATTGCTTTCCTCCCAAGAAGCAGGCGTCTTTTAATTTCGTGACTGCTGTCACCATCTGCAGTGATCATGGAACCCCAGCTGTAACCAAACTTAAATATTTGAAGCTATATTTACTCTGATTCACTTCCCCCCACTTTGTCTCCTCACTGCCTCCTTTCTGTTATTGTTTCCCAGTGTTGCTTACCAGCCGGGATCTCTTTTTTTGCTGATAGAAATCTTCAATGTACCATGCAGGATAATAAATAATTTTTATTTATTTAGCACCATCAGTGCACACACACAGTGCACACAAGATGACAGATCCCTACCCCAAGAAGCTTACAAGGTCATGCAGGGCTTTGATGATTAAGGTAAGGAGTTTGTCCTAAATCCAGGCTTGGACAGGAACCCAATGTAGAGCAATGAATTAGGTGAATGAATTTGGTGGTGAAGTTCTGGATAGTGGTGAATAATGGAAGAGAAATTGGGTGGCAGATGGAGAGTTGGGGATGGGTTGATTTTTTTGTTTGTTTTATTGTTTGAAGTAGGGAACAATGGAATGCTTGAACATAGGAGGGGAGGAGCCATAAGACTTCAGCAGCCAGGAGTCTGGAGGGGATAAGATCAAGGGAGCATTTAGGTGGGGGTTAGATGAAGACTAGTCAACTTCTCAAATAATAGCACAGAAGAGGGATGTAACCCAAAGCACAAAGGTGGGTCTGCCTCAGTGGCGGAGTAAGGCTCCGCGGTACCCGGGGCGGCAAAGGAAACGCCCCGGGGGCGGGGCGTCGTGACATCACATTGTGACGTCATGACGCTCCGCCCCCAGGGCGGTTCCGGGGGTGCCGGCGCCGCTTCTGCAGCCCTCTTTTAAGCCGAAGAGCTCGCTTTTAAGCTCTCCGGCTCAAAAGGAGGCTGTGGAAGCGGCGATCCGATGACAGAGTGCGCCTGCGCGTGCAGGCGCACTCCGTCGTCGGGCCGTGCGCTGCCGCTCCCAGGGTGACGGAGGGAGCGGCAGCGCGTGGGAATGGTGGGAGGGGCTGCCTCTTGCCCCCCCCACGTGCCGCCGTTCGCTCCGTTGCCCCAGGAGCAGCAGCACCGCACACACCGTGCGCTGCTGCTCCCGGGGGGACGGAGCCAGCGGCAGCGCGTGGGGCTGACAAGCGGCGGCCCCTCCTGCCACTCCCCACGCTGCCGGTCACCCCGGGAGCAGCAGCGCTGCACGGACGGGGTGCTCCCTCGGCCGTGCGCTGTTGCTCCTGGGGTGACGGAGGGAGCGGCAGCGCTTGGGAATGGCGGGAGGGGCTGCCGCTTGTCACCCCCATGCGCCGCCGCTCGCTCCGGTCACCCCGGGAGCAACAGCGCACGGCCGAGGGAGCACCCCATCCGTGCAGCGCTGCTGCTCCCGGGGTGACCGGCGTTGCCTGGGGAGTGGCGGGAGGGGCGCCGCTTGTCGCCCCCACCCGCCGCTTGTGGCCCCTGTCGCCCGGGGGCGTACCGCCCCCACCGCACCCCCCTAGCGACGCCCCTGGTCTGCCTTCCCAAGTATGGAGTGAAGATTCTGAGAATCTTAGTGGGGAATGGGAGAGACAGTTGGTGAGGAGAACTATTGAATTTCATTTCTTCCAATTCCAACTATAAGAACTTTAGTCCACTTGGTAATGGTTTTTTAAATTTTTTTAAATATTCAATAAACTTTTTACAAACAACAACAACAGTACCTGGTACCCTTAAATGCTTCCTTTGATCTTAGCTGCTGTCTTTGCAAACCTCAGAGCACTCCAAGGAGGCTTTGGAAGGCACAGTTTATAGAACGATTTCTGCCATTCCCCAGAGGAAGAAGAGACGTGTGGTGGTGGTAGGTAACTCACTGTTGAGGGAGACGGAGGCAGTAGTGTGCAGAGGAAACAGGATGTCCCAGGAGGTGTGCTGACTTCCAGGTGTAAAGATTCACAATGTGACAGAGAAGTTGCCAAGCCTTATAAAGTCCACTGACCACAACCCCTTCCTTCTGATTCATGTGGGTACAAACAATACGGCCACACACCGCTTTCAATGTGTAGCTTGGGACTATGAGACTCTGGGCAGGAAGCTGAATAACCTTGGGGCACAGGTGGTCTTTTCATCACTCCTGTTAGAATCATCGAATCATAGAGTTGGAAGAGACCACAAGGGCCATCCAGTCCAACCCCCTGTTGAAGGTTGTGGCCTAGGAAGAGAGGAAAATACTGGAGGTAAACCACTAGCTCCACAGGTGATGTCATCAGGAAGGGTTTGGCTTCTTGGATTGTGGTCTGCACTTTCTTGAGGAAGGACTTCTGGCAAGAGATGGGCTGCACTTCACAGTTGTTGGCAATAACGTGTTTGCTAAGAGTCTCGTGAGCCTGATCAGGAGAGCTTTAAACTAGATTGGGGATTGTCAACCTGGTCCCTACAGCCCACTAGTGGGTGTTTCAGGATTCTAGGTGGGCGGTAGGGGGTTCTATGGCATAAGCTGAATCCTCCTTCCAATCAGGCACTGGTGGGTGGTAAGGAAATTTTACCATCAAGAAAGAGGCATTAGTGGGCGGTAGGTATAAAAAGGTTGACTACCTCTGAACTAGATCCTGGTGCAGAGGGATACAACATTACAGAGGATAGAAGAACACCTGGTACTGTGGGTAATAGATTCATTACTGCACAGGGAACTGAGGTGGAGCTCCAGAAACCTGCTAAATGGCAAGAAACTTCAAGAAGGAAGCAGCTGGAGAGAATGACTAATGGTTTCATTTGTCTCTACACAAATGCACAGAATATGGGAAACAAGCAGGATGAATTGGAGCTTTTAATGCAGGATGGCAAGCATGACTTGGTAGGCATTACTGAAACCTGGTGGAATGAGACTTTGGAAGGCAGAGTGGAATGTAGGAATTCAAGCATGAAGTGGGGAGGAGGAGTAGCATTATATGTAAAGGATGTGTACATTTGTGAAGAAATCCATAACCTGGCAGATTGAGAGTATATGGGTAAAATTTTGTAGGAGAGAAAAACAACATCAATCTTATGTGGGTGTCTGCTTATAGACTGTTAAGCCAGATTGAAGACTTGGATGATGTCTTCCTAGAGCAGATTACCAAACATTCAAAAAGGAGAGATGTAGTAGTCATGGGAGACTTCGGCTTCCCCAATATCTGTTGGAAATCAAATCCTTCCAAGAATATAAGGTCCAACAAATTCCTCCATCGTCTTGCTGTCAATTTCATTTCACAGAAGCTGGAAGAAGCAACAAGGGGATCATCTATCTTGAACTTGGTTCTCGCCAACAGAGAGGGACTGATTGACTAAGTGAAAGTACTGGGAAACTTGGGGAAAAGTAATCGTGTTCTCCTGGGTTTCATGATACAGAGGCAAGGGAAAGTTGAGTGCAATCACATGCATTCTGGATTTAAGAAGTCCAATTTCAAAAAGCTTGAGTGAGATCCCATTGTCAGAAATACTCAAAGAGAAGGGAATCCAAGATGGATGGGAGTTTCTTAAGGATGAAATATTGAAGGCCCAAATGCAGATGATTCCAACAAGAAAGAAAAGTGGGATGCACCTAAGGAAACTGGTGTGGCTGCATAAGGAGCTTATAGATGAGCTGAGATTTAAGAAAGGCATGTATAAGAAATGGAAGAAAGAGGAAATCACAAAGGAGGCATATACATGTACAGTATTGTGAACAGTTGCAGGGTAAAAGTCAGATGGGCTAAAGCTCAGAATAAGCTCAGGCTTGCAGGAGAGATTATAAATTATAAAAAAATAGTTTCTTTGGCTATGTTTGAAGCAAGAGGAAGAACAAGCAAGTGATAGGTCCTCTGCGTGGAGAAGATAGGGAATTGCTTTTCAGTAACAGAGAGAAGGCGGAACTGCTCAACACCTACTTTGTCTCTGTCTTCTCCCAAAAGGAAAGCAATGCCCAACCTGGTGATAACATAATAAATGATGTAATGAGGGAGCTGCAGCCCAAGATAGTTAAGGGCTTAATGAGCTGCACACAAGGGTACTAAAGGAGCTTGTGGATGTAATCTCAGAGTCTCTGTCTATAATCTTTAAGAATTATTGGAGAACAGGGGAGATCCCTGCAGTCTGGAAGTGGGCAAATGTCTCCATCTTCAAAACTGTCAGCTGCTCTCTGAATGACTGCCCCAGGATGTTGGTTATTGGGGAGGGCTCCTGGAATATTAAGACAAATTCCACTTCTTGCTGCACTCCTTTCTTTTTAGTGTCAAACTGTAGTTATCCATGAGTGCTGTCAGAGCCTTAGTGATGGAATGAGATACATATCAAGCAACCTCTGCATAAGAGTGATTTGGTTGTTTTGAATATCACCTTGAATGTTCCTGCATAATGTAAACACCATATAATTGTAAATTTGTGTAATATGTCACATTTGTACTTATTATCCCCTACCTACACTGGATCAGTATCTCTCTTAAAGGTAAAGGGACCCCTGACCGTTAGGTCCAGTCGCGGACGACTCGAGGGTTGCGGTGCTCATCTCGCTTTACTGGCTGAGGGAGCCGGTGTACAGCTTCCGGGTCATGTGGCCAGCATGACTAAGCCGCTTTTGGCAAACCAGAGCAGTGCACGGAAACGCCGTTTACCTTCCCGCCGGAGCAGCACCTATTTATCTACTTGCACTTTGTGCTTTCGAACTGCTGGGTTGGCAGGAGCAGGGACTGAGCAATGGGAGCTTACCCTGTCACAGGGATTTGAACCGCCAACCTTCTGGTCAGCAAATCCTAGGCTCTGTGGTTTAACCCACAGCGCCACCCGCGTCCCCTTAAAAAGTTCTTCCTACTGCTGTATTCCGTCTATGTCCGGAAATTCTGTATATATGGCAACCCTAGTTAACCCAGTGACTGGCCCAAGGTCACCCTGTGAGCTTCATGGCTAAGTGGGGATTTGAACCCTGGTCTCCCAGGTCCTAGTCCAACACTCTAACCATTAAACCACACTGCCTCATATCTCTCTTATGTATAGGTAAATTAAATATGTTATTGCTTGTGACTGGTGCAGATTTTCCAAAGTTTGAAAGGTCAAATAAGCATTTACTGTTTTATTTATTAAATTTCTATCCTACCCTTCCTTCCAAAGGAGCCCAGGCCACTTCTTAAGCCCTTTTTGGTATACCTTTACCAATGAAACGTTACTGCTGCATTAGCTAATGCTCTGGTAAAGTTATAGTACCAAATTATGTATTGTTGGTGAGGAACCAGTAGAGGGAGTACAAACATGTTCATTCTACTCTTGCACTAACTTCTGAGTTATTTGTTGCCCTTCTGTTTGCATGCATCTTTCCTGGTCAATATAAAGGTTCTTGACCCTTTGTCTCACTTTTTCCATATATATTTTGAGCCTAGACAAAAATGTGGCCATTCCATTCTCTTTTGCACAAAAGCTTATATAGAATGAAATTGGGGGCAGGCACCATACCACTTGAACTGTTTATTTCTCCAGAAGACTAGAACATGATGCAGAAAGGATCATGTCACCATTTTATTAAACTCTTATAAATGAAAAGTCAGCAAAAGCATTACCAAAATAGTTTTGGAAGTTTTGGCTTTTTACAGGACACTTTGTAGCTCAATGGAGTGATTTCACATTTCTACTAGGGCTTTTAGCATGCAAGCATGCCAATGCTTCATTGCAAAGTGATTTTGAAGTTCCATGTGGATTTGAAAGCTTCTTGTGGGGCACTATGAGGGCTGGGGGAGATAAAACCTCTTCAGGCTGTTGGCACCAGTTTTCTATGTCTTTGAATTCTTTCCTGTGTTTGCTGGTTGCAAATTTTGTTGGTTGTGTTTTGTTTTGTTTTGTTTTGTTTTGTTTTTTTACAACACTGGGTTCGTTTGGAAAAAGCATGGTTACTTTTTGAGTAAATATTTTGGAAATTGAATTATCTCAAAGGAAGAACTGGTGGTTAAATGTCTTTTTTGGAACATACTGGCTGGCTTTATTTAAAAGCAACTATAAAGGGAAACTAGTCTGTTTCACCTTGAACACTAGCTTAATAAAAACTTACTAGGTGTAAAGCACTCCTGAGTTGTATCTATATTCAAACAGATAAGGGTTTCTTCTCATGGAAGGGCTGTTTCCGACCTGGCAGAAGAGCTTTATGCAGAAAATAATTAATTGTTATTTTCTTTTTGCAAGCTTTTGCACAAGGCTTTGCACAAGCAATTGTTCAAATACTTTTTATTTTTAATTTTTTTACAGAAAGCCAGTAATCTCTCTTTCCCCCACACCTAAATTAATCCATTCAAAAACCTTACAAATTTGGGGCCCACAAGAAACCATATTCTGGAGTCCATACGTTGTAATTCATGGCCAAAGTGCCTATGCATCTAACTTTCTAGGGTAGCACCACAGTCATCCCTTTATTCTTATTTGTTGCAACCACAACATCTGCTATGTATTGAATCAAGAGTAATTGTTTATGTAAAATAAAATACTAGTTATACAATAAAATAAAAAAATAAAAAAATGTTAAAGATCTCTCAAGGCAAGTTACATAAAAAGGAAAAGTTAAAATTGCAGTTAAAACATACCAAAAGCCAGCTTCTCATTGCAGAAGGATTATTACTTTGTAAAACAGAGTGTGCAACGTAAAAGCAACCAGCGGAAATGTAAGGCATAATTGAAACTTGGCAACGTCAGTGATTATGCTCTCTGTTCTATCCTAGTTCCTGCTGTATGGAAGCTACTCTGCTTGATAGGAATGTTGCCCCTCCTGTTTATTCCCATGTAGAGGACAACTAGCATGTCAACTGTTGAGGCAAGGTTGCCGTTTTGCAGAATACATATTTCTGACTATTATTTACATTATTCACTGTATATGGATCCTAGTCAACAAAATCCCACTCAGTCGCCGCAATTAAGTTAGTTGTGTCAATTAACTTCAGTGGGTCTGCTCCAAGTAGGACTAGCATCAGTCTGTTGAATGAGTACTGAAAGGATAATTAAACATGGCCTGGTAGAGTTCAGTGCATGAAACCATGGAGACCAACTACCAGTAAGATTAAACATGACTGTTAAAACTAATATTCCAGCTTGATTACTGATACCAGTTGCAGGAGCACTGCTGGTCATTGCCCGATATATTGAGGCTCATTTGATAACAAGAAACTGAGCCTTAAGAATCATCAACTTAGGGTAGTATTGTGGAATATTCTGCCAGTGGATATTCAGCAGGTGCCTGCTAAAAATTTCTTTCTTCCATTCATTAAGAATGCCTCTCAACATAATGGTTAGCTGTTTTCTGATTTTTATATGGTTATTACTGTGTGGCTTTGCTATCATTGTTGTAAACCACTGTGATAGTTTTCGTAAATAGTGGTACTGCAAGAAGATCAAACCTATCCATTCTCAAAGAAATCAGCCCTGAGTGCTCACTAGAAGGACAGATCCTGAAGTTGAGGCTCCAGTACTTTGGCCACCTCATGAGAAGAGAAGACTCCCTAGAAAAGACCCTGATGTTGGGAAAGATGGAGGGCACAAGGAGAAGGGGACGACAGAGGATGAGATGGTTGGACAGTGTTCTCGAAGCTACTAACATGAGTTTGGCCAAACTGCAAGAGGCAGTGAAGGATAGGCATGCCTGGCGTGCTCTGGTCCATGGGGTCACGAAGAGTCGGACACGACTGAACGACTGAACAACAACAACAAATATACATATGAGGAACGGCTTAGGGAGCTGGGTATGTTTAGCCTGGAGAAGAGAAGGTTAAGGGGTGATATGATAGCCATGTTCAAATATATAAAAGGATGTCATATAGAGGAGGGAGAAAGGTTGTTTTCTGCTGCTCCAGAGAAGCGGACACGGAGCAATGGATTCAAACTACAAGAAAGAAGATTCCACCTAAACATTAGGAAGAACTTCCTGACAGTAAGAGCTGTTGGACAGTGGAAATTGCTGCCAAGGGGTGTGGTGGAGTCTCCTTCTTTGGAGGTCTTTAAGCGGAGGATTGACAGCCATCTGTCAGGAATGCTTTGATGGTGTTTCCTGCTTGGCAGGGGGTTGGACTGGATGGCCCTTGTGGTCTCTTCCAACTTTATGATTCTATGATCTATGATTCTATATTTTTTAATATAAATAAAAATAATGATCTATCATAACATTTTGGCATATTGAACATCATGCCAAACTACTGTTACATGCAGAACATAGAGTGGGGATCATGCAGTTGCATTCACATTTTGCTTCCAGCACTCCCACAGGCATCTGGTTGGCCACTGTGAGAATAGAATGCTGGACTAGATTGGTTGAAATGGCTCCAGGATTGTTTTAGGACCAATTAATTTAAAAAGAAGGTTATTGAGAGAGCACAAACTATAAAATCTGAGGTACATGAGAGTCTAAAGTATGTAAGGAAACAACTGGCATTTTAAAACTGAAATTCCCAAAGAGGAAACAAAAGTTTGATTTTGACAACAAGAAATATAAAGTTCCTAAACTTTTATCTAGGTTTTTGGCCTATCAACAAAGGAAGAAATTGGTTCTTCCCATCTAAGTAATAGGAACCATGCAAGAACAACAAAGCAAATGTCAGGGACTTGCATTTGGTGGGAGGCCAAGATGAGGAGGGCTCAGAGCCTGGGGAGTGATGGTGGGATACTGAGGACAGGTCAGAGGTTGAAGAGGGAGGAATCGTTGGATACTGAAGAAGCAACAGGCTTTAGTGAGTAAGAAGAACATTGTGCAGAAAGCAGTGATGAGGAGGAGTGGCCAGAGGCTGCAGAAGCATCCCAGGAGTTTGCCTTTCCTACTGTGCTAAGTTCTCCATCTCCCTTGTCTCCCAGTGGACGGAGAGCTTTGTGTGTTGCAGAACGAAGAGCACAGCTGCCTCCCTGGCATAGTTTAAGGCAGCTTGAGAAATGTCCAGCTGAGGAGGAGGAGACTTAAAAAGGAGTACAGGGACTGGAGGATTATCATCATTATTCCTGTTCAGGTCCCACAGTTTTTTGAGTACCTGAGAGCTAACGACAAGCTTGCTTTAAATGTGGTGCCAGAGTATTTTTGTGTAATTTGTTGGTGGGGAGAACCTTGCACATTTTTAATGGAGTATGAAATGCAAATAGAACTGTAAGCTAAACATATTTTTCCATTATTATTATTAAAATTCAGAAGAAAATCTAAGCATGAGAAATTAGTGTAGTTATTTTACATTAAGAATAGGTATGTCATAGTCAGAACAGCAAAATGTATTGTAAAGCAGCTTTCTAAAAGCACTCTAAATTTAGTGGCCCTAGGTAATGACTTACTTGGTAATTTTTAGCTAGGAATTAATCCTTCTGTACTGCATGTAACTACAGCAAGTATAACCTAGACTGATGTGTTCGTTTGTGTTTTAGTTTTCTGCATAATCTTTTGTTGTTGTTGTATGCGTGCATGATCTCATTCTCTAGATTCATGTTCAATATAAAGCTAAATGGTTAACAGAACATATACCCACCTGCCCCTGGCACAGAAATTGTATGATACCTAGTATAACCCCCACAATTAAAGCTGATTGGCTTGGCTGAAAAGAAATATAATGCAACTGATGGGGGGAAATCTCCTGCCTCTCAATTCATTTCTGGAATGGTATGTTAAATTTGCCCTTTTATTAATTTTCATTCAAACAAACAAATTTAAATTCATTGGAAAATGGACTGTGATTTGGAAAATGGATGTGAATCTACTGCGAACATAAAGGATACAACTCTTTATTTGCATTGCTTGGGAATAACAAATTTCAGTATTATATCCGGACATAATTCTTTTCATCTTAGTTGTAAAAAGTATTCGTAATATTTTATTTTTATTTTTTCTTACTTGCTATATTGATGTATCTATTTTCTGCTTTAATGAAAAAAAGAAAAGAAAAAGAAAACATTGACTCAGTGTGCGGCAGCTGCAAAAATGACAAATTTCCTGATAGTGTTTATTAGGAAAGGAAAGGAAAGGAAAATAAAAATAAAACTGCCAGTATTGTAGAGCCTGCATCAGAGCTGTAGTCTGGCCACATTTACAATACAGGCATACCTCGGAGATATTGCAGGTTCAGTTCCAGACCACCACAATAGAGCAAATACAGTGGTCCCTCCGGTTATGAACTTAATTCATTCTGGAGGTCCGTTCTTAACCCAAAACCGTTCTTAACCTAAGGCACGCTTTTGCTAATGGGGCCTCCCGCTGCCGCTGCCCCGCTGCCCCGCTACTTCTGCTCACATCCCGGGCCAAAGTTCGCTACCAGCAGCACCTACCGGTACTTCCGGGTTAGCGGAGCTTGTTACCCAAAGCGTTCATAAGGAGGACGGTATGTAACCCGAGGTTCCACTGTAGTACAATCATGCAAGTCACACTGGCTGCAGGAGTGGGAGGGGAGAAACCCGGCTCCAGCCCTAGCTAGCTCCACTCCTGTGGCCAGAAGAGGGGTGGCGATGGCGGGGGGCTTCCTGCAGCTGCACCCGCGTCCTTGTAAGGAGCAGCATCTGTGAACCGCAAGAAAAGCAAAGTACAAAAAAAATCAGGCATGACTGTACTGTGGACGGTTCTGGTTGTCACATTTCAAAAACATTATTGGAGAACTGGGAATGGTGCAGAAAAAAAGGCAACTGAAAATGATCATGGGGCTAGAGCACCTTCTGTTTGAAGTAAGACCACAATGGTAGTTTTTTTTTTTTAGTTAGAACAAAGACAACTAAAGGGAGGTGTAGAATATTGTGCATGGTGTAGAGAAAGAGGGTGGTGAAATTACCCTTCTCATAATAAAAAAGGTTGAAAGAAATACTAAATAATGCTAAAACACAGGCCAGCTAATGAAATTACTTTGTAGGAGATTTAGAATGGACAAAAGACAGTACTCTCGCATGATTTTTGGATTTAATTGCCACAAGACCATTAACCTGGATTACTTAAAACTGGTTATGCAGATTGATGGCTTGCAGTTCTCTCATTGGCTACTAGTCATAATGGTTGTGTGGAGCCTCCCAAGTTTACGTTTGGAGAGGTGAGGAAGCAGTGTGGGAGGAATATTGCTTTCATGCCTTGCTTATAGGCTTCTCAGGGGTTTCTGGGCAACCACTATGGGAAACAGGATGCTGCAGCAGGTAGACCAGAGGTGGGAAATTACTAGCTCATGGGCCAGAAGCAGTGCACAGTGCGCCCCAGTGTGTGTGGCTCCTCTGCCCCTCTGGTAGACTTTTGAGCTGTTCGCCTTTGCGTAGTTCATAAGGTTCTATGTCTCTTTCAGAATGTGCCAATGGATATCTCAGACTAATGATTGACTAAATGCAGTCTGCAACTCAACTTTTTCAAGGTTTTGAACTGTTGACTGAACTCTGTTCAGCTTGAAGATTTGCATTCAGACTGTGAAGTGTACTTATTCATTGGTCACTAATTAAATGTTAGAGGCAGTTGCTGTAGCACATCATTATTTAAAGATAGAAAAATGAGAAATATTAATAATGGCTAGTGCATATTGCAAAGTAGCTGTTCTGTTTGTGGAGTGTGAAACCATGCAGAATATACTGAAGTGTGAATGTGACTAATATGTGCTTGTAAGCAATTCCACCTACTTCCCACCCACCCTGTTGCTAACCCCCCTCCCTTTATACCTTGCCCCAACCCCTCCTCCCCTGCAGCTTGCCCAACCCTCTCCCTCTTCCTCTCACAGTCAACCCAACCCCTTCCACCATACTTCCACAGCTGCTCCTCCCAGCTTGCCCAAATAACTTCATCATATTTCACCCAACTCCCCCATATGCCCTCACAGCTCCCTCAGCCCCCATCCCTTCATTTCCCCTATTGTTATCACCACTGGCCGTGGGGAAGAGAATGAAGGGGAGACTATATCAATGACTGCTAGCCATAATGGCTAGACTTCATCCCTCATTTGTCTGATATTTTAAAGTCATCCAAGTTGATGGCCATAACTACATAGACTGAACGTAGATTCCATAGTTTCACTATGTGTTGTGTGGAAAAACACACCTTCCAATATTTGGCTTCATTTGTCCTGGATTCTAGTATCATGAGAGAGGGAGAAAAACTTTTGTCTATCTATTTTCTCTGCACCATTTATAATATTATACACTTCTATCATGTCTCCCCCCACTCTCATTTTAGAAAAAACTCCACCTATTTTAACCTTTCCACATAGGGGAGTTGCTTCAGCCTTCCGATCATTTTGGGTTGCCCTTTTCTGAACCTTTTTCCAGAAGAAGAGACTAGATTTATCTGGCATTACCCATCTTATCTGTAAAGGTTTTAGGTTGCAATTCTATGCATACTTAACTGATAATTAGTTTCACTGACTGTTGTGGGACATGCATAAACATAAACATGATTGCACAGCTAGAAACACAGTCTTAATGTGGACTTGACTTTTGGTACTGCAGGATTAGTGATAATATGACAACCTGGTGATCTGTACCAAAAAAACAAAACAAAACAAAAAAACAAAACAAAACAAAACAAAACAAAACAAAAAAACTGACCACTATCATGCTTCCTGATGTTAGTTAGGCTTCAACTATGGTGTTCTGGTTCGCCAGAAGCAGCTTAGTCATGCTGGCGACATGACCCGGAAGCTGTATACCAGTAAAGCGAGATGAGCGCTGCAACCCCAGAGTTGTCCATGACTGGACCTAATGGTCAGGGGTCCCTTTACTTTTACCTTTTATGTTTCTTTTAAGCACACAAACTGAATTAGCACCAGCAGTCTAAATTTAAGTATGCTCCACTGAGTGAAAAGCCAGCTTTTTTTATTTTTCTGCCACTGTTGCATCAATAATTCTGACATTTAATTAAATTATTTGATTTCTCCCTCTGCACTTTTCTGACTCATACTTAAGTATACATGACTCATCTGATCATATAACAAATCCTAAATGTATTCTGTAATCTTCACGGTTTATTCTCATACTGATCACCGGTCTGCCAGTGTTGTTATAATTAAAGGTAGGGGAAAGATATAAAGCCTTATATGTGCTACTGCTGCATTGGTGACTTAAATTTATATTCATGGAAGGTTTGTGAGCTCTGTTAAACAGCATCTTAAGAACCCTCCTTTCCTGTACCTCCACTGATAAAGTCATTTCAAGATTTTCAGTTAAATTCTGCTGTTCAGAGATTTAGTGGATATGTCGAGGTGTGAAGTATAACATGAACTATTAGGTGCCTTAGAACACTTTTGGCTGCAGTTTCATTGTAGAGATCTCTATTTTATTCACATTAGGAGTAAATAATATTAGGCAGGAACCTTTGCAATACAGTACCTTTTTCTTGCAGCAAGCCATATAATTTAAAATAAAAAATTCTTTCCAGTAGCACCTTAGAGACCAACTAAGTTTATTCTTGGTATCTGCTTTTAAAGTCTGTTGATAATTATTTTATATCAAAACCTAAAGAAAAGAGCAATCCCAAGTACCTTTTACAATTCTAGTGTGAGGGGCTATTAACCAGAATTGAGTTCCCAGGAACCATGATGTCTTAGACTATACTCATAAAAATTGATGTTCAGAACGAGAGGATACTTTCTCTTGGTTCCCTTTCTAGCCAAGGTGCATTCCAACAAAGTAGGACAAGGATCAAGTTCAGATGGTGGAGTTAAGATGGTGCTATGGTGGAGGAAGAGCCTAAGTACTTTTCCACTACTCAAAAGTCACCTGTGCTTCACAGATTGCTGTTTTATATCCATCTCTGGTGCGTCCACAATAGGAAGTTCTGACTAGCTTGTCTCTTGAAGGCTTATAAGTAGAGTTAGGCAGAGAGTACAGAAAAACTAAAATAATAGAAGCAATGGAGGGTTGTCTTTTGGAAGAAAGGCTTGAACAACTGGAATTTCTAGATTAAAGGGGAGAAATGCTGGAAAGGGCAATTATACAAGTTTTTAACCTGCTTAGAAGTTTATCAAGTAAGCAGTGTACAAGTTTTGTTAAGTAAAATACTTCAAAGAACAGTGGAGAGTGTAAAACCAACTAAACAGATCCTTACAAATGTATTGATCCTTACAGGTTGTAATGGTGAAGTCAGCAACAGATGGAGTGCATTGCTCCCAATATGTTCTCACTGTTTGATATGTGATGCTCATTTGGCTCTCATTTTTAAAAAGCTGGAAACCAGAGGTTCCCCTCCTCGGAGGCAGAGTTTTTACTTGCTCTCTAGTGGGATTGACAGCCATTCTTCTGTTTAGGTGGTAGTGATAAAGACGACAGCTATGGAGTACGTTGCTTCTGTCAGTTCTCAAAGCACCAGACACTAAGCTTGGGCATTGTTCAGGCTTAAAAAGAGGGAAACGTGAAGTATCTAACTAACTTGCACTTCGTGCTTTCGAACTGCTAGGTTGGCAGGAGCAGGGACCGAACAACGGGAGCTCACCCTGTTGCGGGGATTCGAACCGCCGACCTTCTGATTGGCAAGCCCTAGGCTCAGGGTTTAGACCACAGCGCCACCTGCGTTATTGTTAAAAAAAGTATAAGCTGTGGTTGGCAACAGCCTACTTAATCATATGTAGTACAGTATTGGAACTGGAGACAGCAACATGATATTGGGATAGATGAAAGGCTTTCAGCCTTTCCACCTAGCCTAGTGCTGTGATGTAGATGCAAGTTGCTCTATTGTGAATCATTTGTTAAGCAGGGAGGGGGTGCTAACCTGCCTCTCAGTTGATGTGCATGAATCATTGAGGGTTTTTTGTGGGGGGCTTTATGCCTTGTATGTGTATATGAGTGTGGGTTAGCCACACCCTTACTGGCATGTAGACCCTGGAGGGTTGGCCAATAAGTGAAAGTGGCCCTTAGACCAAAAAAGATTAGGTACCCCTGCCGCTCCATGTGTCTACATAATTTGCTGTTCCTCAGAGCCAACTCTTAAGTCCTGTCATACTGTCTCCAGGGAGATTAAAACGATCATTTACTGCTTTCTTAGTGTTCTTGCTCTTTGTACCTGATTTGTGATCATTCAGTCTTTGCCTTAAGGACCATTTAATCTTTGCTGATGGACACATGAAGCATGAAATTAAGTTTACTATATTCTGAGATATGTAGGTGTAAGGACCATTGATGTGATGGATTTACATATCTACTGGGTTTACATATGGCTGATATTTGCAAGATTTTGTTCATAAACTAGGGAAGATGTACAGTATGTGTCTGTGGCAAGTACCGGTAGTATTCAGGTTATGTGAGTGTTTGTCTGTATGCAAGCAGTGGTGTGCCTCCTGTGGTTTCTCTGAGAACAGGATCATTCCAGAAAATAGGTTGTAGTTTCCTTATGAAGCATTTTAAGACACCCAGCAGTGAGCTGCAGGTATTAATCAACAGGAGGTCTGTCTTTTCGCTTGTGGTGCTTTTATGTTGAAGTACTTGTCTTCTGAGAATTGGAACTGGTCATTGAAATCTGGAGATGTTTAAGAAAGCTTATTTCAAAAGGTTCAGCTGGTTGTCACAACTCGATAGATATGAACAAATGCGGTTGTAGCGTAAGGCTTGCTTGTGTTGTGTGGCGTGTGTAAAATAGATCTTACTGTAAAGGCATAGGCGAATGTGAAATGCTCACTTGGCTTCTGATATAAGCAGTCTTGAAGCCCCGTTAATCAAATTGTGGTAACAAGGAAATTAACGTTCAAGGTGGAGTAGATAATGCTCAGATTGATGGTGAGATGGAAAGAACTGAAGGTGGGACATGTGGTGGTATATGTGCATGTATTTTGGGTGGACGGATGTAAATACATTAGACCAGGCTTCCTCAAACTCGGCCCTCCAGATGTTTTTGGCCTACAACTCCCATGATCCCTAGCTAGCAGGACCAGTGGTCAGGGATGATGGGAATTGTAGTCTCAAAACGTCTGGAAGGCCAAGGTGGAGGAAGCCTGCATTAGACACTGGTAATGCACCCATAGCTATGTGCCATTCTATAGAAATGTATTTGTGTGCATACTTGTATGCAAGTTTGTGTACTAGAAATTTTGCTTCCTGTAAACAGACTTCTTTTGCTTCTGCAACTCTCCTATGAAAAAACATATTGCTTATATACCATTGTAGAAGTAGAAAAAACATCAGTTTTTTGATGCCTTTAAGCTTACTAAATTTCAGCTTATCAAAGAGAACTAGCAGTAGTTCTTTTTGAACCAGTTTGAAATTTTGAAAACCACTAGCCTGTGTAATTTATAATCTGCAGGGAAATGAAAACGGCCTAATTTAATACTATGCAAATGACGTTTCACAGAGTTACTTACCACAGTCAACTGAAATATTATGTGATTAAAAATGCGTGGGAGGAAAATGGGACTTAATTTTTTTAAATTTAAACCTTGCTTTAGAGGAGAACATACGATTTTCAAAACTGAAGCTAAATGGGTGTGAGTCTGATTACTGGTAGTGCTTTGGAAGTGAGACTGCCTAGAAATTCCATGTGGACTGCCTTAGCTTCTGTGGAAGAAGGGCAAAATATAAATGTATTTAAAAGAAAAAGAGAGAGGATACTTGAAGCATTCTTTTTCTTTTCTTTTTTCAACTGCATGGAAAGGTTGTGTTTGTTTGTAACCTGGCCTTGACTGGTACTGATAACATGGGGAGGGGGCATTCTAGAAATGAGGCAATATCACCGAGGCTGCATTAACTGAAACTGATCCCAAACAGCATGAGTTGAATATCTTCATTGACTCTACATCAACAGCTGTGTAAGGTCAGTGAGAATATTAGTGACTGTATCCACAAAAAGTGCCTCACAGATTTGTTGCAGCAGCTTTTTATGGTTATACCACCTCCCTATGCAGGCCTGCTTTCACCACCTGGAGGTGTTACGCTATTTGGCAGAACTTTGGTAGACTTTGAGATGCAATGCTGTCAAAAAAGTGAGCTTGATTTGCTGCAATCCATTCCCTGCCACAAAGTAGGCACAATAATAAACTCTTGTGTTTGATCATCGTTATTGTGAGACTTGTGCCATTTGTGTTCCAGGTGTCATCCTGCTTGCTTCATAGGCCTGCAGTTGCCCAGAAAACCAGAGAGCCAGTCAGTCTCCACTCTGAGAGAGAATAGTTGGGAGTGATGATGTCAGTAGCCCTTTGAAACAATCAGATGGAACATTCAGACTAAGACTTTCACAGGAGTACCAACCTTGCCAGTTGGAAACTCTTTTAGAGCATTCAGGAATCCATGGGATTACATCAGGAATAATCTTGGGTCCCTTTTGTAGGTGTGCTCTGTTCCCTCCCCATATCTTATTGTTAGAAAGTTCTTCCTGATTCTTAGTTGGAATCTCCTTTCTTGTAACTTGAAGCCATTGGTTATCACATCTCCCTTAAGTCTCCTCTTTTCCAGGCTAAACATACCCAACTCCCTCAACTGTTCCTTGGTTTCTAGACCCTTCCTCTGGACGCGTTCCAGCAGAATAGAGTGGTACTATTACTTCTCTTGATCGGGATATTATACAGTGGTACCTCGGGTTACAGATGCTTCAGGTTACAGACTCCGCTAACCCAGAAATAGTACAACGGGTTAAGAACTTTGCTTCAGGATGAGAACAAAAATTGTGGTGCGGCGGCAGCGGGAGGCCCCATTAGCTAAAGTGGTACCTCAGGTTAAGAACAGTTTCAGGTTAAGTACGGACCTCCAGAATGAATTAAGTTCTCAACCCGAGGTACCACTGTACCTCTGTTGATGCAGCCTAGAATAGCATTAGCTTTTTTTGCTGCTGCGTCACACTGTTGAGTCTTGTTAAGCTTGTGGTCTACTTAGATGCCTAGATCCTTTTCACATGTACTACTGACAAGGCAGGTGTTTCCTCAACCCCAGCCCCTCATATTTGTGCATTTGGTTCATCTTGCCAAAATGTAGAGCCTTGCATTTGTCCCTATTGAAATTCATTTTGTTAGTTTGGGCCCAGTTCTCCAATCTGGTAAGGTCGCATTAAATCCCGATTCTGTGGCATTGGCTACCCCTCCCAGTTTTGTGTCATCTGCAAAGTTGATGAACAACTTGGCTTCATCAACCATCATTGCTCACCCCTAACTCCAAACCATTTATGAACAAGATAAAAATTATAGGTGGCTGAGGAAACCCAGTCAGATAGGCAAGGTATAAATAAAAAAATTATTATTATTTATTATTATTAGGTTCAACATAGATCTTTGTGGTGCTTCACTTTTCTTGTTCCTCCATGGTGAGAACTGGCCATTTATTCCTACTCTCTGCTGCTTTTACCATTTCCTGATCCATAAGAGGATCTGTCCCCTGATTTCACTGTAAGCAAATGGTTCAATGATACTTCCATCTGATTATCATGTAAGCACTCCCAGTTAAGTCCAGCAGAAATCACCCACTATTAACTATATTCTGCTGCTTCTGTCCATTCCGTCATGCTGCTGATATAGTGGGCATATCAGGGTGGAGAACCTGAGGCCTAATGCAGACCTCCAGGTCTCTCTATCTGGCCTTGGGACTCTGTCCAGGCCACACCTCTTCCCCAAGTCATATCTCTCACTGGCTTTTCTCAGTACCCTCAAGTGCTTTTTCTTGTAGCTTGAATGCATTGGTTCAAAACAAAATCGAAAATTCTTTCTAGTAGCACCTTAGAGACCAACTGAGTTTGTTCCTGGTATGAGCTTTCGTGTGCATGCACACTTCTTCAGATACACTGAAACAGAAGTCACCAGATCCTTAAATATAGTGAGGGAGTGGGGAGGGGTATTGCTCAGAAGGGTGGTGGGAATGGGTGATCAGCTGATAGGTGTGGAATACCCCTCCCCACTCCCTCACTATATTTAAGGATCTGGTGACTTCTGTTTCAGTGTATCTGAAGAAGTGTGCATGCACACGAAAGCTCATACCAGGAACAAACTCAGTTGGTCTCTAAGGTGCTACTAGAAAGAATTTTCGATTTTGTTTTGACTATGGCAGACCAACACGGCTACCCACCTGTAACTGGAGCATTGGTTCAAGTCCTTCCAGAGCAGCAGAAAACGAGCTTCCTCCATCTTCCATGTGACACTGACAGTCCTTGAGATATTTGAAGATGCTTATCATATCTCCTCTCAGTCTCCTCTTTTCCAACATACCCAGCTTCCTCAACCGTCCCTCATAAGGCCATGGACACTACCTCAGCACCCATCTGTAGGGTACCCATAAGCTGTGGACACGATTCTTTTGGGAGAGGGTTACAGTTCCCTCTGAAACACATAAAAGTCCAAGCTCCCAGTCCATTGTTATCTTTACTCATCAGCACCTTGATTTTACCTGGATTGAGCTGCAGTTTCATTGGCCTCTAGACTAGACATAGGCAAACCTGGCCCTCCAGATGTTTTGGGACTACAACTCCCATCATCCCTGACCACTGGTCCTGTAAGCTAGGGATGATGGGAGTTGTAGTCCCAAAATATCTGGGGGGCCGAGTTTGCCTATGCCTGCTCTAGACAGTCCAACTTGAGACACCTGTTTATATTGATCTCACAGCTAACTTGATTTAATGACGAGGAGATATAGATATATGTAAGCCAGATGACCTCTCCCAGGTGCTTTGCTGTCTGGTCCTTGGAACTCTGCCCAGGCCACACCCCTCATTGGCCCTGCTCTGCATCCCCCTCCTTCAACTGGTTTTACCTAACTGGATTGTGTCCTTTCACTGTGATACTACCTTTTGCTTTCCTGGATGAAGGATGGAGACTGGTGTGTGTGTGTGTGTGACCACACCCACTTTTGCCACACTCTTCAGTGGTATGTGCTGCTTGTGAGGTTGCCCGTGAAGGAATCAGACTAGAAACGGGTTCCTTCTCTTGCCTTGCAGACTACTGTCACACTACCAATTCCCAGATATAAAAGGCCTCCCTCACACTAAGGGCCTAACCACATGAATCTCTGAATTTGGCACATTCAGTTGTACAGACTAGGCATAGTAATTTGAGAAAAGACTGATAGTAACCAACAAAGCATGAGGACCCTTATGATCTCCTGCTCTTGCCACCTTTCAAGTTGCCCTTGTTGGCAGTGACTCACTCTGCTCACAATAGGTTTCAGAGGAGAATACCCTTGCACCCTGGAAATAGCTGCCAAGCAGCCAGGCACCTGTTGTCTTTCATAGGGATGGGGCTTCCTCCTTTGATGTATGTTGGTTCCAGCATAGCCCACCTCCTTTCTAGCAGTAAGCAAATAGGCTTGGGGTAGTAGCAGTCATTATGGATGTTATGCCTCCGCCTAGTCCTCAGCTTTTCCAGCTGCTGCTCTTCTGCAGCTTTTCTTTCGATAGATGGATTTTTAATTGAATTTGTAAATTGGCCTGGGACCATGATATGGAGAAAAATGGGATAGAAATTGAATGAGTGAATGAATGAAATGAAAGTAAGAACAAATGCCTTAACCACTTGATGGCCAAAATAGAAGAGCTATCCTGATCTTTCATCTCCCCCTGTTCTTTCAGTGTCCTCTTCTGAAATCATACTTCCGCTAGCTATGATTGGGATTTATTGCACGTCTGATTGCAGCTTTTGAGTCTTCAGGTTGAGGAAAAAAGCAGAATTGCTTCTGTAGTGGACTCTTATGTTTTCTGTCCTTGCAAGAACAAATTATGGAAAATCTTGGTAGGAGAGCAAGCACATTTTGTAACTTCAACCATTTTACTGTACTGTAGCATTTTGCTAGATAACCTCCCACCACCATACGGTTTTATAGCTTTCACAGATGGTTTTGAACAGTATTATGAAAGATCTTGTGCCAGATTTTAAGAATATCACCCCTGTAGTCTAGTTTCTTACACTTCTTGGTTAAAATTGCATTTTGAGCATTCAGCAACCTATAAAATGTAGCCTGTAAAATTTCTGAACAGTTTAGGTTGAGTTTGTTCTTCATTATTATTGGAGAGATTTGGATTCAAATCCTACCTCATCCCCAAAAGCACACAGGCTGATTTTGTGCCAAACACTATATTTCAATTAACAATACAGTATATGGTTGTAAGGATAAAATGGAGGAGACCATGCCTAAGGCCCTTGGATGAAAGGTTTGTTACAATTGTATTTTGCCGTTTCTGTAAGAAACTCAGGCTGGTACAACATTATCTTCTCCCATTGTATCCTCACAACAAACCTGTAATGTAGCTAAGAGATAGTGACTGACATCTTTCAACTTTTGTGACCTGGGCTGGCATTTTAACCCAGGTTGTCTCAGTCTAACAGTATCTACTACTTCTCTCTGGCTGTTAAAAATTATAATGCCTTGGGCCAAAACCTACTAGAAACTGAGACTCTCGGAATTGTAGAGTTGGAAGGGACCCAAGGGTCCAGTGATAATGAGAAACAACAGAATTAATTCCTTCATGATTCCAGTCATAAGTGAATGACTACCATTGGCCCCAATGATAAAAAGTGCTGCGGCTGAGGTATTGTTCATTTGTATGCAAAATCTATACCTATCAAGCTGTGGGGACTCCATTTATGCATAATATATGTATTTTATTTTCAGAATACCTTGGGATGAATTGTATTATTTTGCAAGTGTCCTTGGAGTATGGGAGTTCCTCTGCCATCCATCCAGGCATTTTAAACACTAAAGCTGTGTGTTTTAAAAACTAAAGCTTTAAAAAACAATTGTAATGCAAAAGGCTTACAAGAGTGTGCCTTTTAAAGTAACTTAATGCGGTAAGGTAAAATATGCACAATCCATATGCATACACATCTATAATTGTCTGGCCTTTGCTATTGGTTTAGATATCAGGACATGCATTGCCATGATGCTGCTTGATATGCATCCTGTTTCCTTAAGTTGAGATTTTGCCGTGAGCATCCTAAGGGGGGTGCTGATTTACCGTGACGCAATGGGTTAATGAAGAATGAAAGTAGAGCACAGACATTCTACTGAGAAGACGTAACAGCTTGCCTGCAGCTGTAGGGCTCTACGTAGGCACCTGTGGGTCTCAGTGTGTTTAATGCACAGACTGCAGTATGAGGCTAGCACTGACATTTGCTGACTCCAGTATACTCATTTGCCTGCTGTTCTGCCAGCTTCTGCACCATCCAGAAGACAGGCAAAATGGTGCAGTGTGTGAGAGGCTTCCTTAAGAAACAATAACCTTCAGTATGATGCAGAGGTAGGTTTGCAATGCCGTTTAGCTGCACAGAGAGGGGGAGAACAAGAGGAATTGCTTTAGCAAAAGCATTCTGATTATACTTGCCTATTTAATCCTTATTTTAGTTACAAGTATTTAAATATTGCAAATAAAATACATTTGCATGCCAATAGAAATAAAATTGACCGTATTACTTACATGCATTATGCAGTATATACTGGTTTTCCTGGTTTTTAAGAAATGTTTTTATTTTTACATCAATCTATATTATTTAGCTAACATTACAGCAAGCTTCTTTTAGTCAGAAATTATTTTCAAGTGAGGGAGGCAGGAGAAAAGAATAAAGTTTTATTTTATAATAGAGTGGAGGATTCTCAGTTGAGATGGCAGAGGAGACAAACACGCAGTGGAAAATGAATGCTTCACTTGCCACTTTATCTTTTATTGATGAATGCAATACCCTGTTAGGTTTGAATTGCAGATGGTCAGCATTAAAAATAGTGCCTTTGTCTGACTGTTGATCAGATTGATCCTGTTGGAGACAGGGAGGGATATAAAAGAACCACAAAGAACCCGAAAAAAAACAAACATTTAAGAACAGTTGGCTTTTGCTTTATATTTTTTGCTCAGAACATTGTATGCCCAAGATAGCTTTAGGTTATTAGATTGATATGAAGACACAGCAACCGTACAAACATTTTAATAAAACCTGACACATGATACCTCATTGCGACATATTATTTGTTAGCTTTTAAAGATGGATTTTATGTTTGTTTTTGAGCAACCTACTTTAGCATGACTCAAGCTTTGGTCACTGGATGCTAGTGATTAAGGAGCATGATAAAAAGGTTAAATTAACTGGCCACACCTGGGCATTGGGGGGGGGGCATTTTAAACTGTGATATTGTAAGTTTATAATTAAGTTACTCCCACAGAAAGTGGGAGTGAGAAACATTTTAAGCAGTGCTGTGTTAACTGAAGGGAAAAGGGATAGTACAGATTGCTGTCCTTTGGTTAAAGCAGTTAGAAAACCTTTGCTTAAAGAATTGCTTCTATCAGTGCACCTCAAGATAAAAACCTCACGCATATATAGAAATGGTATAGATTATGATTGTGTGCACATTACCCAACATGATGATTGCGTTTATGGAATAAAATGGTTACACAGGAGAAGAATGGACATTTAATGGAAATGTAGTTTAATGCAGTTTTGTATGTTAAGAAATACAGGCCTGAACGTCACCCATACCGAATACTGGTACTATTTCATTTTCATCTTATTTTGAGGAATGGAAGGCTCTTCCCTTATGTTTAAGTTGCATGTTGCTGCTGACCGGGTGGTCACTGGTGTGTTTCAATTGTAAGCATGTTATTACTTGAAGGCAGCAAATAATTTGCCTGAGTTACATATGCTTGCTCTACCTACTAAGGCTTAACCATGTGATAACTTCTGGACATCTTAATGTCTCTAGAATGTTATATAATGCTGATGGAGTGATTGCAGATGAAATGGAGTAATATGATTGGTTCTGTAATAGGATACAGTAACAGTGGGAAGTGTTATACCTTTCTGATTCAACCTCACCTTCAGCATGCTGGTGAGAAACAATCATTTCTGTTAATTTTTAAAGTAAAAAATAAAGATGAATTGCAGTGAGAGCTGTCTTGAGCTGTTTCCTTTAGAGTGCAGCATGTTTTGTCTGGATCAAGAGGTACTCTGTTCTTTATTGTGTAGTGAATATTCATATATTATGCTATACTCTTTGGGTTGGTTTCTGTTAGACAAATGATTGCGCTATATATTTTGACATACAGGCACTTTACAGTTTGCAGAAGGAGGTGTCGGCAATCGCTTAAAAATGGGGATGTAAAATTTTACATTCGTGACAGATTAGCTGAATAAAACCATGGGCCGTTAGCTTCGAAATTGTTTTAATTTATCTTTAAAAAGATGTAATTTTGAAGATCATTGACACGCCTTGTAATTGGCATTCCTACAGCAGGCTATTGCAGTCCAAGCAGGTGGAGAATAAGCAGTCTTCCTTCGACTGATTATTAGGTCAGAATAATGTATGCTGGCCTTGATATATTTATTACTTATTGCAAGCTGATGCAGTGAAATACACTCCTTACTTTATTAAATGTATGACCATTTCCTTTTAACCTAAAATATTTAAAAGGGTAATTGTACTCTGAAGCTTCTTGTTGCAAAAGATACCTGTTTTGAGATAATAGAATTTAAGCCTTGTTTTTGCTTGTGCTTCAGAGGCTGCAGAATGTATATGGCTGTGCAGATAAGAGTTGCAGATAAAATGGGATGTAGCAGTGTTAGAAGCAAAATATATTATGTTACATAAAATATTTGTTGCTATGTATTGTTTTAGCGCTTAATTTCATGATCATCTGGTATGCTAATAGAGAGGTAGACTAGAGACATCTGCTTGTTAGGCTTTCATGCTCAAAACAAAATGGCTGGTGACTCCCATTGCTGCAAACTGCAGATGAAAAACTGGCTGCAATTAAAATATATTTCCAGTGAAAGGGGAAAGCACAATGATTTTGACTCGATGTTTGGTGCCAGTTGTTGTTTGCAGAGAAGAAGAGTAAAACAGTAGCTTCTTATTGGAGCAAATTTGCAAGCAAATAGCCTGGGCTGTGATTTCTAAACAAAGTTTTAAATGCGAGATTACATGCCAGATGAATATTTTTAGTTCCGCTTTTGTATGTGTTTATTATCTTTTTTAGAGCAACTAATGTTTCCATTTATTTAAAATTAAAATATCATTTAATTTCTGCATGTGAAGTGCCTCAGATAAAAGTAAATGAAGTTCAAGTTTCTGAATTCGTAGGTTTAAAAATATATCTTAGGAGGGGAAAAGGCTTTTCATGTGTGTACTCAAAGCATCTTTAGGGGAGCAACTGTTATGAGTTTAAATGTAGGAAAGTGATGTTACAGAAGATAATTCTCAACTTTCTGGGATACAAGGAATTGTTCTTCTAGCCCTTTTTTCTAAAATGACAGTTCCAGACATGACTTTTCAGTTTCCAGCTGGCTGTTAATTGAATATATAGATCCATTTGTACAGTGGAAGTCACTTGTCTGCTCTGACCCAAGCAAATGCAGTCTCTGGGTGGAAATGATTTGCTCATGCCACACCCAGCAGCCTCTTAAGGCATACATAACTGTGTGGCAGTCTATGCACACACTAACACAATTTATTTCTGGCCACTGCAATATGCGCAGAAGTTTCTGCTGCCCCTAGGACTGTCATTCTCAAGGTGTAGTGTATTTTGACAGTGGGCTAAAGAGATTCCCTCCCCCCCGCCCCCAATAGTTATTCTCCTGATGGCTATTGGAAATGTATTGATTATCCAATTTAATTTACATAGCAGCAAAGAGCTTCACCATCGCACATGTGACTATAGAATCATAGAATAGTAGAATTGGAAGGGATCATGAGAGGCCATAACTCAGTGGTAGAGCACACTGCATGCCGAAGGTCACACATTTTATTCCTGGTATCTCCAATGAAAAGGATTGCAGATAAGAGACTTGGGAAAGAATGAAGGCAGCTAGTTTTGACTGAAACCACTGTGAATAGGTTGGAGGAGGTGGAGCACCAGCTTGTACCCATTTTTCACCCCAGAACAAATATATTTCGACATAGTGCTTACCACGTTTAGTCGTATTTGATTGATTGATTTTTTTTACAGCCACCCATCAAGAGCAGTTTACAACTAAACCATATTAAAATACAACATATAACAATTAAATGCAACAATAACCAGTAATGGATAGGGAAAAAACCCTAGCCGCCTCTAAAAAAAACAACCTTAAACACAAACAACATAAAACAATGTGTAGCCTGGATTTTAAAAACACAATTAAAAAGCCTGGGTGAATGAAAATGTCTTAATTTTGGTGCAGAAAAGACTAGGAGGCTGAAAAGCAGGGTAAAAATGTAACAAAAAAATAGCTAGGCTGCAGGGTGAAGTATGGTCAGAAGCGGCAGGGTGCAGGAAGTTGAAGCGAATCCCAGAAACCCTTGGAATCAGTGTGTCCCAGGATACTTGGCACCGTTTTAGAGGACTCTGGGCACATTTGAACTTTTCATGGGGCAATGGCTTCAGCCACAACTTGGGTGTACTTCCTTCCAGCATATATTGTGTGTCCTCCGTTCCCGCTTACATAGCACCAATTTGCTGTGATGGAGTAGGGCCAGCCCCTGGGGAATGGGGGGTAGGTTTTGTCACCAGGATTCAACTGCCAGCCCTAGAATAAACAGTACTGGAGTGGATAGACCCAGTAGTCTTAACAATTATAAGACAATTGATATTCAGAATAGTAAAAAAGACAGAACATTGGGGAGGGGGGTGTTACATGCTTATTTATTTGCAGATCTAAATTCAGCAAAGTGGATAATGTGGAGGATTAGTACCTCTTGGTTCAAGTTCTTTTTTTCCCTTATGGGCCTTCCACATTTTAGGGGAGAGTCTGTAGCTCAGTTGCAGAGCACATGCTTTTGCATGCAGAGGACCCCAGTTCCCTGTCATTTCCAGTTAAAAGGTTTCAGATAGCAGAGCTAAGAAACATCTCTTCCTCTGACTCTGGGAGAGAGCCCTGCCAGTCAGAGTAGACAATCCCTGGCTGGATGGAATACTGCTCTGACATTATCAGACAGCTTCAAATTATGCTGCAAGTGATACTGAATCAGCTGTTCCAGGTGGCTGTCTTCCGGAAGAGGTCCTCTGTTCTCATCTCATCTCTTTCATGAGATGCTTTGAATTGTTCTGTAAATGCGCTGTTATAGTTACTGCTGTTATTACTGTGTAGTTAATACAATTAGCTCTGTGATGGCTATAGGTGACTTTTTCTCATCAAGCTCCTGTCATATTAGTTTGTTTACATAATCTGCTTTTCTAGACAAGGCAATGGAAATCCAATGAGCAAGGAGCTTATATGAAATCACTGGAATTGTTTACCTTTAAGAATGGTTGAGGGACGCAGGTAGCGCTGTGGGTTAAACCACAGAGCCTAGGGCTTGCTGATCAGAAGGTCGGCGGTTCGAATCCCCGTGACAGGGTGAGCTCCCGTTGCTCGGTCCCAGCTCCTGCCCACCTAGCAGCTCAAAAGCACATCCAAGTGCAAGTAGATAAATAGGTACCACTCCGGTGGGAAGGTAAACGGCGTTTCCGTCCGCTGCTCTGGTTCACCAGAAGCAGCTTTGTCATGCTGGCCACATAACCCAGAAGCTGTAAGCCGGCTCCCTCGGCCATTAAAGCAAGATGAGCGCCGCAACCCCAGAGTTGGACACAACTGACCTAATGGTCAGGGGTCCCATTACCTTTACCTTTAAGAATGGTTGATCTTTTACTTTCAAACAGCTGACTCCCCTGCCATATCTCAAAAACAATATTTAACTCCCCAGCGTCTCAAAAGCAGTGTGCCTTGCAGCTTCAGAGCTGCTGTTTGGGGCTGCAATCCTATGCACACTAAACAGTGACTAAGCTGAAATGAATACAAAAAACCCCCACCTTCTGAGTTAACTTGCATAGGATTGTGCTGTAAAACACACTTTTGACTTTGGCAAGTGAAAAAAGATTTTGAGAAGTTCATTTGCAAAACCATTAAGATAAACAGAAGCAGGAAAGCAACCAGGGAAGCAGCTGGGCCATGAGATAGCAGCTGGGAAAATAAACATTGCAGAGAACCCAAATAAAATATTTCTGTTCATTGAAGCTAACAGGAGCTTTCCCTTCTTGCAAATAGCAGGTGGGTCAGCCAGGTTTGGGACTGCAACAGGGGTCAGAAGGCTAAACCTCCTCTACCCTGATGTCGGGGTCCCAATCAGGGCTGGAGTCCTGCATGGGCTATTTGTGAAAGCAAAGCCCTGCACTTACAGGCAAACCACATGATTAATGTAACATGTAGTTTGCCCCTTAGATGCCAGAGATAGACTATTGTTTTACTTGTTCAGCTTATTATGGATGAGTTTCATCTTGTGCAACTTGAGGATGGTATTTTGAACTTGCCTGGGTGGATCTGTGCTCAAAAAGGCAGTGTATAAATAATTTTACATTGAAGGATGGAGACTAACTACGTGTACTCTTTATACCTCGTTCTTTCTGGTTAATTAAAGCTGCCAGAACTAGCTCCCATACATAGGGTGGAATTCAGTGTTGCACTATTACAAATGTTTTGCCTGTGCAAACATTTTAGCTTGACAGACAGAACAGTCTCCCCATCCTCACACTCTCTGTTCTGGGTTTTCTCCTGATACCCTCCTCGAACCATGGGGGAAGGGCAGAAGGGGAGAGGGAAAGCCCCATTGCACAAGTGAAAGTCCTTGTGCGTGGCTTCAGCTGAGGAGACTCCTAAGGTGAATCCCACTCTTAGACATTGGAGACAGCCAATCTTCTGCTCAGTTGGTGCCTCTTCATCTCATCCCTGGGTGTTTCTAGAAGAAACTACGGTAATTATTTAGACCTTTTATGATCAAAGTCCTAACTTTGTTTGGGGATAAGAAATTAACTTCCAGAGAATCCCAGCAGCAGCACCCCCAGCACAACCCTAGTGGATTACTTGCACTGAGAGATGGACTGAGAACATGCCAGCATGTTGATTCTTGTACACCTCTCAGCAGCTTTTGATCCCATCAACCACAGTATCTTTCTAGGTCACCTTGTCAGGGTGGGAATTGTTTTACATTGTTTTATGTACACATTGTACATACTGGACACACCTCTCGCCACTGAAATTGGGCTTGAAAGAACATTTTGTCAAGCCCAATGCCTGGGGGAAGCAGGAAGAATGAGTGTGCATATGCAATGGTTGTCATGTTTCTGTGCATGTGTGTATGGTGCCTACAACAGTTCTTCTGGTTTGCAAATATGCTCCTGGGCCCCAAAAGATTGGTGACCAGTTTATGGAAGGATGTTCCCAGAAGGTTGTGCTGGGAAACTATTGTCCCTTTCTGTGGTTGGCTCTGTCTTGTACCTCATATTGATTCACATCGACATGAAATTTTGGCAGATGTCATCCAGAGGTTAGTCTGAATAGTTACAAGCATATTTTCTTCATCATTGTAGGGAAGTGCTGAAAATTCTGAACTAGTGTTTGGAGGCAGTTCTGGTGTGGATGAGGGCAAACAAACAAACTTATTTCAGAAAAGCAGAGACATAGTGTTGATGGTAAACTTCACTGGTCTGGTTGGAGGTATCTGGTTTGTTTTCTGGCTCAAATTAAAGTACTAGAAATGACATTGAAAGCTCTGAAAAGCCTGGGATCATAAGGACCGTATTCATCCATTTGAATAGGCATCAGAGGTCCTGCCATTTTTTCTTACTGATAGCTGGAAAATGAGGACAGGACTTTATTGGTAGTGACACTATAGCTGAGCGCTTTCCAGGAAAGTCTGATAGCCTTTCTCTTTTTTTCCATTTTTAGATGGCATTTATGAATGTTTTTCTTCATTTTTTGCTGCTTTTTAATGCTGCTCCATGCTTTTAACTTACATGATTTTTATATTGCATTGCTTTTCTATTAATGACACCACTTCAAAAAATAAATATGAAAAACATTGTGTAAATAATTGAAATAAATTGTATTCCAACTTTGTTTTCTAAGTGGCAATGAGAGGTCAGGAAAGATCAATATATGGGTTTTAAGTAATAGTTGGGGTTTTTTTTTAGATGCTTTAAGTATGATTATAGAAGAGAGAGATTATTTTCGTATTGTTATCAGGCTTCTAAACTATCCCAAAATAATGTTCAGTCAAACATGTTGGCAAAAGATTCCTGCATTTCGGGGTTGGACTTGATGACCTTTGTGGTCCCTTCCAACGCTATAAATCTATGATTCTGTGTTGCAGAAAATGCTGAAGAGAGTATTTGTGCTCATGTCATGCAAACCAGGCACCCATTAACCTTATAACCTTACAGTTTGTAGTATTCCTTTTTGTTTTAAAAAATTCTGTCCCACCCTTCTAATGCATACGTATTGCTTAGTGTGGCGTATACAGTTTATTCTCTGTTTTGGACAGGGTTGCACTCCCCCTGAAGTGTTTGGTTGGTAGTCTGAGGGTTCTCCTTGATCCGCTTTTGTCACTTGATCACTGGGAGTATAAGTAGCCTCCATGCAGACTTTTGCATTTTCACTTGCCACATTCATGATGTCCAATGTGGTGCTGCTCTCTGGTGAGCATGGTGGGCAACCAACCTCCCACTCATGTTTGAGTTTGCAGAGGCAGGTGGGGATCATACTACCAGATCCCCGGTTTGTGGCAGTTTCTGCTTCCCTCTCTAGCTGCAAGGTTAGGAGGAAGGCTGGGGGTTGCTCGGGTGATTGTAGAAGAGACTCGTGCTGCATCTTCTCTCCAAACAGCCAAGCCAACGAGGGATAACTGTACTTCCTTAGCTGTTTGGAGGAAAGACATCCAGCTGTTCTGGAGGGAAGCATCCAGCCAGCATAACTTACTGCTCTAAGTGGCCAGCCTGCCCTGCAGGACTTAAACCATCAAGCTGCTTGGGAAGGCTGGACACAGGCTTCATCGTCAGGCAAAGAGTGTGGTGCCTGCTCCTATGGGCCTTTACATGTGAGCTGTGCAGAAGGGAAAGGCACAGCATTGGGAGAAAAGAGTGGAAAGTTATTTCAAAAGGGGTTGTTGAGAGTGGGGCAGCAAAGGAGAAAGGCTAGGGGAAGCAGCAGAGCTGAGGAGCTGGAGAGAGATGTCATGAAGAAGAGAAAGAAATGATGGAGGGAAAGTGGATGGGCAAGAGAGCAGAAAGAAGAGTGGTCTCTCCTAGACTGAAAAGACCTGAGACAGACACTGCTATTCAATTAGCAACAGCTAATGGAATTTGTTTATTTATTTATTCCTCAAATCCACTGTTGCCAAGTAACCAGGAGTGGTTTGTGTTGAGTCACTGTGGAGTGTGTTAATTGTTGATTAATTGTTAACAGTTTTTATTCTTATGAGATAAAGAAAGACTGTTATAATTCATTAGACAGAGTGATTGCCAATCTGCCCCTCCTTATCTTCATTACAGAACCCTGAGGCATTAGAGGAGGAACCTGGTGACCACAATTTTTGACTTGGGCAAGAAGTGTAGGCCTTTGCCTCAGTTGAACAGAGTTCATCTGTTCCCTCTGTTGCAGTTGGAATACCAGCCTATCTAGACAGCAGGAGCATGCCCTCAGTTATTCATGATCCAGTAACCACCAGATTTGGACTACTATAATGCATTATATATGGGACTTCCATTGCTGATGGTAGCTTACTGGGTGTTATGTATGTTCATATTATATTGGTGCTCCATCCACTGCACAGGCTCCTGCTCATATTTCCATACTCAATCCAAAGTGCCAGTTTGAGCTTTAAAGCCCTTCGCAATTTGAGATCAGGGTACCTTAAGAATCTCTTCTCTCCATATGCATCTGTCCAGACTGCTAGGAACTTCATCTGCCTTCTGTTTCCAGCTGTCCTCACTAATTAAAGTGTAGTGGGTGGCTTCTGGTGAACTTGCCTTTTCTGTAGTGGGGCCCTGATGATAGAATGGTCTTTCTAGAGAAGCTCACCTGGTGCCCAGGGATCTTCACTAGGTCGCAAGTGGCTGATAGTCAAAATGCGGAATGCACCTGGTGCCTAGGGAATTTTGAACACTGTTTCGGACTATGATTCTACACTGTGAAAAGAGCATGCAAGTTTTAGATGTAAAAGGTGGGGGGGGGGCAACCATAAAACCCATAAAGCACAGTTGAGGAATACCAAAGCCTTGGTATTTTTATTAGCTCAGTTTTGTTAAACCATGGTATGGAATTCTTAAGCACAAACAAGTAACAAATACCTTTCAACATATAAAGATTTCTTCCTCTCAGCACTGAGCAGTTGAAGCTGCTTAGAACTAAAATGGGACAGCACACCATCGGCTCCTGAAGAGACCATTAATGGCCAAAGATAACTATTGGACACACTTTCCCTCACTTGATCTGGGAATGCTTAAGAAAGACCTGTGTGCCCTGAGGGAATGTGGAAGCTAGGAAGCCCAGGCCAGGGAGCTTGTGACACCAGTTCCTGAACAGACCATTAGTTGGCCTGAGAGGACTCTGTTGCTCTAGATTTTATAAAATTTATTTGTCTTAGTATTTTAAGACAGTGAATTGCCCTGGGTACCTTGGCAGAAAGGCAGTATATAATGCAATCAATCAATCAATCAATCAATCAATCAGTAAGAAAGGGAGCTTAGAATTCAGTGGCATGTCTCCAGCACAGATTAAATTCCCAGGATCTCTCCCTTTAGAAATTAAGCACCAATTCCTCCCTCTCTGTCAGCAGACTACATCCAGAGAAGAAGCATTTCTGTTTCCCTCGACATATAGCCCACTTTTCATTTTGTTTCTTCCTTCAGCAGCCCTTCAAAAGAAACACCCACCACCTCTCCCTCCCCATTACTATTAATTATGTCAAGATCTCCACAGACCGTGCTATTTTGTCTAGAAAAAAAGGTGCCAGAACTCACCACAAGCTCCTCCCTTGTTTTCTTATAATGGCAAAGGCGCCAACCTGAGAGGTGCCGGAACTGAGTTCCAGTGAGTTCTAGCTGAAAAAAAAGCTCTGTCCACAGAGTCTGTTCAGGAGTTTGTTTCAATGCTAGGGTTGAGTTCTGGAGTATGGAAAGAAAAGTAGATGTGACCATGTCTACTAGCAAATCCAGGTATTATGCATTTGGGAGCAGGTTGCCCCTCAGCACTTGTGTAGTCACCATTTTCAGTACAAGGGCTGAGCCCATGATCTTTTCACTCCACAAAAATCCACTCCTGGCCTTCTGTTCTGTTTGTTCCCTTACCCACATTCCAGCCAATTCCCAAAATAAAGGTGTATTCAAAACAAAACAAAACCACAGCATCGTGAAAAAAGACCCTTCTCATTTTTAATGTTTCGTCATGATGCTTTATTGGTAAATTAATGTTCAGAGTAGAAAGCTGAAGACAGCACTTCCCTTGCCCTAACCTTCTCTGCCCTCCCCACTTCCATTTCAAAATCTATTGCATGTCTGGGAGAAGCAGAATGAGCTCTCCTAGTACAAAGATCCCCCCCCCAAAAAAAAGTCTGTCACAGCTATCAAATACTAAAAGCATTCATTTACATTTAACGCTAAAGCTTTTAGAATGAATTTCAGAGGAATGGAAAAATCGGATAACAGATCTTATCTGTGTTCAGCCATGATAGGTGGTTTGGGCATAAACATTATAAATTGGGAGGGGAAATGATGTATTTCTTTTTACAACATCAGTATGCAGTTTTTTATGAGCTTAAGCTTTAGTTGTCATCAGCTGCAGAAGTACCGGTATATGGGTGGGGAAGTTAAGTTGCTTCCTTAAAACTGAGATAATGGGTTGGTTGTGTGTTTTCCCTGGGACAGGATTTTGGAAGACGTGGCTGCGTCATGCGTGTTAGGAGAGAACATAAATAATATTGAACTCAGTAAAACTACTACTCATTTCCTCATTATTCTGTATGTGAATAACTCATAATCTATTTGTTAAAGTAGTGATACCCATAAAGCTGCTTCTAGCTTAATTTTGCTCTTCTTTCCTTAAGAGCCACATGAGAAATGGCATCACACCATCTTCACTTGGGTGTGGGAGACAGGGGTGCCATCTCACCCTCAGGATTGTGGGTGCCCGCCGTCACAAGGTAGACATGTGACGTCACATGCATACATGTGTACATAATAAATTAAAAGAATTCTTTAAAAAGAAAGTTTAAAAGACTCTTCTTAAAAACCTAAAAACTCCTTTAAAAGAATCAAGTCTTCAAAAAAGTTATATGATCTAAGAAAGTCTTTAAAAGAATCCTTCCAAAAGAATTAAAAAATTATAATGTAGCACCTTGAAGACCAGTTGAGTAGTTTTAGGTATAAGCTTTCATGTGCCTGACCCCCACATTTATATTATTGTGGGTGCCCGAGCACCCATGGCACCCTGCAGTTGGCTTCTATGGTGGGAGAGATAAGAAATGCTGGGAGCTCTAGAAGGAATTGTGAGACTGAAGTCCCTAATGTAAGGTGTGAGTTGGAAGGGCACCAGATCCATAGCCTGGAGACTGTGTATTGCTGTTAGGTGGGAAGCTCCACTTCATCATTTCTCCAGAAGTTAAGGAGTGCACCACCCTTCCACCAATAAGGTGAACACAGCCAGAGATTCTTTGCAAACAGATTTCCTTCCAACAACAGGAGCAGGCTGAGTTGTCCCAGTTCCTATAATTGAGACAGTTACCCAGATGTGGCTCATCTTTGTCTAATGCAGTTCCCTGTTGCAGTGTATTTCTCATCCATGCCAAAGAAACATTGCCACAACTATATGGTTGTATTTTACAGATTACTGCTTTGACAAAAAAAGTAGAAAAGCATCTAAAAGATATAAACACAATTTCTGCAGCAGTTATATAAAAAATACCCAATATCAAACGAGTGAACTGAATTGTTGATTATATTACTTTCATGCCCACCTTTCAAGAAACATGAGCATAAGAGGAAGGGAATAATAATAATAATAATAATAATAATAGCATCTAAAAGATATAAACACAATTTCTGTAGCAGTTATATAAAAAATACCCAATATCAAATGAGTGAACTGCATTGTTCATTATATTACTTTAATGCCCACCTTTCAAGAAACATGAGCATAAGAGGAAGGGAATAATAATAATAATAATAATAATAATAGCATCTAAAAGATATAAACACAATTTCTGTAGCAGTTATATAAAAAATACCCAATATCAAACGAGTGAACTGAATTGTTGATTATATTACTTTCATGCCCACCTTTCAAGAAACATGAGCATAAGAGGAAGGGAATAATAATAATAATAATAATAATAATAATAATAATAATAATAGCATCTAAAAGATATAAACACAATTTCTGTAGCAGTTATATAAAAAATACCCAATATCAAATGAGTGAACTGCATTGTTCATTATATTACTTTCATACCCACCTTTCAAGAAACATGAGCATAGGAGGAAGGGAAGCTTCATAACAACCACCACCACCACCAAATAATTCATACCTCGCCCATTTGGCTGGATTTCCATAGCCACTCTGGGCGGCTTCCAACAAAATATTCAAAATACATTAAAACATCAGTCATTAAAAACTTCCCTAAGCAGGGCTGCCTTCAGATGTCTTCTAAATGTCAGATAGTTGTTAATTTCTTTGACATCTGATGGGAGGGTGTTTCACAGGGCGGGCGCCACTACTGAGAAGGCCCTCTGCCTTCAAAGGGAGTGACTATACTGTAGATACTATCAGATCAGAGGAAGCCAAAGGAACTCAGGTATTCATCATATGTGACTGTAGCAAAGCAGTTGGTTGATAGCTTTTATGATAGCTTAGCTGATTGTGATCCTGGACAAACAGCAAGGCAATTGGACACCAGCTCCATGACACACCAGATACGCTTCACATTTGATAAATTTTCAGACTCCTTGGACTTTTCATTTCCCGTGGAGGCATTTGTTTCCAAGAGCATAATTGTTAAGGGCTATGGGGAATTTCTGTCATTTGGAGTTTGGATGTGGTATTCTCAAATCCACTGTTTGTACATGCTGTTTGACCTTAGTTTTCCCTCGAGTAATACTTGTCACAAATGAATCATTGACTCATACAACCTGTGCTGAATTTAATTTGATCAGCCTTGTACGTAAGAACTCCTTGCAATCAAGTGCATGGAATTAATTCTGTGCAAGCAAGTGAGCAGGCTGGCACAGGAAGGAGAAATTTCTCAGTCCCTTCTCCGCTAGCCCACCAGGTAGATTTTTTTTTTTAAAAATTTGCTAGCCTTCTAAGAGCACTAAAAAAAACCAGGCTAGTAACTTTTCTGGCTTGATATATAAGGCTCAATTAGACATGCCACTGTACTAATCTCCATTCTGTTATGTGCTGCTAATTTGTACCTATAATACCTAGAGAAGTCAGGGCGCAGGGAAGACTTTGACCAGCCAGAGGGCGGAGCTGGACAATGATGGAGCTGGAGGCAGAGGGGAAGGGCACAATCTTGTCACAGAGAGCTAGGCGCCACCTTCATTGGAGCATCAGATGAGTGTGGATGGGTGTGTGCCGCAAAGCCATAGGGAAGGAGAATCTTGTGAACTTGCTCACCCCACTTCATCTTTAAAAGCTTGGCAAGAGGTGTGTGCCAACTGTTGGGACATCTTTGTAGCTTTTGTTCAGTTATGCCTTGGAAACATGACCTCTGGACCTTGTGATGGCTGCTGAGGTTGTACTGCTACGAGCCTGAATGAAGATCTCTTTCTTATTCTCAAGTAATAGCTGCTCTCATGGCTTTGGACGGAAGCACGACAGCGGAGAACCTCAGGCCTGAAGACCACATATGGTCCTCCAGACCTCTCTGTGTGTCCCTTGGTACTCTCATGAGGTAACACCCACTCCGGCGCCATACCTGTCACCAGCCCAGCTTTGCACTCTTTTTGAGCGCTTCATGCTTGTCTCAATGGAGAATAGAGTGGATTGTGAGTGTGCGAACAAACTAGGCTAATACACAAAAGTAAAATTTACATTTACTCCTCCCTATTTTGTCTCTGGCCCTGCCTACCAGTTAGCATTCATCCCTTGATTGGCTGCCTGGAAGGGGCCGTGGCGTTGAGCTGAAAAATTTTCTCTACCCCAGCTGTACCAAAATCCCAAAAATCCTAGAGAGACATCAGCAAAACAAGTAAGGACTGCCAACCTATGAAATAGATTTTTTGTGTTGCTCATATGCCTTTTAAATAATAGATTTTTGATTAATTGATGTTGAAATACGTTTATGGGAGTCTTTTTGAAGGATGTGTAAGTGATTTTGCAATTTAATACACAAACTGCCTTCTGCTAAATCTGTTCAGAGGTCCCACCTTATCCAATGAAACTAACCTAAGTGTGCCTAGAATTGCAGCCAAAACTACCATTTGGTATTAATTGTCCTTAATTCCCTATTTTTGTAATATACCAGGATCAAAAGGCGCATTTTGCAACAGGGAATTTCATTAGGGTGAGCAGTTGCTGAGCCTAAGATTTCAGGTTGAAACTGCAGTGTGGAATGAAAGGAGGACCTTTTTCTGTTTCCCCACATCATCTCGCTTTATTGGCCAAGGGAGCCGGCGTACAGGTTCCAGGTCATGTGGCCAGCATGACTAAGACGCTTCTGGCGAACCAGAGCAGTACACGGAAACGCTGTTTACTTTCCCTCCAGAGCGGTACCTATTTATCTACATGCACTTTGACATGCTTTCGAACTGCTAGGTTGGCAGGAGCAGGGACCGAGCAATGGGAGCTCACCCCATCGCAGGGATTCGAACTGCCGAGCTTCGAATCGGCAAACCCTTGGCTCAGTGGTTTAGACCACAGCGCCACCCACATCCCAAAAGTAGCATTGACAAATAAAGAAGCATGAGCTAATACTGCTTCCCAGTAATGAGTCTATCGAACAAACTGATTTAAGTTTTGTATCTTTATTTCTTTATTGATTGCCGATCGATGTTTGGCTTGACATTAACGTGATTTTCAGAATTTTAAGTGTTTACTTCTAGACTCGAATGATGGCATCAAATATATTTGGGGAAGGTTTCCAAGGAGAGTCTGAGGCCTAACGTTCTCTGTGGAAGTTATTTAGCATTGGATGTCACACTCTTGTGTGTGTGTGTGTGTGTGTGTGTGTGTGTGTGACTCTTGCTTGGAGAGGCCTAGATTTCTAAGGCTATGTGGTAGTGAATATCACATTTGGCATGGAACGCTTCAGGTGTGTAGCCTGTCCTACTACTACTATCTAGTATTGTCTGCCTCCTTCGCTCTTTCATTTGTAATTAAATTTATAGTTTACATACTTAATATAAGCTTCAGCTAACTGTTAATGGCTTTACGTACTTCAATGCACATCCTAGTTTGAATACGCCACGCATTCTGGTATATATGTATTGACATGTTTATCTATTGTAACTAAACTGGTAATTTGATCAATGAGAATGACGTGTGGTTAATTGCATAAGATTTCCATGTCCCCATTTATCCACAAAGGTTTATTTGCATGTTAGTTTCTGCTGCTGCATTTTTTTTTCTGAACAGCCCCACAATATAAGAAACACTTGTGTATTATGATTGTTTGGATAATAAATTCATTGTGAAGGAATATTTCATAGAATAAGCAGCTGGTTTTCAACTACTGGTTTTATTTTGAATATTATCAGCTACTTCTTTCCATCAGTTTATCTAAATGGTTTAGATCTCTCTTGTAAAATTAAATGATGGGCACTGTCATTTTGTCCAGATATTTGTGGAGGCATTGAGAGACTCTTAAAGTACTGTATATTTTTGGGGCCTTTGGTTCAGGGACTAATGACAAGAACCAAAGAGATTTTGCTCTTGGGTTGCTTTCTTGCTCTTGCAACCAAAAGAAAACCAGCTGGCCTCCTAGCCTGATAGTGATGCTACTGCAAGAGAAGCTGCGTCTGCCAGAATTATCTGCCTTGCTGATTTACTTGTGCTGTTTTGGTTCTCCTGCAGATGGAGGAAGCGAGGAACCATCAGACCGAAGGCAGGCAAGCATAGACTACTGTCAGAGCCATTCTGGGCAAGGTAAGTAAACCATGGATTTCCAGATATTACATATGCCTTGCAGAGCCCATTTGTGATTTTATATTTTAATGTATTTCAGTTCGCAGCGATGCACAATCTTTTTAGAAACGCCGAACATTTAAGGATGAAGATTGACTCCTGTGAATAGTTTTATGTATGTACTTCCATTAAATGTGATTTGGACAAAATAATGTTCTGTTTCCTTGAATTAGTAGCCCCCACTTCTCCTCTTGTAGTGGGCTTTGTTGAGTATACTTCATTGGGAATAGTGAATACAAATATGCATAGCTGTTGGATAATGGGGTTTGATAATGTGGCAGCAGCTTTCTTCAAAGAAAATATCACATCAGAATGCAGTTCAGTTGTGCTGTTTCAAGAAATCAGTGGAAACATATTCTGAGCACTAACCCACTTGCTCCACTAACTCAGATCTGTGCCAGCTGTTTACATACTTCCTCTTTTGCTCCACCTGCAAAAAAGTTCCACATTTATTTATTTTGACGCATTTAAAATCCACTTGATAGTTTTAAGTTCTCTAATAAGTAGACACATATCTGTATTAATATTTATAGGAAGTAATTACTCAAATTATGAAAGACGAACCTTCGTCTCATATCTTGAACAGAAATCTAATTAAATACCTGATAGAAAGTTATCTAATTTTCTGTCAGTAACTTATTAGCTACACAGATTGTGGAATGTCTTTTATTACAAGTAAGTTAGCAGACTGTGACATTGGAGATTACTTCATTTTTATTGTAGGTCTTCACTGTTCCAATCCAGAATATGACCATTTGGTCATTCTTGTGGCCCTACTTTGGGAAGAAGGGCAGGGTATAAATTTAATAAATACATTATAACAGTATTAGTGCTAATGCCGCTCTAAGGCGAGATGAGCCAATGGGTTGTAGCCAGCAATGTCAGTTTGGTTTGTGCAGAAAATCTCATTGCACAAGATGACACTGTAGTGGAACAAGTTCAGTGTTAACTCTCTTTAGTTTAGCAGTACATTGGATAGGGCCCATGCTTGTCTCTCTCCCCCCCCCCCCTTTTGACATTTGCTAATAAATTATCTAATGTAAACAGTTCTCTAAAACATATAAGGGAGGCAATCTCCTGCAGGTCTCATGGTGGTTCACAGGATAAAATCAGACTATAAAACCCCCAAATACATAATCAAAATAAAAACAGAAACAACCTAATACCCCCCCCAAAAAAAAACATTTTAGGGAAGTTTTTAATGTTTGATGTTTATCATATTTTTAATATTATGTTGGAAGCCACCCAGAGTGGGCGGGGTATAAATTATAAATAATAATAATAATTTTAAAAGGGCATAGGATGTCAGTCAGCCAAAGGCCTGGTTATAGAGCAGTGTTTTTGCCTAGCTCCTAAAGGTGTATAATGAGGGTGCCAGGCAAATCTCCCTGGGGATTTTTGCTGATGAAGCTTTTTACTGGTTTCACAACTTAACCTTATTCCTTGTTTCTAGTGGGTTGCTATTTGAACCTTGACTGGGGGATCCAGTTGGTGCATTGACCAGAATTTGGCACGGTATGCACTGGCCTTAATTGGATGAATTCAGATGCTCAGTATTTCTTACTAATTTGTATCTGTGCCCAGAAGGCATTCATTTGAGGGATTGGGCACTGTTTCAGTTCTTCTGATCGAGGCAATCCAGATAAATGAGCTACTGTGTGATGTGATAGTCAGTGCTAAACCCACATTGGCAATGTAATTTATAAAACTGGCTCCCCAGGCTGAGAACAGGGATGTCCTGAAGGAAAACTGGCTTCTTTTATCATAGAGTCCACCTGAGAGCGCAAGGATTTCACTATGGAAATTTAAAGATTTTCCAGTTTTTGATAGTTTTAGGACATTTCCCACCCCCACCCCTTGTCAAGGACCACCTTTCCTCAGAGCTAATATTTTGGGAGCCACATTAGGGTGAGTAGAGCCAGAGACAAAACTAGAATCATAGGATTGTAGATTTGGAAGAAACCCCAAAGGACATCTAGTCCAGCCCCCTGCAATGCAGGAATCTCAGCTAAAGCATCCATGACAAATGGTCATCCAACCTCTGCTTAAGAACTTCCAAGGAAGGAGAGTGCACAACCTCCCAAGGGAGACCGTTCCACTGTTGACCAGCTCTTCCTGTCAGAAAGTTCTTCCTGATGTTTAGTTGGAATCTCCTTTCTTGTAACTTGAATCCATTCATTCGACTCCTACCCTCCAGAGCAGGAGAAAACAAGCTTGCTCTATCTTCCATGTCACAGGCCTTCAGATATTTGAAGATAGCTACCATATCACCACTTAGTCTCCTCTTTTCCTGACTAAACATACCCAGCTCCTTCAACCGTTCCTCATAAGGCTTGGCTTCCAGACCCTTGATCACATTGGTTGCTCTGTTCTGCACATGTTCCAACTTGTCAACATCCTTCTGATTTTTTTAAAAAATACAGCAGATCTATACAGTTACTCTTCTGAAAAGCAAGTGAAAATAATTCCTTTATGGCTTTAATGTACTATATACACCATTGTTGTTGTTTTTTAGTCGTGTCCGACTCTTTGTGACCCCATGGACCTGAACATGCCAGGCACTCCTGTCTTCCACTGCCACCCGCAGTTTGGTCAGACTCATGTTGGTAGATTCGAGAACACTGTCCAACTATCTCATCCTCTGTCGTCCCCTTCTCCTTGTGCCCTCCATCTTTCCCAACATCAGGGACTTTTCCAGGGAGTCTTCTCTTCTCATGAGGTGGCCAAAGTATTGGAGCCTCAGCTTCAGGATCTGTCCTTCCAGTGAGCACTCAGGGCAGATTTCCTTCAGAATGGATAGGTTTGATCTTCTTGCAGTCCATGGGACTCTTGCACTATACATATACACCATACATCTGATAAATGGCACAATACATCTGATGAATGGCAGAAGCATACCAGTTTGTTCTCAGAAAACCTGAGAACGGGGAGATATTTCACGTCAAGCCATGTAGCTACGTGAAACTTTTTTTTTAAAGCAATATATTTGTATCAAACAAAATACCTCCTCTTCTAATTGTTCTGAAGCCACATAGGAGGAGAATAAAATGCTTTTAAAAGCCTGGAAGGTAGGAACTCAGATGGAATGAAAGAATGGGGCATATTGGAATGTGTTTGGACCACATAATAAAACATAAGCAGCTCGTTGTTGTGAGGAGCCACAATGATGGCTTTCCAGCAGCATTGTTGTTGCTGCTTACTGTGTGAGAGAGGGGAAAGGTGGTGGTGAGATAGTCATTGCCTAGGTGTACCAGTGAAGCCAGTTTGGTTCTTCCACCAGTGTGCAGTCCCAACTCTCTCAAAAAGCTGTGCAGCAACACTCCTGGTGGGCTGTTGCCAGGAGCTCCTGCTGGGAGATGTGTGACCTCTGGGCTGCAGGTTGCCCAGATGAAGTATCTTGATTCTTAGAAGAAATTGTCCTATTTCAGTTTATGATAATGGATAAAGGGTCACAGACACTATCTATGAACTGGAGTATTGTTCAGGGTTTTTGTTGGATGTTGTTGTTACTGTTATTAACATTATTATTTTTTTATCCTTACTTTATATCTTCTTATGATTTATGTGGAGATTGTTCAGTTTGGTTGTGTACTTTTGGATGTTTTATTTATTACGATTTTTTTTAAAAGTTTATAATTATGTAATTTCCCCTCATGTAAACCGGTAATGGAAAGGTGGCATACAAATTTAAGGATAGATGTATGTACAGCGGACGCTCAGGTTGCGAACGCGATATGTGCGGAAGGCGCGTTCGCAACCTGTGCCGATGCGTCTGCACACGCGTGTGATGCAATTCGGTGCTTGTTCGCATGCGCAAAGCACCGAAACCTGGAAGTAACCCATTCCGTTACTTCTGGGTTGGGCACGGTGCGCAACCCAAAATCGTGCAACCTGAAGCGGCCGTAACCCGAGGTATGACTGTATTTTAAACAAGGAGGCAATACTTGGTTAATGATATTTTATTTGTTATATTTCTCCCAGGTGGCAGCTCCACAGAGAACGACTGTGCTTTTGAACCAGAGTATGCTATCCCAACACTCCCAGTGCCTGAAGGTATGCAGCACATTCGGATTATGGAAGGCATGTCCCGCTCTCTCCCATCCTCCCCATTACTAACACATCAGTCTATCAGTGTTCGGCTCCAGCCCATGAAGAAATTAACTGGTAAGGAACTTACACGAGTTGAGTGAGTTTGAAATGTTGAATAAAGGTTGTTTCCACCATCCCATCCAAAACTTCCACGCAGTTTCTTTCCACAAAGCTCCATTGATAATCCCCCTTGTCCGACATGGTACAAGTTGGGCAAGTTTGGGCTGTATGCAATATTCATGTTAGAAGTCTTCTACAAACAGAACAAATCATATTAAGTACCTTGCAATATTTATAAAAAGTGGGATAGAAATCGACCTTTTCTTTCTCTGTTCACAGAAGTCTCATATTCTAGTGTGATCCAAAAAGAGAACAGGGATGCCATTGAGTTCCCATTGAGTTTCCTGGGATAAGTAAATGGCCTATAATCTGGGACATACTTCAGGGTGCAGAAGTTGTTTCTCTCTCCAGACCCTGGGACTTCCTGGTGCAGATATGGGGCTTAGCCCCCTTACAAGCCAGCTGTGTCCCTGGTTACAAGTCCTTTTCTTTCTCTCATATAAGCAAGCAGCTGTCATTCCTTTCTGTGATGGAACATAAGGAACTGCAGTTGCAGACAGCATTGCTGTGGGGGGGGGGGCAAAACTGTATGCTCTGGCCCTCTGAAATGGGTATGGCACTTCTCTGCACTCCTGGCTTGTATGAACAAAACAACATAAGAGCCAAGTTTCTGAGGTGGAAATTTTCCACCCTTTATATAATTTCAGACTTCGCTCAAAAATATAACTCTTTATCTTCTGCTCAGGGCCTGGACCTGAGGTTATATTTGTAGGGAACAGAGGCAAAGGGCAGGTTTGGGAAAGCAGACATGGTCTCATATTTTGCGTCGTCTAAAGCAGAGGTGTGGAACATGTGGCCCTCAAAATTTTACTGGACCCTTAGCTCTTTTCAGCCCCAATGAACATAGCCAGTGGTCAGGGACGATGAGAGCTGTAGTCCAACAGCATCTAGGGGGCCGTAGCTCCCCACTTCTGGTCTAAGATAATGGCGTCAGTGATGCTGGGCAGGAAGTAAGGGCTAGAACTCTCAATTCCTTCCTCAACTCTACTAGTCATACCTGACAGGGCTTGAATTAGTTGTTAATTAGGGCTGTCATGCAATAAAAGAAAACTTAATTGATTCATTGTTTGAGCTTTAGTTGATTAATCTATTTGCATAAATATGTATATTAATAATGCAGTGCTTCTGAAAAAAAGCTATCTTTTTAAAGATGATGCACTTATCTTACAGCAGACACCATGAGAGATGCTTCTGCTGGCGCATCAGCTACAATATTTGTTAGTAGTTAAATTGATTTTTTTTAAAACCAAAGACACTAAAGTGCAGACAATATAAATATCATCACAATTCTCATATACTTTATCTTAAATAATGGCAAGTATTTCTTTCTTCACGTTTTCATGTGATTTGGCCTTTTTTTGCAACCGATCTGAGCCATTATTTCAACAACGACAATTGATTAGTTTTTAAACCTCACTTATTTCTTTATTTCGCATAATTTATATACCACTTGATAGAATAAAGCAATATAAAATACCTTCCCAACCATCTCTACATGTGAATAAGAAGCAGCAGTTTATTGTTTCCTTTGTTCTTCCCACCTGCATCCAGAATGGAAAGATGCCACAGTAACCATTAAATCTTTGACACCAGTTTGGCTACCCAACCTTTCATTTTTCTACCCTACCAGCCTATGCATTGTGTTGGCTGAGTCAAATAAAAATGCTTTACTTAATTGCATTTCTGGAAGAATATACATGGTCTCCTAACTGCCAGAGCAGATTATCTATTAGTGTGTTCTTCACTTGATGGTGCATGTGTTTTTAAAACAAAAAGTTATCCCAAGGTGGCAATCAGTATCCTAAAAACTTTTTTAAAAAACCCACCACTATTTAAAATGTTAAAAACTAGAAGAGTAGTACATATCATTTCAGACCAATGATTCAAACAAAACCGTTAAATGTTATCACACATTAAAGCATAAAGCAAGAATGATGTAATAGCGTTATTATTCCTGCTGTTCAGCCAGTGATTTCATAGTTACTTACAAATGTCAGTGATAAGGCAGTCACTTCCTTTTGGCTTACATGACTTGACACAAATGAAAAAGGGGTTGGGAGGGTGGAGGAGGGGAAAGCAGAGGTGGCTCCAAAAGTTGCTGGTTTTTCAGCAGAGTGGATGGAGAGGCACTGCAGTCCCATCTCCCTCCCTCCCTCCCTCCCTCCCTCCCTCCCTCCCTCCCTCCCTCTCCCTCTCCCTCTCTCTTTCTCTCTCTCTCTCTCTCTCTCTCTCTCTCTCTCTCTCTCTCCCCCTCCCTCCCTCCCCCTCTCTGTCTCCTATACCCTTATGGAATAGCCATTGTAGATGACAGCTCAGGGAGGAGCCTGATGGAGCTTGTTTTACAGCAGATGCTGCCATTCAAAGAATAATTCAAAATCCAGCCCTTCATTTTTAAACAAAGGTGGATTGTAGTAAAAAAGGTCTCTAAAACAATGAGGGAGACAAATGGAAATGGAGTTCCACAGTGACAAGGCAACGACTGAAAAACCTTTTCAGTTTATTATACCTGACAATATGTCCAATATGGTGGACATATGAACATGGTCACTTGGTGATCTTAATGCCTGGATATATTTAGGCTCAGGAAACTATATAGGGTAGCTTTCCTCAGCCTAATGGCCTCCATATATTTTTGATAGTTCTCATCACCCCTGATGAGGCTAGTTTAGGGCATTTAAAAAGTCAAGACCATTTAGTAGACTCTGAACACCCAACATTCACAAGCGTCCATCGGCTGCATTCTGTACCAGAAGCTGCTGAACTGTCTTTAAAGGCAATTATATGGTACACCACCATAGTTTAATCGGGACATAATCAGGATTTGAGTAATTGAGATAAAGTACACCATTTCCAAACCACAGAGCCTAGGGCTTGCTGATCAGAAGGTCGCCGGTTTGAATCCCTGCGACAGGGTGAGCTCCCGTTGCTCGGTCCCTGCTCCTGCCAACCTAGCAGTTCGAAAGCACATCAAAGTGCAAGTAGATAAATAGGTACCGCTCCGGCGGGAAGGTAAACGGCGTTTCCGTGTGCTGCTCTGGTTCGCCAGAAGCAGCTTGTCATGCTGGCCACATGACCCGGAAGCTGTACACCGGCTCCCTCGGCCAGTAATGCGAGATGAGCGCCGCAACCCCAGAGTCGGACACGACTGGACCTGATGGTCAGGGGTCCCTTTACCTTTACCTTTACACCATTTCCAAATTGGGCCTCGGACTGGTGTTCCACCAAAAGATGGCAAATGACACCACAGATGCTGCCTGTGCCTCCCCAGATGCAAAACTGAATGGTTCAGAGAGAGTGGAATCCAATCTAGAACCAGTTGCAGACCTCCATTTACATAGGCTGACCTTTCCTCCCACAGTACCACTGTCTTTTCAGAGTGGAGTTTCAGCTTGTTAGCCCTCATCTATCCCCAAACTACCTCCAGATATCTGTTAGTAGGTGGAAATGAGAGGTAGAATTCAATGTTATCAGCATTATTCCAAAACTCCAGATGACTTCCTCCCCCCCCCCAGTGGCTTCATGTAAAAAGCCTGGGGACAAGATGGCGCTCTGAGGCACCCTAAGGTACCATGAGGTAGAACAGAAGTCCTCTTGCACCAGCATCTGGATTCATCTTGCATGGAAGAACCAGATCCACCACAGCATTCTGCTCCCCAGATTCACTCCAGCTAGATGAGCCAGAAACAGACCATTGTTGAGACACCCAGGGAGAACCAACAGGACTGCACTCCTCCCACCATCCACCAGGTCACCCAATGCTGCTGTTAGGATATTCCTTCAATCTTCTGTTTTACTGAACTTTCTTAAAAGACACCAAATCTGTTCTTCCTCTGTAAAAGACCTGGGATGACAATTATGCCCGTTGAGGCTTTTGGAATGTCGGAGTGTGAAATTGACACAACAGGATATATTTGACAACATTCTTCTTAATTCAAATGTCTCAGCTCATACCAAGAACAAACTTAGTTGGTCTCTAAGGTGCTACTGGAAGGAATTTTTGATTTTGATTTTGTTTTGACTATGGCAGACCAACACGGCTACCTACCTGTAACTGAGTTTCAGGAAGTGTACTTAGGCTGGTAATTTTTTAACGATCTTTTTGTAGTTGTAGAAATAAATTAATATTTACAGAAAAAGATACTACTAAGAAGAAGAGAAGAGAAGAGAAGAAATGGGAAAACACCCCCCCCCTAATCTGACTATAATTGAAATATAATTGAAATGTTGTACCTTTTGTACTTCTCTGGATTCAGTAATCCTATCTAGCACATTGTAGCTTTTACTTAATTAAAATAAATGCAATTAGTTTATTTTATTTAGTAAATTATAAAGTACTTAAGCCTCATATTGGCACTTTCCATTGGAGGTTTTCCAATCATGGTAAGACCATGTCAGACTAGAATTGGATAGCCAAATCTTTTGGCTATCAAACAATAAACAAAGGTGTAAATTCATGCAGCCATTTCAATCCAATTTAGCTATTGTGATGGAAATGTTATGATTAAAACTCTCATAAAATGTTGTTGTTGTTTTTGGAATTATTTTTTTAATCCTGGTGCAGCCTGAAATTAATCAAAATGTGAATTTATAATCCCTACATGTCCTACTTGTCAGATTTGTAACATAACTTTTCTGACACCACCTCTGTCTGAAAAATACTTTGTCACTTGTGGCAACAAATTGTCTATGATGACAAAGTATAGAAACTTTATTGGTCAATTTATAACCTAATTGGAGAGCTAATCTGGAGTCGTTAGATCACAGGGACCTGGGTCACATCTCTTTCACTGTGGGACCTTGAGCCAGTTACTAGCCTTGTCTTTCTTACCATAAGTGACTGTTTTGAGAATCAAGTGGGATAACTTCTTATAAGCACCCCTGAGTTCCTTAGAGGAACTTTGATAATACGAATAAAATATATTTGGTGACAGTATTTACTGTGTCCCTATGGAGAAGTTGTGAATCCAGGTTGCTGCGTTTGACAGAAAATTAAGGCAGGCCTACATGGTGCTTAGATTTTTAATGTTTCCATTTCTGTATTTTGTAACATATCCATAGGCAAATTAATGGAGGACATGGCTATCAACAGCTACAAGTCACGATGGCTATGTTAGCGTCAGTATTGTAGCCAACTGCAGTATGCTTCTGAATGCCTGTTTCTGGGGATCATGGATGGGAAAGTGCTACTGCTCATGGGCCCTGCTCATGGACTTCCTATGTGCATCTGGTTGGCCTCTGTGAAAAGAGAACTTTGGTCTGATCCAGCAGGGCTCTTCTTAACATTATTTTTAGGTATTCATAATATTCATGCACTGCTTTTCAGCCATGTTTGGCATATAAGCTGGCTTCCAAGACCCACACAAAGATACAGTATAAGTAGGATTATGTTCATGTGTGGGGAGGGCATTCTGGAACCCTGGTAATTGGTGATTCTGCACTCTTATTTCAAGAATTAGGGGGCAGAAGAAGCTGCAGACGGACTCAGGGCTGTCTGTTGGTAAAGGTGCCAACACAGAGAACTAGCCCATCTGAGAATACTGTACTTAATAGGCCAGAGGGTTAGCAGGCTGCCTTTGCAGGTTGAGCCAGGATGTCATAACGGAGGACAGGTTGGGTACTTTCTGTTCTTCACAGGCAAGATAAACCCATAATGCTATCTTGAATAAAAGACCGCAGGGTGTCTTAGCTATCCCTGCCGAACCTGGAATGCAGCCAATTCCTTTGCCAAGCAACTCAGAGCCTTCAGAGAATTGTTGGGGGTGGAAATGGAGAGAGGCATAAAACACAAAAATAGTCTGCTGTGGGTGGAGTAATGCTCGATGAACATATAAGGTGTGTGGTTTTATGAAGAAGCTGTGAAAGGGACTGCATCATGGCCCAAAGGCACAGGAATAAACCTGTAATTCTTAGCTACTTATCTTCACTTGCATGGTGCAAGAAACTCTTCTGTCTTCAAGATGTGTTTGTAAGGGGAGCATACCATAGACAAATGGCTTGGAAAAATGCAGAATGGTTTGAGAGTCTGACGAGAAAGAGCAATATTGGGGGAAACAGCATTGCTATTGTCACAATTATTTTACAAGCAAGTATAGTGATACCTTGGACTCATAATGAAGGGAAATAGTGCAATGTGATTTTGTAGATCAAATGTGAGAGTGATATTCTGGAAAGTCAAAAAACATCATACATCATTTCCAAACACATAATATAGCCAGTTTCTTACCGTTGTCTGGTTTGAGCATCTTGCCTAGGTTGAGGTTTTGTGGCTCTTGAATGTTGGAGACCTAAAGAAGGTTGCAGGGATATAAGATACCAACCACTCTAAAACAAACATGGGAGCAAGGAGCTGTCCTGCCTTTAAAACAGAAATGTGTATTTTATTAATTCCACTTGGGAGTTTTAATCTGGTCCGTCTTTAATTGCAGGGATAGAGAAACCATATATTGTTGGACTATAGCTCCCATCATTCCTGGAGACCACAGGTTCCCTTGACCATGATATTGATACACACACACACACACACACACACACAACAAGAATGATATGTTAGAATATTGATGCTATACCTGCTCTACGTGCTATCCTGGCTGTCGCATTCTGTACTACTTGAAGTTTCCGAACTGTATTCCGAGACAGCTCCTCATTAAGCTCCTAGCTTGTATAAAGGTGTATTTAGTTCTGATTGGTATGGTAAAGTTAAGGTGTGTACTTGCTTTGGAAATATATGAATTTCAAATTGGAAAACTTGAGTTACTGGCAAATTATTTTCAGTTTGTCTTCCCCCTCATATCTGGTGGTTGTGACCTAATGTTGGGAGTAAGCATTGCTACTCCCCTCCCCTGGCTCCTGCAGAACAGCCCCAAGGGTGGCTGTAGCCTCTGTCATCTCCAGATATCCCAAGCAGCTGCTGTGGAGTCACGGGCTATGCAAAGAGCCAGCACAAAACTACAGGGGAGTTTGTGAGGAATAGACAGAGCAGAGCAGCAGTGGCAGGCTGAAAATGGAGTTGCAACGAGCTGGTAGGGAGGTGAGGAGATGGCAGGCAGAGGACAAGCAGGTTCCTGTGAGTGGAGGAGGAGAGCGGGCATGGCAGGAGCCAGATCAAAATCTTGAGTGAGGAAGAAGGCAAAGGAGGAGAGTGGAATGTACAGGAGAATGGGCAGCTGGAAGAAAGAGACATGGAAGAAGAGGGCAGGACAGGTGGCATTGAGCCAGAGATGCCAGAGGAGCAGGAGAGAGATCAGTCAAGTGGAGAGGGAAGAGAAAGAAAGAGGCAACCACTTCTGTGGCCAAGGATTATTGGTGGGGTGGGGAGCAGCCTCTTGCAGGAGAGAAAATGATTCCCAGGACCAACCTGTGAAAGGGCCAACTGTGAGAAACCAAGGGATAGAATGGGGCAAAGCAATGTGGTGATGGGAATACCTTTTGGAGGTGGTCCTCAGCCCTGTTGAGAGAGGATTGAGGAGAAGCACATCAAAACTTTTCAGAACTCCCCCCCCCCCCAATTATGAAATAGACGTCAGTAGGGGGCGGTCCCTCCTTTCCCAAGCTGCTTCTTCTTGCCAATCACATTTGGATTAGTATATTTTTATGTTAACAGAAACTGTCAAACTCTCATACTAGTGTCGTATGTGTTTTTTTTACTGGCATGAGGATGAGGAGTGGCTGTTTGTTATGCCACTGTTGCACAAACACACGATGGTGATTTAAATTAATCATTTAAATCAACCATTTAAATAGTTTGGGTTTAAAGCAACTCATCCTGATCAATTACTAGGATCATTATGTCGTGCTGGTTTCTGATCCCAGCTGTTGCCTTTCGTGTGCGTAAGATCCACTTTGTGCTTGCCATCATTGTAGCAGAGTAGGAACCCAGTAATGGTTATTGAAGAGGCTTGCAGCTGACACCTGGGGTGGGGTATCCCGAGATTGGAGCTGATGCAGAGTCACTGAGTCTCCAGCCAACCTTCTGACATGCTGAGCTGCTATTAGTCCTGTTTTCTGTTCCAAACATATGATTGATAGAATCCTAATTCTCAGCCAAACGTTTTTCTCCCTTTCCCTTGCCTAACCACCGCAAGAGGAGCCTTTGTGTTATTTCAGTGTTACTGCTGCTACTGCAGTATTCCCAGTGCAAACAGTTTTTCTTTTTGAGGTGATTATGCATGTGACAATTTGTTGTGACTGAAAATGAAGGCTACACAGACATGCAATAGAGAGAAGGTAAGTGTTAAAGGGTTTATTGCTTTTTAATATAAACCATTCCCGGAATCCATGTCACAGTTCCTTACATGGTAGTGCTTTTTTTCCTGTAAGTTGCCATGACAACAGCAGCACTGCACCATTCATCAGCTCTGGACTGGGTTGCATTGCTAGCCTTTCGTGTTACTCCTGAATGTTAAGGAGCATATCAGTGAATCATTCACTTGGTATACTGCGCCATTACCTTCATGTCCCTTCTGTAATTTACTCCGACAAGGGGTAGGACAAATTAAAGTGCGCCATAGAGAGATTCCGTATGAAAATACTTAATTTAACCCCCAGGGAGCTGCAGAGTTTACTACTTGTGTGGTAGTCTAGAGGAGAAGGGTTATTTTGTGCTAAAGGACTTAATAGCAAGAGAAGCTTAGCATTGATGTCAGCTCTCCTGAAATTGACCTTGAATTGGCTTTCCTTGCTCACCCAGAAAATGCAAGCACTGTAGGGAGATTGGCTTTTGGGATCAAACCTCACAAGACACTTTAACATCACACTGATGCTGTCAGCAGTGATATGGATCTAGCGGCAAACAAACCAAGAGGGTGGATTGCTGGCAACATTGCCTGTGAAAGAGCAGGGTTTTTTTTTTGTCTTACTGGCAGAAAGATTGCATTCTATCGACTAATGGGGAGGAAGAACTGAACCCTGTAAGTATATGGGGAGGAAAATTTGCATCTTGCATGTACTCTAGCTGAATATTTTTATTAATCTTTTCAGGCCTGCTTCAAACATTAAAAAAAATCATTGCAGCAAAAGGGTTTTTGTCTCTTGAAAACTCTTGTCACAGAAACCATCTATATATAGGCTGTTGTTGTGAATCAGAGGTGTTGTGCTGAGATTTCTGATTGCTTGCTTACAGCTCTTATATAATGTACCGGTATTTGGTATTGCCTTTTTAAAATAAGATGTTCACTTTTACATGGAAATAGTGAAAATTTATGTTATAGTAATATTATTTTCTTTACCTTAATAGAGTATAACTAGTTGCATTATTTTCTTGCTTTAAGCTGTTGAAGATCCTATTACTTGGAACATTGTATCTACCGGTAATAGATTGCTGCTGCATTCAAAGATGTTTTTCAGTTCATGTTTTAATATGTGGCTGGATTATGAAACCTGCGGCTCCCAAGAGATTTTCACCACCCACAAAGGAAAAAATAGACTTGCCACTTGCAGAAGTTGTTTATGTACTAATAAGCTACTCCAATGTCAAGAAATGCAGCCAAGGTTATGTGTTCTAGATTTTATTGTTAGAAACAGTAAATGATTTCATTTAGCATAACTGTTTACAAATTTTGAGTGTGCAGTGCAAAACATGAGTAGCATTTTTTGCAATTTCAAACAAATGTATTTAGGGTTTTTTTTTAAAAAAATATTTTGTTGAATTGGAATCTTCCTTGTTTGTGAACTAGACAGATAAAAGTATGTATTGAATTTTCAGAAAAAATTATGAAAATACATAATGTTCCCCTTCTGCGCCTATTCTGGTATATTTGCTGGAATAATATTTAAATGTGTAAATTAGCTAGAGAGATAGGTCAGGTCAAATGAATATAAATTTTATAACTTGTTTAAAGATGGACTTGGACTTTAGCCATAAAACTTAACAACTATAAAAAGGTAAAGGGACCCCTGCCCATTAGGTCCAGTCGTGTCTGACTCCGGGGTTGCGGCGCTCATCTCGCGTTACTGGCCGAGGGAGCCGGCGTACAGCTTCTGGGTCATGTGGCCAGCATGACTAAGCCACTTCTGGCGAACCAGAGCAGCGTTTCCGGCGGTACCTATTTATCTACTTGCACTTTGATGTACTTTTGAACTGCTAAGTGGGCAGGAGCTGGGACTAAGCAACGGGAGCTCACCCTGTTGCGGGGATTCGAACCGCCAACCTTCTGATCAGCAAGCCCTAGGCTCTGTGGTTTATCCCACTGCACCACCCACGTCCCATGTTTGCAGCTTTAAGCTAACTGACATGGAGAGAAAGTCTCTTGAAATCAGTATGGCATTTTCTTATACATTGCTGGAGTGAATTAATTTTATTTCTTGTCTTCAAATTAAATAATTTTTCCTCTTTGGGATGTTATGTCAACGTTTTGCCCTTCAAAATTAAGATGGTACCTCTGTGAATTACTAATGATAGAAGTGCAACTTGAGTTGAAGGAATTTGGAATATAACCTCAGTTCAAAATGCCTCACTCCAGTGCAAGGTGAACTGAAATCTTGTCAAATTTGAACCTAGGCTCATACTGGAGTTCACTCATAATCATCACCACTCCTGCTAACCAGAAGTCGACATACCTGGCTATGGGGTGGGGGCAGCAGCAGCAGCAGCAGCAGCAGCAGCAGCAGCAAAACCTCTTTCCCTCTCCTCCTGGCATAGTATGAAAGTGGAAGGCTTGGAAAACTTTTATATATGAGATACTGCTCCTTCTGAGCCCTTTGGCTCTTTGGCAAGCAGCACCACAGTGGCACTACAGTGGTAAATGAGGTAGCCACAAAATTGATGGAACAGTGAGGAAATTTTACTGCACAACTGCCATGTCTATCCAGATGGCCATTTATTTGGCATGCACACCAACCATCTCTGATGGAAAACTCATCTTGTTCCTGAACCACCAGCCTCAAGGGAAGGAAGCATTCCAACTTGTGAAACAACAAGTAAATGCAAAAATCTGTGCCACCGACTGTTGGTCCAAAATGATTGCCAGAGTTGTGTGTCTCCATGGACACTTGTGGCTACTTTCCTAGTTCCAGATACTGGCAGTTTGGTCTCATATCAAGGACCTTACATTTGATGACAGAGATTGTTTTGTGAAAAGTCTGATCGAGTAAGTCCAGAAATAAAAGTCAACAGCACTGTCAGTGTCTCACAAAATTCCAATAATTATCCTAAATCTCACTTCTAGTTTCATGGTCTCTGCCCAATGCCAGAGTCCAAAGTCACTTAACATACCCCCCTCATTGCATTGGGCTAACAACTTTGGGTCTTGGAGGTGTAGCTGTGCTGGTCTGTTTAGTAATCCCCCTCCTCAACTTGTAGCATCTGAAAGTCTACCACATTTATTATGGCATAAGCTTTGTGGACTGGAGTTCACTTTTATCAGATGCTTGTAGCATCGTCCTCAGTTGGCCATGTGTACACATGGTTGTAGAGGGGGGCGGAAATCTAAATTTTGAAGTTACATGACAATGAAATGTAGAAAAGCAGGTTCCCAGCAATCCAGCTAGAGCTAAACAGGATGCAATATAAGCACAGTGGTCATCCGTTGGTATATCATGCTAGTACTGGGCTGAAGTATTTGCCCCAGACTTTTTTCAACATTTTTTGGGTGAAATCTCAGAACTTTCAGGTTGAGGTTTGGGCAAATAAAGTAGGTTCCCACCTGAGGTTTCTCCCTTCTTCTCCCCACCCTCTTCTGTCTTTCTCAATAGAGGAAAAAAATCCTTATGGCTGCTTCTGATAGACTGTCAGCAGCCCTGTAGCGTTCCCTTCTAATATGGGACAAAATACCCCTATGGGAATGATGCTGTATCACTCTTTTGGAGGAAAGGTGGCTGCCACCAATGGGTCCAGGTGTAGACAGAAATATGCAATAGGTTTCTGGATGAGACATATAACCTGTTTTTCAGACTTGACCATGCTGCTGATCATTGATTTTATAAGAAAGGAATACACAAGTAAAATGCCTAGCACAAGCATGTCAAAAGTAAAGTTCACTCTGTTGTATGTGACAAATCAGCCATGACTTCCTGTCCATCAAGGCTTGATAAAGCTCAATTTTTGGCTCCGTGCTGGCCACAAGCTAGAGCTTCATTAAACCATTGGTATATGGCCTGAGTATATGGCTTGTTTTGCCGCATACTACCCAGGGTACCACAATTTTAAGAGGGTTGGGTATTTTATTTTGAGCTTTTTACAGTATATGTTGAGGACATTGAATGTATCATGTGAGGACTGAGCTTTATTTATATATTACTACATTTATATCCCACTTTTCCTCCAAGGAGTACATGGTGGTGGATATACTTCACCACCACTCAGTTTCTTGTGATGTAGATGAGGCTAAGACACAGTGACTGGCTGAAGGTCAGGTCACCCACTGAGCTTCACAATAGAGTGAGGATTTGAATCCTTATCTCCCAGGCCCTGGTTTAAACACTTTAGCCACTATACTCACACTTCACAGGCCTCATTTAGCCGAATTTCTTTAGGAAGAGTTTCTGCTTGGCTCTTTTTATGTATGCTCCGATCCATATTATCTCTACCTCTTGTGAACAAATATGATTCCCCCCCCCCTACAGTAGAAGTGATTTTTATTTACAACACTGACAAGAAAGCATTCTAGCAAGTTCTGCAACGCAGTGGGAATCCCTGTATCTTTCAGTAGAGTCATAGCTGGTTATGTAAGGCAGGAAGCAATTTGCTCTTGTGTACAAGATTAAAGCACACATACACACACCTTGCTTTCTGTATTGGAAAAACAAAAAAGAAAACAATATTTTCAAGGGATCTGATTTAACTAGCTTGGCAGGCTTTGTCAATGGTGCATATTTTATTTGTTTTATGTAAATACTCTTTCCCAACCTGTTCTTCTGATTGCTTTGAAGTATTAATTTCCTTAAGAAAAAAGGTCAAGGCGGGCCACTTACATGGGAGAGCAGAATATGTCTATGTGGTGTGCCATAACTCATGTGCTGAATTATTACTTTCCTACAGCAGCAGCATCGTGTCTTGACCATGGAGGGGACAAGTTAGGTGAGATGGTAGGATAGACTGCAGGTCAGAGGATCAGGGCTGCAGGACCTCCAAAAGCTCTGAGGTTGACAACTTTGTCTAATGAGCGTCAGAGTTAGACAGAACTTCGTTGGTATAAGATCTGAATTCCATGTCAGGCTCTGCTTTCTTGGGTGAGTGAAGAATGCATCCTTACTCTTGTACCCCTGTGGTACTAGTGACACCTTGTGGGTCTTCTGGCATCTCTGTTAAGTGGAGATAAGTGATAGGTAGGACAGTCATTCTGGTTGTCTCTCCAGGTAGACAGTGATAGTGGATCCAATTTTTGTGCCCATATGCATTTTACTGATCCTGCATTGTTCTGTTTTATATTGGGCACTCTGTACTGGTTCAGGGTGGCTGTGATGCTATTCTGTGGTGGCCTTGTACCGGTAGTGGTCAATACTGAAGCCTTTTGTAGGCCCAGACAAAATGCTTTCCTCTCCCCTGGAGGATGCAAGAGAGAGAAGTGAATAAAAGGCTCCAGCAATTGCCATTTTTGTTATAATTGAGTTTTATAATGGAAAAACCAAGACGAGCTTTTAAAAGCAGGAAAACACAATATTCTTAAACAATGATTTTGACTACAGTATTTTGCATTGGGCTGTGCTTACAAATATTAAGTATCCCATGATCCATTTCTGATTTTTTTAAAGAAGGGTTGAATATATGAGTTTGCCCATGCATGCATGTTCCACAAATTGTATTTACTGGGTGTGTAACCTAAGAATCACCAGCCTATAAGAAAACAGAAACCGAGAGATAAGAGTTCTTTAAATAGAATTGATCAGCTAGAGGGTCTTGTGGTTAGGTACTGTGAGTGTGTGTGGAGGTTGAATCTCATAACTTTAGAGTTAATTTCAACATTTACTTGGTTTCTTTGAATAAATATAGCATGCAGTGGCAGGTTTATTTTTGGCTTGAGTCTTTTAATGGAGTAACTTGCGAAAGCTGTCCATACGCCTGACTTCTGTCTTGTGATATTCCACATTAGCTGTATATTTTTAGGATCATTTTAGGCTGTAATTCCTGTAGGAGTGAAAGTGTCTCCTCCTTTTGTTCCTTCAGAAACAAGAGTACTTTTAATAGCAGGCATGGTGAGTTATGGAACGATTGTGTTTTGTTTAATGCAGTTCCTTTGCAGTAGTCTCTCAGAGTCAAAAAGAATTCTAAGAATATATAGTATAATTTAGCTATGGTCAGTATCTTAAGCTTTGACACATTTGTATTATAGACCTTGATGTATAGATGTTATAGAACAGGATGTATAGTTTTGTGATACAAATGAGTCAGTGTTTGAGAAGTCCTGACAAATTCAAAGATTTATGAGGTTTTAAAAAACATAATGAGCTTGGATGTCATTTGGATTTTATTTTGTTTTTCCCATCAGGCTTTCAGATAATGCCACTTCAATCCCGGAGGGTTACCAAATATATGAAATAAAAGCTGGGATTCTACTAAAGAATTTATTTGTTACATAAATGTGCTTTGTACATATGTAAATGGGCTTCCAGATATGTTAACCAACCCTCATCTCACCAAAAATTGAGAAAAACAGAGGCAGTAAATGCCCTAAGTCAAACAAATTCAGTGTTCTGTCTCTTTCCTTGGAAGGTACAATGGTTCCACACACATAGTTTTGTCATGTTGGCATTCAGAACGCAAGTGATATTTTTCAGCATTTAAGAGTGTTGTGTAAGTTGGTCCTTAGGGTGGATTGTTAGAAAAATGAGCACACTACAATAGACATGGGTCATCATGCTGTCTTGGAGATGATATTTTCGGTAGAGCATAGTCCTTCTATAGCTCAGACCATAATATGGCTCGATACTTAACACCCTAAGTAAGGCCTGTCTGTGCCTCTGTCTCTCCTTTCCAGAAAATTCAAGGACAGACTTGTTCTCTGTCCAGGATATCCCTTCTAAATAAACCACCAGGACTTGTGGAGGGGCAAATTCTAAGCACTGAAGGTGGAAAGGTTGTATCTGAGCCAGTGGAGTTGCATGTCCTCCTGAACGTCAAGATGTTTATCTAATTACAATGATCTAATGACCGTGAGGGACGCGGGTGGCGCTGTGGTCTAAAACCACAGAGCCTAGGGCTTGCTGATCAGAAGGTCGGTGATTCAAATCCCCGCGATGGGGTGAGCTCCCGTTGCTCGGTCCCAGCTCCTGCCCACCTAGCAGTTCGAAAGCACGTCAAAAGTGCAAGTAGATAAATAGGTACCACTCCAGCGGGAAGGTAAACGTCGTTTCCGTGTGCTGCTCTGGTTCGCCAGAAGCGGCTTTGTCATGCTGGCCACATGACCCGGAAGCTGTACGCCGGCTCCCTCGGCCAGTAACACGAGATGAGTCCCGCAACCCCAGAGTCAGACACGGCTGGACCTAATGGTCAGGGGTCCCTTTGCCTTTTTAATGACCGTGTATCCTCACCCTCCTTGCTGGTGGAAGAATAGGGGACATTAAACTTATACTGCTGTCATGGAGATCCTAGCTTTCAATATTTGTACTTTAGTTTGTAGGGCTACTTGCTGTACCTGCAGTGTTTGGAGTGTCTGCACCATGCTTGGAGCTGCCAAGTCACCAGAAGAGTTACTTGTCTTATTTATGGTCAGGACCAGTTTGCTGCAGCCTGGTAAACTGTCAGAGCTAAACCGTATGTAAGTGTCAAATGGGAATCAGTAGCAGGGAACCAGAGTCTGTTACTCTGAGAGAGTCCCCTAAATAGGTTCTGTTAAGTCACTGTGAATTTTTGTCCCCATGAATTTGTCAAAAACTTGTTTGAAAAGCCATCTAGGTAGGATCCTTAACCACAGGCTTTGTAAACCCCCAGTATACCATACTCAGTGGTATAGAGCTTCTGCATATAGAGGTTCCATTGAGATACACTAGCTAGTAATCACCAAGAGACCAAATCAGTAGTCCTGGACAGATTGTCAGAGGTACACATTTTCTGAAATAGAGATTCCATTAAGTCACCTAAACCATCACTCACTAGAAGCTTGTCAACGACTGTTCATTCCCGTTTTACAGTATCTTGGAGGCTGAGACAAAGAACCAGTTATTAGCTGCAAGCCATCATCTGTATTCATATCAGAGCCAACCTTAAATGTACTACAAAGACCTACTAAGATTACTGTATTATGCATCTGATGAAGTGTTTTTTGGCCCACAAAAACAAACAAACCCAAAAGCCTGTGCTGCAATTATTTTGTTAAATGTACTGCAAGACTCTATGCTGTAACAACAACAGACTTAACAAGAGTTACACAACATTACACACCCCTGGAATGTATATTGTATGTATGATTAGCAAAAGTCCTTGTTGACTGGGAGGTTTTGTGGATTTATTTTGCAAGACTGTGACATATGAGTGAACAGTTCTTGAGTATTTATTATTGGGTGTTTATTTCTTCTTTATGCCATAATGTGAAAGTGCAGCTTTTAGCTGAAACTGAAGTATTAAGTGAATTGATTTCTTCAGGGCAGAATACATAGAATGGGTAGGTGTAAGAGTGGCTTCGGAAACCCAGCCAGAACGATGGGCCATAAATAATAAAATTACTACTACTACTACTATGTGTTTCCTTATCTCTGGTGCCTGGAGAATAGCAGTATATCCCCACGAATGAAAAGTAATACTAACACTTAGATGTTTCTAATGGTACACAAGAATGCAGAAATTAAAAGAAGAATCCCAGATCTTTGATTTTTGTATTCATATTTTATAAGCTTAGCCTGAAGTTTATTAGGCTACTTCTAGGACTAAAATCATTTGTGAAAAATAGGCAGTTGTGCATTAAAAAGAGCCTAGCCTTTCAATAGTCAAGATGCTACTTCCTCTAATAGTGGGTGACTTACCATGGAGTTAATATACATGCATGCAGCAAACATTAAATAAGGTATGTTTAGAATAATTTAAAATTGGAAGTCATTTGAAAAATATTGCCTAGCCAAGAAACCATCACATGGTGCTAAGCATTCCAATCTACAAAACTTTTATATTTATCTCTACCTTTTTTTGCTTAGCAAAGTGTGTGACATTCAGGAATACATTGACAATCATAAAGTTGAAAATAGTCTAAACAGCCCTTAAGTTGTGCAAAATGAACACAAGTACACACCCTTTAAATCCCATAGAGCAAATGGTTCCCATAAGATTGTTACTGTTTCCACTTTCCAGAAACAATTGAGTACATTTTTGTTCTAACAGACTTTTCTGGCTGGATAAATGGGTTTTTGCCATGAGTGTCTGTACTGTACTGTGTTTTGTATTGTTTTAGTTCTCTTATAAATGTGTCAACTTTTTGTGTTTTTAACTTGTTTTGCTGTTTATATTGTACATCACCCTGAGATGATAGTGCAGAAGGTGATAAATTAATTGATGATGATGGTGATGATGATGATGATGATGATGATAGCATGTGTATATAAAAAATAATCTCCCCCCCCCCACTGGATCATACCAAAGCTCATATGGTCCAGCATCCTATTCTGACCATGGCCAATCAGATGCCTATGGGAAGCGCTCAAGCAGGACATGAGTGCAACATCACTTTCCTGCCAGTGTTCTCCTTCAACTGGTATCCAGAGGGATACCCACCTCCCAGTGCTGTAAGAGAGCACACATTAATAGTAGTCATTAATAGCCCTATTCTTCACAAGTTTGTCTAATCCCTCCTTTAAAACCATCACAGTGGTGGCCACCATGACACTATGAAGTTATGAATTACATAGTTACGAATTACATGCTTTTTCATAGTTCAAAGTAGTACCGTATTTTTCGCTCCATAGAACGCACCGGACCATAGGGCGCACCTCATTTTTAGAGGAGGAAACAAGGGGAAAAAATATTTTTCTGGTTTTCGTCCTCTAAAAGCCCTTTTTTGTGTGTGGTTTTTTTTTGAGGATCAGCTAAAAGTTTTGCAGCTGTTTTTGCAAAGGCAAAAGGCTTTTTTTAGGATCAGCTAAAAGTTTTGCAGCTTTTTTTGCAAAGGGAAAAGCTCTGGGTTTTTTCCCGAGGGTCAGCTAAAGGTTTTGCAGCTTTTTTTTGCAAAGGGGGAAAAGCAAAGCTCCTTTTGCAAAGGGGGAAAAGCAAAGAGGAAAAGCCCCATTTTTATGAGGTTTAACTCACATTTCTGAAAAATCTTAAGGAAAGGGAGCCTTTTCTACTGTTTCCAGACAGATAATCTAATCAGCCAGTCACATGCCTTGGGGAAACAAACAACCTCCCTCTGCAGCACATTCAACAAAGGAGGGCGGGGCTGAAAGGGAGCCGGGACTCTTACCTCTCTCCCGATCTCTTGCTGATCAGCTGCTGAGCGGGTCCTTTCAACACTCCCTTTTCTCTTTGTAAAATAATAAGCATGATCCTCTTTTGGCCCCTGGGCAATTCAGCTCCAGGAACCACCATTCGCTCCAAAAGACGCACAGGCATTTCCCCTTACTTTTTAGGAGGAAAAAAGTGCGTCTTATGGAGCAAAAAATACGGTACTTGTTTGTGTCTGTCCTTCAGCTTCATTGGATGAACCAGGGTGGTTTTTAGATTGAGTCTAAGCACTGTTGAGTCCCCTAATTTGTTTTCAGGCCCAAGCATCCTTCAATATTTTTGTGTTTTTCCCCCAGTTAAGATTTTGTACGACGGCAACCGCCACTATTGTTTCGTAATTGTGATTTTTTAGACGCAACAGAATAAGGCTCATTAAGGCTCACAGAATAAGCAGGTCTAGAACCTGAGCTATGTTTGGAGTGGTCTTGCTATTTAGAAATGGATTGTTACATGTCTTGAACTATTTGAATCGATAGCACTGCAGCACTTAAAGCATTTTAACACCAAAGGCCACTCATTGCAGTATTAGATAGTAACTGGTTAGTGTCCAGCATATGAAGTCAGCTTCTGGCAATAGAATTCATTATTTAAGTGGAGGGGGGCAGGAACACTTACAGTAGCTTAATCTGCAATGGTTGGATGTTTGTTTTATTTAAAATCAATAAAAATTATCCTGCTGTGGTCGGCAATAAAAAGCCTTGTGGTGAAACTTGAGGAGTACAGGATAGTGGGGCAAATTTGTTGCCCCACATCTAAGTAGCCTGCCAGAAAGTCTCATTAACATTGTTATCACTGTCCCCATACCCTTCTTTCACCTTTAGTACAACTAGAGAGCCAGATTTGGCTCAGAGGCCACTCAGTTATTGAACCTTACACACTGCGGAAACCTTATACTGCAGAAAAGCCAGAAGCAAATATTAGACTGCATGGATGCACTGTTGCCCAGCTCCTGTTCAATTCAGTAAATAGGAGAAATTTCGCAGAAGGTTTCCCCCTGAATGCCTTAATTTGTCCCTTTCAGTCACCAGTGCAGATGTAAAGCTGGGGATCCCTTAATCGTGGGGTTGCTCACTTCCTCCTCACTCTACTGTCTGTAAAAATGGTAATATTCCAGTAGACATTTTTGAGAAACTGATTTTTGAAACTGGCTTTTACTCTAGGCTGGTGCTTTTAATATTTTGGTGTAACTTAGTTTTGATAATTTTGATTGCATTGTTGATATTTTGATATGGTTTGTAAGGTATATTGTTATAGAAAGATAGGATGGTATGCCACAGCAATGCCCCCCCCACCAAAAGTGACCTCAAACACAAGATAGCTCTCAATTCTATTGTCAGCTGCAGAGTGAGAAGGTTGAAATCTCATATGTATATTGTGGATTTCAATACTTCTTCTGTTGACGTTTGAGGCTTTTCACGTACCTCAGGTGTGTGTGTTGTAGATTAGACCATCAAGTCACAAAGCTCTTCAAAAAAATTACCATAATTAAGCCTATTTCTTTTGAGAGCTGACATGCTATTTTTCAATTGTACTTTATTAATAATATTTCTAAAAAAGAAGTCCAAATAAATATTTCCTAATTAAATACCAGCTCAATCATAAATGGCATGTCACAACAAAACAATGTAAATAGAAAATGCAATTATATTATTAGCAAGCTAAATGGATTTAAGTATGGAGCAAATCACATAGAATCAAGAGATTAAACTACTTCAGCAACAAAAGCATTAAAATGTGTTTTTGTTCTAGCTTCTTGCATTAGGAATGGTTCCGAAAGTGATCTGCTATTCAGCCAAAAAGGGATGGGTGGATGGAATAATGCAAGCTTAGTGCCAAGAAATGTTCACTGTTATCATATTGGGTAAAAGTGCATCCTTCTTTCAGACTCCAGCTTCTTGCTTCTTGCTACACTGCAGGCCTAGATCCTTTCCCGGGCCGTTGTCCTTCATCCTGCCTTGTTCTTGAGTCTTGTCTAGCTGTTCATTCCTGGCTTATCCTGTGGCTTCTGGACTGCTGCCCATGGCCCAGACTTGTCACCTTAGCCTGGTGCCCTTTGTTTATTACTAGGCCACAGCAACTATGGTGATTGGAGTTGATGGAAATTGTAGTCAGACAGCATTTGGAGGGCGCCAGATTGGCGAAGGCTGCTTCACCTCTTATAGCATTGACTCTCTCCTGAGGAAGGAAGGAATCCCAATGTTTTGAGGTGGAGGAAGGCCCACCAATCTCATGTTTGTTGAATAGGGTCTTTTTAATTCAAAGCATAGGCTCTGTGTCTGAGCTACAGCTCCTTTTCACTAACTTAAGCTGGGCTTACCCAGTTTCCCAGTGCAAAGCCTAGTTCTCATCTTGCTGATGCTTTTCCTCGTGGGAACATGACTGGACCCTCCCTTAGTATCATCACTGAGCAAGGCTTTGAGGAAGTATAAGCAAAGGACAAGAAGTGTCCCAGCTTTGCTAGTCTCAGTTATACTTTTGTTGAATTTCTGGTAGTGATTGTAATGGATGCATTTTTCAGTGACGCTTGTCATACCAGAAGGGATTTTTAAAATCAACTGTTAACTTTCTCAAACTGTCCTATTTAGCCATAATTGGTTGCTGTTAACATATGTTCTCTCACATTTGTACACCATAATGAGGCTTTTTGAGGTTATGGTTTAGGAATGATATTTATAATGATTAATAAAAACCTTGCATATTTTTTTTAAAGATATGGGTGCTGATATAATGCAAAATGAAAGCCCACTAATTCTAAGTGAGAGATGCTTGCCATCATTGCTTTTGGGAAGCACGGTCTCTGAAGTTGTTTCTGTGTATTCTTACTATATGAAGAATTCTCATTTAGTTGCCCATGGTTATCCTAATGACTTTTACCGACAAGTTTTTGAGAAAAGCAGATAACTTATCACCATAACAAATCTCAAAAGCCTGTTGCCTGTAACTCTTGTGTACATAGCTTGTGCATGGTCTTGCAAATTCAGATGTAGAATACAGTATTAACAAGATAAAAGATATACAAGTGTTATTTCTGCATTTCATGTGGCCCCCTGATTCCTGTTAAAAAAGGACCTGGATTCTAAGAGAGATCATGCTCAATCATGGGTGAAAATAGATGGGAGACTCATAAACAGTTTGTGTTGTGCCAGTGTGTGTGTGTTCCTGTTCAAAATAAAAAATAAAAGAAAAAGCACACAGAAACACACAGATATCCATTGGGTCCACCCAAGGTTTTCAGAAGTCCTGCTATAGTAAAATCATATTGAAAACCTGTTGGGATTTGCCTAATTTTGCAATTAAAAGTAGTCACATTCTGCAAATATTTTCATAGGGATTTATTGCAAAAGGGAAAGTGAGGTAAGAACAATGTGATCCCCACATATGCTTTGGAAAAGTTTCCAGTCAAAATTAGAATCCACGCTTCATAAAGAAAGGGACATTTTTAGCAACTTGCAGGTGGGGACGGCAGAAATCCATTAATTTTAATTGGTGTCTCTGTGTGTATGTGAATCTTGTTTTCAGTTGAGTGGCACAAGTCCACCAGCTTCGCTGCTCTTTCAAGTGCTGGTGGAATTGCAGTTAAATCAGCCCAGCAAGATTCCTTTTTGCTGCAGAATGGCTCAATCGCATTGGCACTGCATTGGGACATTCCTTTGTTGCTGAATGCCCAAGTGACATCCATGGTATAAAGTGCCTTTCACTAGCTGATGCTGGTGCACCAGCTAGAACCTGTCCACCCCACCCCCTCCTGACTCCTAGATAGGCCTGCATTATCCATGCTCTGATAATCTCCAAACTGTATGCGGTTCTAAATGTTAAGTCACGAGCAGTATTTCTTGAACAACCTGTGGGTGAAATTCTTTGTCTGATTGTGGCAGTCGTTTCAGCAAGGTTTACACAGTTTTCTGCTGCTTCCGTGGTCTAGAGCCAGATATAGGCATGCATTATTGCTAGATGCCATCTGCCAGAGGGGATTTACTGAAAACATTTTCTGGAGAGAGCTTATGAATGCCGTTACCTGTATTGAGTCTAAAAAGAGGGCAGGTAATACATTGAAATAAAACAAATGGTAGAAATGATTGGCAAAAGGAAAGAATTGTCGGAATACGTTTCACGGATCCGCCATGGATTCATAATTAATTGGTTATTTTATGGGTTTTTCAAGGTCTACTTTTGGTATAATTGCGCGCAAAAGTGAAAGTGAAAGCATGAATGAATAGTGTGATTCACTTACAAGATTAATCCGCCTTTATTTTGTAGATCCGGTCATGTTCAAAGTTGTTAATGAGCGTTAAACTTGCTTCCCGCCCTTTTGGAGGGCAGCAACAGTGATTTTATTGGTTAAAGTACTATTGATGATGTCACGTTTGTTCCCTAATAAAAGGCAGAGGCACCCCGCTTAGGCAGGAGGAGTAGCACGAGACCGCACGTTCTTCTTATGTTCTTTTAGTTGGGTTTTAGTTGAAGTCAAGTTTAGTTTAAGGGGCTAGGAGCGGGCTGGACGGGTTGGATGGGTTTTTCTTTAGTTAGAGTTAGATCGCGGAAGATCATTCGGTTTAGCCTTAGTTAGGTTTTCTTTAGGTTTAGCCTAGGGCTAGAATTGCGGAAGATATTTCGGTTTTAGTTTATTTAGTTAGCCTCGCGGAAGATTGGGCGCGCAGGGTCTTTAAGCTTAGGAGAACTTAGCTTAGGGGACGAGCCTACGCGGGTTCTGCCGAAGCCACTAAAGATACAACCGGTGTCTGTCTTCCTTTGGGGTTAAAGGGGGGAGTAAAGTAAAAAAAATTTTATTTCTTCAAACTGGTCCGTCTATTCAGAGTCAGGGTATATATTTTATTTCACGAGGCAACTGTTCATTAAAGAAGGCAATTAGGAACTCACACTTCATCGGAGTCGTCAATTGGCTTACTCATCATCCTTCAGACTGTGAGGCTTGGCCGGCGACCGTGCTCAAAAGCACGCGGAACGCTGGCCACTTTCCCCGCAACTGGTACCTCGTGCATAACCAATCCAAGGCCGTGCACGAGGAGCTCCAGCACCCAAACCCCGACAAGTGGTGCCCTCTCTGAGGCAAAGCGTAGTCAAAAATCGCTTCCACGAAGACTCCGGTTAAAGGCAACATATCGGAAGTGGCTCGGAAACAGACATTGAGAGGTGAGGTATAACGGCCCGGTTTATCCAGGATTTCGCTGCAGTAGCGCGAATCCACCGCTTGCCCAAAGTAGTGTAAATAGAAGTCGCGCGCGTATATTTTGCCCCAAGGGGTCCCCGGGTAGAGCGGCAAGGAGTTTAGTGTAAGCCTACGGGCAGAGTAAGGTCTTCCCTAAAGCCTACGGGTGGGAAGGGTTCTGGCAAAAGCCTACGGGTGCCAGGGTCTGGCAAAAGCCTACGGGTGCCAGGGTTTTCGGTCAAAGCCTACGGGTAGGGCCGGTGTCTCCCGAAAAAGCCTACGGGTGGGAGGGAAAGGTTTTCTGGCTAAAGCCTACGGGTGCCAGGTTTTTCGGTCAAAGCCTACGGGTAGGGCCGGTAGCCCCTAGTAGAAGCCCACGGGTGGGGGTGGAGGTTTTCTGGCTAAAGCCTACGGGTGCCAGGTTTTTCGGTTAAAGCCTACGGGTAGAACCGGTGTCCCCTAGTAGAAGCCTACGGGTGGGGGAGGAAAAGTTTTGGAAAAGTGTTTAAAAAATGGGCTCCTCACTCTCAACTGCTCAAGTAAAATTTTGTGAAGATTTATTGTACCTTTTGAAAAGAAATGGTCACCCTGTCTCTGAATCAGAAGTAGAGCTTTTAGTTAAAACCATTGGGGAAATTTGTCCCTGGGTCCCTAAGGAGGGAACGAAAGATTTAGCCTCATGGGAAAGGATCGGGTTAGAATTTATGGCCAACCCGAAAATCGGAATTCCTGTACAATTAGTATGGAGCAAAGTAAGAAACTGCTTTCAACAAATCGCTCCAAGAAATGTTTTGCTTAATGGAACAGTGAATTTAGGAAATACTGCTTTTAATAGTGCCCCTGTGCTGCCGCTTGCGGTTGTGCCATTTTCGGCCCCCTCGCAGCAGCCAGTTCAGGCCCCGTTGTCGTACACGCACTCGCCCTTGTCCAATTTGTCATTGCCAGATTCATTGCCGCCTGTGCCGGTGCAGCAGACGCCGTCGGCCTTTCAAGCCCCGCCGCGGACTGCCCCACCGCCAGTCGCTCAGCAGTCATCGCAGGCCTTTTACCAGCCAGCGATCTCAAGTCAGCAGCAGCCGCGGACCTCGCTCCAAGCAACGGTCCCGCTTCCTCCATCGCAAGCCGCGCTTTTGCCAGCGATCCAGCAGCAGCAGCAGCAAGCAGCCTTTTTGCCAGCAAACCCTGCTGCCCTGCAGGCCGCGCTCAAGCCAGCAGCTCCAGTTTTGCAGCAAGCTGATTTCCAATCAACAGCAATCCAAGCTTCAATGCAAGCAGCACAACAGCAATTTACCAACCCTTCAGCACCTCCAATGCCAATGCAGATTCCAAGACAAGAGCAAAGCCAAACAATGATGATCCAGATGCCAGGACTTGCAGTACAGAGCCAACAACCTTATGCTCCAACTTCAAGTCAGCCATCTTGTTTTCATCCAACTTCAAGTCAGCCATCTTGTCTTCATCCAACTTCAAGTCAGCCATCTTGTCTTCATAGTCAGCCATCTTCAAGGCATCCAGATGTCAAAGACTCTTTAGCACCATCTAGTGGCTCATCATTTGGAAAGCATCAAGAAGATTTAAACTCACTGATGCCACCTACAGATCCAACAGCAATGCAGCCCATCTGCAGAACCCAAGCTTTGGAAGCAGCTTTGGGACAAATAGACTTTAGTGCTGATCCAATGCACATCTTTCCAGTGATTCGTGCTAATGGAGGACAACCTGCAAGATATCAAGCCATTCCTTTTGAAACACTACGTGAACTGCGAAAAGCCATACGCGAAAATGGACTTCAAGCTCCTTATACTAGAAGTTTACTTGAAGGACTGTCCACTAGTAGACTTCTGCCATCTGATTGGAAGTTGATTCTTCGCACCTTCCTGTCGCCTACAGATGCTCTTCTGTGCCTGCAAGAGTGGAAAGAAGTAGCAGCCAGACGTGCAACGCCACTTGCCACAGAAGATATGCTCACAGGATCAGGACATTACTCCAATCTCAATCAACAGCTAGCCATACCTGATGCTGCACTTGTCACCATAGCAGACATTGTAGTCAAAGCTTGGCGCAGACTACCCAATCGCACAGATGCTAGCTCAGTATCAGGATTCGCTGCAGTTAGGCAAGGTCCAAAAGAACCTTATGGGGACTTCGTGGATCGCCTGATTGTTGCAGTGGAACGCCAGATAGAAGATCGTCATGCCAGAAACATGCTGACAAAACAACTTGCCTTTGAAAATGCCAATGATGACTGCAAGAATGCCCTAACAGCAGTTGCAGCTCGTCCAGATGCCACATTGACCGAGATGCTACGCGTCTGCCAGAATGTCGGTACCCACTCCTACAAAGCACAGCTCTTGGCAGCTGCGGTACAGATGCCACGTCAAGACAGCTCTACGCCAGTCAAGAAGTGCTATGGGTGTGGAGGCGATGGGCATTTCCGGTCGCAGTGCACAACAACGCCAAGGCCTTCTGCCAAGCCGCCAGAGAGATGTCCCATCTGTCAGAAAGGATTTCATTGGGCGAATGATTGTCGCTTGAATCCACAAAACACATCACCTACCTCATCTCCAGTTCAGGGAAACGGTTCTGCGGGCCGCGCCCCGGCCCCGGTAAAACAATAGGGTGCAAGTTCAAGAACATCATGAAGGTCAACCATCCCAGAAAGGTGAACAACGCTACTCCTTATCCAGGTCATCAGGAAAAAAGAGTGATCCAGAGAGATATCTACTCTTCAGATGTCCAGAGAAAAGATGTGACCTCATCAAGCATTCAGGTTCCAGAGGTTTCATCATCTGCCTTACCTATTCAAAGGATTCCAGTAGAGAACACAGCATTCAGTTCACCTTCTGCTGACCGCCCTTCAGTTCCTGCTGATGTTGATCCTGCTTCACAGCAAGCAATCACAGTCAAGCCTCTGATCGCAGAATTGCCTTCAACGTTGAGAAGACATCCTACTGAGATCAATCTCGCAACTCCTGAGCTTTATTCATCTTCAAATCAAGGTCAATCTGTCATTGAAGGACATTTGCCCTTGATGAAACAGCAGTGTTCAAGTTGCAACCCAGCTGATGATCACTTTCCATGTGGCCAAAGAATGCAAGTGGGTGGGCCAGCTCCCTCTTGTGGAAGCTTAAGCATCACTCCAGTTAACAATGTCCACACCTTTGTGTCACCTCCAGCTTTTAAGCTCAGCCCGCCACAACCAAACAACTATCAGGAACAACAACTTCTACTGCCTCGTGTCAAAGAAGAAGTTCCATCCTGCCAGTTTGATGCACAACTGACTGAATGCCAGCAGGTTCAACAGCATCAGCAACTTTTACCAACAGAGGAACCTCAAGTTTGCCAACTCAACGCCAAGCAGCTTCAGAGTTGCCAACTTCAGCAGTGCAAAAAACCCGAAGCCAAAAAGATATCTTCAAACACTGCCAACGAAGAACAAGAAGAATCTTCTGTCCCAGGTATACCACTCTTCTTAACAGAGGACTGTTATTTTTCAAATCCATGGTTTGCTCAGCAATTGCCAACATCCATTCGTGGTCCATTCCCAGACACCTCAATTTGCCTTATCCTGCCTAGGATGGATCGCCTCCCTGCCACAGTCACACTGACTGCAGGCCTAGTTCGAATCACAGATTCATCGCAGTTGCTGATTCCAGGATTTTCAACTGTTCCTTGTGTCCTAACAAAAGGTTTGGAAATTGCCAGACTCTATTTGCTTACTTCTACGCCTACAGCTCCTGTAGACTCTTTGCCTCCTCAGACAGCAATGGCGCTAATCAAGATTACAGAAGAACGCCCTCATCTCGTCTTAGAAATGGGTGGACGAAAGATCAAGGGTCTTCTTGATACAGGCGCAGATGTCACAGTGATCGCCAGAAAGGATTGGCCTGACCAGTGGGCAACGACTGTCACCCAGGAAGTCTTCGGAGTCGGAGGTTTCGAACCCGCCCACCAGAGTGTGCATCCGATTACCTTCCAGTCAGACTCAGGCTCCATGGTGCAGCTCCGTCCACTTGTTATGGATGTGCCTATCACCCTTTGGGGTAGAGACTTATTGTCTAAAGCAAGAACTGTTGTCCATACACATTTTTGATGTGGGCCTTTGCATCAGCGCCAGTACATGCTCTTCCACTCACATGGAAGGAAGGACCCCCTGTATGGGTCGACCAATGGGCGCTGACGTCAGAAAAGCTCGCTGCAGCAGAGGCCCTAATCAAAGAGCTGCTACACCAGGATCGTGTGCCAACAGCCAACTGCGCTCTTTCATGTGCTATCTTCACTACACCAAGATTGCCGACAGCAGCCTTATACGTTCCGGATACTTCCTCAAAGGTGGCGATCGTGGAGTGGATTCATCTTTCGCACACGCCTCAAAGGAATGTGTACCCCAGTATGGACGCTGTTGCTGATCTCCTTGTTAAGTGCAGAGGCCGTGCAATTCGCCTGAGTGGAAATGATCTGCTTTCCATCTACCTTCCTTTCTCTCAAGAACAAGTACTAACTTTGATTCAGTTTTCAGATAGTTTCCAAATTGCTATTGCAGATTTTGTCGGTTCATTCTTGTATAATCCTCCTAAGGACAAAAGATTCACTTTGTTGCAACAAGTAAACTATCACCTTTCATCCATGTTGGTGCTTCAGCCTATTCCCACTGCAAAAACTCTGTTCACAGATGGCTCCTCTTCCTATGGTGTCCTTGCATGGAAGGAGGATGGACAATGGAAAACTGTGTTTACAGAGAAACAACTTTCAGCACAAAGATCGGAACTGGCAGCAGTGATTCTCGCTTTTAAAACTTTCACTACAGAAGCATTCAACCTCGTTGTAGATTCTCAGTATGTATATAGACTGTTATCATCGCTTCCAGTTGCTTATCTGTCTCCGTCCATGGACGAAAATCTCTTTAATCTGTTCGCGCAGCTTCAAGAACTACTACAGAGACGTTCATTTCCCTTTTTTGCTGCACACTTGCGCTCTCATTCTAACCTTCCAGGATTCCTGGTGGAAGGAAATGCAGTAGCAGACGCTGCCCTCAGGACTCTAGCTTTCTCCTTGTTCGACAATCCTGTGACAAGCCATGAAACTTTCCACCAATCAGCAAAGGTTCTACACAAGACCTTCAACATTCCAATGTCACAAGCAAGGGACATTATTTCATGCTGCCCTTCGTGCTCCAAGTCTCCTATCTGCTTGCCATTTGACGCTGTAAATCCTCGAGGCACGGAGGCGAATCAGCTGTGGCAGATGGATGTGACACATGTCCCAGCCCTTGCTCCAATGTCTAAATTGCATGTCACAGTGGACACCTTTTCAGGTTTCATTTGGGCTACAGCACTGAAGGGAGAAACTACGAGGCACGTCATACAGCACTGCATAAGAACCTTTTCAGTTATGGGAAAACCTCAAGCCATTAAAACAGATAATGGCCCGGCCTATGCTTCTCAGGCCTTTAATGACTTTTGTGTGCAATGGAATATTTCCCTATCCCACGGGATTCCGTTTAATTCGACAGGCCAAGCTCTCATTGAAAGGACACACCTCACTTTCAAAACTCTGCTCCACAAACAGACCGCAGGACGTCACCTTCCGGCCTCGGAGATCCCTTTGGCAGTTGCAAAGGTGCTGTTCACCTTAAATTTTCTTCTCTTTCCACATAACAAGCCTCATTCCCCAGTGGATCTCCACTTCAAGAAAGAAGAACAGCTTCCTCGACCTTTGGTCTCTTATCGCCTCTTGCCTGACATTGAATGGCGAGGACCAGTTCCACTCATCACTTGGGGTCGTGGGTATGCTGCCGTTGCCCTTGAAGAAAAGGCTGTTTGGGTGCCTGCCAGATGTGTGCGCCCTTGGAGAGCTAAGGAACCAAGTTGAGAATATCCACCTCGTTGTTTGACTGCACTAGTTTCCAGTGTCAAATGCAGCAACTCTTCAACTATCCTCAACCTATGCCTTTTGTTTGCCTCTGGGCAGCCCCTTGGTTCCTGGCTGCCTAGATTTGTTCCAGTTATTCCCATACCTGCACTCACTAGCAGATCACCTTGATTTGCTTGCTTAACCTCCTTTCTTCTACAGGTATCATTGTTTCTTCAGAACTCGATGTTTCAGTACTTTCCTGAGCTCCATGAACTTTTCCTGAGTTCCAGGACTATTTCTTCTACATGGTCATGTGTAGTCGGAGAAGAAGACGACCGGCAACTCATTCATCGTCTTCATCCTCCTCTCCAACACCATTTTGCAGTTCTAAACCTGTCTTGTACTTGTAAAAATTGCATATTTACCTTTGTATGCTTCTTGAAATATCCGCCTCGCATATTACATGTGTTTTCCATATAGCTTGGTAATTAATGATATGGATGTTTATTTACATGCAAAGCTTTTCTGAAATGGTTTCCATTTAGAGCGTCACAATTTTGATGATATGGAAATGTTTATGTAAGGTCAAAGCATCGTCTTTGTGCAGTTCTAGTCATAGACATATTTATACATATATGTTTTATTTCAATAATCCTAAATCTCCACGTTGTGCTTGCAAAAGTTGTAGTTCAAAATGTGGTAACACTTATATGCCTTATTTGAAATATTTCCTTTGGTCAAAGAATTGGTCATTCTCGGATTTGTTCAAGATATATGTGTCAAGTCTGGTGGCGTCCTACCCTTTTGGTACCCCTATTTTCTTTGAAGAATACCCCTCTATATGCTACCTTTGGCAGTAAACCAGGTTCCCAGCTTTTCCCTTCACCTTGTTTCCTGCTGTTCATGGGAGACCCTTATGTAGTTGGTTTAAATCCCATCTCGTTTCGCTGGAAACCCTTGCGTAGATGGTTTAAATCCTCATCCTGGCTGGGACACCTTTATGTAGGTAGCTTAAATCCCCTCTTGTGGCGAAAACCACTTGTACATAGGTGGCTTAAATCCCCTCTCTGGAATCGGACCCTAGTTCCCCGTTACCTGTGGTCGCTGTGGTAAGTCCAGAATCTAAAGTTCCCTCGATTCTGTAGCCTCAGAGCCACAACCCTTTTATGTTTCCTTATCCATTTTCCTTAGTTTCCAAATAAAAAATTAAAAAAAATGGGGGAGGGGTCTGGGTAGGCCATGTAGCCCCAGCTCTAGTTATACTTTAATTTTGGGTCCCCGATCGGGACCTCTCTTATGTTTGGGCAGTCGTTATCCGTTATTTTTAATTTTGGACCTGTATCAGGTCCTCTCTTGTGTTTGGGGAGTAATTTGTTGTTTTACGCTGCACGCGAAAGTATACATGCTTATGAGGTGATTTGTTGTGTTATACTACATATTGAAGTATTTATATATGCCTAGAAGGTTTACAGTGTATCGGATCGATCATTTTTTATGTTCGGCTAGTGGTTTGTTATTTTCATGACTTTATTGCTACATTATTGTACAAGTATTTCCTCCTATGAAAGGGGTGGATGTTGATGGTTTTGCTGGTGTTTATATCACAGTCTTGATGTGGACACTGTCAGCACTGTTGACGCTTTGCCTTTTCATGTCGAGGTTTATATCGAAGCAAATGGTAATGTTTGTGTCAAGATAAATGCTTATGATATCTCTAATTTTTTTTTATATAACTAAATCAAAATTAATTTAATTTAAAACAAAAAAAGAAAGATGATATGTCGGAATACGTTTCACGGATCCGCCATGGATTCATAATTAATTGGTTATTTTATGGGTTTTTCAAGGTCTACTTTTGGTATAATTGCGCGCAAAAGTGAAAGTGAAAGCATGAATGAATAGTGTGATTCACTTACAAGATTAATCCGCCTTTATTTTGTAGATCCGGTCATGTTCAAAGTTGTTAATGAGCGTTAAACTTGCTTCCCGCCCTTTTGGAGGGCAGCAACAGTGATTTTATTGGTTAAAGTACTATTGATGATGTCACGTTTGTTCCCTAATAAAAGGCAGAGGCACCCCGCTTAGGCAGGAGGAGTAGCACGAGACCGCACGTTCTTCTTATGTTCTTTTAGTTGGGTTTTAGTTGAAGTCAAGTTTAGTTTAAGGGGCTAGGAGCGGGCTGGACGGGTTGGATGGGTTTTTCTTTAGTTAGAGTTAGATCGCGGAAGATCATTCGGTTTAGCCTTAGTTAGGTTTTCTTTAGGTTTAGCCTAGGGCTAGAATTGCGGAAGATATTTCGGTTTTAGTTTATTTAGTTAGCCTCGCGGAAGATTGGGCGCGCAGGGTCTTTAAGCTTAGGAGAACTTAGCTTAGGGGACGAGCCTACGCGGGTTCTGCCGAAGCCACTAAAGATACAACCGGTGTCTGTCTTCCTTTGGGGTTAAAGGGGGGAGTAAAGTAAAAAATTTTTTATTTCTTCAAACTGGTCCGTCTATTCAGAGTCAGGGTATATATTTTATTTCACGAGGCAACTGTTCATTAAAGAAGGCAATTAGGAACTCACACTTCATCGGAGTCGTCAATTGGCTTACTCATCATCCTTCAGACTGTGAGGCTTGGCCGGCGACCGTGCTCAAAAGCACGCGGAACGCTGGCCACTTTCCCCGCAACTGGTACCTCGTGCATAACCAATCCAAGGCCGTGCACGAGGAGCTCCAGCACCCAAACCCCGACAAAGAATTGGCTGTGCCAAGCAATGCTTTTGTGTTTTCTCCTCTCCCTCTCCCTCCTCCTACACAGCACTGTATTGGCTCTCAGGCTGGACAAGAAATTGCAGAAATGCACAGGCCACCCCGGAAGCATGTTTTCTGTAGGTGAAGGACAGGTTGGTTGAATTGTATTTCCCAGTACCTGTATGGGAGGCCTCTTGGAAATCACATGTATGCCATCTTGGCCTTCATGGTGTAAATAAGGTGGAATATAAATGTAAGATGATGAATAAATACTTCAGCACAGGCAAAGAAACTCTCCACTGCAGTACCATGCTGCTGTTCCCTATCTGCACCTGCTGTCTCAATAACTGGTACCTGTGTTTGAAACCCCCATTGTTCTAGGCACATTTTGCAACAGGGAATTTCATTAGCGCAAGCAGTTTCTGTGTTGTGGGCACAGTACTGCGCCTAAGATTTCAGATTAAAACTGCAGAGTGGAAGGAAAGGAGGACTTTTTTTCTGCCACTCCACCTCTAGCTACTCTCTGAAGATTGGAGAAGAGGCCCTCTTAAGAATATTAGGGGGGTGGGCAGGGAAAGGACTAGACCCATGTGAAAAATGAACATAATATTTTAGCTACATTTCATTCATTTTCAGCTTCGTATTCTTGTTATAAAAAAGCACACCTGAACATTCTGTTGTTGCACCCATAACCTAGGTTTAAGGTGCCATTTAGCTCCTAGCTCTCATGTCCCAGTTACTAACTCTGCATCAAAGTAACATTAACAAATAAAGAAGCATGAGCTAAAACTGGTGTGACTTTGATAAGAGCAGTGTGCAAGTAATGCTAGAAACTCAAAAATATAAGCTAATTGCCAAATGGTACCTTAAACCTAGGTTACGGTTGCCACAACAGAATGTCTAGGCGCCACCCCCCCCCCCAAAATGGGGCTGGGGGTGGTTGTTCATTTCATTTCTAAACCGCTTTCTATTTTAAATTAAAAAAAAATCTCAAAGAGGTTTACAACACATTAAAACATCAAATAAAACAACCCAGAATAAAACATTCAAGTTTCAAGGAAAATATTTTAGATCCTTCTCTAAGTGACATTTCCCCTTCCCCATATTTAACCTACTTAATTTATATAGTTGGCCCATAGCAGATGTACTCCAGGAAGCCAGTGTGGTGTAGGGGTTAGCTTGTCGGACTAGGACCTGGGAGGCCAGGGTTCAAATCCCCACTGGGTGATGAAGCTCGCTGGGTGACCTTGGGCCAGTCACAGCCTCTTAACCTACCTGACAGGGTTGCTGTAGGGATTAATTGAAGAGGGGGGCAAACTATGTACTCCTTAGAGAATAAGATGGGATTTAAATGCAACAAATAAGCCCTTCTGCTTACCTGTTTAAGAAAGCTGGAGGGGCCAGCCAGGTGGAGCTGTCAGTTGCCAACCTGGCATCCAGAGATCTCCACTGAACCCGTGCCACTGGACCCGTACCTGGCTAATTTCTAACACTGTACAAGTAACTGTTAAAGCTGATGCTTCTCAGTGCTTTGAAGTGAGACCTGCCTGTAAAGTTACTCTCTCTCTCAGAACCTGCTTCTAAACCTGTCTATGTTTCATGTAATGCTCTGTCCGGTGAAAGAGAAAAAGCCCTTGGAAAGGAGGAAACCCCTTGTTGTGCAAATGGGTGTTCCCTTTTGATGGTCTTGCACCATTTTGAAGTAAGGTATACGCCAGGGGTCAGCAAACTTTTTCAGCAGGGGGCCGGTCCACTGTCCCTCAGACCTTGTGGGGGGCCGGACTATAATTTGAGGGGGGAAATGAACGAATTCCTATGACCCACAAATAACACAGAGATGCATTTTAAATAAAAGCACACATTCTACTCATTTAGAAACACGCTGATTCCTGCACTGTCCACGGGCCGGATTTAGAAGGTGGCTGGGCCAGATCTGGCCCCCAGGCCTTAGTTTGCCTACCCATGGTATATGCTGACACAAGAAAGGGCATTCTTAGTATAGATGGCCTGTCTCTGCAATGCCCTTCCCTCCAAATCTAAATGGTGCTATTTCTTATCAATTTTGGCACCAACTTAAAGACTTCCTTATTTACCTCCTAGGCCTTTGGGTGATTCATTGGTCTCTGCTGTGGTGAAGCTTATTTTATTGTGCTGTTATTTTATATTTTCAGCCTGTTAATGTGTTAATTGGTGTTTTATTGTTGGCAGTTATATTGTTGGCAATTATTTTGTTACCAATCAGTTATAATGCACTCTGGGATATTAAAGAGTAGAATAAAAATATGTTAAATATTGTCTTGGAAGATGTTTAGTAAGGCCAATTCTGGGATGATTTCTAATACTTGCTTGGTTAACAAAGAACTCATAACCCACATACTTTGAGCAGCCAGAAACATCATAACGAGACACTGGAGAGACCTGTCAGGAGTAAGCATGGATCAATGGTACCAAATAGTATGGGAAACAGCCTTACTAGAAAAATTAACCAATAAGCTGAAACTGACATGGGGACAAATAGAAGAAGACGCCTTCACCCCGGTATGGCTCCCCTTTATCACACACACAGCCCAACAAGACAATGACAAAAATCCACCAACAGCATACAAATCAATATGGCTAACCTGATCAAACACACACACCCCACTCACACATGAAAACAAAGACCACCACAGCCAACCACAAATGAACAATCACACCCTAGGTCAAGCAACGCTGACATCAAACCCTACATATATTAAGTAAAATAGAAACATCATCACTCGACCCCCCCTCCACCTATTTCCCCATTTTCTTCCTAATGTCTCAACAAATGAAACTGATTTGTAAAAACGTTGCATGGGAAAAAAATACAAGAGAGAGACATTGCACATACTTTTGTAAATCAAGAAAATCTTTAATAAAAACACATTTAAAATATGTGAAATAAACAAACAAATAAACTTACCCAGGAACATGTAAGGATGCAAAGTTTTAGAAGCATGCAGTTTGAGAAGCTGTATAACAGACCTCTCTACTTAATGATGAAAACTAAATTTATAACAATCTTCTTTACCATAAAGCCTATGGTTTATTTTATTTTTAAAATAATCCCTGAGGTGAATGAGGGCAAAAGAGCGAAAAACTAAATTTGGGGGTGAAGATGAGTTAGTCACAAATATGTATCAAGGATATTTGGATACTTTTAATAAAATATTGAAATGCATTCATTTAAACAAGATGCTAAAAATGCTTTTATTGTATCCAAAGATGTAAAATGGGAACAGAGGAGTACAAAGCAATGCTGGAAAAACACCCTTGGTTTGTGTTGCTTAATTTAGCCATTCTTCTGCCTAGTGACTAAAGTGAATCATGCAAGGTTTAGCTGTATAATTTGTGAAGCAGTTTTGAATTCAAGAAATATGAACATTTGGTGTGTTTCTACTACTTATAAAATTATAGTCATATTCTTAAAAACAATTGTGATTCTGTGATCCTTAAATAGTTTGTAAACCTAACTCTTGGCTATAATGTCAATTAGCAGCAAACTGCTAGCTTGAACTGCAAGGGACCAAATACCAAAAATAATTAGAAATAGATTTAAAAGCAAATGTGAGGAAAATAACCCAGTGCAAACTGGAAACTTCTTTTCCTTTCTTTGATGCATTTTCTAATTCAAACTAGTAGTTTATATGTTAAAAATATTTGTAAGATTGTTTGCATTTCTAATTAAAAGTTAAAGGTTGTATTTCAGCCAGCAGAAAAAGAGCCTTTGAAGTTGGTAGTTAGGCAGTATTTTTAATTAATGCAGCAGATTTCTGCCATCCCACTCCCTCTTTTAAACAGATACCTCCCTCAGTTTATTTTTAAAATAAAACTTATTTGGCTAATAGAAGTGTTTAGCTCTGAGTTATATATCTTGCCATATTTTGGCTTTTCTCACTAGGAATTAAGAGCAACGTGGCATCTGCTTGTGATAGATTCCAAGACTGGAGCAGATCATTCCATAGGCAGTTGAAAAAGGAAATAAATCACCCATTCTGACGACCTTTAGTGAAGGAACATACATACCAACATGTGATTTAATCATGAATTTTGATTTAAAGTAATGAAACCCTAGTGTAGCATTTCCAAAACCTATAGGCAGTGCGTTTCAGTGATCCAACTTGGGGGGGGGGGGGGCGGACCTGAATCTGCGAGGTACAGTAGACTCTTAGCCTATGTAGAATTGTGCTACAAAAGCATAAATTGATCAAGACAATATATGTGCTTATAGAGTAAAATAATATTGCTGTGCTATCAAGGTGGGACTGGACATCATAGCTAGCTAGTAGAAACTAATGCTTGCCTACCAAGGCCAGCCATGATTTATACACCCCTGTCTTTTATACATAAGCCTACTGAGCTCTGTAAGTGAAGAAATTGCCCCAGGAGTTTGGATCTTAATCAGGAGAGTAGGTCTGGGATAAAATTTGAATCTCATGTCCTTAATTTTATTTGTCTCTTGATATTAGAGAATTAGCATTTCATGTTTTCTTTAGATGGCATTCTGCACCATTACATATAGGTCACATTATTGTAGATTTTTCTTCTTTAAATTAGAGCCCCCACCCCCACCCGCAGATTTATTCCCCTGGAACATTGTTCTGTTGCTGAGAGAACTATCCAAAGATCTGTTCTTTTCTGGTTTCAGGTTGTTCAGTATATCATGAACATTACAGATTTTGGAGTGCTCTTTGAATCTATAGGCATTATATTAGGAGGCTTGATTAACTTACTCCTTGTTGCAGTCAAATATCACAAATCAAGGGATCCCTTAATTGGATACCTGCAGATTATTTCCTGGAATGGTGATTATCTTTTCTGAGTTATATAGATTCTACCACTTGTCATACGCAAGACCTTAAAACTGTTTTTGTTTTGTATGCCCTTATACGATGGATTGTGATGCTGCTACGTTTTCCTTGTTAATATTGTTCCTTATTGATGTTCATTAGTCCTTTATATTCTGACTTCCTGGTGCCTCTGTTGCTTACCTGTTATGCTCAGTTTGATTTAGCTTTTTAAAATAAGTGGAGGCACTTCCAATATGTGGCAGAATAAGGATCTTCTAGTTTTTTGTTTCGTGTAATTATTGTATGACTTACCGAAATAATGTAAAATTAACAAGTTTTTTTTTTTTTTTTTAAGGAATGTACTTTTAGCCTCACAATAACCCCAGAGTTAGGTTATGCCACAAGAGGATGTCTTTTCCAAAAACCACAGGGAGATGTGCATGGCTGAGCAAGTCCAGCACTCTGTTCTTTACACCATTCTGACTCACATTGTTTAACGTCTGTAATTGGATCTTACAAGTTGATGATGTGTAACTAGCAATTAATATGCTGCTTCTCCGCAGTGGATACTAGAGTTCCTTTAAAGCTTTGCTGGGGTCAATCAAGGACTTGTTCTTGATGTTAAGATATGCCCTCTCTACACATCTTTGGCAGGGGGTTGGACTGGATGGCCCTTGTGGTCTCTAGAAGAAGAGTTTGGATTTGATATCCCGCTTTATCACTACCCAAAGGAGTCTCAAAGCGGGTAACATTCTCCTTTCCCTTCCTCCCCCACAACAAACACTCTGTGTGGGGCTGAGAGACTTCAGAGAAGTGTGACTAGCCCAAGGTCACCCAGCAGCTGCATGTGGAGGAGCGGAGACGCGAACCCGGTTCTCCAGATTACGAGTCTACCGCTCTTAACCACTACACCACACTGGCTCTCATAGGTTTCAGTATTGCTTATATGCTGATGACACCCATCTCAGCTGCTCTAACATAGAACTCTCCACCACCATATCTGTTGCTGGCTCTCTTTATATTTTATGTAAACTTTATATTTGGGTGTTTGATTGCTTTCCCCAACTCTTCTGTTTTGCCTGATGCTCATGCTGCAATTGTGAACACACTTAGTTGGGCATAGGTTTGGAACATAAGTCCCACTAAGGGTAAATAAATATGCTTAGCTGGGTGTTGTTATATGTTTGGTTCCTGCAAGTTTTGTCTACGGAGCTGCTCACATATTTTCAGTTATATGTGTGCTGTTTTTTTTTGTTGGTAATAAGTTCCATGCCTGCCCTTTTCATATTCTGTATGCTTTGTCGCCTTTCTGTGTGTTCTTAGGTCCAGAAAACATTCCTTGGGGTAACAAGCTTATCCACTGGGACACATGGGTCGAGTCATCTTGACCAACATTGTTGTAGTTCCAACAGTTATAATAATTGCTCAGAAGATTTTCACTGATTTACAGTCTGGGGTACTGAAATGCCACACTTCTAATAATAAGGAAGAGGCCAGGACAGGAAACATGAATGTGATGAGTGCCACTCGTGTGCTTAAAAATCTCCACTAGCTTCAAATTTGCTTATAAGCACAAATCAGAGTGTTTGCTTTGACCTGTAAAGGCCTAAACAGCATAGAATCTGGGTATCTGAAGGAATGCATGCTCCTGTTTCCTTGTTTTTGTTTTTGTTTGTTACTATAAAGAAACATACAGGAATATACATCAGTGTTGAACACACTAATGTGAACATGTTAGCAAAACACCTCTAGAATTTCTTCAGAATAAAGCAAAAACAATATCTATTGCCTTAATCATGCAATATTTGATGAAGCATGGCTACTTTTCTCTGAATTTTATCCTTCTTTCTCTTTGTTCTTTTAGTCCAAGGTAATATGGTAATTCTGTCATCATTGCATATTCTGACATTTTGTTTAACCAGTCTTTCACCAAAGGTGTTTATGTTATTTCACATACAAAACCATTGTTGTCATATAAATTTCTTCATGTCATTGATGGACATACCCATCTATAGAAATTAAAACACTATTTTTGATATCAGTATTCTAATTGGTGTAATTATTTTTGTAAACGTATAGTTTTTCTCATTGCTTGATCAGATGTCAATTTATTAAAATGAACTCCTCCAATTGTTGAGGACTCTATTAAAGGTCCCACCTGCAGAGTTGAAGTACTTTGCTAACATGGGCATAGCCTTCTCAGTTGGCACCCTGTTTATGGAATTTCCCCAAAAAACTGTCCACCAGGCTCATATTTGACCACCACTTTGGTGTCAAACAGTTCTATTTACCTAAGCATTTACGGTAGTAGCACTTGATTGAACTCTTGTTTTAATCTGGTTCCTTCCCTACTGTCTTCTGCTTTATCATTTGTTTAAATGTCTTGACTTTTGAGATTTGTCAAGTGGGTTCAAATTATTGTTTGTAAGCTGTCATAGGGACTGCATGGTCAAAAGGTGGCATAGAAATGATGAGCAATGTTTATCACTTCATCCCAAAGTCTCTTAATTAAGTGCTTTAAAGCAGTCACATGATTGCTTTGTCACAAGCTCAACTCAGCCTACATATTTGTCACACCAACTTTTGTCCTGTGACTTGCAGGGCGAATAAGCAGAAGGCATGCTTTTCTTAAATTTCAGTCCTAGTGCTCTTTAGGTCACTCAGAGGAGCATTTTAGGCTATCACAAACGGAGGTGGGTTAAGATGAGATTGCAAACTTCCCCAAGATCTGCCATTGGGACTCATGGTGGAAGAGGGATCACATCCTGAGTTAAACCTAGTACTCTGGCTTCTCTACCGTGCTAGTTTTTCAGGTCTAACAGATGCTTGCTTTATGAAATAATTTGTGTATTATAAAACAATGGAGTAATTTAGTTATGATTTTATGTACTATCAACATAGTAACTTAGTTATAAATATCTTCAATCTGAATTCAGCAATCAGCACCATTTCTTTCATGGTTGATATGTTTTAAACAGTAATTATGAAGCTCTAAAAAATTGTTCTAGAAATCTGTTCACTACCCACACAAATGTGTAAGTCAGCCTTTGGGAGGCTTGCGTCTTCAACCTGTGATGAAGTGGAATCTGCTTAAATACTTGAGCTACCTTCTTTGGCATGCAAGTTCACATGATAGGCTGCCTCCCACATTGCTTCCTTGCTTTAATTCAAAGAGGTGAATGATTTAATTCTTCTTCTTTTTTTAGGAAACAGATTTTCCCATAATTTAATCATAGCAAATTAGTCTTCACTAAATGTGAAGATTGTTTATTCTTCCTAAATTGAAATTTGCACATGCTGTATTCCTTTGTATAAACTTTCTCCTGGGAAGATAGTGTCAGGCTAGGTAGCTAGGTATCATAAAGATGGTAACTTTTCGGATGCTTGAAAGCTCTTCAACGTTGGTTTTAGAACATTTGTTCAGATACTTTTTAAAAAAATCCTTCTAGGGTCTTTGGCTAAATAGGTTATGTGGGTTTTTGCATGTCCTACAGGAAGAGATTGCTTTCATTTCACACATTAATGTGGCTCAGTTATACTGTCTTCTGTTATCTGAAAAAGCTAAAGTCTGTCTAGAACACCAGAGTACAGTCTCATAAGGCCTCCATTCAGTAAGCAGAAATTGATGGCATTATTTGCACAGTTACATATTTGTGTGCCCTTAGGATTGTGCGGAAGCTGTAACTGGAAGGAGTCTGATGCATGGTTCTTTTGTTCAAAGTGGCTTATAGAATGGACAGTGAAATATGGTTCCTTTAGATTACAGTGGAGGGTGAATCATTCCCATCACTTGTGCATGTGCATAATCTGTCCAGGAGACATAACCTTTAGTATGCAATTCTAACCATACTTATATTGGCGTAAACCCCATGGGACAGAGTGGAATTTGCTCCTGAGTAAATATGTATAGGGTTGTGCCATTAACTGTTTTTATTTCACCTGGAGGTGGTTTCTTCACATAAGTTTTCTCAAAAGACAGTGTGGAAATTTGCATTTTTAATATGATCCACCTCTTTTCTGAGAAATGTAGAGCTTTTGGTTTTACAAAAGGGAACATGAACTGGGCCTGACATAGTTTGTTTAGCTAAATGCTTCCATGTGTTATTTACTGTTCACTTGCTCATGACCTTCCTTTGTGTTTCCCTTCTTCTTAAGCTCCTCTAAGGAAGGCAAAATTTGTTGAGAGCCCTCGAATTCCAGAATCTGAGCTTGGCTCACCAACTCTCACTTCTGCACCAAAACTGGACCTTGATGCCTACTGCCCTGGTAAGCATGCATGCAAAGCCCTCACTGCGTTCAAAGAGAGACACCATTTAGACCTTGATAAATAGCTTACAGGTTTTGTATGCTTATCAAATCTGGCTGTTTTAAATTTTGGCAGCAGTTGCTTACAGTACTTTATGCTTGAGTTCTTAGGTGTTAAATTAAGGCTTTCCAGAACTGAAATTACTTTACAGCCAGCATTATATCTCTGCTGGCTCATGTCATTGAGAATGTTTGGAAAAGTTACGGCATTCAGTTTTTAAATTGTTTTTTTAAGATACATTGTGTTGCTCATTCCCTGTGTGGCCTTGGGTGTTGGAGGTTGCAACAGGGGCTGCTTGGGTGCTTCTGGGTCAGGCTGCTACAGATGTGAAACACTGGTACTGAAAGCAAAGACAAAGCAGTTTTATTTGCCTATTTCCCAGCCAGAGGTGGGGGACATGTTATGTTCCTTCTGAGGTAGCTTGTCCACCTTTGGTCTCCACTCTGCACTTTGTTCTTACCTGTGGCTCCTAGAAGCTGTCAGCATCCAACAGCAGCCACACCGCAGGAAACGGCTTCAACTGGCCGGCTAAACCAGGTGAGGGTAGTCAATGGATCTCAACCCCTTGGTGAGTTAGGGATTTCTCCTGCATGTGAAGACAGGCTCTGGTGGATTGAGCAGACAAGACCAATAGTGGGCCCAATGGACAAGAAGATAGTTTCTGCATGTTCTGTAGAGAGAAGTGAGTGGCAGATGGATTTCGTCAACCTGGGAAGATAGCCCATCTAGGAAAAGGAAAAGTCTGGTTCTAAACCTCCGCTGCCTTGTGAAATATCTTTGGGAGAACAAAAGGCTAAGGAGTAAACCCCACACACATCCAGAGTAGAGTTTCTAAGATGATTGGGTGGCACCCTGTATATCTCCTTCTGGCAATTCCTGCAGCCAAGCTGGTGCCAAATGTATTGCTCTGCTTTCCTTTGGACCACATCAGCGAGGCCAGGAGGGGGTCTTGTTGTCTGGGCAGCCCAGGACCCCCATACACACTACTCCATACATTTTTACCATCTATGTGAAAACACTGGATGAAGTCATATGATTAACAAGCCGAAACAGAATCCAAACAAGATGATTGTGCTTGTACTCAAACATACCGGTGATCTAGGTGAAATGTTCAATCTGTCTTGGATGGATTGGCATTTCTGATGAAGCAGGTTTCTGTCTTGCAGTATTCTTCACTGTGTCATTTTTCCTGGATACTTGGGTGAGGGTGGCCGTTATGGTGCCTTTTATCTACTCCAGTAGGTATACTGGCTGTGTGTGATCTTTCCTGGAGAAGTTGAATTTGGCTTCAGTCATCGGTCCTTTAGTTGCCTCAAGGATGGACTAGTGATGTTGGCCTGGAAACTTCATTAGTCCAAAGTGTGATAGCCAGAGCTTTGTCTGGCACCTACAGGCAGGAAATTATTACTGTCTATTGTATGTCAGTTTGTTAGCATCATATCCTCTTCTGGGCTCAATTCAAAATGCACATTGAAGCGTTGGCTGTAAAACGGTTTAGGACTAATTTGCCTTATGGATCAATTCCTCCTATATGGACTTGCTTGGGAATTAAACTCAACTTCAGAGGCCTTGCTCTTGGTGCTGTCTTAAGATAGCCACAAGTGCTTGTGAAAGGCTGGGCTTTTTATATGGTGGTGTAATAGTCCTACAGTGCCCCCGTCAAAATCCATTAGACTCTTTTTTCTGTGCCTTTTCTACCAGTAATTGAAGACACTTTTGTTTCAGTTGGCTTTTAAGGTATAACTGCATTGTTTTAACAATTTCATCTTTATTTTATGATACCGTACTATCTTGATACCTATACAGTAGTAAAATAGCAGCATAGGATATTACATTATGTTATAATACAAGAGTGCTACAAAAGTGCGCCCTCTCCCTCACACAGAAAATCTCCCAATGTTTATGTGAGCAGACTGAGGAGTGGATTTGGGCAATGTCCAGTTGCTAGGGCACCCTCTGCACGGGCTTTAGAAAGATACCTGCACCTGACCAATCCCCCGTCCTGCTCTCTGCCATGCTTGATGCTCATGGGGCACTGAGGCTGCCACTCGGCTAGGTCGCTGAGCTATTGCTCCTTTGTTCCAGCCTATCAGTGGGCAGTGCCGAGGAGTTCTGCCCTACGCCACTGCCCCCTTGCCAGCTGGTGCTGCTGGCAGCACTGGCGACAACATGGAATAGGAGGACAAGTGGGTTATCAGCTGCAGACCAATCAACAGAGAGTGGAGTTACAGCTCTCCAATCATCTGGACAAAATAATTGGATGTTTTTGTAAGGCTATAAAAAATAAATATTAGACATCACATTTGGTTGTGTGGGGGCCCCAATGGAGAGATAAAAGCAAAATACTTTACAGTTTGACTAAATGAATGATAAAGAAGTGAATAATTAAATGTATAGATTGAATATATAATCTCCTAGGATTTCACAATATATTTCACAATGTGGCCCAGATATGTGTGGATTTGTATTTTCCTGCATCATATTATACCAGTAAGACTCTCTCCAATTCTATAAGCATGTTGGTCAATTTGACCATATATACTATGTGCCATACTCTAATTAACCAGTCATCCAGTGTCAGAGTCCTTAAATTTGAATGAATAGTTGTTCATTCTGCTGTCAAGAAATGTTGGACCGGTTCCCTGTCATCTGCTAATTCCAAATCTTTAATGCACCCAAATAATATAACTAATGGATCTGTTGGTAAATCTGTTATTTCAGTTTCTTATTTACTATCCAAAAGATTTGCTGAATATCAGCATTATGTACTTTATACCATCAGCATGAACTACTTGCTGTTCTGTAAATACAAATAAGATGTAGTACGGTTAAACACCATTGAAATAGAAATTTATAAAAGCTTCCTTTAAAACTGATACTGACCATACATTTTGAACAAAGCAGATACTTTCTATCTCAAACATTTGTAGAACTAGATATGACAACTGGAAGCAGGGGTGACTGTAGGTAAGAGTAATCTCATTCTCCCCTCTACATCTAAGCAGGGTTTTGACTACTAGCCAATTGAATTGCAAAGCTATTTCTTTTCCAGCAACAGGTTACGCCCTTTCAGAGATTTCTGGGCTATAATCACTTTGGACAAGGGAGTGTTGCCTGGAATTTAAAAGGTTATGTTATAGAGCTTATTTGTGCTCTTTTAGACGTACCTTCTGTGGTTTCAAAAGTTCAACTTCAGTTACAGCTTCAGCAGGAAATAATGGGGTCTAGTTCAGAAAAGTGCAGTGAAGGTATTGCTACCCATTTTGTAGGGGAGGAAAAAAAGGAGAAAGAAAAACACCTATATTGGATACATGGGTTATTACAAAGGTGAAAACTACAAATCTTGGACTGCTTTCATAAAGGGAATTCCTGCTACTATTAGACAGGAATAATGTTTACAATAATCATAGAATCATAGAATCATAGAGTTGGAAGAGACCACAAGGGCCATCCAGTCCAACCCCCTGCCGAGCAGGAATAATGGATTTATAAGATGTTTGTTCTCATGTTTTTTCAATAAACAATCCAGAAGTTTCCCTTTCAAAGCATTAATTATGTCATGCAACAGCAAGCTATCACTGTGCTTTGGAACACATAAAAAAGCCTGACTAGCTTTTCAGATACCTTTTAATTGAATAACTTTCTAAAGACATGCCTGAAGTAACTGATATTATGGTTTGAAGTCTTGTTTATTCTGTCATATTTTATTCCAAGAAGACCCATTTATCCTAAATAGAACCCAATAAGGCAGACATGTACAGTCATACCTCTTCTTGCGAACGCTTCATGTTGCGTTTTTTCCCGGGTTAAGAACACGGCAAACCTGGAAGTGTTTACTTCCGGGTTTCACCGCATGCACAGAAGCGTCCTGCGTGGTTCGCACATGCACAGAAGCGCCGCTTTGGTTGTGGACTTTTTGGGGTGCGAACGGCACCCCGAAACGGATCGTGTCCACAACCAGAGGTACCACTGTATATACAAAATACAGTGGTACCTTGGTTGTCGAACTTAATCCATTCCAAGAGTCCATTCAACTCCTGGAACCATTCAGAAACCAAGGCACGGCTTCCGATTGGCTGCAGGAGCTTCCTGTACTCAATCGAAAGCCGCAAAAGCCGCGTTGGATGTTCGGCTTCCAAAAAACGTTCGCAAACCGGAACACTCACTTCCAGGGTTGCGGTGTTTGGGAGCCGATTTGTTCAGGAGCCAAGCTGTTCAACCACCAAGGTACCACGGTATTTTTTTTTTTATGTGATAACTTTTAAAGGCCTGCTGAAAATGTTTCTATTCCGCCAGGCCTATACAGGCGATGAAGAAATCATCTTCCAACAATAGTTATTCAATGCCTAATTTTAATTATTTTTATGGTTTTTATTGTATAGTTTTATGTATTATTGTAAACCGCTTTGATTTTTTTAAATGAAGAAGCAGTATGTAAATATTTTATAAATAAACAAAAAAAGAACACAAAATTTGGCAAAAGATATGCTAACAGACAATAAGAAATGCTAGAAAAGAGCCATTGCTCGAAATATAAAGACCAACTACAGAACAATTAAATACATTAATAGTAGGAAACCGGCTAGAAAGGCAGTTGGACCTTTGAAAAACAAGGGATCCAAGGTGTGCTAAAGGCAGATAAGGATTTTGCAGAGAAGCTGAAGGAATTCTTTGAATCTGCCTTTACAGTGAAGCTATAGGGTAGGTCCCTGTGCCTTAACTAACTTTCACAGGAAGGAACAGAAGCAACTAGCAGTGACAAGAGATGACATTTTAGGCCTTGTTGACAAAATAAAAACTGATATATCACAAGGTCCAGATTGCATCCACCTGAGAGTTCTGAAAGAACTCGTGTGAATATTACTCTGTGCGACCCACTGTAGCTTCTTATTTTATCTACTGATGGATTTCCTCCAGAGCTCAGAAAGGAACTGGGAAGGAGATGTGGTATTCCTCCACTCTTCATGATAGGAAAGTGGTCAAAGCCATTAGGGAAGTGTCTCATGTGTAGAAGGGTTCTAGAAGACTCTCTGCAGCTGGCCTGGGTATGCACGGCTCATAGGGCTGGACTATATGGAAACCCACTTGATAAGTATCAGTTACAGGTAACAGCAGTCCTGTTTATTTCTTTCTCTCCTTTCTGTCTTCACCCTTATTTTGGAAAGGCAATATGGGCAGTACTATCTGGGGTCATTTACCCCAGATACAAAGATTTTGTACTTTGGGGCAGGACATTGCTTTCTTCAAAACAACAACAACAACAACAACAACAACAACACAACAACAACAACAACACAACAACAACACCCATCTGGCTGGGTTTCCCCACCCACTCTGTGCTGCTTACAACATATCTAAAAATAATAAAAACACCAATCCTTTAAAACTTCCCTAAGCACAGCACATACTTGTCGTTATTTGGAACTTGCATCAAAATAATGGCCTGTATTCTCACCTTTTAGCATGAATATGCCTATTCAAGCTTCCAGCCAACTACCCAAGCATTCTTCAGGATTTTATAACATGTAAAGAGCTCAAAGGGGACATTCCCCTCCATTTTCCCCTTTAGTCCCCCCCCCCTTTATGCAGTCCGTGATCTTTCCATGGCTACTGAGCATGATAAATCACCGTTGATCTCCTTCCCTCACCCTTAAGTTTTGGAGGAAAAACACTTCTGCCAACCTTGGGGCTCCCCCCAGGTATACTAACACTTCTTTCTTATTTCTCTGTGGCCTCGTTTTGGTTCCATTTCTGTCAGCACTCACTTCCTGAATTTACTATTACAGTGGTACCCCGGGTTACATACGCTTCAGGTTACATATGCTTCAGGTTACAGACTCCGCTCACCCAGAAATAACGCTTCAGGATAAGAACAGAAATCGTGCAGCGGCAGTGGGAGGCCCCATTAGCTAGAGTAGTGCTTCAGGTTAAGAACAGTTTCAGGTTAAGAACGGACCCCCGGAATGAATTAAGTACATAACCAGAGGTACCACTGTATAAGGAGTGATCAGGGCTTTTTTTCAGCTGGAACGCATCAGAACTTAGCTCTAGCCCCTCTTTGGTGCATCCGGCAGCTCTTTAGGTTGGGGCTGCGCGCCAGCGGGTGGCACAGTGCCTGGGGCTGTGTGGTTTGCCAAACAAGTTGCCATGGCGATTGTGTTGGTGCGGCGATTGTGGCTGCGCAATGAAGGTGGAGGTCGGCAGCAGCATCGCCAAAAGTGGCGGTGGGGGCGAAGAAGAGAAGGTGGGTGCTCCCCTAAGAAAAGCTCAACAACTTCGGGTGGGTGCTCAGCAAGTTCCACTACCTCTTTTTCCAGGGGGGGGGGGGGAAAGCCCTGGGTGTGATAATGTTAGTATTAATTGCAATAATAATGACATGCCAGCTCTGTCTAAATTCTGTGAGCTCCTATGACTGCACTCACGCCATAGGCTAGCAGCCTAAACCACCATCACCCTCCCCACCCCAATCCACTGCGAGCTATTTTCAGCCATCTTTCTCTGTGACTGTGAGGAAACTGTGGAGAGGAAACCAGAGGCTGTTCACTTGATAAAGTAGCACTTTCAGTGTTCCTGCTCTTCTTCCTCTTTGTAGGAGTCCTCCTTGCTCCTACTTTAAACGGAAGAAATTTAACAGGTGGCTGCTGACTCTGCTCTTATTTACCATCCTCAAAAGGGAAGGTTCCAATGTTCTCATCGTGTTTAAGTGTTTCACAGTTGCTGCCCTGCGTTGCTGTAGCATGTAGTTTGTGCATCTGCAAAGAGATTCCTTTGACTTAACAGTTCCAGGTAAGTAATATGTAGCTTGGTGGTGGGGTCTGTTTTGAGGTTCTGCTTTTGATTCCCTTTTGAAATCCTAGCATAGCAGAATGCAAATGGCTGTGGATTTGCATGTCAAAACACGTACATTTTCCTAACTTGCTAGTTTTGATTTTCTGCAGATTTTGATGAAATGTTTGCAGCTCAGTGTAGTCTGCAAAAAATGGCATAGTTAGAAAGAAAGGGCCTCCAGGACTTAACCTGATATGTTCCTTGACTCTTCTGTTCATCAGTTGACTTCTTCAGTATCTTGAGGGACTGCAGGCTGTTGCAGATGTGAGAATTCCATTAAATCTTTATTTAGCTGCAGCTCGCTGCTTGGCTGCTTCTGAACTTGGACTAGTTGCTTGGCAACCTCATGTAGGCTGTGCACAAAGGGAGCACAATGCAGGCAGACAAGACTTTTATCTGAAGAGTTGGGGAGGATCTATTTTTAGCTGTTTTCTGAAATTTTGACTGCTGAGTTCTCTTATAAGCACAGGGAGATTGTATTATTCTTGTGATGTGGACACTGACAAATGAAATACTTTGATAAGTCGCGGTCACACAGAGTTTTCCAGTTTAAAACGGGTTCTGAGGACAAGGTCAGAAAAAGAGGCAATGGCAAGCACCGCAGTTTCCCCTAGGAGAAGGCTGATTCCAATTTAGCTGGTGAAAAAATGTTGAAAACCAATTGTCGCAGTTTAGCACAGGCTATGTGTAAGGATGCATTCCTAATCCCGTTTGAGACCTGGAAGGTTAATATTACTTAAAGAAGTGTTTTGGAATAAGATAAAAATAAATGGTAAAGTCACAAAGCATATGGGAGAGTCATGGAGAGAGCTGTTTATGTGTCAGCAATGCAGTTCCATATGTTAGGATATCTTTCAGGGGAACTTGACTCCCTCCTTCTCCTCTCACCCCTCCCTTCTCTTCAAAAAGCACTGCAGTTCATTGGAGAGGAGGGAGCAAAGAATCTGACTTGCCGGGGAAGTTTGCAGCATGTTTACATACGCGTGTTTGCAGACGAGGAAAGAAAAAATAGAAGAAAATAGGCTTTTTAGGGTTTCTATTGAGAATACTGGAAGCCAAAACTCACCAAAGGGAATTACTTTGACATAAAAGGTTTGTTTTTCTTTCTTCCCACCACCCTTCTCCACTCCCTGTTGTGGAACATTCCATATGAGGTATGTGCTATTTTCTCCTGTGATGAAATAGGGTTAGTCCTCAGAAACCTCAGGTAGGAGAGGGGGAGAGTCACTTTGTGTTGCCGTTCATACTTAACATTTTGAAGTTAAAACCAAGATCTCTGGCCTTAATTTTTCTTCTTACTCTCACACACTGTAGTTTCTCATTGCACTCCAGAATAGTTAAGTCCTTTGTTGCAGAGGTAATATTTCAATTATTGTAGTGAAAATTTTGACCCTTGTTTCTTAATTTGAAGATTTTTGCTGCATGCTGCCTCCCCCCCCCCCAAACAGGATCCTTTTCATACTGTTGTGTTTTCACAATAAATTTGTAATGCTTTATAGAGAGAATTAATGGAAGAAAATGTCAAATAAGCAGATTATGTTTTACTTAGTCTTACATTTTGCCTTTGCTTTCACGAAGATTTTATCTGATCAACAGTGGAACATTTCTCTGTTTTATAGCTGAAGTAGTCCTGAGATATTCAAAAGAAGGTCTTTGGAAGCCTATTAATTTGACTGTGGATGATATAATGAACCAAAAGGCCCAAGGTGGCTTGAATACTTCAGTTTACAGTGGAACCTCGTGTTATGGACGGGATCTGTTCCAGAGGCCCGTCCGTAACATGGACCTGACACAAGCCGAAGTGCTATGTCTGGGCACGCGTGCGGCGCAATTTAGCACTTCTGCACATGCATGAGCGGCGAAACCCGGAAGTAACCCATTCTGGTACTTCCGGGTTGCTGCGGGACGCAACGCAAAAACACATAACCTGAAGTGGATGCAACGTGAGGTATGACTGTACTTGGGACAGCCCCACAAGATCTCAAGGGAAAGCATCTCGGAGCCCAAGCACTGAGAGGGCCTTGCCTGGTAAGCTATAGCATTACCCCTCTTATTTGCCTTGCTGTGGTGGGTATCTCAAAGAGACCAGTACAGTAGAACCTCAGGTTATGGCGGGGATCCGTTCTGGAGGCCCCGCCGCAACCCGAAAATGATGCACATCGAAGCGCTGTGCCTGCACATGCGCGAAGTGCGAGTGGCGAACCCGGAAGTAACCCGTTCCGGTACTTCCGGGTTTGCTGGGACGTTCACCGAAGTGGACGCAAGCAGAGGCAGGCGCAGAATGATGTTTGACTGTAAATGCTTGGTAGAAGATGTTGCCCTAGTGAAATCTCAAGTCCTACCTAGAGATTTTAGTATGATAGAGTCTTCCCAAAATAGGCACCAAAATGTGAGAGAAGAGATGTGCGCACCATTAAATTGTGACATTTTTTATTTTTTTTACAATAACTACATTTCTAAATAAAATTAACATTGAGTAAAACATGGTTAAAAAAGTACCCTGGAATGCCTTCCCACAAAGATGCAGAGAGTGAATGCATCTTTTAAGATGGCTGTCTTTTATTGGCTACCTCCCAGCCAGCATTGTTCCTTTTCCTTGGCGGCTGGTGCGATTCTTCAGATGCTGCTGTTAGCATGGTGCAGCAAGTCACCTTACAGAGTTACTTTAAAGAGCTGCAAACTACTTTGGACCCTTTGAGTCTGTAGAAAGGAGTCAAACATAAGATATGGCACAGAGGCAAAAAGATCTTAAGAAATCCTGCAATCTCAGTAAAGGGTTCAGAGAAGCACAGATGGGAACGGGGAAAGGAAGGAGCTGTTTCTGCGTGTCAGAGAGAGAGAGAGAGAGAGAGAGAGAGAGAAAGAAAGAAAGAAAGAAAGAAAGAAAGAAAGAAAGAAGTTATTAAAAGGAAGTAAGACACAAATAGGTATGTGGAGAGCTAGGTAGAACATAAGTGTTCTTGAGAACCTAAAAGTTTATTCAGAAATATGAAATGTATTCAGCATGTACAATTTTTTTAGTTTAAAAGAGAAGAGAAAATAAAGTGCTAAGGTAACAGATTATTCCATCGCATTGCTTAATTTACAAAAGAAAGGAACTGGAATGGTTCAAGCATGATTGAGCACCATGTTTTGCTTCGGATGCCTGGCACCAGTTAATTCTATATGCTAACCTGAGTATGTTTGCCTATAAATCCCACTAATTTAAGTGGAGCTTATTTGCTAGAGCATCTGCTTAGGATTACAACCCAACACTCTTGAAACAGGCTGAGGTAGTTTAATATTCCTGGACCCCAAATCTTATTCATACCCCAACTTCAACTAAGTACAGTAGGACGTAATTCTGAGTAACATGCAGCGAATTGAACTGCAAACTGCAACCAAGTGATAATACCAAAAGCTAGTTACACATTATTTTATATTTGAGAATGTAGTGTGTGATTTTCTGTGCTGCTCCACTGCAGTGAAAATGTCATGTGCCTGCTCTACTACTCATGAAGTCATTCAGTATATATTTCTGTGGGGTTTTTTTTATATATAGGGCAAAATGATTTGTCTGTTGCATTGACTATTGCTTCTGTACAGTGGTACCTCTGGTTACGAACTTCATTCGTTCCGGAGGTCTGTTCTTAACCTGAAACTGTTCTTAACCTGAGGTACCACTTTAGCTAATGGGGCCTCCCACTGCCGCCACACTGCCACCACGTGATTTCTGTTCTCATCCTGAGGTAAAGTTCTTAACCCAAGGTTAATCTTCCGGGTTAGTGGAGTCTGTAACCCGAAGTGTTTGTAACCCAAGGTACCATTGTATATCTGATATGAACCGCCTGCCTGTAAGGAAGCTGTGTGAATGAAAATGATTACTCTGTAACTTTAAGAACTGGTGTCTGCTTTCTTCCTCCTCCCTCCCCATCCCTTTTTCCTTTTGTGTTTTAAACTATAAGTCTGAGGGCCGGGGCTGTCTTATTTTTTATTCATCAGTAGAACCATTCTGGGAGCGTTTTCAATTGAGCATAAGGAAAATGATTTAAGTAAATAATGGATGCACTGATTGACTTAGGCAAGTCAGCCTTGACTAGCAGTAAAATGAGAAAGTAGGGATGAAGGAAGTGGTGTTTGTGAACAACCATTGATATGGTAGTCTGTGGTTAGTCATATTTTTTTTGCTATAGATCAGACTTCCCCAGCCTTGGCCCTCCAGATATTTTGAGACTACAATTCCCATCATCCCTGACCATTGGTCCTTCTAGCTAGGGATCATGGGAGTTGTAGGCCAAAAAACATCTGGAGGGCCGAGGTTGAGGAAGCCTGCTATAGATTCACTCAGTCTTGGGCTTGTCCTCTCAGCTTCAGTGTTTCCCACTTGTAAAATGAGAGAGATGCTTTTTACAATGACTTTCACATTATTAATTTCACAATAAAAGTACACTGTGTGTGTGTGTGTGTGTGTGTGTGTGTGTGTGTCTTAGAGATTTGTGTAGGCTCTCTGTGCAGCCCAAATTACAATAAGAGGTATGATTGAGTTGAGGTTTTACGTTATCCAGGTCAGACCATGCTGATAACAAGGCATCTCAAGTCAAATTAGGGACTCCCTTAAAGTCCCAAGTTGCTTTGTTGACTTTGATGCCCAAAATTTCAACATTTTACCATTTAAAATAAAGCAGCTACTGCATCTTTTTTTTTAAAAAAAAAAAAAAAAGCAGAGCAAAAACAATCCATTTATTTTTTTATTTTCTCCCTCTTTCTCCCCACAGGATTATGTTAGCTTCGTTCTTAGCTTGCAAACTTTTTAAAAAGCTTAGGGTCATTCTTCAGTTTGTCTCTGTTGAGTTGAAGGGTTCTTAATGTGATTTATTTCTGTGCTTTTTATTCTAATCCCTTTCTGTTTTCCAATAGAACACGTTTGATTTCGCTTATTTTTCCTTGGGTTTGGGCTTACTTTTCCACCACCCCACCCCTGCTGCTGCATGAGTGCTGTTTGTTGTCCTATATATACGTTTACAGTTGTTGTTTTCCTCCCAGTCTTAGTTTGCTAACTTAAAGTTTCATCCTGCTCTCTTTGTTTTCAAGGTACCTGTGATTTCATCACATTGAATTACTGTTGTCCAGTATTAGTAATAACTGATGTTTTCTCCCTTCCGCTCTGTAGGCCCCACACTTTCCCAGCACCCAGATAAGCCTGCTTGTCTCTGAAGTAGGCTCCCAGTGGTGTTGCTCATTGCCAGGTGTCATTACCCAAGGGACAGGCACTAAGAATTGCCGCAATGAAAGATTTCCTGAAAAACAACAGGAGCCCCCTGTCTACCTCTCAGTCATGTGAGGGAGGGGAGGATATCTAACATAACCATTCAGCTACATTGGATTCCCCCCACCCCACCCCACATCTGACAACTTCATGGCTATGGAGGCTCTAGTAGATGAGGGAGCTTTGTCTGTTACAGAAATATTAACATATTGGGAGCCAAAACAATTATTCTGGTTGTTGTTTTTCAGACTTTTGAAATAAATACTAACTAGGGCACTTAAATCTTCCATTTCCCCCCGAACTGCTACTCCAGACTGTAAACCATAGAGAAAATGGATCGGAAGTTAATTCCTAAATGAGATAAATCAAAAGAAAAACTTTGGATTTTACCATTAGCTTAAATGATAAAGAATGTTACATTTAGCCTTGTTGGCCTCTTAGGAGATTTTGCAAGTTGGGAAATTAATGCATTCTCTGGGTTCTGTGATGGGGTGGGAGCAGATATATCAGAAAACAGGATACCAATGTGGTTTCAAAATGTTGAGATAAGGGAATTTCTTTTATCAAAATGTGGTGCGCAGTGTATTGTCACTCATTTGCTAATCTGCAGGAAGTGTACAACATATGGTCAACTTTTATCTTTGTATAGCGTAACCCAGTGTTTTTCAACCTTTTTTGGGCAAAGGCACACTTGTTTCATGAAAAAAATCACGAGGCACACCACCATTAGAAAATGTTAAAAAAATTAACTCTGTGCCTATATTGACTATATATAAAGTAATTTTTCAATTTTTCCCACGGCACACCAGGCAACATCTCGCGGCACACTAGTGTGCCGTGGAACAGTGGTTGAAAAACACTGGCGTAACCACTCAAAGAGCTCCCTTGTCAAGTAGGAATCTGGTAAAAATGCAGCATACTATCTACTACTTCATTGCACTGACTCTCTGCAACTTCAGGAATACATTACCAAGCTGGACATGTCAGTGGGGGGAGAGATTTTTCAGGAACTTTTTCATATGAGAGCATGCCATTCTGTAACGGCAAACCTGAGGAGATGGGCATAAAGGTTCCCCAGTACTTATTTGACTCATGTTGATGATATCAGTATTTTTCTTTATTTAGCCATCACCTGAAATGGAACCTTCTGTCTGTAGGCAAGGCCTTCACTTCCCATAGCTACTGCATATATGACCCAAAAACTCTTTTATGCATATGGGTAAGAAAGCTATGAAGTTAAGTTGCCATCTTGACCACTGGCAAACAATGCCCCTCTGCCTTGGTCTGTGTTTCCTTTTCAGTGCTGGATAAAAACCTTTTTATTTGTTCATGCTTTTTAGTTATTTTAGTGTGGATATATGATATTATGCTTGCCTGCTATGTTTCTGTGGGTTTTTTGTGTGTAATTGTATTGCTTGGTTATTTATTTTTGTAGCCCTCTCTGAAAGTTTCAATAAGTACTTTTAGTAACATAGATATTGTTGACTAGGGCAACAAAGGCGGTTCGAATCCTGAATAAATTTAGGGCAGAATAACCAAACTATTGTGGGAATATAAAGTATCCTGAAGTTGCGGACTCAGTTTGCCAGTCAAGTTAATGCTGGGCACCTTCATACTTAAAATGGCTCAAATATTTTGCACAGCGTATTTATTCAGTAAGGAATATTTAGTCCTAATTGTTTTTTTTTAAAACAAAAATTTATTGGTTTTCCACAACAAACATAAACAGATACAACACATCATAAAAAAGAAGTTAAGTTTGGTATTATGAAGTAAAAAGTTCTGTATTAAGAAGTAAAATTTTGTTATTTTGATGTTAAATGATATAAGATTTCAGAAATGGCAATTATGAATTTATGTGAGGGAATTGTTAAGACAGATAGAAAGTTACTAAAGTAAATTAGAATTGAAAGCAGAGGAGAGAACGGGGGAAGTCCCCCTAATTAGATTGAAATAAGATTACAATTAAACTAATGAAGTATTTGTGTGTTCCGGTGTAGGTATTAGGTATGTATGTAGGTATGTATTTTCTTTCTTTTATTTTTGTTTTTTTTCTGTTGTGTTGTACTTGTTGTTTTTTATTTAGTCCTAATTGTGCTTACAGTATGCACGCTTGAACCTCGGGTGTGTAAAGTAATAATGAAGATGTGAGTTCATTACAGCATGGAGGACAATTTCCCTTATTACTCATGAACCACAGTCATCCCACTCATATTTAATATCTAGGGGAGGACCTTCCAAATGAGAGTATGGGATATTTCAATGTCTAGTGGAGGCCCAGCACATCTCCTGCGGGAAATTAAGTATCACAGCAAGTGAAAGCAAAACAGTAGTTAAAAGCTCAAATTTGGGAAATTGTTAAATGAAATGTGAATCGACTGCTGGAAGAGTGAGCTGGAGAAAGGAGGAGTTTGTGCCTTCCCCAGCTTTAGAAAGGTCTGCCTCGTATTACAGTAATTACAATTTATCATGTTAGGTTTTTTTCTTTAAAATGTTCCAAATTAAGTTTTAATATTTCTATATTTCCTCCTGTAGTAGTGCTTTTGTGATCTTTTAATTTATTATGCTAAACAAATATCATTACTCTGTTGTCCCAGCAACTGTATATGAATAATGTGAGCAACTGTGGACATTCTAGGTTGCATGATTGCTGACCTTCCACTAAAACTTGCCCCCTCTATTGAAGCCCTGTCCATGTAAAGGCCAAATGAACCAACAGGGCGTTAAACAGATCTGCGTGTGAAACATGTTGCAAATTATTCTGATGAAAATTACTGATAAGCAAAGTACGTTAATTTATTGAGCTGTACTTTTATAAGCCGTTCCTTCTACAGAGTGGACAAAAGGAGACAATTCTGTGTGGGACAGAATTCTTCTGCCAATAGGGAATACAGCTAAAGAAGAGTACTTGTAGAAAATGAAAGAATCTCTTGCACATCCTTTCCCCAAATAGGAGACCTTAACTTTCCCCCACACTCCTGTTTTGCTGTGAACTGCTTGAGCAGGGATCAGACAGACTTCTTGTAAATCCTCTTTTGCATCTTAGCAGAACATAAGTCACTTTCTGGCCGTCAATGAACAGAGGCGATACTGTTGTGTCCTAAATGTTAAGATCGCAGAAAGAAAAGTAATGGTTATTTCTTTATTTATACCCCACCTTTTTCCCTGACATGGACTCATAGTGGCTTAAAAATAAAATAGAAACAGCGAAAAATATTTTTATCGTTAAAACAATTAAACATTAATAGAAATATACCATATTTATGTGAATCTAATGTGCACCTCAATTTTCAAAACCTTGAAACCGAAAAAGTACATTTGCAAATGTAAATGTGCCATCAAATTTTATGTGCAACCTAATTTTCACGATGTAATTTGGCAAAGCAGTCAGTTCCCCAACAAGATGATCTTTACCTGCCAGCAGAAGCACAACAAGGAGGGAGCCAGTCTTAACTTTTTCTAGGGTGGAAGTTTCATTAATGACCGTAGTCCAGCAATTGCGAGGGTGGAATGAGGCAAGTGGAAAGGAGAGCTTCTTTGGGGCAGCATTTGCCCCTCTCTTGGGCTGCCCATGTGAATGAAGTTCACTGAGCTAGTTGCTGGGTGAACTAAAGGTGAATTAAGTTTCTTTTAGGATAGAATTTTAAAGGATTTCTAGTTAATCAATCTTCATGTTCAGTCCTTCCTCACCCCCAACAGGAGTCCTGAACTCCTAGCTTACATTTAAAAAAAAGAAAAGAAAAGTAAGTCAATCAGACATCTTTAAAGAATGTTAGAAAGCAAAATGTGGAGGCAACACACTAAAACTTATTTAGGTAAATATGGAGGCGCTGCTGTTGCTAAGGTTGCTTAGCCACTTAATCACTGTTGCTAAGCAATCAGAAAGAAGCAATGTATTTTTCCTCCTGGGGAGATTCACACTCTTCCAACAGGAGCACTTTGCAGTGAGAAATACAGGAACAAAGTAAATGATGACTTGCCTTTATCAGCTGTGTGGAAGGCAGAAATTAAACAGGGCAATACAGTACTGTAATTGGGAAAGCCTCACCTTTTCACATTCTGTCAATCACACATTATAATATTTCAGTATAGCACCTAGTTTACTTTTTTACCCTATACTTCAGCACAGCAGCCTGTAACATTCTGGAAGCTATTTTTGTTGTAGTTGTGGATGAACTGAACTAGCAGTTCATTTTGTTAAAGGAAGAGCTTGCTCCTTTTTGGACAGGATGAACCTGTACTAGAAATAATAGCTGAAAATAGTTGATGTGCTTTGAGTACATTTTGGTTAATAATCCAAAGAAAGCATTATCACAAATGCACTACCTGTTGTTGCATATATATAGAATGGTTGAGCTAGCTGGAGAAATGGGCAAGAAATCAACAAAATGGAGTTGCTGGAAAAGAATCAAATTGTTGATGAGTAAAAACTCAATTAAAACATTCTAGAATGCAGTGGAGTCAAATTGGAGAAGCTATAATAACATTATGGAAGAAATACTAAGTTTCAAACCCAAATTATTCTTGTTAAGCATTAACAATATCTGGAGAGAAAGAGGGGGTACTGTTCCCTATAACTGTAACAGCCAAGCTAATACATGCCAAATATTGGAAGACTCTAGAAATACCTAAATTAAGTGTATGGTATGTAAAGTAATCGAATACATCTGTTCTAAGTCAACTAACAAGGGCACTGTAGAGGAAACAGGAAGCGTAATTAAAATTTGTTTCAAACAGAATAGAGGGTTGTATTCAGTGTAGCGCTAAAGTAAATGTCTTATTAGTGCAAAAACAGATTGGGGGTTGGCATCGAGGGAGGAGAAGGGAGTAAATTATGCTTGCAAGAATTTTGTTGAATACTGCCCAGGGTGGTTATCTAGTACAAAGATGGGGTGCAAGATATGTATGACGCTGGAATCAAAGGTGTGCTAAAGGAAGAAAATTAGATGACAGAGAAGCTGACTACATTGTCTGCATCTGTCTGTAGGGCAGGTCCCTGTGCCTGAACAAACTTTCTTGAGAGTTTGAGGAAGTAATGGTGATGCTCTAGGCCTCATTGACAAATAAAAAAAAACGCACAAAGCACTGAGTCTTGAAAGTTCTTAAGCTCAAATTGGAAATTGCTGATATGCTAACCAAAGTAACTTGTCCCCAAGGTCAGCCTCCATCCCTGAGGATGGGAAAGTGTCCATTGTAACCAGTTTTTTTTAAAAAAAGGGATCGAGAGGGGATATGGGAATATTAAAGGCCAGTTGACATGTGTTATGAGAACACTGGTGAAAACCATTATTGAAGATTAAATCGCCAAGTACATATTCCCAAAAGTGAAAATCCGGACAAAGTTGTTGATCAATATATATATCAGTAAAAAAATCCGCTGGATATATGGCAGCCCTAATATAGATGAACAATCTTGAAGAAGCAGATAAAAAAAAACGACTTTTGCAAGATTAAGTCTTCACAGATGGTGTGGCACCTATGTGCACTGTAGGTAGTTTGATTCCGTTTTTGTTTGACGTGACACATATTCTTGAGGGAGATGCAGTGTCCATGTATTGTTTACTCAGTGGGCACCATCCAAATACGGATCCTTCCATCTTGAAAGGAGCCAAAAGGTTGATGTGTCTAACACCCATATTGTTCGTTATGTTTGGGGCCAAGTTATTTGAAGTAATTGCTGTGCATATAGGCCCTAACAGACCCTGTTTGCAGACCCAGCATCAAAATCAGTCAGACCTAGTAGCTAGAAAAGTTTCTGGCCCTCTCACTTGAACTCCCTTCCACGGAATATACACTTTGCCCTTTCTTTAGTCACTTTTTAAACAGGCTTTTAAAAGAATTTCCTATTTCAGCCTGCTTTCAGTTACTGTTGATCTGGAGTTGTTGTTGCTCTTTCTGGATTGGGAGTGATTGCTGATCTGGACTGGGTTGTTTTCCTGTAACTATCTTATTTTAATCCTTTTACATGTGTACTGTGTTTTTAAATTGCCTTCGTGTAAGCTGATAATAGTTTTACCTTGCAGAGTCTTTTGCTTGAACTAACTGGGTGTAACTAACTAACTACCTAAATAAAAAAATAAAAAATAAATAGCTCTACAGAGTTCCATGCAAAGATATACAGAGTTTTTAAAAAGTGCATAGACACTTTTTGTTATGTTTACCCCTCTTTTGTAACTGCATAATTAGCTGTTTTGGACTTTTCAAAGGAGCATAGGGGAACACAATGGAATGCTTGACTTGTATACGTTGTTATTTCATCCTAGAACTATTAAGGCCTCTTGCGAAATAGTGGCTCAAAATCTGAACAGGTGTGGTGAAAATTCTTATCTCGGTTTTATTTTGTGCGTATGAAATTGGATGCACAATAAAATGGTCTTCTGTTATGAATGAATTTCTCCTGAAAACATCTTGAGAGTATGAAAACCCCTTTTGAGGCACATTTAAAAGACTAGTCATGCTGCATTATTTATATTCCGGTTGTTAGTAAAATGGCACTCTCTGCTTGCACTGTATATTGTTCTAGGAAACAGCTGCTTAAGCCAACGACTGTTGCTTATGCTTAGAGTTCTCAGGCATTTTCCTTGTGAGTCAAGGAGTTTCCCCTCCTCCTGGGTGTAGCTAAGCTGCTGCAGAGTCTGGGGCTAGATAGAGAAGATGGTACTGTATGTCTATTTAGCACTTACTTGAGAAACTAGAAGTATTCACTCATATAATCTCATCACGGCAAGGCCAAACCTCAGTGGCCCCCTGGAATGGTGCCACTTTTGGACTCATGGCCAGCCCCGACCTGGGCCCCCATTCAGCACTGATGCTACCTTCATCCGGACCGTCTGGTTCTTCTGCTGTTGTTGCAAGTGCCACCACTACTAATCACTCACCTACCCTCCTCTCCCTGGGCCCAGATGTGTCTCCTTGATGGGCAGGCAGGCAGACAGACAGACAGACAGACGGACGGACGGACATGCTTTGTAGAGCCCTTTTAAATGTCATGCCCATCAGCTCGTACCTAACTATGCTTGCCCCTATGCCAGTCCTGGACATAATCGTTCATACCATCTATGCCAGATACCATTGAGCAGTAGTTACATGGGATAAACAGCAGGATCTGCACAGTCGGCCCATTGTCATTTTTTCTACACTGCTGGTGTCTCTGACAAAAACCCGCTTGCTTTGCTACAAATACTTGCCTGCTTCACTGAAAACACTGAGGAAGTTCTGAACTAAGACCTCCAGGGGAAAAAAAGGAGTGTCCACTGTTTGTGTTAGGATCACAGGGTACAAATATCTGCAGAATGGGGTGACGTTTGTTTTGTTTGCCTGTGTCACGGTATAGTGTAATAATACTGTGACAAGACATGCTGCTCTTTGAGCCTTCACCTATCTCAATTCAGAACCATCTCTCGGAACAGTCTAGCTAAAAGCAGTTCACACATCCTCTTGCCTGCTGCTTTTATGTTGAACATTAAAAAAATGCTTTTTATTTGTTTGTTTTTTAATTAACGTAAGCTGCCATGGGGGTGCGTCTAGGCCAGTTTTGATAAGTATATAAAAATTGCACTGTTTAAACATGTAATCCAGGAGCAACTCTCATGAGCATATGTGTGTATAAACATTTCTTGGTTTGAGATTTATGGATGTGTTTCTAAGTTTACATTTGTAACTGAAAAAAGTAGCAAGGGCCTAGTACAGTATAAGAAGAGTTTTCTGTACAAATTTCTCTCTAGGAAATCGGAGTATAAGAATTTGGTAACTTTGAAGAACTTTTCTCTTTATTTATAAAAAAAGTTTTTAGCCCTTATAACAGGCAGTTGAAACAAAATAAAATAAAAAATAAAAAATTCTTTCCAGTAGCACCTTAGAGACCAACTAAGTTTGTTCTTGGTATGAGCTTTCGTGTGCATGCACACTTCTTCAGATAACACGAAAGCTCATACCAAGAACAAACTTAGTTGGTCTCTAAGGTGCTACTGGGAAGAATTTTTTATTTTTTATTTTATTTGGTTTTGACTATGGCAGACCAACACGGCTACCCACCTGTAACTGGAACAGGCAGTTGGATTGTTTCTATCCTATAGGTGCAATGAGATAATTTGTTCAGAAGTGAGCAAACACTCTTGGTGGGAGAAAATGGAACCATATATTTGGTATATCATCATCATAATCTAATTTGAATATTGAGAAGAGATAGTGAGGTGGGAAAGACCTGGGAAACATTGGATAATGATGTTGTGAAGTATAATTTTTACAGTTGACATCCTATTTCCCCTCCTCTCTGCAGGTGAAGCTGAGCCGGAACTGGGACCCCCTCCATCTGTAGATGAGGCAGCAAACACACTCATGACTCGCCTGGGCTTCCTCCTGGGAGAGAAAGTCACGGAAGTGCAGGCTGGGCAGCAGTACAGTATGGAAGTACAGGAGGACAATCAGGTGGGCTTGTTTTGTGCCGATTGATAGTGATTTGACTGTGTCTTGTTCCTTGACATAATGCTTGATTTGCAAAATGAGGGTTTCTGTTAAAAAAAATAATCCCTGGAAGCCATGGCTCATAATCTTAAGATTCATAGGAGATTACTTCATAGGCTCTTTCTTCTCTAGTGGCAGAGGTGGGGGAACCATGTCCCAATGGAATACAAAATGCTGATTTCGAATTGTGAGGAAACCGTAGTAAATTGGGACACAGCTGAAGTGGGTGCAAAGCCTGTTCCCTGTGGCCCAACTTGTTCCTGCAAACTCAGATTAGTGGAGCAGGACAGCTGAAAATAATGCCAATATATTTCACATCTGGCAACCAATGTGCCTCTTTGGTTTCAGATGTACCATTGGTAGGCAAGTCTAAAAAGCTCTCTAGCAGCTATAGTGGTTCATTTACCAGGAATAATGTATTTAGTATTAAATCTGTAAGTGTATACTTGATTGTGACCTGTCAGGGGGCTGCGCCAACCTCAAGGCAAGGAGTTGCCAGGGCTTTTTCGGTATCGCGAGCCTCCTCCCCAACTGCTTAGCAATTCATCTTCCTCCAGTCAGGAAGAAAGTGATCCCTCTAGTGGGGAGGGAGAGATGGGGCCGGGAGGTAGAAGTCAGGGCTCTGACAGGGAAGGAGAGCCCTCGCACCAAGCAGAGGCTGGAGGGGAGGCACCTCTTCCGTCTCCCCACTTGTGCAGGGGGGGAAGACGCAGAGGGGCTAGGCGGGGGTTCCGCATCCCACGGCTTTTATGCTGGGCAAAGAACCGGAAGGGGTCATTCCCGGACTCTGGCGAAGGATGAGCTAGACGTACTTTTGTTGCTGCACTGTATATATCTGCACAATAAAGAAACTTAGTTTAGAAACCTCAGAGTCTGGCTGGTTACTCATGAGCAATCACTGAACAACCTTACATGACCATACTAAGCCTCCTGGGCCTCCTAGACCATGGAAATTTGTGCCCTGGGCTTTTTAGTCTGGTCTACCCATGTACTATTTGAAACCAAGGGGCACATTGGTTGCCAGATGTGAATTTTTTCCAGCTCTCCTACCCCACTAGATAAATAATTTCTCTAGCCACAGATGGGGGCCTCCCCATTTACATTTTTAATGGGGGGGAGGAGGGATGGGACACTCCCATTTTCAAGCTAGTTGTGGCTCTGCGACAGGCAGCAGAGTTATTGTGGAGCTCCCGGTACCATGATCTACAAACTAATTTTAAAATAGAATGAAAGAAACTTTTGATTTTTGAATGTTTATTAAATAAGCTGAGTTGTACATTCTAATGATGTTAGATAAAACAGGATAACAACTACCGCAAATAATAATTAGTAGCTAGGTTTACATCGAATAACAAAAATTAACAAATATATCCAATAAATATTAAGTTACTTAAATTTAAATCAAGTTAACCAGAGTCACACACAGTTATTCAGATCATTCCCAAAATAGAACAGAGTTGCTCTGCATCATTCCAATATTGAATAAAAAGGCTTCAATTGTCAATGACGATATCACTGTGTTGCATTCCCTCTATAACCTATCAAATTTGTAAGATTAATTGAGTAAACTATATCTCATACCCTCAGGCATCCGTTCTCTAAAGACAGTGGATTGATCTTTTTCCATTTATGACTGATAGTCATTCAGGCAGCTGTTAATAAATGAAGTACTATTTCTATGTCCTCAGTTTAAAACAATGCCCTTGACAAAGTCAAATAAAATTAACAATGCAGATGAAATAATTTATGTACATTTCTCCCTCCTAATGGCTCTAGTTAATGCGCTTGCAAATATCTTAGGATTGCCATATTTCAAGTTGTAAAAATCCAGACAAAAAAATTTTTTTGAGCTTTTTTAGGGCAATTGCCCGATAGCCACTCTGCCACCACTGAGCCAAGCTTTAAAATGTAAAATTCCCCCTGGATGGGCATGTAGGACCCCCCAAAAGAGGACATGTCTGTGAATTCCCAGACTTATAGCAACCCTAAAATATCTGCCTGTGGATCAAGCTTTCTCCTCTCCTCACAGTGGCTGCAAATGAGCCCAGCTAGAAGTGCTTTCCTGCCAAAGTTTAGGTTGACCTTGCATGGATAACACTATTTCTTATTTCAACAATGTATATGCTGCTTAATCACAACCGTCTCTAAGCAGCGTACAAGAAACTCAATGCAATAAGAATAAAAATCAGTTAAAATTATAAAATTAGAATTGTTAAAATGCCTGTTGGAATAAAGAAAAAAGTATTCACGGAGCACCAAAAGTTCAACAGGAAAGGGGGCCTGCATGACTTCAGCCAGGAGTTCCATAAAGTTGGTCTCCAGGTTGATATGAGCTGTGCCTGCGAGTCATGGGGCACCACTAACATTGACCCCCAAAGACCTCTGTGATTGGGAAGACCTTCAGAGCAGACTGTTGGTTGCACAGAAATCCACTTCCTCTCCTTTACTCACTCCAGGCTGAGTCGGTATTGAGTAGTATATGAGTGCAAAAGCAGGGACAATGTTTCTTGCACTCTCGGTACCCTAACTTTGGCTTTGGTAGCTAAAATTATTCCGTACTGACGGTATTCGTACCCAGTTCAAGTCATGGTATCTGGAGTTCCTTCATATTGACATTCCTGCTACCAAACTCAAGCCTTGGGGCATTTCTTGGAAGGGGCAGTTCTGATATCTAGCTCAGGCCTCGGTATCTATAGTTCCTTAGTGCTGGCAGAGATTCTGTTCCTGATTCCAGCTGTCAATACAAAAGTTTTTGATACCCAACTCAAACCTTGGTAAATGGCATTTTACCAAGACATCTTTCTGAAGTCCTTTTGCAAGTGGTTTGCTTGCAGACAGACTTCAAATGCGAGCCCCTTTCAAGTTGTCACAGGATGTCATAATGGCATAAAGTGATTGAGAGGTGACGTTGGCCTGCGTGGGGTAGAGTGGGAAGGATCTGGCCTACCATATGGATGCACTTATGCCCTTCGGCTTAAATTGTATTGAGATTTTAATCGTAAACTTTTGGGGAGTATATAAACATTCTTATGAATAAATAAAATTCGTTGGGAAGTGGAGTTTCATGCAGTCCCACCTTTAAGGTCATTCCATTCTGGCTTGAAAGGTGTCCTCAAGTGTCTTTGAAGGCACAATCCCCATCCACCTCTTCTGAGATGCCTTGTAGGTTTGCAAGTGGGAAATGTCTGAACTCTCAGCCCATGCAGTCTCTACCTGCAAAGTCACCCTCTAGCTGGCTGTTAGGTGGCTCTGCACTGGGTGGCTTTTAAGGTGAGAATCACACAGGCTGACAACTATCACAATCCCCTCTTTCAAAGCCACTTATTTTCTGGCTGTCAGGCAATTTCTTGTGGGGGCAGCCTGACAGACAGGGAAGCAGTGTGCCTGGGTAGCATTGAAGGCAAGGATGTGTACAGACATCCTTTTTCGTTAGTTTATTTTTAATGGGCACTTAATTGAATACATCAAAGCAGAGAGCAGATACTTCTGTTATAAGTGGTTCCTTGTGTTCAGGGATTAAAAAATAGATTCCATCTTCTTATAAAAAGCAAATATGCTTCTGGAAGGCAAGCACAAGAAAGTATCTGTGGAGGAACGGTTGCATTCTGTAATAGATTTATATCTCTGAGCTAGTTTTTGCATGAGCAGGTTTCTGATGGGCTTTGAATACTTTCTGTGTATGTAAAGGAAAGATAATACCTGTAAAAGCTGTTTTCTGTGAGTGGTACTTTCGTTAAGGGCAGTGATAAGGCTGTAGTGAGGCGTGGGCAAATTGGGGTGGTTTTGTTAAGAATTCCTCTTGTCCCAAATCAGTGAGTGAACGTAATAACTTTGGCCTAGATGCCGTGTGATGCCTTGGAATTATATAGCAACATAACACAAAGGCCCTAACTTCAAATAGCCTGGTAGAAAACTCAGTGAGACTTAAACATGAAAAACAGCACTTAAAATGGGCTGAAGCACTAGAAGGACCTGGTTAATTAACGGCAGGTGCATGAGATAACATTCATGTTATATTTTGCTGAACTAAAATTTCCTTTGTTTTGCCATTTTGAAATATATTAGCAATTTGGTTCCTATGATGTACATGGGTTATATGTGCTTGAACAAGAGACTGATAGCTGCTTCAATTTGGGCCTGGTGGAAGGGGGCAAAAAAGAGGAGGTTTTTTCCAGTTGATAATCCTTCCTCATGCAATGAGCAATCTGTAGGAGAAGATTACAGTACAAAGTATGATGGTGCTCTGAATCAGTTAGCAGGAGGCTGTTATATTAATAGTACTGTCACCCCTTTCCTTCAACCCTCCCCGAGTCTTTCCACATTGTAGCTTACTGCCACTACAATAACAGCAAACCTACCTCTAGAACCTGTCTGTCCTGGGATTGATTGCTCAGCATAATGAGTCGTTGTGGGCGAAATTGTTTGGATTACCAACCGTTGTCTTGCTAATCGTAGTATCTGGTGTTTGGTTGAGAATCGAGTTATTAATTTGCCCTTAACTTTCAAATCCTATTAAGTAAAGAAAACCACTCTGAGACCAACAGCTTGCAGACTGTCCCTTTTGCAGCTGGGCGTTTCTTACATAACCAGAACTCCTGAAAAGCAACTTAAAATCATTAAAAAAAAATAAGAGCCCTGTTGGTTCAGGTGGGGCGCTTGGGCTGTTGGCAGTGGTTCTCTTGCCTCCAGTCATTCTGTGTTGCTAATAGATTTTGTGTTCTGATATCTAGTGTAAAGGCTTGTCTTTCTTTGCTGTATTGTGAAGAGCTGCTCTGCTTCTTGCCACACTTATGTATTTGCTTTCCAAAGAAGTGAGAATTTTCACAAGCAGCAGTAGAATTTCTACAGCAAATTATATCGCTTTCTTCACAGATACCCAAGCAAGTGTCCTTCTAAATTAATTCTGGCTATATTTTCATTGCCCTACTTTACAAGAGTCAGTTACAATCATTTCTCACATCTATAATGCTTAAACAATTTTTTTATATCATAAAAAATTAATACATCTGATTTAAGATTCATATAACATAAGGGACGTGGGTGGTGCTGTGGTCTAAACCACTGAGCCTCTTGGGCTTGCTGATCAGAAGGTCGGCAGTTCGAATCCCCGCGACGGGGTGAGTTCCCGTTGCTCTGTCCCAGCTCCTGCCAACCTAGCAGTTTGAAAGCATGCCAGTGCAAGTAGATAAATAGGTATCGGTGCGGCGGGAAGGTAAACGGCGTTTCCGTGCACTCTGGCTTCCGTCATGGTGTCCTGTTGCGCCAGAAGCGGTTTAGTCATGTTGGCCGCATGACCCGGAAAGCTGTCTGTGGACAAACGCCGGCTCCCTTGGCCTGAAAGTGAGATGAGCCCCACAACCCCATAGTCATCTTTGACTGGACTTAACCGTCCAGGAGTCCTTTACCTTTTTTTTTTTAACCTCATATAACATAAACACACAAACGCATATATGTGAAGAAAACAAATTAAATACCAAAGGATTCCTGATATGAATAACAGCACTCCCAAAATTGTTGAGTTGTGTTTCATTTGGTTCCCAGTTTCATTGTTTGTATAATTTTTGTATAATTACTATCCTGTTTTTCAATGCTATTCCATTTTTCAGTCATACAAAAGTCTTCCATTAGGTGGCAAGGGTTAATCTGGCCATTGTTATAAAATATAATACAGCTTCTTATATATTTTCTGTTTTATATTTGCAGATATATTTATATTTTCAGATAATTAAGCACACATGATAGGTTAGGAGTGACACTATTACTGAAAATTTCATTAAACATTTCTGTTAACTGTTTCTGTATATATTGGTGCTCTTTATATTGCCACCACATTTGGTAAAAGTCTGCTGTTATAAGACAAATGTTGGACAGGAAAGTCTTTGAAAGTTTCCCTAATAAAGAGCTCAACGTTCCCAGGGTTTGTTTGCTTACAATCAACATGTACATCTGGAAGCCTGTGGGAATGGTCTCACAAATACATTAAGCAAGTCAAGATCATTGGTGCACTAATGGCTGAGGAGTAGCACGCATGCTATTTGATCTGTTCTTCAATGTTTCAGATTCCTTATGCATAATTAGAGCTCAGAGCATTGGAGAGCAGTAACAGTACCAGTACCAATTTTGGTTCTGAGTTGGCATGTGCATTTTTGGTAGGAACACTGTCACAGACTGCAATGTGGGTGGCCTATGATGGCTTTTAAAAGTAACATATTTTAAATGTGCAAAATTAAAGCAGCTGGCTTTTTCAGCACGCTATAAGCTGAGCATACAAACTCTTCTTTGAGCATACAAACTCTCTTCTTCAATGGAATCAAGATTATTTGTCAAATTAGACATCTTGAAGCCACTCATCTCTGTGCAGGTGAGCTGTACATGGTTTGCAGACTGTTAAAGTAAAATAAATCTTCCCTTTTTGATCAATACCGACCTCATATGCCTTCAGCTTTGGATTATTCTGTTATGCAAAGGAAATACTTTATTGCTTGCTCTTTTTCAAAAAAAATAAATTTGGCATGAAAAATGTTCCCTATGAGAAAAAGGGGGGGCTGTTTTGATACGTCTTTCTTTATCTGAGTACAAAATCATTGTCATATTCCGTGAATGGAAGAAGCACTTACAAAGCAAATCAGATGCCAAGAGAGCTTCCTGAGCGAGTCATTGGGGAAAGTGCCAGACTGGCAAGTCTTTATTGGATTTCCTGTATATATTGTGCCAGGAATGCTAAAATAGAAGGAACTCAAATAGTCTTCTCGGCTTTCCACAGCTGTCTTGCTTGTGTAGAAAAACAATTTTGCCAATGTTCTGCAAAATGCTACCCATTCCAGTACTCATATCTAGAGCAAATAATGACATTATGCTGGTTAAATATGTGTTGCTTACTACTGGGAAAAGCAGAAAATACAGATGTGTGTCTTTTCTGTGGCTAGCTCTCAAAGTAGCAGGTATGTAGGATACAATCGAAATATAGCATTTTTAAATAGGTATTATGTGAGGAGGGCTATCAGTCCCAGATACAATGCAACTTTGGGTGTACGTTAAGTATTACACCAGCAGCCTGTACTAATTTTGCAGGTTTTTGTTGAAAGAATGTGATTTTACTGTATTCTGCACCAAGAGGAAAATGGTAGGGACTTAGAATGGCCTGGAAGTGTAAGAGAGGTTACTTTAGAAACATTGTCTTAGCCTAGATGACATTCTGACAGCAACTATATTTGTTGTTGTACTATATAGATGCTGAGTATGAGCCAGAGTTCAGCATTTGAATGCTATACTAATATATTGCAATTACTGAATTGTTCCCGTTTCCAATTTTGCAGACCTCAGCAGTGTCCCAAGAATAAGTCTTGTTCCACGCTGACCAGTAGCACTGCTTCACCACCTGCCAGTAGTCCCTGCTCCACCCTCCCTTCAAACTAGCACCAAGGATGTTATAGCAAAAGACTGCAGTTATGGAGCTGTCACCAGCCCCACTTCTACTCTTGAGAGCAGAGACAGCGGCATAATAGGTGAGTCACGTTCTTGGGCACCAGTAATGCTATGTGTCTTGGAATAATATTTAATAGAATGTTAGTAAGACATGAATAATTGGCATGAAACTGCTGAATTAAAGCTTACTAAGATTGATTCTATTTGCTCAGGGCATGAAAAGAAACAATACTTTCCTACAACAGATTACTTAATAATGAGAGGATGGTTGTATTAATACAAATGCTGCTGTTATGAATGGTCACTGTGCTTATTTGCATACAGCTAAGCGTCAATTTATAGTCGTAGAGTGGTACTTTTTGCATTTGATTGCCATTTGATCCCACTATGGACCGCTTACACACACACACACCCTGAGGATAGCTATTCATTAATTGGGTGAAGTGGACTTTAGTCGATTAAAAGCATATGCCATATAATTCATTAGTCTTTTAAGGTGGCAACAAGACTCTTTCTCATTCTAACCTTTCTTTGGGTAGAGTATATCCATGGGATGCTCAGTAGATGAGCCCTCCAGTTAAATTGCAGAGCCTGGATCAAGGAGAAGCAGTCTCTCAAAATAGATGTATTTCACAGAGTCATGGTCACTTGCAGAATCCCTATCATAGTACTGTTTTGTTTCTCCTGTTAGCAACAAAGTGCAAAGCTTCACCAGGTCCTTGTGCCAAGGTGCAAAGGGGACCTAACTGCTGTGTCACCTTGGCTCAGAAATTTGCTTCCATCTGCAGTAACCCTGATTCCCAGAGTGTTCAGGAAAAATCAGAATTGAGAGAGTAGATATAATCTGTGTTACCTCTCAATAGTACCCGCTATTGAAGCTATTGATGGTGATACCAGAGAGACTTCCACTGGAGCGCAATCTTATCAACCTCAGGGACTGGCAAATGTCTGCCTTTTGGTTATCTGAAGAAATGATCTCAACAGCTTTCTACAACACAGTTTATGAAGTAATGTGGAAGGTGTGTATTATGTGGTGCTAGAGGAAGAGAGTTGTAGCTCTTCGTTGCTTCTTTCAAGTAGAAGTTAGAATTGCCTTAACTTGTCCTGTCTCTCCTCTGTTCCCTCAATCCTTAAAATACTTAAACAGCTTTTTAAAAGATGGAGTTTGAAATGGTAAAGAGGACATGTTTATGTGTACCAATAGAGCACTATCTTGTCATATTCAACATTTTCTGTTGCCTCAGTAATAAAAGTTTTTAGCTGCCAATTTCTTTGTGTAAGACATTTACCTCTCAACCCTTACTCCATTCTCTCCGTAGAAAAGTTATCAAATAATTCTAATATATACTTCCCCATTATAAATTGTTAGAATTTCTGTTTGGAATACTGCAATGAAAGGCAAAAAGTTGATACAAGTGTGGCTAGGAAAACAGATTAGAGTTACCCTTCTGTGCAAGCTGATTAAGAGCCACATGTGTCCAAAAGTAAATTCTCAAATAGCAAGCAGGTTTGTAGTACCGTAATTTGTTTCAAATGAGGGGGGGGAAAGAGATTTGTGCTCACCCAACACCATTCCTTTGATGAACCACATTTCTTTAACCAGAGGCTGCACCAGAGGATTCTGTTCTTGCAGAAATATTCACTGCTTAGTTCATTTCCATGAGGATCACGTGAAAATTCTAATCAGATGCTCTTTCATTAATCTGTTTTGCTTCAGTGGCTCTTGGTAGGTCCGGCTCATAAGCTCCTCTCCAAATCCGCTGCAACTTTCTCAGAAGTCCTCCTTTTTCTTTCTTCCTCTTGTCATTCCTGCCTGGTTCCTGGCCCACTCTGACCCAGTGGTTGATCTAAACCTTTGATCAAAGCCCTGAGTCTTCATCTAGGGCCATCTCTCACTGGACTTGAGAGTTTGAGCCATTCAGGCTAACTGCCATAGTTTCTGTTTCTTTCTGTCATCTCCAGTTACTGAGCATGGTCTCAATATGAGCAGATATGCTTCTCAGACTGCCTGGCTTCCACAGGCTTCTGATTAATCCTACTGTAAGGATTTGATCCATCCCACCAAGGCCTTTACATGAGGCTTTCACACAAGGCGAAAAGTTTAAAGGGGTTCCCCCTCACTAATGGCTACAGCTAAATCTCATTCAAGCCACTATTAGAATAGGTTGCACTTTCGCTAGTCAGCAGCTATTCATATAGCTTTTTGCTCTTGTTTGCATTGGAAGGCCAGAAGGTAGATAAAGCCTGCTTATTTTCAGCATCTGACTGTAGTACTCCAGTCCAAGCTCATTAGATACTCATGCATCTTGTGGAATGTCTTAACCAGACTCAGATGGGATCTGTGCAACTGGGCTTTTAGGTCAGCTTTGATCCTTTTAGCTGCTGAGCAAGCAAGGTTTTCACCTATTCCTGTGCAGCCTTCAGGGTTGCTTTAAGTCATCTTCATCTCCTAGTGGGATACCCTGATTCTACTAGAAGTGCTGCTGCAATTTTCTACATATTGGCTAAATCACATCACATCACAGTTTCTCCTGAAAGAAGCATTGCTGTACTTCCGACACTAGGGTTAAGCACTCCGTACTTTCTCAAGTATGAGAAATCCAGGGAACTGTACTATGGGATTTAGTTTCCTTCGAATGAAAGTACGTTACATACTTAAGTTGTCACGGAAGTCGTGTTTATTTACAAGCAAGGCATAGTAAAAGCAAAATATATTTCAAAAACAGGCAGTAAAAACTGGTGACCCAAGGCAGCTCGCCCAGCAGAAGCCAGTGCAGATGAACTCACATCTGCCTGCCTGCCTGTCAACCTCCATCTGTGCCAGATCGTCTGACCTCAGCATCTCTCGTCCCTTCTGCTTCTGGTGTTCATCCTGTCCTTCCTCTCTAAACTCTGATGGGTGCCTTATTTCAAGGCATTGGGAGGGGAAGTCCCTGGCTACCCATTGGTTTAACAATAGGTCCATTTGCACTAATCAAGGCAGCCAAACTCAGAACAAAGATTACTAATGGAAGCATAGAACCTCAAAGGAAATTGTGGTGCAAACTAAGTTTATCGTTCTTAGATTGTCCGGTCCATGTTGAGGTCTGCATATTATCTCACTTCAATTGCAGTTTCTCTCTGTCTCTCTCATAACCAATAAAACAGAGGTTTTCAACCTTTTTGGGTCCATGGCTCCCTTGACCAACTACATTCTTTCGGCATTTGATGCCTGCCCCCCAGCCCTCACACTTCCTTCTAAAGCAAAACTCTCGTCGGGTCCTAGATGTCCTCCTTCCAAAGCATAGTTAGTGCGTTCCCAGATTTGGGAGTGGTGGGAGGACTCTAGGACCCTGCCGGAGCCTCTCTTTGGAAAGGGGGGGGGGCGTGGAGTGTCAAATTGTGTGGCCTGTGGTTCCATGTCAGAGTACTCTTGTGTTGGACTGCCCTTGTTTATAGCTTGCTAAGATAGTTTCATACAGTGATGTATACACTAAGAAGATCTAGAAAAATCTAGTTGACCAGATTTGTGTGGGGTGGCGGAAGTTACTCTGGTCAAGCTCATAATTGGCCTAGGGTAATCGGTTTGTTTATTCCTTGGCCAGTTGTGAGCCAAATTGGACCTCATCATGCACACTCCACAATTGTCTTTGACAGTGCAGTGGGCTCCAATCCCACCTCCAACTGTTCGCCTTCCACCCCACAAACGTCTTCCTGCATGCTCTCATTCCGACCAGGTTTTTCCAACTCCCTTCTAACGCATGACGCCGCCCATGTTGCCTGGCGCTGGATCCAGTGGCAGAGGAGGCAATAGCAGGCCTCTCCCCACCCTCCACCCCGATCTCCAGTTCTGGTGCCTGCTGCCCTGCTATGCAATGTGCTGGATGCAAGCGCACAGGGAAGTACAATGTGCTGGGAAGATGGATAGTTGAGAGAAATGTCCTATCACTTATTTCCTCACTCCTGCTTTCAGCCAAAGCAGCAGGAGCAGCCAAGTAAGTGGATGGAAAAGGAGGAGGCTTGGAGGATCATATGCTTGGGGGTGGCAGGGACATGGCTTGAGGGCTGTGAAGGAGGACAAGTGTTGAATTCTCCTTTGCCTCAGATTGAAATCTAAACTGCAGAGAACAGACTCCAAATTTCATATTTCAGGGCTGGGTGATATAATGCCTGCATACACAGAAGCTCAGAGCCAGTGGCTGGGAGTCAACCATTGAGTCCTGTCAGCAGCATCCTGTGCAAAGGCTCCTCTTGGCACAGTGGGAATTCTTTCTCTTCCCCTGCTTGCCCCCCAAAATTGGTTTTGGGGAGTCAGGAGAGTGGGGATCATTTCATCTGGCAAGCTGAAATGCTTGCCCTGGCGGAACAAATTGCCTTAGTGCAATGTTGAATTCCACCCAGTGATTGTGTCCCGTTTGAATGATAGCTAAATTAACCCCGTTGGAGGTAATGTGAGAGAATGACAGAGAAGTGGGAAGTACCGTCATCTGAGTTCACTGTATCAATGAGCAGATTGATGAACAGAACAGCTGAGAAGGAAAGGTCGGGGCTCCTGTATATATTAATGTTGTAAGAGCAAAACTTCTGCTTAATGATGAACTCCAGCAACTAACAGTTTGGCTTTTGTGACCTTCAGTGTTTCCTTAAATACAATTGTGTTGTTACATTTTTCAAACTGCAAAGGTATATTGCATATTCATCTCCCTGTAATTCCAAAGCTTGCGTTTATGTGGCAGAATAGTTGCCATAATGGTCATCTTATATTCTGTTTCTGATTGTCAAGGGAAAATACACATGCTTACATAGCCACAGTAGACAGCACTCATGCATATGAGGAACGGGCAGGTATCAGCAGACTGAACTTCAAGGTTTGCAGAAAACAAAACAAATAAAACCCGAAAAGGTATCAGCAAAGATCCTGGTCTTTCTCATTTAGTTTTTGTTTTTTTTTGCAAAATCCAGAGCAAGTTCAAATAATTGTCCATATTGCAGGTTGGAAGGCATATATCTGGGAGAGAGTGGCTTAAACTGCAACATTTTGTTGTGCGGGACCAATTTGGATTCCATCATCTTTGAATTTACAGTTCACATTTTGGGTATCTGAATGCAATGCAAAATTATTTAGGGTTGTCTGATTGTTAACTGAGAGACCAAACCTAAAATTTGTGCCTGAAGGCTCTGCAGCACCACCTCTCTGCTCTAGCCTTAACACTGTTGGTTCCATCGCTCACCAGAGATCTAGGCTTGCCTCACAGCAGACAAGAGAGGATAGTATACAGATGAGCAATGGGGTAGCAGTCTGAAAGTGCAATGGCCGCATTCATACTCTTAAAAGGCAGCTGAAGAAATAGATATTGTTGAACCATGGCAATCCTTACCTTCCTCTGTAGAGTCACACTTGAATTAACTGCCTCCTTTGTTATTCATGTTCTTTGTTTGTTTCTTTGTTTGTTACAGCAACACTGACAAGCTATTCTGAAAATATGGATCGTGCTAAGTATGGAGGGGAAAGCAGTAAAGAATTAGGATCTGGAGGAAACTTGAAACCTTGGCAGTCTCAAAAATCCAGCATAGACTCTTGTTTATATCGAGTGGATGAAAACATGACGGCTTCTACATACAGTTTGAACAAGATCCCTGAAAGGAACTTAGAGACTGTTTTATCCCAGTCAGTACAATCCATTCCACTCTACCTAATGCCTCGGCCAAACTCTGTAGCAGGTAAGAAATTCTCATTAAGTGCTAAGGTAAATTGAAATTAACGGTGAACCAGAAACTCGTTACAGTACTTACATTTTTATCACCCTTGTAAAAACTGTGTGAATGCTTCAGGTGTTTAAAATATTGTTTCTGAAATAACACCCCACACTAATTTTACATTTCAAGTTATCCAGTGTCTCCTAGTTTTGTGTCCCATGGATCCTGCCTATCTCTACCTCAGTTGTGTCTTCGGCCAGGAGAAACTTGCTGAAGGATCACACAAAGCAACATCTCCACTCCTGATAGTTTCAGAAGTACTTGCACAATGTCACTTGCTCTTGGTTCAATTTAACCCTCATATTTAATTAAATCACACAAACTTCTAAATGTGCTAATGAGAGATGAATGAAAAGCTGCTAAAGAGTGTTGCTGTGTGAATCAAGTAGTGAAACTGGGAGCGGAGGGGAGCCAAAATAAGACTGTACAAGGCCACTGTTTGCGAAACTACGAACTCTTATCTTCTGTCATTTCCCCTACTCCTAGGAACAACTTTAATCCAATCTGGGTCTGCTTTACTTCCAGCTAGCTCTAAATCAAAAATTTCTATTGAGTAGTCGCCAATCCTAAATTGACGAGTGACTCCCTAGAAGAATTTCACATGCAGGCAGCGACCATTTTAGGCGCATCAATGTTGGGTGATAACACCGAGGCCGGTGTCTCCCCCCCCCCCCCAACGAAGCATTGCCCGGGATTCATCACTTTGGTCCCGTCACGCTGATGGGACCCATATCCAAGGACATGAGCACACGACTAGCAGAGTCCAAACAGAAGCTCAGCCTTGAGGAGTAAGACCTAAGCCTATTTATTGCAAATTAAATCAAACGTAACAGAACTGTGGTCTAAACCACTGAGCCTAGAATCTCCCGCGATGGGGTGAGCTCCCATTGTTCGGTCGCTGCTCCTGCCAACCTAGCAGTTCGAAAGCACGTCAAAGTGCAAGTAGATAAATAGGTACTGCTGCGGCACGAAGGTAAACGGCGTTTCCGTGCGCTGCTCTGGTTTGCCAGAAGCAGCTTAGTCATGCTGGCCACGTGGTCTGGAAGCTGTCTGCTGACAAAAGCCGGCTCCCTTTGCCAGTAAAGTGATATGAGCGCCGCAACCCCAGAGTCATCCGCAACTGGACCTAATGGTCAGGGGTACCTTTACCTTTACCTAACAGAACAAAGAAAAACATGACTTCTCTCTCTGTCTTTCTTCCTCGGGGAGAGAACTGCAAAAACAATAGCTATGCAGAGCGGAAACAGCGTATCTCCCTTTCCACTCACAAGACTCCAATAATCAGTGCTGGAATGTAAACAGACATGTGACAAGTAACAGTCCCACACATCTGCAGCACAGGAGGAATGGAATTCTCAAAAGTCCAATTGATGTATGATTGCTGACACATGGGTCCTTTTGGACCCGAGAGAGGGTAGAACTAGGGTGGTGGTGGTTTAATGGGGTACAATGGTGGCAGGGCACGCTTATGTGCATTCAGCAGATGCACATGGGAGCTGGGAACGGAACCTCCACACAAAATGGTTGGTGCTTGTAGTAACAAACCTCAAGTGGTACCCGGAGAACCACAAAAGGTTTTGTCAGGGAACTGTCCCCGGCTCAGCACAGGGTGGTGGAAGGGCTCTCGGGATGCTACAGAGAGCCCCGGCCCCACCTGACCAGCAGCACCTCCTCCTCCAGCGGAGGAAGCAGCGATGTCTCCAGTGGGGAGGGGCAGGCAGCTCAGGGGCTTGAGAGCAGAGGCTCTGGGGATGTTGGAGAGACCCTGCACCCCCCTCGCTCAGCGGGCGAGGAGGGAGACACTCCATTTCCAAGTGCACAGAGGGGTGAAACGCAAGGAGGGAAGGCAGAGATTTTGGATAGCGAAACTCTTATGTTGGGGTCACTGCCGGAAGGGGCCACTCCCAGATTCTGCGAGTGACTGATACAGACATGAACTTGTAGCTCTGCACTGTAAATAGTATGCACAATAAACCTACTAAAAGACTGGTCGGAGTCTTGCCTGATTACTCGCGAGCAACTACCCCACGGACCTTACAGGTTTATATCAGTAATATTGCAGAAACTAATAGATACTGGTTTGGGACACAGATTTGATGAGCTTGTATGCTTAGGAGAGGTGCCCATCAAACATTGTTTCCTTCATAATTTGCCTACAGCTGAGAAATGAAATTCTGCATATGGGTGGGGGACATTTCTTCCCAGGTGTCTCAGTGCTGGAAGCAGAGGCACTGGAGAAAAGTCTTTGGTTTCATTATAAAAGAGAGGTGAAAACATAAGCTAGTGTAGGGGTTTCCAAACTGTGGTCCACGGGCCACCAGTGGTCTACAAATTTCATTTTAGTGGTCCACAGTGTGTTGATAAAAAGAGCAATTAAAGATCATACAGCATCTAGCGCAGTGCACTACAATTGCTACAACAGGCAGAAAAAAACAACTAATGGTCTGCCAGGACCCTCAGCAATTTTCAAGTGGTCCATGGAGGAAATGTTTGGGAATCACTGAGCTAGGGGAAGCGAGCAAAGCCTGTAATAAAATTATTTGCAAATGCTATTAGTTGCTTGAGTTAGGAAGCGTCCTAGAACTTACTTGGTTAAACAAGCCTAAAGGCTGCATAGCTGCTCCCCCCCCCCCCTCGAAGTTTGAGAGCATCACTAGATTTGCTCACCTTGTTTGTGAGTCTTAAACACCCCCCTTTGGGGAAGGGTGCACTTATTTTAGAGCTGAAATTAATATTCAGGGCTTAGGACAAAAGATAGATGGGATTTGAACCAATCTGATATAGTACATTAAAAGTCAATTTAAATAGCTGGTGACTCATTCCAACCTGAACTGAGGGAAGTTTGCCCATCGCTAGTTTATATCACAAGGGCTTTATAGAATCATTAATAATTACATTTAATCCTAGTTAAGCTATATTTCCCTCACTCTTGGATAGTTTTATCACAAGCTCTGCTTTCTCTTTCTTTTGCAATAACATGTGATTAAGTGTTACCTGGAAACTAAATATGACAGCATGACCTGAAGACACATGATCCAGAAGTCTTGCTAAAGTTGAGCAGGCTTGGATATGGTATGATTTCGTGGGGTAAAGTCATGATATCAGTGAAATAAAATGTTTATCTCAGCAGCCCCCCTCCAAACTCCAATGGAGCCTAGACTGCAAGGCATTGCCTAATATAAATGGGGGGGGGCAGTAAAAAGGTTTAAGATTGTAGGCTATACTGGTATCTTGTTGTTGTTCAGGTCGTTCAGTCGTGTCCGACTCTTCGTGACCCCATGGACCAGAGCACGCCAGGCACGCCTATCCTTCACTGCCTCTCGCAGTTTGGCCAAACTCATGTTAGTAGCTTCGAGAACACTGTCCAACCATCTCATCCTCTGTCGTCCCCTTCTCCTTGTGCCCTCCATCTTTCCCAACATCAGGTCTTTTGATAATTTTCATTTCTGCAGTCTTTGCCACCCTTAGCTGTGTGAAGATTTCCTGCTCCCTTGAACAGTTCCAGCCCACCTTTCCTCTCTTGCTAAACTTCCTCCCAGAGCACCTTACTTCTTTCCAATACCCCCTCAAAATCTACTTTTTTGCGAAGCCTTTGACACAGTAGCCTGGTTTGCATGTAATGCTGAGTTAAACTGGCTTACCTTAAACAAGAAAATTCTGGCCACCTGGCTGATCCCTTGCTCCTCTGCCTCCTTCACTATCAGGAGCTAAGTGATTTGGCTTAGCGTTATGTCTGAAACGGGGCTTGTGATTTGTCATACTCCAGACAAGCCATGATCTGTAACCAAGCTTTGTTCATGGCTTGCCATTTGTGGTTTGTTTGGGAGAGGCAAGTCCCGAGCCCGGATTTGCTTGTAATGCTAAGCTCCTGGCTTAGCTCTTCGTAGTAGCACAGCAGCAGGGAGAGAGGAGCGAAGCAGCTGCCAGCTTCACATTCTATGATCAAGGCCAGTCTCCTAGTTCTTGTGCCTTACTGTACCTAAGCCTAAGTATCTTTAACTGAAGTAGCACATATTCTTTTCCTGTTTTCCTCTGCCTGCCTCCACTTCTCTCTCCTTCCTTTGTTGTCTCCATTGTGTCTAATTATAGATTATAGCCCTTTGGCACAAGGACATCGCCTCTTGTATTTCAGCAAAACAACATGCACACCAATTATGCTGTATAAATCAGTCATTTTCATTGCCCAAAATAGCCTCATATCTATAGAAATCTTTGAAATGCTTCTTAGGACAAAGAGGTCATTTTTCTCTCTTTTGACCATAACTGTATATATTCTCCACCTTTCTGCTGAAATAATATTTCATCAATATATTTTTTTTACTGTTCAAAACAACATTTTAACAGCATCTAAGCAATTTATTTATTGTATTTATTCGTTCAATAAAAATTCAAAGTATTTTACAAAATGCAAATACAAGTGACACCTTTTGCTTTGTGTGGTTGTATGTTATACTTAAAATTACATATACATTCTGAGCCGGTTTTCTTTTTCCTGTTCCACGCAATCTGAATACCTCTCTTGTCGTTCTCTTTTTGAGGGCTGAGTAAAAGGAAAATATAGACCGAGTGATTTTTGTGTGCATGGGGCCTTAAGTATTTTGCATTGTTAGTGACTGAAGCCATTCAGCATTCCTTAATTTCAGCTGAGAATATTTACAGTGTACAACATCATTGTTTTCTATGTAAGCCTTCTAAAGAACTAATCAGGCTAAAGCTACATTACAGTACGCTGCTATATCATTTTATTCTCACAACAGCCCTTTGAAGTTGGCCAAGTGGAGAAATAATTACTTGCTCCAGGCTACGGTTTATGGGTGAGAAGGTATTTTTGACCTGTGGTTTCTCTGTAACATATATTTTAGCCTTATGAACAAAAGCTGCCTCCACCTAGTTATCAGGGTTGAAATGCATCTATTTTCAGGCATTGCAAACACCTACCATTAGGTGACAGGAAGGCATTTTATAGCCGGATGGAAGTATTCATGGCAATGAAGTGTTTGCCTCATTGAACTGCAAAAGGGTCAGTGAGAGAGTTGAGAATCACCTTACTGCAAGGTTTCATGCTTCAATATACTCATAAACAAATCCCAGGAAAGGAAGGTCCAACCCTGTATCAACTCTAGATATAATACCTGACATGATATATATTCTCTTGGAACTACTCAATCTAGGGCCTAAGAAATAAACAAGTGGCTACTTTTAGGTCATTTTGCTTAGGGAAGTTAACATAATTAATTTATGGAATCTTTCTCTCCATTCTTTAGAAACCTGCAGGTTTACATTTCTATCTTTTACTAAATTAATAGATATTGACATTCTAATAAGCATGACCAACATATCTGATGAAGAGTTTCTGTTGACTTTTCTTTGGTCCTGTGTTAAAGAGCATGAATTACCGTATTTGCTTTGATCCAATGAGCACAGCTCAGATGCTATACACCAGGGTGGAGACCTTCCAACCTGTAGGCAAAATTAAACCTGCCAAGCCCTGGAGGTTGGCCCACCCAACAGTTTTGGGCAAAGCATGCCCATGTTTGTGGGCCTGGCATATATGAAAGTTCAAACCGCAGGTTAAGAAAGAAGAATCTTCAGTGCACTTTCGGTATGCTTCTGATTCTTCCTTTTGAAGACAAAACACTACACTTTTGAATATGGTGCCTTTTCCTGTCACCCTTCAATATGTATTGAATGAAGAGTGCTGTATATTTACTATAATGTCTTAATGCCAGTCCCAAAAGTGTGTCTCATCAAGCATTCTATTCATTGGCAGCTACAAGCTCAGCCCATTTAGAAGATCTAGCTTATCTAGATGAACAGAGGCATGCTCCCCTACGAACATCTCTCCGGATGCCTCGTCAGAGTATAGCTGGTGCTCGCACGCAACAGGACCTAAGAGGTAAGCATTGTATGTGTGCACCTGTGACATATGCTGGGGTCTTTAGCAGCTACCACCCTAGTACAGATGCCTACTGAAAGTGTCCGCATTCTGAGAAGGAGTCTAGTGTAGTCTGGGCTATCTCTGGCTCTGCTACAGTAAGTTATCCCGAGCTATCCAAAACATAATTGGAATTGCTTTAAAGCAGGGTTTCCCAAACTTGGGTCTCCATTTGTTTTTGGACTACAGTTACCATCATTCCTGATCACTGGTCCTGCTGGCTAGGGATGATGGGAGTTGTAGTCCAAAAAAAGAAAAAGGAAAAAAAAAGCTGAAGACCCAAGTTTGGGAAATCCTGCTTTAAAGTAGTCAGATTTAAATCAAAAATAATTACTGCCCTTTTGGCCACTAATAGGACAGTACAAAAGGCGCTATCCACATACAGTGTTGAGAGCTTATACGTACTGGGGGATTCCCCAGCTATGGCAAAAAAGACTGTATATTAAGAAAGATTACTTTATATATTTAAAAAAGAGGCAGGGAGAGAAACCTTTTCAAATGTGTGTGGTGGGCGGGGTGGGGTGGGGAAGGCCTTTTTATCTGCAATGTCCTTCTATAGTAACAGAATCTTAAAAACAGTTAAAAGCTCTATAATTATTGAAAGACATAGCAGAATATCTAAAACAGAGGAAGCGAAATCTGTCCACTCCTCTTTTTATAATCAGTATTCAAAAAGTGAAGTTTATATGAGGCCGTTGGGTACCCCCCCCCAAAAAAAAATCCCTTCCCATCAAATTAGATTTCCTTCCGCCTTTTCTTAAATTTTCCAACTTCTCTGTATTTGAATAGAGCAGTGCTATAGTAGCCAAATGATACCTAAGTTCAAATGGATCCCTTGAAAAGCTCACCATTGTTCAGGACTAGAAGGTGGCACTCTGCGCTTCCTTACCATAACTAATTATAGTTCCTGAATTGTACACTTGTTTTTTTTTCCCCTTTGCAGTACGCTTTGCACCTTACAGACCTCCTGACATCTCTCTGAAACCGCTGCTTTTTGAGGTGCCCAGCATCACCACAGAATCTGTGTTCGTTGGCCGGGACTGGGTGTTCCAAGAGATTGATGTACAATTGCAGAGTGCTGATGCCAGTGTGAACAGAGGTGTGGTGATCGTTGGAAATATAGGCTTTGGCAAGACAGCAATCATCTCCAGACTGGTTGCGCTGAGCTGCCATGGCACACGCATGAGGCAGATTGCTTCTGACAGCCCCCATGCGTCCCCAAAACGTAAGTGAAGAGATGTACTAACTGGATAAATCTGTTGTGTGCTTATATAGGTTACATATTATCTAATGGAGATGTCCTCCTATATCCTGTACGCAAGCAGGTTGGGACAGTTCCTTGCATTTGTAGGTGTGAGAAATGCCATTATAGGGATTCTGAACTACAGTGGTACCTCGACTTACGAATTTAATCCATTCCGAATGCACACTCGTAGGTCGAAAAATTCGTAAGTCGAAAAAAGCAATTTCCCCATAGGAATGCATTGGAAACAAACCGCATCTAAAATTCGTAAGTCGAGTAAACCCCATCTAAAACGGCCAACGGATGTCCTTCAGATGTTGAAAAATTTGTAGGCGTGCAGGCACTTTTTCCATTCGTAAGTCGAAAAATTAGTATGTCGAGTAATTCGTAAGTCAAGGTACCACTGTATTCATTTTCCAATCATATACTATAAGAGCTTGGAATTGCTAGAAATTCAGCTTTTATTTCCAGTGAATCTAGACTTGTCTTTCCACTTACTACAGCTCAAATAAGAGTGTTGGCAGCTATCTGCCTATATATGCAGCTAGACTGGTGACTGGGAGTGGCCGCCGGGACCACATAACACCGGTCCTGAGAGATCTACATTGGCTCCCAGTACGTTTCCGAGCACAATTCAAAGTGTTGGTGCTGACCTTTAAAGCCCTAAACGGCCTCGGTTCTGTATACCTGAAGGAGCGTCTCCTCCCCCATCGTTCAGCCCGGACACTGAGATCCAGTGCCGAGGGCCTTCTGGCGGTTCCCTCACTGCGAGAAGCAAAGCTACAGGGAACCAGGCAGAGGGCCTTCTCGGTAGTGGCGCCCGCCCTGTGGAACGCCCTCCCATCACAGTTCAAGGAGATAAACAACTACCTGACATTCAGAAAATACCTGAAGGCAGCCCTTTTCTGGGAAGTTTTTAATGTGTGATATTTTTGTATCTGATTTTTGTTGGAAGAAATCCAGCCAGATGGGCGGGGTACAAATAATAATAATAATAATAATAATAATAATAATAATATTAATACTAATAATAATAATAATAATTATTATTATTATTATTATTATTATTATTATTATTATTATCATCATTATCATTATCATTATTATTATTATTATATACTGAAACATTTGGGTGCCGATCTTTACAATGAGGACATATACAGAGTTCTTAGTGACTTCTCCACAATTAAGACTTCTTCCTCTGGAAATCATACTGAGTTCAAGCCAGAGGATCTTTTGGAAAAGCTATTTTTAGTGGCCAGGAATATATGTCAGCATGGGTTTATTTAATGTACAAAGCTTTGAATGGGTTTAGTAGTACTTATGCATCAAGAGCCTTCAGGGTGACATAAAAAGCCTAATAGAAAAATGCTTTTATTGATGGTGGAGAGGTACTGTGGTAATTTCATTCTGGGTACTGTAGGCTGTGCCTGCCTTGCAGGCTATTTTGGTTTTATATGGTGCCATTTTGGTTGCATTGCCTTAATGTCCAGTTGCCCACTCCTACATTCCTTTATTTGACTCCTGTTTTCCACGACCTGCTGTTTACAAAAGTTGGCTTGTGTAAGGGAAATTGAGCTGTCCTTCTAGGGTGCATAGATGTGATTTGCTTGCTTCTCACTCTTTCCAGTCTAAGTCCATCTTTCCGCCTTTTCTGCATTGCAGATGTTGATGCAAACAGAGAGCTCCCTCTCACTCAACCACCTTCTGCTCACTCTTCCATCGCAAGTGGAAGCTGCCCTGGAACCCCAGAAATGCGCAGACGTCAGGAGGAGGCTATGAGGAGGCTTGCTGCCCAGGTATTACTTCCCCACCCAAACTTTTCATTCTGTTTTTCTTTCATATGGATGAAGCAAACCAAGGGAAAGGAATAGTGTACTTTTAAGTCCTGTTACAGATAATTAACAACTATTTATTATGCTATAGCCATGCTAAAATTCCAGAAATATTCATTCTGCTTGCACGGAGGTTCCATTAATGTCAGAAGATCTCTTCCACCTCTTGGGGTTATTCCTTCACCAGTGTTGAGTGGGAAGTCTTTCCTGCAATGTGATACTATGAAGATACTAGCAAATACTCCCTTTCTTTGATGGTTGGCTGGTTTGTTCTGAACAGTGAAGTCACTGTGTGGAAGCATTGCTAAGTTAAATGACCACTGTTTGGTTTTGTGGGAGGGAAAAGAATTAAAAATACACAGCTGCATAAAACCGTTATCTAACCCAGTGTTTCCCAGACTTGACTCTCCAGCTGTTTTTGGACTACAATTCCCATCATCCCTAACCATTGGTCCTGCTAGCTAGGGATGATGGGAGTTGTAGTCCAAAACCAGCTGGAGACACAAGTTTGGGAAACACCGATCCAACAGATAGACTCAAGGTGGCGAACCTCCATCCCTCAAACAAACCTTGGTCCACCAGGTGTTCCAATTTGGCCTGCAAGGGCATTTGCTATACCCACCTATCACTTAGCTGACATCAGCTAATTGATGCCAGCTGATGGACAGGAGGGCAGAGTTCAACTCTGCCTTGGCTACGTGAATAGGTGTTTTCAGCCAAAGCAGGGTTTAGTGGGGGCACTAAAGCCTGCTCAGTTTGGCTGTGCACACTTCTTCCTTACTGGGAAAAGATTCCCGTAACCAGTGCAAACATTCCCAGTTTTTACAGGTCTCAAGTGCGAGAGGGACTTCTTCCACCGTGCTTGCGAACTGCACCTCTCATGTGATAGGGAGGGGAGAAAGAAAGTTTCCTTTTGCAAGCATTAGTGGAATATGGGAGAAGTCCCTCTTGCAGCTAATGCTTGTAAAAAAGGGGCACCTTGTTCAAGGGTGGGGGGAGCAGTTTCCTGCAGTCCTTGTAAAGGACTCTGAAGTTAGGAGATACCCCCCCCCCCGAACTACAAGTACCCTTAATAAAGTACAGTTCCTCAGATCCTATGGTGGAAGCCATGATCATTAAAGTGGTTTAAGGGTGCTTTAAATATATGGACCATAAATAGCTGGACCATCAAGAAGGCTGATCGCCGAAGAATTGATGCTTTTGAATTATGGTGCTGGAGGAGACTCTTGAGAGTCCCATGGACTGCAAGCAGATCAAACCTATCCATTCTTAAAGAAATCAGCCCTGAGTGCTCACTGGAAGGACAGATCCTGAAGTTGAGGCTCCAGTACTTTGGCCACCTCATGAGAAGAGAAGACTCCCTGGAAAAGACCCTGATGTTGGGAAAGATGGAGGGCACAAGGAGAAGGGGGCGACAGAGGATGAGATGGTTGGACAGTGTTCTCGAAGCTACTAACATGAGTTTGGCCAAACTGCGAGAGGCAGTGAAGGATAGGCGTGCCTGGCGTGCTCTGGTCCACGGGGTCACGAAGAGTCGGACACGACTGAACGACTGAACAACAACAAATATATGGGCTAGTTGTGAACCTAGTCATTCTGCCCCTCATGTCAAAGACATTTAGCACAGGATCTTCCTTCTTGTTGGAGTGAGGGAAACCAGCAAGCTAATGTGGCTATTTTTTAACGTCTGTGTGCTGCGGAACTGATGTTTGTTTCCCCTTTTGCAGGTTGTTGCATACCACTACTGCCAGGCTGATAATGCCTACACCTGCCTTGTGCCAGAATTTGTACACAACGTGGCAGCCTTGCTCTGCCGCTCCCCACAGTTTGCTGCCTACAGAGAGCAGCTGTTACGGGAGCCCCATCTACAGAGCATGCTTAGCTTGCGGTCCTGTGTTCAGGATCCCTTAGCTTCTTTCCGGAGAGGAGTTCTGGAGCCCTTGGAGAGCCTTCATAAAGGTAGTGAAAAGCCTGAGTTTACCTTGATAGCAACGAACAACTGCGGCATCATTTTAAAGCATAAGCTGAACCTTTTTGTCCATATCTTTCTCCCACCTCCCTATTCCTAAACTCTCAGAACGAAAGATCCCCGATGAAGATTTCATCATATTAATTGATGGGCTAAATGAAGCTGAATTTCACAAACCTGACTATGGGGATACAATAGTATCATTCCTCAGCAAAATGATAGGGAAATTTCCATCCTGGCTGAAGCTGATTGTGACAGTTAGAACAAGTCTACAGGTAGGTTGGGGACTAGTTTATCCTCTGTTCTGTATGATAATTGCTTTTCTCTGAATGGGGGCAGACACCTTACGTGGCCTCTACTGTGATGGGGCTATCTGTTTGGAAGCAGATGATTTATGCACAGTTTGCAAGGCATATGAACTGGTTGGGAGGAAATGTGGGACACACAAATGTTTATTAACCACTGCAACCTTACGGTATTGAGGTTAGCTGTCTTGTTTAAGATTACCCTGACAATTTCTAACTAAAAGAGAAGCCACCTTCATTGTCTACAGCTGCAAATAGAATTAGTTCACTTACTAAAGCTGAAATGTTGACTTCTTAAAAAATGAAAACTGTTACAGTTCAAAGGAAGATGTGCTTTCCAACCAGTATTTTAAGAAGGCAAGGCCACAGTTAGGTGCACCCAGCAGGACTTCTGGTCTTTTCTCATTGTGCATCGGCATGAACTGTTTTTGAAACTCCTCCAGCTTTCAAGAGTACATTGAATGCAATGGAGAAGATTGATATATTAAAAAGAAGTAAATCCCCCCCCTCTTGACATTGTGGTTAATCCTATGATTCTCTGAATTGTTCCCAAAACCAAAACAATAATGGCGGTCAGTCATTTGCAGCTGCTACATTTGGATAATGAAAGTACATCTACCCACCTGCTGGTTTACTGATGAATGGTTTGGCTTCTTTAAAAAAAGTGACTTTTTCAGCAGCAGCAGATTTTCCCCCCACTTCATTTTTTAAAAATTAGTTTTTAACAAAAGTGCACTTGTCACCTTTGAGAGTAGCAAATTTATAGTGCTGTGAATATTTATAGGCAACATAACATGCATAAATATGATGGAAAAGGTGATAGAAGAGTTAAAGTACAAAGGAGGATAAAATACGTTCATATGGCTATCAGGGGCATAAAATATTAATAGAACACATTGCTAGAACATCTGCTGGAGTTTTTAAAAAGTGCAGGAGCACAGGACTTGCAAATGGAATGTGTAACTTAGGGGAATACGATTTTCTCAGTGAGAACCACCTGTAATCTTCAAACCTTGAGAAACAAAAACACTGGCTTAGAATAGCGCTGAACCCTTGACACCTTTCCTTCCAGCCAAGGTTCTCACATTGTTATGGCAGAAAAGCAGGTGGAAGCAAGTGTGGAAGAGTGGAAAACATAAGCACAACCCTTTTGCTATTTCTAATCATGCCTTTCACCGTGTTTCCCATACCTTGGACTCCACCCAGTGTGTTGTTCCACCTTTACTTTAAAAGTGCTGATTCCAGCCTCATTCCAAGGAGAAAGCCCATTTTTTATTTATTACTGCTATTTAAATCCCTGAGGGGGATTCTCTTTTCTATCCATTGCTGTGCACATCAAAATCCTGTTCTTTTACTAAAGACATCTACACCTTTGGAGATCATGCTTCTCTTGGGCTCTTCTGCGGGGGAATCAGACTTCTGTCTTCTGAAAAAAAGACTGATAAACCATGATGAAAATACAGGATGATAATGATGGCATAACATGGGTGTCCCATAAAAAAGTGAATGAACAAAACATGGCAGTTTCACACTAAACTGCTAGTGTAAAAGCACCCTAGGTCAGTTTATAAAGGGCAATGACAGACCAGAAACAAATCTGTAGAAACTGTTGATTCCATTGTCCATTTGCTATCTCTTGGTTGTGGTTTTGAAAGGCAGTTTGGAAATTTAGCTTTCAAAGTCAGTTTAACTGTACCACCCAGGTTTAACAAGTGGTGTAACCTCATTTGGAGCCAGTATGACAGCATGCCTGGCCTTTAACTCATAACTTTGTGTGTCAATATTTATACTTCCAGTGGGAGACAATATTTATACTTCCAGTGGGAGACTGATTGTATTTCTCCCATTTTTAACTTCTCCATTATTTACTTTATTCTTTTTTTTCTTGTAGGAAATAATTAAGTTATTACCCTTCCATAGGATATTCCTGGACAGACTGGAAGAGAATGAAGCTATAGATCAGGATCTCCAAGCCTACATCCTACACCGAATACATAGCAGCTCTGAGATACAGAATAACATCTCTCTTAATGGCAAAATGGACAACACAACCTTTGGCAAACTTAGTTCTCATCTCAAAACCCTGAGTCAAGGATCCTACTTGTACCTTAAGCTCACATTTGATCTAATAGAGAAGGGCTATTTGGTGTTAAAAAGCTCTAGCTATAAGGTAGTCCCCGTCTCCCTTTCGGAGGTGTACCTACTTCAGTGCAATATGAAGTTTCCAACACAGTCTTCCTTTGACCGGGTGATGCCTCTCTTAAACGTGGCTGTGGCATCTCTGCACCCCTTGACCGATGAGCATATTTTCCAGGCCATCAATGCAGGAAGCATTGAAGGTTCCTTGGAATGGGAGGACTTTCAGCAAAGGATGGAGAACCTCTCCATGTTCCTTATCAAGCGCAGAGATATGACCCGAATGTTTGTCCATCCATCTTTTCGAGAGTGGCTTATCTGGAGAGAAGAAGGAGAAAAAACCAAGTTCCTCTGTGACCCTAGGTAAGTAACCCATCACCTTGTGACAGGAGAAGACAGCTATAAGATCACTTCATTTTTCATTAATATACCTCTGTGTAGTGTTATTGAGATGTGGCTAAAAAGATGGTCCATTTACAATAGGAAGAGAACCAACTGGGTGTGTGTGTTATTGGGTTGATGTTGTTTTTATTTTGATTATGTAATCAAAGAGATTAAAAATACATTAAAACATCAGTCATTAAAAACTTCCCTAAACAGGGCTGCCTTCAGATATCTTCTAACGTCAGATTGTTGTTTATTTCTTTGACATCTGATGGGAGGGCGTTCCACAGGACGGGTGCCACTACTGAGGAGGCCCTCTGCCTGGTTCCCTGTAACTTTGCTTCTTGCAGTGAGGGAACTGCCAGAAGACCCTCGACGCTGGACCTCAGTGTCTGGGCAGAACGATGGGGGTGGAGATGCTCCTTCAGGTATACTGGGCCAAGGCCATTTAGGGCTTTAAAGGTCAGCACCAACACTCAGAAACGCACTGGGAGCCAATGTAGGTCTTTGAAGAGTGGTATCTATATTCAGTAAATAGCAACAACAACACTAAGATAATCATTCTCTGATTACTCTCTCTATGTATGGAAGTCTGTGAAGGAGCATCAAAAGGCGGGTGATGTTTGAGGGCATACACCTTTGTGTTTCTTTGGATGTGACTAAGGAAGATGATCACGTGCCAAGATCTTTAGTGATTATTCATTGTATTTATTTTTGAGTCAATACCTCCACATTTAACTTGATGTTAGAATTTACTTTGACTCTGCTTAATGATGATGATGATGATAAGCATTTTGGTGTTCAAAGAGTTTTACGTACATTACGCTGTTGTAATCTTTACAGAACAAAAAGGAGAACAGGCTCTTGTATTCACTCATGCACAACTCTTTATTGTAGCTCAAAATGTTTCAGAATATAAAACTCCTTCAGGAGGTTGAACAAAGCTAGCAGGTTCTTAAAATACCTTGTTCTTAAAATCTTGAAAGCTCAAGAACCATCTTGAAAAAATGGTAGAGCTAAATGTTTATTGTCTTGAGATCAGTTGAACGTAGATCTGGAGGGCTTAACAGATGGAAGAAAACTTGTTGGGGGAAGCTAACACTTTGAAAGACAGGAACAGAATTCAAAATGACCTCAATAGAATGGGAAACTGGGCCAAAATTGGCAAAATGAAATCAACATAGACAAATGCAAAGTTATGCATTTAGCCAAAACAACATAACTAATCAAAGGCACAAGTATAAGATGGGGGACACCTGGCTTGACAGGTGAAAGGGATCTGGAGACTGTAGTCGATCGTAAGCCGAATAAGAGTCAGCAGTGAGTTTTCAGCTGCAAAAAAAAACCCTGAATATGATTTTAGGTTGCATTAATAAAACCATCTTTTGCAGCCGTCCAAAAACAGCTGCCCCTGTACTGGATTTCACTCTTTATTAGTGACTTCATTCTCTACAGAACCCACTTGCTAATGCAGCAATGTGTCTACTGAGAAATAGCAGAAAGGCAATGGAGTGCAAGACTCTGGGCCAGAGAAGTGCATGTCCAAGGGTCTAAACTCAGCAAAGGAACAGAGCTTTGGGGGTGGGTTGGGGAGTATATAAGGGCTCCATAGGGACTAAGCACTTGTCTGAACAAGTCATCTATGATCTGTCCAGGGTGCTGAAAGTCCTCTCTGTGACTGCCTTTGCTGTCCAGTGGTTCCTGACCTTGAATGGGACATCTGCATGGTTTTTGTGCCTGCATTCACCTCAGTTCTAACCAGTTTACTGGACAAGCTTCTTCCCAGCACTACCATGGTCTCAGCCACATCTGAAGTGGACATGACTCCTCCGTAGTGAAGTATATAGATAACTATTCATAAGTTTGCTTCCTCTCCCCTTGCAAGAAAAAAAAAATGCTCTGCTTCAACCTCCACCTGCTCTATGACTGCAGAACCAAAGGGAGGCATTCCCTGGCCTTTTACCACCACCGACAACTCCAAGGGCCCCTGGGAGGCTGCACCCAGCCTCACTGGAAAAACTTTGTGACAAGTATGAGACCAGTCTGGCCCCATTCACTGGCTATTGAAGCAACAGCTGCTGCAATGCTTGCTTTTCTCTTCCATTCCTTTTTCCTGTTGCATCATGTTTGTAGGCCTATATTAAAAGCCTTATGATTATGATTTACAAGGATTATTGTTATTTAACCATATAATCTCTGATAATCTTAACAGAAATATTAAATTATGAGAGTTCTTTTATTTCAGGTAGCCAAAAATTATAAAGTTAAAAGGGCATACTGTAAACTGCCCTGTGATCCTCAGATGAAGGGTGGTATAGAAATTTTAATAATGATGATGATGATGATGATGATAATAATAATATAATAATAATAATAATAATAATAATAATAATAATAATAATAATAATAATAATAATAATAATAATAATAATAAATTTTTAAAGCTTCAAACGCAAGTCCCAGCATGGAAGCATGGGTAGTGGTGGTTAATCGATTCTGTCTGCTACCTTAAAAATAGATTCTTGTGGCACTTGCCTTGATTTCATTGGTTGAGCTCTTCAAAGAGGTGAACTAGATGGATTGTATAGTCACTAAGTTCCCCTTCTTCGATAGGGAACATGCAGAAATAAACCACTACTGCTTCCAACTCCAGGAAATAGGGATTGCCCACTTCAGTGGATAAGAATTATTATTATTATTATTATTAGTCTGTTTATATCCTGCTGTTCTATTAAAAGTACACACTCAGAATAGAATCCATCATTAAGTGTAGCTTCCTACAAGGAGGGGTCACCTCAGACTTTGAAAGATCTTTGCTTCTAATATCGTCCCTCTATGTCAGTTCTCCTAGAGAGAGGAATGAGCTACAATGCTATCTAATAGTTCAGCAAAGGTATGACCAGAGCTGATGAACAATTAAGGAAAACGTGGTCCTGATGTGCATCAGTGTAAAACTAACAAGGGTTATCAGGAGGAGGGAGAAAAGGTTTATCTTCTTCATTTCACAGTCTGAGTGCTAACTGTCAAAAGATACATTGGAGTTAGAATTCTAACTTCCACCATGTTTCTTCTTTTCTCTTTTGCCTAGGAGTGGCCATACGTTGCTCGCCTTCTGGTTTTCCCGTCAAGAGGGAAAACTCAACAGACAGCAGACTATTGAGCTGGGCCATCATATTCTCAAAGCACACATCTTTAAGGTAGCAAAAAATTGTGCAGTGATATCTTCACCTTGGATTTGAATGGTGTGGTACTGGTGTTTTCAGAGCACATGAAGAATGTTAAGTTTCTGAGATCCTCACTAGTACCTAACCTGGTCAGCCACAAATTGTGGTGAAGGCCAAGGCCCTGTCCTCAGGTATCGTCAAAACAGGAGGAATTAGTTATGTGAGGATGCTGCCTCACAACGGCCCTCCATGATTTTCTGCTGCTACCAGACAGCTGATTCAGCAAAAGGTGACCAAGGGTGAGCAGCAGGAGGAGAAAGAAAGGTTCTTTCCTTCATTCAGTTTCATGGACCTCTTCATCCTTTTCTTTCCAGTTTTGGGAGAGAGGAGGGTAAATAAGAGAGAAGGTCTCTCTCTTTCTTAGATCTTAGGGTAAGCAGCTGACAGGAGGAAGACATTGGTGCCCCCAAAGGGAACTGAATTTGGCCTGGAACTGCTAGTTAGTGATCTCCACCCTCCCTAGATCTGTATCATTATTCCATTCTTCTCATACCAAACACGGCCTATTGATTGGAAATGAATTCCTTTGATCGGACATGAAAGCCCTTTGGCATGAGTAGCTTTAAATCCCTGAACACTAAGGAATGTTTGAGAAGTAATTAATTAATAGAGGTCTCATTAGCAGTCTGATTTCTGTATGAGAAGTACTAAGTAGTAATATCATGCAGAGTATGTTCTAGTCTAGTTTATGACTTTCCATTTTCTGAGTCAAAAGATTGCTCAGTGCTGCAACCAACTTGCTAAGAGCACCTTAGGAACAGTCACTGTTAATTGTAAGCCCCATGTCTTGACATACTGTCCCAAGGAATATGACTTACAGTGTGCAAATTTTATTTTTGGAGGGGGCTGTAGACAAGAGCTTGGGTGACCTTCCCAACAAAGGTTCCTAAAAGAATCCTTGGGGGAAAATAGGAGTATTAGATTGCATTGCCTTTTTCAAAAAACATTAAGCTATTTATGATATTGATTCCAGAATAAATGTTCCTTATTCAACACTGGCTCACCTCTTTCTTTGATTCTTCTATTCTTTGTTGTGTCTTTTTGCTAGTACTTGTAGTATACAGCCCACTGGACGTGGGGCAAAGGGATTACACCACTTCTCTCCCTTTCACGATGGAATCTTGCTCAAGAGTTCCTACTCATGTGATTTGGTTGGATGTTGAGGTTGTTATTTGAAATGAGGTAGACTTCAGAGCATTTAGAAAAGAATAACTCTTTGGTGCTCTGACGTAACTTGCAGTGAGTAGTAGGACTTAATCCTTGGAGTTGCATCCTCTCCAACACTCCTACTTTCTTTTTAGAATACAATATTATTGTAAAGTTGACATTGAATCCTTGCTAGTCAATTAGGGTTAAATGAGCCACGTGTTAGTGATGTGTAAAAGAAAACCAGTACTGTACTTTGAATTATCAAATTTAAAGTGTGTCTTTTGCAGGGACTGAGTAAAAAAGTTGGGGTTTCCTCCTCAATTCTCCAAGGGCTTTGGATTTCCTACAGCTCAGAAGGTCTTTCCATGGCGCTGGCCTCTCTGCGGAATTTGTACACCCCTAACATAAAGGTACGAGAGGGGGATCATTTTTATTGAGACTTTGGCAGGCAAGGGAAAGTATTAAGTTTTTCTTCACTACTCCCTTCTCATGGTGGGGTGGGGCTACAGCTGTTGTTTACATCTTTTATAATGTGCATGTTAATTGATCTAATGTCACATCTAATTCCGCCTTTGGTCAATATAACCATTCTTCACATCTGCACAACCCCTTGGGCAGCCTCATAAAATGTCTCTCTCCATTCTTCCCATTCAATAAGAATTTTGACTTCTCTTTCTATCACTGCCTCCTCTTTCCAGCTTTCATTTTATTTCCAAATAATATTTAAAATGCAGAGAAAATGTAACGTCAACAGCTCCCTAGGCTTGGAGTTATAAGGTAGCATACTTCCAGGTACCAGGTGTTTGGGACAGACAACAGGTTTTCCTTGATTATGGGCTTTTGAGACGCATCTGGTTGACTCTTGCCTGGTAGATGTCAAGGCAGATTGGGTTTTTTGTATTGCTTTAGAACATTTCTGTAGCACTCTTCAATTTGAAATTCAAGTGTTGTTCGTAAAATAGCATTAAAACACATTTAAAAAAATAAAGGCATACTGTATTTTTCCATCTATAAGACGCTCCCTATTTTGGGGGGCTCAGATTTAAGAAAATGGGGGGAGATGGCCCTGTGTATAAGACGCCCCCTCATTTTTGACATTATTTTTTTAGGAAAAATATGGTAATTGTTGGCAGCACCATACATTAAAAGAGGTAGCAAAACAAAATATTAGTACTTAGATTGTATTGTCATATGTTAAAGGAACTTAATATGAATCTTAATATTAAAATTCCATCTAGAGCCATAGATAGATGTTTTTCATCCTTTTTCCCTGCTACAACCATCAAAAATCTGACTCTAACCCAGTCATTTCCAAACAGTATGCTGAGGCACACGTGACACCTGAGCTAATCACAAATGAGTTGTAAAAGTAAATAAAATAATTGAGGATCTGAGTGTGCTTCCTTCTAATCGCTATCCTCAGAGGGCAGGTAATTCTGCACTCTGTCTGCATCTGATTGATTTAGTCATACCTGCTGCAAAGGAACACCAGAATTCCTTAACCTCAGCAGAGAGCGCCTGCTGCATCTCAGCTTGAGTCACTGCTTTGAGAACAATTCCTCCTAGTCAGAAATAGCATCAGGTTACACAGAAACACACTAGTGCATTGGAAAGCAACATATCACATTCAGTGGTGTCCTCTGGAGAGTGTGTGCTTAGGGAGGCAACATCAGAGCAACATTGGAAGTTCCAGAAAGTTAAGAAATTGTTCTGTCAATTGAAATAACCTCACCCACCACAGAATGTCAGTGAGTTTGGTAAGACTCTGGTGACTTGTAATGCCTGCCTTAAAAGGAAAAAGGAGCATGATGATCACCAAATCTTTATTTGGATTGGAATTTAGCCAACGTACCAACTCACCTTGCTTCTGTACTACTGATGACAGACAAGAAGGGAAGTTCTCTTTTTCCCTCTTTCTCTCTCCCACACCGGGGAAAAAAAAAGATTTTGCAACATTCAAGGTGCTGGAAAGAGGACAGGGGAAGTAGAAAGAGAGAGAGAGAGAGGAAGAAACGTCTACCCCCTTGTTAGTGCCAGAGGACAGCGGAATGTGGGGAGCGAGGACAGCAGTAAATTTAGAACTCATATGGAAAAAAACAACATTTTCCTGTGTATTCTCTGCTTTGGCTAAGAATTGCTAGACAAATCAAGCTTGTGGTAGGGGAGGGAAGCTGCTAATCTCTAGTACACGAAATTCTTTCACTCCGTTTTTAATTGAGAAAATTGGCTCGTTGAAGTTTAGAGAATGCTGATCTCATCCATTCCCTTTTCTTTCTGTTCAGGTCAGTCGGCTACTGATCTTGGGAGGCGCCAACATCAATTACAGAACTGAAGTGCTAAACAATGCCCCAATTTTATGCGTCCAGTCTCACCTTGGTTACACAGAGATGGTAGCTTTGCTGTTGGAATTTGGAGCAAATGTTGATGCCTCTTCGGAAAGTGGCCTGACGTCTCTTGGATATGCTGCTGCTGCTGGCTATCTAAGCATTGTTGCCCTCTTGTGCAAGAAGCGAGCGAAGGTGAGGAAGGCATTGAGCTGGTGGCTGTCCTGTTCTCAAACCTGAGCAAGCAAGCCACGGGTGGGCTGCCCATGTCCCTTATGCTGCAGTCCTAATCGTTTGCATCCTTGTAGCTGTGTCTTCTAGCTACTCTCTGGGGTAGTTATGCTAGCAAGAGCATGGGCAACAATTTCATTTTTGTTTCTTCATAAACATACTCCACAATCTTCACTGGTTTGTGGTCCGCAACTAAAATTCCAGAGCAGTTCATTGGCAACTCAGGTTTGGGTAAGGATGTTGCTGAGCTATTGAAGGGATAGGGTGCTAAACCTGTTTGTCTCGACATTTAAAGTTCTCCTGTTTTAATTTGCTATCACTCAAATACCGAATGCAAGGCTAGAGTTCATAATCTAGTTTTGCACGAACATGGTAAACGCCAGGTGTTGGAGAATGTGCCTTTTCCCTTTTTTACATGACACTGCACCCCAAGTGAGTAGGAGTAGCCAATATCCCTAGGATGGTATTCCAAAATCTAATACATCATGAAGCATATCCTGGCAAAACCAGGAACTTTAATGTAACATGGATTAGAAGAAGAAGAAGAACTGTTTTGGATTTGATATCCCGCTTTATCACTACCCGAAGGAGTCTCAAAGCGGCTAACATTCTCCTTTCCCTTCCTCCCCCACAACAAACACTCTGTGAGGTGAGTGGGGCTGAGAGACTTCAGAGAAGTGTGACCAGCCCAAGGTCACCCAGCAGCTGCATGTGGAGGAGCGGAGACGCGAACCTGGTTCACCAGATTACGAGTCTGCCGCTCTTAACCACTATACCACACTGCCTCTCATATTAGGGATAATTAACTATTTGTTCAGGAACATGTCATTTTAATTGTCATACCTGTCTTCGTAATTAAGATGGCTAGAAACTTGTTTTCATTTTAGGTTAAAATTAACTCTCTCAGGCTCCTGAATGTTGCAGAAGTTCCTGAAGGTGTCCTCTGTTTGCAGAATGCTCTCCCCAGGGAGGCGCACCTGGCACCATCTTTAGACATCAGGCAAAGACTTTTCTCTTTACCTGGGCTTTTGGCCCTTAAATTGAAGCAGGCAGCATTGTCGCCTTTTGTAATGGGGCAGGATTTGTTCACCCCACCTTCTAATTGTATAGCTCTGTTTTGAGGGGGTTTTGTTGTTTTTAATGTGACTCGTTTTTGCTCACTCTATAAGAATATAACTATATGTCTGTTCAACATGATTGAGAATTGAATAGCCAGGGACTGGGAACTTTGAGAGTTTAAGATCAGAATGTGGAAATTATGAGAACAAGAAGAAGGCAGAAAAATAATTATGTGAGATGATTCTTCAGAGGTCCAGAATATGGGAAGTCTGTTTAAAATTTAATAATAATTTGGATTGTAATTTGTTTTTTTTTCTTGAATTGGATTATGATTTGATTTGATTTGTTATCAATTGGATGTTCTTAATGGAAAAATAATAAAAAATATTTAACAAAAAAAGAATATAACTATAATACATAAATAAAAACTAGAACAACAACAACAACAGTCTTTGGCAGAGTCTTCGCTACTAATATGGTCCATTTTGGCTAACCTCAGAAAACATCCAGGAACCAACACCTCTCCAGGAGCCTGCAATTTTATGCTGTCTCACTAACCAGCTCAATGTTTTAGGTGACATTTGTGCTCTATAAGATCACAATGTCATTTTGTCTTGTTACCGAATGACAGTATTTGCTTCTAGAGAGCTACTGTGGTTTTCAGTGAACATTTGCTGTTTCCCAAAAGTAACAGCAAAATGTTCACTGAAAACCACATGTTGCTCTCTAGAAGCAAACACTGTCATTCAGTAACAAGACAGAATGGCATCTAATTCCCGAATTAGATGTAAACAATAGATTTCTTCAGAATGACTTTGCTTATTGGAGTGGGACTTGGTTTGTTGTTGTTCAGTCATTCAGTTGTGTCCGACTCTTCGTGACCCCATGGACCAGAGCACGCCAGGCATGCCTATCTTTCACTGCCTCCTGCAGTTTTGCCAAACTCATGCTAGTTGCTTCAAGAACACTGTCCAACCATCTCAAGTGGGACTTGGTAGATTTTACCAAATGGGGGAATGTAGCAAAGAGGTTTGCAGATCACTGCCGGTGTACATAGCAATTGTGCGTTGCAAAATTTGTCCTGAGTTTATATTCTAAACTCCATTTTAAATGTCATTGCTCCTTGCAGATGAAACCCATGAGAGTGGTTTGTGCTACATGTGAATAATGTACTTGTGGACACAGAACACAGTTGTCATTACAAAACAGGCACCAGGTTCTGACTAGCTCTGCATATATGGCCAGAGAAACATGGAGAATATTTCCCATATGAATGTGGCAGTGTTAGGAAAGCAGGAACTGAAACATACAGCAGTTGAGTTAAATTTTAATCAGCCATTTTCCCCCCCTTTTCTTGAAAAGGTGGATCACTTGGACAAGAACGGTCAGTGTGCACTGGTTCATGCAGCTCTCAGAGGCCACCTGGAAGTTGTCAAGTTTTTAATCCAGTGTGACTGGACAATTGCTGGGCAACAGCAGGGAGTGTTTAAAAAGAGTCAAGCCATCCAGCAGGCACTGATTGCTGCTGCCAGCATGGGATACACCGAGGTAAGTTGTCGCTCAGCCTTGTTGAATCCTCACTGGCCAAGCGGCCTTTGTGTTAAGGCAAAGTACTGAGTAACTGTTTTTAAAGCTTGAAGTGCGCGGGAGGATTTTGCAGTTACTACGGGAGCATAGGTACGCCTTTGTATGCAGCGAACCTTTCTGACCATCAAGTGGCTTGAGGGAAGTCACCACACCTTTAGCTCTGCAGCCAAAAGCTGTGGACAATCTACTGACATTTTGTTGTTTAAAATAATCTGCTTGCCTCTCCTGTGCTAGAAATGACATGCAGGGTGGCTAACAACAAATCGTTAAGCAACATAAAAACAATTGCAAGAAAAACAAGAAATGATAGAAAATTGAAATTACGTATACAAATAAATTGCAGATAAAACATTTCAGGCATATTATACAAATTAAAGCAATTCCAGCGGCCCATATCATACAGGAACAATGACCGAGAGAAATGAATGTGAAATAGAACAAGGAAACGAACAAAATACCAAAAGCCTGAATAAGTATGATAGAATTCTCCTAGTATCTAAAAGACAATTAACGTGGCTCTTCTGTGGGCTCAAGTTCCATAGGCAGGGTGCAACCACGGACAAAGTCCTCTCTTGGGTACATAAGAGCATAAGAATAGTACACTGGATCAGTGTACCAATGGCCCATCTAATCCAGCATCCTAGGCTCACAGTGGCCAGCCAGATAGAACATGAGCATAAGAGCACTCTCCCTTCCCATTGCTGCCTCCGACTGTGGAGGCAGAGCATAGCCATCATGGTGAATAACCACACATCTAACCTCTGAGGCACCTGGGAAAATGTTACCAGGCAGGCTTAAGTGGGAGCAGGCAGTCCTTAAGGACTGTGTTGTCTCATTAGCTGGGATAGAGGGTGGGGAACTTCTTTCAGCCCAAAGGCCACAGCCAACCTTCTAGGGCTTGAAAGGTCAAAGGAAAACATAGCTGTCCTGTACAGAACTAGCTCAGGTTTCCTAAGAAGTTTCAAAGACAGCTGGAAACATTATACACCCTTAATATAATATCCAGTAATTAGTCTGGATGTTCACACATGGATAACTGATGGCACAGTTAATATATCGCATTTACTCGAGTCTAATGCGCCATTGAATCTAATGCGCACCTCAGTTTTCAGAACCTTGAAACCAAAAAAAAGTATTTGCTGCTGAATGTAAATGTGCCATCGAAACTAATGCACACCTTAATTTTTGCAACGTAATTTGGCCAAAAAATGTGAGCATTTGGTTCAAGTAAATACGGTACCAACAATCGTTGAATGTAGGCTAGAGTTTTGAATGTATAGTGGACCCCTTTAGTACATCAGGTTCCTCATGAATCTTCCCATGCAGGTTTTTTTAAAGGTTATTAAGTGTATTATTATTATTATTTTTAAAAATGTGACTTGTTTGTTTGGTTGGATGTCCTGAGATTGTGTGCTAACTTCTAAAGGTGTTTCCAAATAAATAAATAAATTATGGTGGGGGGTGAGGGTGGGTGTTTTTGTTGTAAAGACAAATAATTATTTTAATGGGGCTGGGAAGTATATTTCCTTTGTGGGAAAGTGCCAGATAGGGAATTTGTTCACTCCTTTTCCATTTGTTTTGTTCAAAGCAGTTACAGCTTCAGATTATCAGCAGCTTATTTTTAGACATGCAGACAGTTCAGAAACTGACAGATTTCTTTGCTTTTAGATTGTCTCCTACCTGCTTGATCTTCCAGAAAAAGATGAGGAGGAGGTAGAACGAGCACAGATCAACAGCTTTGACAGTCTCTGGGGAGAGACAGGTAAATTCTGTAGACTGTTTGTGACTCCCCTTACATCCATTGAATACATGTGTGATGTGCTGAAAGAGATTGGTTATCCTCTGGGAAATTCACAACAGTGCCAACATAAACCTCTGTCCCTTAATATTCAGGGTGTTGAGTATCGGTTGTTTCTTCTGAGTTGTAAGGAGGAAAAGCTTATAAATATTTTATTTATTTCAATATTTATAAGCCGCACTTGAATAAAATTACAGCAAGGCAATATGCATAAGAACATGACATCCCAGCAAGAGCAGTAAAAGCATCAATTAATAAATACTTCTTGCTAAAAGAAATTCACCTCTCAGCAGCTTACCTGAATAACGCAGTTTTCAGGAGATGTCTAAAAGAAGGCAGGGACAATTCTTGCTGAAACTCTACCAGCTCAGTCTCTAGTAAAACCCAGCTGAAGTGCCCCATCAGAGGGTGCCAGTGATCATGGTGGAAAATATGGAGTCGGGAATTAACACAAGAACCTTGAACCTGTCTTGGTAGTGAATTGGCAGCCAATGCGGCTCTCTTAGCAGAGGAGTAACATGTTGCAAGTAACCTGCTCCTCTGAAGTGGACCTGCCACTGCATTCAGCCCTAGTTGCAGCTTCAGGACCAGATGCAAGGGGCAGCCCCATGTAAAGCGTATTACAGTAATCAAGCCCCTTGAGGTTACCAGTGCATGGATCTCTGTGGCCAGACCATCCCAGGCCAAGAATGGTCACATCTGGCATATCAGCCAGAGCTCATACAAGTCAAGGAGATGACATGGGCCTCTAATGAAAAAAGACAGATCAGTGAGTACCCCCAAGCTGTGAACCTGCTTTTCAGAGGGAGTGTGACCCTATTCAGAACTGTCCGTCCCATTTTAACTCAATTCTCATTGTATGGTCTTATCTGATTTTTATTTCATTGTATTGTATTCCTTGAGCACCACTTGAGGACTATTGTAATTAAAGGTATATAAATTAAAATAAAAAAGATGAACCACTATAACTCCAACTCCTGCAGAAGTTATACTCTGTTGTACATTTTGCATGTTTGTGGTCAATTGGCTGCCTTGCTTATTTTCATTATCCTGTTGTCTTCAAACTGTGCTGCTAAGTTGCATCCTAACCCAGGGATGCTGACATGATAACAAAAGCCAGCCCTTGAATTAGCATTTATTTCTTAAAATCAGTGCCTGGGAGAAATGCGAATATGTAGTCATAGATGGAAATGCAATTGTTGCCTCACTTTGGCCCAGTTCATACATAATGCTAAGCCAAACCATGGCTTTGTGCGAATGAGCAAACCTAAGTTTCTGAAGTAAAGATCACAGCTGGTGACTTACTCCCCAGTCCTGCTGCTCCCACATTACCTGAGGGGTAAATCAGGATCAAACCTTGGTTACAGCTAATAGTTTGTCTCAAATGAGACAAACCATGAGCCATGGTTCAGCTTTAGAGCTAAGCCAAACCATGGTTTAGTTCTGGTTCGTGTAGCAACAGCAGGACTGAGGAAGGAGCACAGTGGCCATTTGCCCTGAGCCATAGTTTGGTTTAGCTTTATGTGTGAACCAGGTCAGTGTGTGCTTTTACAGGTGATACTCGAAAAATTAGAATATCGTGGAAAAGTTCATTTATTTCAGGAATACAACTTAAAAGGTGAAACTAACATATGAGATAGACTCATGACATGCAAAGCGAGAGATGTCGAGGTTTTATTTGTCATAATTGTGATGATTGTGGCGTACAGCTGATGAAAACCCCAAATTCACAATCTCAGAAAATTAGAATATTGTGAAAAGGTGCAGTAGCTACTCAATCCATAAAACCTGCAAAGGGTTCCTGAGCCTTTAAATGGTCTCCCAGTCTGGGTCAGTAGGAATCACAATCATGGGGAAGGCTGCTGACCTGACAGCTGTGCAGAAAACCATTGAGACCCTCCATAAGGAGGGAAAGCCTCAAAAGGTAATTGCAGAAGAAGTTGGATGTTCCCAAAGTGCTGTATCAAAGCACATTAATGGAACGTTATGCGGAAGGGGAAAATGTGGAAGAAAAAGGTGCACAAGCAGCAGGGATGACCACAGCCTGGAGAGGATTGTCAGGAAAGGACCATTCAAACGTGTTGGGGACTTTCACAAGGAGTGGACTGAGGCTGGAGTTAGTGCATCCAGAGCCACCACACACAGACGGATCCTGGAGATGGGCTTCAGATGTCATATTCCTCTTGTCAAGCAACTCCTGAACAAGAAACAACGTCAGAAGCGTCTTACCTGGGCTACTGAAAAAAAGAACTGGTCTGTTGCTCAGTGGTCTCAAGTCCACTTTTCTGATGAGAGCAACTTTTGCATCTCATTTGGAAACCAAGGACCCAGAGTCTGGAGGAAGAATGGGGAGGCACACAATGCCAGATGCTTGAAGTCCAGTGTGAAGTTTCCACAGTCTGTGTTGATTTGGGGAGCCATGTCATCTGCTGGTGTTGGTCCACTGTGCTTTATTAAGTCCAGGGTCAACGCAGCCGTCTACCAGGAGATTTTGGAGCATTTCATGCTTCCTTCCGCAGATGAGCTTTATGGGGATGCTGACTTCATTTTCCAGCAGGACTTTGCACCCGCCCACACTGCCAAAAGTACCAAAACCTGGTTCAATGCCCATGGGATTACTGTGCTTGATTGGCCAGCAAACTTGCCTGACCTGAACCCCATAGAGAATCTATGGGGCATTGTCAAGAGAAAGATGAGAGATATGAAACCGAGCAATGCAGAAGAGCTGAAGGCCACTATTGAAGCATCCTGGTCTTCCATAACACCTCAGCAGTGCCACAGCCTGATAGCATCCATGCCACGCTGCATTGCGGCAGTAATTGATGCAAAAGGGGCTCAAACCAAGTACTGAGTACATATGCATGCTTCTACTTTTCAGAGGTCCACTATTGTTTTATTTGCAATCCTTGTTTTGATTATTTAATTTAATATTCTAATTTTCTGAGATTGTGAATTTGGGGTTTTCATCAGCTGTACACCATAATCATCACAATTATGACAAATAAAGGCTTGACATCTCTCGCTTTGCATGTCATGAGTCTATCTCATATGTTAGTTTCACCTTTTAAGTTGAATTCCTGAAATAAATGAACTTTTCCACGATATTCTAATTTTTCGAGTATCACCTGTACTTATCTCTGAACAGTGCTGGGCTGGATACTCAAAAGAACATCCTGATAATCCACTACAGCAGGTGCGTCCTTATTTTTGGCAGAGAAATGTGGCATTATAGAAGACAGTTGCTCCATGGCTTCTAATTTAAAATTTATTCATTTTGCACAGCTAGCAGATTCACCCATCTCAATGAACTTCTGAGAGATCTGGATCAGGGTTATTTTACAGAAAATGTTCATTTGCATGGAAAGAGGGTTGGCGCGAATGCTTCAAATAGCAGAGAGAGAAGCCAGGCCGGAATATTCAAAGAGGCAAATTTAAGCAGCACAAGACAAAGGACTTGGTCTGCTGGAGAATGGGAGGGTGAGGTGGTGGTTGGGAAAGAAATTGCTTTGCCGGCAGTTTATTGTGTCAGTCTGGGAAAGAGCAACTTCAAAAAGTGCTTTCGTCTGTTTTTCAGGGTGAAAGTGTCTCCTCTAACCCAGACAGTACACATTATGCCAGGCACAAGGCACTTCCATGTTACACAAAACTCTTGAAGTATTGAGAATGAATGATCGCTTGGTTGTACAGAAAAGGCTTTTGCTGCCGGTGGGCTCAAGAAGGGACCCAAGTTTGCATTTAGATGGAATCGTGTCTGTCTGATGGTTGCATTACAGGCTTTTCCCTGGTGAACTCTCAAAAGTACTGCAGATGAAAATGCAGGGTTTTGTTTTGTCTTCTTAAAAGCGTCTGTCCAAATTGCATTTTGGGGGCCAGGGAGTCAAATCATTCAGTGCTTTGGTTCAGTTTCAGTTGAAATTGAAGTTCTTCATGCTCAGCCCAATAATTTTAGAAACACATTCAGCATGCCTAAATTAGTTTAGTTCTGATTCACATGAGAAAATGTTAATGCCATATGAACAGATGACCCATATGTGGGTAAACACACTAGACAGAATAGTTTGCCAGTTGTACATAAATTTGAATATGGGGGAGGAGGGCACAATGACATTGATTTGGGATTATTACTTAATATGTAATATCATGAGAAATGTAGCAGTTCAAAAATTTTAAATGTATTTACCCACCCCCATGCAGACAGATTTTCCCTCTCTAATCCCTTGGAGGCAGGGCTGGCCCACCCATGAGACAAGGTGAGGCAGGATCCTCGGGGGCAATGGATGCAGCCTCCAAGGAATGGATCACCCTCTGCTGCTGCCTCAATGGCGGCAGCAGCAGCAGCAGCAGCTGTGGCCCACTCATTGGAGGCCGGATCTGCCACCTCTCTTGCAGCCCCTGCCCCCCAATGCTGCCTCTGCAGTGGCCTTTAGAGAATAGAAGTGCTGCTGGTCTCCTCCCACCCATGTTCCTGATGTAGATATCAATCTCTCCTCCCCTTCACTCAGATCTTCACTCATCCCTTCTTCTCTTGCCGGTTGGGGTAAGGGGTGGGGTACCATTTTGTGGTTGCCTCAGGTGTCAAAATGTCTTGGGCTGGCCCTGCTTGGAACTGCCTGCTTAAGAACATGTGCCCTGGGGAATTACTGTGCACTGTACTGCCAGCGATCCTGCATACCTGGCTACTGCAGATGCAGCCTGGTGGGAAATTTACTTTGTAATAATAATAATAATAATAATAATAATAATAATAATAATAATAGCAATAAATATGTGCGTAGTTCTATGTACGGGGTGGGAGGGGTGCTACCCCAAACAAAGTATTCTCTCTGGTAACTTAACCAGGATGTGGAGAATTGAACTTCAGTCTTTCCTCGTCTCTTGTTACTTAACATATAGCAATTACTATGAATGATGGAGATTTTTTTAAAAAAAACCATTTAATGTGTTTTCTAGTCAGTTAAGCATGAGAAGGGAAGCCGTGGGAGTGAGCACGCTAACTCCATCCTGTCCCCAGTTGAAGGATGGTCTTCTGAATTGGGGAGTTTTCTGTGGTCATAGAGGCTACCCACACATTTTAGAAACTGGGAAACTACATGGGGAAGAGGAGCCTCCCTGCTTCAGGAGATTACCCTCCAACATGGAATGGTAGCAGGAGGTGGAATTAGTGTGTTCATTCCCTTGGCCACTGGATAATGCCTGAAAAGGGCTAAAATCTTTCCAGAGTCTATGCTACCCTTTATCTCTTGGGCGAATCTTGGAAATTGTAACCTAAAGCCTTTTTTTATTTTAGGACCACAATCCTTTTATCATGTTCTTTTTTAAAAAAAAAAAAAAAAGAAGAAGAACCCTGTAGGCAGGGGTTATTTCCACTTTAGCCATCGCATAGCACTTAGGTGCATACCATGGCTTGAAGTCATTTAGCAGCAGCAGCAGCAGCAGCAGGCTTTCTTTTATTCCGATTGGTCTTTTCTCTCTTCCAGCCCTGACTGCTGCAGCCGGACGAGGCAAGCTGGATGTTTGCCGTCTGCTTCTGGAGCAGGGAGCAGCTGTAGCCCAGCCCAACCGGCGTGGAGTCGTTCCCTTATTCAGTGCTGTTAGACAAGGCCATTGGCAGGTAAGGGGAGTGGGAGGGAGAAAACAGTTGCCTGCCCTTGTCCCAATAAGGTAACAAGTATGTATACAGCTTGGATTTTTGGAGCTGCTTCCTTTATCATTTACACCACATGGGCCTTTTCGTGGGATATCCTCAACAACGTGAGAGGGGTTTCAACAGTGTCTCCCTATGGTGAAGTCCTGGGAGGATCGCTAATCGATTTTTCAATACCTTGGTGTTGCCACAGCGTCCTAAAAAAAATAAATAGGTGCCTGTCTGAAGTTTTCTGAATTTTAATTATGGAGGCTTTTAGATGTATGTGAGTTCTTCAGGAATGTAAGATGCAGAACAGGGAGCAAGGGAACTGATAACTGTGGTATTCCTAGGAATGCAGAAGGAAAGGAGATTGCTTTGACGTACTGCCAAAGAGAGCATTTCATACCAAATGCTCTTCCTCCCCCCTTTAAATGTGTGTGATTCACATGTAAACAGTGCCTGACTCTCATTAGAGGAAAGCTTATGGTTCACAAATGCTGATGGAGATTTATTGTGCTGGACGGAACATGTTTTACCCCAAAGGTGCCAAATGTTCCAATTTAAATTTAAGCATTTTTTTCTACATCATGTAGAAAGCCCCATTAGCCTATTCCAACATAGGCAAGTCACTCTTTATCTCCCATGTAGCCCTTTTAGCTTCTCCCACACACCTCAACGATGTCCCCCACCCCCGCCTTTTAGCAGTCCACGATTCCAGTCCGTTCCCACCTAACATTTGATAAATAAGGTTGTTCCCTGGTTGGCATTGTTGTGTTTTCTGGTTATGACGTTTAGTAACTCAGACATTCACTGCATTCATTTAGAAATATGGGGTTGCCAGTGTTTTTGCAACAGAGTTATTCCAAGACAGCCCAGCATGCACAGATATAGATAAAGAAAACATACATTATATATGGAAATGAGAGAGGGACCAGATAGCTCAAGGTAAACGACATGGAGGCAGCAGGATGGGAGCTCAAATCACCCAGAATCTACCCAAGCGTGTACGTTCGTAGCATTTACCATACATTAGCTTATACCATTGGTGGGGAACCTCCATCCCATTGGCTGGGTGCAGCCCCTGTGAACTCTTAATCTGTTCTGCCACCCCCTCACCAGCTCTGTTCTGCTTCCAGAAACTCACTTAGCAGCCTCCATTGAGAATCAACATGGAATATGCGGCTATGTCTTTCTCTATTTCTCCACTCTCTCTGCGGGTTTCCCTCTTTCTCCATGCTCATCCATGGTGCAGTTGTAAACAAGATGCCTTGCTCGACCCCCTCGGCAATATCTCCCCCCCCCTTACTCTCTTTTTCTCTGAGCTTTCCCTGTGCAACCTCCAATAATTTGGGGTGAGCAGATATAAACAAGTCTGTACATCTACTGTTGTATGCTGTCTCTGAAGGGAGATGGTGGAGGACCTTTTACAGGGAGGGGCTCTAGAGAGACAGCTTGCTCCAGTAAGTAGGCGATGAAAACATGGATCACTTTGGAGGTGCCCCACTCCACCCCAAAGAAGAGCATTCAGGCTGCAAAGGTGTCCTTTCAAGGTGTGCTGAGGGTGAGCCAAAGCTGGGCAGAGCCACAGAACCTATTTTCCAGGGAAGCCCAAAACATTTGAATGTTGCAGTTTGAAAATCCTAACCGGCCTCTCTATCCCCTTCCCCAGCAGTAAAAATAACATAATGTATAGTCACTGTGTGTGTGAATGAGGAGCGAATGTGTGAAGAGAGACATTTCTGTGAATAGGGTGTGAAGCAGGTGCGGTTGCGAGTGTGAATATGTTGGGTTGAAAAGGATTCTTCACCCCTTGTCTAGAGGAAGGATGTGCAGAACATTCTGAAAACTTCACATCCATTTTAAATAAAAGTATTTCTTAAATGTAAATCCAGTGGATATATGAGGAATGTTTGGAGGTGGAAGATTTTGAAAGTACTAGACTTAAGTAGGTGTAGCATAGTGACATTTTAATTGCAAACTGAAACTTGTCGTGAGTACAGAGCGTAGGGGCTTATGCATTTTTTTCATGGCTCTCAAACTGTGCACCATTTGTACTCAATGCATCCTTACTTTGTATGCTTTCAGATTGTTGATCTCTTACTCACCCATGGTGCAGATGTTAACATGGCAGATAAACAAGGCCGGACTCCTTTGATGATGGCGGCTTCGGAGGGGCATTTGGGCACTGTAGAGTTCTTACTAGCACAAGGTTAGTTTGGAGTAGTGTTGAGATTAAACCCAAGTATGTGTAAGCAGACTCCAAAATTACTGCGAAGATAGACCTTGAGGTTAGCTTTCCACAAATTTCACACCGTTGGATGAAATCATGCAAGCTAGACTCAGTTCAGAATTAGGATGCTGTATATGAATGCTTCATTTACAGTGGAACAGCCTCACTTAGTTGATTCACTTTTTACAGGGTCGTAACATTGTGAACAAAATGTCCCATCTCATGGTTTCCAAATTCAGGTGCTAATCCCACCCCACCCCCACCCCAGTCTACGGGTTCAGAAATCTGACTATTTCAACTCAGCAGAATAGCTATCGGCGTAAATGACCAAAATCATGCTGCTATTCTGGCTGTCCACAACCTGTAGAGATTGCACCAGCCGTGTGTTCCTCTATCCTTTGATTCTGCTCTCTAGGAAGCAGCTCTATCACGTCATTCTTTTCCAGATGGTTTTACCTTTATGGTCTGACAAGTAAGCACTTCAGATGTCAGCAAACTTAGTTGGTGGCAATTTTCCTCCAAAGATACCTGCCCAGCCAGTATATGGAATATTGCAGGGGACATAAGCATCTCTTAAATAAGGCACACACGTCCATGGAAGGAAAAAAAAAACCAACTTCCAGGAATGAAACTCTAAGGAGGGGCACTATGCGTTGCAGGTGGGTTTAGCGTATTTGGAATAACCCTAAGCAGTCTTGCTCTGTGTTTGGTTTTTTTCCAGGATCCTCCATTTCCCTAATGGACAAAGAAGGACTTACTGCCCTCAGCTGGGCTTGCCTAAAGGGACACCTTTCAGTAGTACGAGCTTTGGTGGAGAGTGGAGCTGCTACAGACCATGCCGACAAAAATGGGCGCACTCCGTTGGATCTAGCTGCTTTTTATGGTGATGCAGAAGTGGTAAGTGCTCTTTTTTGGGGGGAAGAATTCAAATCCAAGAGAGGAGTTTCAGGATGATGTCAACCTTTGGAAAACCCTTGGCAAACTTAGTTTAAATAAATAAATTTGTATACTGCCCTTCACCTGTAGATCTCAGGGCAGTTCACAACATAAAAGTAGAAAATAAGTAACACAGAATACATCATAAAAATAATAACAAAAACCAGTAATTCCCTCCCCCACAACACATTTAAAAGGGCAACAAATGTTAATTAGCCAAAGGCCTTGATGAAGAGGACATTTTCGCTTGGTGCCTAAAGTGTATAATGAAGACACCAGCTGAACCTCCTTGAGGAGAGCATGTCACAAATGGAGGGCCACTGTAGAAAAGGCCCGTTCTCATGTTGCCACCCTCAGGAAAGGGGCACATGAAGAAGGGCCTCAGGTGATGAGGGTCTGAGTAGGTTCATATAGAGAAGTGTGATCCTTGCAGTATTGCGGTCCTGAGCTGTTTAAGGCTTTATAGGTCAAAACCAGCGCTTTGAAACTAATTGGCAGCCAATGCAATTGGGCCAGGATCAGTGTAATATGTTCAAACTGAGCAACCTGGCTGCTAAATTCTATACCAGCTGAAGTTTCCAAACTGTCTTCAGAGGCAGACCTACATATAACATGTTGCAGTACTCTAACTTTGAGGTTACCAGAGCATAGAGAACAGTAGTTAGTCTGTCCCTGCCCAGATAGTTGTGCAGCTGGTCCACCAGCCGAAGCAGATGGAAGGCACTCTGCATCACTGAGGCCACCTGAGCCTCAAGTGATAGCAGAGGCTCCAGAAGTATCCCCAAGCTGCATACCCACCCCTTCGGAGGAACTGTAACCCCATCAAGAGCAGGCAACCTCCTATCCATCTGATCTAGGGAACTGCCCACTAACAGTGCCTCAGTCTTATCTGGATGGAGCTTCAGTTTGTTGACTCTCATCCAGTCCATTACCGAGGCAAGACAAAGATCCAGCACACCTACTGCCTCACCTGCAGATGTAAAGAGGAAGTAGAGCTGTGTGTCACCAGCATATTGCTGACAGCGTACTCCAAACCTCCGGATAACTCTACTCAGTGGTTTCATGTAGATGTTAAACAGTATAGGAGATAAAACTGAATCCTGAGGAACCCCACATTGGAGGCTGCATGGGGCTGAAAAACACTCCCCAAGCATCACCCTCTGGAAATGTCCAGCCAAGTAGAACCGGAACCACTGCAAAGCGGTGCCACTCACCCCTAACTTGGTCAGCTGCTCCAGGAGGATACTGTGGTTGATTTACTGAGCTAATTGAGGAATGTGGCCACAAACCACCTTCAAATTCTTATCCTACAGTAGTGGTCAACTTTTTTGGAAAGCACACCGAGGGAGTTTTGCTTCTAATGTACTGAGCTGAAAGAAAAAGCCCAACAGTATAGTGTCAGGCAAAAGTAGACATCACACTTCAACACAATGAAACCTGCAGCTATTTGCTGTGTGGCATATATGCACTCTCTGATTTGGTTTGGCCTAGAGTGTGTGGTTGGCATATATGGGTGGTTTTACCTTTGAGCCGGGGGTTGGATCTGATGGCTTTTTGATTCATTCCAACTCTTTAAGTGCCTTCAGGAGTCAAATGAGGTGAAGGAATAAAAATAGTTGGGTTTGCCATTTTAGCTCAGCATCCCACTCTCAATTCTTTTGAGCTCAAAAACCTGCACTTAACTGCATGATCATAATGTCTATGACTTCTAGGGTGATGCTGATTTCAATTGCTTGCTTATTTGTAGGTTCAGTTCCTGGTGGATCACGGTGCCATGATTGAGCATGTGGATTACAGTGGGATGCGCCCCCTCGACAGGGCAGTGGGTTGCCGCAATACTTCTGTTGTTGTCACACTACTGAAGAAAGGAGCCAAGATAGGTAGGGAACAGTCAAAGAAAAGAAAACCCACCATACGAATCTCTCAAGAGCCATATTTCCTCCCAGGTTGTGCAAACATGCGTCACTCGTGTGAAAAAGGCATGTGCAGTTTTGAAAGAATGCTGCTTCTGTTTCACCAGCAGAATGCCAGCATTCCTGTGTGCTTTGGCTGCTGCGTTGTGTTAATCGGACATTGGATTCCCCCCCTGCCTAGCTCTTGGCAAACTGGGGGAGTAACTCTTAATGAGGTTTTTCCTCTGAGAATGACCACCACTTCGACGGTGCTGCTGTGCTGATATGCTGCTGTCAGCTGTTGCTTTCCTTGCTCTGTAGATGCTTCCAGGTTTGGGCATTGCCTGCACTGTTCTACTCCCCTACAACCCCTCGTGTCACAAGGGAATTTGCTGGTGCCTTGGCTGCTTTGCTGCCTGCCTCTCACTGCTGCTTTTTCCTTTTTTTAAATTCACCTTCATCCATTTTTTTTTCTCCCTCTTCTACAACTTTTTTGTTTTCTCCTTTTCTTCAAAGGCTGTCAGACGCTGCCGAGTCGCCCACGAGGTATACATCACTGCTGTCATCATCCAGCTTGGTGGTCTGACAGCTCTGCTTTCTCTTCTATGGTTTTGCCTGCCTGCATTCTCTCCCTCTCTTTTCATTTTTTCTCACCTCCAAACAATTATTTTTTCCCCTTACTGTTGCAGAGAATAACTTGACCTCAAGACCTAATTCACTTTTAAAATGCTGCCATTTTTTATTTTTTTTACTCAAAGCCTTCTGAAATGCTTCTCCATGCCTTTCTGGCTTTTTGAGAGCCCCCTATTTGACAATTAGCTTGCCAAGTGAGACCATGAAGGCTTGGTGGATTTGTAAAGGCCTACATAAAACAGCTGCAGAATTGGGCTCTTGGACTGCATTAGAAGGGGAGTGTATCCAAAGTACTTCACAGGTATAAGTCCTGTTTGAAGTGAGCATTGTTCTGAAACACTGAATATTTATAAAACTCTGTTCACGTTGTGTTGACACAAGTGTATCACAAATAAATTTTCAGCCCCAAATACGTCCAGGTTGCTGTAGCATACCATATTTAAAGTTTACATGGATTGATCTATATTGTTTGTTAAAACCTTTGATTTCTTCACTAATCACATTTTCCAGAACTTAACTGTCTTTACTTCCCACCAATGCTAATTGGTGGATATTGATGCCTTCTTCTCCAGCATTTGCGAGTCATTTCAAATGAGCTGAAAGAATAGATTGCAAGGGAAAGGTATTTTTAGCTTTGAAGCATTCTTGTGAGAACCCCACTCTTTTGTTGGGACCATGTTGCTCCTTGGGTTGGCTGCACCAAGTTGTTCTCTCCAGCAGAAATTTCTTTCCCCCCAGGATGTTTATCCACCTTAGCTTTCCTCCCTTACCACCTTTTGCATTGTATGAGTTTTTTACCCATCATGCATCCTGTACACTACAGGTCCAGCAACCTGGGCGATGGCCACCTCCAAGCCAGACATCATGGTCATCCTGTTGAGCAAGTTGATGGAGGAAGGAGACATGTTTTACAAGGTGAGAGATGGAAAACTGAGCTTTTCACCAAGTATCAGTAAACGACCTTATATCTAGTTATCAGTGTTTATTTCTTTGCTGCTGCAAGTGCATCAAAACAGTTCCTGAGCTTTCACATTTTAAAAAAAGCACTTTCCCCCCTTGCTCTTCTGACTATGCCACAGGGTGATTGAGTGGTGTCAAGTCTATGATGTTTCTTTATTCTGCAGAGTACCTTCACTCTCTCAGTGGTTAAAAGAACCTAATTTGAATAATTTGAATTCAAATGAGCAAGTATATATAAATGTGCTTAATTTGCACAATTCATGTGCATCAGTTAATTTGTAATTTTTTAGCACAAGCAGTCATGACAGTAGCTTGAATTGCTGAATGAATAAAAATCCCCTGGTCTCAGAACCTGGCAGCAGGTGCCCATTACTCCAAAACACTGCAGTACATCTAAGTTAAGGGTTGCCACTGTAGAACATCTCTTTATTTTTGATGTTTTGATCTGGTGGCTCTTGGCACTGCCCATAGCCATTGGGATTAAATGCATACAGTTGGCATGTGCATAGAACTTGAAACCCCATTGAGCCCTGTGTCTTGACAGGATTGTCCGTAGCATCACTGCTTGACTAAATTGCTGGGCTTTGTGAAGCAAAACGGCAGCAGTAGCAGCAACCACAAACACTTTTATGTTCTCCAATATCTGGAATAGCTTTCTTAGAATCAAGGTGGTTCTCTTAATTCAGAATCTTGAGCTATTGCTTGGCTACAGTTTATACCTTGCACTAAAAATTAAAATTCTGCGCCACATTGCTACTTGCCTTGGGAGGAAAGCCTCTGCTGGTGCCAATGGGATGTTGCCATCCAATGTAGATATCATGATGATATGAGCAGAAGACACAAAAAGATGCACTAAGCTTATGGAATGCCTTGCCCCATGAAAGTTGGTGTTTTTTTAAAATAAATTTTATTAAATTTTCAACAATAAAACACAAATATTACAAACATACAACTATAACAAAAATTATACAAAAATACAAAGACCAAAAAGGATACAAAAATACAAAAAATAAAAATAAAAACAAAAACATCTATAATAGCTATAATCATTCTATTCCTTAACATTGTTATTTGACTTCCTCACATCCTCTCCTTCTGCGTTCACTGTATAACATCGTTAGTAAATTCTTAACATTATATAATCATCAATTACACCTAATCTTATTCTAAATCTATTTTCCTTATCAAACTTCTATCTTATTTAATCTTATCTGTTTTCCATATCTGTAGCCTATCAATTCTTCTAGTTCAATTCTTAAATACTAATCTTAGCATGAAAGTTGGTTTTTGAACAGAATGCGTTCCAGGTGTCCGTTCAACTCCCAGAACCGTTCAAAAACCAAAGTGCGGCTTCCGATTGGCTGCAGGAGTGTCCTGCAGCCAATTGGAAGCTGCGCTGGACGTTCAACTTCCGAAAATCGTTCAAAAACCAGAACACTCATTTCCAGGTTTTGATCATTCGGGAGCTGATTTGTTCAGGAGCCAATAATAATAATATTTATTATTTGTACCCCGCCCATCTGGCTGGATTTCCCCAGCCACTTTGGGCGGCTTCCAACAGAAATCAAATACAAAAATATCAAACATTAAAAACTTCCCTAAAAAGGGCTGCCTTCAGGTACAACTGTAGTTTGTTTCCTCCCTTGCTATTTTCTGCTGGTTGTTAACCATTATATCTTGGCAGAGTTTTGCTGCATCTGACAGATAAACCAAATAAACCTACCAAATTAACTGATTCTCATGTGTTTTTTTAATGATAGGTTGTTTTTATAAAATTGTAATTTATAGATATTGTAAGCTGAGTCTCCTTTTTCAACAGCAAGGGGTGGGATATAAATGGTTTCATAAAGTGAATGAATAAATAGATGAATAAAAGGAGATGCACTGGAGGCAATAGGCCTGGGATACAGAAACTAGAGGCAGTGGGGGAAAGACAGGTAATTTAAAAGCATGTGCCACTTACGATATTATGGAGGTCCCTCTGCACTGACCCCTCCATTTCCAGGGCTGGAAGTGGTATTGTAGGCAAGAGGCTCTTTCCTGCCAAATCCATCCTTGAAATCCTTCCGCTTCTTATAGTGGGGAAGCCATTAATAGTTCAAAATTTCCTTCAGCTGGGAAATCAGCCATGTGTGAGGGGGGGAAACAGCCACTCTTCTAAGCCGTATGTCAAAGTAGTACAGGAAGAGGTTCTGTTTGGCAGGAACCTTTGGGCAGTTTATATTACTGTCAGGCACATGTTGTTAGTCGGTCACTTGTGTTCTCGTTGGTCCCCTGTCCATGGTGAGATGGACAAGTAATTGACCAGGTCACTTCAGACTAGTACCAATGTGTGCAATACTTTTGGACATACTTCCAGTGAACACGATGTGCCCAATCATTCTTTGAGCTAACCTTTACCCAGTGTATTTAGTAGGCTATTTATAGTCAATTCAGTGGCATCTTAAGAAAACCCACCTAACCATTATCTAGGGTCTGAGCTTTTCAGCTGTGCTAAGCTTTCTCCCTCCAGTATCAGAACAAGAAACCTAAGAGCACGCCATAAATTAATTTACAGAGGAAAGGTTTTCTCTTAAAGACTTCCATGCAGCCAAATTTCATTCGGCAAGGAACAACAGCTGCCATGCTTATTTCTAGACCCCTCTGATGCAACTGTGTAGGCACATTCAGCTGTCTTCAGTGATTGTCTTATAACTGCTACAATGCTGAAATAGAAAACTGAGTGGTGCATTTTGACCTGTTTGCCATTCTGCTAGAAAGGGAAAGTGAAGGAGGCTGCCCAGCGCTACCAGTATGCTCTGAAGAAGTTCCCCCGAGAAGGGTTTGGAGAGGACCTGAAAACCTTCCGGGAACTGAAGGTGTCACTCCTTCTCAACCTCTCCAGATGCCGGAGGAAAATGAATGTAAGTGGCCTCCTTCTCAAAGCCCCTTCCTAGCAATGATCCTTTCCCAGCTCCCTTTCCTGTTCCTAACCACTCCCTAACCAGACTCTTTCCCAGACTCCTGGAATGGCCTTGAAAACCTCCACCTTTTTGTAACCTGGTTGTCCTTCACAGAGCACTGGCGTTTTACAGTTCTGAAACAGCCAAGCAATGGTTTGAGATTATTTTCAAGCAATTAAAAATTCATCGCTATATAAAAACAGCTGTTATAGCTCTCTTTGATTTTTTTTCTCAGTGTCTGTATGTGTGCAGATTGGAGGATGCTGTCGGACTTGTAATGCTGTCATAGCCTTCTGAAGCTCTTGCTTTCTCTTAGAGCAGTGACTCAGAATCAGAAACACATACCCCGCACCCTCCCGTCCTCCTCCTGGAGCTGGGCAACAACTCGCGTTAGTTGCTGTGCTGTTCCTGTGTCTAAAAACATAGCACGGGAAGTGTTTTTACAAGTGCATGAAAGAGAAACAATGCTGTTTATGCTAGGAATCCAGTAAATGTCTCCGCAATATAGAAGCCAACATATATAATTAAGCTCTTCACATTTGGATTTAAAGTCAAGGATTCGGCATGCAAACATTTTAAAGAATAGACATGTTTTAATCATATCTGTTAAGTGTGGCCACAGAGCTAAGAAACAGCATTAACTTACATTAGCGCTGAATTTGCAGGTAGCAGAAATTATTTAGGGAGTGCTTTAATAGGGAGGAGGGAAGCAAGAAACTAAAACTGTATGTGTAAAACCAAACATACCCAGTGAGCATATCGAGACCAATTTGAAGGGTTTCCTTAACCTTTCCAAGGTTTGCATCTTCCTTTTTTATTGGTTAGCAAAAAAAATCAAATCAGAGTGGCTGTATAAGTAGAGGCTTACTTGAATGCCCTCATCGCAGGGTTGTGTTGCATGGCTTCACTGCAGCCATCCACTCCAGCCAGAGTCAGCAGCTGTGTTAAGGTACCCTGCACCCAAACATTCGGCCCAGTCACAGTTGGCAGGGTGAGTTGCCAGCATTGAAACTGGCAAGGGGCAAAGCTGTCAAGCTATGAACCCCTTCACATGTTCCTTAAGCACACAGTTCAAGAGAACCCCCCCACCAAAAAAAAAAAAGGCTGTGAGAAGAGCATATTGATGGAAAGTCCTGTTTCCACAGTGCCCAGTATAAAGGTCTAGGCCGCAGTTTTAGATTAGCGGTGCAGGGAGGTTAACAATAAGCACATACACTAAAGAGGACCTGTCAAATTGACAGAATCATATATACAGCAAGGTTTCCAGGGCAGACAGTGTGACAGCAGACTGATTGAAGAGATACAAGGAACGAAGTGAGTCCTTATAGGCCCAGCTTGGGAGTGGATAACCTCGTAACTTCACAAAACAGGGTTGGATCTCTCGATACCAGCTATCTGTGACATGACCAGTGTTGGAAAATACCAAGTCCACATATAAAAATATTTCCATGTCATATTATTATTTTTTCTTCCCAAATTCTCTGTGTGTGTATATATTCAATGACTTATCTACGCACCTATTGTGATGGCAGGATTTTGGAATGGCGGAGGAATTTGCTACTAAAGCACTGGAGCTGAAACCGAAATCTTATGAAGCTTACTATGCAAGAGCAAGGGCCAAACGCAGCAGCAGGTGAGAGGAGAGCCAGAGAGAAATGAAAGGTTCTGTTCTCCTGAGGTTTGGGTGTGACACATTCCAAAAACGCCCCCATTCCACACAAATGAATCGACAGCAAGGGATTGCCCAAGGGAGACTATAATTCTAACCCTCAGAAATACCAGGTTAAGAAACTCGCCCTCTTCCATTAAGCTGAGCACCTTCCACAGTTCCAAATATAGTAATTCTGTAAGTTGGACCATGGTGTCCTCAGAGCATTCTGTCAGTGCTAGATTTATTCACATCACTGAAGCATGCAGCAGCTGAGCATCTGGAGGGCATGTTTGGGGGTTAACTAGTGATTGCTCTGCTCTGTGCTCAAAATTAGTTGTTGCCATGGGATGAAAGCAGTGGGATCCAGTTGTAGCTCATCTGTGTTCTGGTTGGTGCTTAAAGGGGCCTGGCTCATCTGCTGCAGGTGGGATCACATTTCAGAATCCTGAACTGACTGGAGAGCTTTGCCTTTCAGCCACTGCTAGCCTCTTTGCTCAGCTCATGGAGTAGGGTACCTGCTGTGACTGTTTGGAGCTTTGTTTTGTTCCAGAGTTTCTTTTGTACCTACCCATTTGATCATCACTGCTGAGCTGGAGGCCCTGCAGTTTAACCTCTCAGCTCAAGGACGACCCACTGAAGTGGCAATAAACCCTCATCTGGGTCTCTCACTGCTATAATTAAACTTCCATTCCAGAAACAAAGCTCTATGAATTGAGCCACACTTTCCCTCTTTTATGCATTCATATTCGGCTCCCCACTGCTTGCAATAAATTGGCAACCAATTTCCTTTCTGGGACTTTCCCACATTTCTTCACTCAGGGTCCATTATACCACTTTTTTTTTAAAAAAAGCCTTCCCTTGCCATACCATGCCTTGCCTCCTAGCATCAGCAGTCAGGGTAGGTCAAAGTTTTGGGGCTTGGGGAAATTGTTGTGTTTTAAAAACCAAACAATAAAACGAAATGCATGATGGGCGTAGAGGATATTCTCTACCAATCACAATCACATTCAAGTAGATGACTGTTTTGTTGAAAAGCTACCAGTGTCCCTGTAAATGACAACCCACCTCCCCCCAAACTCCCCACCCTTCTGTTCCTCAAAAGATAGCCAAAGGCATTGTGGGCTTGTGTCAGGCACTCTCTCCCTTCCTTGTTCCCTTCATTCCCAAGAGAACAATTCTCAGAGCAGAATGCATTGGCTGCAGGAAGGCCAGAGCTTGCCACTTGCCCGGAGCATTGTAAGGGCTTAAGCTCAGACCTTAAATAGTTGGAGGGGCACAGCTAAACCTACCCTGCATACCATAAAGTTGCCTTCCTTGTTCCCTTCATTTCCAAGAGAGCAATCTTGGGAAAACTGGCTTGTGTCCTCTGCTGTGGAAATGGAAGAAACAGCCAAAGGCTGAAGAATCTGGTTCTTACAGGACTTGGAACATCCTCCCCACCATGGCTAGCAATGCTTTTCTTCGCAAGAAACTTGTTGTTTAGGTCTTACCAAATCCATTCCAATCCAGAGTAACTTTGGTTCTTCTTTTTTTTGTCCCCTCTTTTCGGTCAAGCAGGCAGTTTTCAGCAGCGCTGGAGGACCTGAACGAGGCCATCAAGCTCTGTCCGAACAACCGTGAGATCCAGCGGCTGCTGATGAGGGTGGAGGAAGAGTGCAGACAGTCGCAGGCGCAACTACAGCAAGAGCCTCTTGCGGTATCTGAACCTGAAACGCAGCACGAAGAGTTGTATGCAGTGCAGGACATCTTGGAAGAGGAGTATCTTGAGCAAGATGTAGAAGAAAACATTTCTGTTGGCTTGCAGACGGAGTCACGGCCGAGCCAAACTCTGCCCATCATCCAGAGCCCACCTTCTTCCCCTGCCCACCGAGACTCTGCCTACATCTCCAGCTCACCACTTAGTTCACATCAGGTGTTTGACTTCAGGTCAAATAGTTCTGTGGGGTCACCAACAAGGCAAGGGTACCAGCCCACTTCCCCAGCACTCTCCCCAACACACCAGAACTCACATTATAGGCCTAGCCCAGCACACACATCTCCTGCTCACCAAGCCTCGTCTTACCGTTTTAGCCCACCTCCAGTAGGTAGCCAAGGGAAAGAGTATCAAAGCCCACCTCCTTCTCCCCTTCGTAGAGGCCCTCAGTACCGAGCCAGCCCTCCAGCAGATAGCATGAGTGTCTACAGGGCTCAGTCCGGCTCACCCGTACGATATCAGCAGGAACCCAGCATCAGTCAACATCCCAGTCGGCCAAAGTCTCCACTCTCCAAAATGACACAGAGGTCCTTCCAGATGCTTCCGCTGCCTGTTGCAGTCCCCCAGCAAGGGCACAGGTTGCAACCTGCCAAGGCACAGATCGTCAGAAGCAACCAGCCAAGTTCGGCTGTGCACTGCAGTACTGTGATCCCGACGGGCACTTACGGTCAGGTGGCCCATTCAGTGACCAGCAAATACCAGTCGGCATCGTCGGAAATGGCTGCTGGCCAAAATCGGCTGGTCTACCAGACCTCCATTGGGGGAATAGTGGGGGATGGGCGGCCCATGCAGCACGTTCAGGCCAGTCTCAGTGCAGGGGCCATCTGCCAGCATGGAGGGCTGGCTAAAGAGGATCTTCCACAAAGGCCTTCCTCTGCCTATCGCGGTGGGATGAGATATAACCAGACCCCACAGATCGGGCGCAGCCAGTCAGCTTCCTATTACCCAGTCTGTCATACAAAGCTTGATCTAGAACGTTCCTCCCTACCCACTAGCCAGCTTGGTTCACCAGATATCTCTCACTTGATACGAAGGCCCATGGCAGTAAACCCCAATGAAATAAAACCTCACCCACCGACCCCAAGGCCTCTGCTTCATTCTCAAAGTGTTGGCCTCCGATTTTCCCCTTCCAGCAATAGCATCTCATCCACTCCCAATCTGAACCCCCCCTTCCGCCCTTCTGCTTCTATTCAGCAGATGGAGATCCCCCTTAAGCCAGCCTATGACAGGTCATGTGATGAGCTTTCCCCAGTCTCTCCAACGCAGGGCGGTTACCCCAGCGAGCCTGCCCGCTCCAGGACCACACCTTTCATGGGAATCATTGATAAAACGGCCCGGACTCAGCAGTATCCCCACCTGCACCAACAGAACAGAACCTGGGCTGTGTCTTCAGTGGATACTGTCATAAGCCCCACGTCCCCCGGAAACCTCCCCCAGCCAGAAACATTCAGCCCGCCTTCCTCAATCAGCAGCATTGCCTTTTATAACAAAACCAACAATGCACAGAATGGCCACTTGCTGGAAGACGACTATTACAGCCCACATGGGATATTGGCCAATGGCTCCCGAGGAGACCTCCTAGAGAGAGTTAGCCAAACCTCTTCGTATCCCGATGTTAAGGTGGCCAGGACACTGCCTGTTGCACAGGCGTATCAGGACAACCTCTATAGGCAACTTTCCAGAGACTCCAGGCAAGGACAGACATCCCCTATCAAACCAAAGAGACCATTTGTGGAGTCTAATGTGTGAAACGGACGTGTCTTGGAGTAAGAGCCTTGTTTTCAGCACACTTTTCCCGGCTGAATTACCATATTACACTGCTGTTTTTCTTCCTCCCTTTTTAAATTTTTCATTCACCTAGCAGGCCACCAACTAGGGGTTTTTTCTGTGTGATGATGAGGCAGTCCAAGACATGCTCCAAACCCTTTGCTGCACACAGCTGACCTCAGATAAAGCCAGCACTGTACATGTCTTCAGCTGTCAATTAGGCAATGTTAGTACACGGTGTTGGGGCTAACCTAGAAGGAATCTATGCTCACTCGAGAGAGGTAACCAGCTCTTTGAAAAAACAAAATGTGAATTTCAAAATTCAGATTGGTTTGAGTATAGGCTTTAAAACACTTACTAAATTTTCCTCCAGAGTACTGAGCCCTTTTGACTTGGAAATTGCACTCTTTCAGTCAGCACAGTGCTGTCCACATTGTTTTGTTGTGTCCAAAGAGCTTGTTGACCTGCACAGAATGGGGCTTTTATTTTGTTCGTAATACAATGAGGAGCTATGCATAAAACCCATCCTGCTTTATCCGGTGTGATAGGATTGAACATTAGTATTAAGGGTTAATGGTTGTGAATTTAAAAAAATCCTTTCCAGCCGATCTGTTGGTATGGACTTCCACGGGTAACATTGCTTTGAAAGGCATGTTCGGAATGATACTGTTTTGATTTCCTCTGAGGCAGTTGAACAAATATTCAGGGAGAAATCAAAGTTCTCTCCACTTTAGCCAATCAGTGGGCGGCTACCTCGGTCTGTACATCGGACTTCCTGTCCATTTTCAGTGGGCTTGTCCTCCTAATGGAACAGCACCTTACCGATTCACACTCCAGGTATTGTTCCCGAATCAAGAACGCTCATTATAAACTGTGAGGTGTCCTATCATTTTAAAGCATGATGGGGGAAACTGAGAAAGAGAAGCAGAATTTGTACAGGCACTCCCACTGTGACAGTTAATGCCCTCCCCCTCGAAGTCAGTATTAGTACACTCGTAGCAATGCTTCCCGAGTTAGAGATCCACTGAGTCATCTCGGCATTCCTTTTCCGGCAGACACTTTTGGAGTGAAGCACTTTCTTCTTAAGTGTTAGAAGCTGGAGCTGTTTTTCCTGGCCAAATACAGAAGGCAGAACTGGGTGGGAGAAGATCAGATGTTGACAAAAATGATGGCGAGGAGTTCTGAGGGCAATTGAAGGTCATTCCTGAGTAGCAAGGGCTTTTCAGATTCATGCCGCTATAGGTTAGGCCTTCATTCTATTGGGGTATGAAGAGTAGTAATCTGTGAATGTATACAGGTGCTCAAAAGGTCATCAGAGGTACGGTGAAATGGCAGGAACACAAAGGAATGCAAAATCACACTTTGCCCTTTCTTCATTTTGGGTGAACAAAGGATAAAGCTGGCTTCCTGTTAATTCAGCGGGGGGTTTTCCTCCACGCTGTGATTGCACCGGCCGTGGACGGCTAGTCTTTTGTCCCAGCTGAAACGGAGTTCCTCATTTCTGTTATCAGGATGTGCAAAATGATGCAATGATTTCTGAAACATAAATCAGGTATATACATACCCTTTGCTTCCTATGATTTACTTTCAGTACTTGCCTTCTTTCTGAAGTCCATTTGCTGTCCTCAGGAGTCCCCCTCTATAAATAGAAAAGTGTTTAGAGAAGGCATTTTCATTAAACAGCAAGGCTTGCACCTTCAGGTGAGGTTGGCAGGTTCCATACCTGGAAGTGTTACTGACAATATGTTTATGCTTTAAGGTCCTGGAATTCAGAGACACAAAAGAGATTAATGTAACAGTTTCAGGAAATATTTTCATTCTCAGAACGAGTAGTCCTTGTTTGAGTGTGAAGGGGATATTTTCAAGGGTTTGTTTTACTTTGGTTTTTACTTTGATTCCTTAGGACTCTTTTTGTACATCTTTTCCCAGCTCTTAACTGTTGTATCCCAGAACCTGCAGTAATGGAAAACACTTAGCAAAAGAGGTGTTAGCATAATTTCTTCTGCTGCTACGGGGCTTGCCAAGGCATACTGGTGCCCAGCAAGTCTGGAAGTTGGCAGCTACATTTTTGGGGGATATGCTTTTCCGCTGTTTCAACTTGCATGTTGAAAGGGACAGTGCTGTGTCCTCTTGTGAGTGTGTGTATGAGAGAGGGGGGGAGGGAGCTTTCGTACATAACCCAAGGTATAAAGAAGGTGCAACTATAAATTTGCTTTCCTTTATTTTTGGGATGGATAAAGCTACTTCCTGCTTTCCCCAAACATTACTTTTGTTGTCCTGGGGAAGTAAAGAGGGTTAATAACCTCCCCCTGCACTTGCTATTTGTAGGGATCATCCTTATGATTTTAGTGTTGTCTTAGACATTTTTTTCTGCATTATAAAGACAGATTACTTTAAACTCTTAAAAACTGGAATACACACCACCAAACAAGAATATGTTTGCATGTGTTTATCGGTGATTTTTCTTTCCTTAAGAGATTTATGGCAACTACTTTGGAACTGCTTGTATCATGCAGAAGATAGAACCCATTTTACTGCAGCAGACAGTGGAAGGTCAAATTAATTGTTTCCGTTGTTTGCATTTTGGGCTACAGTAAAAGATCCTCGCACCAAATTGTTTGGTATGGCTAGAGTGCACTGAGGCATTACCTGCTGTCTTTCCCGATAAAGCAAGTGGAGAAACGCAACCAAATTTAGCTGTCTCCACCATGCGGGAGGCGGAGGAACAATGTTGCTGTCATGCCGATCCGATCACCTTTGCAGTTCCAACATACGAATCTTCTTGATGGCATAATGCTGTAGTTCTTGAATCTGGCTGCTTTGCTCTGCTCTTCACTGCCATGGGGTTCCCAGTACCATATCTGTTTACATTTAGTGTTTAGTGAAAGAAATGGCATGCACATCCAAAACGAGGTTTTAATACTTCCATTGGGCAGGGTTTTCCCCTCTCCCCCCCCCCCGGTACTGTGTTGTGATTTCACAGGATTTTTGCACTGATGGGTTTGTCACCTGCTCTCTTTGTAAATTGGGGGGGGGGGTGCACTTTACAGTTTCATTTGTCACTATGATAAATGCTGGTTATTTAAGTGTGATCGGTGTCTTCATTAGAAATACAACAGAACAGCTCTCGTCTTTCAGTGTATTAAAACAGAAGCAATGACTCAAAATATATAGCACAAGTATTAGCTGTTGTACATAAGCATCAAAAGGTGAAGTACTTTTTTTCAATATAAAGAGAAACATTTGCTGTGACTTATCGAACTGATCTCCTAGCAATTCTCTTTAGGAGCACCTGAGGCTTAATTGTGACTGCTTTTAGTTACCAGGTAACACACATCTCAGCTGAAATAGGAGCCGTTTTTTTCTTAGAAGTTGGCAGGAGGCAGTTCCTTTGGTATTTGCTCTCTTGGCTTAGACCTCGGTTGCTCATTGTGTCCTCTCCTGAAATACAATGTGATAGAGCACAAAGTAATTTCTTTCGCTGTCCTTTTCTGCAATTCAAATGCCTTTCCAAGTGAGGCTTTTTCTACTCAGGAAAGTGTGATAGAATGGCTAACACTCACCTACCCACCCACCCTGAAGGCTCCCAGATGCTTTTTTTTTTTAAGGGCCATGTAAAAATAACGGCACCTGTCTCCCTCTCTAAGCTGGAGTTTTAGAACTCTCTTTACCCGCACAGTCAAACACACCAAATAGTCCAGTGGCATTTCTGCTTTGAATGTATGCCTGTGTATGCCACCACTTCATGTCATTCTAACACTGCAGAAAGCTTCTAGGCTCAGTGGAAGGCTTATTCTAGAGCTAGGATCTAGATGCAGGTTTATGGTGCATGTGTTATGGCTCTTGAAGCAGTACCAGCTGCTGCTCTCCGAGGACCAAGCTAGACCTGTCCTTAATTGTGAGAATGCAGTGAAGAAGCACTTTTTTGTTTGTTATGTTAGTAACTGCCGTATCTGAGCAGCCTCAGAGCCACAGGGACCAGGAGGGGGAGTTCCAATTTACTCACCATGGTCCCAGCAACAAATTCTAGAAAGCTTCCAATTGAGTCTTTCTTTAAAATGTAAAGAGCACCTTCTGGACTTTGGCACATGGAGAGACTTTTCTCCACCCTCTGCCACAGTCTCAAGGTTTCGCAGGCTTCACCATGGCTGCTATTTACATACCAAAAAAATCTGTGTGCTGTACTTTAATTGCATTCAAGCAATTAACTTGACCCTGGTTTGAGTCTGCCTCCTGGAGTCTCGCCACTTGGGTGCCTATAAACTGATGCTGGCACCTGGAAATTTGAAACAGAGGGTGGAATTCAACACTAGGCCTGCTCAGAATAGGCTCGCTGAAATTAATGAACATGACTCCATTAGGTCTTTTCATTTCAAAGGGTCTACTCTTGAGTAAAAGTTGGTTGAATTCCACCCAACTAGTCTGAGCTGGCTCTTTAAAATAGGGAGTCTGAATACATTGCAAGGTCTGTTTTGCTCCAGGGGAGAGAGCTACAGTGGTGCCCCGCTAGACGAAAAACTCACTAGACGAAGGCATTCGTCTAGCGGAAGGCTGCCCCGCAAGACGAAAGTACATATTTTTTTCGTCTAGCGAAAACCGCGATTTACATTGGTGCTTCGCTAGACGAAAAAATCGCTAGACGAAAATGCTCGCAGAAAGAATTATTTTCGTCTAGCGAGGCACCACTGTATCAGCTTGGAACATGGCTCTACTGCTAGCTGTAAGAAATGTACTTAGAGGTTTGAGAGTGGCTGAAAATGTGCCTGCTGTTGCAGTCTCAAAGAGGCAGAGGCTGTCCACATATGCAGAACATTTGAGAAGGAGAACATTTCCTTTCAAATACTAAGCCTGAAGGCTATTTTTTTCTTTTATTACATGTATTTCTTCTAACAAGCATTAGAGAATGGACTGTGGAGAAAGTGGGGGAGGCTGCACATATTTTGAAAGCCCAAGTCACTGGCCTGGCCTTTTGGAGCAGTTAACAAAATTGCTACTGTTCCAGATACACACAGAAAGTCATCTAGTAAAAACCAAAGTGCCAGCTTCTCCACGCCTTACATAAAGCAACGAACATCACTGCGTGCCTAGAAATTATTCTCCTTCTCTGCTTAAGATGGCCCTTGCAAACTCTAGGGTGGCAGGCGACATCTCTCCCCATTTCCCTTTTCTTAAATACACTGGGAGTCCCAGGGCCTTCATCTACCGGAGTTCAGCTTATAAAAAGGGCTTAGAAGGGGACAAGAACTAACGTACCTCCTTTGACATGTTAGATGCCTTCACTAAATGTATGGTTGCTGTGGAAAGCGAAGGAGGAACTTGGGGCACAAGCACAAAGGGGTGGAAAACCTGGACTGCTCCTCTCCCCCCCCCCCCGGAATTACTTGAACTCAATTGCTGGATGATTTTTCTCCCCTAACAACAACAAAAACATAGTAAGGGCTGAAATTACAAGCAGGCTATTTACGTTTGCAGTTCTTGATTATAATCCACCTGCTATACCAGACTAGGCCCCTCCTGGCAAATAAAACCCTGTAATCCTTCTTGACAATTCCCTGGGATCTTCTCCACAGAACTGCTTTCCCCACAGAATGGCAGACACCGCTGGCCTGGGGCTGCTTCTGAGTCGAGAGGCTACTGGGAAAGGTTTTTGCACTTTTACGCTTGCTTAGAAAGGGAAAGAGAGAAATGATGCTTTTTCTTCTGGCTGCCGTCACAGTGAGTCCATGAGCGAGGTGGGGCAGTGTTCAACTCTGTTCTGCCTGGACATGCAGCAGACCCTGAGTCCATTTCCTAGAAGTACCCACTGTTATTTACCGATACTGACATTTCCACAGAGTGCAAGGCACTGATCTGTATAGGTCCAGGGTTTGGGGTATTTTTGGAGGGGATGAATGTTTTGCACCAGTTCAAACGTGTTTTCCATTCCAATGGTGTTCTTTCATTTTGCATTTTCTTCCCTATGAGCATTGCAGCATTTTGCCTGCCTTGTCTGCCTCTGTACAGTAACACAGCACTCCTTTGTATTAAAAGAAAAAAAACCTTTAAGGTTTGCCATCCTTCAAGACACTTGCTGGGAAGACACTGAGTTCTTTTTCCTTTTAGCTTTTCTATAATTCTGATGTAAAGGATTTTCTCTGTACAGTATAATAATATTCAATTGCATGTTCTGTTCTCTTACTGATATATTGAATCACCAACACAGTTGTGATCTTTTGCAGCAGGGCAGCCGCACAAACCCCTGCGCTCGGCTAAGACTCTTGGCCACCCCTGTATAAAAGGAAAGAAATGTGTTTCTTTCCCTTCACTGTACTTGCTTGAGCAGAGTTTTATTGTCTGTACATGTGAGCTGTCAGATAGACGTGGAAAAAGTTCAAAAAGAATGCATTCTCCCCTGCCCCTCCCTAATGTATACAGATTGTAACCTGTACAATGAACTGTATGTATGAAAAAAAATGTACTTATTTATAAATGGTTAACACTTGGAAATATTGGGTTGGCTACTGTGTTCAGCACGTCTGCTTCAAATAACTATCTGGTGGAATTGGGGGGGGGGGGGAGAGAGACACATGGTTTCCAGGCACAGCTCCTCAGCTAATTTGCCAGTTTATTTTTACACCTTGACTTACGAGTTTATAACACAGCATGTATCTTGGCTCCTTGCAAACTATACTTCTCGGCTTCATCAGCTCCCATTTCAAATACTTATACCATTGGCATATTTATGCTCAAGGGAGCAGTTGGCAATACATTATCTGTTTTCTGATTGTGAGTTTTTATGTGGCCAGGGGGAATGGGGTAGTAGTGCTTCAGTTTCCATTGGTAAAGGACGGCACAGTTTGTTTAAGCTAGTCTTACAAACACCTCTGGTTATTGGCTCTCCGTGTTGGCTGCACTACAGTCATAGAATCATGGAGTCATAGAGTTGGAAGGGACCCTGAGGATCATCTAGTCCACACACACCCCGCAATGCAGGAATATGCAGCTGTCCTGTATGGGGATCGAAGTTGCGACCTTGGCATTATCTGCACCACACTCTTAACAAACTGAGCTATCCAGTATCTAGATAAGAATCTCATACACATACAAATGAAAACCATTTTACCTTTTTGTTTGGAAGGCAGCTAAAGAAAGGAACCTTGACAGAAAAACTTCGAAGTAGAGATGTACTGTAATTAAATGAGGGGTTGCATCTTGAAGGATATGATTTTAGACCTCGCAGTGGAAGTTTAGTCACTGCATTTCTGCTGCATTCGTGCCACACACATCATCTTCCCAGGATCTGAGATAATCTCTAGTCCTGGTCTTCAGTAGAATCTGGATTTGTGTAGCACTGATTAGCTAGCCCTTGCGTAAGTCACCAACCTACATGCATACCACTGTTGGGACAGAGCTGTGAAATAACTGCACTAAAACTTTTAGTACTGTAAAAACCTGAATGGATGAATATGCAAATGCTGAAAGAATACAAGAGCAAGAGTGGGTAATGAACCACAAGAAGCATTCACATGTTCAAATTGGAGGTTGTATGTGTGTCTTTACAGGAGCAAAGCCAAAGTGAAGCTGAGATCACCCCACAGCAAAGTGAACCTCACATCTGTTCCTGGTTACAGGTACGGCCATACAGAGGACGACTGCTATGTCCACAACACATTCCAGACAGGATTACAGTAATCATAGTTGCTGTAGGGTGGAGATTATAGAGAGGTTTGTTTCTGGGGGCGCACTACAAACACACAGATGCACCCACTCTTCAAACCTGATCTGAATCCATGCTCTAGCTCAGGCACAGGCAAACTACTGGTCCTGTTAGCTAGGGATGATAGGAGTTGTAGTCTTAAAAGCATCTGGAGGGCTGAGTTTGCCTACGCCTGCTCTAGCTGCATTGCAGTATATAGTTAACATGCCAGAGTATGTTACTAAGCATTTTCAATATGCTTGGGGACTTGTGAAATTTAGACTGTAAGTACTATACAGCCTAGTTTTTTTCTATGTTTGGAAGCAAGACCCATTTAGTTCAGTGATGCATTCTTCTAAGTAAACATTAGGATTGCATCCTTATGTAATCCCAACCACTGCCTCCATCCAAAAAACACAGGTTCTTGGCAGTGCTTTTAGAGCTGCTCGCCTCAGGAGCCCGGGTCTTGCTGCAAATACTGACTGAAATCAAACTCGTCCACCAAACACAATGTATGGCCAATACAAAAACAGCTTGGCCTGTGCTGAGACAACATTTAAGTTAATGCTTTTGTTACAGGGACTGGATTGTTTTCATTTTCATTCTGTTACACAATCTTCCAATAGATAATTTGTGGTGCTTGCAAAGAAAGGTAGCATCTTAACTAATTTCAGCGAGTTTCCAGGAAAATGAATATATGTGTGTGTGATGCAGATACTTAGCATTTTTAAGCACCTTTCAAATACCCAGAGCTATAGCTAAATAATCCTCAAAATGGCCCTGCAAAAGTTGGTCAATAGTATCCCCTTATTACAACTGATGTATTGAAAGTCAAGTCACTAACCTGCAAAGCAAAGACTTCCATTACATAAGAGACTGAAATGAAACTTAAATGTCCTATCTTACATTGGCTTTTCATATCCTATAAATGGGTATCTTTTTCTCTGCCCAAAGCAAATGAAGATTTATTGATTTATAGCAATTTGAACCGTTGGAAGACCAAATGAGGAATTCCACCACCACCAAAAGCTCTCAGAATAGTTCGTTTTCTGCATGCAGTTGCCAATATCAGAGGAAAGGCCTCCATCAAAAATCCTTGAAAGATAATGGATTGTCAGATTCTGGATTTCTATAAAAAAAACTCGGTGAAATAAGAGAGGTCAGGTTTTTAAGTCGAATCTCTGCTGGTTGAGGAAGAGGAGACAATTGCAAAATCAACACTGTTGACTCGGTCTTCCCACATGCTGTGTTTGGTCATTGCTATGAAAAGAAATGGAGAAACTATCAAGTTTTACTTAAATGCCCTTATTATTGGGGGCGTCGGAAGTCTCTCAGGTATCATTTTGAAACTTGCTGCCTTCCCAAAACCCAACAACTTTTGGATCCCATCCAAGCTGGGATCAAGCCCAGAAATCTCTTATCCATCAGTCATTGATTATTTTTTGCCCATTGCAGCAAAAGCTTGACCGTGAAGAAAAACAACTTCCGGGGGGGCGGGAATGGGGGCTCAATTGTCACCATGGCTTTTAGCCACAGGGAGCAGGGCACAATCCCCATTCACATTAGGAATTCTGACGACACCCTCCTGTACACAATTTTTGGAATGGGAGTGCTGCTCGCAATGCTGTATTTTGAGGGGCCAGTGAACATATCTGTACAAAAACAAGATGTACTGTGTTTGTGCAATGGTGAAATAAGGATTGCTTACCTGTGTGCATTCTGCAACACAAATCACACTGACAGCACCACCTGCTGGCTCTGCTGTTGGTCCTGGGTCAAGATATAGCTCTCAACTGTTCCAGTGTGGTGTAGTGGTTAAGAGCAGCAGACTCATAATCTGGGGAACCGGGTTCGCGTCCCCGCTCCTCCACATGCAGCTGCTGGGTGACCTTGGGCTAGTCACACTTCTTTGAAGACTCTCAGCCCCACTCACCTCACAGAGTGTTTGGTGTGGGGGAGGAAGGGAAAGGAGAATGTTAGCCGCTTTGAGACTAGTGAAAAGCGGGATATCAAATCCAAACTCTTCTTCTTCTCAAAGGCGACCTACCAGGAGGAGAACCAAGATATTGACAAGGATGCTCTTGACACAAAGGAACTGTAGGTACAGGCACTGTCACTTCCCTTAAAAAAAAAAGTTTGCAAAGGGAGCATGTTAAAATCCACATGGGTTCTGCAAATGTTGACATGGCAAATATTTTCTATTATACTTTTGTCATGGCCACAGTCCCGTCCCACCCCCTTGCCCCTTCCCATAAAATGATACTGGATCTGGAGCATAGGGTAGGGTACAAAATAGTGGCTAGCAAAAAAACAACAACAACAACAACTTGGAAAATGTGAGAGAAGCTGTGCTACAAGTCACTGCTGATAGCGAGTCTCACCCTTGGGAAACTCATAAAATGACTACCCCGCCTGGATAAATTTGGTGAAATTGTCGCCTCCCCAAATTTCTCTGCCCACAAATAGGATGGAGAATTGTAACAGGTGCATAGCTCTACATTGCTGGGCAAGGCAGAGAAAGAGCTGCAATATGGAGGAGGAATGGGATTTAAAAAAAACAACACACTGGTTGTTTTTATGTGTGCCCAAATTCGCCTCTTCATTCTTCTGCTACGAAGATTCCTTTCCCAACTCTGATGATCTTTAGAGAAACTGTTTAGCAGCTTTGTAACTTGTGTTGCAGTTGGCTGTGCTCCCCTTGCATCAACAGCTCTCATGTCTGCGTTTGTAGAAACCAGGGAGTATTTCAGCAAGGGCTGAGGTGGTTTTGCAGCAGAGATAGGCAAGCTCCCTGCAGACTGAATTGAAATTAGCTTCATAGGGGCAAAAGCTCATCTGTACTGAGATAGTTCTCTGCCTGCTTTGTAATTGTGTGTGGCCATTAATGGTAATGGGCGCATATACCATATTGTAATGCCCCGCCCCACCCGGTTTTCTGAATTTAGCTAGAAGTGAGATAAAAATGGCTGTCCTACCTGGTACTTAATAATGTGCAATATTATCCAGCAGTGCCCACCCCATGGCAGGATTCTGGCTTCCTCTTTGAAGCCAGAGCAATTTGCTCGTCTTTTTTTTTTCTTTTCAAATGGTGAGCACAATTTTGCAATTTCATAACTTCATAATTGCACTCATAAAAATTAATGAGGGTTTGCTCTGGTTGAGATGAAAGCCCTTCTCCCTGAACTGGGGCAAAAGATGCAAAGAGGAAGCCTATAATTAAAGGAGCCCGTAGCCTTGAAAGGCTTTCGTTGAGCTTTTCCAGTCCACACTGGGCACGCTGGTGCTGTAACAGTGTTTCATGGCCAAAAATACTGCCCAGAATTGGTTCAAGAAAAAGGCAACAGCACAGCTCAACTTGAATGAATCTGGGTGGCAACAAGAAAAATCTGTGTTCAATTCCAGACTAAACAGCTAGTTTAGCTTCACCTGCCTTGCACTCACCCCAACATGGTAAGCAGCTGATTGGAAAATTTGCCCCAAATCTCCAAACACACAAACAGTACGTTTCCGAGCACAATTCAAAGTGTTGGTGCTGAACTTGAAAGCCCTAAATGGCTTTGGCCCTATATACCTGAAGGAGCGTCTCCACCCCCAGTGTTCATCCCGAATACTGAGGTCCAGCTCCGAGGGCCTTCTGGCGGTTCCCTCCCTGCGAGAAGTGAGGTTACAGGGAACCAAGCAGAGGGCCTTCTCGGTAGTGACACCTGCCCTGTGAAACTCAGTCCCATCAGATGTCAAGGAGATGAGTAACTATATAACCTTTAGAAGACATCTGAAGGCAGCCCTGTATAGGGAAGCCTTTTAAGGTTTAGTGTTTTATTATGTTTTTATATATGTTGGAAGCTGCCCAGAGTGGCTGGAGCAACCCAGTTAGATGGGCGGGGTACAAATAAATTATTATTGTTAGGAACAAAAGAGAGCATTAGATCTAGATGGGAGATAATAGTTCCTTGAAAACATTTTATGTTATTAAGTGAATTGGCCTAAACAGAGAAAGTTGTCAGCAAACAGCAAGTTGCTTGGTCTGGTCAGGTGGTCACGGCATGTATAGAGCAATCAGCAAGAATTTCATTAATGGTTAAAATTAATGACTTTCTGCACACGTTGACCCTGCATGTGCAGGATCTCATTCAGCATTCTCAGCCAGAATAAAACAAATGAAATGGGGTTTGGTTCATAAGGCAGCTGAGCATTATGAGCTTGACAAATACATAGAATGCACAAGGTACATCTATATTGTATTAAATCAGTCCGAGTTTAATTAAATGGCTAAAGGCTTTACTAATGAACCTTTACTAAGTAAAAGCATAAGACCCCTATTGGAATGGACTAAAGGTCCACTTAAGCCAATATTCTGCTCCCAATGTAGCCAACAAAATGCTTCTGAGAAGCCAACAAGCAGGAAATCAACACAATATTGTATTTATTTAATTTGTTTGTCGTTTTAACTTGCCCAGAGCAACTTACAACCAACCACCAAACAAACAACCCCACACAGATACAGTAAAACCAAGGGGGGGGGGGAAGAGATACATTAAACACACCCAACCCACTTCTAAAAGGCCACATATAGTTAAAGGCCAAAGGCCTGGTTATCTAGGAATATTTTTGCCTGGCCCCTAAAGATATATAAGGAAGTTGCAAGGCGAGCATCCCTGGGGAGAGCTGTCCACAAACGGAATAACCAAACAGGAGGTATAATACAACTGCTATGGCTAGTAGCTATTGATAACTTTATCCTCCATGAATTTGTCTAATCCCCTCACTTTAACAACCTATTTCTTGCTTCTACTGACACGGAATTTTGGATCTACCCAAAATCAGAAAGAGACATCACTGTAATTAGATGTAGATAAACACTGAAAAACATGAAAATAATGTTTTGTTAAGCAGCACAGCACCCAGATCCCATGCCTCCCCATAGCTCATTTTACTTGTAATCCTTTCTTTAAGAAATCAGAATGACTCCCAACCTCAGGGAGGTTCATTAAACTTTCTTGAGGTAGCAGCCCTGTCCTAAGCATTACTGAGCTTAAGAAAAAGTAGCTGCCCTTGTAAACAAATGAGAGTCTGAATGTTCTCTCAGCATGGTGTAGTGGTTAACAGCGGTGGACTCGTAATCTGGTGAACCAGGTTCGCGTCTCCGCTCCTCCACATGCAGCTGCTGGGTGACCTTGGGCTAGTCACACTTCTTTGAAGTCTCTCAGCCTCACTCACCTCATGGAGTGTTTGTTGTGGGGGACGAAGGGAAAGGAGAATGTTAGCCGCTTTGAGACTCCTTCGGGTAGTGATAAAGCAGGATATCAAATCCAAATTATTATTCTTCTGCGTGGGGCTGAGTCTCTACTGCTGCACTCTTATATTATGTATTGAAAACTGCATGGCTGGGGAGAATTCTGTGACACTTAAGGTGCTCCCAAAAGAAACAGTGTGGCTTGGATCACTTTTCTGACAATTGTGTATGGCAGATGCTGTCTCCCTGGTTCACTTGCCATTCCCTGGACAGTCACTGAGGCAGAGTGCATTGACTACAAGAGCCAAAAATCAAGTTCACCACATCAAGAAAGAAAGAAAGAAAGAAAGAAAGAAAGAAAGAAAGAACCCCTACCTCCCAGATGCAGATCTAGGTGAATCATATAAACCTGGTGTATGTCGTACACACTCTGCAAGATTGCTTTTTAAAAAATCATTTGGGTGAGGGGTCTCATGGTGCATGGTTTACAGCTCAAGTGCTCTTGGTTCACTGAAAAATTATAACTTTTTGTGTGAAAGACACACCTACTTCAGAATCCACGAGGAAAAACTGGTCATGCCTGGAGGTAAACCGAAGACCTTCCTTCCACCCATTTTTCTTACTTGTTTATGTCTTTTGACCACTAGGTGTCAGAGAAGGCTCACAAAATTGGATTAAAGTTCCTCAGATTTGGTGGCATTTGAAGGAGGTTTAAAACTTTGCAGTTGGGGGAGGCCTAGATTCACCAAAAAAATGCAAGATATGCGGGTGGTTTGTGTGTGAGGAGGATGATTAGAAGCCAGACAGTTGGGATTAGATAAGACAAACATACTGTATCAGAAATGTTCTTTATGCATCAAAATGCAAAGTTCCTATGAAAAACCACTAAAATACAATGATAAGCATGGATTCCAGGCACACAAAATCTGCTTGCAGCTGTCGCCTCTCAGGTCAACTAAATCAACTCTTAGATCAGCTATGCAGCCAGTGTCCATATACTCTTAAATAACAACATTTCAAATTAAAAGTGCCATACACGTTTCAGCCAAACAATCCTTTTCAACTAGTAGTTTACATATATTTTAAATAGTCACAATTGTAGACCCAATTAAAGGAGACCCATTTCACACTAGGAATACCTATATAAAAAGATGTGTCTCTTTCAAGAGTTGCCTTAATAACTTACCTGTGCATTTTAGGACATCAGCCCTTACAGCCAGGTGACTTTAAAAAAATATATACTGATGAGTTAAAATACATTGTCATTAGTATTTTGTATAATTTATTTAAAATGTTTAACTTGTATTTCTGCCTACCAGCAGGCCTCCAAAGAGGCAGACAATGTAAAAATTAACACACAATAAACATATGGTACTTTTTTTAAAGGCTAGTGATAACTGTTGAAGCCTTGGGGAGTGAGGGACTGTGAAGGAAAATGTCCAACCCCCCCCCCCAGGCCTTGGTGCCCTCCAGATTTTATTGGACTCCAGCTCCCATCAGTGCAGCCAGTGGTCAGGGATGATGGGGTTGTGCAGCAACATCTGGACTAGGGGGTTCCCCACCCCTGCCTTATATGTTGCCTCTGAAGCTGTTGCACAAACTAAATGTATCAACTTCAGTTAGCTTGTTTGCTCCCTACCTTGGGTTGCTATGAACTGTGCTCCGTGCAATTCAGTTCCTATCTGCAATATACGTATTTGTTTATGTTATTAAAATATTCCCATCCCGCTTTTCCATTCAATAACCCACAAGGCAGCTAACAAAATTCTTTAAAATTCTTTAAAATACATAATGCCAGTGTTTAAATGGAATAGGCAGCTCCCTACACCTTTCCCGTTGCTACCAAAAGGCTTTTGACTTGGCTCTGCGTTGCGCCTACCCTTTTCTTACTACAATTCTGCAAGGTAAAATCTGCCAGCTTCTAAGGTGGCAACAGAAGAACTTGCCATTCTTGAGATTCTGCACTCCATTCTCTGCTGAAAGGATGCTGCACTGGGCTTGGTGCTCTGCTTGCTTGGTGCAGTCCTTATTACGTTTTGCTGTCACAATCCAATTGACACATGAGAAGAAATGCAAGAGCTTGGAAAGCAAGAATTATCAAAGAGAAAGCCAAGCCATCACTTGACAGATGCTGAGAGTTACATGGTTCTTCCAGGATGGGCTTGCTTGTGTGCATTTAGGCTTGGCAGACCAAGGCCATGCAAGCTGCTTCTTCTCTTTCAAGCCCGCAAATTAACAGCATGGAAATGCTTGCTGCTTAAAATCAGACCCGGCACCTGTTTTATCGCACATTCTTCAAGCGGAGCAAGGCGCACAGAGCCCTGACAGTTGTTATTTCGGATGACAGCAATTTTGGCACAAGAAATCTTTCAAGCAGAAAAAAGCACCAGGGAGTAATATTTTGGCTTTCGGGTCTGAAATAGCCATTTTGATCCTTTGCTGCAAACACCACGGCAATCCTTTTCATTTTTTTTTAAGTGTAGACATAAACATGCTGATCCAGTAGGGGGCATCTTATGGGGCTGGCTGGGTGGGTAGCCTCAGGCCTTGCTCTGCGTATCCTTAGCCAGCCCTAGGACAATGTTAACATTTTTCCATGGTCATTCACTTTAGTACAGTATGTCCCCAGTTCCCTTCTGACTGCGCATGCTGCTGTGCCCCTCTTCAAAAAGCTGTAATGACACCTATCAGATCTTCAATTATGTGTATAGAGTGGGAGAGGTTGAATTTAGCTACCGGTACCTTCCTGACACAATTACTGCTTTTTGAAGAAGTATTCATGGTGCAGCTACATGTGGGTTTTTTTTTTTTTTCAAAGGCCGCCACCCATGGAGGATGGGAATAGGTTTTGTGTTCTGCCACAGCCTCCCTGGGTAGATATGGGACACAGTATTTGGAAGCTATCATGAAATTTGTCCTTTTGAATATCTCTCCTACGAGGTGTTTGTTTAGTTTCTTTGCCTGTCTTTTTTGCATTTGTGTTCACAGGTTCTCTGCAACTGTACTGGCTGGGTGTTGTGTGTGTTGAATGTGATGTATCTTGATTTCAACCTGAACATTGTAATTAGCCCCCCCCCCTAATATTCTAGTGGTTGCAGCTGAGATATGTGCATGTGTGTATATCACAATCATGTTTAAAACAAAATAAAAAATAAAAAATAAAAAATTCCTTCCAGTAGCACCTTAGAGACCAACTAAGTTTGTTCTTGGTATGAGCTTTCGTATAACAGTGTGGATGCACACTTCTTCAGATACACTGAAACAGAAGTCACCAGACCCTTATATATAGTGAGAGAGTGAGGAGGGGTATTACTCAGAAGGATGGTGGGAATGGGTGATTGGCTGATAGGTGTGGAAAACCTGTTGACGACTGTTAACGACTGCAATTGGTCTTACAGGAAAAGGCAAGGGGTGAGATGGCTAAGGATAACTTTGTCATGTATAATGACATAAGAATCCAATGTCTTTGTTCAGACCAGGTCTCTCCGTGGTTTTAAGTTTGGTAATTAGTTGCAATTCAGCAACTTCTCTTTCCAGTCTATTTCTGAAATTCCTTTGTAGTAAGACAGCTACTTTGAGGTCTTGTATATAATGTCCTGGGAGACTGAAGTGTTCTCCTACTGGTTTCTCTGTCTTGTGATTCCTGATATCAGATTTATGTCCATTTATCCTTTGGCGTACGGTTTGGCCTGTTTGTCCAATATAGAGAGCTGAAGGGCACTGTTGGCATTTGATGGCATACACAATGTTAGAAGATGAGCAATTAAATAGTCCTGAGATGGTATGTTTGATGTTGTTGGGGCCAGTAATGGTGTTGTCCGGGTGTATGTGGCAGCAAAGTAATGGTGGGGTCAGTAATGGTGTTGTCCAGGTGTATGTTGGCAGACCAACACAGCTACCTACCTGTAACTACAATCATGTTTGTTTGTTTTTTTAAGAAAATGGACCACAAAAAGTTACATGGATAATCTAAAATGGCCCACAGTAGATAGTTTCACAGACTTAACAGCAAAACAACAGATACCTGCATGCATCTCTACAATTCTATGATTCTGTGCTGTGGCTTGGAAGGCTAAAATGTAAGGCATTTGTTGATTTTTCATTTGAGAAAGAGAATAACTCCCAAGAGAGGAGAACATGTTTTACTGACCTGTTTGAAACAGTACCGTTATTAGTATGGATAATGATAACAATCTTCTTCCCCAAACAAAAGTTCATGAAGAACTGATAAATATTATCACCTAGTGGGATATGAGCAGAATAACTATTAGATAGAGACAGAGGACTCGGCTACATTCAGGCAATTACACTGTTATATCTGCGTTGTAAACATGCAACACCAGTTGAGTTTGATCCTTGGGCAATCCGATTTTCCATTATGAGCTTCAGAATGCGTTTTCCTGTAACGCTTTTTTAGATGTCTAGATCCATCCAGAGTTACTGGGGATAGAGTTTAAAGAACCACAGTATACTACAAAGCTACACCTTATCACACTGTGGCACACATTTAAAAAATTGGCAAACTTTCCTGTATTACCCATGCGGTAGGTTAGCTGCCTGTATTCACCCATTGTCTTAAACTCAGCCAACCTTACTAATGGACTCTTTTTAGTCTTCAACACCTAATCAACGCTAATGGGTAGCATCTGGCTTCCAATGTAGCTCATTGCTGCAAGCATTACATAAAAGCCATCCAGTTTCTTTCTGTTGGGCAGCTTGCATGTTGGGGGGGGGGGAATCTTTTGAATCTTTTTATATTATTATTATTATTTCATTTCTTTTTAATCTATCCCTAATGAGCAGCCTGCACATAGCTCTTTCATTTAAAGTAGGCCTGATTTTATTAAATCTGTCTTGGCTCTTTAGTGTATGAACCTCCAACAGCCCGTAACAAAATTCTCACTGAGCTGATTCCTCTCTGTCTTTTTGCTGTTTCTGACTGGAATGCTCTACAGCTTCTGAACTGGAGATGATCCTGGAAGCAGCCAGATCAGGGAGATCAATTTGAGGAAAATGCGGTCGGACACTGAGCTTTTCCTAACTGATTAAATCCCGCAAATTTTGACTTTCTTGCTCAATGAACTGAGATGTTGTGGACCTCTATTGTTCATGGAGCAAATATTTTGGGCCCATTAAATCTAGCACAGTGTTGTGCAGTATTCAAGAAAGTGATATGGAAGATTTTTATTGCACATCCAAGTGGGCATAATAAGTATCTTTGTTGATATTTCCTTTGGATTTTTGAAACTCTTTCCATTTTGCACATAGAACAGTCCAGACTCAAGGAGTCATCATCCCTGAATAAATAAATAAAATTAACATGTCACCATGGTCTCTAAGACAGGAAGCACGTCATTGTCGAAACTGCTCAGACCAGTGATCTTCCCTGCTTACTCTCTGAAAAGCATCTGCCAGCCCCTCAGCCTACTCCACATGCCCTATAGACAGCATCCCATCTTAGCTGGAGTCTCCTTCTGTTGAGACTGAATCTTCTTCATTTTCCTCATCTGCCTATACACCAATGCTACCAGAATATCCATATCGACCTAAGACACCCAAAAAATTGCTCCAAACTTCTTCTTTTAGCCCTCCTGAATGCCCTTTTAAGCACTGCCTTTGAATATTTCCATTGCAGTAAGTCTTCCCCAGCCAGGATACGCCTAACTCTTTGAAAAACCATATTATGTTCCTTAATCTCCTCACTACATTCATCCGACCACCATGGGGGCATATTCTAACCGCTTCTCGTTTTGTTCCACTTAGGAATAGCCGGATTGGCTGCCCCACTTTACATTTGCACCTACCTTTCATAAAACTCCACATCATCGCAGCCACCATAATCCTCAACAACAGCCAGGCATATAAACAATTCCGAATCGGCCTTCTTAAAGTTCATTAGACCTTTGAGACACACTATATCATTTCTGATTCCCCAACCCTCATATGAGACCTGGGCATCACTGTCCATATTGCTCTCCTCAATAATTTCTTACTCGCCCTGAGCTTGCAAGACTTTCAGACAGGGCAACAGTCCAGCAAATGAGTCAAACCGAGTGGGAATTCCATCACTCCAAACCACTAGTACATAACCTTCACGTAGCTTTTCCAGGAATTGCTCATTTTTTTTGTCAGCCTTCCAACTTTCCCAGAGGGAACTGTGACTAAAAATCACCACACAAGGCAGGGTGGATAAAAATCAATGATTTTTTTTAAACAAAAAAATCAAAAAATCAGATTTTTTTTTAATTTAAATCGGATTTTTTTTAAATAAAATGCTTTTGGGGGAAATATATTACCACCCAAAGGTTATTCAATCATGAAATAAAGATTAGTTTTTTAATTATGTAGAATATGGCTGTATATGTTTAATTTTTTGGTAAATAAATTCCATTAATCCATTCACAATGTCATTTATGCTCTTCCAGAGGTTTTTGTAAGATTATTGGGCAGTTTCTCTGCCTACAAGATATTATCACAGATGCTTGGTTTACTTTTGCAGTTCTCAAAACTGAATTTGACTCAGCAGAGATCACATGCCTCTTCTTCACAGCAAAAATGTTATAACATGAACAGAATTGAGAAAAAGACCTTAATCCTATTGTTCTACAAACCTATGAATACAGAATCAACCCCTTCAGTGTTAAGTTTCAAGAAGTTCAGTGAACAGAATAGAAACAATATTTTTCTGATTGCTTGGAGTGGAATGGATCTAATAAATCTATTTAAATTGTTATTATTAAGGTAATGATTATTTTTCTCCTTCCTAAGTACAACAGAAAAGTTGTCCAAATATGAATGATTAACCTATTAAACTAGGGATTAAAAAAAACTAATATGAAAAGTTGTTATTCTAAAAATCTCCATCTACTTGCATATTAAAGTTATACCAGCAAGACTTAGTCTTTATGTAGAAAACTGTGATTTAAATGAAGCCTTACTGACTAGTGATTTAAATCGTGATTTAAATCAAATCCACCCTGATACAAGGACCCAACACCACCTCCAGGAGACAATTTAAACCACCTGCGTCTAGAGGGAGACAGAGATTATACGAATTAAATACCCTTAAAATAGCAACACTTAACTAAAGGGGTATCTAAAGCAAGATATTCAAGAGAGGTCTCCAAACCCCACCCCCAGCTCAGCATAATTCAAACCTTCTTTAACAAAAATTACAATACCTGCTGCCCCTATCTTTCCAAAGAGCCATGTAAATCAACTATCTGAACTCCAGAGATATGTTTCTTGTGCTTGGACCAAATCTGGGAACACCTGCAAATTAGTCAACAAATGTTTCAGTTCCTGGCCATCAGCCACTAAACTATGAACCTCCCAACTCAGTAGCTCCAGGCCAACCATGCTCTGATTCCAAGCACCCTAATATCTCATAAACACGCTCACTTCCAAATATTTCTAAGGGGTCCTTAATATCATCATCTTTTTTCTCAGTCTGCAGTTGCTGACTTCAACTATAAATGCAACAAACTTTTCTTTCCTCACAAACAAAGGATAAGTATAGACTTTCTGCTCCCCCACAATCAACTCCACCTGCACTGAAAGATAAGGAGGAGCATCAGATACCACAGCATCGGGCACAACCTTCCTCTGCTCCCTAGACTGCCCAGCTTTGGTGGCAGAGGTAATCCCTTCTTTCACTTGCAAAGTTTGGATGTCACTGGACAATTCCTAGACCAGGTGTCGGGAGCAGGCCAGCAATAAATCACACAGAGTAAACGAAGTTAACTCTTTATTAGAAGAAACAAAGTCAGCTCAGGAGTGCCAGGCCTAATGAGCACAGCAACTCTTCCTGGTAAGTCTTGCCCCTATGTGGCAGTTGTGGAGACTGAAGGTCCCTGCCTTCCCACAGCTGCCTGTCACCTCCTCTTCTGGGTCCTTCCCAAGCAACCTGAGACTATGCCAATGTGCGTCTCTTTGCTCCTCCCTCTTCATACGTCTCCTGGTCCTGGGAGACTGGGGGGAGGGGAGCTTGTTGCAGCAGAAGGAGGGGTTGCCCTGGCTTCTTCACCAGCCTGAGTAATCTCTACTTCTTGGCCTCCCTCCTCTCCTGCTTCAGTTTCTGCTTCTGAGTCTGGACTTCTCTCTGCCACAGACTTTCCCAGTTCACTGAGCCCTGTTGCCCCTTCAGCTTCCAACACCTCTTCTTCCCAGTCTTCTCCCTGTGGCCACTCATTGTTGTCCCACCACCACTCCCCGGGCTCTGAGACTTCTTCACCGGTAGTTCCCCAACCAGTTCCTCCCATCATTCCTTTGTGTCCAACCAGTTCGTGATACATATGTTCTTCTTTCTCTTTCTCGCCCACCTAGAAATATAGTTTGCCCCTTCTGTGCCCTCCCAGAATATTTTTTTTTTCTGGTGCCACCACTGACCATATCTTACCTAACTATGCCAGTCCTAGCTGAATGGTGGGGATCTGACAACTTGCTGTTGATTCCTATGAACAATAAAATCACACCAAACTGGGGGGAAAGTATCTATTGCCTTTTGATTAGTTGCCAATTTTCACTTCTCCAACCATTTTTCCAGCAAGGCCACCTGCCAGATTTGGTTGTACCATATATTTTTAACTACCGTAAGCCCCTCTAGGTTCTTCCATGTCTGCAAGATCACTGTCTTTGCATCAAGTCTTTCTGCAGGCTTTTGTTTTCTCCAATAAATAAGGAGAGAAAGTGTATTTTTAACGGGACAGGACATGGGGGAATCACAACAGAACATGGGGTGGGCTTACTTTTCATTTGTCTGGTGAGGCTCATGTGCCTTTAACAGCTGTGCTAAAGCCTTTCTCAGTACTGTATAAAGATGTAATGGCAAGGACACTTTTCTCCATGAATCCTAGCTATTAATCCAGCTATGGGAAAAGGACTTAAGCGCCATAGCCTGGAACAGATTGTGTTCGGCATTTAAAACTGAATGCACTATGACGCAACCTCTCAAATTTGTTCCTATATATTTGAAGCTTGATTACATAGTTTTTTCCAGCTCAAGCAGGAATAAGCTTTGTGTTTAAAATACACAAGCCCAAACAAACAAACAAAAAACAAAACACTCCTAGGTTTTCAGCCAATCTATGTGTGTGTGCACATGTGTGTGCAAGAATTGTGTATCTTTATCAAAGTTCTAGGAAGTTAGCAGAGTGGCTCCCTTCCACCCAGTGAAACACTTCTGTTTAAAAGTGAGGCTTTATTTACTTTTACTGTATTTTGAAAATAGCAAAATGTTTCATTGCAGGGCTTTTACTCTTTACCAACTTAGAGCTATATGCCTAAAGCTGGTGGAGGTTGGTGAGAGGCTATTTTTCTTTGCATAGCAAATGTTTGTTCAGCTGCCCTGACCAACACCTTAAAATAAATAAATAAATAAATAAATAAATAAATAAATAAATAAATGTTGAGAAGAAGCAGAAAACCCAATTGACGTTTGTTCAGATTCAGTGGTAAACAGCGGGTTTTCCCAGGGAAAGCGGCAGGTCAAACAACAACAACAACAATTGGACAAGAACCTAGAAATCCCAGACCTGTGCCTGAAAAAAATGGCACAAAAGGAAATGTGGCTGAGCCCTTCCCTGTTGCATTGCTTAAGTTTTCCCAGTATATTTGCAAGGGAGGAGGAAGGGGAGAAAACCAGAACAATTTGGCCCCACCTCTGCAGATCCCCTAGGGCATGGGTGGGCAAACCAAGGCCTGGAGGCCGGATCCGGCCCAATCGCCTTCTAAATCCGGCCTGCGGACGGTCCGGGAATCAGAGTGTTTTAACATGAGTAGAATGTTTGCTTTTATTTAAAATGCATCTCTGGGTTATTTGTTGGGCATAGGAATTCGTTCATTTCCCCCCTCCAAAATATAGTCCGGCCCCCCACAAGGTCTGAGGGACAGTGCACCGGCCCCCTGCTGAAAAAGTTTGCTGACCCCTGCGCCTATGGCCTAGGCCACCCCAACAGATCCAGCAATCACTAGCTGCCATCAGCTGCCACTGTAACGGCCTTCAAGTAAATCTGATTTCAATTGCATTATCTGAGATTTCTGATTGCAAGGGTGCCCAGGGTTTCTAAGGTGCACAGAAGATACTGTGTTGCCTTCTTTATGCAGTTCCACATTCAATTTAGCATTTATTATTATTATTATTATTATTATTATTATTATTAAGCATCCATACGTATATGTACAAGGTAGTTTTGCACCTGCAACTCTCCCTTGTTACACAGCTTCCCTATAACTTTATAAAGATGTGGAAGTAAATCTTCCCTGTTCTGATCATGCCAAGAGCTCACAGCCCAAGCTCCTTGAATTGGGTTCAGGTCCATGCAAGCTGCTGATCCCAAAATTATCCATAAATATAGATAAATAAATAAATAAGAGCCCCATCTCCAGGAACTATATGAAAACTTTTAAAAAAAAATGTCCCACACAAACCTGAAACCAACAAACCCAATGACTTCGATAGCGTTTCTACTGTATTTTCTTCCATGGTAGAAGAATTTCATGTTTTCAGGGACTCGTTTTAACCAGTCAATTACTGTGTCGTCATTGCTACCACAGTTCCATTTGTCTCTAAACAAACGAGGTCAACTTAGATTTTGGCCTGTCTATGGTGCCCCTCCCCTGAGGACATTCTCCTCCTCCAGCTTGTGTAGCAATTCCTGCTGTTGTCCTACCTGATTAAGACCCCACCTCCTGCAACCACACCACACCATGTGACTGATTCACCAGTTCAACCGCTTTACTAGTGAATTTCTGCTTGCAAACTCTTGCAAGTGCTGCCATCCTTATAGCAGAAACATGTTGCTGCATGGGCTGCGCAATTTCTTGAACCCTGCTTTCCACAACCCTGTCTGCAGAGAGCAGGTGTAGGTGACTGAAACGTTCTGTTAACTACTGCCTGGAGAAAGCGTCTCAGCTCTCCAAAAGTTAAGGGGGAAAGGAAAGTTTCTCCGTCTTGCTGAAACCTTTATCTAAATTTATACCTTCCCACTGTCAGTTTTAGGAAGACAGGGCTTCCCACCATAGCTGTTTTTCTCTTCAGCAGTCAGCTCAGAGGAATAATACAAGTTTCACGCATCAGTGCCTGCCACATTAAGAAAAATAGCAATTTTCTGAACATCTGTCTTATAATCTATGTAGCAAATAAGAAATGTCTTCCATTCCTCAGCTCCCTAATGCGAGAAAGATAAAGGACTCAGAGGCCTCAAATATTCCACTGTACTTTCACACAATATATGTCACTCCTGGTACTATGTGTTGTTTTCTGGAAGAAGTTCTAAATTCAATGTAGTAATTTAGAGCGGTTATTTTATTAATGAATGAGCAGACACATATGTGCAAATTCCACCAATTGAACCTAACCTTCTCTACTTGAGAAAGCTAGTGGGGAGGCTTGCTCTTAAGAAACATTATCAACATGTTCAAAGGTCTGACAAGACAAAGAAAGCTGGTGGGTGGTTATAGCTAAGGCAGAGTGAAATGTGATCTCTCTCTCTCTCTCTCTCTCTCTCTCTCTCTCTCTCTCTCTCTCTAACTAGATGCAGTCTAGGTTATTGAGTCTTAGCTGGCCATACTAGGAACATAGGAAGTTGCCTTATATGGAAGTCTGGCCACTGCTCAGGCTTGCACCCCGGCGAGGTCATTTTGGTGTTAATGCAGCAAAAACAGCACGGGAGGCAGCAGTTATGAGTTACTGGTCTCTGCAGCCGCATCAGGTGCTGAGAATCCCCAGCAGTTTGACTTCACCCCTGGAACGCACTCTATTGTCTCAAGGCAGATGGATACCAACAACTCCTGGTCCATCTAGCTCAGTACTGTCTACACTGATTGGCAGCCTCTCTCCAGGGTTACAGGCAGCCGTACCTAGAGATGTCATTGGGCATGCTTCCTCAATCTCGGCCCTCCAGATGTTTTGAGACTACAGTTCCCATCATCCCTGACCACTGGTCCTGCTAGCTAGGGATCATAGGAGTTGTAGGCCAAAAACATCTGGAGGGTCTAGTTTGAGGAAGCCTGTCATTGGGGATTGAACCGGAGACCTTCTGCATGCAAAGCAGATGCTCTACCACTGAGCTATGGCCCTTCCTACAGAAGACAAATTATGCACCCAAAAGCACCACTTCAGCCTGTGAGCATTTGCAGCAGCTAGAACCAAACAGGAGCCCTCCAACGTTGTCACGGCCAGAAAACAGCAAACCTAACCACCAGGGCTGTCCAGCTGCTCTTGCCTTTCCTCTGCCATTTAGGGATGCCCCCCCCCTCTCTCTCTCCCTGGCCACTGGCATTCCCTCCCCAGAGTGTTCCTTTCGGCAGAGTTAACAGAAACAACTGTGTTGCTGACAGTTCAGTAATCACGAAAAGCATCTCAGCACACTCCAGTGCTGTTAACTTAGCTATCACATGGCTCATCATGGAGAGGGGGGAGAGAGAGGGAGAGAGAGAACAACAGCTTTTAGGGGTCTGCTTTAGTAGCTAATGCACAAGACTTGCGTTGTGGCGGCCGGGGGGGGGGGGGAGTAAGCAGTCACAAAACATTCCTTCAACCAAAAGCGGCAGGCCATTATATAACCATATAAATGACTGCCCTACTGCCAATGAGGGAATCTCACTTCTGGAAGAAAATGCAAGTTTTTTCCGTGTGTTTTCAAGGGGAAACAGGGTGTCATAAAGAAGAACCAAAAGTCCAACCTTTACAATGCCTGGCTCAAAGGGTGTGTGTGTGTGGGGGGGGTATTTCAAAGGACAAATCATTTGGAATTGTCCCCCCCCCCCCAGTTCACCACCTAAAACTGTACATTGGACATTGAATTTGGGAGGGCTGTTTTTGTTCAGCCCTCCCTTCATGACTTGCATTAAGTTAGGACTCTGTCCTGCAATTTGCTGAGTGCTGGAGCATCTAACGTAATAAGAAAGAAGAGCATGCACAGAGTACCTTTTCTTCACCAAGAGGCTTGAACTCCATGTATGCTATTTTTAAGCACTGACTAAAAGTCAAGTGTCAGATCTTAACCACCAGCCACTGTTCTCTGGAACAAAGGAAGCATCAAAATCTACCATGTAGCAGATGTGAGGAGGAATCTTAGATGTATCTCCAGAAGTCCCTTTCTCTGGCTCTCAGGACTCTCCCCCACATCGCGACCCTTTCCCAGCCACATCTCTCACTGACTCTGTTTGCACACCCCACAAAGGTTTTTGTTTCTCTGGTAATGCCTTTTGCTTGCCTGGGTGGAGAACTAACCCACCGTACCAAGGTATACTCTGCATTTGTCCATTGTGCTGAAAAACTTTCCCCACTCGCAGACCCTCCAAGTGTCCCTATTTTCCTGGGAAGGTCCCAGATTTACAGAAGCCGTCCCGGTTTCTACTCGATCCTGGAATGTCCCGCTTTTCCTGTTGTTGTTTAGTCATTTAGTCGTTTCCAACTCTTCGTGACCCCATGGACCAGAGCATGCCAGGCACTCCTGTCTTCCACTGCCTCCCGCAGTTTGGTCAAACTCATGTTGGTAGCTTCGAGAACACTGTCCAACCATCTCATCCTCTGTTGTCCCCTTCTCCTTGTGCCCTCCATCTTTCCCAACATCAGGGTCTTTTCCAGGGAGTCTTCTCTTCTCATGAGGTGGCCAAAGAGCCTCAACTTCAGGATCTGTCCTTCCAGTGAGCACTCAGGGCTGATTTCCTTCAGAATGGATAGGTTTGATCTTCTTGCAGTCCATGGGACTCTCAAGAGTCTCCTCCAGCACCATAATTCAAAAGCATCAATTATTCAGTGATCAGCCTTCTTTATGGTCCAGCTCTCACTTCCATGCATCACTACTGGGAAAAACATAGCTTTAACTATACGGACCTTTGTCGGCAAGGTGATTCTCTGCTTTTTAAGATGCTGTCTTAGGACGTCTCTATTTTCATTGGAGAAATGTTGGGGGGCACATCGCCTCTTTCATCAGGAATGGAGAAGCACTGACTCCCCAGATGTTACACTCCCCATCAGCCCTAGCAAGAATGGCCAGGGGTGAAGGGAACTTAGTTCACAGCAACCGCTGGAGGGCCAAGCGTTCCCCATACCTGCCTTTCACCTTCGTCCCACAGACTCCTGTGGTTCCCCATTGTGAGTTATGGTGCACTGGTTATGGTTAAGAAATGTGCTTCTTAGGAAAAGCTCTGCAAGGAAAGCAATATTTAATCTGTTTCAGAACAGGAGCGCATTTTGCATTTGTGGCCATTCTGATAAGCAGCACTGATAGCCACATGGTAATTAAACTTGATGACTGCAACTCCGAGAACAGGCATGCTAATCAGCCCTCGGGGCTAGAGCGCTGGTGATATTTTTAATCTTCTCTTTAAGAGAAAATAATGAACTTTGGCACATTATATGGACTCATAAAAGCTGACAGCCTCTAAGAAATACACGGGCTTCCAGAGATATCCCCTCTGGTTCTTTTGCACTGCCCATGGTTCAAGAAGAGAGCTAAGGGAAAACAAATGCTTGTATATATACATGGTGCACATTTCTTATGGGCTTCTTATGGGCCTCCCAAATGCACTTGTCAGGTCCTTGTTTGGCTCCTTCCCCCCTGCTTCAAGAAGCACAGGTTGAATCCCACTCATGTGGACTTAGAAACCACCAACAAACTCTGCCTTTGGCTCAGTTTGAGCCTCAGTTTGTTAATTCTCATAGCCGGACCTGGCTCTGAAAAGAAGGAGAAACAGAACTGTGTGCCATTTTGATGACAACACACTCCAAACCCCACTAAGGAACTCGCTCAGTGATTCCATGGAAATCAGGGGTGGTGAAGATAGATTCCCCAAGCATCTTAGGGAATCTCACATTGCAGACGGCCCCTGTGGAACTGAGCTGAGCACCGGGATTCTTTGATGGAATACATGGGCTTTAAATATATGGGGTGGATGGATCATCTGCTACCTGATCTTTCTGACTAGAGATACTGGTAAATTGAACTGAAGGCTTTCTGCATGCCAACCAGGTGATTTGCCACTGAGCTGCCCCAGTTGCACATGCCAGGTCAACCTCTTCATCCATAATCAAGTCATGAGTGAGTGATGTCCTGTTGTGAGCTGACCTGTCACCCAACAACAGTGCCTTCTGATTAGAATGGAAAATAGCCTTCCATGGGAGCGGGGAGAACAGTTTGCCTTATTTTCTAACTCAGTCCAATGTAAGCCTGGGGGATGTTGTCCATCTCTATTAATTAGTGGGATGTTGTTGGTGGAGGCGGTGACAGTGTCAAGGGTGAGAGAAGGAGACGTCACAGACAGCAAGGCCAGAAGTAAGCAAGATGCCAAAGGAGGAAGGAAATTGTACCAAGGAAGATGTGGGTTTTTCATCCTGGCCTGCCTGGGGATGTTGGTGGCAGAAAAAGCCTTCCATACTTTGCACAGCACAATCTGAGTTTTGTTTCGCTTCCACTGCTGCCTTCTGGATACCTAAAGGTATTTGTTTATTTACACCCAGTTAGTCTGTGTGCTTGCAGAAAGTTACACAAGTGTTGTCCTGCAACTGAAACAATTAGCAGGATCAAAGCAACACCACTTTTGCACCAGTTATTGTGAACGTGTCACCAGCGAAATCTTTCATGGCCTTGTCTTTTGATCCTAAGCAAATATTCATCAGTGCTGGCGTCATTCACCCAAGTTCTGCAGTCTGTGAAGTTAGATGTAATGGAAATGAAAGTGTATGTATACCAAGAGTTGCTGGAAGTAATGGAACAACCCAGAGAAACTACTGAGGAGACCTTTTGCACAATAACAGAGAACGACAAGAAACTGGCAGGTGACGTGGAGGAAGAACATAAAGAACCCAGAAAAACAATGCAACAGAAAAACATTGCCAATCATCTCAACCAGTCCACAGGACAGTGGTCTATCTACATTCCCTACCTATATTCACTTACTACCTCTCCAACGACTTGTTTTGGTGATGAAAACCAAAATGGCATACAATTTGTTTGAAACTACATCCATCTCAGATATACCACACTGAAGAAAAAGACTTTTAAGCTCTTTACAAATTGGAAAACCTTGGGAATGAGTTGTGGGCCAGAAGAAGAAGAAGAAGAAGAAGAAGAAGAAGAAGAAGAAGAAGAAGAAGAAGAAGAAGAAGAAGAAGAAGAAGAAAAGAAAGTACCAAAGAAATATACCCATCATCGTATGACATATGCAACCTGAACCTTGTTGAGCCATTGCACCACACAAAGCTGTTCCCTGCTATTAAAAGGGTCACCCTTACAGCACTTTTTATCCCAGCCACAACATGCACCATTGAACAATTCTTTAGCACTTTGATTGGCTTGTGTTTGCTGAGTGCCCATAGAGAAAAGCTGAAGGAGAAATCTATGGAAGAAGCTACTGACCATTTTGGTCAAGATCCTGTCATGGTCCAGTAGTTGGCTTCACCTGCTGAGCAGCAACCTGAAGGAGCAGAAGGCGAAGTGACTCCACCTGCTGCTGATCAGCCTTCTTGCTCCTGATGAGACCCAGCTGGCTCCAGCTTTCTTAAGCTGGGTTTCCGGCCTCAGTCAGTTGCTAGAAACATTTGTCATTCTTGGACAGACCTTACTGCTTCTCATGACCTTGGACCCTTGGCTTTCTTGACCCCCGGATTGTCTGACTACGTGAACTGAAATACTCCTGACCTTAGGACTAGACTGAACCTTGTATACGGACTCTGCCTCCAGTCAAGTACCCCCTGAGACTTGGCTGGTTAGCTGGCTTCTCCCTCCACTGAGTTCTGTACAGTGGTACCTCTGGTTATGAACGGGATCCGTTCCGGAGCCCTGTTCATAACCTGAAGCGCCGCGTCTGCGCATGCGTGAACTGCCAAACCCGGAAGTAACGCGTTCCATTATTTCTGGTTTTGGCACGTTTGTAACCTGTGTTGTACGCATCCTGAATCATTCAGGATGTTGTACGCATCCTGAAGCATTCGTAACAAGAGGTACGACTGTATAGGGTTACGACAGATCCTCAAAGACTCCAGTTAAGAACACAAGAAGAGCCGGTGAAATCCGACCAATAGCCCATCAGCCAGTCTAGCTTCTCGTTCTCCCAGCCAACCAGATTTTGTTCTTGTTTCAAGAACAATCCACTTTCTAGTTACATATGTCTTCCTTTATGTTATGGACTGACAAGGATTTACAAAAGGAAAGAAAAGGTCTGAATGGTTCTAGCCCTTGGTCTTGCATTCACTGCAGCCAAGGCAGATTCTGTGAAAAGCTGAGAGTCCTACAGCTTTATTGTGTAATGGGCAAATGGAAGCTGTATGTCTTTATTGTAGTGCCTTACTCTGGGGTTGCCAATGTGGTTTCCACCAAGTGTTGAAGACTACAGTACAACTCCCATCAGTCCTAGCCAGCATGGCCAATGGCTAGGAGTTGGTGACTTCTAGGTGTTATGGGACTCCAAGTTGGCTACCACTGTCCTAGATTTATCCCGCTGAATGTAGATAAAGTAAATGTGATGTGGTCCCTGGCCAGGACAACAGCAGTTTCTGTGTATCATGTGGGTGAAATCGAGAACAGGGACTGAGACATGGGGAAGTGATTTGATTAGCAGACGTAGGCAGAAGGCATGATGCTGTGAGAAGGCAGGGGTTTATAGCAAATGAGCTGTGCCTCTGGAATAACCACGCTTAGCCCACCAGGATCCAAATCCTCTGAAAATAGTAAGTGCTGTCCATTTTACCCTTCGGGGACGTGATATTTCAACACTAAAGAACTGCAAAAGACTTGCGAGTGCTACTTTGAAACTACCTCTCTTCAAAGACCATCTTTCTCTTCATAGTCTATTTGTTCCACTTATTGGTGGACTTTAATTTGAGAGGGAAGTATTGGGAGGAGCATGGCGGCCTAGGGCTGGGAGAAAAGATGGGGGCAGGCCTGCCTAGCCAAATTCAGCCAGGTTTGCTATCAGATGAAGATGACTTTGCAGGCTGTGCCAACTCCATTCTGGGAAATTCTGAGATAACTGCTTTTACATTCATTTCACCTCAAGATTCTGGTGCTACAAGTGAAGTCAGTCGTTCAGTCCCATTCCTGTAGTAATGGTGAGTGTCGTAGGGTTGGGCATGACCAGCAATGGATTTAGGGTGACTTGGGTGCCCAATGGGGTGCAAAACTGAGAAGCTCCATAATTGAGGAGATCCATTCGGGGGCAACAAATTTTGGCCTTGCACAGGGTGCCATATTATAGAAGATTACCAGATTCCACCTCTGGCATGACCCCACCATCTTAAGGTGTTTAAGAAGCACATGCAGTGTCAAGGGGAGTGACGGAGTGAGCTCCCGTTCTTTGGTCCCTGCTCCTGCCAACCTAGCAGTTCGAAAGCACGTCAAAGTGCAAGTATATCAATAGGTACCGCTCCGGCGGGAAGGTAAACAGCGTTTCCATGCGCTGCTCTGGTTCGCCAGAAGCGCCTTTGTCATGCTGGCTACATGACTCGGAAGCTGTACGCCGGCTCTCTCAACCAGTAATGCAAGATGAGCGCCACAACCCCAGAGTTGGACACAACTGGACCTAATGGTCAGGGGTCCCTTTACCTTTAAGGTGCTACTGGAAGGAATTTTTTTATTCTGTTTTGACTATGGCAGACCAACACGGCTACCTACATGCAAGGGGAGGCGATAGTAATTGTCTTCAGCACAAGACACCAGTTGCTTCAGGAAAGCTGTTCAGTGTCTCTCACTTGTTTTCTTTGCAATCAAGAACTGGAGAAAAAAGGGGAGGATTCCAAATCCAAGGAGTCACTTCTGCTTAGCTCAGCCTGTGCTGAGTGTGCAGGTTTTAATAACAAGTCAGCAATTACCGTATCTTCAGCTAATTATCTCTTCTAATCAGCTACTGGCGTTGCTTATTTTTCTCAGGCACAGCCCTAAAATATGAACATGAGGGATACGCGTTGTGGACTGGCAAGCGGTACGCTAAATCTGCTCAGGAGAGAAACCCAGTTAGGTATATGCTGATAAGGTGTTGAGAATAATAACCTAAACATAGGGTGTGAAATCATCTTGTCTGATGCTAAATCAAGGAAATGTTTCTGTACCAAGGCAAGAGGTTCACACGACCTACCTGTGGGCTCTGGAGCATGGGTAGGCAAACTAAGACCCGGGGGCCGGATCCGGCCCAATTGCCTTCTAAATCTGGCCTGCGGACGGTCCGGGAATCAGCGTGTTATTACATGAATAGAATGTGTCCTTTTATTTAAAACGTATCTCTGGGTTATTTGTGGGGCCTGCCTGGTGTTTTTACATGAGTAGAATGTGTGCTTTTATTTAAAATGCACCTCTGGGTTATTTGTGGGGCATAGGAATTCGTTCATTCCCCTCCCCCCCCCAAAAAATATAGTCCAGTGCCCCACAAGGTCTGAGGGACAGTGGTCCAGCCCCCTGCTGAAAATGTTTGCTGACCCAGAGACATTTTCTGTCCCAGGAGGGAGGGAGGGAGAGCAGAAACATTATCAGACAACAGACAGGCTGTGAAAACAAGGCTGCAGGCATGAAGATACCTGGTTGTACATTTTGTTATGGTGTACTAGAAGCACCTTTGCCTATTATGATGGCACCGGAAGAATACAAAACTGAAAAAGTAAGCTCATTGTGTAGTTTTGTGAGACACAGAAATGAAACACGGTATGAAGTGAATAAAATGTTTTTTTCCAGTGCCTCAGGCATCGGGAATCTCTGGCCTATGGAGCAGATCAGTTTTCCAAGTATGGCCTGCAAGGCCATTTCCCTTCAGCCATGCCCACTTGCCTCATGTCAGGGGAGGTATAGCTGGAAAGGAACAATTGAGGGTGTTACAGTGGACTCCCAATTGTTGTTCTGAAAGCAGGGCTTTCATTGGACGCCTTTTAAATTTGGCACCAAATGTAAAAGCCCTCCTGATTGGAGGCCCGAAGCAGATTGGAGGCCCGAAGCTTCCATTCGGTTCTGGATTTAAAGGGACTTCCCCTCCTCCTTTGCAGCCCAACTTGAGATAGACCCAAGCTGGAAAGGAAAACTATTTGGAAGTGGGGTTTGAACTCAGAGAAAACATCTGAGGTTTTTCTTCTTCTCACTCCCTGAAAGAAAAGGAAAGCCTCTTTGCAGAATTCCTCCCAAGTATTCTCCACATTATTTTTGCTGCAGCCATTATTTCTCTCCTCACCCCCGATAATATTACTCCAGAATGATGCGAGTTTTTCAACTCCTTCCTGATTGGTTGGCACTCCACCCAACACTGATTGGCTTCTAGGTCTCAAGAGGGATGACCCAAGATCTGTCCATCACAACTGCCTCCTTTGAGAGTGAGTTCCATAGTTTAACTATGTGCTAGGCAAATAACTACTTTCTTTTATCTGTCCTGAATCTTCCAATATTCAGCTTCATTGAGTGTTGTAAGACAGGGAGAAAAATCTTTTCCTTATCCACTTTCTCCATGCATACTTCTATAAACTAATATCATGTCATCTCTTACTTGATATCAATGACGTCTAAGTTTCTCTAAACTTTAAATTCCCAAACGCTGTGAACTTTCCTCATAGGGGAGTTTCTCCTGGTCCTTGGTCATTTTGGCTGTCCTTCTCTGAACCTTTTCTGACACTACAATATCCTTTTTGAGGTGAAGCAACCAGAACTGTACACAATATTCCGAATGCAGTCACAACATAGATCTGTATAATGGCATTATTGTATTGGCAGGTTGTTGTTGTTGTTGTTGCTTTGATTCCTTTCCAGTACTGTAATCCCTTGCATGGAATTTGGCTTTTTCACAGCTGCCACACACTGGATCAACATCTTCATTGAGCCATCCACTGCAACCTCAAAATCTCATTCCTGGTCCATGACCTCCACTTCAGACCCCATGAGTGTGTATATGAAATACGATGATTTTTTTTGCATTGAGCCCAAGGCTTGATGTGGCTAAGTCTCCTCATGTTAAGCTGTGATTTAACATGACCTCAACTGCATCTATGATTGGCCCAAGGTCAGCTGTTGTGCTTCATGGGTGAGTGAGGAGTTGAACTTGGGTCTCCCCGATCCCCCACTCCAACCATTACATGCTACTGGCTCTTATTTCTGATGTCTAAGCATTTATTTGATTGATTGACTGAAACAATGTACAGCTTGTCAACAAGCTGCACCTATGCATGGATGGGGTACAATATGAAGTTCATTAAAACAAGTGATTCGTTTTTTAAAAAATAAAAAAGCAAAGGAAAAAAATCTAAATAGAGAAGGCTAAAACAGCCACATTAAAAAAAACCCAGAGTAAATGAACATGCCTTCAACTGGCATCAACATTATCACTGCCTTATGTTTCTCTAAGTGGAGGAGATTCCCCAAACACGGAACAGTTGCTGAGAAAGCACTCTCCTACATCATCACCAACTGTTGTTGTTGGCATCAGTCTGTCTTGAGAGACAATGGAGTGTGCCTTGGGAAGGGGTTGAAGTCAAAATGATGTGTTAGGAGCACCAAAGTGACCTCCCTGGGGCGCAAGCTTGGGCAGTGCGCATGGAGGTCCTGGGCTGCCCAGGCATCAAAACAACAAGATCCCCCTCTCTGCCTTGCTGATGTGGTCCAAAAGAAAGCAGAGCAATATGTTTGGCACCAACTTGGCTGCAGGAGTTGCCAGAAGGAGGCATACAAGACGCCATCCAACCATTTCAGGGACTCCCTGAGCCTCTCCTAACTCTGGAAAATGCATAATAATAATAATAATAATAATAATAATAATAATAATAATAATAATTTATTTGTGCCCCACCCATCTGGCTGAGGCCCTCCCCCCATTCTTTCCTTTGATCTTAAAGAAAGCTGATAACAGGAAATATAGCTATCATATATCCCTGACCAAAGAAGAAAGATGGAAGATTTTGGGGAAAACTTGCTATTTCCAGTAAATCAGTGATGGCCAAACTTGGCCCTCCAGCTGTTTTGGGACTACAACTCCCATCATCCCTAGCTAACAGGACCAGTGGTCAGGGATGATGGGAATTGTAGTCCCAAAACAGCTGGAGGGCTAAGTTTGGCCATCACTGCACTAAATGAATCATCTTCTTTGGTGATTACTTGTAGCCGAGTAAGATTGTCTTCCATGAACGCTGTCTTAACAGTGAGCCCGTAAGTGGCTGTGGAGGCCAATTCTGGATGCACACGTCCTTCCACAGCAGGGACATAGGTTTCTGGGTGAGAGTTGATCACGATGAGGGTTTGCCAAAGGTGCCTTCCTCTTAGCATGTACAAGTGTCTTCAAAGTCCATGACACCTTTGGTAGAGGCTGTTCTCCAATTGGAGCAGCAGTCACATGCCAGTGTTTTCCAATTGTTGGTGTTTAAACTACATTTTTTTAGATTTGCCTTGAGAGAGTCTTTAAACCTCTTTTGTTGACTACCAGCATTATGCTTTCCATTTTTAAGTTTGGAATAGAATAATTGCTTTGGAAGGAAATAATCAGGCATCTGAACAACATGACCAGTCCAACGAAGCTGATGTTGAAGAATCATTGCTTCAACACTGGTGATCTTTGCTTCTTCCAGTTAGTTCACCTATCTTCCCAAGTGATGTGTAAAAAAAAAACCAGACACCATTGATGGAATCTTTCAAGGAGTTGGAGACAGCATTTATAAGTGGTCCATGTTTCACAAGCGTAAAGTAAGGTTGGTAGTACAATAGCTTTGTAAACAAGCATTTTGGTTTCCCTGCAAATGTCGTACAGCATGCTCTGCTCCTTATCCACCATCGCATTACAAATGCTGCACATGCCAGACCAGACTTCTCATAAGAAGCTTACCTCTCCCCAACATGTGCAATGCCATCATTATTGCCTCCGTTATTACTAATGCCATTCTTATCTACTGCCATTAAGCATTTCTTCGCACAAATTGCCAGCTACTAATTAAGCCAGTTGGACGCTAGCTCAATAGCTTAGTGAGATTTGATACAATAAGATTTGTGAACCTTTTTTCTTTTTGCCTTTTTTGGTGGGTCAGGTTGGGGGCTGGTAATTGCAGTTTGCACAAGACTCCATGGAGTGAGTTCTGGACATATAATGTAGCTCTTTGAGCAGCATACAGCTGCTTACTTCCCCCACTTCATTTATTTTATACTTGTGTTTAGCAATGAGTTATTTGTAAGCCCTGAACAGGAGGCAAGTCAGTTCAAAATAAGGAGAATTCTAGACAACTGGCAACAGCTGAAGAAAAGCACATCTTTGTGCAGAACTGTAGCGGGCCCACAACTTAATACCACCAATTAATAATGCGGCGGATCCACTCCTGCTATCTGCCCCTTATTAAATATAGTGCACCCACCTCACTGTGCACCAATTAGACAAATTTCTACAATTTACCACAGGCTATTGTGTGGGGGACTTGTGTGAATGGGAAACTTAGTGATTAGAGTCTCAGGCTGGAGTTGATTAAACAAACAAGAAACGTTTTTATTAAAAGAGGTTAATGAAACAAAGTGAGTCAGGAAATGTGTTCTTTTGGGCAGAAGTCTCAGGCTTAAACACAACACTATAAGCACAGCTCTTCTTAAACTTCGGTTACTGAAAAATCAGTTGTTACACTTCAGGTGGTAGAGGTTCAGGTTTCTAGAATACATGTTAAAATGCTCAACTTGGTTTCCGTTACTTAGGTATTACAGTTAAATGCTTTCAGGACCATACAGTTTCCTTCACAACTTAATACTTAGGTTCATGGGCGAGGGGCACTTCTCCTCGTTACCCACTCTCTTAACAATCCCACACCTGAGGTATTCTAAATGGTATAACAGATTATCAGGGGATCACTGCACCCCTTGTTACTGGGCTGGGAGTCTTCTGTACCTAGAAGAACTCTCCCCTCCTTGCTTATACCGAGATAAAGGTAGCCTGAATTCCCACAGGCTCAGACTCAGCCCTCCCAGGTCACTCCTGTCTGTATACCTTCCCCAGACCCTCAACCTGGTCTCCCTATCCAAGCTGTGAGGCTCTGTCCTCTCGCTACAGATAGTCTCCTCCGTGTGGATGTTTAACTTAACTCAGAACCAGTTCTCCCTATCTCACTCCCTAACTCCCAACTCCCAATCAAACACTATCTCTTAACCTGAACCTTGGCCGTATCTCAAAACCAAACCCTATTTCTCATCTTAAATCCAGCCCCATCTAACACTCTCCCTCAGAAACTGCTCCTTTTAGTCTCTACCCACCCCCCAAAAAGGTGCTATTTGTCCCCCTTCTGTGGCTAGCTGACTTTGAAGCCCATCAGAAAGAGGCTCCAGCACTCTGGTGGAATTTCAGGGGGGGGGCTGCGTCACCAGAATCTGGTCTGACTCTGCTGTCCGTCACAATAACATAAGGGGCTTAGGGGAAAAGGCAAGTAAAGGGAGATATGATTGAGACTTAGCCTATGTCACTCCCCGGCACAGAGCACATAGTTAAACTATGAGAGCCAGTGTGGTGTAGTGATTAAGAGCGGTAGTCTCGTAATCTGGTGAACCGGGTTCGCGTCCCCGCTCCTCCACATGCAGCTGCTGGGTGACCTTGGGCTAGTCACACTTCCTTGAAGTCTCTCAGCCCCACTCACCTCACAGAGTGTTTGTTGTGGGGGAGGAAGGGAAAGGAGAATGTTAGCCGCTTTGAGACTCCTTCGGGTAGTGATAAAGCGGGATATCAAATCCAAACTCCTCTTCTTCTTCTTCTTCTTCTTCTTCTTCTTCTTCTTCTTCTTTGTAATCCACTCTCACAAGATACAGTGATGGCTACCAACTTGGATGGCTTTAAAAAAGAACCAATGGCTGTCAGTGGCTACTTGCCAGGATGACTATGTTCTACGTCTGTGGTCAGAAATAGTAAGTCTCTGAATACTAGTTGCTAGGAGCAGTTTGTCCACCTTTGGGCCCCACTCTGCACTCAGCTCTCACCTGTGGCTCCTGGAAGCTGCCAGCATGCTGTCAACTTGGGAAGGTGGCTCATCTAGGAAGAGGAAAACTCTGATCCTAAACTTTCACTGCCTTGTGGGGTATCTTTGGGAGAAGAAAAGGCTAAGGAGTAAACCCCACACAAATCCGGAGTGGAGTCCCTAAGATGGTTGGATGTTGCCTTGTATGGCTCCTTCTGGCAACTCCTGCAGCCAAGCTAGTGCCAAACGTATTGCTCTGCTTTCCCTTGTGCCACATCAGTGAGGCCGAGAGGCGGAGAGTCTTGTTGTCTGGGCAGCCCAGGAACTCCATGCACACTGCCAGGCTTGCACCCAGAAGAAGTCACTTCAGTGCTGCAAACACAGTGATTTGATTTCACCCCGAGAGGCACACTCCATTGTCACTCGAGACAGACAGAGAGGTCAACAACAACAATAATTGTCATATCCATACCCCACCGGCTAACCGAAGTTTTTAAGGCAGCTTGCAATATGTTTAATAGACAATTAAAAACCACAAGTATTACTATGCTGGGGAGAAAGTATATATAAGTCTGTCTGTTCCCAGTTCTCAGATGTTCCCGCTGCCGCCTTGCCTCTGAATCAACCAGATGTGAAACTTTGATCTGTTCGAACATCGAAGGGTTGCAGTAAAAGTTAAGTAAGCAAAAGGGAAATCAACAACCCTAAGTCACCGTCCTTTCACCCTGGACAAAGCCATTCCTGTAAACAGTTGCAGGTATTTGCTGCTCGTGGGTGGAGGCAACCTTTCCGTAGATAAACTTGTTGCCAACTGTCGGTCAACAAAGGAGAATGTAGCTGAAGATAGACCCTCTATTTATTTGTTCATGTGCGGATGGCTGCGGATGATAACAGCCTCTGGGTCTTAAGGGTGAAAACAAGCCTTTTTCTGTCCCGCTCGGCTTCCAACAAGATTGATAGATGAGGGGGAAAGGCTTTTCCTTGCCTCTTAAAACAAGCAGCCAGTGAATTGGGTTGGGGGAGAGATTTATTCTAATCTGACATCTGGAAGTGGCTGTAGTTCATTATTGCCAACATACTCCTTGCAAGGGAGACAAGAGGCAGTGGTAGGCTATGCAAAATCCTAGACTTGCCCAAAGGACTCTTAATCTCAGGCTCTCTTCCACACACTGGAGTGAAAACTTTCCTGACACCCATTGAAAGCAATGATAGAAGTAATGGGGCTTAGAACAACATTGAGTCTGATGCTTTACTACCAGAGCTGAAATTATCTTAAAAGTAGGCATATGATTTGGGATTGAAGTATGAAATACACTGTTGTAGGCGTTGGGAATTCTAAGGTCTCAAATATAGAATAAAGGTTGATAACTGCACAAGGTAAACACACATACATAAGTATATAATTCCAGTGCTTTTTCCCTTTAAAAAAATGTTTAGGGGTTCTCTTATTTTCCTACTCATATTGAAATACTGCCCCTCAATGAGGTCAAACCTAACATTCAGAAAATGTTTAGGGGTATGCGTACTTCTGCATTCCCCCCCCCCCAAAAAAGCACTGTATAATTCTATATCAGCAGTATGCAGTAAAATGGGATTGGAAACACCTTTTTTTTGCCTTGCCAGATTTACTTCTGACAGGCGAGGAGGTAATTTTTACATACTAGTCTTTTGAAATCACTGGAAGGATGTTCTCTCTCTCTCTCTCTCTCTCTCTCTCACACACACACACACACACACGGCCTTTTTCACTGTGCATTGACCCCTCCCCCTCCAATCTCATTTGGCACTTCAGAGTGGCCCTAATTTGACTCAAGCTGATCCAACCCCCAATCTGATTTGGGAATCTGGTATGGACATGTGGTCAGAAGCAGGGGTGAGGTGGAGAAAAAAGGCACATGTAGGCTGCCAGTATTCCTCCTCCTCCTGCCCATCTCACCACCGGACCACCATCCTTCGACAGCTCTGCGTTGTTTTAGGGTTGCCATACGCCAGGAATTTCCCAGACCTATCAGGAATACTGCAGTCGGCAGTAGTGTCTCTGGGCAGAAATCAGCATAAAATGTCTGGGGAAACCCAGACGCGTGGCAGTCCATGCCTGTAGTGCCAATTTTCCATAAGAATAGCTCAAAAAAGGCTTTCTTTCTTTTTTTTGCAATTTTGCCAAGAAAGCTCAACAAGAAAGCCCCTCCCCAAATAAATAAATAAATAAATAAATAAACTCAACAACTTTTTCTGTCTGGATTTTCACTGTCTGAAACATGGCAACCCTACTAAGGGTGCATCAGATCTGACCCGGGGTCATTCGGAACTGCCTCATTCCCAAAACAATGATATCTCAGGTTGACCTGAATATTCACAGGCTAGCCAAATCTGCAGTTTCTATGAAGAAACACAAAACTAGAGTAAATCTACAAAGAAACGTGAGACCAGAACAGAACCTGGTACTCAGATGGCCAACAGACCTTGCAGATAGAACTTGGGTTACAAAATTTCTCCCCTAACATTAAAATAAGCAGGAAGAGCACCTTTTAGCTCCAAGTGACAATAAGGACCTTGTTCCTAGAAAAGTGCAGGCTCAAATAAACATGAACTAAGTCGCAGATAGTTGTCCCCCCCATCCCTGCTGTAAAATGCAGCTGCAATATGGAATAACCATCAAATAAGTTTATAGAGTGATGGATTTTATTTACAGTGTTCTTCAGTGATATATTTCAGGTCAATACCCAGCTCTATATCTCTTTTGTTTTATATTGTGATTGTCTATTTTCTTTTTACTACTTAGCATAAGTTTTGTATTCAGAGACTTGAGAAATAAAATCTAATGATAAATAATGTTTTAAAAATGAAATAAAATTCAGCAGCAGAGACTGTCATCTACCACAGATGCTTTATTCGGCTTTAAAAGAAAATCTCTTCCTCTCTCTCTCTGGCAAGATCCACACTATAGATTTAAAGCACATTCAAGCACCACACATTCAAAGCATGCGACTTCCTCCAGAGGATCCTGGGAAGCTAAATCCCCCCACCATGCTACAATTCCCAGAAACCTTAACAAACTACAGTTCCCAGGGGTGGGGGGGATCCCATGAGCATTTGAATGTGCTTTGAATGTATGGTATGAAGCTACCTCCTCTCCCTTCTTCACATGCGTACGCACCTGTTTTTCACACTGCTTCCTTTGCCCTGGATTTCGCCCCACACCTCCTGGCAAGGATTGGTGCAATACCTACAGCTAAAGAAAAAAGGAAAACAAAATGTGAGGCTACATGTTTGAAGAACAGCAAGAAAAAAAATACAAAGGCTGTAAAATAATTTATTTACTGGGAGGAAAGTTCACAACGTGCCATGTGAGTTATATAAAATTCTTTCCTTTGATTGGATGCAGTGAAAAAAGGGGGGAAATAGATGTTTTTAGGAAAGGACATAGCATTTAGTGCATGGGTAGGCAACCTAAGGCCCGTGGGCCAGATCTGGCCCAATCGCCTTCTAAATCTGGCCCGTGGATGGTCCGGGAATCAGCATGTTTTTACATGAGTAGAATGTGTCCTTTTATTTAAAATGCATCTCTGGGTTATTTGTGGGGCCTGCCTGGTGTTTTTACATGAGTAGAATGTATGCTTTTATTTAAAATGCATCTCTGGGTTATTTGTGGGGCCTGCCTGGTGTTTTTACATGAGTAGAATGTGTGCTTTTATTTAAAATGCATCTTTGGGTTATTTGTGGGGCATAGGAATTCGTTCATATTTCTCCCCCCCCCCCAAAAAATATAGTCCGGCCCCTCACAAGGACTGAGGGACAGTGGACTGGCCCCCTGCTGAAAAGCTTTGCTGATCCCTGATCTAGTGTGTGTCATCCTTTAAGGTAATAATAAATAAGCCTTTGCAGACTAATTAAGAACTGTACCTTACTTATTTATTGAAAGCATTTATGTGCAGCCATTTGTCAGGGCAGCTCTCTAAAGCTGGTTATGTAAGACATCAATAAACATAGTTAAAAATGATAAAATAGTGCAATATTCACTGGTATTAAAGGTCTCAGATAATGATTACATGCTAGGCCAGGGGAACATATTATGAGCATGAGCATGTCTACTCAAAAGCAAGTTCTGTTAATTTCAATAGGACTTCCAGGTAACTGTTTTCCAGGAATTCCACTTCAGAAATACAAAATACCAGGAGACATTAGGGTTTCTTTAACCTAACAAAGGAAAGTGTTTAATTTAAGCCAATGCTCATCAGGACTTTGAACTAGAACCTGGTTTGAATGAATGGGTCTATCACATGGGGTCTCACAAATCCTGTTGGGAGAGACAGATTAGCCCTAAAGCTGACCCTTACCCTGCCAACAGGTCCTGCAGTCCTGAAAGCAAGCTTTAGGGTGCTCTCTTAACTCACAAGTGTGCCTAAGGGAGTGCATGTAAACTTATTTCTACCTGAGTAATTATCTACACATACCTGCCACTGAAAATGGACATGTCTCAATCATGTCCTACTCCCTCACTCCACCTGCCAACGATAAGATGGGGACACTGGGCTTACTAGTACGGTAGTACATGTGAAAAGGACCTCGCGGTCTTGGTGGACCACAAGCTTAACATGAGCCAACAGTATGATGATGCAGCAACAGCAAGAAAGCTAATGCTGTTCTAGGTTGCATCAACAGAAGTATCGTGTCTGGATCAAGGGAAGTAATAGTACCCCTCAGTTCTGCCTTGGTCAGGCCACATCCAGAATACTGTGTCCAGTTCTGGGCACCACAATTTAAGAAGGATGTTGACAAGCTGAAACAAGTGCAGAGGATGGCAACTAAGATGATCAAGGGTCTGGAAACCAAGCCTTATGAAGGAAGGGTGAAAGAGCTGGGTATGTTTAACCTAGAAAAGAGGAGACTGAAAGGAGATATGACAGCCACCTTCAAATATCTGAAGGGCTGTCACATGGCGGATAGAGCAAGCTTGTTTTCTCCTGCTCTGGAGGGTTGGACAAGAACTGATGGCTCCAAGTTACAAGGAAGGAGATTCCGTCTAAACATCAGGAATAACTTTCTGACAGGAAAAGGTTCTTCAACAGTGGAATGGACTCCCTCAGGAGGTTGTGGACTCTCCTGGGGATTTTTAAGTAGAGGTTGGATGGCCATCTGTCATGGATGCTTTAGTTGAGATTCCTGCACTGCAGGGGGTTGGACATGACCCTTGGGATCCCTTCCAACTCTACAATTCTTTGATTCTGTGATGATATCCCACAGGCCTTGAGGGCATATATATGTAGGGGACCTATAAACCATTTTTTCTTGCCTGCCTGGGCCGTTATTATGTGGACAGTGTTTACTGCCGTTGGGATAAAATTATGAAGAACTGTATTCTGGTGCTTTGGATTAGTGGGAGGAAGAAAAGGAATCCCACTGTCACCCTCCCCCCCCCCCACATATTTGCATTGAAGAATACTTGGAAAGAGACTAAATAAGAAAGCTGAAGAGGGAGAAGGTATTTGATCACACTTCAACTTAAACTGTATACACTGTGTATACTATATTATACAACAATGGGGGGAACTTTGAAAGGCAAGGTAGTGTGTGAAAAAATAGCTTAACCTAATCTAGTTTGGAAGAAATTTAAGGGTTGTTGATAAGAACAACAATGATAAAGCTAATGAATTAATAAAACTACACGGAACAGAAATAGAAGCACTTACGGGAGCTAACAGTGTTAAACAAACTGAGGAGCGGAACAAAAAATGGTTTTCAGAAAATCAGAAAATGCAGGTATCAAATCAAGAGGTCTTCTTGAAGGAGGGTTGAATGTCAGACTTGTTTTCGATTTGGAAGGGAAGCTCCATATTTTATTTTAACTTGAGAAATGTCAAAACAGTAGGAACAGAGCATGTCTTCTGGATTACTCATGTGGCTGCAAAAAATATTAAGCTTGCCAGGAGGTGGTGTTAGAGAAGAAGCTGAAAAATTAGTTTAGGGTGGAAAGATGTTCAAATGTTAATATCCATCCAGGGATATTAAGAAGAGTGCATAAGTTTCTAACTACATGCTTGGTATAGTATATGCATATAGTGCTGTTTTGATCTTGCAAAGCTATTTGGGTCTTCTACAATGGCTTATTTGATTTTGCAGATTATTGTAGAAATGAAATTCTAGCTATTAAATATGATAAGTCAAATGTCACTGTATTTTTTTTAAAAGGAAGGTCAGGTAATCCTGGACTGTGGCTGACCATATAATAGAACAAATCCATTCATGTAAGAATATCAGAATTTGCTTTCGTGAATCTACCAATCTGGATCATGCAGGATAAATGAACAAAGTCATCATACTGCATATGGTAAGAGCATTGCTCTTATTTTTATTCATAAAAAGAAGTCAACTTGTCCCAGCAGTGATCTCGGTGTGCATTGCAAAAGTTGTGACTCTGGTTTTGTTTGGAACATTTTTTAAGAGCTTTTTGGGGCATACACAGTTTTTTTCTGGTACTACTTTTAATTTATGAGCTCATCTTAGCTCATTAGTTTGGCATAGATATATTCTATTCATTATTGGCTTCAAATGTTACGTTACCTGATGAAATGTTATTACGTATATTCCTAATAACAACTTACAGAGCCATGGAACAGCAGCAGTTGGAGTTATTTGGCAAATTTGATAATAATATTACATAATCCTGAATTTTTGACCATGATCTACAGTTGTCTGTATGACTCAGTGGAACTGTGTGTCCTTTTGTCAAATTTTCTTTCTTGCATTCCTTGGTTGGTTTGTTTTTTGTGTGAATTAAATAACCTCGAAAAACCTTTTTTATGGCTTCAACTCTGCCCCTCTGCCTTTCTCATTTTGGCAGATCATGTTCTGGTTGACTATTTTGTCCTGATGTAGGAGAATGAATCAATGGATTCATATTTTTTTTTCTGCTGTCATTGGAACTAGCGCAGGCCAAATCTATGGTTAAGCAGAGAACAAGAGACGTAGATGTTCAAGAGTGACATGCACTAGTCTGTGGGCCGTGTGCAGTCATTGGCCCTGACCTGTTCTGCTTTCAATAACTGCAAACTATGTTTAATATTTTAAACAATAACCAAATACAGAACAACTATCTTCCTCACTCAGGTTAAATGCTTTATCTTCAAAGATTTTCAATAGCAGATTTGCTAGATTTCCCTTTAAACATAAATGCTATTGGTGCAACCTCTCAGAGGCTGAAATGGCTTCCTGTGTGTTATTTCATCCTTGTTTTTATTAACCATCTTGTGAGATGGCTTCCTGATTGATCTTTAGAGACCCTTTTGAGTATCTTTCTTGACGAGACCAATACACTTAATTACTGAACTGGAGGTAAAATACCTGAGTGTTATCAATGCTCTTGGATGTGCTATGATTGATCATTCTTAGCTTGCTATTTAAATAATAATAATTGGTTTCACTGAGGCTGGGACTGGTGTATTTTATATTTTGAATTTTCTCTTGTTTTCCAGTTGACTGATTAATTCTTCGGACCATAGGGATACCTTCTCACCAGAAGAAGGGAATTAAACTCAACTGCCTCCCTAGAATTCTTCCGGCTGAAAAAAAACCATGCACTGCCCACCGTGCTCTGCAAGCCGGTGATGGCTACTGCCTTACCTCTGGTGCTCTGGCACCGCGGTGGCAACTGGGCTGGAGCCTGCGCCTCTACCGTGGGGCCTCTGTTGAGGCCTGCTGCAGCCACTGATGTACTTCAACAGAGGCCCCACGGCAGAGGTGCAGGCCCTAGCCCAGTCACCACCACAGCACCGGAGCATGCAAGCTCGTCGTGTGTCATGATGGGGTGCTGTGACATCATAACACCGTGTTGCAGCGATGTCATGACAGTGTGGTGTGGCACGCATGCACCGGGCACCCATGGTGCGGGGCCCCAATTGATGCACCTGTTATACACACCAGGCACCTTTTGGGAAGTGTGTTCGAACAAAGCCACCCAAAACCATCTTTGGACGGCTTGCAAAGGTGAGGTTTTCAGTGACTACTACTGAAGATGGCTATATCACCTACAGCACTAGAAGCAGTTGCTTCCAGTCACTGGGGAACATAAGCAGGCGGGGGTCGTTATGTTCCTGTCCTGATTGTGACTTCTCGGGGGCATTGGGTGTTTTATTGTGTTTTCAATATTTACCTAGAGTGGCTGTGGCAACCCAGTCGGATGGGTGGGGTATAAATAATAAAATTATCATCTTCATCTGGCTGGCCACGGTCAGAACAGAATGCTAGACGAGATAGTTATTTGCTTGATCCAGGAGGGCTTTTCTCAGGTTCTTGACAGGGCTGTCTTAAGCATATCCGGTGCCCCCCACCCCCGTTTCCCAGAGTTTTTTTGGGAGGACAGTGCTGCCGGCGGGGCTGGAGGAGGCGGGCAGCGGCTGGAGGGCAGCTCCTCCGGCGGGGAAGAGGCAGAGGCTGGCCGCGGCGCCTCCTGGCTCAGCTGGCCGCTTTGTGCTGCGGTGGCCGCAGCAGGCGGAGGCTCCAGGCACAGCGCTGCTTTGGTGCAGCATGGTGGAGCCGGGTGAGGCCAGGAGGTGCCGTGTCCAGCCTCCGCCTCTTCCCTGGTGCCTTCCAGAACTTGGTGCCTTGGCGCCCCGCACCACTAGCCTCTATGGGCAAGATGCCCCTGGTTCTTGAATATGAGATGGTGCCTCAGAGGAAACCCTGGAGGGAGGAAAGTGCTCTCCCAAAGAGAGAAGTGAAGGGGAAATTATTGTGAGAGACAGATAGCTGAGGCACCGATAACGCTGATTGAAGAACACCTAGGTGCACACATGATGACCACACTTCGCTTTCCTTACAGCAAAGATGGAAAACCTGTGGCCTTCTGGATGTTACTGGCCCAGAATTCTCTTCAGCCTCAGTCATAGGAGCCCAACTCCTAGGAGCTGCTGAGGTCCCTTTCTCCCCTCCATAAAATATTTGAGCACGCCCCCCCCCCCTTAACAGACATTGCCATTCAAATGCTGTGCATGCACCATGTCTTGCGATCAATTATGTGGGGTGGGACTTACCTCCCTCTTCCAATATCTTATTCAAGTTGGCACCCCTGGCCTCAGCCATTGCGTTTTTTTTTAAAAAAAGTTCTGGTACTCAAGTGCCATGGGGGCCACCACAAAATGGCGGCCACGGGCAGGAGGTGGGGAAGAGGGGCTGGTGCTCGATGCTGGTGAGTGCGGTCACAAAAGAAGCCCTGGTCCCAGCCAACAGGGCCAGTGCTGGTGATGGCGGTCGTTATGGGGCAACACCTGGAGGGAGGGCCACAGGTTCCTCACATCACCTTTTCCCCATCTGACCCAATCAGTGGACGATTCCATGCGGTGCCGGAGGGGGGAGGCAAGGGTACCTCACCTCACTCCTTCCTGTCCCTGGACCCTTGCGGCTTTCTGAGGAGAAAGCGCCTCTCCCCCGTAGTTCCTTTGGTGCTTGCCTCGCCTCAGGATGTTTTGGGGGTGTTTGTGTGTTTTCCCGCCCTCTGGCGTCGCCACCCAGGAGCGGGGTCTCGCGGTGGCGCGAGGGGAACCCCGAGCGCGGGAGAGAGAGAGGCCGGAGCAGAGACCAGGCGGCGACTTGGGGGCCAATTGGGGAGGCGAGGAAGGCAGCTCTCGCTCGCTCGCTCGCTCCCTCCGCTGGAATGCCTTCCTCTGAGGAGAGCAGGAGAGCTGCGTCCGGCTCGCCGCCGCTCTCCTCCGGCCGGAGAGCAGCGGGCTCCTCGGGGCGCCTCTTCCCCCCCCCCACCCGAAGTCCCTTCTCTTCCCCCGGACTCCACCCCACCCCACCGACTTCCCATCTCCCGGCCATTCCCGAGGACGGGCGGCCAAGCTTCTCCCGCTCTCCGCGCTTCGCTCTCTGCCTCGCGCTCTCTCTCTCTCGCGCGCCCTCTTCGCCTGGGCGCGCGTTTGTTTTGCCCGTGACGGCGGCGAGGCACCGGAGAGCGGACTTTGGCAAGGCGAGGGGCCGCCCTTGCGGCGAGTGCTTGGCGGCGGGCGGGCGGGCGGGCAGCGGCGGCGAGCCCCTGAGGGCAGCCTTGGCGCTTATCTGCTCCGAGGAGCGAGGCAGGCGCGGCCGTGGGCAGGGTCTCCGGGGAGCCGGCGGCAGCTTTATAAGCCGGTGCTCTTCGCGGGGACGGCCTCGTCTGGCGCCAAGATGCCTCCTGTCACCACCTTCCTGCTGCTGTTCCTCGGCGGCGGAGGGGCGCTCGCCCTGGAGGAACCCCTCATGCCCGGAGAATACAACCACACCGAGGAGGGAGCCGTGCAGTTCGCCCAGGACTACAACAGCACCGCTGAGACGGTCTTATTCGAGAGCGTCTCCGCCAGCTGGAATTACAACGTCAACCTGACAGACTTCAACTCCAAGCAGCAGGTAAGCAGAGGAGCCCGCTCCGGCCGCCCAAGCAGGCAGCACCTGCCGCTCAGGAAGGCGGAGGCGAAGCCTCCTGCCCAGCCTCAGCCGCAACGAGACTTTTCTTTTGGGTGCATCTTTCTCACTTTTCTGCGTCCTTCCTTTGGCCCTCCTTCTGTAACTTTGACACTTAAGCCAAGCTGAAAGGTCACAGCACGAGCCTGGGCAAACAGGGGTGCCAACTTGAATAAAATATTGTGGGCCCCCCCCCCCAGGTAAGCTCCGCATAATCAGCCACGTGACACGGTGCACAGTATTTGAGTGGCAACGCCCATCAACTTTGCGGGGGGGGGGTCAGCCCCCTCAAATGTTTCATTGCTGGGGGAACCGAAGCCCCCACAGCCCTTAGGAGTTGGCTCCTGTGGGGCGAAATATCCACTTTCACTTGGGCCTAAAGCTCTCCTTCTGACCCATAGGAGCCAACTCCTAGGGTCCGAGGCCCCTTTGGTCTCGCCCCAATAAAATATTTGAGTGGGTCGCCCCTCCAAAGTTGATGGGCGTTGCCGTTCAAATGGTGTGCACGCACCATGTCATGTGATTAGTTCTGCTGGCGGAGCTTACCTGTGTGTCCCCCCCCCATCCCCAATATTTTATTCAAGTTGACATCCCTGCTCTACCCTGCCACAGTGAATGCCAGCAGTTTATCTCCTTATCAGTTGCCTCTGATTCCAAAGTGCCAACATATGTTGTGTGTGTGTGTGTAAATTAAATATAAATTACAGTATATTATTGTCACGGAATAGTATTTGTTGCTTCTAACTTCAGGACCCTGGAGCAAATTCTGGATCTTGAGCAAAGCCTGGACTAGCCTGGGGTTTCCCCTGTCTTGATGCTTTTTTCCGCTGCCACCTGATCTGACCCCGTCTTGTTCATTTTAACATAGAGTCAGATGTTTCCTGCAGTGGGCTTTCAGGGCTTTTCTGGTAGCCTTTTATATCCTGTATAAAGGACCTGTTGGGAGCACTCCCAAGATAATCAGCTGTGGTAGTCAACATTTATTTTTTGCATGCCCTGCCTTTGTATGCCGTTTCTCCTCCTCGTTGGCGTTCCATTTTGCAGACGGAAAAACTGAGACAGGTTTCCCTGGGGGTGCTTAATGATCCCCAAACTGAGAAGTTAGAAATCGCAGCGATGGAGAGCCGTGGACACAGTTACACCTTCAAAGCTCATTCGGAGCTTATTGTTTCCCTCAAAGAATTATGGGCGCTGTAGTTTCTCCCTCACAGAGTTACAATTCCCAGCAGTGCTTAACAAACTACAGCACCCAGAATTACTTGAGGGGGTGGCTGTACTTCAAGCATCGTTAAACGGTATCGTGTGTTCTTGGTGTGCAGCTATTGTCCCCCCCCCCCCACTCGCTGCCTGAAGTCCCACGCAGAATCTGATTCCTCCTATCTCTTGTGGCTTCTTCTCTTCCTGGGCTGAGCCTGCATTGGAATGAGGTGGTGAGGGATTGGGGGGAAGTGTAAAAACCAGTAAGCCAGGTAATTTGGCTACACCAAAGTAAACACCTCTCTATCTAATGGAGAACTAATTGCTGATATTCATTACTATAAAATATTGTGTGTGGGGTGGAGAATGTCCCACAAGTTTAGATAGACGTTTGGGTGCGGAGGGGAGATGATAAGGGTTGGTGGTTAAATGGAACCTGCATGAACTGGGGTAGTCTACCCCTGTTCATCCTGCCGCATCTCAAAAAAGGACATTGTAGGGCTGGGAAAGGTGCAGAAAAGAGGAACCAGAATGATTGGTTGCGGTTCACTTCTCCAATGAAGAAAGTTTGCAAGAGTGGTGACTTCCTTCCATTTAGGAAGCAGGGGATTTAAGGACGGGCATTTATAGAGGTTTCTATAAGTCTGCATGGTGTGGAGAAAATGGATGGAGATGGGATTTCCTCCCTGTCTCATAATGCTAGAATTTGGGGCCGTCCAGGGAAGCTGCATAGTGGGAGATTTAAGAGAAAGAAGAGGAGTCTGCCTAGTTGAACTGCGGAACTCACTGCCACAAGATGTGTTGGCTGTTCAGCTTTAGGTGGCTTTAAAAGGGGGTTAGACAAATTCAAGGGTGATATGGCTATCTATGACTGCTTCCTCCAGGACCCAAGGCAGCAGGGCCATAATTTGTATCTTGGCACCTGGAGCAAACTATGTGAAATACTTATTTATTTATTACATTTCTATCCAGTCGTTCCTCCAAGGAGCTCAAGATGGCGTACATAATTCTCCTCCCCATTTTATACTTACAACAACCCTGCGAGGTAGGTTAGGCTGAGAGTGAGTGACTGGCCCAAGGTCAGTCAATGACCTTCATGGCTTGGGTGTGTGTGTGTGTGCAGATTTGAATCCTGGTATTCCATGTCCTAGTCTGATGCTTTAACTCAGGCATGTCAAAAGTCCGTTTCGTGGGCCTAATCTGGCCCGCCGGTTGGTTTAATCCAGCCCTTGTGGCAGTTTATTTCCTGGGGTAAAATCCTAAAAAAACCTCAACATCAATCCTTAAAAAAGCCCAACAACCTTGGTTGGCCCTCTGGTTGGCCCTCATGGCCCTTCACTTCATCAAATCTGTCCCTCTTTTAAAAAAGTTTGGACACCACAGCTTCAACTACTACGTTATACAGTGGTACCCCGCAAGACGAATGCCTCGCACAACGAAAAACTCGCAAAACGAAAGGGTTTTGCGAGTTTTTAGTTGACTCGCGAGACGAATTCGTCTATGGCTGTTTTTCGCAAGACGAATTCGTCTGGCGAGGTACCACTGTGAGCCGCCGGAGCCGCGTTTTAAGGCTGCAGCGAGCGCTGCAGCTTTAAAACGCGGCATCGCGCCATAGCTAAAAAGGCTTACCTTTTGGCTCCGGTGTGTGTGTGGGGGGTGTTTTCCGCGTCGCGTCCGCCATTTTGGATCGACTCAGACATGCGCAGTCGATCCAAAATGGCGGGCGCGACGCGGAAAACACCCCCCCACACAACGGAGCCAAAAGGTAAGCCCTCCCGACCGGCACGGCGCCGCGTTTTAAGGCTCCGGCGAGCGCTGCAGCTTTAAAACGCGGCGTCGCGCCGCAGCTAAAAAGGCTTACCTTTTGGCTCCGGTGGTGGGGGGGTGTTTTCTGCATCGCGCCCGCCATTTTGGATCGACTCAGACATGCGCAGTCGATCCAAAATGGCGGGCGCGACGCGGAAAACACCCCCCCACACACCGGAGCCAAAAGGTAAGCCCTCCCGACCGGCACGGCACTGCGTTTTAAGGCTCCAGCGAGCACTGCAGCTTTAAAACGCAGCGTCGCGCCGCAGCTAAAAAGGCTTACCTTTTGGCTCCGGTGTGGGGGGGGGGTGTTTTCCGCGTCGCGCCCGCCATTTTGGATCGACTGCGCATGTCTGAGTCGATCCAAAATGGCGGACGCGACGCAGAAAACACCCCCACCACCACCGGAGCCAAAAGGTAAGCCTTTTTAGCTGCGGCGCGACGCCGCGTTTTAAAGCTGCAGCGCTCGCCGGAGCCTTAAAACGCGGCGCCGTGCCGGTCGGGAGGGGCGCGGCTTACCTTTTGGCTCCGGTGGGGGGGTGTTTTCCGCGTCGCGTCCGCCATTTTGGATCGACTGCGCATGTCTGAGTCGATCCAAAATGGCGGACGCGACTCGGAAACCCCCCCCACCGGAGCCAAAAGGTAAGCCTTTTTAGCTACGGCGCATTTTAAAGCTGCAGCGGGCTAACAGTTCGTTCGCTGCAGCCTTAAAATGCGGCGCCGCGCGGCTCCGGTGCCGGCCGGCGCCCCTTCCGACCGGCGCTCCCTGACTTTTTTCCCATAGGAACGCATTAATTAAATTTTAATGCGTTCCTATGGGAAACGGTGCCTTGCAAGACGAAATTTCCGCAAGACGAAAAGTCTTGCGGAACGAATTAATTTCGTCTTGCGAGGTACCACTGTACCAGCTCTTCCGTCCCTAAGCCAACCGCATATTTTACGACATAAAAAATTAACAGCAGCTGCGACAAAATGATAAACAAGTAAACCCATGTAATGTAGACTATTTAATAATATATGACAGTATTACCAGAATAAATCAGAAAATGGAAAATGGAAGGTATACTTATTAGATCTCACAGAACACTAAAAAGAATAGTAAAAAAAATCACAATATTATACAGATTTATTTATGATGTAACCCTCCAAGGTTTAATTGCAGGGGGGAAATGTTTGATCACTTGGCTGAAATTTATTTGTTCTGCAATTTCATGTCCAACTGAAAGGATTGTCATATTTGATCTCAGGTAGGTTTTAATTAATTCTCGCTAGCTGAAGCTTCATTCACAGGATGCTACCATAATGTTTACACAGCTGCCACTAACTTGTGCAGTACACATTATTATTTTTCTCACCCGCAACCACAATAATATTTAGTACTTCCCATTACCAATAATAGGGGACGCGGGTGGCGCTGTGGGTTAAACCACAGAGCCTAGGGCTTGTCAGTCAGAAGGTCAGCAGTTCAAATCCCCGCGACGGGGTGAGCTCCCGTTTTTAGTCCCTGCTCCTGCCAACCTAGCAGTTCGAAAGCACGTCAAAGTGCAAGTAGATAAATAGGTACCGCTCTGGCAGGAAGGTAAACAGCATTTCTGTGTGCTGCTCTGGTTCGCCAGAAGTGGCTTAGTCATGCTGGCCACATGACCTGGAAGCTGTATGCCGGCTCCCTCGGCCAGTAAAGCAAGATGAGCACCGCAACCCCAGAGTCGTCCGCAACTGGACCTAATGGTCAGGGGTCCCTTTACCCAATTGGATAATGAAGACTTCCTGTTCTAATTAAGTTGGAAATGCAAAGGAGTCGTGCTTGCCCTTTGACCTCTGCAGGAGAAAGTGTTCCTTCACACAGCTCAACTCAACTCCCAGGGGAGGCAATGATTGCCACCAACCTGAGCAGCTTTGAAAGAGAACTGGAGGAATTCATGGAGGAGAGGGCTATCAGCTATGCCATGCCTCCGCAGTCAAAGGTTGCATGCTTCAGAAATGAATGCCAGTTGCTAGAAACCGCACAAAGGGAAAGTGCTCTTGGTTTCCCACAGGCACCTGGTTGGCCAGCGTGAGAACAGGAAGCTGTGGTTATTGGACTGATCCAGCAGTCTCCTCTTACGTTCTTACGAGAGAGGCACAAGAAGATGTCTCCTCTGCTTTCTTGACTTCAGAAGTATGAGTGGGAGAAAGCAGGGAAGCAAGAAGTTAGGGAAGCAACCCTAAAAACACCAGTCTAGGATCAAAAGAGAGATCCTCACTGGCAAAGGACAGTGAGGTTGTCTAGGGAGCTTGGAGGTACACCCCTCTATCAACTTTCTCCCCATGCAAACCTCACCAGCATTAGGTACAAGCCGAGTTGCATCCCAACCGTTTCAACATAGACACCTTACAGTTATCATGATTATGTTGCCCCCGTGGATCAAGGGCCCCATTCACCCCATCTTTTTCTTCCAACCCTGCAAAGCAGAACCTGATTCTGGGATGGTGTTACTTCTCGGGATGGACCCTGATTCCAAATACAAGCTTCTGGAAATCAACAGCAGGAAAAAGCTGTTGCTCTTGTTTATTTATTACTGTATTGTGTCCTGCTTGTGGGCTTCCCGTAGGCATCTGCTTGGCCACCTGGTAGAAGGAACAAGTTGGGTGAGATCAAGAAGGGCTCTTGTTATGCTCTCTAGTGTGCTATTTGTGGGCTGCCTAGGCAGATCTGTCTGACCACTGTGGAATACATGATACTAAATTAGAAGGACTCTTACATTTGGTCTGCAAGGTTTAGCCCTATGTTCTTAGTCAAGTGAGCATGCCAGCCAGGCAAGCTGGTGCAAGCAAAAGTCATGTAGTGTGAAGTCAAATGGTATGGATTCGCTGGCCTGTATTTTCCACCCTGTGCTTCTTCTCCAAGCTGTGGCTAGAAGGTCTGTGTCCAAGGGGAGCAGGTCATGAGTGAAGAGGAAGTTTTGCCACATACTAAAATCAGATTTATGTTTTTGATACCTTAGCCTTCTGTTCCAGGTTAATTAATCCAGAGTGCCCCCACAAGTCAAATTTAGTTCTCATGGTTGGTAATGCAGATTTGAAAGTGCACTCTGTGCAAAAAGCGAAGATGTCCCCAGAAAAGATTAAACATTAAACAGCAGCACCAGCCTGCTTTGTGGGCCGTGGCTGTTGATTACCAGCATGGAGGTGGCAGTCTGAGAATTGCTGCAAATGACTGGTGGCTCCTAGCCTGCCTCTTCTGAACTCTTTTCAGCCTCCTCTCTAGATGTACAAGCACAGGAAGGGAACTTCCTTCAATGTTAGCACTCACAATGAAGAATGAACTGTTTCCAACTTGCATACAGGATCTAGGAGATAACAGAGGAAGAGATTGTTTAATTGTGTGTTTTAACAGGACAGCAAAGTGACATGGCTTGCCAAAGAACAAATAGAAGTGAGGGTTGGTGGCGTATACATTTTCCAGGGATGCCCTTCCAACAAGTCTAGGTAGTCTAGAGCTGTGATCACACTCTGTTTCTTGCACAGTAACTGCATTTCCAGTGCTGGGCTTTTAATCCACATTCCCACAATGATATTCAAAGTACATATGTATTCTGTTCTTTGTTATAAGGTACTACTGTTTGATGTGTAGTTTGTTGTTTCTCAAAACAGCTTCGTTCTGTCTGCAGTCCATAAGCCATTCCTAATTTGTCTCTAGCCAAGATGTGAACAACTTTGTACAGGGCAAAGACATCCCTGCACATCAACACCCCTTGATGTGTTCACTGTGCTCTAAAGTTGTAATGTGAACACGTGCCTTTTGACTGCTTTGTGCAGTGGGCAGAAGATGAGGTGGACTTTTCCTTCCCTGTATGTCTTTTGTGGATATTTTCTGCTCGCACAAAGGGCAAAGGAATTGATGTTGCAGGGAAGCTAGGAGAGGCCAGGTGGCATGCAAAGGGGCTAGCCAAGAAGAGAGAGGCTAAGCAAGAATGGAAGGTGTTGAAAATATGGAGAAGGTTTAAATGTTGAATACTGGTACAGTAGAGTATCGTCAATAGCTTTAGCTGAGAAACTGACATGCCAACCCAAAAACTGCCAGAGGAAATACTAGTCCCTTATCATTTTATAATAATTTTGTAAAGAAACAAGAATGTGGTAGAAATCCTCCCTCGGAGCACATAAGAATGTGACAAGACCTTTCGGAATAGTTTTTGAAATGTTTATTACAAGATATTGTACATGCTGGTACACTGATCAGGATGTGTTTTGTAATTTGTTGTTATATGAGTTCCTTAGTTTATTCTTCTTGTTATTTGAAAAATAAGGGGGGAGCCCCTTATTTAAAAAGAAGAGAGATGCTAGAAGACTTGAGGATTTGGGATGGGGCCAGGGGTATGAGTACGAATGACTGCCTTGTTCTCTTTATAATGGCAATGGCGCCCACCTGAGAGGTGCCGGAACTGAGTTCCGGCAAGTTCCAGCTGAAAAAAGCCATATTTGTCCATGAATAGGTTGTCATGGACTCCAGCAGAGGCTGACGGCCAGTGTGGATGTGTGGTGGAGTCCAATGCATAGCTGTCAACTTTTTCCTTTTTTATAGGGAAATTCCCTTATTCCGAATACGATTCCTCGCAAGAAAAGGGAAAAGTTGACAGCTATGGTCCAATGACAAGACTCTCTGTGTGTGTTGTGTGTGTGACTGAGCATCAGTTTTTGTCTTGCTCTTCTTGCTGGGTGTCAGAGGCAGGCACAACAAGAAGTAGTCCAGAAAGAGATCTCTCAGATTTTTGAGATGACGTTTCATATTTGAGGTTTCCTCCCCAGACGGGACAACTATTTTGCCTCCCTGTCCCAACCCTCAGCTTTATCTGTGGCACTTGTGTGCCGCACACAGGACACAGCACTCTCAGCTAAAGCTGCACAGATTTCTTTGATGGGGAAATGTTTGAAATCAGTGAGACCTAAAAGTAACTAACAATAGGTGCGTTGTGACAGATGAGGTTCAATAGCATCCTCTTCCCCCTCCCTCTGCCTGGCAGGACACCTGTTTTATACACTAAACAAGCTGCAGTCAGATAGGGCCAAAATACTTCTGACCATTGTGTGACCTTCCACCATCTTGCTCAACAAAGTACTAAGGGCCCCAATAAACATCTTTATGTGGCTTTTGTGAACTTTAGCTATGGCATGTGATTCAGCTGATAGAAATCACTAATGGTGCAAGTTAGGTAACACTAATATAGATAACTGCCTGTTGGCAGAAGCCTGAATAAGTTATATGTCAAGAGTGGAAAAAGCCAGATTCCTCGCTATCACGAGACTCTTGGAGAGAGAAAGATATGGAACGCTGATTTATTTAAATATTTATAAGTCATACTTTCATGAAAGTATAGCAAAAACATCAATAAATACTGGTTTGTTAAAAAAAGGGGGGTAATTCACATTGTGATGGTTAACCATAGCTCATATGGTTAAACGAACTAATATAATAAGGGACAGAAAAGGCAGGCAACAGAATAATAATTTTGTTCATTTTATTCTGGAATAACAAAATACAGGATGCAGTTAACACACACACACCTTGAAATATAGATTACCTTATTTTAAACTTAGCAAGTTACACACGATGGCATTTTTTGGGGGGGGGGTATACACAGGAGAGTATGTTTGCATTAAAATTGATGTGATTTTTAGTGTAATCATTTTGTATAACCAATTTATAACTGTTATGCAAATTTGGGGAAGTAATGAAATTTTCAGTATATCACTTCCAGCCTTTAATGGAACTTAATGGAAAAAATATAGATAGAAGCAAAATAAATGGTTCAGGTTTTGTTTGGGGCAGAAAAAAAAGGGCTGGGGTGATTTGCAAATTATGAATTTGGAATCTCTACAGAATTTTTTAAAAGTCCTTCATCAACACTTATTTATGCAGAAGTTACACTTTAACTGTGGTCCAAGCCCAGAATGCTATAATTAACTCTTCTTTTAAATTCCAAAACTCTTCCAATAGATATCTTTCTAAATGTTATCTTCAGACACAATAAGAGACTTGCTCTATTTCCACAAAGTCTTTGGTCAACCTTAATGCAGATGTTAAACTCAAAGATAAAATTTCTTTTCAAAGAAAGCACGTTGTCTGTTAGAGCAATAATTTCAAGTTCAAAAATTTCCTGATGACTTTTGATGTATATAAATGATAGCTGTTTCATATTTGTTTCATCTTTTCCTATTTTTTAATAATAATTTTTATTAGTTTTCAATTACAGTGGTACCTTGGTTTTCGAACAGAATGCGTTCCGGGAGTCCTACATTACCACACTAGTTCAGTGGGGCAGGGAGCACACCAGGGGAGAGGTCATAGAATCAGGGCCAGCCCACCTATGAGGCAAGGTAAGGCACCTGCCTCAGGCAGCAGGATCCACTGTGGGAGAAGTGCACGTCTTCAGGACAGACGGTTGATTCTGTAAGACTCCAGTTCTCTACAAGGGGGCAGAGTCTAGAGGAGGTGAACTGGAGGCAGAAGCTGCCGAGGACAGAGTTCGCTTCCAACCTTTGTCAGAGCAATTGGCTAACTAGGAACTTTTCAATGGTCCTCTGTAACCATTCAGCTGCCTTCCCATGGGGCCTCTTCTGCAGGACCAGAACGGGACACCAGCTTCATTAACACAGATTTACTGGCCCCACGGTGCTCCCAAAATTACCTGTAACAGTTTAAAATAGTTAATAATAATTAATAAATTGCAAACCTCCTTCTGCTTGCTTATCCAAACTGGCTGGCAGCTGTTTATTTGGTAGCTGTTGGTTCCCACAACCACAGACACACTCAACCTACTGTAAATAAGTTTGCCTCTTTCTCCTCCATTATACACAAGTCACCCACAGAACATGGTTTTCTTGTGGATAGAGGATACGGGTGCCAAAATAAGACCCCACCCCATCCTACCCCATCCTCAGAGCCAAAACAACACAACCTTATCAACCAAGCCAATATGAGAAGCTAATCTGTTGCAATTCCCTCCATCTTGTGTTTTTCCTCCTCAAATAGAATCTCTCAATAGCTGTAAAAAAATCACCAGAGCCACACAGCTCTTGCCTTAGCCTAGGGCTGCTACTTCTGCATGGTTGGGGCTTAACAAGCTATCCAACATAAGTATAAGGAGACATTCTCCATGTATATGACATACAGCAGAACCTAGTGTCAGGTGCAGAGCTTAGGCATCCTAAAAACCAGCTTTCAATTCCTAAAAAGGGGGGCAACTGTTTAATTCTTATGGCCATGAAGATGGCATGTGGACCATGCTTGGGGGTAAGGGGAACTTAATATTCTCTTTGCTTGTTTTTTCATATAGATAAAAACCATTTCTATACACTCTTCATAAAAAGCAACAACAGAGTAGCTTACAACAATTTACTGTCAACCATACAATAAGCACCATATTTAAAATGTTAAATGTTCTTCCCTATATGTACGTAGCTGAAGTAAAATTAACTGTGCCAAGACAAGCATGTATGGTTTCACATAATTTATTTGAGCTACAGAATCCAGCTTTTCTTGGCATACAATCTGGGCAGCGTATTTTAGTGCAAGAGTATACAGTACCTTGGCTTCACTTTTAGCTAGTGTCAATCCATTTACTTCAACTAACTGTTTCTGGGTGTAATGCTAAATCATAATGCATGAACATGGTCCTGTTTCTACTCTCTTCCACTGGAATAACAACCACTGATATTGCAAGCACAAAACATTTGCGTTTGTGTTCAGCTAACCATAGTTTGTTGTTATGTCTGAAACTGGGGAAACCATGGTTAGTTTTGTTTCTTTATTTAGACTGTTTATATCCCAACCTTCATCTGAAGATCTCAAGGCAGGTAGCAGCATAATTCAATAAAATACCCATACATAAGATGGTAAAAGCACAATAAAGGTAAGATAACAACAATGCTTGTTTCCTGCGCTGGAGGAGTAGGCAAGGTATGTCCCTTGTCATGACACCCAACCCCAAAGACAGGGGAGGATGAAGTGGCAGAGCCAGGGGCGGCTATGCAGCCAGTTTGAGGAACTGAACCAGGTTCTTGATACTGAACCTTGGTCTTGGTTATGAGCCTGACTATGCCTTTCCCTGAATGGAGTTCATCTGAGGCATCAAGTACCTCCCACCTGTAATGAACAGTATGGCAATGGGCAGCACTCCCCTGACCTCCTGACAGCTGTGTTGCTGCTTATTAGGAAGAAGGGGGAAGGCAGCTGGGAGGTCGATGCCATGCAAAAACACCAGCAGGGTTGACTCTGCCAGTGCATTTGCACCATGCTGACCTCTCCGCTGCCTCTCACCCCTCCCTTTGCTTCCTGGTAAACAGTAGCAACTCAGTTGTTGGGAGGTCAGGGGAGCTGCTACCCCACCATGACGTACAAAAACCCACTCTTTAAAGCTGACTTGAAGCTTTAAAACCCAAATTGCCGTTTGCTGCATTTCAGCTTTAAAGAGTGGGTTTTTGCAGGGAGAGCTCCAGAGCAAAAGGGAAAAGAGGGCGCTTGGACAGAGCTTTAAAGCACAGACCTGTTCCTAGAAAGAGCAGGACAAAAGATAAGTATGGATGAGCCTTTACAATAACCCCTCCCTACCCCCCACCTCCGCTATCTATGTACTCTTCAAGGGAGGCCTTTCTAACATGCAGAAGAGCTGTAGATTAAAAAGTCCACACACCCACACCGCAGCTTGCACTCCCTGCCTTTTCTTAATGGAACATTCAAAACTCCCACAGTCAGAGATGGGATATTGTTGGTGTGGATATTGTTTACCTTTGTAACATTTTTTTACTTGGGGACTGAGTGGAGGATTTCCTTTCTGGTTTAACTACTATATACAGATTCCCTCCTAAAATAGTGACTCTGAGGCAGGGCTTATCCACACCCTCTTTTTCCACTGCTTTCCCTACCCCCCACCCCCAGGGGGACCAGGGCCTAGAAAGCATGAGTCAAACGCAAACCGCTTGGACCCACGCTTTCTAGGCATGGGTCAAACGGAAGTGTAGGTGAGCCCTAGTCTTGACTTCCAATTGCAGGACATGGCTTGACTCATTTTATGGAGCCACCTGAAGCTATTTGGTCTGCAATCCGCTTTCTGCTGGGTTCATGCTCTCTGTTTATGGTGAATTGTGGTGTGGATTGCCAGTAAGCAAATCTGTGGGGTGGATGAGCTGGTCAGATCTGGTGCTGCCCCACAAGGCCTTTCCAGCCCTGCAAGTCAACTCTAGATCTCCTATTTGCGTGTCGAGGTCCCCAAGCCACCCCTCAAATAACACACACTTCACACAGAAATTTAAGTTTAAGGTTTTTGGCATAATTTTGGCCACAACTTTATTAAAATACAAAATATGAGTGGTTGCTTAGGCATTGGTTCAGACTATCTGTCCCCGCCTGGGGACAGACTGACATCCGCCCACCTTGCGGAAGTCAGTAAAGGGAAAACACTTTGGGGAGAGAATGGGGGCCGGGGGCCTAGCCCTTGCCTCTCCCCTAATGCTCCCAGGGGCTCTTGCGTGGCCTTAGCCCCTGACCAGGGGGTACGGACAAAAGCATGGTGAGCCCCTGGATTCCTTTAACGGAATTCCCTGTGCCGCAGCAGCAGCATTGGAGGGGCAGGCACAGCCAATCCTTACCCCTCCACCAACCAATTTAATAACCAATGCCTAACCACAACCTTACAAGTTGTGACTAATTGCTACGCAGTAGGCGAAAACCAAATGGCACCAGCCAATCAGCCAAATGGAAAAATTCCTACCAGGCCCCTGCCCCAAAAGCAGACGACCCCATGACAGGCATAGCAAGGTCAACGCAAAAGCCTAAATTATAGGGAGGGAGGGAGGGTGATCCGATGCACGCAGCGAAGAGGGCCCCACGTTGCGTGCACGGAGAATATATAGCCTCTGGGCTGTCCATCAAACATTGCAACATAAAAATCTCCCCAACAACCTGCAGAACCCAGTCACATGCCTTGGCCATCTATCCGATCCTGCCCAGCAACAGAGGGGTCTCTTGTTAGCTCCCACCACAACACGTGCTCTCCATGAAGGAGAACTCGCTTTATGAATCCAGATTTCTGTCCTCACTTTAAGTGGCTACAGTTTGTGACTGTGATCATGTTTTATTTATTTTGCTCTCAGGCACTGAAGATAGTTTACATTGATTGGGGATTTAGACTGTTTTGAGGAAGTGTAGCCAGTTTTATACTAACTACAGAGCAAGCTGATGGCATCATGCTGTACCAGTGTTCCAGTTGGGGATTAAAATAAGACAAGGCGGCCCTGTCAGAAACTGGTGGAGAAGCTGTAAATAAAGGCTAATGAGGCATAAGGTTAGGCATCACCATTGTGAAGTGTTTATTTCTAGCCCATCAGCTCTACAGATAATAAAGGCAGCTGAGGATGGTTTTATTAAATATATTTCAATACAACAGTCTGGATTAATAAAGAATTAATAAACCATTTATTACAAGAGGTGAGATGCAACACAACCAGACACGGGGAAGACCTTTCTGGCACAAAGATAGGCCAGTCTGGGGAACCGCCGTCCTTGAGAGAATAAAAAATAAGCTATGGTTGACACATGGATAGATCAAGAAAGATCTGTGTGTGGGTTAATTTCATAACATGTGCCAATACTTCAGGAAATGAACAATCCACGCATCAGTGTTTTGCTCAACGTGGTTGATCTAAATTAATCTTCACTTTGAACCCACTTCCTGTGTTCGTTAGTAGAACAACACTTTATATTGCTTCATTGGTACAGTAATCTAATAGGAAAAATGACTATTACCCATACTTAACCTAAACACAACCATAAGTGCTCCTGATGAGGCATTCAGCTATGCGGTGTTGAATGTTATCTGTTAACTGTTCTATCCTGCTTCTCCTTTGTTTTGTTCTTTGTTTAAACCAATTCATGAACCAAAAACTTCTATGTTGGCCACTGATGTTGAACCATATGTTGTAGATATTACTGACATTTTATTGTGCTGTTTTTGCGATATGCAAATGACATGAGAGGACTTGGTCCATTTATTTGATCTGTTGAGGGGGTATACAGTTGCAGGCACAAGGCGCCCGATCTTGATAAAGGCCGCAACCAGGAGCAAAGGGCTAAAGCCCTCTACCCTCCACACTAGGGGGTTCTAATCCAGATTAGTTTGGGCCATTTGTGTCCTAGCATCAAAAAACTAAATATATATATTTTAAGGCACAGCTACACAGCCCAGATAATGTGTGCTCTATGGACTGTTGGCTGGCTTCAGCTGGGAATAAAAAAAAATTCAGGGGTGGAGGTCTGGCTGGGCAAGTCGGCAAGTTGACAACAGGATTGTTTAGGTTTATGAAGCAAGCTGCTGAAATATGGCTGTTAAATCCCCCCCAGCTGATTTTAATATTGTGTTATTTTTATTTTGTGTAACACACCTTGGGAACTTATGGCAAAAGGGCAGGTTAGAAATGCGATGTAACAAATAAATAGATGGAAATGTGGTCAAAGGCTCAATAATTAGTGTGGGGGCAGACTGCAGCTCAGTGACTGCCACAAATCCCTATTTTCTTGGGATCCTTCAGTTCTGTCACCCTAGTCTTTCAAAGCTGTGGTGGAGGGGGGGACACTCTTATCTTAAGCAAAAAATTATTTACTGTAACTGATGGATTTCTGCATGCAAATAGGCTTGGTACACAGGATTTCCTTTCTATTTATTTTTGGCACAGTTTGCCCATATTTCTGTTCAGGCTTTCTGTTTGTCGTTTCATAACTCTCAATTACCTGCTACATTGGGAGTTTGTTTTCCCTACGAAGTGGCATGTTATTTTTGGAAATTGCCTCCTAATCTACAAGGAAGCACATTTCCTGGTAACAAAGTTAGCACCCATCCACCACCTTCTGATTTGGTAGCGTATTTTTCCTTGACTTCAGTTTACTCTGGCATGCAGTTTTTGTATGAGGTTGGGAACTCTTACACTGCTGGACTTCTTCTTACATTTTGAGGACCTGTTCTTTCATATCCTTCAGGTATCCAGACACAGAGGTTACAGCTGAAGGGATTCCTTTTCTGTCATCAGCTAGAAGTGGGATTTAAAAGGGTGATTCTTTTATCCTGTTTACTCAGAAGTAGGGATGGGTGAATTTGTCAGTTCTGGGTTCTCTCGATTTTTCATTGTTCCAGCCTTAAGTTCACGTTTCCACATTAGTTTGCCATTCAAACAAACAAAATCTAATGAAAGTTCATCCACATTTTAGTGCAAATCTCTCCAAATATACATATTTTGTATGTAATTTTGCCTAATAAACATATTTCTGCAGACCATTTTTCCTTAATATAATGGGTTGTTGTATGTCATTTTCACTAATATATGCCTTTTTGTAGATGTTACTTGACTGGAGATTTCAAAGGATGGCTGTGGTTTGTTTTATCTTACTGTTTTGGAAAATGCAATTCATCTTTAAATGCAGATTGAATCAAATTTCTAGACCATCCCTAGTCAAAAGCATATATCATTCAGCAGCACCCTGCAACTTTGATTAAAAACACTTCTTCCTTGCAGCTTTTGCCTCCAATTGCTTCCTGTTAAAGTAGCATGGCATTACTGATAAGCTGGGGTGGAGAGCTTCAAACAGTCTTTCCCTCTCATTGTTTTTTCCTTTTTTATTTTATGGCGAAATACTGTCATTTCACACTTTAATAAAGGAAAAGGAAAACCTCAGTAATTCAAGCCACTCTCCTGTAGGGAACAGGAACTAACCAGTTAATGGTCAACCGCACTACAGTGCTGAACAGGAAGCAATTAGAGACAGAAGCTACAAAGTGAAAGTTTCTGACTGAGACACAGAAGCCCTTAAAAAAAACAAAACTCCAATACAAGCTGGCACCGCAATTGCATTGGCGGGGGGGGGGGGGGGAGGAGGAAGCAGGTAGGAATCATCACCATATTAGGCCTGAAAACGATGGGAGGACAACAGCAGCCACAGCAATTTAAATGCAGCAGGTTGGCCTTATCATTGTCTGGATTCCGCATAACAAGCAAGTGGTTGCAGACTAAATCACTAGTGTGGAATCAGCTAGGAAAGCTACAATGGTAGCAAGTCTTTTGGATTATCACTCTGATCCAGGGCTCTGTCCTAGACCCTCCTGCTCCAAAACACTCAAAGAGTTCCCCTATACTAGAAATAGAGGCCTCGTTTATTCATTTCAGTGGGTGGGGATAGCGAGTAGGAAGCCTCCCACATTTCTACCTAGCTCATACATATCTTCAGATGGAGTGAAATGTGCATTTAGAACTGAGTGTACAATAATTTTTTTAATGTGTTTGCATCTGTACAATTCACCCACACCACCTGTTTTGATCTGATCTGCTTCTTTCCGGTTTCATTATGATAAGGGTTTCCTCCATCTGTAGGTTTTGGGTTATTCTGGGTAGTCCCTGGGGAAGTGGGGGCACTTCTGATCTTCCTAACTCCTTGGTCTGTGATGAGAACTGTATCTGGCAGATTATGCTGCTACTGCTCTCTTTTTGGCTTTTTTAAAATATATATTTTTAAAAGTATTACAGGAGAAAAGAAGGAAGGATTTCGGTGATAACAGATTCACCCCTTATTTTATATATATATATATATATATATATATATATATATATATATATATATATATATATATATATATATATATATATAAAACAATCAACTGTTTTGCTATTATATTTCAAAATTTCAGTAAAGATACTGACAGAAGGCCACAGTCTCTGTTAAATGTGAGAAAGCTTTTACTTGTTACATTGTAAATTATTGCTTATTGTTGGATGGAAAGGCCTTCTTGCAAAATTTGAAAACGTAATGTTGATAATAAATAAATATTGTGGAAGATCCATGTCTAAAAAGTGTGCTGTTGGTTTAAACCTGAAACTGCAATAATCATGGAGAGGATGAAATTCCCCAACTCCACTGCCAGCACCCATAGGTACTTCAAAGCCAACCGGAACAAATCATTTAGCTCAGTTGGTTACAGTGTGGTGCTGATAACGCCAAGGTTGCAGGTTCAATCCCCATATGGGACAGCTGCATATTCCTGCATTGCAGGGGGTTGGACTAGATGATCCTCAGGGTCACTTCCAAATCTACAGTTCTATCACTGTGCTTTTGCTATCCTGAGGAAAGAGCACAATGGAGCTACCACAATCTCCTTTCCTGATTATTAAGGGCTGAAAAATGCAGCAATGGCAGGCAGTGGTGTGCTGAACACACACACACACACACACACACACACACACACACACACAGTGTTATTTAATGAGACAATAAATTGCAATTAAAATTTATCAGAAGGGGGAGAAAAATTTAGTGAAATTCTCATGAGCCAGGTGCAAGGTTTTTGTTGCACTTACTTTACTTTTGGTGTGGCAGAGGGGTGCTCTGGGGCACCCTTTCACCCATCCTACAAATCAGCTCGCCAGTGGTCTGCACCCTGCAGCCCTCCCAGGTGCACATACTTCATGAGGTCGCTCCTTCCCGTCCCGTGTGGCGTTTTCTGATGAGAATGTGTAGGCAGCCAGGGAATCTGCAGAGGAAAAATGCACCTGTCATGCTTGACCTCCTTGCAATAACAATAAGGTACGCTCAAAACCCTGCTTCTATTGGAAGTCTGAAGAAATTCTAAAATGTATTGAGGGTGAGACCAAAACAAACCCCCCCCCCCAAAAAAGGAAACTGCTGCTTTGCAAGACCTTTCAGAAACTGCAGGGCAGATTTCAGTACAGCATTACTGCCAAGGTTTTGGGGGCTGCCAGTATGTCTGGGACCAACCAAGATGGACCGTTGAAGGTACCCAGTAACTGTGTGCTTACATATTACCTGTATCTATGTATTCCACCACCACCCCTTTACAGGTAGCAGCCTCTTTGAAGGAGCAAGAATTCATAGAGGTTTGGGGGAAGAAAGCAAAGGAGAGCTTCGGCAACATCTGGCATAACTTCACTGATCCTCAGCTGAAGGAAATCATCAGATCCATCCAGACCCTGGGGCCGTCCAACCTACCCATGGATAAGCGGCAACGGGTAAGGACACAACTCCAGGCAAAGGGAGTCTACACCTGCGTGGGGAGTATGGATGATTCAGACTTATATACTAAGCAGTATATAACATTGTTAAAATAAATAAAATACAAATACATAAATAAATTCCTAGTGACATCTCTGAGGAAGCTGATTATCTGCTGGGGTAAGGTAAGGTATGTTCCAAGTTGCTGGCCAGCTCCAGCTTTTTGGGACTCCACAAACTGCATTAACAGTGCAATTTTATATACGTCTACTCAGAAGTAAGTCCCATTAGGCTCAGCAGGGCTTACTCCCAAGTCAGTGGATATAGCATTGCAGCCTGGTGTTGAAGTCTCCGCCAAAGGAGGCATTTATGTTATTCTTCATCTTAGTTCATATGCAGCATCCAAAAGTCATGGTAAGGTTGGAGGGAGAGACCAAAGAATGTAAGCTGCTGCAGGGGCTGCCCCACAAGGACTAGTGACTTGTGTCAGAGAGATTGGCCATGAAGGCTAAATTCCTGCTTAGTTTTCCAAATATGCCATGGAGATAAGTGAAGCATTTAACAGCAGATTTTGCCAAGCCAGAGAGAGAGAGAGAGAGCTCAAAGGAGTTCTTATCCCCTCCTGCTAGTAATCCACCCTCTTTGCCTGTTCTTAGTGTTCCGCAGCTAATTCTTTCCAACTAGTCTAGTGGAGCATGTAAAGCAATTTCACAGTGATGTTGCTTCAAACTGGAAAGAGAGTCCCTCGGTCCTTTTTTGAGTTCTGCAGATAGAATGATCTGACCAGCATCCCTGACCTGTACGGGAATCCCTGTTGTTTTAATCCAAGGTCAAACTAGGTGGCCCCCCTCGATTCTAAATTTTAGCAATTGTGGCAGCATAGCAGTGGTTAACAGTTCCCCCTAATGGGCAAACAGCAGCTCCAAGGAGTGATTTTCAGTAGGAAAATAGCTCTGGCGTTTATGCATCATTTCCTCAGCCCCAGGGTCCCAATCCAAATGGGATGCTGTTGCCAGAAATTTCCCCCTATGTACCAGCTGAACATGGGAACATAAAACGGACTGGATTTCTTTTCCTTTTATTAAAAAAAATAATTTTTATTAAACGAAAAAATAAAACTTTTTTTAAAAGCATGTTATTATTAACTGTTTGGTTCATTGTAAAATTCCCAACTGCTAAATAAAAGTTTGAAAAATGTAATTTATAACACAGGAGAGAAAAGACAGAAGAAAAAAGGGGGCATTATCCTTTGCATGCCAACATGTTATAGATGCCTACTTTTCCATAAATCCACCAGTCTACATTTCTAAGAAACATGTTGTATTATCAAGGTGATCCAACGCACAGCCTGAGGGCCACATGTCACCCGTAAGGCCTTTTCTTGGTGGCCCCGGGCAACATTTGATGGTCCCCTCAAGCCCTTGCACTGCCTTCCCAAGCCGTGAGGCTTTGACAGTCCTCCTGTCTCCTTCCCAAAGCCTAGTTAGTGCTTTCCAAGCTTTGGGAAGGAGGTGAGAGGTTTCTAGGGCCCTGCAGAGCTTCGTGCCTCCTTCCCAAAGCCCAGGTTCCCACTTCTCCAGCTTTGGGAAGGCAGAGCAAGAGCTGGGGGGGGGGGCATTAGATATCGGCCTTGCTCCCCCCCCCCCACATGTCTGTAGGCATAATAAATACAAAGCAATGCAAGCTTAAATAAGGGAGCAAGCAGTGTGTGAAGATAGCACATTCTATCATACGTTAAAAGAAAGCATATTATTATTCCTCTTTTTTATATCTTTACCTAGAAAAACATTGGGGGGGGGTGTGGAAAAAATTGTCAGCTATTCCAGATACGTGATGGGCCAATGGCCATAATAATAAATATCTATCTATCGATACGACTAGCATATTTCACGGGGGCTGTTATTATTGATGTTGTTTTTGTTTTCGAACAAGATAAAGCTCTGCCATGTACCTACTCAAAAAGGGCTGGATTTGAATATTATCTTCCTGCTGTTCCAGTATGGGTACAGCTAAGATGCTCAGTTGTAGCCAAGGAAGAACAAATTATCCCCCCCCCCAAAAAACCCCTATTCCTCACTCATTCTCCTGCTTGATAAGGAAGAATACGTGAGCTTAATTTACTCCTGCCAGTCTGGTTCCCAGGGCAAGAAGCCAGTTTGTGGAATTGATTTTTTAAAAAAACAAACTAACTAAACTAAAAAACATGGGAACTGCAGCTGAGACTGTAGCTGCAATGATGACAAATATTTCATTTTGCCTTTTTTTTTTAAAAAAAGAAACTGTCGTAAAGTTGTTCCTTGCACTTTCAGAGTAAACATATCCCAACCCATCCAAAGCTTGTTTTGTGAATGGAAAACCAATCTGAACTTTGTTTATTTATAAGGAAAGATTAAAAATAAAATAAACAGCTGCATAGCAGAGTACATCTGCAAGCTAGGGATTATACCCAAGTGGCTTTTGTTTGGTGTCTTTTATAGACTTTTACTAACTGCAACTCGGTGATAGAGGAGCATTGGAATCTGCCTTTAGTGAGTCAGACCACTGAGCTTCACATTGCTGGTGCTGACTGGCAGCAGCTTTCCATGGGTCCAAAGAGGGTTCCTTCCCAGCCCTAGCTGGGGATCTCAGGGGCTGAACCTGCGACCTTCTGCATGCAAAGCTTTGCTGCCGTGCTTCTCCGGGGGCTAGCTCAGCTTTGTCAGCACACAATCAGCCAGTGGTACCAAATACCCACCTGGCATTCTGCACTGAAAAGGCACAAAGAGTGTGGCAGAATGGGAGCTCACAGCTCCAGCTCCTGGCTAGTTGGCCCTTCACTACCTATTAGTGAAAGACACAGCCACCAAGAAGGCCCACATGTCCCAGATGATTGGCTGCAATGCACCTTATGAACCCTACTGCTCTAATTGACCTCTTTTCCTTGGTGCCCAGTCTTACTCCCTGAAACTTACTACCTTTCTCCCCACCCCCTGCCCTGGAGTATTATACCTACTGGAGGTGGTTATCTTAACATCAAAGCACTTGCCAACTCCTTCTGCTCTCTTTCATGTTCTCATGTGCCCTGAATGCAGGCGCGCTTCACAATCTTTTCTTCCAGCAATCAGCCCTCATCCTAACACGACTCCCTTCCCCCACCACTGTGCCATTTTTTCCCACCCAGAGCTCTTTTCTTCTCTTATGTACCTTACCCTAAACAGAGGCGGACTTTGGCCTTTCAGATTTCAGAGACTCCAAAATTGAGCACCCCCTGTACCTCTCATCTTCCATTCTGCTCAATTCACTATGTCATAGTTGCAGCGCCCAGTGTGGTGGAACTGGTCACACTGCCCGAAATCCACCTCTGCCCTAAAGGCCTTCTCCTTTCCGAATTCCGCCATTATCTGTCCTTACTCACCACCCTCCCCTCCCATCGCTTTTTAAGCTGTGAAGGGTTGCTTCTATACACCTCTACTGCCCCCTGCCACCCACTTTGCATTTCCCATTTTCTCCCAGCCCACTTTGAATTTCAGGCCTGGCTCCTCTTGTTCCTTTGACCATGCATGCCTTGGCCAGGTTATGGTGGTGAGAACACCAGAGTCCTGACTTCCGCTCCATGGCGTGTAGCGTGGCCTGATTGGGGTCTTGATGGTGCAGGCAGCATTGCCACATCAAAGGCATGTGAGAACAGCAGGCTTTTATGCTGAAACAAAAGGGACTCGCTCAATAGTTTTGTACTTTCAATAATGCAAGATTACAGGGAAAACGAAGGTGTTTTTGGTCCCATTCCTGACTTGGCTGGCTATAGACACCTAAGTTTCAAGTTCATCATAAAATAAATAATTTTGAACACTGCCCAGGAAGCCTGTGTTTGAGGCAGCCTCCCTGGGTGTTCTTGCTGTTGCCACCAGGCAGCCATTCTCTGTTGAAACTGTGATAGATCATAGGGTGCGAAGCAGACCTGAGGTGTGGAACAGGTAACATTGTGGCTGGGCCAAAAAGGAGTGACTTCGTAGAACTAGCAGGTATGGGACTATCACACTAACCTGGACTATTTCTCTTTCCTTTCTAAGTATAACACTATTCTGAGTGAGATGGACAATATCTACTCCACTTCCAAAGTATGTTTGCCAAATCAGAATTCCAGCTGTTGGGCTCTAGAACCAGGTGTGTATCTTCCTGTTCTCATTAGCGTAACCCTCTCACACCCCAATCTACGTGATTGCTTTCAACACGGGAGCACCTCAAGGGGGAGGTGATTTGTTGAGATCTGAGAGCTATGTCAGAAATACTACAAGTTTCATGGTCACAGATAACTGTGACATTGTAGTGGCATAAAATGTCACATGCTTGCTTTGATGTTTACAAATATTTACGTGGTGCTTATCATACAACAGATTGCCTTGGTTCATATTCTACAGCACTTGTGGAACATGTGGCCATTCAGATGTTGTTGTTGTTGTTGTTGTTGTTGTTGTTGTTGTTTGTTGTATTCCAACTCCTAGCCACTCTAGGAAGCTAACACAGCCAATGGTGAGGGATAGTGTGAACTGTAGTCCAAAAACACTCAGAGACCCACAAGTTCTCAACTCCTGTTCAACAGTATGCTTATTTTTCAAGTGTGAAATCATATTGCCCCCACAACTCTTGACACTGCAAGAGTTGAAGAGCCTGATTGATTTGGAGCCCTTAAAATGATGTCTTCCTTTAATGTGTTTCAGCCATTTCTTTGGCCACCAAGTGTATCATTGATAAGGGCTAGAACAGAAATTATGTGTAGCAGCTGTGTCCAAAGATTTACATGTTTTGAAAACTAGGGCACTTTTGAGAGAAGTTACAAGCTCTCAGCTGCTAGCAAACCCAGAATTAGTGTTTCCCAATTTGAAAGACAGAAACTAGTGTTGTTGAGATGCTTCTCAATCTACCACTGAATCAAAAATAGCCCCAAACTTGAGGGGAGGGGACCCCTTTGTCCCTGAACAATAACACTGAATAAATAGCACTGCCCTTATGATGAGGCACATCACCCACAAAATGGGTTCTTTTCAACCTGTGACCATTTTCTGTGTTTTTTGTTTTTTTTGTTTTTTGTTTCTGGTCTCTTCTCCCACACTCACTTCTCAGAGATAACGGACATCATGGCCACCTCTCGCAATTACAGGAAACTGCTCTATGCCTGGGAAGGGTGGCACAATGCAGCCGGCAATCCTCTGCGGCCCAAGTATCAGGAATTTGTTGTACTAAGCAACGAGGCCTATAAAATGGATGGTGAGATGCTTTAAATATGGATTGGGGGCTGGAAATAGGAAATGGGCCACTCATTGGATTGAAAGACTGCCTTACGAAGAAAGCTGCAACCAGCTGGGGCCTTTTAGCTTAGGCAAAAAATGGTGATTGAAAGCTTCAGAGAAGGCTTGAATATTGTAGCTCTCCCTGCTGCCCTCCTTTTAGAAATGTATTCCCCATGTTTCCTAAGAGAGGACCCATTTGGACAATGGGTCTGCAATGCCAGAGTGAAGCCACTGTGATCTAATGATTCATGGTGTGTTACCTCAGCACGTCCATTCTCAACTGATGTACATCGCGTTTTGAAAATATTTGAGGGAATGGTGAGCATGTGTCAATGTGTTTATGAGAGGGTCATCGCCGCATCAATGAATTTTGACTTACCCCGCCACACAGCCGTGCCAAAAATGATCGTGTGAATTGGCTTTCAGTTTGTGGTTGTGTGCTCTGTGCCTTTAGAACAGATAGACATTGAACAACACGGATATATGATGTGGTGCGGGAATGATTCTCCAACCTTGTGTTGAGATTATGCATGTGTGACTTCCTTTGGGTTCTGTGCTCTTGTTGGCGTCCAGGCTTCAAGGATACTGGTGCCTATTGGCGCTCCTGGTATGATTCACCAACGTTCGAGGATGACCTGGAGCAACTCTATCATCAGCTGGAGCCCCTTTACCTAAACCTGCATGCTTTTGTCAGGAGGAAACTGTATGAACGCTACGGCCCTAAGTACGTCAACCTGAAAGGCCCCATTCCAGCTCACTTACTGGGTAAGATGGCAATAAAAAGGGGATGAAGTGCTAGAGAATTTCTGAATGCATGAAGTGTCCTGCCACACTCCACACAGGCTGACCAGTTGGGCTTCTTGAAGCTGTCATGCCTAAGAGTGAACAGGGTCCATTTCTATTGAGTCTCGTCAGTGCTAGAGATGATGATGATGATGATGATGATGATGATGATGATGATGATGATCTAGTTGCTTTTCTCACAAATGTGACCCAAAGTGATTTACAAACACAATTGAAATAGAAAATAACCAATTGCAACAAACAAAACAAATAAAAACCTTAAAAACCAACATCTATAGCTCTGGTTCGCCAGAAGCAGCTTTGTCATGCTGGCCACATGACCCGGAAGCTGTACGCCGGCTCCCTCGGCCATTAACGCGAGATGAGTGCTGCAACCCCAGAGTCGGACATGACTGGACCTAATGGTCAGGGGTCCCTTTACCTTTCTAGCAATAAAACTCTGGTCTTAAAGATCCTATTCCACTACAAGAAGCCACAAATGCTTTAAAAAACAACAATACACCATCACATCAAGGGCTAAAAGTCCAGGTAAAAAGGGGGGGGTGCATGGCACCTAAAAACAGGTAAAGATTATGGGATCATAGCTCAGTCAGTAGTCGGTAGAGCCTTCGTATGGGGAGAACATTCCACAAGGGGAGAGCCATCACTGAAAAGGCCTATTCTCACATTGCCACCCTCCAGACCTGTGCACACAGGGGGACACAATGAAGGGCCTCAGATGACAATAAAAGGGTTGGGTTGGGTTTGTATGGGAAGATGTGGTCCTTGAGGTATTGGGGTTCTGGACAGCTCCCCTGCACTTTGAGTGGAGTCTGGAAACTAATTCGTAGCCAGTACTGTTGTGCAAGAATTGGTGTAAGTTTTGCCTGTTCTGTCCTGGTCAGCAATCTGGACAACAAATTCTACACCAGCTGCAGTTTCTGAACCATCTTCAAAGGCAGCCCCATTTATAATGTGTTGCAGTAATCCAACCTAGAGGTTGCCACAGCCTAGACCAGGCACTCCTAAACTCTGCCCTCTAGCTGTTTTGGGACTACAATTCCCATCATCCCTGACCACTGGTCCTGTTAGCTGGGGATAATGGGAGCTGTAGCCCCAAAACAGCTGGAGGGCCAAGTTTGGGGGTGCCTGGCCTATACCAGGGGTTTTCAACCTTTTTGAGTCCACAGCTCTCTTGACCAACTACATTATTTCTGCAGCACCCCTATGAGGCTCAGGAGCCCAGTTATGTCACCCTTGCCTGCAAAGCTGGCAGGCTGTCACCCTTTTTCAAACACCATGCCTGGTGGGGTGTTTCCTCAGCCTCTTTCCTTGAGAGTCCTTTGGTCAGCCGCTGCTGCCGCCCCTTGTCTCTGAGCTGCCCCCCCCCCTGCCCCAAAGACAGGTGCCTCCTCAAACTGCCCTACAAGGTCCTGGGACTTGTCTGTCCATTCCCAACAGCAAGGGCTGGCAGACTATCTGGCTGGGCTCCCTTGCCTGCTTGTTTGCTTACTCCAAAGCCACCTCAGCTCCTGACAACCAGCACCCCCCCCACCAGCCCCAGAGGCATCTTTCGCCTGTGGAGCTTTTAGCCAGGGCTGCTGCAACAAACAGCTGTGCAAGCCTTTGGGAGGCAGAGCCGCAAGAGGGCATCAGAGGAGGGAGGGAAGGAAAGAAAGACAAAGGCCAGTGTTGCCCACAGCACCCCTGACCGTCATTCAAGGAACCCCAGGATGCCACAGCACACTGGTCGAAAACTACTGGCCCAGACAACAGAGTTTGAGGCAGTCCTTCCAAAATGCATCTGCTGAAGAGTGGGAGAACAATGTGCACAAGAAGCATAATCTCTCACTCTCATAAAAGCCTTGGAGTAGGTGCTGGCAGTCTTTCTGAATCTTTGGGCAGCCTGGGTTTCTTAGTTGTTTAGAGCATGGCCAAGGTTGCAGGTTTGATCCCCATAAGGGACTGGTTGGACTAGACCAGGCTTCCTCAAACTCGGCCCTCCAACTCCCATGATCCCTAGCTAGCAGGACCAGTGGTCAGGGATGATGGGAATTGTAGTCTCAAAACATCTGGAGGGCCGAGTTTGAGGAAGCCTGGACTAGATGAGCCTCGGCGTCCCTTCCAGTTCTACAATTCTATGATTCTATGATCTGAAAACCAGGGAAACTTTCATGGTCGCCCCATAGTCCTGAGGCTGTTCAGACTACCCACCCCCAGTTACTATTAACGTAACCAAAAAAGAGCACATTGCTTGCATCCACATAAGTAATGTGATATCTTCAATGGCCCTATGGGATCTAACAAGACTCGGGAAAGAAAACACAGTTATTTTTTGCTTCCATGCCCCAAATGTGGAAAATTGACAAATATAGCTTCCCGGTGATATTACATCATAAGTTTCTTCTTCTTCTTGCTATTATTCCTTATGGTAGGAAAAGGCTGGAACTAACTGTTCGTCTCAAGCTAAGCTGTGCTGCTTTGCCCCCTGCAGGTAACATGTGGGCCCAGCAATGGAACAACATTTACGATATGATGATCCCTTACCCAAATAAGCCCAACCTTGATGTCACCAATACTATGAGGCAGCAAGTAAGGTCATCTGTGTTGTTATTACATATGCTTTTCTTCTTACATGTTTGCTGCTTTGACTGCAGCCTTCATATAGACAGCAGTGATTGTGAGTGGAAACAAGTACATACCTAAACATCACTAGGTGTGGGGTGGTGTTGCTGCCATTCTGCAGTGAGATGCTGCAGAATGTGTGCACGCATTAGGGGAATAATGAGTACACCCAACAAGAGAACGCCTGTATTATGGGTTGAATCTCAACTTACCATGCTTAGAATAGTAGATCCGTTGAAATCAATGGGGCTTGAATTATCGACAGCTAAAGACCCTGATGTTGGGGAAGATTGCGGGCACAAGGAGAAGGGGACGACAGAGGATGAGATGGTTGGACAGTGTTCTCCAAGCTACTAATATGAGTTTGACCAAACTGCAGGAGGCAGTGGAAGACAGGAGTGCCTGGCGTGCTCTGGTCCATGGGGTCATGAAGAGTCAGATATGAGTAAACAACAACAACAACAACAACAAAAACTTAAGCCCTGCTGATTTCATTCACTCTGCCCTTAAGCATGGCTAGGTCTGGATCCAACCCAGTCATCCAAGAAAATGCATGCTATCTCATTCTGTGGTTGGGTCCTTTCCTTTCCTAGAATTGGAACGCAACACGCATGTTCCGGGAGGCGAATGCATTCTTCACATCACTTGGCATGATTGAGATGCCACCTGAATTCTGGAAGGGTTCTATGCTGGAGAAGCCAACAGATGGCCGAGAGGTGGTGTGCCATGCATCGGCCTGGGACTTCTACAACCGCAAAGATTTCAGGTGCGCCTACTGCATGTGAAAGGGCCTTGCATTGGAAAGGGGGAACCAAGTACATTCTTGGAAGGGGACCACAGAGCGCGTTTACTCAAATCCTTTTAAAGAAACATAGGTCCTTTATAAAATGTCAACATCCAGTTTTAGTAACAACATGTGGTTCAATTAGAGCAATATAGAAATGAAATGAATAATGGTAATAGGTACTAGTTTCCTCCTCTCAGAGCTACAGATCTCAGTACCCTTAACAAACTGAAGCTCACAGGAGTCTTAGGAGGAAGTCATGTGCCTTCAATGTGCATTGGATGTGCTTTAAATTTATAGCGTGTATCAGCGATAAATCTACTAAACGTATAAACTAGTTTTGAAAACCTTTTCCGTGTGCTAAATCTTTTCTGGGGAACCCTGGGAACTACAGTGTGCAGGGGCATTTAATATGTTAAGACGTCTTTGAATCTCTTGCAAAACTACTGAGAAGGACTGGTGTTCCAAGGATTACATCTGTGAGAGCTTTAAACAATTTAAATTCTATATTGATAAGAGGGCAGGGGTGGACCTTGGTAATATGGTGCCCCGAGTGAGGACAAGATTTGCTGAGGACAAATACTTCTTATTTTCACAATATTTCCTTTTGGTGCAGTTGCTATTTTTAATGGATCTTCTAAATAGGTACCTGTATGAATATAGGATGGTGGTGATGACTTAGCACCCCCTTGGCTCAGTGCCCTGTGCAGGGAAACTGAAGAGGGACTTCCTTTTCAACTCTTCTGAGGACTCCATGTGTAAAAAGGGAAGCAGGAACAACCCTTCCTCCTTCAAGTCTGCCAAGCAGGTGCCCTATTAGCTCAACTGATGCATTTTAACAGAACCAATGTTGCATCCTCACCTTTCTGCCCCATACTTTGCAGGATAAAGCAGTGCACAACTGTCACCATGGAGCAGCTCTTCACAGTACACCATGAGATGGGGCATATTGAATACTACCTGCAGTACAAGGACCAACCCGTCCCCTTCCGCAGTGGGGCCAACCCTGGCTTTCATGAAGCCATTGGCGATGTCATGAGCTTGTCCGTCTCCACCCCCACCCACCTCAAGAAAATTGGGCTGCTTGACCAAGCCACTGAGGATATAGGTAACCGTTGAGCACTATGGGTGATGTAGGAGAACTGTGGTGAATAGGTAATCAATAGAGTTGATGGGACATTTCTCAAGGGTCAGGTTTCCAGCTGAGATTAGTTGCTTTCAGGGCGTGGAGCCAGACTTGTATCACTCCAGGGCTTCCCAGCTGCTGAAGAAAAAAGAGAAGATCCTAGACCAGGCATGGCCAAACTTACTCCCCAGATGTTTTGGGACTACAACTCCCATCATCCCTAGCTAACAGGACCCGTGGTCAGGGATGGTGGGAATTATAGTCCCAAAACATCTGGAGGGCCAGGTTTGGCCATGCCCTTCCTAGACTGAAACCCAAAATTTGCTCTCCACTCTTTATTGCTGTTAGGGATTGGGGAGTCCTTCATATCCACACCTGTTCCCCTTGGGCAACCCAGAGGGCAGTTTTGTGCATGCTCAAGGTCTGACTGCTGTCATCCGTTGGGTTGGAAATGAATTTCCTATAAAGTCAGATGGGACTTTGTGCCCTGACGCTTGTGGGTTACTTGCCCATGTCATCTGAAGCTGCTTACTCTGCTCTTGACTTGTGGCACAAGATCTGCAGTCTGCTTCTCTGCAAAGTGCATAGGCGGATAGTCTGCTCTTACTCCAGCTCTGAGTCTTCTTCCTCATTTCCCTTCTTTGCCAGTGTGCTCTCTAACATACATTCAAGCAACTCCAGCTAGGAGAGGCTTCTGCCTTTGCCTGGGGTCTCCTTCCAGTGTGGTGTAGTGGTTAAGAGCGGTAGACTCGTAATCTGGGGAACTGGGTTTGCGTCCCCTCTCCTCCACATGCAGCTGCTGGGTGACCTTGGGCTAGTCACACTTCTTTGAAGTCTCTCAGTCCCACTCACCTCACAGAGTGTTTGTTGTGGGGGAGGAAGGGAAAGGAGAATGTTAGCCGCTTTGAGACTCCTTTGGGTAGTGAAAAGCGGGATATCAAATCCAAACTCTTCTTCTTCTTCTTCTTCTTCTTCTTCTTCTTCTTCTTCTTCTTCTTCTTCCTTTTCTGCCTCACTCTGTTCCTTGCAGAGAGCGACATCAACTACCTATTTAAAATGGCCCTGGAGAAGATCGCCTTCCTGCCCTTTGGCTACTTGATAGACCAGTGGCGATGGAATGTCTTCAGTGGGCGCACCCCTCCAAACCGCTACAACTATGACTGGTGGTACTTGAGGTAAAGCCCTCCTCCCCCAGCAGTGCAACTGTGGCGGGTGGGGGGCTGCCATGATGGCTGAGCAAAGGAAGGCATTGTTTCAAGAAACTGTGTGAGGGGAGTGGTTTCCCAAGCTGATTTCGGGTGATGGGACTGAATTTCAAAATTGGGAAGGGGGAAGTCCATGTTGGCTTGAGGTACCCATATATCTTCTCAACAACTGTGTGTGTGTGTGAGAGAGAGAGACAGACAGACAGACAGACAGACAGAGACAGAGGAGAGGGAAAGAGAAAGAAATTTATGAGTATGTGTGAGTATACGCAAAGTTACGAAGGGAAAATATTCAGGAATTTATTCAGTTATATTGCTTATATTCCACTTTATAACCCCGAGAGGTTTTCAAAGCAGTTTCCCAAAGAATCCTCAAACCTACAGAGGTAGGTAAAGGTAAAAGACCCCTGGACAGTTGAGTCCAGTCATATTGACTATGGGGTGCGGCGCTCATCTCACTTCAGGCCGAGGGAGCCGGCATTTGTGTGCAGACAGCTTTCTGGGTCATGTGGCCAGCATGACTAAACCACTTCTGGCACAGCGGGACACCGTGATGAGTGCCAGAGCGCATGGGAACGCCGTTTACCTTCCCGCCGCAGTGCTACCTATTTATCTACTTGGACTGTCGTGCTTTTGAACTGCTAGGTTGGCAGGAGCTGGGACAGAGCAATGGGAGACTCGAACTGCTGACCTTCTGATCAGCAAGCCCAGGAGACTCGGTGGTTTAGACCACAGTGCCACCCGCTCCCTATAAATATCATATTCAACTCCGGAACAGAAATAATATGGTGACTTCTCTGTTGCCAGGACTATTCAGGTGGCATTCCCTGCCCTGGTGTTGCCCTTTGGCTTTTGCCTACTAGGCAGCAGTCCACTGATGATCTCTAGAGGCAAGGAAGTGGGGCTGAGCAGCTGGATCTTGCGCAGCCCATGATGGAGGGAGCTCTTCCCTCACTAGCAGATAGGCAAGTGATCTGAAAAAAATATAAATTACTGGAGGAAGAGAGAAATGCATGCACCTGTATACATGTTGATCGGACATTGATTGACATGAGTTTCAGTTTGCTCCCTTTTTTGTGCCACTTTCTTAGGGCAAAACTAGACATAAACTGTGGTGCTTAGTAAGGAAAACGGGTGGCATGATGTCATCACATCAGGCACTCCCCAAACAGCCAATCATGTGGGGGGTGGAGGCAGAGTAATCCATGATGCGGTGACAGAAAAAGTCGGGGCAACTGGGTGCAAGGCAAGAGAGCCTGTGTGGCATAATGGTTAGAGCAGAGCTTTCCAAACTTTTCAAGCTGGTGACACACTTTTTGCACATGCATCGTTTCACGACACAGTTAATTCAGTTTTGCATCATTTCACGACACAGTAATTCAGTTTGAAGGCAAACTGGAAGTTAAGCTAACCCTTTCCAGCCCCAGGAGGAGCACAGGGAGCGTTCGCGTGACACAACTACACAATGCAGCCGACACACTAATATGTCGCGACACACAGTTCGGAAAGCTCTGGGTTAGAGTATTGGCCTATGACCAGGGAGGCCAGGGTTTGAATCCCCACTCAGCCATGAAGCTCACTGGGTGACCTTGGGCCAGTCGCCATCTCTTGGCCTACCTCACAGGGTTGTTGTGAGGATGAAATGGGTGGGGGGAAGAGAACCAAGTACACTACCTTGAGCTCCTTGGAAGATAAACGTGGTATAGAAATACGACGAATAAATAAATAAATATAAACAATAAATGGCATATCCATGATCCGCATCAAATCTAGATTAAGAACAAACAACCTGGACTCTGCTTCATTTCTAGAGACCTGTGCTAATGCTTTTCTGTTTCTTCTCCGCCCACGTGGCTGACTTTTCTCCAGAACAAAATACCAGGGAATTTGCTCTCCTATTGCAAGAGATGAAACCAACTTTGACCCTGGTGCTAAATTTCATATACCTGGCAACACACCTTATATCAGGTACCGGGAGCTGAAAGAGTTGGGGAATGTGGAATGTGTAAATGAAACATGGTGAGCTTCACTGATGTGCTTGAGTGAGGCTGGTGTATATGCCTTCATTATTCATAAAACGTCGAGTGCATTGCAATGTCCTGCAGTGTTGAACTACCTGAAGGTTCTGACAAGCAGATCTAAGGTAGTAGAGAAGGACGTGTTGAATTTTTCAACTTTCGAATTCCCAAAATGAGCGGTACTAAAAAGTTGTAAGATGACATGGGAATTCAGTATATATTTTGGTTCAATTAATATAATTTAGTTTTGCCTGGAAAGTAAAATGTGTGTAAAATTGCACAGAGAGCATTAAAAATTATTGCGAAGTACTTACAGTTTATTTATTTATTTATTTATTTTTCTCTGACATTTTCAGAAGGTAAAATTAAAACTCTTTGGTTTTAAATGTTGCTCAATCACAAAAAAATAGCAGATTTGAATTCCTCATACCCAAAAACACATTTTTAAGACCCCACACTGAAGAAATTTGCAGAAATTAAGTTTCACCCCCTAAAATGACACACCCTAGTGGCAGAGGAAGGCTGCATGGAGTTAGGTCCCCAAAAATCAATTCTGAACTCCATACTCTTTAGTATAGGAACAAGGAGACTTTGACCCTCCAGTTTCTGTTGGACTTCTGCTTCCCCCAAGACAGAATGACCCACAGTTGGGGATCATGGGAGTTGGAGTCCAATAACATTTGTAGGTCCAAAGGCAATTCCTCCCCCAGCTGCTTTAGAAATGCAGAACTTGCAGAGAGTTCTTGACTAGCGTATTCTCTTTAAGGCTGGGTGAGAAATTCGATTAAGTTGTTCACATTTAAAGGTGACTATCAAATTCACACTTTCTGAAACAATATCAGAATCCTTTGAAATTTACCACTTATCTGAATTTTGCGGTGCAAACAATGTTTGCAGAAGTGCTTATATTAGTGGAAATTGCTCGTAGAAATGTGCATGTCTAGGAGAAATTTGCCCTAAAATGTTGATAATCCTGCAAGAGAACTTTTTAAAAATCACCAATTGGCTGCAGAAAATGGAAAAATGAAAAACTAAGAACCAAACTGGCAGATCCTTCCATGCTTCATTTTTTTTTAACATTATGCCTTCAAAAATTGACTCTTGTTCAGAATGGCAGAATTTGCTGTGATAGTAGTAGTAGCAGTAGCAGTAGCAGCAGTAGTAGTATTGTGGGGGTGGGGGTGGGTGTCCTACTGAAGAACTGATGGTTACCAGAAGTATATGGATTTTTGCTTTGTCTGGGGCAGGTACTTCGTCAGTTTCATCCTGCAGTTCCAGTTCCACAAGGCGCTCTGCCAAGCTGCCAACCACACTGGCAATCTTCACACCTGTGACATCTACCAATCCAAAGAAGCTGGACAGAAGCTCAGGTGACAGCAGGGAGAGATGGGGAAACAGCAAGGCATGGTCTCCTACCTAAATGGCATTAGAAGCAGGTGGGAAGAGCTAGGCTAACAATTCTCTGCTTGGGGGCATTTCCCCCTTCCTGGCACCCTGATGTAACAAGAAGGGGTACAGCTGTGTTGGGAAAAGCAAGAGGGCTGTGACATGCAGACCCGAGGACTACGATCACACAGGTGTGACCACACTCAGGATGCAGAAGTGATCCCCTGACGTAATCTTGGCATAGCTTGAATACCACTGGGCACTTACCCATTAGTACCCTGGGAAAGGTGACTGTACAAGCATGCAGTGTTGGAGAGAGACCTTAAGAATGACATCACCCACACTCTTCAATGGAAGGGCACCTCCGACACCTATCATGCTTGTGGGGTGGCCACCTAGGCACATAGGGAAGCAGATTCCATGAGTTCCAAGGGCTGCACTCACCCCTACCACTCCCACTGACCATATAATGCAAAGCACCTTGAGTCACAAGTAAAGAGCAGCAGGAATTGAAGTGCTTGCAGAGCAAGGAGCCACAAAAGTCTGCAGGACATAAAAGTTCAACTATTCACGGCTGGTACCAGGTGGGAGGTGGGGGGGGGGGAGCCTGGGGAAAGCAGACCCTGGCCAGCTTACCTGCCAGTGGTGATGGACACTTCTGCTCCAAGCACCACTGGGTGGCTAGGACCTGCCATTTTATTTCACCAAAATGCCCCAGAGTCATGCTTCTTCTGGGAGCATAGTTGAAAATTTAAATGCTAACAGGACCCAGCCATCCAGTGCACCAGGGAAAACAAACACAAAAACTCACACTTTTAAAATACAATAAAAAGAGGGGGCATTGGGGCACTGGCAGCTGCCCAAAGGTGCTAGCACTGGCTTCAGTTCCCACTGCCTAGTTGCTGGCTGCTTCAGAAGATGTGGCAAGAAAATAAACCCAAACTGCAAGGTCTCCTCAAATCCCTTGTGTGGTGTGGGAGTACACAGCAGGCAGAGACTGTAGTCGCCTGGTCTTGTGGGTCTTCCACAGTGGCTATCAACATGAGTAGCTGCATCCACATCACTACCCATTCCTCTCTTTGTTTTCTTCGCTGCAGCGAGGCGCTGAGGGTTGGCTCTTCCCAGCCCTGGCAGAATATTCTCCAACAACTCACTGGCACAAATAAGATGGATGCCTCAGCATTGCTGGAGTATTTCAGCCCTGTTACTCAGTGGCTAGAAGAACAGAATAAGCGAACCAATGAAACGCTGGGCTGGCCAGATTTTGAGTGGCGTCCCCCCGTCCCAGAGGGCTACCCAGAAGGGCTTGGTAAAGTTTTCAAGGCACAAAGTAATGGGGGGGGGGAGAGGCCTGCAGGAGGGTGGTTTCACTATGACCCTGGTGCTTGGACTTAACTGTAGCTGGTGTCCAAAGAAAAAGGGAGGGGTGTACCAGATGACCACTTCACTGCTTGGCTTGGCCATTGGACCAGGGCAATTATAATCCACAAGGGGGCACTCAGCTTGTTTTATATTTTGCAGTGGAACATAGGAATAGAAGTGGCGGCCTCTTGCATAAACAGGGGGACAACATAGGACACCCGACTGGGAAGAAATGGCTGATGCAGCTGGAATATGGAGTGGTTTTTGTCTTGTTTGTCTGTGGGAGAAGGAGGACTGTGAGAGCCCTGGGGAACAACTGACTTCACTGCAGGATGACTTTTAGGGAGACCAGGAATAGGGCGATAGCAGGCCGTGCTTTCCTTCTAGCATGGATAAACCACAAGTATTGCTCCTTCAAGCACCTGCTCTTTTGCCTCTGGGCTGGCACTTGGTAGGGCAGGAGCCAGGCAGCAGCCCTTTTGAGGGTGAGATTTGGCTAGCTAGCTGCTGACTTGACTTTTGCTGTTAAGGGGTATTGGCCCCCTTCGTAAAGACCAGGTGATATGTCTACTGATAAGGGGGAGTGCAGCCCTTATCAAAGCAGTAGGAGGCCAGCTGTTATGTCTCTCTACTGATGAGGAGTGCAACCCTTGTCAGCATCATGAGACTGGCTCTCCAACCGATGGAGTTCCATGATCCTGATGTAACAGATGAATTGGAAGGTAGGCTGAGTTGCTGCCTGGTGAATTGGCTGAGCAGCGGATTCTAGAATGTGGGCATCTCCCATCTGTGTGCTCATTTTAACTTCCCAATGAGCAAAGGTAGATGCTCAGCTAGTACTTACCTACCACTCACCTGCTGGCTTCTCCTAACATTTCTCTTTAAGGGGACGGGAACGCCAGGGAATGAAAATGCCTCAGGTGGGTCTGCAGAGTTACCAGGGCTCAGCCCTGGAGTGTGTTTTAAGTGATAGGGTTTTGTCCTAGAAGTGTGAACTATAATATTAAGAAGGATAGGTCCCCTGAGCATGTTCAGAATGCCTTGTCTTCATCCATGAGTAACCACAGCCAATAACTGCACATCGTAGGTAGGGAAAGGGGTTCTGATTCTATCAGAGAATGTAAAATTTCCTGGGACTTGTCTCTTTAGAAATTAGGTGCTGGGAGTTAACGTGCTAGGCTAAAAGAAACAAGACAGGGAGGTGAGTTAATTTCCCTGCTTTTTCCAGCATTTTGTTTCTCCCTCCCCACCCTCTAACCTTTTCCAGATAAAATAACTGATGAAAATGAGGCTAAAACATTCCTGGCAGACTACAACAGCACAGCCGAAGTGGTATGGAATTCTTACACAGAGGCCTCTTGGACATACAATACAAACATCACAGAGCCCAACAGACAGATGATGGTAGGAAAACCAGCACAGTGTGGTAGGGGCAGTGGTGGTGGTGGGGAACTCAGTTCAATTCACACTTAAAGGGGAACCTACCCAATTCACGCTTTCTGAAATAATATGTGAACCGAAACGCAGCCACCTTTTGAAATGCAGCCACCTCCGAATTTTGCAACAGAGTTCTGCAGCTGAGTAATATGCATTATATGCGTATGAAGATGCATATAAATTAGTGAAATGGCTTTGAAAACCGTGTCTGTGTTAGGTAAAGTGGCATACAATTTATCCTGGGTATGACAGGATAAATGTGAACAAAAGTGCTGATGGACTTCCATGAGGACTTCTTTTCTAATAAAAAAATAAAACGTCAGAAACGGTTGTGCAAACATAGAGAAATAAACAGAAACTGACAGATTTGTGCAACCCTAGATTGTGGGGTTAGTGTTGTTGTTTGCCCGGAGCCCAAGGGAATGCTGCCCTGGGTTCCTTCACGAGGAAGGGTGGGAAATAAATTTTATCATCATCATCATCAATAGGTGGGACTAGACAGTTGTGGGAGTGCTGGAGTTAGAGAATGAGCTCGTCCTTTCCCCCTCTGTGATAGAGCTCGTCCTTTCCCCCTCTGTGATACAAGTGTGCTGGCTAATGCCCCTCCCTCTCTCTTCCATATGTGCCTTGCAGTTGCAAAAGAACATGGAAATGTCAAACCACACCCTGCAGTACGGCCTTCAGGCTCGGATGTTTGATCCCACTGATTTCCAAGACCCCACAATAAAACGTATCCTGAAGAAGCTGAGTGACATAGAGCGGGCAGCCCTACCTGAAGCACAGCTGAGGGAGGTGAGAGTGAACCATAGAGTCGTAGAATTTCAGAGTCGGAAGGGGCCCCAAGGGTCATCTGGTCCAACCCCCTGCAATGCAGGAATCTCAGCTAAAGCATCCTCGACAGATGACCGCTCAACCTCTGCTTTAAAACCTTCATTCCATCCTTGTTCCTGATGTAGATCTTCACTCACCCCTTCTTCCCTGGCGGGGAGGTGGGGGGGGGTGCCATCTTGTGGTTCATATCAGGTGCCAAAATGTATTGGGCTCAGGACATAGCAAATCCTGTTATGGAACTTCCCGTCCATGGAGACCTACAGAATTGCCCTGTTCTTTGCTTTCAAGGAAGCTGGTGGGGGTTTCCATCTGGTAGAGGTTTAAAGTGGAGGGAGTGATGTTATTATCCAGACTTGGGTGCTGTTCGTGTATTTTCTTAATGATGATATTTGCATGGGATGTTTTATGTTGTTGTTGTTTTTAACTGCAGGCTGTTTGGGGACTGGTTGAAAACAGAACTTAAAAAACCTGGAATAAATAAATAATGTGTAGTTAAGTCCCCAAGGGACAGTTCTGTAATGAGGCCCTAGATCTTTGGAATTGAGTGTGTTGAAAACTAAGCTGGAGATGTAAATAAAGAGCATTCTAAGAGGCAGGCAAGCACAGTGCACCAGAATATTAGCACACTTGTGTTTCATTGCTTGCACAAATTCAGCATAGCAGGGCTCATCCAGCATGTTGACACAAGTATTTTCATCTGGGGAATGAAAGCAGGAAGCAGATGCATGATGAAGCCAAGATGCATGATCAGACCATAACAATAAAATATTTCTGTTCACTTCAAATGCATATAATAATACAGTTTCCGCCAATATTGCTTGGATCTTTTTGTCAGGCAAATGATGGCGAGGAGAGCAGCCCATATTTTACCTCCTAAGCAAATGAATCCTTTTTTCCCCCTTTCAGTATAATCAGCTCCTCTCAGACATGGAGACAATTTACAGCGTAGCCAAAGTGTGCACTGAAAACACAAGTTGCAAGTCCCTGGATCCTGGTAAGTCATTTATACATCTCCTGGCTGATAGGAATCATCTCCCACCACATTTACCTGCGCCCATGAAAACATACCGGACAAGACAACTTTGTCAGCCTGAGAAGTAGAGCTGAGCAAGTGCTACCAGGACTTTCCCACACCATCATGTAATCAACAACCAACGTCCACATATCTGGGGGAAAGTATGTTGCAACTTCCAAGTAGTTTTGATAGCCCCATAATGTTTTGACGTAGAAGTCAATCCCTACTAAGAAGTCATAAGGATTTAAGAGGAGCCCTGCTAGGTTAGACTAAGGGTCCGTCTAGTCCGGCATCCTGTTCCCACGGTGGCCAACCAGGTGCCTATGAGAAACCTACAAGGAGGACATGACCACAACAGCACTCCCCACTTCCTGATTCCTGGTAACTAGTATTCCAAGGCACATTGCCTCTGATACATCATTGGAGCAGACTCTCTTGAAAGGTGGTGGACTCCCCTTCATTGGAGGTTTTTCAGCAGAGGTTGGATGGCCATCTGTCATTGATGCTTTAGTTGAGATCCCTGCATTGCAGAGGGGTTGGACGAGATGACCCTCAGGGTCCCTTTCGACACTACAGTTCTTTGATAGACATCGTGACAAGTAGCCATTGGTAGTTTTATCCTCCATCGGTTTTGTCTAACCCCCTTTTAAAGCTAACCAGGTTGGTGGTCATTACCACATTTTTGTGGAAGCAGATTCCATTGTTTTATATACTCTGTGGTCCGTCTTGAATATCTCAACCATGAGCTTCATTCAAGTCCTGTGTATTTTAGCAAAGGGTGAGAAGCAGTGGGGCGAAACAGCCTTGTTCCTGCCATTAAACTCTATGAGGCACATGAAGTTCATGAGAGCAGCCTGGGTGTGATGAGTTGAACAGAGATCAAAGGGGTATGTGTGTGGCTTGATGAAGAGTAGAACCAGGGCTTTTTTTTCCAGCCGGAACTCAGTTCCGGCACCTCTCAGGTGGACACCATTGCCATCATAAGAGAACAAGTGAGGCGTTAATTCATGGTGAACTCCGACACCTCTTTTTTCCTAGAAAAATAGCACTGAATAGAACAGGCTATGAAACACATTATGTAGGAAGGAAAATCTCTGTGGCGCAGGTGGGCTATGAGAAAGGATATGAAGGGAGGTGGCTGCACAGTTAAAGAAGTGTACCGTGTTTGTTTGGAGAGAACATAATGGAAGCTCAGAACTGGTAGCCAATAGGTGAGCCTGCACACAGTGTTTGATTTAGGGCAGTGCAAGGGGTTGCAAAACTGAGAAGATCCATAATTGAGAAAAATCCATCAGGGCCGCTGACTTTTGGCTTCACTCAGAGCACCATATTACCAGAGTATTACCAAAGTCCACCCCTGCTGCACAGTGCAGAGGGAGCAAAGGCAGGACAAAAGGGAGAGATATACGCATTACAGCACATATGGTGCATAGTCTCATACCTAATTCTTGCTTGTCTTGGCTCTTTGTTTAGAACTCACAGACATCATGGCTCACTCAAGAGACTACGACGAGCTCCTTAATGCCTGGAGAGACTGGCGGGATGTATCAGGGAAGAAAATCCGAACCATGTACCAGAAATATGTAGAGCTGAGCAATACGGCTGCCGTGTTGAATGGTAAGCATGTTTTGCAATGCTGACTGCTCCAACAAAGGAAACAGTGGGTTGTTAAGGGCAGAGATGACTCTTATGAATGCGGAACCCAAACTGTTTGAGGTGAGCCTCAAAAGTCAATGCAGACTTGGAAGCATTGTTGTATTTTCTTTGTAAGTTGCTGCCTGTGGCAAAAGAAAGTGACTAATAAGAATAATAGCAGAGAGCGTTCATTGGCAGATAGCCTACTTTGCCATCAGTAACTGAAGCTTTCCAGCAATGTCCACTGGTCTAACTACCAGAGCAAAGGCGTGCACCGTTTTGCTTCGTTGTTGTTGTTTTTTTAAACTACAGAGCCACTCAAGAGCAAAACAGATAGATGCAGATGTCCACAAAGTTCACTTACTCTGTTCCCATGGCAGAATGGCTGGAGCCTTTTAATACTTTAAATGAGGAGCTTAGGAAGGATATTCAATTCTATGGGCTTGCAACATTGCGGGTTGGGGCACATGGCCAACATCAAGCAGCATGAAACAGCTGCCTTAGACAAGCAGTTTTTTTTTTTTTGTTTTGTTTCATGGTGAAAGAGCAGCAAGCTATTCATTATTTCATTTATTATGGTTGTATTTTTCACTGCCAGGCAGGGGAGAAGTGCTATTAAGATGTTGTGTCTTAGATGCCAAAATAGCTAGGTCTACCTTGGCTTTTGGGGAGGGTGTCACTTGGTGCTCCACCGCAGGCGGTAACACCTCTTAGACCAGCCCTGGGGACACAACTGGAGTAGATGAAGAAGGGCTTCTATAATCTCATGTTCATGTGCAGGTCATTCTGACAATGGTGCTTTCTGGAGATCCCTGTATGAAACACCAGATTTGGAAAATGTTCTGGAGAACATCTGGGAAGAGCTTCAACCATTGTACCTCAATCTCCATGCTTACGTGCGCCGGGCTCTCTACAAGAAGTATGGTGAAGGTCACATCAACCTCAGGGGCCCTATCCCAGCTCATTTGCTAGGTAAGCCTTTCCACACCAAACTCCTGAGCCAGAAGACAATATTGGGCAACTCCCCATCATCTTTGTGATTCTGGAGGTCTACTCCATGGTTGCTTTTCCTTGTATTAGGCCATGCCTAGTGTCTAGGTTTTTAGGACTAAGGATTTTGTAGGAGGTCTGCAGCATATTTTGCCAAATGCACATTTGTTGAGCATAGCATATAGTGGCTCTTAGGTCAAGAAAAATAATATGTTCCTTACACGTGGAGAAAGGTTATCAAGAGAGGGAAAATATAATCAATGATGCTATTAATTCACCTAACCTAATAGTTTGTCTGACTATTAAGAGGTTGCCTTAAAATGCTTACAGTGTTAAAATGCTGCTGCTGCTTCTTCTTCAATATTTATACCCCACACATCCGGATGGGGAAAAGGCTGAGTTGCAAATAAATTCAGGGGAATTAGGAGGAAAGAGGAAGAAATAGTGACATTTCCCCAAAAGTCAGACACTGTAGGCCAGTTGTTGGGATGAGCAATTTGGAACTAGGTGTATAGGACATAAAGTGGCAATGAAGGATTACTGAAATTGTTAAGAGCTGTTATCTACAGCATGACAGAAGTTCAGGAAGAATTCAGAAACTGTCCAATATCAAAACTGCAAAGGCTATCAAGAAATTGGGTTCAGGATGGGACATGACTGAAAGCTGTGGCCTTAGAGAAGACATGGAGACAGGATATGGGGGAAAATATTTTTGTTGAGTGACCAAAATTGGGGTCTTAAGAGACATGCTAAGACATAAAAAGGGAGACGTTGACTAGTTTTGGACCCTCAGCAAGACTCCAGGGGGCATGGGCTAAGGTGAGATCATAAAAGGAGGCTTTATATGACATCATAAATAAGAATTGTCCAATCATAATGCCTAAAATTCAGATGTCATAAAGACTTAAGTCGTTTTTGAAACTATAAGAGGTATGCCTTAACCTCATGAAGCAGTCTTCTCTTCTCTTCTGACTGAGAGGTCCCACTTTCAGAGGTGACAGATGTCTATTCTGCTTTTATATTGTGAATGAAGCTCTGGCAGTGTGTGGGAAGGTTCATTTTTCTTGCTAAATAATAAACTAAATTATTCCTTGCTAAATAATAAATGCCTTTATATACCGTACATTTGTCTGTGTTCCGTATTTACCCTGGTCCAGTTGATGTGTCTGCTATTCCACTCACCTCCAGGTTGCAGGAGTTGCTGGGTGTGCTTTTTAAGCGCTGTAGCCTCTTTGCAGCTCATGAATAATCAGTAAATAAAACAGACAGATTCTTTCAGTGGAAGCAGACAGAACTAACACTTCAGTGCAATTCACTGGCCTCTAATTCTCTGTAGATGTCACCAGTGATGCATTTAGTAGCTCTTTAGGAAGCATAAGGCGCCTTGAAGGCTGCTGCATAATGACTCTTGAAGAAGATATGCAGAAATGTAGTTAGAGCTGTTCTACACAGCTAGACAAAATATGACCTGGTTTCACTACTTTTCCTTTACTTCTGTATGCTCTGATTAAGTAATAATAGTATGATCTCCAATCCACATTGTGGATGGAGGGGAAAGTCTTGTTTTGCATGGACAGAGTGATGACCCACTGTTTCCATTTGCCCCCCCCCTCAAAAAAAACCAACCCACCCTGATGGTTTGTGTGCTCAAGCACAGGAATTGGGAACAAGCAGTCTCTAAGGTTTTGGGTATTTAAAAAAAATAATGAACAAAACAATTGTTGGGGGGAAAGAGTGAGTTGTCTTGCTCCTGCTAACACTTTCATGAATATTCAAGAGATGTCTGTAACATTCCCAGAAGCGCTTTCTATATGGCAATAGCAATAAGCACTGGATGCACTCTCTGGGATGTCACTTTATCACATTTCTCCCAGGTGCAAAACATAGCACTTTGAGCAGTTCACAGAATGTGATATTCCTCTAACCAAAGCCCAACTTCGAGAGAAGACATGGGAAGCAAAAAATGCACTTCTTGATCAAGTGGAAGGACCATTATTATACACATTGTACCTCTATATTATTATACACATTGTACCAGGATGCGGGTGGCGCTGTGGGTTAAACCACAGAGCCTAGGGCTTGCCGATCAGAAGGTTGGTGGTTTGAATCCCCGCGACGGGGTGAGCTCCCATTGCTCGGTCCCTGCTCCTGCCAACCTAGCAGTTTGAAAGCACATCAAAGTGCAAGTAGATAAATAGGTACCACTCCGGAAGGAAGGTAAACGGTGTTTCCGTGCACTGCTCTGGTTCGCTAAAAGCGGCTTAGTCATGCTGGCCACATGACCCGGAAGCTGTACGCCAGCTCCCTCGGCCCATAAAGCGATATGAGTGCCACAACCCCAGAGTCGTCCGCAACTGGACCTAATGGTCAGGGGTCCCTTTACCTTTACCTCTAATATAGTGGGAAGTGAAGGTGCCAGGCCTTTAGAAATGGAAAGGAAGTTATTGGAGAACAAAGTTATTGATTGTCTAGTGGGGGCTCCGTCCATATGAATTCACCTTGAAGCACCCAGCCCTTCTTCCCTCAGGAAGTGGATGTGAGATATAATTGTTGTGTTACCCTTGGGTGGGTGGCTCCTTTGCCCCCTACCTACGCATTAACTCTTATTTTCTCTTTCCTAGGAAACATGTGGGCACAGTCATGGTCAAACATCTTTGAACTCGCCATGCCCTACCCCAACGCGATCAAAGTGGATGCAACACCCGCCATGAAAAGCCAGGTTGCTGCAGCTAGGCTTTCTTCATTTATTATTTGAAAGGGTTTCTCTTGGGGACTAGCCTGAACCTTCATCCTGTTTAGAAGCTCCCCAGAGCAACAATCTGAGGGAATTATTTAGCAACCTTTTAAGGTGGGGCTCAAGGTTGTTGAGTTCTTGAAGTAGCATCCAGTTCCCCTTAACTGTAAAAGGTAAAGGGACCCCTGACCATCAGGTCCAGTCGTGTCCGACTCTGTGGTTGCGGCGCTCATCTCGCTGTATAGGCTGAGGGAGCCGGTGTTTGTCCACAGACAGCTTCCAGATCATGTGGCCAGCATGACAAAGCTGCTTCTGGCGAACCAGAGCAGCGCACGGAAACACCGTTCACCTTCCCGCTGGAGTGGTCCCTATTTATCTACTTGCACTTTGACGTGCTTTCGAACGGCTAGGTGGGCAGGAGCTGGGACTGAGTAGCGGGAGCTCACCCCATGGCAGGGATTCGAACCGCCGACCTTCTGATCAGCAAGCCCTAGACTCTGTGGTTTAACCCACAGCACCACCTGGGTCCCCCTTAACTGTACTGAAACTTTTAGCTCTCAAGGAGGGTGCTTCTGAGAGCATGTAGAATGCCTTTTCTTGATATCTACCCAGCCTAGTATCCACAGTTCCAGGCCAGGAAAGGAGATTCTAGGTGGGCCAGAAACGAACCACTAGTTTGCTGCCCTTACTTCTTGCTTCTCTTTATACAATCGTATCTTGGTTTCGAATAGCTTAGTTCTCAAACGTTTTGGCTCCTGAACGCCACAACCCCTGAAGTGACTGTTCCGGTTTGTGAATGCTCTTTTGGAAGCTGAACGTCCAATAGGGATTCTGCAGCTTCCAATTGGCGGCAGGAGCTTCCTGCAGCCAATCAGAAGCTGCGCTTTGGTTTCCGAATGTTTTGGAAGTTGAACGGACTTCCGGAACGGATTCCGTTCGACTTCCAAGGTACGACTGTGTTTTGTTGTGTATCTGACATATAACATTGTGAAGTCTTGGTGCATGCAACAGCTCAGACAGACCTGTAGGAATCCCAAATCTGCTTACCTGCAGCTATCAAAAGGAAGGTATTTTAGACTTTGCAAAATCTTTATGGAAATGAGATTCCGCAGAGGTAGGGCAGACCCTAAGGATGACTTCCTTTGTGCTTTTGTACCGTATTTGATGCATGGGTGTTTTTAGATTATGGGAATGTTTAGAGAAAGGACAGAGAACTTTTTCCAGCTCAATGGCTGCATCCCCTTCTGTGCAACCTTCAGGGAACCAAATGTCATTGGTGAGCAGACCCAGAGGCAAAAGTGGGTGGAGCAATTTGTACAATAGGCTTGTTTACACTCACACACACACACACACACACACACCTTTCTCTGTCCTTCATCCAGACAAGCAAGAGGCATTATCAGAGTTCAATGACACATTCCAGCCAGTGGGGAGAAACACCCACTAGCATAGGAAGGGCGGGGCGTAGGGGGTGGGGCGCCCCGGGCAGCGCAATCCCAATAGGGTTCCGTCTCGGCTGCCCCACACACACTGTGCGCCACGCCCCCAGAATGCACGCCAGCCCTGCCCCCGCCTGCTTCCCGCCCCCGGTGCCGGAGCATGAAGCCCCGCCACTGGAAACACCCAAGGATGCTGCAAAGCAGGGGAATGTATGTGATGCAGCTGAAGAAAGGGTGTGGCCTAGCAAGAATATTGGGGGCCAGATGGAGAAGTATGGAGGGCTGTATTCCACCCTTGTTTTAGGGTTCGGCTCTACACCCCATCAGTCTGATACCTCATCGGTCAACATATCACATTCCTGATTTTCCATGCCAAATACTTTGCAGATCTTGTTCCTGTTTTCAGCTAGCATGTAACATTAAGCTGCAGCAGAAGCAGGAAGAATCAAGCCAGAGGGGGCGAGCCTTTCACAATTACCTTGCAGGTTCCATGAGACTGTTAATTTCAGGGTCATGCGTTCAAGCCCCACATTCAGCAAAAGATCCCTGCATCGCAAGGGATTGGATTGGATGACCCTTATGGTCCCTTCCAACTCTCTGATTCTATGTGCTCTTCGTCCATCTCTCTGCTGGTTTTTCAGCTTGCCTCTTCTACACTCGCTTTCCTTTCTGCAGGGTTGGACACCAAAGAAAATGTTTGAACAATCTGACAGCTTTTTCCAATCCCTGGGTCTCATCCCTATGCCACCTGAGTTTTGGGAAAAGTCCATGCTGGAGAAGCCAACAGATGAGAGGGACGTGGTGTGCCATGCCTCAGCCTGGGACTTCTTCAACCGCAAGGACTTCAGGTGCTTCTGTGGTGCCTGGGTGGAAATGGGCTGTAGGCAGTAGAGTCTTCTTTGTCCCTCCACTGCCATGGTCCTATGGTCATGTGGTTCACCACGATCTTGACCCTTGGGTAGATCCATAAATGGGAGGCTTTCCTCTTACCCTCCTGCACTTTGTCTGCCTGGCAGACGGAGAGAGTTTACCCCCACCGGCACGTAACAATCTCCTCCCCCCTTCCCCAGGAGATTCTGTCTTCTATTTTCCTGAAGTTGGTTGTTCTCTTCTCCAGGTCACATGTGTGGACCATGGGACTTGCAATCAATCAATCAATTTATTTATTGCATTAGCCTTATGGCCATAGCACATAGTAAAAGACCAGGCAGTAGCCTGACACGATTATGCAAAGAATACAACAGATACAGTTAAAACAATTGGAAGTAAAATCGTACAGGTTAAAACAAATAAAATAAAAAGCACTAGCGGGTGTGACGACAGTGTCCATGTTGGGAATATACATAAGACTAAGGCTAAGGGAAGTTGGCCAAAAAGGTGGTCCTGAGTTTCAGGGCCTATAATATGTAGATGGCCACTCCATGTGAAACCAAGGGGTTGGCATTCACCAGTAGATATTTCATGCGGTCATTGTCCCTGGCGATAGTCGGCGGGATTAGAGGGAGAAGCCTGGATCTTATTGAGGCACATGGGACTTGCTATGCACCACTCTGCATAGGCCTCCCCCCAAAATCAGGGTGTACATGTCTCCCCCGCATTTCCACCTGCACCAATGCCACATCTTTGCTGGGATTAGATACAAGTCTGTTTCCCACCCTTGTCTGCTGGGCTGTTTGCTGTAGTGCTCCAGAAAGATCCAGGGATCAGGTGGGTTGTTCAGCTTTGGGTCAGGAAGAGGGGGGGGGTGAGCGAGAGAGAGGCAAGCAGGCAGACATCTTCATTCCAATTTGTGGCTCAGTTCACTTGCATAAATAATCCGGAGCCATTGCTCTATTACAAAAAGCTTTCAGCAATCTGCCTGCTCTCATGCCTGACTCTTGGTTGGCTGGTGAGTGAACTAAATTGACTGTTCCTCTTTTCCAGCTCTAATTTTCCCTTCTATTTCACTTTCCCTTCTATTATTTTACATGGACGTGACAACCTTTCCCCCATCTTTCTCTTGCTTCAGGATTAAGCAATGCACCTCTGTGAATATGGATGACTTAATAACAGTTCACCATGAGATGGGCCATGTCCAGTACTTCCTGCAGTACAAGGACCAACCCATCTCGTTACGTGATGGGGCCAACCCAGGATTTCATGAAGCCATTGGAGATGTCATGGCCTTGTCGGTGTCTACCCCAAAGCACCTGTACAGCATCAAACTGCTGAGTCAGTTGGAAGACAACCCACGTAAGCAGGAAGGGACCACATGGGGACACTTAGTTGCAAAGTGCTCTCAGCAGCAGTTCTTTAGAAATTGTGAGCTTTGTAAAACACCAGTGTTCATAATATCTTATAATTTGCCAAAGCCGTGGTTGAAATGGACATATGCTTCCCAGAACCAAGTCTCAACACACTTTGCCGCGGATCCCACAGACTCAAAAGTAGGGGTGCACTTAACCATTGTTGTGTTGCCTTTCAACCCAGATTGGCATTTTCAAATTGGCCTGGGATAAACTGAATTAGACATCATAAATGTTGACTAACTAGCCCTTGTTTGAGCATGTGATGTAGGCATAAGATTGGTTGTGGGAGCTTGTGGGATTTAGGAATTTGATAAATAAGGTGTTGGGAGGTAAAGGGTGTGGATACATGGAATGTAGTAAGATCGCCAGGGGAGATGGGGCAGAAGGTTAAGCACTGGGGTCTAAGACTCTTCTTGTTACTTTCTTTCTCCTGGCCAGAGAGTAACATCAACTACCTGATGAGCATTGCACTAGATAAGATAGCCTTCCTACCCTTTGGCTACTTGATGGACCAGTGGAGATGGAAAGTGTTTGATGGGCGCATTCCATATGAGGAGTACAATCAACAATGGTGGAATCTTAGGTGGGTATTGGGTAGCTGCCTAGAGAAGGAAACTATCTGACAATTTGGTTGTGCTTAATCATGGCTGAGTTCTACCCATATGTTTATGCTGGGAGCAAGCTTGACTCAGAGCTGAGTGGAGGGTGAAGAGCAAACATGGCCTGGTTTCTGAAAATGTGGGTAGAACATTTCTGACTTTCTTCAAGTGGTGTTAAAATGGAGCCTACCTTACTGGGGGTTGCCCAGGGTGCTACTTTGGAAGGTATTCCCCTTCCAGACATGCCCATGGTGTGTATATTTTGGCCACAGAAAATCTAGGGCAGGAATGGAGAATCTGTGGCCCTCCAGATGTTGGATTCCAATTCCCTTCTGCTCCAGCCAATGTCGGATGAGATGGAAGTTGTAATCCAGTAACCCCAGAGGCACCACATCCCTGCTGTATGGGATGAAGAAAGTAATGAAAGTAGGGGCAAATAAAACCATACTAGTAATTGTGGAAATAGGTTTGTGACAATTCCCAGGGGGATCTGAAGAAAAGCAAGCCCCTCCAGCTATGCAACGGCCCTGTCCTGTTCCAAAGCAAGACATATTCTCCTTCAGAGCAAGGGTGGAGGAACCTTTTTTACTTTCTGGGTCACAGGCGAGCAGGGCCAGAGTCAAATGTGGGTAGCGCAATGAATTTGAGTTTTATCTTTGTACAGTAGCCTGCTTTATGGGCACGCAAAAGCCAGAGGTTCCTACACACAGAGACCCAAACAGGCAAGCAATTAAGCACAATTCAAGGGAATATTACAGCAACGCAAAAGCGCTCAAGAGAGGTGTGGCCCGGAAAGAGCCCAAAAGCTATAGAGAAGGGCCTGGAGGGGCTGTGTTTGGTCTCTACACTTCAGGTTCTCCCATGCTTGTTCTAGGGAGAGCAGATACCCTGTGAGATCAGCACTCAGTGTTGGTTTTTGGTTGGTGATTTCTCTCTCTCTCCCTCCCTCCTCCTTTTATCCCTACTGCATAGGTTGAAGTACCAAGGTTTATGTCCTCCTGTGCCAAGATCAGAAGAAGATTTCGACCCAGGGGCAAAATTCCACATTCCTGCAAATGTCCCGTATGTCAGGTAAGGTGGTGATTCCCTGCCTGGCCTGAGTTATTTAGAAAAGGTTAGGCCAGAGTGTCCCATCTTCAGCTCTGGCCCTTGAGGAGGGGGTGCCGGGAGCCCTCCTATTCACCTGTCCCATCTCTCTTCCAGATACTTTGTCAGTTTCATTATCCAGTTCCAGTTCCACCAGGCCCTGTGCAGTGCTGCTGGCCACACAGGACCCCTGCACACATGTGACATCTACCAGTCTAAGGAAGCTGGGACAATCCTAGCGTGAGTATTAAGCTGCATCTGCTGGGTGGGGCTACACTGTAAGACTCTACCACAGAGCTTTCCAAACTGTGTCGCGACACGTTAAGTGTGTCAGATGCAGTGTGGAGGCGTGTCATGCAAATGCTCCCTGCGTGCCTGGAAAGGGGTTAGTTTAACACCTTTGGTTTGCTAGTAAAAAGTGAATTACTGTGTCACGAAATGATGTGTGCCTGAAATGTGTGCCGCCGACATGAAAAGTTTGGAAAGCTCTGCCTCTTTGGTTGGAAGCTTCAGGTATCAGTCCCCTGGGACCTTCTCAGTCCTTTTGGTGTTCCTGTTTTGACTCACAATGCCCCTTTTAAAAGAAAAGAAAAGAAAACCAATGTGGAAATGTGGAGAACTGAAAAATGAGAAACGGAGCGAAACTGAAATTGACATATGCACAGCCCATCTTTTCTTGGCTGTAGTAGGACCTGTTACAATGTTCAGTCTTGCAATCCTACATAAGCCCCACAACTTGGCAGCACTGCAAAATTGAATTCTGGTGGGGTGCTGTCAGGATGCTGTCAGCAGCTCCCGGCTGGTTGCCCAGAAAAGTATAAAGACAAGGAAAAGCTTCTTGCAGTCCTTTTTTTTATTTCAAACTGCACAGAGAGAGGCTATAGAACCCAGCCTCTTGGATAATGGCATTGTCCCGAGTGAATCTCCACCCTCGTCTCTCCCACTTCCATGATGTCGTCATCATCACCTCCTCTATGGGTGCCGCTAAGTGCCCTCTGTCTTTGAGCTCTTTGCTCTCCTACTTTTAAGGCTCGGCAGGTTCTGGGAGGTGGTGGGTCTGAAATGCTTTCTAATGACAACTTGTCAGCCGGGTATTGTTCTGGCTCTCCCTTGATTTCCCAGCTTTCCCCCTCATCTGATTCTGCGCTGCGACCTCCCTCAAACCCCTGTTGTAAATCTATACTGTCTTCCTCTTCTTCCTCCCCGGAAGGGTCAGGATGGGGAGGTGGTCTCCATCATTCCTCCTCCTCCTCCTCCTCTGCCCAGTCCCTGACAGCTGCTAAAAGAGCCCAGGGCTGTCCTATCAGATGCTGGGGACAAAACAATACGAGGTAACATTACACCCTGCTTGTTAGATTCTCAGAGGGATCGATCTCACTGCAGTGGAAGACAGGGAGGCAGTTCTTAGGTTGTTGCAGCATTTCATCCACCCACTTCATGTCCTGTGTGTGAATGTGCACACCCACCCCACACACCTTTGTATTGCTGTTTTGCTTTCTGCAGGAACGCCATGAAGCTGGGCTACAGCAAACCCTGGCCTGACGCCATGGAACTTATCACAGGGCAACGCAACATGTCAGCTGCGGCCTTGCTGACCTACTTTCAACCGCTGACAGAGTGGCTCGCTAACGAGAACAAGCGAAACGGAGAGACTTTGGGCTGGCCAGAATATACCTGGATGCCCTCTGCGGGTACTGAAAGGCTCTGTAATGAGTCTTCCTCTCAAAAATCCCTATAACATGGAAATGGGGGTAGGGGGCGGGAGGGGAGGGGAGCAGGAGGCTCCCTCTCAAGCAAAGCTACAGGGAACCAGGCAGAGGGCCTTCTTGGTAGTGGCGCCCGCCCTGTGGAACGCCCTCCCATCAGATGTCAAAGAGATAAACAACTACCTGACATTTAGAAGACATCTGAAGGCAGCCCTGTTTAGGGAAGTTTTTAATGTGTGACATTTTAATGTATTTTTAATCTTTGTTGGAAGCCACCCAGAGTGGCTGGGGAAACCCAGCCAGATGGGCGGGGTACAAATAAATTATTATTATTATTATTATTATTATTATTATTATTATTATTATTATTATTGGAACTGGCCCATGATGGCCATTCCTATACTCAAAGCATCACTAGATTGGACCACAGGTTTTGAAATAATTTCACTGCATTGCAACTTACCCCCTTCTGGCTGAGGGCAAATGAGCTGTTGAGTCCTTTGCCATCCAAGCCATATTCCATTTGAGCTGCCCCCTTCCTTTTTCTGTTTTTCTTGGTTCTCACCCAGGCCAGATGCAAGGGAATAACAGAGCCAATTTCCTCGGGATGTCATTGAGCAGCAGTGAAGCCGCAGCAGGCCAGTGGACCTTGCTCATCATCGGACTCTTCCTCTTCATTACGACAATAGTTTTGGTGGCCAAATGCGTCATGAGCAGGCGAGGGGGCAAAGACGGCTTCGAAATGGAGCTGAAATGAGTTGGGGTGCTTCTAAACTGCTGTGCCCTCCGCGTGTGAGTGTGCACGAAAAGACTGTGGTCGGCAGTGTGTGAGAGAGGAGTGCGCTGATCCTAATGAGAGTGCGAATGTGAGTGTGTGTATGTGTATTCATAATGTGTTCAATGGACATGAGCAGAAATGCAGGTGAGCTGTGTGTTTGTGAAAGGTGCAGAGGCTGTCTTTATTTTACCCATAGGTCTGGCGAGAGTGTGAATTCATGTTTGTGTGCATATATACACAATGCATGCCTGCATACAAGGGTTCCATGACTAATGTGTGTATGCACATGTATGTAAATGGGTTATGAGTACATGTACATGCATGTATCTCTGTGTGTGGCCTAAGGCCTACTTCAGGTGTGGACAATTTACTCTGCACATGTACTGACAGATCTGGCTTGTGTGAGCTGCTGGGAGGGGCAGCCTTGCTGAAGCAGGCAGTTGTGTCAACAGAGGCATGGGAGGACTCTTCCTTCTAATTTCTTCATCAAACCTTTTGATTATGCAAGAGCCAAAGCATTAAAAAAAATATCCCCACACCATTTTTTTATTGCAAATGTTTGGATTATTGGAAGAAGAAAAAGGAAGAAGAGGAATGAAGAATGGGGCAACGTGATCCAATTTGCTCATGGGACTGGCTGGACTTCATAAATCAACATGCACTCAATGGGCTTCCTAAAGTTTGGGATATATTCATTTGGGGAGCAGGTGAATTATATATGGACTGTGGCCATTCTAGCAGGTTAAATGTTATGCAGCAGGGGCTGGGTTGGGCTTCTCCGACAGCTGGAAGGACATTGTGTACGTTTTGCATCAGGCAGTTTAAAAAAAAAAAAATCTGTTTGGTGCCTGGGTGACAATTAAAATGAATCACGGTCTCCACAAATTTAGTGGCTCTGCCGTTTTATGATAAAGGGGAAGGGAACAGCACAAAATAGACTGCAAGCCAGCCACTGGCTCCTCAGAGAAGGTCTATGTATGAGGAAAGTAAACAGAAATGCTGCACTCCCTGGTTAGGTACACACACACCCCAGAGACTGGCAGCTTTCAGGAAGTCTAGAACCCAAACACATTTTACAAAGGGTGTCTAGTTATGTTTTGCCTTGTTGCATCAGAAGCAGACACACCAAAAGAGCCAGATTATTATCTTAAAATCAGAAATGTCTACAATCTCAAAGGGTAAATTTTATCTCAATCTAGTGGTGTTTTTATGGTAGGTTTTTGTTTTTGTCTTTTAAGTGTGAAGTCTGCTGTTCCTGAGTGTGTGGTTGGTTGGATGGGGCGATGCATTCATTGTTTGTTGTTCCACAGACAGTACTGATGGGAGAAGTTTCCTTAGGCGCTGTGTTTTGAGTCTGTCCCTTGCAAGAAAGTGAATTTGCTCTTAATCCTGACAGCCTGGACTCAAGAGTCAGGAAGAGGATTAAGCAAATGATTTTATCCCCCCCCCCCCCCGGGGAGTCTGTTGATTAAAAGCACCATGGGGCAGAGCAGCAGAGTTGCTTCCACACAAGGAGGACCGGGGGGGGGGGGGTTGATGCTTCCAAGGGCGACATCTGTGCTCATCTCTTCCTTCAGGGCAACAGGAAACGCTGCACCAGCCCAAACACAAGGAAGGCGCACCTGTAGAGTGACTTGTGGCACAATACCAATGAATTTAAAATGGGTTGAATAATTGCATCAAAGAGCTGGAAGGGAATCAAAGGCAACTGAGCTCCAGCTTGCCTGCCAGTTCAGCGTATGTAGTCGGGACCAATGTGTGGTACATTGGTAAACCCCACCCCCCAGAAAGCTGCCTGCAGATCAAATAACTCGCCCAAGCAAAAGAGTCACGCAGCACGTAACTAATTTGGCACATATGCCCAGTCAAACGACCCTCTGCTCTGATGCAGACAAGTACTGTATATCTCCACTAGAGAAAAGAAGACTGCAATGAGCTGTGATTCCTGCATTGCTGGTGTTTGGGCCGGATGACCCTTGGGGTCCCTTTTAACTCCACACTTCTATGAGTCTATGATCATTTGGCAGTGGTAAACTGCTATCAACAAAGCAGCTCCCTGCTTGTAATTCTTTCTATGGCCATGAGATGTCCCCATCCGATTCTCCCCCTCTGCTGTACCACATTTGCTCATAATGCTAAAGGGAAGCAGGACAGCTGTGAACTGAAACTGATAGAAGGGGAAGCTAGTTGGATGTTGGAGCGGGAGAAATAACAACATCATTATTCCTCAAGGCACAGACTATAGGCAGTAAAAGAGAATTGCCTTTGTCCTCTTGCTCCCTACACCTGCCCGATGTTCCACAAGACTTGTGTCTATCCTAGAAGTTTGAGACCTGGCTATATAAGGCTGCTTTGTGCTGAAGGGGAACTCATTCCAGAAAGGTTCATAACTGTTCCCAAAGCGAGCTGCCCTGCAGCTTTCAACAGCAGTGAAAGATAATGCCAATGCAGCCAGAGAAATAATGAGCTTTGAAAACAGATTGCAGGGCTGAGTCGGAACTGTAAATTATGCAGGGGAAATCCTCAAGTGGAAGCTGGCAGGAATTTAGTATTTCCTAGTTCATCTGGTAGAGCCTGAGACTCCTAATCTCGGGGTTGTGAGTTCAAGTCCCACATTGGGCAAAAGAGTTCTGCATTGCAGGGGTTGGACTAGATGATCTGCATGGTCCAACTCTACAAGTCTATGAGTCTATTAAATCCACAGGGTGTGTGTTGGATATTTTCCTGCCCTGCCACCCAAAAATGTAGCAAACATTTGAGCCAGCTGATCCATCGGAGAAAACTGCTTCATCTTTAAAACTGGGAAGTTGGAACCAAATTCCTTCTGGAGGAAAATAGTTCACAAAGTCAAATTTGGATAGTCAGGAGATTGAGTATTTTCTGGACTGCAGATGTTGGAGGAGGCAGGCAAGATGAAGATGGACACGATGAAAGAATCTGTTTTTCTGATTGGTCTGCCTTTTCTCTTTACTCAGACTGAAATAAGGAATAACATCAGCGTGCTTTTTAAACTACATAAACACTGACTTGGGTTCGATGGTGGAAGAAAGATGGGATCTAAATGTAAGATATCTGCGAAAGTAGATTCTGGTTTCTGTTTGAAGCAGGAAGTCAAGGGGCATAAAACGAACCAGCAATATTACTTAAGCAGCCTGCCCTTCTTTTCACAAACCTTGATTTTGCAGACTTACAGGAGCATGAACGGAAACCACAGCTCCTGGTATATGACTTCAGTCCACAGAAAGTACTGCAAATACATTCACAGCCCTAAGTACAACTGGCAGATACTAGACCTTTTTTTTTTTGCATCTAATTGGACTGCTAAATAAACATATTATATGAACATACTTGGGAGGGGGCTGCCCCTCTAAATGCTTCTCATTCTGGTAAGACGGCTTGGATTCGTTTACTACAGAGTTTACAACCTTGAACTTCTAGCCTTTCATTTATGTTTTATAAGATGCTTCCATCCTATCACCAAGTAACGGAAGTGAGAGAAAATTGCTCTAGACTGAAAAGCAATTCAGTGTTTAGTGCTTGATGATGAGACACAAACGGCTGCTCCCTTTAAAGGCTCCCTCTTGGCATTCCCCCACCTCTGCAAAGTGGAACACTATTTCCGAGTCAAGATTAATTTAAGGGATCAGATGAGATATCCTGACCCTGGCTTCACGTGGTGGTGGTGGTGGTGGGAGGGGACCCTCTCTGTTAAAATGCGGGCAACGTTTGAACTTCAAAAAAACTGCAACAAAAACTGTGTGGCATTATGGATGATAAGACTCTCTCGTTGCTGCAATTATCTTGCTGTTCATTCAAACTACCCCTTTACAGTATCCCTGTTTAATATCTGCTGCGTCATCCATAATATTGCTCAACATCATACTAAAACAACAGATCCCTCCCATTCTTCCGGTGCATAAAAAGGCAGGACTGATAGGCTGTTAATGATAATGCTTGAGTTAATTCATCTGGAATAAAAGCCACCAGCACTGGATTAGGGCAGTGTGTGCACACCCCCACACACCCCCACAGTGCACCGGGTCGAAGGGGCACAAAAAAATGTACAAAATGAATTATTGTAAAAATAAGAAATATTGGGTGGAAGGGTGCCAAATTTTGGCCTCACACAGGGCACCATATTACCAAAGCCTGCCCCCGGAGTAACACCCAAGGATCCTGTGGAAATTTAAAGACAAATGAAGGTTGACATAACCTTAGCATAGGTACCATTATTTCTCTTTTCAAAAATCTATCATGTTTATTTAAGATCATTCCCGCCCCCATACACTTTTCTACTTCTGCCCCCCTCCCACCCCATTTCTTTTCTGGTGCCATCATTGCACATTAATAATTGAAAAACTAAGCATTGCTCAGAAAGTTGTCTCCACTACTGCGAGAGAGAACAACAGGTTGTGTCGATGTGTTTTGGCATTTTCGGCTGCTGTTTCTAGATTGCATTTTGCTTGTACCAAGATGCTTTTCAGCCCTACTGCTTCTACTGTGCTGAGCTATTTTCCCCAGGAATTACAATTTGGCTTGTAAGCTCCTTTTAGAAATGCAAAGATTTGCCCAAACCACTCCACTTACGGAAGGAGTGGCTTTGATTTCAGCTTGTTGATTTACTTTGCTGACAGTAATGGGGTCTGTTGGGTTCACTGTGTAAACAGGATGCTTTCTCAAACATCCTGCCTTTTTCAACAGAAAAAAGGGGGAGGCTTTCAAGAGAAAGGGGGTAGTGAATGAAAAGAAGCAAAGAGAGAAATCAAAGGATTTGGTGTGAGCGATGTATTGATCATGAGTTTTCTCCAGATTGTGCACACATCAGTTGTCTCTGCAGGCGCAGCAAACATGCAGTGTAACCGCAGCAATAGAAAATCAAATCCATGACCTGAAGAGACACACAGAGTCAGTCACTTTGCCCATGGTTGCAGTCCCTTGTGTTACCAATTTGTATGTATCCAAAGAAGATGTTGCTGGGGAGAACCAGTCTTTGAATTCCTGAGTAGATGGTTCCAGGAAGTCAAGCAACTGAAAATGAAGCTTCACATTTTATTGGGAATCTGTGACCAGTAAAATCCACTCCCTTTGTGAAAACAAATAGTTGTTTGGCTCAGTTATAATATGTTTCATCTTTGATATCAGGCATCTGTTTGACTAATTAGAAATGTGCTAGTTGGTTTGGGCCAAAATTTAGACTTGGGTAGGGGAGAATTAACCTGAGGCTGTATATTCAGAAGCAAAACACTGGATAGTTGTCTGTTCGGGATTTGCTGCAGGGGTGAAAAATCCCAGACATGCTAGGTGGCAGTATTGAGCTACTGGGGCTCATCACTGCCATAGTCAAGAATTCCAGCAGCAATAGGAAAGCGAGGCAAATAATTCGGGTATTTGTATTATTTTGCACAAGGCAGCATGCCTAAAGCTGTACTTGGGCTGCCTCCAAATGCATACCTGCCCACCCCCACACCTCTTCAAGTAATGCAGCAGAGAAATAAAAAGTTCCATGAGATAAAAAGCCAAAGCTATGCTCTGACTGAAACGTGGCACTTGCTGTGGCCTCTGCTTCTGCATTGAAGGCTAACATCAGAAGGAATTTGCCCCTCTTTTGTATGTGCCCTGGAATATTAATTGAAAGGATCCCTGGAAAACTGTAATGCAGAGATGATAATGGACTGTAATTCGCTTAGGCCAATTTCATGCCTGAAAAATTATGTAGTACAACAACCGAGAAAAGAAAGCCTACCCTTAGAATGGCCATTCTTCTTCTGGCCTTTGGGCAAGGCAGAGAGGGGAGGAGTACTCTGTAGAGTTTTCTCTCTCTATCGAAGGTCATTATGAAGGAGAACAGCAAGAAGGACATTTTGGCAAGGAGGAGACCACAGTGGCAGCAGCCTATTGGATCTGGTGTTGCAGGAGCTCCAGAAGGGGCATGGAGTGGAAGGGGTCAGTTAAATACCAAGAAGTCATAAAACCTGGATCTGATGCCAAGGGAAGATGATTCTACTTGACCAATGGGGACCTGCAACAAAGCATTGCAAAATATATCCAGCCCCTAACAGGAGTGCTTCTCAGGAAGTTGGGAACTGGCACCTTATAGCAGTATTAGAAATTCACAGAAGACATTTTCCTTTCCTTTCCCACCCTCCTAGAAACTTACCAAGCAGTGTTATAAAATCCTAAAGGGCTCAGGGGTTGTGCTTGAGGGGAAGGAGGTAGCATGGGGTGGTCCACTTACACACCACCAACAAAGAGGATCTGCACCACTTTTCAAAGGATGGTGGTACTAATTTGCATAGAATTTGCATATGCTAGTTCAAATGCATGGAGGCAAATTTATAAACCATTTCAAGTATGTAAAGGCAAGACAATTAATTTCCCAGCCAAATCACACCAAATAATTAAGAAAAAAAACCTTTAATTAATTTGCACCCCAGCCCAGCCCATCAGTTCCTCTTCAGTTAATTTGCTCCCAATTACCGGTAATTCCCTACCCAGATCCTGCTCCAAAATCATTTCCCTTCCAATTAACTGCCCCAGCTCAAGCTCATCAATAACAGCTACCCACTTCCAATTAAGTAAATAAATAGGGTGCCTGGGTGTGCGAATCCATGGCAGGAGGTCTTACTGTGAGATGAGCTGGCTGGTAGGCGGTGGCCTTCCTTCATCTAAAAACTGAAATACAGTAATTCAAAGGCAAGCCAGCAGCTCCCACGCCATGCTGCAAATCGAGTCCTCAAATGCCTTTGGAAAAAGGATGGCACTACCATTTCCAGGTGCGTTGGATGGAAAAGGAATGGCTGCTCCTATGGGCTCAGAAGGGTAAACTTTTCTTCTTCTATATAATATCTCTGGAAATGGAAATTATATTGTTTCCCCAGGGGCATCTGATGATTTTATTCATAGTACAGCAGCTGAGCTGCCAGCATCCTGATTAATTAGCTTAAGACAAACAAACAGAAAACACCAGCCACCTCATCTTGCTCAGAGCATCCCAGCAAGCATCTGGCTCGCCAGATTTTTTTACCAGACATTAAGGGAAAGGGCATCAACCTGGACTGTGCAGGAAATGACCATAGCTCAGTCGCAGAACATATGCCTTGCATGCAGGTTCAACCCTGCCTGAAACTCTGGAGAGCTGCTGCCAGTCAGTGTACAATTTGGAGCTACAGATGGACCACTGTGACTCAGTCTAAGGTAGCTTCCTATGGATGTGGGACTTCTTTGCATCTGTGGTAGGACTGCACCAGCACCTTTGGGTTCTGACATCTGATCTTTCAAGTCATCTCAGTTATCACCAGCAGGCAACTAAATCCTGACCCAAAGCTGAGCCTGTTAACTTTATAGAGAATCCCTCAAATGCTTTGATGACCTACAAAGATCTGATCACCCTATTGCTAGCTGTGGCGTGGATGGAAGTTGCTCAGCATTGCGAGGACCCCAAAGGTCCATCCAAAATGGGATGGATGGGAAAGGATTGGGGTATAGGGCTCTCTCAGCATTTAGTACAACATAGACATCTGGTGCAAGGGCAGGTTAGGCATGACTCATTTGGTACCATTTGGTTCCCCTGTAATCAGTTACAGGGACCCAGGTGGCGCTGTGGGTTAAACCACAGAGTCTAGGGCTTGCTGATCAGAAGGTCGGCGGTTCGAATCCCTGCCATGGGGTGAGCTCCCGTTGCTCGGTCCCAGCTCCTGCCCACCTAGCAGTTCGAAAGCACGTCAAAGTGCAAGTAGATAAATAGGGACCGCTCCGGCGGGAAGGTAAACGGCGTTTCTGTGCGCTGCTCTGGTTCGCCAGAAGCGGCTTTGTCATGCTGGCCACATGACCCAGAAGCTGTCTGCAGACAAACGCTGGCTCCCTCGGCCTATAAAGTGAGATGAGCACCACAACCCCAGAGTCGGACACGACTGGACCTGATGGTCAGGGGTCCCTTTACCTTTAATCAGTTACAAAACTAAATCAGATAATAAGATATGGGAGCAGCTGCCAGGACTATATAACACCAGTCCTAATGGATCTATGCTGGGTCCCAGTGTGTTTCTGAGCACAATTCAAAGTGTTGGTGCTGAGCTTTAAAGCCCTAAATGGCCTCAGCCCAGTATACCTCCACCCCCATTGTTGAGACCGGACACTGAGGTCCAGCTCTGAGGGCCTTCTGGTGGTTCTCTCATTGTAAGAAGTGAAGTTACAGGGAACCAGGCAGAGGGTTTTCTGCACTGTGGAACACCCTCCCTTCAGATGTCAAGGAGATGAGTAACTGTATAACTTTTACAAGACACCTGAAGGCAGCCCTGTATCAGGAAGTTTTAAATGTTTGATGTTTTATTAAGTTTTTATATGTGTTGGAAGCCGCCCAAAGTGGCTGGGGCAACCCAGCCAGAAGGGCAGGGTAGAAATAATAAAATTGTTGCTGTTTGGTTGTTTGTTTGTTGCTTGTTTGTAGTAGTAGTAGTAGCAGGAGGAGGAGGAGCAGTTGCTGTTATCAGACCCCCCCCCAGCTGCTTAGTCCTTGTTTTCATGGCTAGAGTCGTCATAGCTTTCCATCGTTAAAAGTAGAAGTTTGCAAATGTGTCCTTTTTTTTTTGCTCTTCAAAATATGGCAACCCTAACTATGGAGGGATAATGCACTGAGTAAAAGAGATTAAAACTAATGTCTATTTCCTCTTCTCTATACAGAACTTTTTGTTTCTATCTCCTGCCCCACCACCGTTGTACTGGTTTGTTGCCTTATGAAATACCAATGAAATTATCTTGCAGAAAATTGAAACAATCTACAGGTAGCAGTTACACAAGAAGAATCAGGAAGGGAAGAACAGGTCTGCCTATCGCCTCCCCACTGGCTCAGGTAATTTATTGCAAGCACTGTTGCTTGATTCACAACAGTGTATTTATTCGTGTTTACTCCAGCTCCAGCATGTTCCCACCACTGAGTACGCATAACATTAGCCACAACCCATTGGTAGCCTCTACCTTTTTGAGAAATACTCCTGTGCTTTGCCTAAAACCGTGTTTCATCTGAATAGAAAACGGAAGCTGCAGTTAAGCTGAAGTGTGTCTGTTTCAGGCAGCCATTGCACATGTGCAATGTGAATTGGACATCTTCACCCCACCGCACCCCATCTCTGGTGTGTACAGCAATGTAAGAAAGGGACTTCAAGTGTAGTGAGGAGCAGGGGGGGGGGGGGCCAGGAATCGACCTCGTCGTGTTTCAAGCTACATATAGCCTGAGCCAGGAAGGGGCTATATCAACAAATGCATCCCTTTTTTCTCTCAAAGAAGATTAGTAAACACAGTCCAGCTCACCCACATCTGCTATGGAGTCTATGACTGCAGTGCTACAGAAGGAGAAGGCATGATGGAAAGGAAATTGGGTAATAAGTTTTACTGGTCAAAAGCCTGTTGCTGTTGAAAGGGGTCTGTTGTACCATGTCAGATGCAATGAAAAACATTTCTGGCTTCAATGAAGTAAAGGCTCTTTGACAAGCTGCTTTTCTCCCCATCCCCACCACCATCATACTTGTTTACTAGCTTATCTCAGTCAGCAATGATGAAACTAAGTGGAATCTAGTTAGTAGGTTACATATTTTGCCCCAACTCCCACAATATGTACACCCAGCAGTGAAAGAATAAAATCCCTCCCTGCAGAACTCCATAATTTAGTACTGCCATTCTGGACCTGTCTGCTCCTGCCCTCTTTCAACACTGTTGGCAAGACACCGTGCAGAAAACAACATAAATCTTGGACTGAAAGAAAAGAGAAGTGAAGATAAAATATGAGAAAGGAAGACTGAAGGAGAATTCTTTTGCGAGGATCCGCAAATGGATTTGAACTTGAACCAACAATGTCCCAATTCCAGAGTTGATTGCTTTACCAAGGTCCTAAGTAAATGTTCCAGCCAAAACTTGCCAGGGTTTATTTGAAGCGTCCCGGCTCCACAACTGCACAAGCAGCATGAGAACAGAGAAGAGGGAAGGGAAATAGACAGACACGGGAAGGGCTAGCTCAGGCTCAATCCCCAGCAATTCCAGGCAGTGAATACTGAGCTAGATAGACCAAGGGTCTTATACTTCCTATGTTCCTGTGGAAGAGGGAAGGAGCATTGAGAATAAACAGAAACCGATAGAGAAACTGAGTCAGAGACATAGGAAGGAAGAAAAGCAAAAGAGCGAAATGAAGTGAAATTAAGGGTGGAGAGAAAGGGCCTATTCCGGATGTTGTATGTCTCTCTGTTTTCTTTATCTTTATCTTTAACTTAAAAAGCAAAGACATCACCTTGCCGACAGAGGTCCGTATAGTTAAAGCTATGGTTTTCCCAGTAGTAATGTATGGAAGTGAGAGCTGGACCATCAAGAAGGCTGATCGCAGTAGAATTGATGCTTTTGAATTATGGTGCTGGAGGAGACTCTTGAGAGTCCCATGGACTGCAAGAAGATCAAACCTATCCATTCTCAAAGAAATCAGCCCTGAGTGCTCACTAGAAGGACAGATCCTGAAGTTGAGGCTCCAGTACTTTGGCCACCTCATGAGAAGAGAAGACTCCCTAGAAAAGACCCTGATGTTGGGAAAGATGGAGGGCACAAGGAGAAGGAGACGACAGAGGATGAGATGGTTGGACAGTGTTCTCGAAGCTACTAACATGAGTTTGGCCAAACTGCGAGAGGCAGTGAAGGATAGGCGTGCCTGGCGTGCTCTGGTCCATGGGGTCACGAAGAGTTGGGAACGACTGAACAACAACATCTTTAACATACAAACTATTTTTTCTATGTATGTTGAAGTCTCCTACGTATGGAGACAAACCCCTTAATTTTTCCTGTAAGTGACCTGCATACTTCCCTACTGATGGGCGTGGGAATGCCAAATTCACTATTAATATACAGAATCGGAAGCACACAACAGCATATCCCCAGACACTAACAGACCCTCCAAGTGTCCCTATTTTCCAGGGACGGTCCCGGATTTACAGAACCCATCCCAGTTTCTAATTTGATCCTGGAATGTCCCGCTTTTTTTTTTTTTAGGACATCCCTATTTTCATTGGAGAAATGTTGAAGGGTATGGAATTATGCAATCTTTGAGCCAAGGAGATAAGTAACTAGACATCTGAAGACATCTGAAGGCAGCCCTGTATAGGGAAGTTTTATAATGTTTAATGTTTTATTAAATCTGAGGGAGGAGGTTTTCATATTTAGGGTTTTCACCCCTTACAGTGCAGAGAAGAGTTTATAAGCTTCATGACACACATCCTATTGACTCTGATCTGCCTCACCCAGGATACTAAAAATGATTAGGGACTCACGTTAGCCAATGCCTGTCCCTGCCCACAACTCACCCTCAGTATTGCATAGGGCTTGAAGTTGCTGAGGACAGGTGCTTGGCTGTTTGGGAAATGAGGGTAACTTGTTTTCTTTATGATTTACAAACTAATTCCATTCTTTGTATCTGGGGAGTCCCTAAGATATGCAGAGACTGCTACCCTGTTACATTTAAGATGTGCGGATCCAGAATTTGCCTCCACCTACCGACACACTGTTAAGACCATATTCACGGAGCACAATCTTACTCTGCTATGAGTGATTGCCAAAGAAGATGATGATGAGGAAGACATTTAAGAAGGATATTGACAAGCTGGAAGGTGTGCAGAGGAGAGCAACCAAGATGGTGAAGGGTCTGGAAACCAAGCCTGATGAGAAACAGTTGAGGGAGTTGGGTATGTTTAGCCTGGATAAGATGAGACTGAGAGGAGATATGATAGCTGTCTTCAAATATCTAAAAGGCTGTCACATAGAAGATGGAGCAGGCTTGCTTTCTCCTGCTCCAGAGGGTAGGACCCAAACCAATGCACCCAAACCAATGGCAGAGCATGAGACCCTTCAGCTCAGGATTGTGAGTTCGAGCTCCACATTGGGTGAACGTTTCCTGCATTGCAGGGGACTTGACTAGATGACCCCCACGGTCCCTTCCAACTAGATAATTCTATGGTTTTTGGACGTTTCTGTTTCACTGTGGAAGTGATAGTCATAGGGCCACCAAAGTTGAGGTTTGGATGGGTGGAAGAATATGATGGCCCTCTATTAATACAAGGTTATGAAAGTTGAGAGCAAACGTGTTTTATCATCTTTTTAAACAAATACAGCTCCTTATCAAATCCCATAAGCTCCACTGCACAAAAACTTAGTTATCTTTGCAGTTTCCCCGCACTGCACAAAATGCTTTCAGCAGCATGTTTAGAACAAACCCTGAATCTTGTTACAGCTTTATTACTATAGCTATCTGCGATGGATGCCAAGTGCTAGACAGCGAGGTGTCTGCTGAGGAGCGAGGGTGAGATCTCCATCTCTTCTTGAGTGATCGGGGCAGGAATCCTTTGTTTCCTCCACGTCTCCTTCCCTGACCCCCCCCCCCCACCAAAAGACTTGAGAGTGCAGTGCCAAAAAAGCATGCTGGCAAGCACAGCTGAACAAAGCAGTCTAAGCAAAATGTCATCTCTCAAGTTTCTTCTGCTGGGAGTCAGCCGCTGCTTCCCTGCCCCTTTTTTTGCGCTGCCCCCGCCCCACCCCACCGGCTCTCCTTCCGCCCCCGGATTACCAGCCCGCAACCCGGGTGGCATCCTCCCTTGGACGGGCGCTTCAGCACCACAGCTTGCGAACAGCTCCCGCTCTCATCTGGGTCGGAAAGCATTGCCTTGCCTCTGGCTCTGTGGAGGAGCCGAAACGGGTGGGGGGGGGAGGAGAGGAAGAGACCCCTCCCACGCTCCCGCACCCTCCTCCCAGGCAGCCCGAAGCCTCCCCTCCAGCACCCACGGTGCTGAGCTGTTAGAGCAGAGAGGCAGCGAGTTCTTTCAGGTCCTTGTCTATTTAGCATCCCAAGAAGAGGGATGGGAGGTGGCTGCTGGCTATTGTCAGATTAACAGCTGTTGCTGCTGACAACTCTCTTCGGGAGACATATATGGAATGGGACACTGATGACTAAGCATCATCATCGTTTTCTTTTTAAGGGAGGGGGGGCCCCAAACAGACGTGGTGCCTCCCACCCCATCTCTTTTCCCTTGGTGCTTATCTTTTCCCCTTGGTTCACAACGACCCACCCCCGCCTTTGATGGAATTGCATTGGCCACAAACTAAGGGAACCTAGAGGAGGGGGGGGGAGAGGGCTTCCCCCTTCTCCAAGGCTTCACCAGGACAGATCCTCACCTTCTTCTCCCACCCAAAAGAGAGAGAGAGAGAGAGAAATTGCGTGAACATACCAAGCCAGCTCATCTTCTTGTGCAGAGCGGAACTTTCTTTTTAGCCATTGGATGTGAACGAAAATTTGAAAATGCCTGTCAGGAGGGGGCACGTTGCCCCCCAGAACACCTACTTGGACACGATCATCAGGAAATTTGAAGGACAAAGTGAGTAGCGCGTCTCTGTTGCCTTTCCTTCTGTGTGTTTGCTTTGCTTGAAGGTCAGAACTAGCAAGTGCGAAGAAGCTCCATCTTTTGCCTGCCGGTATTGATGTGGAATGTGGGGCAGGCGGTAACAGGAGGCTTGATGCCTAGATTTATTTCAGAGCATGGCTCATTCTAGTTTGGGTACCACTGCTTAAAACTTCCAGGATATTAAGGTAGCCTCCTTCCCTGGGCATTGCCCAGCTCGCACCTGTGTTGTGACAGATTGTTGAAAAGGGACTGACTCGGGTTTTTATTGCAAACCTGGAATCAATCCCACTGATTTCAAAAGCACAGGCTTTGGATAATGTGTCCAATTAAACAAAAATAACAAAAATGGCTGTTTTATTTTTTTTAAAAAATCTATCTCTGGGCAATGGGGCTTCTCTCCTGGCTTTTTGGGTGGTGGCGGAATGCTATTCAATAAATTTACTGGATCTTAGGTTTTTTTTGGCGGGGGAGGGAGAGGTTGGTGACGTAACTCATGTTATCAGTATTTTCAGTATTTTCCTTTGATAATATTGCTGTTTGCTAGAAATAATCCGATAAATCAGAACTTTCCATTAAAACAACAGCACCACTAAAGTTTTACAGGTTTACACTACAGCAGAAAGCCCTGCCCCTTAGCCCAAACATCAGAACTGACTAATTTCACTGAACGCCACCACTATAAAGCCACAGGCAATCAGCCTGCCACTTGCATGCATGCCTGCTTATGGCACATTTTTTGCACATTTTTGCACATAAACAACTCCAAACTTCTTTTTTTTTTTTGGTATTGTGCACAATATCTGAATTTCCCGTATTCTGGCTAGATAGATAAGTGCAGGAGCAGCAGAAGGCTGCCTATATGTTGCCAGAGCTGCAGTGCATGGACATTCCTACAGACTAAGCCCTGGCTTTTCTTACATGCGTTAGTGGGCTGTAGGATGTGGCAGCATGCTTCTGTGGAGATTGGCCTGAGGAAATCTGTGTCTTCTATGTTAATTTCATTTGCTGTATTGGGCCTACCACGTAAAACCCATATCTCCTAAGGAGCCTATGCTGGTGTCATAATGTGGCCCAAGAGCTCAAATCCCAGCATGGTTGCCACAAGTCTCAGGTTCCCATCTCAAAAAATCTGATTTGTAACAACCTAATTCAAAGGGATATTGTGAGGCTAATAGAGATGCAAGCTACCAATACTGTATAAATGTTAAATGTAGTCCTATTACTTATCTGAACCACAGGGGCTTCTGCTGGCATCAGAATAAAGACTAGCATCCAGCTAAGTTCAGTAGACCTATTGAAATTAATGTACCTAAGTGAGTCGCATCCATTAATTTCAATGGGCTTGCTCTGAGCAGGACTAACATTGGATACAACCCAAAATATTTGTACACATCCTCAAGTGAAATAAATAGTAAGGTTGCCAGCTAGCAAAAGGGAGCTCTCTCTCTCTCTCTCTTTTTCACCTGAACACAGTTAAACATGTGGAACACATGGCTACTAGAAGCCATGAAATGCCAGGGGGAAAGGAAAGGAAAAATAATTAGATCAGCAATGGAAGCTGAATTTGTTGCTGGCTGCTTTTACGATACCCAGAAGTGTAATTTTCAGGCACTTATTGCCAATAACTAAGGGTAGATACCATCCTGCCCAACTTGTGACTTACAGGCTGCTTACACACCAGACGTATAAAACACATTTAAAGTGTACTGCTCCACACCCCAATCCCTAAAGAAAAAAAGATTCCTGGGAGCTGTTGTTTACTCCTCACAGGGCTATGGTTCCCATGATTCTTTGGGAGGGGTTAAATGTGGTTTAACTGTCTCTGTGTTCTGTGTGTGTGTCAGACACATTTCAAGTCAATGGGAGTTTTCATTTGTCCACTGAGGTGAATCAAAGCCTTACTCTACATTCATTTTTATATAAGTTTTTAAGTTGATCAATACACATCCATTTCCCTTAGGTGCTTTGCCTAGATGAATCCTGATGGCTTAAGAAAAAGTAGCTGCCCTTGTAAACAAATGAGAGAGTCTGAATGTTCTCTCAGCATGGTGTAGTGGTTAAGAGCGGTGGACTCGTAATCTGGTGAACCAGGTTCGCGTCTCCGCTCCTCCACATGCAGCTGCTGGGTGACCTTGGGCTAGTCACACTTCTTTGAAGTCTCTCAGCCCCACTCACCTCACAGAGTGTTTGTTGTGGGGGAGGAAGGGAAAGGAGATTGTTAGCCGCTTTGAGACTCCTTAGGGTAGTGATAAAGCGGGATGTCAAATCCAAACTCTTCTTCTTCTTCTTCTTCTTCTTCTTCTTCTTCTTCTTCTTCTTCTTCTGTATTGCTTATAACTATGAGCCACTGAGGAAGACACTTTGGGTTGAAGTGACTGGAAGTTGCTGAATAATATTATAAAGAGCTTACTGACTTGTTTGTGTGTCAAACAATGGTGCATGCGAAGCTGCACCCATCTGCTCTTGATATTGAGTTTAGAGCCATAAAATAAACTGTAAAAAAAAGAAAATGTATCTCATTTTGGAAGTTTATACACCTTCATTTGTTTTACTGGCACTAGTCTTTATGAGTGGGCTTTTATTGTATGTGCTGGTCACCAATTTATGACCATTAGAGGTGGAACAAGATGTTTTTGTTGCAGGGTATGAAATGCCAAGGTAGTGTAGATGAAATAACTTTCTGGATAAGAGAAAGGTCAGGCGGACTCTGAAATCTAATTCAGAAAACAAGACCTCATGATTTATTTTGGCCTTTTGATATTGCCCTGTAGCTCAGAAATCCATCTAGGCTGCCCCCTGAGAATCCTCTGCTCAATGTTTCTCTTGAGGGTTCAGAGCAAATGATAGGCTTACCTTAAAGAATCTCCAGTCAAGCCATTCACCATGAAGCAGAATCTCATAATATCCATGGAACCAAAATATATTGTTTAGTCTCTCATTAGTACCCCAGCAACCGCCACTCATATCTTCAGGGCTTTACAACCTGGTGTCTATGTGTGAAGCTGCCTTGGACATCTTTGAAGGCAGAACAAAGTAGTGCCCTGGATGTGGAGGATGGGATTCTAGGAGGAAAAGGCACCAATCCTGCAAAGTCTGTTTTGGATTCTCTAGTCTTCCATTCATGACCCAATGGCCACAATCACAAGGGCCACATACCAGCAGTTGATATGTCTACTCTATGTGTGATATGTGTAGACTCAAGTCAGGGTTAGTGAAAGATGTGCCTTCCAGAGGTTGTTGTACTAAAGTTCCCATCACTACTGGCTGGAGCTAATGGTAGTTGTAGTCCATCAACATCTGTAGGACATACATTGGTTACCCCAGCTCTACACATGGAAGACACACACATACACATCACATACACACATAGCCTTATCCCTATGTCCATTGCAGCACTAAGATGCCCAGGCCAGTACTGCAATTAAGATTCAAATTCCCCCCTCCCTGCTAAGCAGATCCATCTAATAAATGGTGTGTGTGTGTGTGTGTGTGTGTGTCTTGAAACTCCACTGTAATGCTGGGCTGAGTAGATGGCACCACAGAGGAGAGTGTTTCTATTCAGCCTTAAGATAACTGTTGTTCCATTTAATATTTAATTTGTACAGGCAACACCCAATTTGCGCACAACAGAGCCTACCCTGCCCATTTAAGCCCTGTTACGCCCCCTTTCCCTGCCACTTCCGGGTTCGTGGTTAATGCACACGCGCATGGTTGCAAATGCTTTGAATGCACGCAAAATGGCCATTGCCTGTACATTGTCTTTCCACGTTACCATACCGAAGCCACCCTTTCTGGATCCCACTATGTTGGATAATTTATAGCAAGTCTACAGCATTCGCTTTCTGAAGAGGATACCAGAACATGTGATGGCAGCTCAGCTTCAGAGTTTCTTGGACCGAACGAATTCTCTAGGCTCATTCCAGTCTAGGCCTGGCTTTAGACCCAAGACCACTTTTGCTATCCTGTTGAATGATCTTCTTCTTCTTTGGCGATCACTTGTAGCCGAGTAAGATTGTCTTCCATGAACACGGTTTAAAAAGGGAGTCCGTAAGTGAGTGTGGAGGCCAATTCTGGATCCACACGTCCTTCCACAGTGGGGACATAGGTTTCCAGGCGGGAGTTGATCACGGTGAGGGTTTGCCAAGTGTGCCTTACTCTTAGCACGTTTCTCCCTTTCGTCCTGAGTCCGAGCATCTTCAAAGCCCATGACACCTTTGGCAAAGGCTGTTCTCCAATTCGAGCGCTTGCAGGCTAGTGTTTCCCAGTTGTCAGTGTTTATATACTACATTTTTCAAAGATTTGCCTTGAGAGAGTCTTTAAACCTCCTTTGTTGACCACCAGCATTACGCTTTCCAGTTTTAAGTTCGGAATAGAGCACTATACTAGTGTTGGTTCTGCTGCACCTCTCTGCAGCACCCGGTACCATTTGCCATGATATCTTTCTGCATGACCTGGACAGGATGGGCTTAGGAGGCACTGTTTTATGTTGGTCTTAGTCCTTCCTGAATGGGAATTTCCATTGGTGCATGTTGGAGGACCTCTGCTCATTTCTTTTCATATGACCTATGATGACCTGGAGATTCCATCCTCCCTACTATTTAACATGTGCATGGAATTTCTGAGAGAGGTTTCCAGGGATTTAGCCTGTGTTGTTATCAATATGCAGGTGACACACAGCTCTACCTCTCATTCCCATTGGATTCCAAGGACGCTGCTGATGTTTTGAATCAGTGCCTGGAGGTGGTAATGGAATAGATGAGAGCCAAGAAATTGAAGCTTGCTCCAGACACACAACAGAGTTGCTCCTGGATGGGAAAGGGGCCAATTCAAAGGACAGGTGTTGCAACCTGCTTTGTGTGGAGCAGCACCTCCTTGGGGGGGGGGATCATGTTTGTAATCTAGGAAGAACACTCCTGGACACGGGTTTGCTCCTGAATATTCAGGTAGCAGCTGTGTCGAGGGATGCATTTGCCCAGCTAATGTGCCCAGCTTGGCACACTAACTATATAAATTCCCGATGTCTGACCTGACCATGGTTACAGCCAGATCAGGTTCCTGCAATACTCACTATATAATGCTTTGAAAAGCCTCTGGAAATCTCAGTTGGTGCAGTGAGGGTCTTGATGAGTTCTTACCTGTCAGATCATATTGCACCCGTCGGGACTGGTTGCATGTTTGTGGCTGTGACAATATTATGAAACTCCTAGCCATTTGGCTCCACTTTTTTCTTACTTTCTCCGGTCTACCCCAAAAAAGTCTAGCATGCACTTGACCTGCCAGGTTGATACGTGGTTTTTAATGGCTGTTTTTACCGGTAATGCCTGTCTCGCTCTGTTTCCGTTACTGATTGTGCTGTTAATTTTTGTTTGATTTTATTGTTATAAATGTTTTGTGAGGTGCCATGAATACGAAGGAAGGACATGATATAATGCGCCCCACCCCAATAAATACAGAAGCATTTAGGACCATGCATTGCAGATGCTTTGCATTGCCTGTGGTTTCCAGTCCAGGACTTTTAATTCAATTTCTCTGTAAACAGAATTGTGCTGTCAACCTCAAAATCAACATCCCTTTCCCCCACCCCTCCACACACACACACACACACACACACACACACACACACACAGCTGCCCACTCTCTTACCCACCCTGCTTTAAGCTCTAATTCACTGAAATATTGGTAGGCAACCTAATCCGCTCCTGGTGCCTTTGCCAAGATACGTGGAGCAGAGCCCAGCTGGCTTCTTAGCAGCAATACATTTGGATGGGCAGAGGGATAACATACTGCAATTGCCCTTTGAGAAAGGGGACTGGCTGCAAAATGAGTGTGCTCAAGCAAGCACAGCTGTGGCCATGCCCCAAAGAGGAGAAGGGCAGGAATACCCTCCTCTGAGCCTCTGGCAGGTTGCAGTTCTGGATGTCATGCTAAGCAAACGTGGCCATAACATTTGGCTGTGCTCTCCTGCAGCACAGAGCTTTCACCTGGATTCTCACTTAAGGTCCAACTTATCTGTAAAAGTTGCTTATTGACCCAACTGTGTGCGGAAACAGGTTTCCGCAGGTTGTACAAGTGGTGCAAAAACCTTCTCTGGCACAGGCGGGAAGAACCCATCCAGCAATGTGCAAGATGCACACATAATCCCAAAGGAATCCCCGTATTTTATTTTATTTTTCTTTTAATTTGACATGCTCGTAACTTGCCTTTTCCACAAAGTAAGTTGAAAGTGGCTTACCTAAAAGCGCATCATAGAAGAGGATCAAATTAAACCATCAGTCACTGAGGTAAACATAGAGATGGGCTAGTCCACACTTGTCCCGTGTCTAGAAAGCATGGGTCCAAGCAGTTTTCAGTTTGTCTCATGCATTATAGGCACAGGTCCAAGTGGCTTTGCCTTTGCCCCAATGCCTTCCCCTGGAAAACCCGCTCTTTGTCACTAAATTGGAACAAACAGCAATCTGCAGATAACCCGAGTGCCATTTGTTCAGATTCAATGCTAAATATTGGATTTCCCCAGGGGGAAGTGGTGGGGCAAACAGGTGTAGATAAGCCCTAAAATAGCAAGGAACAACTATATCTAAAACAGTAAAGCTTGGGGGCCACTAATGAAAAGACTCTGCTCCTAGTAGTTGACCACCATGAAGCAGATCCTGTTGATCACCATCTTATGCACTGGGTGCTGTTCTCCATACTCTAGAGGACATGGTAACAGAGAAATTATATTACGTTGCAATACTATGTCCCTATATATAATCTTGTAAATAGATGTATAAACGTGTATTTACTGAGTAATGATGATTCCCTGCAATAAGTGATAACCTCTAAGACAGTGAAGGGGGACATTTGGTCCTCCAGATTTTGCTGGATTCCATCATCACTGATGTCACAAAGCAAGCTGGTCAGTAAATAACGCAGTTCCAAGCTGGAGCTAACTCTTCATTAGCAAAACACGATCTTGGCTAAGTTTCACCTGCCCTGTAGGTCTTGCTCTATGAAATCAATTGCCGAGACCAAAAGTCCCTACCTCCCCACAGCCAACTATGTATTCACCTCTCCAGGGTTTCTTGCAAGCAATCAGAGACTGCGTCTGCATGAAGCCTGCCACTGCTCCACCTGTTTCAGCTCTCTTCTGGTTCTGGGAGAGCAGGGGATCTTGTTGCAGCAGGAGGGGGAGATACCCATGACTTTTCACCAGCTTGACTCATCTCTGCCTCTTGTCCTCTCTCTGCCTGTTCATCTGCTTCAACTTCTGCCTCTGATTCTTGACTTCTCTCTGCCCCCAGACTCTTCCAGCTCACTAAGCCCTGTTACCTCTTCAGCCTCTGACACCTCCTCTTCTCAGTCTGTTCCCTCTTCTTCCACTGACCACCTATCCTTGTCCCACCACCAATCCCCAGGCTCTGAGACTTCTTCCCTTGGGGGGTTCCCAAGTTGGTTCTTTCCACCACTCCTCTGTCCATCCTGCCCATGGCAGCTGACCATTGTCCATGCTGGAGAGCTACAGCTCCCCACCCCCTCCTCTAAATGCTGCAACCCTAAGCACACATAACAGCCATTAAATCCTATTGAACTCTGAAGACTTGCTTCTCTGAGTCAACCTTGTTGGGGGGTTGGGACTGGGTTATGACCACCAAAATCTTGCTAATAATAAGAGTATGCCTAGCCTAAGTTTGCAATGCCATTGGTGGGAAAACATGAGTTCACCTCAAGCCACCATCTGTCTTGCATGCATGCACTTAGAAAGTCTTTGTCTTTGGCAATGGCTCTGGAGTCACAGGCATCAGTTGGTAGGTTGTGTGCAATCTGGGATCTAGGAGCATCTGCTCTGAATTTGAGTCCACCAGGGCTCGCTCCCAGAAACTCTTTGCAGTGCCAGCACTCAACTCTTGAATATGTGAAGTGTTCAGAAAGAGGAGAGTGCCTCTCAGCAGTGATAGACTGCCTTTCCCTCAAGACCCAGTAGTCACATCTGGGTGGAAAGGCTTCGAGGGTGTGATGTCCAAGAAGCATGAACACAGCACCTCTTAAATGCTGGTAGTTGACATGACTCTCTGGGTTGCAAGCCAGAAGTGCTTACTTATTTTTGAGTTAAGGTGACCATTTAATGCAAAAGGGAAATACAGGGTCAAAACCCAACATAGGAGAAGACACATGTCTGCATATGCAAATTTAGAAATACGTGTTATAACAGCTTTCCTCAACCTGGAAATCTTCACAATTTTTTGTGGGGACTACAACTCCCATCATTCCTGACTAATGGCCATATTGGCTGGGGCTGATAAGGGTTGTAGGCTGGAAAACTCTGGAGGGGCACCAGGTTGTGGAAGGCTGTAACAAGTATTACTGGACAGCTCAGACTGTAGAGTATGAGACTCTTAAGTTCAAGGTTGTGGGTTCAAGCCCCACGTTGGGCAAAAGATTCCTGCATTGCAGGGTGTTGGAAAAGTGTCCCTTCCAACTCTACATTTCTTGGTTCTTTATCTTTTAAACTGGACTTGGGCAGGGCAGGACAGCCCCTTCAAACAAAAGCATGTCCTTTGTAAAGTAGGGCATGCAGCCACTCCATCCTGAGTTGTCCCATTAGCAGTGTCTGTATCGGAGTTTTGAGAAAGACAAATAACTCAGCTCTTAGTGTTGCAGAGAAGCAGAAGCAGAGTGCATAGAAGCTGGAAAGAATTGCACTGTGGATGGATAAATTCAGTACGTGTAATCAGAAATTAATTAAGGATTGTGCTAAGAGCTTTCCTCCAAATGGCCTCTCGGTACTGAATAATTTTCTATGGCTCCAGCCAAAGCAGATGCTAACGTATAAGAGGCACTCAGGCATGGAGAGGGAAGATGGCTATTGTTATTGGTAAGCCATTAGCTTCCTATTTATTACATTTATGGTGTCACACCCTTCCTCCAAGGAGCTCTGGGCATGGTTCATGGTTCGTCTCCCTCTTCCTATTTTAAGCTCACAAAAACCCTGTGAGGTAGGTTAAGGCTGACAGCTAGTGTGACTGGCCCAATATGCTTCATGGCTCCAAAGAGATTAGAGCCTACATTTCCTGGTCCAATACACTGTTGAACTGCACCATGCTGCTGGGAGCACAACATTCATTTTGATTTTATGGCTGACAAAATCAGTGGGGAGGCCCCCCAAAAATTGCTTGGGTCCAGATGAGTATTCCGGGCTCAGAATTTGAGTCGTATCCCCCCCCCCCCCCGTGCCTGTACAGGGTTTCCCCACATCCTCCCCCCCCCATCTTAATTTTATGTTGTTCATTTATTATTGCAACCGTATCCCACCTTTCCTCCAAGGAGGCCAAGGTGGTACATTTGGACATTTCCATTACACTTTTATTACATCAGAAATCATGTTCAAAAACATCCAGCCTCTTTTAAGTAGAGAATAGGCCTTTGAATACCTATGGTGTTGGCCTGGTATAGGTGATTTGTTGCCATAGCAGCTAATGGTCAGAAATGTTGTTTGGAAGCAGTGCTGCCAGCATAACATACACAACATTGTTATGTAGTGTTATGATTTGAAAATCCTCCTTGCGTGGAGCCAAAAACCACTCGTTAATTTGCTGCAAAAACTGGTGGAACCCATGAAATAGAAGGGGGGGGTCATTCCACTGTAGAATGCCAGGACACCCACATTTGCATAAATGAGTCTCTTTAGCATCCCTTTCCATAGGTCTCTTCTGTGTGTTGTTGTTGTTTTTTAAGTTAGGGAAGACTTCTTCAGCAGGGTCCTCCCACTGTACAAACTACCCTTTCACCAACATTCCCATCACTCAAGTTGTCAGTTGTGTGTTATAGGTTTATAAGCTGGGGGAAAGTGAAATGATGTGGCCACATGCTGTCTGGAGTCTTAATATTGTTATAGATCAGTGTTTTTCAACCTTTTTTGGGCAAGGGCACACTTGTTTTATGAAAAAAATCATGAGGCACACCACCATTAGAAAATGTTTTAAAAAAAATTAACTCTGTGTCTATATTGACTATATATAAAGTAATTCTCTTGAATAGGAATCAAATAAACACAATTTTTCCCACGGCACACCAGGCAACATCTCGCGGCACACTAGTGTGCCGCGGAACAGTGGTTGAAAAACACTGTTATAGATGGTGGGGATTTTGATCAACTGGAATATGGATGAAACTACAAGCTACAGAACTGTGCCAGACAAGGAATCCCTGTGCCAGACTGTCGTAGCTTTAAGAAATATAGTCTATTCAACTGTTTACACTTTCAGTCTGCTTGGAGGGAGTCCAGATCTTGCAGCATGGTGTTTTCAAGAGGGGCTTGTACCCCACAGCAGTGTAGCCAGCTTTCAACCAGCCTGCCCAAGATGGATGCCAGTCTTTCTTCTTCCTTCTTCTTCCCAGAACATTCTGCTAAAAAAAACCTCTCTTTTCCTGTCACCTCACACCCAGCTACCCTGGCAACCTTCCAAACCCCAGTCTCAGTTCACACCACAGGGCAAGGGGGCGGGGGGGCAGTTATTTTGCATTGTCAGTGGCTCTCAATGTATTGTCTCTTAATAGCCCTAGATTGGCCAGGTCCTTTTGCATAGGCTAGCTCAGGAATTCCTCTTCAGCTTGTATTTCTCCCATCACATCCCCAAATCCTACTCTTTATTCATTTATAGTGGTTAGGGGAGACCCCCCCCGCCCTCTATAACAATATGCTTTGTATGCACAAGTACTTTTGCTTGTTTGTCCTGAATCTACTGCCATCCTGCTCCCTTGAGGTTCACAGAGAGAGCCCAAGTTCCAGGACTATAGAAGAAGAAGAAGAAGAAGAAGAAGAAGAAGAAGAAGAAGAAGAAGAAGAAGAAGAAGAAGAAGAGTTTGGATTTGATATCCCGCTTTTCACTACCCGAAGGAGTCTCAAAGCGGCTCACATTCTCCTCCCCCTTCCTCCCCCACAACAAACACTCTGTGAGGTGAGTGGGGCTGAGACACTTCAGAGAAGTGTGACTAGCCCAAGGTCACCCAGCAGCTGCATGTGGAGGAGCGGAGACGCGAACCGGGTTCCCCAGATTACGAGTCCACTGCTCTTAACCACTACACCACACTGGCTCCCAGTGGAGAAGGAGGGAAAGTTCTCGCTTTCCACTCCCCTCACACAATACAGAACTTTATAAGTCAGAGGTTTGTAACCTTTTTGAGTCTACGGCTCCCTTGAAAAACTACATTCTTTCTGTGGCACCCCTGTGAGGCTCAGGAGTGCAGTTATGTCACCCCTTGCCTGCAGAGCTCACCCTTTTTTGAACTCCCTTCCTTGTGGAGTATTCCCTGAGCCTCCTCTCCTTTCCCCTCTCCCCTCTCCTTGAGAGTCCTCCTGGCAGCCTCTGCTGCAACAAACAGCTGTGCAAGCCTTTGGGAAGCAGAGACCCTAGAGGGCATCAGAGAAGGGGGGGAAGAGGGACAAATTCCAGTGTTGCCCCCAGCACCCCGACCATCATTTAAGGCACCCCAGGGTGCCACGGCACACTGGTTGAAAACCATTGGTATAAGGTTTCACCATGTCCCCGCCCCCTCCACCCACACAATAGTTATCTATTTATTTATTTTTTAAACTCAAATGCTTACACTTTTCTTCACAGGGAAAATGCTCCAGCTACACCACCTTGGATGTCCTAGTTGCTCTTATCTGCGCCTTTCCCAACTTTCTCATGATTGAGACAGGGAGAGCAAAATTGAATATAATCTGCATTGATATTCTCCATCTTGGTGGTCGGGCAAATGGTACCATCCACAATATTGGCTTCCTTGCTGCTCTCGGCAGATGATTTACGAATAGCATTGATTGAAATAGCACTCGTTTCAGTACAGATCCTTGGGGACCCCTGCTGCTTATTTGCCTCCATTGCATTCTTACATTTATCCTTGAGAGCCAGTGTGGTGTAGTGGTTAAGAGTGGTAGACTTGTAATCTGGGGAACTGGGTTCGCGTCTCCGCTCCTCCACATGCAGCTGCTGGGTGACCTTGGGCTAGTCACACTTCCTTGAAGTCTCTCAGCCCCACTCACCTCACAGAGTGTTTGTTGCGGGGGAGGAAGGGAAAGGAGAATGTTAGCCGCTTTGAGACTCCTTCGGGTAGTGATAAAGCGGGATATCAAATCCAAACTCCTTCTCCATCCTATTTCCTGTTCTTTAACCAGTTCCTGATCCATAAGTGGACCTGTCTTCTTATTCCATGGCTGTTACTCAGGAGGACTTTGCCTAACGATTTTTGGAAGTTCAGGCTTACTGTTGCTTAATGTATCACCCTTACCCACGTGCTTATTGACATTCTCAAGGAACGACACAAGACTGGTGAAGCTTCCCACTGGCGAACTCATTGATTCCTCCTTGGCGAAGCTGTTCTTCTAAAATGCTAAACAATATTTTCCACCTCTTTACCCCCAAACAGACATGGAGCTAGCTGACTGCCTTTTTTTTTTTTTTTAAAAGACTGGCGTTGTGTTGGCTCTTTTCCAACGCTCTAGAAAGGAAGGACAATCTTAGTGATATGCTTCATATTTTTGTTAGGAGAGGAGCAATTTCACATTTTAGTTATCTGAGAACTGTTGCGTGTATATGCCATTGGGAGCTGGTGATTTGTTTGTTTTAATTTGGCAGTTAGCCCTAGAACTTTATCTCCCATAACCTCTTTTTGGTTCAGTTCTCTGAACACCCTTCTGGAAAAAGTGATTTAGAAATAGGAATCTGTCCAATATTTTTCACAGTAAAGATGGATGTGAACTTCTCTGCAATTGGTGTATCCTCCTTTATTTGTCTGGTGCTCCGACACATTCTCTGGCTTCTTATGTATTGAAATAGCTACGTTAATGCTGCTAAAGTTTTAAGGCCAACAATAAACAATTATTTCAATATATCAGAAACGGGCTTCTTTCCACTTGCCTCATCACCCCATATATGTTTTGCAAGACTTTAAGCTTCTTTTTGTCCTTCTTGCCCATTTTTAAGGGTACCTCCCTTTCAACTTCACTTTAATCCAGAGCTTTCCAAACGGTGTGTCGCGACATGTTAGTGTGTTGGCTGCCGTGTGTCGGTGTGTTGCACAAATGCTCCCCGCTCTTTTAAAGGAGGTTAGTTTAACCTCCGGTTTGCTAGTAAAACTAAATTGCTGTGTCACGAAATGATACATGTCTAAAAGGTGTGTCACCAGCATGAAAAGTTTGGGAAGCTCTGCTTTTAACCACTGCTGCTGCAGGAAGGGAGAAAATTCAGAAGCTGAAACAGGGAGCAAGGGAAGACTTGCAAGATCCACCCAGGGGCAGATCTACTATGAAATGAATAAAGCTTAAGCTTCAGGGCCCCTAATTCCAGAGGGGCCCTAGAAGTGGCTTCATTCCACATTGCTTCAAATATTTGGGTCTAGTAGACCCAATTTGAGTCATTTTCTTGTTGGATATATTTCAACAATCCCAAAGTTTGAGAGTCAGCAGTGCAGATGCTATAAAGGGTGAGTGTTGCGGCAGTGGCGGAACTACATGCTCCAGTACCCGGAGTGGCGAACATGCGGGGGCGTGGCTGGTGTGCATCCCAGGGGGCGTGGTGTGCCGCCCCGCAGGGGGCATGGCGCACGTCGCGGGGGGTGCGGTGGGCAGCCTGCGTCCCAAGGGGGCAACTGTGATGTCAGCTCCCTGGATGGCACCCAGGCCCGAATACGCTCCCTCCGCCCCCACCTTCAATCACCAGTGTGTTGCGGTGCGTTGGCTGCTCTGCTGTAGCTAATGTCAACCCCCCCCCCTTTTATCAGAGGTCAGGACCCTAGAGGAATAACAGTGAGTTCACGAAAGTACTTAAGTGAATACCCAAAAACTGAAACCTGCATAAGATTTGTAGTGATCTCTCATGGAACAACCCCATTGATAGCAGTGGTTACCCAGACCTCGTTTCTGGCTGTGAAGGGCCCCCCAAAACAGTTCAAGCTTCAGGGGCCCCCAAATCAGAGCTTGAAGGGATCTGCAGGAGGCGGCTTCAAACAGCAGGACTGGGAGCAAGAAGAAGTTCCCATCAAATGCAAACTGCTTCCTCCTGCTTTAGCAAGATGCATCCCTACCACCCTTCAGCTGATAGACATTTGCAAGTGCACCTGGTTCCAGTAAAAGAGCGACTGGGAGTGCCTGTTAAACTCCTGGTAACTCCTCTGAAGTCACATCCTTACCTGCTCCACATCTGGCATCATGTATGACGTCAGGTGGGTGGGAAGGACTTCCCCATAACAGCCTGGGGAAGCCTGGGGGGGCACATATTCCCCTGCATTAGCTAACCCTTTCATTCTTCAGAAGCTAGGATTCCTATTTTTGTTACCTAGAAATCTGATGTGACCTAAGTAACAATCTATTGATGTATGTGCTTCATTTCATAGCACCGTGGTCACTGTTCTGATTTGGTTTGGCAACACTGACGTGTCCCACCAAGTTTAGGGCATCGTTTAGGTTTAAGTCTAGGGTTGCCTCTCCTCTGGCTAGTCCCATGACCTAATAATCTAAAGCAAAGTCATTGATTGTACCTAAAATAAAATGTTGCCTCTTTGTTGAGACCTGGCTGTGCCTTAAAAGCAAAACGAGCAAGAAACAGAAAAGCAGCTTTTCATGTAAAGATCAAAATGATGAGGTTATTCAAGGCATGCAACACAGAGATGATGAAAAGCACATGGTCACGGTGGAGAGCTAAATTTCACTTCAGCAATTGTTGTTGTTGTTCAGTCGTTCAGTCGTGTCCGACTCTTCGTGACCCCATGGACCAGAGCACGCCAGGCACGCCTATCCTTCACTGCCTCTCGCAGTTTGGCCAAACTCATGTTAGTAGCTTCGAGAACACTGTCCAACCATCTCATCCTCTGTCGTCCCCTTCTCCTTGTGCCCTCCATCTTTCCCAGCATCAGGGTCTTTTCTAGGGAGTCTTCTCTTCTCATGAGGTGGCCAAAGTACTGGAGCCTCAACTTCAGGATCTGTCCTTCTAGTGAGCACTCAGGGCTGATTTCTTTGAGAATGGATAGGTTTGATCTTCTTGCAGTCCATGGGACTCTCAAGAGTCTCCTCCAGCACCATAATTCAAAAGCATCAATTCTTCGGCGATCAGCCTTCTTTATGGTCCAGCTCTCACTTCCGTACATTACTACTGGGAAAACCATAGCTTTAACTATACGGACCTTTGTCGGCAAGGTGATGTCTTTGCTTTTAAGATGCTGTCTAGGTTTGTAATTGCTTTTCTCCCAAGAAGCAGGCGTCTTCTAATTTTGTGACTGCTGTCACCATCTGCAGTGATCATGGAACCCAAGAAAGTGAAATCTCTCACTGCCTCCATTTCTTCCCCTTCTATTTGCCAGGAGGTGATGGGACCAGTGGCCATGATCTTAGTTTTTTTGATGTTGAGCTTCAGACCATACTTCAGCAATACAAACGTTGATGTTGAGCTTCAGACCATACTTCAGCAATACAAACGTTAAAAACTATTTCTTTCCCCAGTTCCCAAGGCAAGGCTGTGTCTTAAAACAATATTAGAGATCTAGCCTTTTGGTTGTCCTTCCATTTATTTGAAGCCTCTTGTCAGCTGCTGCTGCAGCAGAGCTACCCTTGTTTAGCCTGAAAGAATTGTCTTTGGTTTCAATGTTTAGGGGTGTTTAGGGAAGTTTTTAATGTTTGATGTTTTATCGTGTTTTAATATTCTGTTGGGAGCCGCCCAGAGTGGCTGGGGAAACCCAGCCAGATGGGTGGGTTATAATAATAATAATAATAATAATAATAATAATAATAATAATAATAATAATGGCTGCAGGTGCAGAGCCACCTTGCTCAAGATGAGAGAGTGGGCTTGCCTCTGGGCTTCCAGCCTCAGGGTCCAGGACCTTGGCCCACTGCAGATTGGTGGGACCAGTCAGTCACATGTTTAGTTCACTTGATATCTCCTTAGCTGATCCTTATGAATAATTGTCCGTGAGGATAATGGAGCCCATTGCTACAACACTTTGGCTGCACACTCACCAGGCATTTAAAGCAATCAGGAACCCCTAGAATCCTGGGAACTGTAGCTCTTATGGGGTGAAGTACAATTTCCGTGATTCTTTGGGCTGGGGGATGTGCCTCTCCTTTGACACCATTCCTGGTTTCTTTCTACATATCAAGATCACCTTCAGAATGTTTGCTCAGGGGCGCTAAAAACATTCTTGTTTTGACAGATGCTTAGAGAGTTGTGTTAGTTTTAATCTGCTTTAGCATTTTAACTTTTTGTATGATTTATTCCACTGTTGTAAATTGCTCTTGGCTTTCTTGTTTTATATTTTCATAAAGAGCTTTGATGTGTGTGTGCCTGTCAAGTGGGGTATAAATTTGTGAAGTAAATAAATATGCCATGTCTCCAGTATTAAATTGCTTATTAGGCAATTATCACCCGCAGTAAATCTGTGGAGTTTACATTATGTTATACTATACCTAAGTTACCTGTACCTGGAGGGTCAGTGTGTGTGTGTGTGTGTGTGTGTGTGTGTGAGTGTGTGTGTGTGTGAGAGAGAGAGAGAGAGAGAGAGAGAGAGAGAGAGAACTACTCATGAGAAAGAGAGTCAATGTACCCCTGTTCCCTGCAGAAAGAGATATACTGGTCATGTGTCCCTGGCTTCTCTCTGCATGACTTGGTCATCTGCAAGCTTCTTCTCAGCTGGGATAGCTCAGTTGGTAGAGCAGCCTCGTAAAAATGAGAGTCACTGTGAGTTAAAAGCTAGGTGCAGGCATTGATTTGATGCTGAGCTGATTTGTTGCATGGTATGCCATTGCCTCACTAAAAGGATTGACATCTTCTTTAGAAATACATCTTATTTAGAAAGAAAGCCATATACCACATGCCCTAAGTTTTTGATTTTTTTTTTTAGTACTCCCTACCATTGCAACGAAAACAACACTAAACAAACACACAAAACCTTTTAACATGTGAGGAAGACTTTTTTTTTCAAACACATGCATCTGCCACCAGAGCAGGTACCGGTAATTCTGAGTAATACAATGAGAAGATGGGCACAGGAAGGAGATGGCTGGTGCTTATTGCTACCACTCTTGCCTTAAGTTCAGAAAATCATGAGGAAACCTGTCTGTCTAACAGCATGGGTCAAGCTCTACATAATCTGCTTCCTGTATGCAACTTGCCTCTCTGTTGTCTGTCATAGAATCATAGAGTTGGAAGGGAATCGCCACCTGAGGCCCTTCTTTGTGTGCCTCTTTGTGTGTCTCCTCGGCTCCTCCATGAGAGGTCCAGAGGTTGACAACATGAGAACGGGCCTTTTCTGAGGTAGCTCCCCATTTGTAGACTGCTCTCCAGGGGGAGACTCGCCTGAACCACCAATATATATCTTTAGGCGCCAGGCAAAAAAGCTTTCCTCTATAACCAGGCCTTGGACACTTAATTAACTCTGGCCTTTTAGGTGTGGTGTTTTTAAGGTATTTCTTTCCCCCTTCATTTTATTTTACATATGTGGGGTTTTCGTTTGTTTGCATGTGTCGCTTTGTGTTGTCCTGGGCAAGAGAAAGTGACCGATAAATGTAATAAATACGTAAGAAAATAAAAGGGAAACTTCCGTGCTCTGAATGGGCACCAGCAGCCTCTAGATCCATCTTTTGCATTGCCCAGTCGATGGCTTCATGGTAACCCTTGTCATTTCTCTCTTATTTCCACCCCAAGACCGCAAGTTCCTTATTGCCAATGCTCAGATGGAGAACTGTGCCATCATTTACTGCAACGATGGTTTCTGCGAGATGTTTGGCTACTCCCGGGTGGAGGTGATGCAGCGCCCCTGCACTTGTGACTTCCTCACCGGGCCGGACACAACGCACAACTCCATTGCGCAGCTGGGGCAGGCATTGCTGGGAACCGATGAGTGTAAGCTGGAGATCCTCTACTACAGGAAAGACAGTAAGCAACTATTTTATTTATGCATTTATTTGCCAGCCAAGCAGCTGGACCTACTTGTTCTGCCTTGTGACCCCAAGTCACCTGATTATACTAAATTCAGATTTAAAGGTTGCTTCTCCCGACATCCCAGTGTGTTCTTCACCTGGCATGTGCAACAGAGACTTGGTTGGATGAAGCAGATGGGTCTCCACCCCCATCGTTCTGCCCGGACACTGAGGTCCAGCGGCAAGAGCCTTCTGGCGGTTCCCTCCCTGTGAGAAGCAAAGTTACAGGGAACCAGGCAGAGGGCCTTCTCGGTAGTGGCACCCACCCTGTGGAACACCCTCCCATCAGATGTCAAGGAAATAAACAACTATCTGACTTTTAGAAGACATCTGAAGGCAGCCCTGTTTAGGGGAGTTTTTAATGTTTGATGTTTTATCGTGTTTTTAGGATTCTATTGGGAGCTGCCCAGGGTGGCTGGGGAAACCCAGCCAGATGGGCGGGATATAAATAAAAAAATATTTTTATTATATTATTATCATCTGCTTTCTACTGTGGCAAGCAATATGGGTTCCTTCTGGCATGATTTCCTGCCATCATCCAGGAAGGTGACACCTCCGCGTGCCTGTCCAATGACCCCAGGCAGATGATGGATTGTTGCAGTTCCTCAAATATAGAAGTCCTGCTGTACAAAGGACAATGGGATGAACTAATGTGTGGATAGGCAAAAAGTGAGGAGGAAGTCAGGATTTCAGGTTCCTAATGTAGGTACCTTGCTGGTATAGTGGGTCCTACTCTATGCCAAAGGGCAGTGTATTGCAGTCAGATACTATGAATTAACTGTGCACCGTTCCTTAGGTGCAATCTGGTCTCCAGGCTCCCATCTCTTTCTCCCTTTATCAACTAAGAGAAATCCTGTGCAGGCTTATGCTAGGAACCCTGTGAGGGAACTGTATGTAAACCCTTGTAAATAAGGGCTGGCAGAACAACCATCTTGAACAGGAGTGCTGGCGTCAGTATGGAGCCCACAGAAGCCCGTTTCTCTGTCTTCATCCCATATCATAGAGTTTTAGAGATGGAAGGGATCACGAGGGTCCAACCTCCTGCAATGCAGGAATCTTTTGCCAATGAGAGTGGACAGTTTCTCATGACAAGAAGGCAGAAACTGTGCAACTGAAAGTAGGACGATCCCACTGAGATGGTTTAATTCAACCCATCTGCTCGATCTACAATGATGAAACTACAACTTTATTTTTTTAAAAAAATCCACAAAAGAAATATTTTGGGGTGCCCTATACAGAAGGGAAATTTCATTTTAAAATTTTACTTGGTATGGATTTGACTTAAAAAAGAAAAGAAAGGAAAAAGAGGGTTGGACTCTTTTGATCTCTGTCAGGCATAATTCTGCAAACGTACTTCCGTTTCTGTTTCTGTGCGCTGCTCTGGTTCACCAGAAGCAGCTTAGTCATGCTGGCCACATGACCCAGAAGCTGTACGCCGGCTCCCTCGGCCAGTAATGCGAGATGAGCGCTGCAACCCCAGAGTCGGACACAACTGGACTTAATGGGCAGGGGTCCCTTTACCTTTACCTTACCTCCGGAATGATTGATCTGTGGACCCCATCCTCTCTCTCCAAGAAAATGGGGGAAAGTGGAGGCTTTTGTGGTAATAGCAACAGGAGGAAGGTATGGAGCTGGTTTTGACCTATAAAGCCTTAAATGGCTCAGGACCGCAATATCTCAAGGACCACCTCTTCCCATATGAACCTACCCGGACCCTGAGATCACCTTCTGAGGCCCTCCTTCATGTGCCTCCTCCTCGAGAGGTGCGGAGGGTGGCAACACAAGAAAGGGCCTTCTCTGCAGTGGCTCCCCGTCTATGGGATGCTCTCCCCAGGGAAGTTCGCCTGGCGCCTTCATTATATATCTTTAGTGGCCAGACAAAAGCGTTCCTTTTTAGCCAGGACTTTGGTTGATCTTATTGACATCTAACACCCTTTTAGAATGTGGCTCTTTTTTGGGGGTGGTTATTGGGTTATTGCTTTTGGTTTGATTTTATATGTTTTGGTCTTGTTGTCAACTGCCCTGAGAGCTCTGGGTATAGGGCGGTGTATAAATTGAAATAATAATAATAATAATAATAATAATAATAATAATAATAATAATAAAGGAGCTAGTGGAGGATGAGCCTCGGCAGAGAACACCAAAGGAAAAGCCTGGGTAGCCTGATCCGCCTCCTTTCTTGTATGTGTGTGCTGCTGCTCGTCTTCCTTCCTAGCTTGGAAGGATGAAAGGCAGACCCATATCCTTGCCTCTTGCCCACCTCAGCATCTGAGATCTGCACATGGCCAAAGGTGCACTTGTGATGTAGGAACTAACCTCTTAAGATTTAGTGTCAGGAGTATAACGTATTCCTGGACACCGCAGAGTTAGACGCAGACTTTTCTGGAAGCTTCTGGCTGTTGTGTAATTGACTGGACAGCACAACTCAGCAACTCACTGGATAACTATTTACAGTATTTATTGATTGAAGCAACTAGCATCCATAAGTTACTATTTACAGACTTTACAAAATAAAAGAAACAAAACATAAAATCTTTTCCTCTCTGTCTCTCTCTCTCTATACTGACCACTTTCTCACACCAACACCTGCACCACACACTAACCACACTAACCACAAAGCTCTCACACAGAGATGAGTCTTTAGGAACTCATCGACCAATCACAGGTCGTTGCTAAGGGTCTGAGAGAGAGCAGATCTGGGCTTTCTGCATGCACACTTCTTCAGATACACTGAAACGGAAGTCACCAGACCCTTAAATATAGTGAGGGAGTGGGGAGGGGTATTATTCAGAAGGGTGGTGGGAATGGGTGATCAGCTGATAGGTGTGGAAAACCTGTAGACGACTGTTAACGACTGCAATTTGGTCTTACAGGGAAAGGCAAGGGGTGAGATGGCTAAAGATAGCTTTGTCATGTATAATGAGATAAGAATCCAATGTCTTTGTTCAGACCAGGTTTCTCTATGGTTTTAAGTTTGGTAAATTTAATATACCATTTATAGAACACTTTTATCATATTTTCTTTGAAATCTGAAGCTGTAAATTTCCAATGTTCCTTCCACAATTTCCCCCATTGTTTTAACTATATAGTTTTCCCCAAATCGATTGCCCAATTAATCACTGACTGGACCTAATGGTCAGGGGTCCCTTTTCCTTTTTTTATGGCGTTTAAACACCCCCCCCCCCAAAAAATGTGGAAGGACTTTGATTTAACTGAATGCCATCATGGCCTTAGGCATTGCCAGCAGTGACAGAATACTCCCGTTTTCTTTCCGTATGTTGCATTTGGGTACAGTGAATTAATGGTGAACTTTCCCCCTTGAATATAGCCCAAGTATTCAGACTCTGCACTCCTGCTTCTGAGCAGCCCTGAGTTACTAACCTTGCAGATAAGGCAGTTCAGTTACCAACACCTTCTGTGGAGCCTGAACTCAACCACCAGGGTTCACAAGACAACCCAGGAAGCGCCGTTCGTATTCCGTTCAAATGCGGAGCAGGTGGCTGTCAGACGCCTTCCATCTGCTTTCTTGAGGCTGTCTATCCTGCACACTTTCATGCTAGCCTGCCGCGTTTGCTTGTGTAAATGGGACTGCAGCAGTGGAAGACGGAGGGGAAAGTAGCACAGAGAGAAAGAGGAGGAGGAGGAGGCATGCTAGGTCAAACAGTGTCAAATCCAGTCATACACAGCAAAAGAATCCGGGGATCAAAGGATGCAGCTGCATTTATTATTATTATTATTAAAAAAAATATGCTCCCTATCAGGGGAGTCACTGACAGTTAAGGCATGTGTGCCTCTTCTTTTGTGGATTTGCTGAACACAGGAAGGTGAGATTCCCCCCCCCCTACCCAGGTACAGTGCAGCAGGCTCTTCCCAGATCCGGTGCTGGCCTGCTTTTCTTTGAGATGCTTCTGGCTGCGAAAGACGAGCAACAGGTTCATCATTCAAATCGTGAATCTCTCTCTCTCTCCTTCCTCTTTTTCTTTACCAGACCAGAGGAGGCCTTCATGTCTATTTTTAAAATCCTTGCTCCGCTAGCATGCGGAATATAATTGTCTCTGCTCGACCCTCTGCCTGTGATTGCCCGCTCCGCTGTTATAAAGTAGTGTTATTGGCAGGGGAAAGACCCTGTGTTGTTGGCAGCCATGGTTTAATTAGACAGCCGGACCTCAGTCCGCCTGGTCCGTGTTTCATAACACTACCAGACCCCATTCAGCAGTTTATTGCTCTGCGGCTTGCAAGGTTGTTTCCTTGCTTTTGCAGCCCACCGGAGACAAAGCAGCGAGCGGCGGCGGCTGTTCAGAGACAGCAGCTCGTTCCAGTGGCAAAGGAAAAACAATGGGCAGGTTGCCAACCATATCTAGAAGTGACAGGGACATGGATAATGAGGGGTTTGGAGCAGCAGGAGGAAGCAGAGCAAGAGAGGCAAGTGTAGATCTACCTACCTATGTGTGAGCGCATATGTGGTATTTTGGGCTATGGGAAGGAAGGAAGGAAGGAAGGAAGTAGGTAGGTAGGTAGGTAGGTTAGGGTGGGGGTGCAGGACCAAATGAGTGTAAGGAATGGAAAGTAGGCAGTGAAGGCTGGTCCTCAGTGGGAATGGTAGGGCAAAAAGGTAGGGAGACTCAAAGAAAACACCTTACAGAATGAGAACCCAATGGGAGGCAGAGACACAAATTCTGCTGTTGCCCAACACTCTCCCTCCTGAGTTTTACAAGGGCAACACTAACAGTGGCGGACCTTCATGCTCCGGCACCGGGGGCGGGAAGCAGGCGGGGGCGGGGATGGCGCGCGTTCTGGGGCGGGGTGCGCCGCCCACAGGGGCGTGGCACACGTTCTGGGGGTGTGGCACGCTGAGATGGAACCCTATCGGGATCCCGCTGCCTGGGGCGCCCCGCCCTTCCTACGCCAGTGAACACTAAGACTGAGGAGGCTGAGAGCAGGGGCAGATTTAGGGCTGTGCGACTGGTATGCACACATTGGGCGCTGAGCTGAGAGGGGGCAGCATCTCAAAGCCCAGAAAGCGAGGTGCCTGGCTTTGGGAAGGAGGCATGTTGGTTCTGACAGGGTCTTGGAATCCTCCCGCCTCCTTCCCAAGGCCTAGTTAGCGCTTCCCCAGTTCTGGGGGAAAGGAGGAGGGAGGGCAAATTGTTGACTTGTGCAGGGCACCATATTATTATTATTATTATTATTATTATTATTATTATTATTATTATTAGTGATATACTGCCCTTTATCCAACGATCCCAGGGTGGTGTACAACATTAAGAACACATTTTACGGAGCCTGATAATAAAAGCATAATAACAGACAACATAATAATAAAATAATGTAGCAAAGGCAGCAAGGTCCTTGGGCCATTGTATAACACAGTGTTTTTCAACCACTGTTCCGCGGCACACTAGTGTGCCGCGAGATGTTGCCTGGTGTGCCGTGGGAAAAATTGTGTTTATTTGATTCCTATTCAAGAGAATTACTTTATATATAGTCAATATAGGCACAGAGTTAAATTTTTTAACATTTTCTAATGGTGGTGTGCCTCGTGATTTTTTTCATAAAACAAGTGTGCCCTTGCCCAAAAAAGGTTGAAAAACACTGGTATAACAGACAGTGGGTGTTTATCCTTCCGATTTTTGTATTTCTGCCTCCTAGATCTGCTGAGCCGTTTAGGTTCATTGAACTGACAGAACATCTTCTTACCGTTGTGGTGCTAAAACGGTGGCAATAATTTGTTGGTACAGAGAGAGAAGCCTGCAGCCTCCCTTGGCTACAAGTTGCCCAGACTGAGGGGATGGCTGTGGATCTGTGAACTTTATATAGTCCCCAAGTCCGCCACTGCTGAGAGACCCAGCTCTACCCCTTAGACTGGTTGGAAGCAAGGAAGTGGGCAGGCGGAAGCTGGCAGAGGGCAGGCCAAGTGTGGTGGCGCGGTGCTCCACTTGCTCTAATGGACTAGCTGCTCCTGGGAATAGGTGTCACTGAGGCAGATGTTGAGCATTTCAGCCCCAAGCAGGGAACACTGTGCTCCAATCTGAATTCCATGCAGCTAGTCCTCAACCTGCTAACGCCTATAAAGCACTGTCACTGGAAGTGGGTGCCCACGGCAGCTCTTTAGGGCTTGGCCTCCCAGCATTTGTTGTTGTTGTTTAGTCGTTTAGTCGTGTCCGACTCTTCGTGACCCCACTCCTGTCTTCCACTGCCTCCCACAGTTTGGTCAGACTCATGTTGGTAGCTTCGAGAACACTGTCCAACCATCTCGTCCTCTGTCGTCCCCTTCTCCTTGTGCCCTCCATCTTTCCCAACATCAGGGTCTTTTCCAGGGAGTCTTCTCTTCTTATGAGGTGGCCTCATGAGTATTGGAGCCTCAGCTCCAGGATCTGTCCTTCCAGTGAGCACTCAGGGCTGATTTCCTTCAGAATGGATAGGTTTGATCTTCTTGCAGTCCATGGGACTCTCAAGAGTCTCCTCCAGCTCCATAATTCAAAAGCATCAATTCTTCGGCGATCAGCCTTCTTTATGGTCCAGCTCCCACTTCCATACATCACTACTGGGAAAACCAACTATACGGACCTTTGTCAGCAAGGTGATGTCTCCCAGCATATGCCTTACTAAATCTGAGAGCACAGAAGAAAACCACCGGTTTCTGCGTGCAGCTGAAACAGAAGTGCTAATCCAGACTTCACGGGGATCAGTCAAAAGTTAATTTCCTTACAAGAGGCTTGACAGCTGGGTTTGACAATGACAGAGCATAGCAGCTCTGAGGTTAATTACAAGCTAAGTCACTTCAGCCAGAGAGCATGGAAGAGCAATGCAGCTGAGAGGAACGGCTGCTTCTGCTCCCCCAGTAAACACTAGAATAGTCGTCCCTAAACTCTTGTAGGTCTTATTTTATCATCTGACACCCAAATACCACCACCACCCTCCCAGTTGTCAAGAGACACAAGAACTCAACTCCCCACCCCAACTCTGCTGCTAATGCCAGCTCATCCCAGGCTGTATCTGCAGTCCTTCAGTGGGCCTGAAAGAAGCTAAGGTAGAAGCCACAAGCACTCTCCATTTTTATTGTTTTGTAAGTGCCACTTCCCTGAGAAGCAGGAAGCTCCAGAGGCAGACAGTAACAGGCTCTCTTCACTGTGAGATGAGAGCCATGGAAATGGGCGACATTTCTGCTATAACTGTTTTTGTTTGGTTTCTACAGACGTATCTGTTGAGCATGGAATGGGGAGAGGACGTTGCTAGTCTGTGAAATGGCATCCATTTCCCCAAAGCACAACATGCATTTCCCTCTTCCTTCCAGCATAACCCAGACTTCTGTATCATTTGCTAGCTGCCCTACGAGTTGCATATCCCAGCCAACTGACATAACCTGGCGAGCGCGATGATGTCATGGCGCCACATAGCCAATTAGATTTGGCCGCGTGGGGATGTCACTGGTGGCAACTGAAGCCTTTACATTTCCCTCACTCTTATTGGGGTCAGGGAAAAAGGGAGACAAGGCAACAGGCTCATACTACCTGTCTTGCATCACTGCATTGTTTTCATTGCCCACCATCCCTGTAGCTGGAGAAGTCGGAGAATTCCAATGCAAGCAAATATGGGAGCAGAAAATGCTGATCTCTGTCAGTGGTGACATATCTCTCCGCCCCACCCCCCATTTGTATTGTGTTTCTTTGCATTGACTGAATGGTGTGGAATAATGCAATGATAACATAAATAATTGTGTAATTGATTATGTAAAGTTTTACCATAGCAGACAACAAGACAAATAATGTGTATTTTGTTGGGAAACAAACTGCAGTGGAATGGAAACGGAGCTGCATGCAGTGAAGACGGAAACCGATGCCTTCTTACATCCCTTACTGTAGTGCAGCAAGAATTCCCCCCAGATACGCATGACTAATTGTGGCAGAATAGAGACCTAAGGAGGAGGCAAGATTTGTCGGAGTGTTAATGCTGTGAACCCCTCCAGCCTATGCTCAGGTTCTATCTATGTGTAAATAATACCATATAACCTAAAAACACCACAGTCTCCACTGACCTTCATTCCAAGAAAACTAACCCCCAGCTGCATGGTCTGGAGTCTGTCGCCCCTCAGAGATAGGAGTGTGCACAACATAACATTTTCGGCAGTTGACATTCTGCGGCAAAGCCCCTCTTCTTTCATGCATTGTCACTGGGATCTGGGACTCATAGCCCCCAGCAAGTTGCAGTCACTGTGTTAACTCCAATAGTACTGTAATGCTCTTCCGGTGAGAACTGGAATCTGTTTAATAAAAGGTTCCCTTTGCTACTTATCTCTTTTTCTTTCGTCTGACAGCCTAATCATTAAGCAAAAGAGGCAGCTCTGACATTTTAAAGGCAGGCCCATGGGAACAATTTCTGAACTGATCTATCTATCCATTAACACGAAACAGTGTTTGCATTCTGGGCTTTCAGTCCTGCTTCGCTTGGGGATTCTGTCACAGAAAACACACTCAAACCCTGGCGAAGATTCCTCCAGCAGAGCAAACTGTTCTTTTGCACACATCCATCCATACACACACACAGAGAGAGAAGCAGGCAAAAATCAGCTGCTGGATGTCTGGAGTAAAGCAGATCATAGCCTACATATTCAGACAGGCAAGTGGCTATGTAATGAAAATCCCCAACATTTCGAGACCAGTGAAAACCAATTTCTGCAAATGCACTATGAACAAAACAGATCACACAGATTATGCAAAATGTTGCATGAGTATAAATACAGATTTCATTTGGCACCGGCAGTTAATAGTTTGAAACAGTGCCACCTATGCTAGGTCAGATGGTCTAAAATAATTGCAAAATAATGTAGAGGACAGAGGAGTGGAACACTGTTAATCAGTAAGCGGGTACAGTAGGATTCACAAGGAGGGGGAGTTGCAAAATGAGGAACCTAAGACAGTTGAGCCACGGGAACTCTTAGACTCACTGGTCTGAGTTCTAGTTACAGGTAGGTAGCTGTGTTGGTCAGCCATAGTCTAAACAAAATAAAAAAAATCCTTCCAGTAGCACCTTAGAGACCAACTAAGTTTGTTATTGGTATAAGCTTTCGTGTGCATGCACACTTCTTCAGATACACTGACACAGAAGTCACCAGTCCCTTATATATAGTGAGAGGGTGGGCAGGGGTATTACTCAGAAGGTCTGAGTTGTTGTTGTTGTTGTTGTGTGCGCTGCTTTCAGAACATTAAGCTTATGTTTGTGATCAAACACACTAGAATGCTTTAAGTATAAAAACTGGGCTTCTGGAAATCAGGGAATATTGGCAGAAACCAAAATCCAATTACAGTCATTTGTTAAAAGACCCAAAAAAAGGGAGGACAGTATTAGCCTTGGAAGTTTTACTCCTATGGATATTCCTGGTCAGCAGCTATCAACAGATGGAGTGCTCCACGCAAGAAGCAGGCTACTGGCCAGCAAAAGAAAGAGAATCAGTGCTTATAGAGATGTTCCACTAAAGATGTTTAGGGCTCCTTTCAAAATCTACAGCCAATCATGGCTTCCTGACAAGTGTGCTTGCAAAAAGGAGTTGGTTTTGATTCCATTTTTATGTGTGCATTTAAAGCATCACAGCTCATCTTTATCATGTGAAGTTATGGAATGCAGAGAGGGAACTTGTGAGGATGGTGTGTAAGGAATGATCATGTTCAAAATATGTATCACCGATAACACAGCTGTTTTGCTAGTGTCCAGAGTTTGCAGAGAAGCTGCCACATTCCTCCTCCACACATTTTGAATGATATCTTTGGCTGCTTCCAGATAGGCGGCTCTCAACACTACCCAAACTTCTGTTCACCACAAGCGGAATTCCCACACTGCAGCGCGGATGGTGCTAATCTGCTTGTTCTGTTAACTTGTTGCTCTGTGGGTTGGGAAACAGAAAAGATAAAATTCACCTGAGCACCCAACATGAGCACCCACTTTTTAAAAAAATTATCCCTCCCAGGGGGTTGGACTGGATGGCCCTTGTGGTTCTCTTCCAAATCTATGATTCTATGTCTTCTCCTTTTTTGGAAGCAATTATTTAGTTAGCAAGTTAGCATGTATTTATTGAAGGATAATTGCTGGTTACAAAGCTTTTGAAATAAATAAATTGATTTAGTTGCACTCCAAAAATATTACAAAAGGGGGGGGGGAGGTTCGTTCTCTCTTCCTATCTCTCTTCCTGTTGACAGCAGTTCTTTTCTGCCTGTCTTCAGCAAATATGAACGAAGGAGGAGCATGGATTCTCAGAATCCCATTTAATTCAGCGGTATTTACTCCAGCATTAGTGTTTGTCAGAGTTGCAGCAGTCTAGAGAGGTTCACAATTCTCTCTCTCTCTTTCTGTGTTTGTGTGTGTGTGTGTAAGCCCCTATGGGTGAGTGAAAACTATACTGGGAAACAAGTGACCTTGAGGCTTGAGCTTAATTCAGCCTATCCCTCTATCACTTCCAAGTCAAATGAATAAGCAGAGGCAGTATCATTGAAGATGACAAGCTGTGTGTCAGTTTTGCCCCCACCACACCTCTCCTCTCTCACACACCCTCTCCTGGGATTAAAATCAGTTTTAACAAGCTGCTTCCTTCTTCCCCATTTCTTCCAAAAAATGCACTTTAACTGATTAGTTCCGTAAGTTGTTTCAGGAAGTTGCTCTCTCGCCCTTTCCCTTCAAACGCTTGCAATTTCCTTTCCTCTGTGTTTTTAATTTTAATTTGTTGCAAGCTCACTTTTGTGTAACAGCACCCATTTAAAATTCTTTCTTTTTTTGAGAAAGGGGAAAAAAACTGGGATGCTAAAAATGGCACTTGCCAGAACCACAGCCTTGACACAGCAGGTAGGTGCAGACCATGCGGCAGGATAGAAATGGAGTTACCAGCTGAAAGCAGCAAAAGGGAAGGGCTTAAACCAACAATTATGTTCCTGAAAGATTGCACCGCTGCCTGGTGAAAATTCTTCCTTTTTCTCTTTCTCCCTCTCTCACCTAAATAGGAGGAAGAGGGAGAAAGAAAGGTGCACATTGACTAATTTGTTTAAAAGCCTCTAGGGCTAAATGGCATTGAGGAAACTGCACACATAAAATGGCCTCTTTTTAAAAAGACTGAAGGGTAGTAATAGTAACAACAACAACAACAACAACAATTTTATTATTTATACCCCGCTCATCTGGCTGGGCTTTCCCCAGCCACTCCGGGCGGCTACCAACAGAACACTAAAAACAGAATAAAACTTCAAACACTAAAAACTTCCCTAAACAGGGCTGCCTTCAGATGTCTTCTAAAAGTCAGATAGTTGTTTATTTCCTGGACATCTGATGGGAGGGCGTTCCACAGGGTGGGTAGCATTGGGGCCAACAACACCTGTGAGTAAGCTACTGTTTGGTTCTTGTAAACACAAGGGCAGTGGTTTGGTGGTGAGATTGTATGGCTGCCCCATAAAAAGTGAGCGAACCACCCCCAAGGTTGGCGCAAGACCCATAGCTCATTCAGTATTGTGGACCCAAGTCTGCGGCGCTCCCTTCCAGCTGAGGTTGGGCTGCCTCCCTGTCGAACGCCAGGTGCCTGGTGATGGCTTTGCAGGCACCTTAAGTAAGCTTTCCTAATTTTACGGCCAATTTTAACGGATTGTATCTCTATCACATCTCTTTCGTAGACTCATTTTACAACGCTTAGAAACACTGCTATTTTTCTAGAAAAAGAAGTGCCAGAACTCACCATGAATGCCTCCCTTGTTCTCTTATAATGGCAATGGCATCCACCTGAGAGGTGCTGGAACTGAGTTGCAGCTGGGGGGGGGGGAGGGCTGCTTAGAAACGATGGCTTTAAGTGGCATATAAATTGTTGGAATAAATAAAAGAGTCTGCACAGCCTGAGATGGGTGGTAGAAGCTGACTCTTCTTCCTCCTCTCTCATGGCCACCTCTTCCTCCTTCTGCTTTCTCCCCCCTCCTTCAAAATAATAATAATTATTTTTCACTGCATCATCAGTGCTAGCAGTGGCTTGCTCTCCTTCTTGCTCTCCACCTGGCCTCACAGAGAGGACCAAACAAGAGAGTCCTTCCTCAGAGCAAGGCAGTGTGTGGCCAGTACCACCTGATCTTTGCATTTTGTTTAAAGTTAGATACAAGTGTAAAGTTTAAACAGAGCTTCTAGCTACTATGGCAAAGTGGTGGCTGTACAGGCACTTTCTTGGCCATGTAACTTATTTTTTGAAGCTGCTTGTTCCCCGAGTTGGTGAGGCTCATTTGATAACAAGAAAGAGAGACTTTGGTGTCATCGGCCTAGTAGTCTTGTGGAATAGAGATTTGGCAAGTGCCTTGTTTCAGCTTTTAAACTGTGGGATAACCAGCCTCATATAGGCAATATGCTTAACACATGAAGGGGTTAATACCATAGAGGAAGCTGTCCAGCTAGGCTTAGCTATGTCACTTCCCCTCACTTCCTTGGGAGGAAATGGATAATCAAGCCTACCTGAGAAGCTGAGCATGTGAAGAGGTCCAAGTTGGTTGCTCCAGCTCAGCTGCATGGCCTTCCCGAGCTACTCTTGACTTCCTATACCAATAATCTAGGAACTTTCACCACTTTGTAACTATGCTAAGTTTTACTCCCTGTGCAACATTTCTGAAGCACGCGAACCTGACCTTTGGAGAGTTTGAAGGTAAACCATTTTTTAGCTTCCCCAAATGTGTGGTCTTTTCCTATGCTGGGGGAAAAGGGAAATGTTGGAACTCACTTGGAAGGCCATATTTTAAGGGTCTAACAGCTTATATTTCCACAGTTGATTTTGCTGTGTATTTTGTGACTTTGAATCTCTTCTGGGGTTCTCAGCAGGTATTTGTGTTGAAGATATATATAGGCATAGGCCTAGTGACATGAACAGTTTTCAGCAGGCATTTATGTTGGCCACACACACACACACACACACACACACCACCAGCATCAATGCCTGCTGAAAACTTTTCCATGCCTCTAGGCCAGGGGTCAGCAAACTTTTTCAGCAGGGGGCCGGTCCACTGTCCCTCAGACCTTGTGGGGGGCCAGACAATATTTTTTTTGGGGGGGTGGAAGAGCACCACGAGCCCTGGTGGCTGCTTACCTGTGTCTTGCAAGCGACGGGGGCTGGCGGCACGATGAGTGGCGTGCGAAAGGGCTCCGGAGAGGGGCTGCTTAAAATGGCGGCCACTCGAGCGCTCTGCTGCTGGCACCAACAAAGGCCAGTCCCCTTCCTCCTCTAGGCAGGGTGGAGAGAAGCCAGGAGGAGGGAGGGAGGAGGCGCCACTGCCGTGTGAGGGAGAGGGAGGGAGAGGGAAAGAATGTGTGTGCTGGCGATCCACGTGGCGATTCCCGGACCGTCCGCGGGCCGGATCCAGAAGGCAGTTGGGCCTGATCCGGCCCTCAGGCCTTAGTTTGCCGACCCATGCTCTAGGTCTATGCAAGGCAATTAAGAATACACCTTTCCACAGTGGTTAAATTGATGTCTGCTTTTAATCTTTTTTATATTGTTTTTAATTCGTCTTGTGAGACAGCCTTTCGCTAGCGAATGCCTTTCGTCTAGCGAGTTTTTCGTCTAGCGAGGCATTCGTCTAGCGAGGTACCACTGTACATTTGTTGTAAACTGCTTTGATATCTTTTATGGAGTAGTGGTGTGTGTGTGTGTATATATATGATATATTTTTATTTCCTGCCTTTCACCACCAGGTCCTAGGGTGGATTACAGTTTAATATTCAGTATTAAAAACTGCCAAAACAACTTACGGTCACGGGAATAGGGTGGGGTCTTGAAAACACATATCTCAGGTCAGGGCAAAGAAGTATATCTTCTGTATTCACCAAATGCTGTTTAGTGAAGGTGCCGGGTGCACCTCTGTGAGGAGGGAATTCCACAGCTTAGGGCCTCTCCTGAGCCGCTGCTGAACTTCTGAGGGTAGTAAAACTACCAAGAGGGCCCCCTCTGCTGAACCTAACACCTGAGAGGGCCTGTGGAGAAGGAGGTGATCTCTCCGAATGACCTCCTTGGCCCTTTCTAGGAGAGAGGAAGCCAGAAGCGGGGAGGAGAAGAGTTTCCTGCTGCTGCCAGTGTGTGCTTACCTTGAGCCCTCCAGGTCTGCCTCAGTAGAGAGCAGGTGACCCAGAATTAAGTCAGTAAATAGTTCAGCACCATCCTGTGCACCCACTTGAGACAAATGGTCTCAATTTATCCCGCGATTGGGCCAGCCCAGGCAATTGCATACAAAAGGCCTAGTGAGAAAGCACCCTTTGGAGACCAGCAATGTCTACAAATTCTCTCAAGAGTAAAAGGATCTATAAATGAATGGAACCATTCCGTAAGAAAGTCTTTTCTTCTCCTGCTTGGCAATTTCAAAGTAGTAGAATAGTGACTTCCCCTTCAGATTCCCATCTCTAACAACTGCCATTGCTTCAAGGCAAGCACCATGTACTGAATGCACATTTTTAATGCCTCTGTGTTACAGGGGAAGGACAGGTGACCATGCAGCGAGCTCTTGAGCTGGTTCAATGCTCCGGGGATATTTTTTTTTTTTTATAAAGCCTCCATTCAGAGAAGTCTTTGTGGCATTAATAAATAAAGTTGCTCTGCTGCAAACAGTTAACTCAGCCGCTAAGTTGAGAAACTGTCGACTGTTGTGAAATATTGGTTTCGATTTGGGTTCCTGCTCAGCTGAGTGTTTGCAGGCCTACTTTCAGGTTCTAAAACATAGGATTGCAAACCTGTAGACGTGGGATAGTTTCCTGAGAACAAGCTGAGCTAATCAATCCGGTTAACGTAGAATTCTTCGCTAGAGCCCGGGATTTCAGTCTATGGCTATCTCCCCTCTGTATCCAGTACATGAAAGTTGCCACCAACTTCAATTTCCAACTGCTATACCTGCCTGCCACCTCCTTCTGGGCTTCATGAATCAATTCCTCTGACCCTCCTGGATCCTGACAGACCCTCAGACCCCCAGGGGGTTGCCAGACTGCTTCTTCATACTGGGTTCCTTTCCCTCTTGCTTGGCACTTCCTTACAACCCCCTCCGGGACATCATCCCTCCATCATGGTTTTGTCCCTTTCAGTTGCTAAGCAGCAAGATGCACTAGGGTGCAGTTCAGGAGAGGAAATCCTTTCTTTTGCTGCTGCAACAAAAGTACTTCACCTAAATTTCTGTCCTAGGTAGCCACTAGAGGTCACCTATTGATAAGCCTGCAACTTCTCAATAATAATTATTAGTTTTCCATTTCAGTACAAAAAAACAACATCATTTCTTATCCTTCCACATATTCTGACTCTCTCGAGTCCACTTCTTCCTCCCTTCCCTCTAGATAGCTTTCTAATTACCTTTCCTGTCTTCTTCGCATTTCTGTTTATCTTGCTTAATTCAACATACTATGTAATTGTAAATAAGTTACAGGTTCTATTTGCAAAAACCTTTAAATCAATCGTTTTAGCGTTGTCAAATTTTTACAACGTTCTTTTAAGTATACAGTATTATAAATTTACTCCAGTCTCTTTCAAACAGTTGGTCTTGCTGGTCTCGGGTCTTCCTGGACAATCTTGCCAGTTCTGCGTATTCCATCATCTTAATCTGCCATTCACTTAGCATTGGTATTTCTTGTTGTTTCCATTTCTGAGCTAAAAGTATTCTTGTAGCTGTTGTGGCGTAAAGAAATATGTTATGGTCTTTTTTTTGGATTTCATCCCCAATAATGCCTAATAAGAAGGCCTCTGGTCTTTTTGGAAATGCACTTTTAAGCATTTTTTTTAGTTCATTGTATATCATATCCCAATAAGCTTTAACCTCAGTACAAGTCCACCACATATGATAGAATAACCCCTACATTTCCAACATAAGATAAGCCTGCAACTTCTCAATAGCAACTGATAATTACTCGCAGTCTTATAGGAATGAAAGGGTAAAATACAGGTGAAACTCGAAAAATTAGAATATCGTGGAAAGGTTCATTTCTTTCAGTAATTCAACTTAAAAGGTGAAACTAATATATGAGATAGATTCATGACATGCAAAGCGAGATATGTCAAGCCTTTATTTGTTATAATTGTGATTATGGCGTACAGCTGATGAGAACCCCACATTAACAGTTTCAACTTTGGGGTTTTCATCAGCTGCACGCCATAATCATCACAATTATAACAAACAAAGGCTTGATATATCTCGCTTTGCATGTCATGAGTCTATCTTATATATTAAACTCCAGTAGCTAATGAAAACAATTGCTTGCATAAATGGACTTTTCCACAATATTCTAATTTTTTTTAGTTTCACCTGTACATACTCCATCCCATCTCTTTGCGGCCCACTGGTATAGTGGTGAGATAAGGTCAGGCATTGACTTTCAGAGTGATATTGCTTGCACTGGTTATGAAACCGAGCGAGCGGGGTTGGTTTATGGGGTGTGTGTGTGTGCATCATTCAGTGCATCATTATTGCCAGGATATGCTGGGAAACCAAAGTAGCTGATTGACAGAGCCCTCTGATAATCAAGTAGAAAATGCATGGTACACATTAAAACGAACAGATGTCTAGGTGCAAAAAAATGTATTTTTCTACACCTTCCACACTTCCTGTGGAGGAGATGGTTCATTAGCTAATCTGTGACAACACAAATTTCCACCCTTCTCATCTGCCTTGGTTACTCCAAACTCCTCATAGTATTTATATACCCAGCAGCCCTTTGAGATAAAGTGAGTTTTATTATACAAGCAAATATTTCTGCAGGGGGGAAATACTAGGCATTGAAAACGTTCATAAGTGAATGAGCGCATTTAATACATTCTAAATATGCAATTTGGTTTGTTTTTCTGGGACTACCCCCGCTGCTAATGGCATGGTTGTAAACTGCTATTTGCCTCTTGAGTTTTGTTTTAAGATTTACAGCCCAATCAATCACTTGTGAATGAGAGAGCCAACGGCTCTGCCAACACAACCTTACAAAATGTGGAAATATTTTGTAATATCATTATCACCGTAGGTGTTTAGTAGGAATGTGCCAAGGCAAATCCTGAACCAAAGTGAGCTGCTGAAGGCATATTTGGAACTTATCCAAGCTGAAGCAAGATCTCTGAAGCAATTAATGGTGCTTTGGAGATTTGGACATTGAAAGAACATTGCAGAGTGTCTGCAAAAACTGAAACATTTCTCCCCAAACTTGGCCGATACAGAATACACCAGAGGGAGAAGGGAGAGCTACCTGTATTTTGTAATTTAAGGGTCTGGCTTCTAATCAGAGGGCATTGTTTTACTAGGGATTTCCCATCACAGTGTTTAGGGAAAGGAATGTTGAAGAAAAGCAGACTGTTCTGTGTTCTTTGCTAGTTTAGGTAGTGGTGATAGTTGGAAAATACTGGATGTTAAAGTCCGTCTTTCTCTGCTGCATGCCCACATATCCACTCCTGTCAAATCAGCTTTGCACTTAGTTTCTGCTACTTTAGTTGCCAAAAACTTGAAGCTGGTTGCTGTTTTTCTTATATTACATTCCTAGCCCCAATATCTACCTCTTTGCAATTTTACAGGTTACATGCCTAAGAGCATCTCTACAATGTATGCCATTTTCATACTAAAATAATTGTCTACAAAACGAGAGCGAAATGAACCCAGCATCCCCCTCACCCCTCAATCAAATGAAATGCACCTAGCACACAAAAATGTCCATCAATGCTTCTGAAATTTAGCAGATTTCTTACCTATGGGCACCTGTATGATCTCTGCTATTTTCATATAAATGGCTCACAGAACAACAGGGGTGATTAATTTAACCTTTTAAAATCATCCCAACACTATAGGTTGCTCTTGCAGGAAAACCACTACAGCTTTCCATCTGAAATGTGGTAGCTATGATCCCTTTGGAAGGAGCTACCTTGCCTGCAAAGTCCATGGATTTCTGCCAAAAAGTGAAAAGCAGTTCCTTTTGAAAAGAAAGAAAGAACATCTGTCCAGCACACACACAAAAATCTGGGTCTATTTCTTTGTCATTTCAAGTGCTTAGGTGCACCTGTATGTTGTGTTAAACTGATCACAAAAAAGGGGAGATTAAGTGAATCCTTTTTTAACCACCCCAAAACTATAAAGAACGCTTTATTTGCCTATAATTTGATAAGCGGCTTAGTCATGCTGGCCACATGACCCGGAAGCTGTACACCGGCTCCGTTGGCCAGTAATGTGAGATGAGCTCCGCAACCCCAGAGTCGGACACGACTGGACCTAATGGTCAGGAGTCCCTTTACCTTTACCTTTAACCAGCAACCGGCAGCACCAGTCATACATGCCAGGGGCTAAACTTCATGAAATATCAATTCACAATAATGTACTTGTTGTTTCTCTGAAACCCAGAGAAATGCAAAGCAGGCAAGAACTTTCACCTGTTTTGAGTGGCGTGCCTTGGAAAGTGGGCATGTCCATATAAATCCATTTTAGGGCTGTACCCAGCTGGTTTTTGATGAGCCACTGGGTATGCTTAATCGCATCTGGGAAATGATATCCTTCCTTGTAACTACCAGGGCCTCTACAGACATTCTTCCCTGCTGCTTCCATTATGTAACACTGGTATAGATTTAGCTTTAGTCTTGCTATGAAGCCTTTGAGATTAAATCCTCCAGCAGGCCAATAGACGTTAGGAATGAATGAATGGAGGGGAAGATTTCAAAATAGCTCTCAGGGAAAGATTAATAGCTCCCTTTTTAATTTGCATATTCTCATGTCCAGCCTCTGGAAACTCCCCTGTTTCCCTGATTAATGCCGATGATACAGATAAAATACATTGGAAGAATCCTGATCCTACTGAGCAAGTGGGGGAGGAAGGGGGGACACGCAAAAGCTCTACTGTGATGATATTTTATGTTATTAAATGCTAAGTGCTTGTCCTTTTATCAAGGTCAAGTGGTAAAGGAGGGTTGGATGGAAACAGAATCCACCTATTTATCGCCAGTGGAGTAAACAGGATGCAAACCCAGCTGACTCAGTGGATGTGCATTAGATGGTGGAATACCTTGTTCCGAGGTCACCCGTTTAAATAGACTTCATAATTCACCAAAGAATGAATTGAAGTTGTTGAGTGGATCGTTATTCAAAGCTCTGGTTTCTGATTGATTGGTGTTATCGTACGGCCAAGCCCACGTGTTTTTGCTAGGAAACTAAATAGGGAGTGAGGGCCTGCCCTCCCATTGGTATCTGCCTGTGGCAGCATTGGGGGCGAGGAGGCAAGGCACCCTGTGTTCATTTACATTTGCATGAGCTGAGGCAGCGTAGTTATGGCAGATAACATACCCTCCAACATTTCTCTGATGAAAAAAGGTAAAGGGACCCCTGACCATTAGGTCCAGTCGCAGACGACTGTGGGGTTGTGGCGCTCATCTCGCTTTACTGGCCGAGGGAGCCGGTGTACAGCTTCCGGGTCAGGTGGCCAGCATGACTAAGCCGCTCCTGGCGAACCAGAGCAGCGCACGGAAACACCGTTTACCTTCCCGCCGGAGCAGTACCTATTTATCTACTTGCACTTTGACGTGCTTTTGAACTGTTAGGTGGGCAGGAGCAGGGACTGAGCAATGGGAGCTCACCCCGTTGCGGGGATTCGAACTGCTGACCTTCTGATCGGCAAGCCCTACAGCGCCACCCGCGACCCGTGATGAAAATAGGGACATCCTATTCCATAATAATTTTTTTACCTTTTATATCCTGCCCATCTGAGTGGTTTGCCCCAGCCACTCTGGGTGGCTTCCAACATATATTAAAACATAATAAAACATTAAACATTAAAAGCCTTCCCTATACAGGGCTGCATTCAGATGAAGTTTGGACGACTCCATACCCTTCAACATTTCTCCAATAAAAATAGGGACAAACTACAATACCCTCTCATGAAAATAGAAGTTCCAAAGGAAAAATGGGACATTCCAGGATCAAATCAGAAACTGGGACAGCTTCTGTAAATCCAGGACTGTCCTTGGAAAATAGGGACACTTGGAGGGATCTGAGATAAGATCATGGACACAATTTAGGAGACATTTTAAGGGAGGAAGACTGAACGAAAGTGCTTTAAAATGTAAATGTGTTGTGAATGAGCAAAAGACCTAGCAATAACCATATTATGGTTCAGCTGTAGATCTTATTATCCTAAGCAAGGCCGGCCCTGCTGTTAGGCAAAGTGAGGCAGCTGGCTCAATAGGCGAATGCTGAATACTTTCGCCCTAAGCTAGCCCTGTACATATTGTAAACTAGCCCTCTGCCCTCAAGTATGGTGGATGATGTCCATTAAGAATCAGCTCCCTATCTGATTGGATTCTGTGCCATCTTGCCCTTTGCTTCAGGCAGCAAAATGTATTGGGCTAACACCAATCCTAAACTAGCCTTTAATGTCAAAAAGATGACTATAATGGACTATAATGGATTTGTGTGGGAATTCCTATTAGTGGCTGATAACTTGTCCTCATGGAACAGGTTTCCCAGGGGGAAAAAAAAGAACCTCCCATTAAGACATCAGAGGTGCAGCGGTATCCTAAAGAGCTGTTTAGGGGAGTTTGACATCTCACAAAATAATGCACACAGAAGAGGGAATATAGTTGCAAATACTCCCTTGGGTTTGGTGTCAAGGTATCCGATGGACATGCTATCACAATTGCCAGCCTGGAATTAATCAGCAAGCATAAATATGGACTAACACACTTTATTCGGTTTCCCCTACAAAGCATCCAAACTCATAAAAGAGATACTGAATGAGGAAAGTGTAATTAATAAACATGTGTATCCATCACTAAGAATAATTTATAATGTAGAATTATATCCCCTTATGGAATTGCTGTATGTATGTCATCACTATTGCTTATTCTTCCATACTAGCTGTTTTTTCCCGAAGCTGACATCTTGTAGTGCACTGATTCAAGTGTTAGGCTTGAACCTGGAAAACTCTGGATCAAACCCCTGTTCAGCCATAATCCATAATGAATGATCTTGGGCCAGTCACTATCTCCCAGCCCAACCAGGGTTGTTTTCAGGATAAAATGGAGATGGGAGGCCACGTGTAGAATCATAGAATTATAGAGTTGGAAAGGGACCACACGGGTCATCTAGTTCAAGCCCCCCCCCCCGCAATGCAGGAGTCTTTTGCCCAATGTGGGGCTTGAACACACGACCTTGAGATTAGACATCTCGTGCTCCACCAACTGAGCAATCCCACCTTGATTGTTTTGGAGGATTGGAAGGGTAAAAAAATGAATAAATATTCCTTCACTGGTTTGCAGATGGTGTTGCCGCCAAACCGTTGCAATCCAGGGTTTTCCAAGTCATCCTTCCATCTTTTTCCAACACTTTTTTGAGGGTGGGCATTGTTTTTTTTCTGATTTACGAAAGAAATCGCAGTGCCACTCTTCCCAGCGTGGACTGGGAAAGTGCTTTTGAGACACAGAAGGGACCCTGGGTGTTATGTGTTGAAGTTCTCACCCTAGGCCACTAGGGGTGTTGTGTATATATAGTTTCACTCAGCCCACCGTGACTGCAGTTCTCACTCAGGTCCACATGCAAATGAAGGATTGAGAGTGCCGTTCACGGATTGGGTAGCTAGGAAGAGTTGTTACTGTTGCATGTTCCTGAGTACCATATAAGCAGGCTGGCTCAGCCCTTCAGTTCAGTTCTGTTCCAGCCTGAGAATAAAGAGAGCTGCTTGGAGAATCATTGCGCGGCCAGGCGAAGTCCCCCCACACCCCGGGGCAGCCCCTGAGGGAAATAAAGACTCATGACAACGTTCTATGGGATTAAATTGGCCGCAACTTTATTAATATTTCAGATGTAGGAAGACCTTGGCTCAGGCATTGGGCGTTTGTCCTTCCCAGCCCCCCAGCCGGGGTTCTGGGTACCTTCAGGGTTATCCAGCATGATTGGGAAGTGGGCTAGTCTGGAGAACATATGTTCAAGCAGATAGCCCACCCCCCTATGTTCGCTGCCGCTGGAAGGGGAGGGCAGTGACGACCCTGGGCGTTTGGTCAATGCCTCCCCCTGAGACCCCTTTAACGGGAACCCTGTTATCGCCGCCACAATGGGGGCTGGGGTCACCGCCCCACGCCCCCCCCCCCCGATCCTGTAAATGACTAAAGGATTCCGCCCAAGGCCTGCAACCGCCAAAGTTGTGACGAATTGCTACAGGAAAGGCGAAACCTGCCAATGCAGGGAAATTCCTTTCCGGCCCTTCAACAGCGACCTTGTCATAGCAGCGCCTGCGTGGCTGTGTGGCTGCAGAAAAAAGGTGATTAAACCTGCAAAGTAAGCATTAATTGAGGGAGTGGGGGGTGGGGAATCTCTGACTCCAACGGCTGCTTCCCAGGTATGACTCAAGATCTATTGTGTGTAGTGCATAATCCCTCCCTCTACCTGGCCAGTCCCATTGGCAACACCTCCCAGCCGGGATTGGGCGGCTGCTAGCGTAGGTGGAGTCCACAGGTATCCCAACCTGGGAAGGTGAAGCCAGTCCAACTGCCAGGAGCTCCCACCGTGATTCAAAGGGACCCCTCGCGACCTCGCAACATGTGCACCCCGTTTGATGTGGGGAACGCCCACTGTGTCGTCTGCTATGTCCACCCGCTACTTAATACTGAGGGTCACTGTCCATTCTGTGTGGCAGAAAGGGTGGTCAGTGAGACAGCTGCCAGTGTGTTTGCTGTTGATGCCCTGCCATTTCCTGGTCTCTATACCATTGCACATCGCTGCAGCCGTTTCCTTCATTGCTTGTAAACAGCCAGAGTTTATACCCCCTTTTTTTCCTTTTCTTTCCCCCCCTTCTCACAAGTGACGCAATTAACAATACCTTTTTCTGCTACTAAAAAACGAAAGCATGTTCCTAGGTTTTTTTTAAAAAATACAGTCAATTAATCCCTGTGACACCACCCTCTTCTGTGATTTTTAAGTTTCTCTGACAGAGGAGCAGTTTAAAAATGTGGCTGGTTGGCTGGGATTGTATTGCTGCTGGAGCTGATCTGCAGTGTGGGTGGAAGTAAAGCAAGAGCTTGCCTGGGAAAAACTACCGTAACTGCCTTGGATCTGCTTGCTTTAAAGGAGGGGAGATTTCCCCCTCTTTCTCCCCTGTCCCCACCCACCCACCCACCAACACAATTGATATATTACACACACACGCAAAATAAAATTAAAGTAACCAAACCCATTTAAATAATAATAATAATAAAAATTATTGTTTTATTTTCCCGACCCTCGTGTAGTCCCACTGATCAACCTCTAGCATGGGAAAGAGAGATCTCACAAAAAAAAAATGTTAACCACGGAAGCAGATCAAGGAGAGTCTTCAATATTTTTTTTACCAAAGGAGGCATGAACGCTTGTAAGATTTCAATTTACTCTGAGGGTTTTCAGATTGCGGCCATGGCAAGTTTGTTTATGGACCAATCAGGAGGGCTGTTAAAGAACACAGGAGCAATAACTTACATTTTCCCTAGGTCCACTATTGTGGTGTATATATTTGGCCACATTGTACTTTTTTAATAAAAAAAATCCATCATTTCGTGCAGTTTTTTGAAAGTGGGAAACAACTGGACATCCCCCTCCTGTGACAGCTACGTTTTACAACGAATAATACCTGTATTAATGCAGAATCTGCAGATATAGGAAAGCACGAGGTGTGAGGACAGAGAAATTGTGCAATAGCATTAAATGCTGATGATACAACCTTGATGGCAGAAAGTGAGGAGGAATTGAAGAACCTTTTAATGAGGGTGAAAGAGGAAAGCGCAAAATATGGTCTGAAGCTCAACATCAAAAAAACTAAGATCATGGCCACTGGTCCCATCACCTCCTGGCAAATAGAAGGGGAAGAAATGGAGGCAGTGAGAGATTTCACTTTCTTGGGTTCCATGATCACTGCAGATGGTGACAGCAGTCATGAAATTAGAAGACGCCTGCTTCTTGGGAGAAAAGCAATGACAAACCTAGACAGCATCTTAAAAAGCAAAGACATCACCTTGCCGACAAAGGTCCGTATAGTTAAAGCTATGGTTTTCCTAGTAGTAATGTATGGAAGTGAGAGCTGGACCATCAAGAAGGCTGATTGCCGAAGAATTGATACTTTTGAATTATGGTGCTGGAGGAGACTCTTGAGAGTCCCATGGACTGCAAGAAGATCAAACCTATTCATTCTCAAGGAAATCGGCCCTGAGTGCTCACTAGAAGGACAGATCCTGAAGTTGAGGCTCCAGTACTTTGGCCACCTCATGAGAAGAGAAGACTTCCTAGAAAAGACCCTGATGTTGGGAAAGATGGAGGGCACAAGGAGAAGGGGGCGACAGAGGATGAGATGGTTAGACAGTGTTCTCGAAGCTACTAACATGAGTTTGGCCAAACTGCGGGAGGCAGTGAAGGATAGGCGTGCCTGGCGTGCTCTGGTCCATGGGGTCACGAAGAGTTGGACATGACTGAACGACTGAACAACAACAATTAAATGTTCAAAAATGTGGGTAATGAAGATCTCTTCTCTTCCAATATTTCCAAGTAAGGCATTTCCTGATTAATATTCAGTACAGTACGCAATACAAAGGAGATTTGCCGGTATATGCAAAACCCATGAGAAAAATAAAAAAGAGAAATATGTTTGCTATCCAGATTCTAAGATATATTAATTTAGCTTGAGGGGAAAGTGGAAAACGAAAGGTTCAGAAACGTCTGTGGAAGTGGGTGGAAGATATTTCTGCCTAGAAGAGGTGCACTTATTTCCCCCCTTAATGAGGTTAAATACATTGTTGATACAAATTAGAAGCGGAAACATTTCAGGGTCATTAGACATGACTCTGCTTTTTGCATTATGTCACCTTTAAGTTCTCCCTGAGGTTATGCAGCAGATTAGTGCACAGTAAACAAAAGGAGGTGATTAATAATTTAATTATAACTGCATGAATTGGGATTGCAAAACATATATGTGGAAGAACAATTTAGGAATGGATGTAGAAGATGGGTTTAAGTGTTCATGGAAAACACTCTACCTGATTAAATCGACACATTTAGGTCAGTCCATAATAAAATATCTGCCATCCATTTAATCATGGATGAAGAGCCCAACCTGATTTGCATTATTGAAAACAGGGTAAATGAGCTTGGAAGAGCTGGCGTCTCTCAGCTGTGTCCACCTGGGCTCTCAGCCCAATACCAAGACAGGGTTGAGGGTTGGGGAGAGGGAATAGCTGTGGTCCAACTCTCTCTCCCTCTCCAGGATTCCTGTCCAGCAGGATGCTGGTTTTTAGTGTTCACACCTGGTGTTGGGCACAGGGGACAGATGGCTTTGCAATGCAGAGGAGTAGAATGGAGAGAACTGGCGGGACATGGTTATCTCTGAATATAAACTCTATAGGAAGGATATAGTTTACTCCTTAGCCCTTTCTTCTCTCGAAGATATCCCCACCAGAGTGGAGTCCCTAAGATGGGTGGCATCTCGTGTGCCTCCTTCCAGCAACTCCTACAGCCAAACTGTTGTCAAATCTTTTGCTCCACTTTCCTTTGGACACATCAGTGAGGCCGAGAGTGGTATCTTGTCATCTGGGCAGCCCAGGACTTCCAGCCACACTGCTGTCAGACTTCAGGGAATCTGATCCTCCTCCCTCATAGCAGGCTGCCAGTAATGGAAAGACAAGAAGCTCTTACCAATTGGTCTTTATTCAATATTCACAGAGAGAAGAGTAGAAATGCAGCCTCTTTGGTAACGGCGTTGCTCCGAGTAATCTCCTCCCCCCCTTTCCTTTTCAGTCTTCAACGGCTCCACCCCCCCTTACGGTGGCTGCCTAGGGCCAATTGTCTCTTAGTTCTCTGCTCTCCTACTTTCATTGCTCGCTGGGTTTTGGGAGAAGGGTGGGGTCTGGAATGCTCTCTAGTGGTAACGTGTCAGCCAGGTCTTTCTGCTCTGCATCTCCCATTATTTCCCAGCTTTGCCCCTCTTCTATCTCTGAGCTGTGACCCTCTGCAAACCAGGCTTGTGCCCCACGGAGGTCACTTTGGTGCTGCGAACGTAGCAGTTTGACTTCACTCCTGGATACACACTCCATTGTCTCTTGAGGCAGACAAGAAAAGACAGGGAAGGAGGTGGTGTCACTCTGTATGTCAAAGAGAGCACAAATCCAGCAAGCTAGAAATCCCCAAAGGGGCAGATTCCTCCACAGAATCACTCTGGGTGGTGATACTTGGCCCCAAAGGTAAATTAGTATCGGGGATATTCTATTGTTCCCCTGAACAAATTGATCAGGGAGATCTTGAGATGAAAGCAAGAAAGCAACCAAAAGAGAAAATGTAGTAATGGACGACTTTAACTAACCTCACATAGACTGGCTATATACATGGTAAAATTTCTAGATACCCTAAATGATCGTGCCCCAGAACAGTTGTATTTTGTCTTTTTATATTGTGAGTTTATGTTGTGAACTGCCCTGAGACCTCCGGGTATAGGGCGGTATACAGATTTTAACAACTCATTAAAGGTAAAGGGACCCCTGACCGTTCGGTCCAGTCGCGGACGACTCTGAGGTTGCAGCGCTCATCTCACTTCATTGGCTGAGTACAGCTTCCGGGTCATGTGGCCAGCACGACTAAGCCACTTCTGGCAAACCAGAGCAGCACACAGAAACGCCATTTACCTTCCTGCCAGAGCAGTACCTATTTATCTACTTGCGATTCATGCTTTCAAACTGCTAGGTTGGCAGGAGCAGAGACCGAGCAACGGGAGCTCACCCCGTCGCAGGGATTCGAAACGCCGACCTTCTGATCAGCAAGCCCTAGGCTCTGTGGTTTAACCCACAGCACCACATGCGTCCAAACAGCTCATTAGCTGTGCACAATATTTTGACATTTGGATCCCTTCCAATCGGGATTCAGGCCTCACCATGGGACTGAAACCGCCTTGGTCGCGCTGGTCGATGATCTCCGGCGGGCTAGGGACAAAGGTGAGAGCTGTTTCCTAGTTCTGCTGGATCTCTCAGCGGCCTTTGACACCATCGACCATAACATCCTTCTAGACCGGCTAGAGGGGTTGGGAGCTGGAGGCACTGTTATACAGTGGTTCCGCTCCTTCCTCCTGGGCCGTGTTCAGAAAGTGGTGGTGGGGGATGAGTGTTCAGACCCCTGGGCTCTCACTTGTGGGGTGCCTCAGGGTTCTGTCCTCTCCCCCATGCTTTTTAATATCTATATGAAGCCGCTGGGAGAGATCATCAGGGGGTTTGGGCTGGGTGTTCATCAGTATGCGGATGATACCCAGCTCTACCTCTCTTTCAAATCAGAACCAGTGAAGGCCGTGAAGGTCCTGTGTGAGTGCCTGGAGGCGGTTGGAGGATGGATGGCGGCTAACAGATTGAGGTTGAATCCTGACAAGACAGAAGTACTGTTCTTGGGGGACAGGAGGAGGGCAGGTGTGGAGGATTCCCTGGTCCTGAATGGGGTAACTGTGCCCCTGAAGGACCAGGTGCGCAGCCTGGGAGTCATTTTGGACTCACAGCTGTCCATGGAAGCGCAGGTTAATTCTGTATCCAGGGCAGCTGTCTACCAGCTCCACCTGGTACGCAGGCTGAGACCCTACCTGCCCGCGGACTGTCTCACCAAAGTGGTGCATGCTCTGGTTATCTCCCGCTTGGACTACTGCAATGCGCTCTATGTGGGGCTGCCTTTGAAGGTGACCCGGAAACTGCAATTAATCCAAAATGCGGCAGCTAGACTGGTGATTGGGAGTGGCCGCCGAGACCACATAACACCGGTCCTGAGAGATCTGCATTGGCTCCCAGTACGTTTCCGAGCACAATTCAAAGTGTTGGTGCTGACCTTTAAAGCCCTAAACGGCCTCGGTCCTGTATACCTGAAGGAGCGTCTCCACCCCCATCATTCAGCCCGGACACTGAGATCCAGCGCCGAGGGCCTTCTGTCTGTTCCCTCACTGCGAGAAGCAAAACTACAGGGAACCAGGCAGAGGGCCTTCTCGGTAGTGGCGCCCGCCCTGTGGAACGCCCTCCCATCACAGGTCAGGGAAATAAACAACTACCTGACATTCAGAAAAAACCTGAAGGCAGCCCTTTTTAGGGAAGTTTTTAATGTTTGATATTGTTGTATTTGGTTTCTGTTGGAAGCCGCCCAGAGTGGCTGGGGAAATCCAGCCAGATGGGCGGGGTACAAATAATAAATATTATTATTATTATTATTATTCTTGCATTAGCTGAACATAAATGAATTCTGTCTTGAAGAATTCTATAACACACTAAAAGGTAAAAGTAAAACCTGAGCCAGATGTCTTGTTTTCATGCAGACAACGGAAGTCTGTCCATTACAGACACAGGGGGACAATGTAGTATTGTAATGGGCAATATATTGCTATAATTAAGTGTTTATGGAACTACCGTTTTAATTCTACTTCAAGCTGACTGTGGAATAGCAATGACCCCACAGCATAAAGAACCCTGGTGTGGAAAGAATCTGTGTCTACTGATTAATTGCAATTTATCTGGCATTCATGATAACAGTTCATTCAACCTCAAAAACATGGGATTGGACACCATAGTCTCTATTACATGAGGTTCAGAACATCGAAAACCAAATTGTATGATTCCTCCTGAATCTCCAGTCTGTTGTGGGAATTGCGTGTGCCTATGCTGCCTGTTCTATAAAGACGACCAACTTGCCAAAGAGGATCCAGCCACTGGAGTCCCTACACGAAACAATTTGCATTTGTCTTTTGGCTGCAAGTCAAAAATGATAAAAGCAGGAATAACTTTTTTAATTGCAGTGAAGGAGAGATCTAGCACCTTTGCCCCCAGGTGGTGTGATATGCCAGACACCAGGGAGGCTTGATTGTGTGGGCAGAAAACTGTGATGTTGGAAACATCAGAAATAATGCAAATACCCTCCAAAAACAGAAAAGAGAAGATGCGAATGAGCTCTCAGCAAGTGTTTGTAGATGTGTTTGTACTTAAACAAACCTGCAGATTGTGTACTCTAATACTGGATAACCTTTTTAGAAGCTGTGGCTGGTACACAAATTTCACCTCCTACGATGTGAGGCTGTTGGAAACAAGCATATTACATCAGAACTCCTGCATCCGGCTTGTATTTCATCTGAGTTTGTTTTGAACTGACTGCTTTTGGAGCCTACATACTTGCCCAAAGGAATGCCTCTTTCCTTTGCCCTATCCAGACTTCCATTTGAGCCCCAATTTCTAGCCACATATTTCTAGTTCTGTGTCTGAGAGGTTTGTGTTGTTGTTTTTATTCCGCTGCTTTCCCCAGGAATACCTACTGTTTATCACTGAATTGGAACAAACGTCAATCGGGTTGACGTTAGTTCCAATTCAGCAGTAAACAGTGAGTTTTCCTGGGGAAAGCAGTGGGACAGATCACATGCACTCTGGAAATCATGGACCTGTGCTTAGAAATTGCTGTGCTAAACAGAAGTCTGAATGAGCCCTGAGATTCCTGCTCTGCCTCTTATGGTTTCCTCCTGGGTCTGAATGTGGCAAGAGCAAAAAACAATCTTGCTTTGGTTGTCATTTGGAGGACGTTTTTTTTTAAGAACTTAAGAAAGTCCTGCTGGATCTTTTTATCTTTCCAAAATCCTCTCCTCCAACATTCAGCTTCGTTGGACAGCTGTGAGTTCTAGAGTTATGGGAGAGAGAGAATATTTTTTCTCTATCTACTTTCTCCATGCCAAAAGTGTGGAGTGGTCTGGGGGGCCTTGGGAGGTACAGCCAGGGGACTGCCGCAGGTACCTCCTCGCATCTGCTGCCTGAAGCTGTTGCCTCACAGTAGAAGAAGAAGAGTTTGGATTTGATATCCCGCTTTATCACTACCCGAAGGAGTCTCAAAGCAGCTAACATTCTCCTTTCCCTTCCTCCCCCACAACAAACACTGAGAGTGGGGCTGAGAGACTTCAAAGAAGTGTGACTAGCCCAAGGTCACCCAGCAGCTGCATGTGGAGGAGTGGAGACGCGAACCCGGTTCACCAGATTACAAGTCTACCACTCTAAACCACTACACCACACTAGGTGAACTGAATCAAATTTCTTCTCCAGCCGCTTCCTTATTATCGCTTCCTGCCCTTTAGCAGATTTATGTAGGCTCACTTCAGATTCTTGTGCGTTAATGAAACTATTATCCCCAGTTCCATCCAGGTGGTCCCCTGTCCTCTGTTAATATTTTCTCCCTCCCCTGTAGGACTTAACAGTACAGTAGTTTAAAACTTTCCTGATCAGTTTTGTGAGACTCGTAGCAAATCCATTCTTGCCAGCTGCTGTGAGGTGCATCCCATCTCTTGCTAGAAGTCCTTCCTACAGGAAGTGGAGACCATGGTCCAAGAAGCCAAACCTTTCCTGAAGACATCAATTAGTTTTGCTCCATTTGTATTTTAATCTGTTATTTTAAATTGATCGTTTTTATGTTTTTTTGCTGTGATTTTAATTGATGTTAGCCGCCCTGAGCCCGGTTTTCTGGCTGGGAAGGGCGGGGTATAAATAAAAAAAATTATTATTTATTATTATTATTATTATTATTATTATTATTATTATTATTATTATTATTATTATTTAATTGCTGTTTTGGTTATCCTCTTCTTTCCATCCCTTTCTCTAGTCTTGATAACCTTCCTGTAAACAGCCTGCCGTGCACACTCTGTAAGTTAAGTTTCCCCAGCATTTCTCATTGTGCCATCCTATGGGGTTTGCTTCACTAACATCACAGGAACTGAGCCAGAAAGTGGCTTATCAATCTACTGGGCTGCTCTCTCTGTGTGAATCAGAATAAAACACCTCGATAGTCTTCCCTTGCATCCTATCTCTCGCTCATCCGGGTTTTTCTAGTGCAACAAAATATGGATCTATGGCTGTACATTACACTTTTTAAAAATATCCTGATGGGAAAAAGCATTTTGTTGTGTCTAAGGGCTTCACTTTCTCCCCGGAGCCCTTGTTCATTTGGGATGGAACTAATAGTGGGAGTAATCAAGGTTGATTACATGCCTGTGTCACTTAAGCAAGGAAGCCTTACAATTTGTTTTGGCTACTCGGCTACATAGCAAGGCTTTCTCAGAAGACACAGCTGCAGCTGGAAGAAGCACTCGTGTCCGAAGGAGACTTTGCAATGCTGGAAACTGAGGCTGGCGAGTAAGCCATCCAGTGTGCTGTGCTTGGACCCTGCACCAATTTCTGCATGCTCTTGCCTGCTGTGCTCCTTTCCAGGCCATCATTACAATCTTTTGCTCTCTCGTCCTAGGGAAAATAGCCCCCCAAGGGCTGCATTTTCAGTTTCTCAGAGGTGGAAGTAGATGGGGAAGCAGAACACAAAAGAGATGACTTAGCCTTCTTGCCCCTTTCTCTAACTTTCTGTCAACCCTGGGACCTCTGGTTGTTTTGTTTTGTTTTTGTTTTGAGATCTAGTTCCATTCCCTAAATTTAGGTGCCATATTTCTATTAATCCCTACCATCACTTATTAGGCACCGCTCAGAATCAGAACAGGGGCTCCATTAATCTAGGGTTGCCATATTTCAAAAAAATGCAAATCCAGACACAAAAGTTGTTGAGCTTTTTTGTCAAAATTGCTTTTTTAAAAATGACATTTTTGAGCTATTCTTCAGAGAAATTGGCAAAAATGGCACTGCTGACATGGGTTGCCATACATCCAGATTTCTGCCTGAACACTGCTTTCGACTGCAGTATTCCAGGTATGACCTGGGAATTTTGAATGTATGGCAACCATACGTAAATCAGACCCTGCCTGAGCCAGTGGGTGGTCAGAGAAGGAAACCAGAAAAAGTTCCAGCTGAGACACCTGTGCCACCCAAAGCCCTTTTGCCTTCACCCCTAGTTTGGCTTATTTGGTCTGGAATAGTTCAGTTTCTGCACATATATGTGTCCCTCAACTCAGCACACAATTGTTAGTGTAATAATGCTGCAGCCAGTGTTGGTCCTACTCAAGAGTAGACGCAATGAGATGACACCATTAACATAGATTCATTCATTTCCGTGGGTGTTTGCTGAGTACAGTGGTACCTCAGGTTACATACGCTTCAGGTTACATACGCTTCAGGTTACAGACTCTGCTAACCCAGAAATAACGCTTCAGGTTAAGAACTTTGCTTCAGGATAAGAACAGAAATCGTGCTCTGGCGGCGCAGCGGCAGCGGGAGGCCCCATTAGCTAAAGTGGTGCTTCAGGTTAAGAACAGTTTCAGGTTAAGAACGGACCTCCAGAACGAATAAAGTTCTTAACCCGAGGTACCACTGTATACCTTAGTTCATGGCTCGGCAAACTAAGTTCTGCAGGCCGGATCAGGCCCAATTGCCTTCTGGATCCGGCCTACAGACGGTCCGGGAATCACTGCGTGGATCGCCAGCACTCTTTCCCTCTCCCTCCCTCTCCCTCACACAGTGGCGGCGCCTCCTCCCTCCCTCCTCCTGGCTTCTCCTTGCCCTGCCCAGAGGAGGAAGGGGGGGCTGGATTTTGTTGGTGCCAGCATGAACATGTCGGGAAGATGGAGACATTGATATGTTATTTCTAGGTTAGAGGGTCTACCAAGTTACAGTCCCCAAGAGGGAAAGAGGCCCCAGAACTATACTTCCAGCAAATAACACCCAGGGCCAATTATCTCATTTGCCCAACATGCAACTAAGACCTCTCCTGCTTTAGCTGTGTACCTGAGCATTACTGGCTTCACTCCTTTCATTTCACTTCTCCCTCAGTTTTGGGGTACTTTAAACAGAGCGCGACTGCAGACTTGTGCACCCAGGTACTGAGCAATGCTGCAGATATTAACAACTACAGTACTGATAAAACCTTTCCAATGACTAGTTCCACCATTTTTTCCCCTGGAGACAGTGCCCTCTGCTGGCAGCATATGTTTTTTTCCATAATAAAGCCTGTGAAAAGTCACTTGGACCTCAATATTCTTAGCCTTTTGTGGACTGCTAATTCCCCCCCCCATTATAATCTTTAGCTAAAACAATAAATCAAAACAAGAAAGCCACTGTGACTGAGGCTGCTGTGTGCTCCTCACTTTTGATGTTCTAAAGCCCACTCCCTAAATACTGGTAATTTCATCGTTGGAACCCCCCCCCCCCCGGCTTCTAAACCACCTGGTTCTTAAATAGATTTTAAAATCACAGAGCCTGGATTTAAATGGATCCAACCCCCCCTTCCTCTCCCCACCCCTCCAGCAGCAACTTGCATTGTGTGTAGCTGACGTCACTGTAGATTTTGAAGTTCTGAGACGCTGGCCATCTGCTCCTGGCTATGGGAACCTGAGCTCTTTAAAACTGCATGGGCAAAAGCAATCTCATCCGCTCTCCTCCCGCTGCAGCGGTGACAGATGAAGAGGGAGCGCTGCCAGGGAAAGCACAGAATCAGCGCTACGTAGGGTCGGGTGCTATCTTAAGCCTTGTCCCCTGTGCAATTGCTTGAGCTGCTGAGATAAGAAATATGTGCCTTACACAACCCGGTGACTAACTGTGTCATTGGTAGGAGCCAGATTGACCATGGAAGATGCATTGCGGAGGGAAAGACTGGGCGGAGAAGGGCAGAAGGAATATCCCGTCTAGTCTTGATTTCTTCATTTGCTCCCATTTGCTCCCCACTTGGTCCAGTAAGCATAGCAGCTCTTTCTTGCTAGGTCAAAGGGCAGGTCGTCCTCTGCCAGTGCAGTTGCCAGAGCACAGCCTGGGAGTCATTTTGGACTCACAGCTGTCCATGAAGGCGCAGGTTAATTCTGTGTCTAGGGCGGCTGTCTATCAGCTCCATCTGGTATGCCGGCTGAGACACTACCTGCCCGCAGACTGTCTTGCCAGAGTGGTGCATGCTCTAGTTATCTCCTGCTTGGACTACTGCAATGCGCTCTACGTGGGGCTACCTTTGATGCAATTAATCCAGAATGCGGCAGCTAGACTGGTAACTGGGACCACATAACACTGTTCCTGAGAGATCTACATTGGCTCCCAGTATGTTTCCGAGCACAATTCAAAGTGTTGGTGCTGACCTTTAAAGCCCTAAACGGCCTCGGTCCTGTATACTTGAAGGCGTGTCTCCACCCCCATCGTTCTGCCCAGACACTGAAATCCAACGCCGAGGGCCTTCTGGCAGTTCCCTCACTGCGAGAAGCAAAGCTCCAGGGAAACAGGCAGAGGGCCTTCTCGGTAGTGGCGCCCTCCCTGTGGAATGCCCTCCCATCAGAGGTCAAAGAGATAAACAACTACCTGACATTCAGAAAATACCTGAAGGCAGCCCTGTTTAGGGAAGTTTTTAATCTGTGACATTTTAATGTATTTTAATATTTGTTGGAAGCCGCCCAGAGTGGCTGGGGAAACCCAGCCAGATGGGCGGGGTACAAATAATAATATATTATTATTATTATTATTATTATTATTATTATTATTATTATTTAGTCAGACCATTGGCCCATGTGGCTCAGTATTGTCTGCAACAGGGTTTCCCATACTTGTAATCCAAAAACTGCTGGCGACGCATCTCCCATCATCCCAAGCTCGCAGGATCAGTGATCAGGGATGATGGGAACTGTAGTCCAAAAACAGCTGGAGCCCCAAGTTTGGGAAACCCTGGTTTACACAGTGCTGCTGTCTCCCCCAGCCTTACCTAGAGGTGCCGGCGATTGAACCTGGAAACTTCTGCATACAAAGCAGATGCTCTGCCATTGAGCCACGACCCCATCCCCAAACAGTTCCTGCTTTAGATGCACCTTAAAGCTGAGGGCCAAACTACAGGTGGCAGTGGCACTAGGGGCGTCAACTATAGGGGGAGGAAGGGGATTAAGCTCTCTCAAGAATTGTGGGTAGGGGGCTGAGCCTCCCCAATATTGAGGGGGCCTCCATCCCCCACAGCCCACTGCCTCCAGGCAGCGCTGGCGCGCCGGGCAGGAACAGGGGCAGGACGCACAGAGGGCTAAGATCGTGATGCGTGGAGGGGCGCATGATGTCACACAACACAGGGCCCCCTCAATGTGGCCCTGCTGGGTGGCGTGTAGTGAGGTCTTCAATCCATTGAATAAATGGAGCTGTACATTTATGTTTCCAAGGCAGCAATATCAGTCTTTTGTCCATAGTAAGGGCACAGAGAATCCATTTACATTGTCTTCTTGTCAAATTCCATATAGTAGGTATGTAGTTGAAAATAATACTTGCCTCTGAAAATTTTGGCATTTTTCATACAGTCATGCAATATACAGTGGTGCCCCGCTAGACGAAAATAATTCGTTCTGCGAGTTTTTTTGTCTAGCGGGTTTTTTGTCTAGCGAAACGGCAATACCAGGACCGCCTCTCCTGGTATGTCCCATGTAGGACCTTAAGGTCCTCAAGTGATAATCTTTTGGAGGTCCCGAGCAACAAAGACGTTAGGTTGGCCTCAACTAGGGCCAGGGCCTTCTCAATATTGGCCCCGACTTGGTGGAACAGCCTATCACGGGAGACCAGGGCCCTGCGGGATTTGGCATCTTTCCGCAGGGCCTGCAAGACGGAGCTGTTCCACCTGGCCTTTGGGTTGGTTTCTGTTTAATATTTATGCTTCATCTTTTATTGGTGGGTTATTTTGAAATTGAGACCTGCAGTTTTAATTGAATTTTAAATTTGTATTTTAATCTGTTATTTTAAATTGATCGTTTTTATGTTTTTTGTTGTGATTTTAATTGATGTTAGCCGCCCTGAGCCCGGCTCTCTGGCTGGGAAGGGCGGGGTATAAATAAAATTATTATTATTATTATTATTATTATTATTATTATTATTATAATGCAAACTGCGGTTTTCGCTAGATGGAAAAAAAAATCGTCTTGCGAGGCAGCCCCATAGACAAATTTGTCTTGCGGGGCAGCCTTCCGCTAGACGAATGCCTTCGTCTAGCGAGTTTTTCGTCTAGCGAGGCATTCATCTAGCGGGGCACCACTGTAATGCAATCTGCATTTTATTTTATTTTTTCAAAAAGAGCAACACACACACTAGGTACAAAGGCATATCGAAAGCATCACGTGTTGTTTGGCCCTGAGAGTGCATTTTGTTCGATTGTGCGTAGTAGTGTAGCATCTGTTACTACCATCACCGCAGCCGTAGCGGCACAAATGAACAGGCAAATCGTTGTCACGTGGGAAAGACAACATGCCAAAGCAAGGACTATTTCACATGTTACTTCTTTCATCAGAGAGAGACTAGTATAATCAGTGAGCTAAATCCAGGCTGTTTTGTGCTGTGTTGTGATTCAAGCTGCTTAGAAGATACTGTATTTTAGCATTGTTTTGCTTGTAAGCCAAAATTCTGCTGCTATGACTACTCCTATTTCTACTTCTCTTTTTAAAGAAAGGCTTCCTTGGTTACTCAAGAGCCCTAAGAAGAAGCTGCTTTCCTTGGTTTTGAAATCTAAACCCTGCATTAGAAGTAGCTCTCATTGCCTCCTTGTTATTATTATTTTTTCAAATAACCATACATAACTTTCATTAACTCCAGTGAGTAATTGGCTGGCTATGTTCTCATGGCAAAACTCAATGGTCCTGGGGTTCAAAGAAGCGCGTGAAGCTACCACAACAGACCACTTAATAGAGTAGGGACGGGGAACCGGCGGCCATCCAGATGTTGTTGGTCTACAGCAGGCATAGGCAAACTCCAGCCCTCCAGATGTTTGGGACTACAGTTCCCATCATCTCTAGCTAACATGACCAGTGGTCAGGGATGATGGGAATTTTAGTCCCAAACATCTGGAGGGACGGAGTTTGCCTATGCCTAGTCTACAGCTTCTGTCATCCCTGGTCATTGTCTACCCCATCCAGGATGGATAGGAGTTGGAGTCTTGTGGCATCCAGAGTGCCAGAGGTTCCCTGTCCCTGTGCTGCGTATGGCTGACTTTTAAATAAGATGGTGCTTTTCAGAATGTGAGGCTCTGCTGAATTCACCACATGATAATACGTTTTGGGGTGGGGACTTTGCAAGAGAATGCTAGGGGAGAGTCATCCTTCTGTTGTCCTTCTCTTGTCTACACATGACCATACATGATCATACATAAAGATTAATTTACCAAGAGGTCTTGGCTGCAATACCCGTCCTCTCAGACAGCATCACTACACTTTCTCCAGCACCAGTGTCACAGCACCATCCATAGGGACATATAACTTGTAACTGTGATGCAAAACAGCACCCGTTCCTCCCTTTTAGCTAATTTACTGTGTTTGTTTCTTGTAACATCAGTGCAGCTTGTTTTCTGTAGGCTGCAAGTTTGTGCTCTTTCTAAACTATTGTTACTGGGATATTTCACCAGAACACAGCTTCTTGAACATTGAGGGCAGCCGGGGACAGTGTGGAATTGAATTACACATTCAAATAAAATGTGCATGGATTATTATTATTATTATTTTTTATAAAGATTTTATTATTTTCCATATATAAACAAAAGAGAAATACAAACATACATAATAGACAATAAACAATAAACAACAACTATAACAATGACAATAACAATATACATAAGAAAAAAAACACAAATACATACCTAAACATACACCTATTCATCTTCTTTTTTTTCTATCTTCTTTACATACATTGAGACTTCCCCCGTTCCCCCCACTGCATTCAAAACTAATATATAATTTGGGTAGCTTTGTACATGGATTATTATTATTATTATAGATATTATTGTTTCTTATTGTTTCTAATACGCTTTTTTTTTTAAAAAAAAAAAACCATTGTACTTAATTGATCACATGAGATGTTGTGAGCCACTTTGGGCACAATTTTGTGGAAAAGTGGCATACAAATAAACAGATGATGATGATACAATGACATCATTAAAAATCATTTTTGAGCCACTGGGAGTGGCTGGGTGATGCATTCTCTGCTGGCTGAACTTCTTCTCCATCTCGTCTTCACTCGTTGTGTCATGTTTTTTTTTTTCATGGCAGCATCCTGTATCCGGTGTTTGGTGGATGTCGTCCCGGTCAAGAATGAAGAAGGAGTTGTCATCATGTTCATCTTGAACTTTGAAGACCTGGCAGCTCTCATTGCCAAAAGTGCCAGGCAGAGCCTACACCAGCGCTTGTCCCAAGGATGGCGAACAGGTGAGAAGCCCAAAGTGGCTCAGAATCCTTTACCTTGGGCAAAGGCACATGTTAGTTTGAGGTGGAGGAGGGGGGTCTACGGAGGTGAGGGGGTGGCATTTCAGCAAGTGGGTGGTAAATGGAATCTCTGAATTTTCTCTGGAACTTGGCATGAACATGGGTGATAGGATGGCATGCAGATACCTCTTTGTATGTGGCCACGTTGAGTGAGTTGCGACCACACTGGCAACCGTGGAAGAATGTTTTGTCAGAGGAAGATCTTCAAAACTCTACGGCCATAGGAAGTGAATTGTCTAAGATGGTGTATTGGGAAGGAAGGGTGCCCTTAGGTGAGGAGGCAACAAGAAAACCAATCCCTCATAGAAAGGAAGGAAGAGAGAGCAAGAGGATAGAGTATCAAATCATGGACAAGGTTCTTAACATGAACATCAAAATTATTTGAGCTGGCCATACAAATTTCCTCAAGCATGGATTGCCGAGGTGCCTGTATTCAGGAGGACTCTATTAGCAACTCCCTGCAGCCATAACTAGACATCAAGCTCATACTTCTCAACCTAGAAGAGTGAGCTCCAGAGAGCTCACAATATTGTCTCATCTACTCAGTGCATGTAAGTCTAGGTTTTTCCACATATGCTAGGAATGACTGGTAAAACGGGAAGAAGTAGCAAGTGGCAGTCTACAGCGATCCAGTAAGAATAAGAATTACTTTCAACCAGGTCAAGACTGCTGTTGATTCCAGATGTTGTGTGCAACTTGGAGAATTGGGCAACTCAACAGCATTTGTAGAAGGGGGTGGTTGGATTGTATCTCTGTGAAAGAACTAGGAATTATTTGACAGAATTCCCCACACCTTCTCAAAACAATTTCCAGGGTTCCTCATAGAGGAAGATGACAGCCAGTATAAAACCAGTTCAGTTTTCCAGTGCACATGTGCCCTTAGATTCAGGGACAAAGTAATAAATTGCCTTAGCTCAGCATTAATTCAGCAGGCAGCAGCTTTGAATTCTACTAGGAGGCGTTATGTGTAAAATTACTCCAGCCCCTGGGGTTTTCAAAAGAACTCAGTAAATTAAGGAAATGAATGGAACATAGTGATCCCATTCTGCTGTGCAGGCTGGCCTTGGAGTTCTTGTTCTAAGGTTAGGAAGTGTGTGATCTGATGCATTTGTGATAAGGCTGCAGTATAAATTAGCAGTAGACTTAATGAGTGTTTGTACCTGTGGAAGAAGCATTTCCCACCTCTGTGCATTTCCAAACATGTTCAGCTAATATGTAGCAGATGTTAAGATTAGGAAAAGCCCATGCTTTTTTCTGGAGGGATGCAGGAGTACGCGTACCCCTAAACATTTCGTGAATCTTTGTACTTTTGTCCATTTACTCTATTTATTTTCCCCGATTTGAATTATAAAATGGTGATTTTCTTGAGTCAAAATGAGAGTACCCCTAAACATTTTTTTAAGGGAAAAAAAGCACTGGGAAAAAGCTAACTTGATTCAGTCAAAAGCTAGAAATTGTACTATAATCCTTTTATGAAAAATAACTTAAATTACTAAGGCTGTAATCCCAGGTGTGCTTCCCTGGGAGTAAGCCCCACTACACTCAATGGGACTTACTTTGGAGTAGACATGTATATCTTGTGTTTAGCACAGTTACAGTTTAGAACAGTTACAGAGATCTTTGCAGGCTCCCTTCCACTTTGCCTGTCAAGTTGTAGAAACGTTTTAGGCATCTGTATCTATACATATACGCTAAACAAATTGAAGGAATTTAGGGGTTTGGAGTTCTTGAATCTGGGTTTCTCACGAACTATTTATTTTTTAAATGTTTGTTTGTGCTTTCTTAAAAGGGAAAGTACAAACTATTACATCAGGAATCCAGATAATAATATAACACCCCACACTCTAAAATATACCAAAAAAAAAAGAAATACCGGTAGTTAACATAACGAGGAGCTGGGCATACAGCATAGGCATTGATATAACCTGAAAACAACTTGTCTGTTGGGGGTTAGATTCTTGAAGGAAGCTGGTAAACAATTCAAAAGAATCACATTTAAAACATAATATGGAATCCTTTTGGTTTTAATTTTGCAGTCTGTTGCAAAAGGTTACGGGTAAACGCATAACTGCAGCAAGCGACCCAACTTTGCTTAATGTATACATCAGTCAGAATAAAGAGAAATAGATTAATGAATTGACTCCACAGTCCTCTAATGGCCAGAGCTCAGTGGTGGAGCAACAGCTGTGGATGCAGATGTTTCAAAGTTCAATCCCCAGCATCTCCAGGGAGGGCTGGTGATGTCTCCTGTCTGAAGTCTGGAATGATGCTGCCATTCAGTGTAGACAACACGGAACTAGATGAGTCAATGGTCTGACTCAACGTAAGGCAGATTCCCAGTGTCCCTGTTTTAGAACATGCATTTGTACAGAAGTGCTGCTCATATACTTGCAGCCCAGAAGCCCCGCTGCATCCATGGCCAAATTTTTTTTTGAGGCCAGTGGGAACTAACTGCTGCACTAGGTCAATCTCATAAAGCAGAAGGGCATAATGTCAGTGTTGCAAGAAAATTGCGTTGGTGCGATGAATGCAAGTGGTGCTTTGCAAATAGGACCCACAATGCTGAAGCATTCCAAAAGAAGCAAGATCACAGAAGGATAGAATTGTAGAGCTGGAAGGAGCCTCAAGAGTCATCTACCCCAACCCCTTGTCTTATACTGGCAACTAAGCACCATCAATAAACCTGTTCCATGTAGTGCAGAGCAATGGTGCATGAACAGTGTCACTCCCATGTGGGTAGTGGGAGCAGAGAGCTTTCCCCTCAAGGGTATGTGAATCACAGACCCCCCCCCTGCCTACTTCTAGGTTACACTTCGCAACAGATCACAAGGTGGTAAAGTCGGTATACATTAACTATAATGTTTCTATGATCCACCCAAATAGGTGCAACTCAGCGTCCATCATAGTTTCAGTGAAGAGAGCTATTCAGATATATTGTTTAACTTACACTATAAGAATAAATCAAAGCTAAGCATAAAAGGAATGGGGATGTTACGGTGTTAAGATGAGAGCTCTATGCCCCTCCACCAAATACTAGGCCAGCTACTTTCGCGTATAATTTGGCAAGCAAAATGTTAATTTATATTTGGTGTGTGATGCCTCGAGGACCTCCCCTTACAGCTCAAAATCATATTTTAGAGCACCTCTTTCACTACTAGCAAGTGTAATATTTGCAGATGAGGGCGAAGTCCCTGACTTAGTGCCTAAAAACCTTCAGCCCATTAGATCCCCAGCTGGCCTGGCCAATGTTCAAGGATGATGGGAACCGGATGTCAGCAACATCTGTTGCTGCCAGTTCCCCATTCATGGTCTGCACCATGGTGTTGGCAGGGATGTGGAAGGAAAAGCACATTGGCCACATGTGGTTGAGACCTGCAAGGTTGTGTTTATGCTGAGCTATCCAGAATTACAATACAAATAATGACTTCACGCCACAGGCTATTACCGGTACTTTTATCCTTTTTTGATGGGGTGGAAAAGGACCTTTCACATAAGGAACTGGGTTGTTTTTCTTGATAATAGCCACCAGGTTTGAAATAGCCCAGCAATGGAAAACTCCAGGCATAGGACCCAACTCTTAGGGGCCAATGTCCCTTCGCCACCACCCCCAATAAAATATTTGAGGGAGTTGGGCTCTGCCAGAGTCGATGGGCATTGCCATTCAAATGGTGTATGTGTGTGCTACATCATGTGATCAATTATGGGGGGCAGGGCTTACCTGCCTTCCCCCCCCCCAAAAAAAAACCCCAACCATTTTATTCAAGTTGGCACCACTGGCTCCAGGAAATGATTCTGAAGAAATTTGGTAGCAGTGAGTTTGGCATCTCAGTTTGGAAGAGAAATTAAACCGCAGACCCATCTCTCAAAAGGCCTAGTCAAACCACAAAGCAGACTCAGTGTACTACCTGAAATAGCATTGTGTTTTGTATGCCAATAGCAGAAACTCGTGCATAAAACGGCCCTCTTCATACAGATCACTTGGGAAGAGTCTTCTTGGGGTAATATTTGTGACTTTTTGTTGTTGTCTTGGATACCTTACGTGTTTTGATCCTTGCTTGTGCTAACACAACTTTGTGTAATGACCTCTTCTTCTTTATTTGTTGTTTATTTGTATTGTTTGTACTTAATTTTTTTAAAAAAATAAAAGAAACCCGAGGTATAATACAGCAATTGTTCCAATTAAAAAGTATAACTTTACCTACTCTAGTATTTTGTGGGTGAATGCAGAGGAAGGGTGAGGATCCTGTTACGCCAATAAGTACAAAATCACCAAATTTTGTCAGCCCAGTGGCCACTCTAGTCAGGGATCCTGTCTACTGACAGATATCCCAAGACCCTACAACAGAAGGAAGGCATAATCACAGAATTTATATGTTCACATCCTTGGTCTCTCTACGCCAGGGGTCAGCAACCTTTTTCAGCCGTGGGCCGGTCCACCGTCCCTCAGACCATGTGGTAGGCCGGACTATATTTTTGGGGGGGAAATGAACGAATTCCTATGCCCCACAAATAACCAGAGATGCTTTTTAAATAAAAGCACACCTTCTACTCATGTAAAAACACCAGGCAGGCCCCACAAATAACCCAGAGATGCATTTTTAAATAAAGCGACACATTCTACTCATGTAAAAACATGCTGATTCCCGGGCCGTCCGCGGGCCAGATTGAGAAGGCAATTGGGCCAGATCCAGCCCATGGGCCTTAGGTTGCCTACCCCTGCTCTACGCCCTCCTCACCTTGTAGTCAGAAGCATGGTTTTTTATGATGTTCTGATGTTTTATTAAAATTGCTGTTAGGGAGAATGAGGTGACCGCCTCATGTGACAGCAGCCTGGAGCAGTGGTGGACCTTGGGGCCTCAAATTCCAGTAGCGCCTTGTGCAGTGGTAGCATTTGGTGCCCCCTGCCTCTCACGCTCCATTCTGAATAACAGCCGAGGCGTCCCCAGCAGCACCCACAAGGCTCCACACCTAGTGCAACCAAACCAGTCATGCTCCCCTAAATCTGCCTCTGCTTGGAGGCAGCAGTGGTTATTCCTAGCTGCCACTGCGACTGTGCACAGAATGGGGAGGAGGAGGAGCCATCTTGTCCTTTGCCCCTAGGCACTAAAATGTCATAGGCTGGCCCTGGTTTAACCCTTTCTCCTCATGTCCCACCCCCACCAAAAAAATCCTCCTCTCCCCCATTAATCTTTCACCAGAAAATGCTGTTTGCTGCACTTGGCATCTGGGAAGGATTTTCTGTAGGAAAACAGCACAGGGTGGGGCATGATTAACCTCGCTTTCCCCCCCACACTGTGGTCCCAATTCATTTTATATCTGGAACTTACAATCTGTAAACCACTGAGGAAAAGCAGGGAAGACCAGCTGTTCCTTAAAAGGCAACTCAAGCCATGAGATTCCATAGCACAGATAGGAAATCCTGCAACCTATCAGGTGCATGTACGGATAGGTAAATATGTCAGTCCCATGTTCTCTCAGCTTTTAATTTTTCAGTTAAATTCAGTTCTCCACATTTCCAAATCAGTTTGCATTTTGTTTTGTTTTGTTTTTCTTTTTTTAAAAAAGTTATTGTGAAAATTCACCAGCACTGTTGTGCAGAACACATTTTTTGTACACAACGTTGCCAAGCCACTCTCCCTACTATAAGGCATTTTGGTGCATTATTTTCACCAAAATATATGCCCTTCTATGCACACTTTACACTAGTACGTGTATTACTTGGCTGAAGAACTGCACTGCCAGTTTTGAAGGATGGCTGTGTTTCATTTCTCACGTGGTTTCAGAAAAATATGAATTAGGTAAGTTCAGCGAGAACTGAATTGATCTCCCATCCTGAGCTGCATGTGACCTTCTGCTGCTCTAGGTGTGGGCTGCTAAGCCCTGAAGAGCCCTGCCCACTTTCCCCCACAGCCAAGATTTCAGCCATTAGCTGAATGGCGGGGAAACAATTATTGCTATCATGCCATTAAGCAGCACAGGAAAGGCAATTTGGACTTGGTTGGGGGTGCTAGGGGAGACTTTGAGCTCCCCCACCATCACTTCCAATGCAGCCAAGATCACTGCCCTCAAAGCTGCTGCTATTTAGTAGTAGTCGTAGTCCTGGGCAGACCAGGACCTCCATATATACTGCTAGGCTTGCACCCTGCAGAGGTCACTCTGGTGCCTCTAACACAGCATTAACAACACAGGAGGCAGCAGCTACAAGTTATGCATCTCTGCAGCCACAGCAGGCGCTGCGATTCTGCAGTGTTTTGACTTTACCCCCTGAGACACACTCGGTTGTCTCTCAAGGCAAGAGTTAGGAAATCATGCCACGTTTTCATAAATGCATAAGCAAGCAACCACATGGTAAAAAGGCAAATTCCCACTGGATAAGTTGTTTGCTTGTATTCACCCAGTATCCAGAAGAGGTAATTGTGTTGTTATACGTATATTAAGTTATTAAGGTATTGTTGCTGGATTTGTAGGACTGTTACTGTCCACCCATTTCCCTCCTCCTCCTCCTCCTCCTCCTCTCCTGTTAATTTGTTTGGACTAGCCGCTGCCTGTAAAAGAACTGGCACAGTTGATGTCTAGAGAGCAGCTGCCTGGCAAGCCAGTTTGCGCATCACCCAGAAAAATGCAGTGATCACTGGAGAAAGCCATTGTCTGAAAGCTGTAATGGAAGGGCGGGAATTTCCTCCCACAACAGTTTTGTCAAGAAATAGTACCATAACTTGACTCTAAAGATCCCCTTCCATATATGAAGCTACTACTCTCCTTGTACAAGCAAGGCACAAGAGCCAGTGTGGTGTAGTGGTTAAGAGTGGTAGACTCGTAATCTGGGGAACCGGGTTCGCGTCTCCGCTCCTCCACATGCAGCTGCTGGGTGACCTTGGGCTAGTCGCACTTCTTTGAAGTCTCTCAGCCCCACTCACCTCACAGAGTGTTTGTTGTGGGGGAGGAAGGGAAAGGAGAATGTTAGCCGCTTTGAGACTCCTTTGGGTAGTGAAAAGCGGGATATCAAATCCAAACTCTTCTCTTCTTTACCAGATAAAATTAAGCCATAGCTAGAGATTCTGCCCTGCATATTCTATCATTAGGTGTGTAGCATGGAAAAGGGGTTCCTCTTCTGCCTTCCAGCGCTACACAGGAAGTATTTTTAGCTGCCAATTCTGGATGCCTCTTTAGTTTGGCACGTCTATGAATTCAGTTGCCTTGAGAATCCAGCGAAGGAATACGAAGTCTTATGTGGAGGCTTGGAAGGAAAAGTCTCTAAGTGGACAGCATCGCTTCCTCTCTAGAATTTGCGTTGTTGCCCAGAGACTTGGGACCGTCGTGACTTCTTCCGAGACTTCCCTAAGCTTTTTGCCAGATGCGGCAAAACTAGCTGGTAGAACACAATGCAACTGTGCCAGCTGCGCTTGTCTGTAGGTGTGCTTTTCAGTCTTCGAACCTGACTGTCCTTCCCCAGCCCCCACTGCCTTGCCTGTTGCATGTTGCAGATAGGTTACATTTGGGTTTTTTTGTGTGTTTTTGTTTTTTGTGTGTGTGTTTTTCTTTTTCTTTTCTTAACAAGGTCAAAATACGAGCTTGAAGTTTAGTCTCCCGCCCCTACAACGTCTCACACTGCGGCGGAAATCTCTGACTGCCACTGAGTTTGATGGAGTAGCCATTGACTATGGAAAGGTAATCATTCACCGTAGACTTTGTATGATAATGATAAGCCCACCTATTTGGTTAGCCCCCACCCCCACCCCAACCCTGTTCCTCGGCTCTCCTGCTACGCCTTCCGTCTGCAAATTAGGAAAAAGAGCCAACGTCTCCAGGACAATGGCGGCTAGGCCAGGACAATGCGACGGGAGCAGTCAAAATCCTGGGAGGATAGGGCTTGAAACCATTCGATCCTGTCCGGCACAACCCACAAGGGCATGACACCACCTGTACCATACCAGGCTGCATTCAGTCGTGTGGCTTCTGGTGCTACCCATTCATTGCTCTCCTCTGGCAGACCTCAAGCAAAATTGCATTTGACTGTCCTCCCTATGAGACTATTGTGCTTTTTCATTGTTGACACATGTTCCGTCCACAACACTGGGCATGGCAAGGGCGCTGCAGGCAGGCCCATTTGAAGCTCATCAAGCGCCCGCCAGAATTTAAATCTGCAAATAAAAATTAGTAATTGAGCGCTAATTTTTAAAATGTTTTGAAAAAAATTAAAATGGAGCTATTGAATGGCACCCATTGCGAAGATTACAGTGAATGTGTGAAGAGCAGGTTCCCTTTCCTGATAAGGTCCCTGCCCATGTCAAAAGGACAGAAGAGCAGCACTAAAGTAATTTTAAACATCATAGTGCCAGATTTCCCCAGTGGATTTCCTGTGGAGATTGCACTGCTCTTTCATTCTTCGGGGGGGGGGGGGAGCTGGCGTTTTGGGCATCTGAGAAAAGGTGGAAGAAGCACGGGGTTGACAATGATTGGCTGGTGGCAATTCCTCACTAAATATCTAGGGTAGAAGCACTCTCAGGACTCGTCCACACTACTGCTTGTCTCATGCCTAGAAATTACGGATCTGAGCAGTTTCCCCCTTGCTCTGCTCCTTACCCAGGGAAAGCCCGCTCTTTGGCGATAAATCAATACGAAAGGCAGTCCGCAGAGAACTCGAATTGCCGTTTGCTCTGACTGAGCTGTGAGGAGCGGTTTTCCCCGGGGGAAAGCAGCGGAACCAGGGGGATACATGGATGAGCCCTCAGTCTCTGGCCTGCGGAAGCTGAGGCATGTTATGATACCCTGAAGCTCCCAGTCTTTGGGGCATGCTCTTGCTGTTTCTGCACAAAGGGAATCAGTAGGAGCTTCTCCCCTAAGGCCCCTTGCCTTGTGGCAGCGCAGTTTTCATTGTGGCTGCAGCTGAGGAGGGAAGACATACCCCCCAACATTTCTCTGATGAAAATAGGAATGTCCTATTTATTGCTGTTGTTGTTGTTAATTTTATTTATACCCTGCCCATCTGACTGGGATGCCCTAGCTGGGTGGGTTGGCTTCCAACAGATATAAAAACTTTAAAAAAAAACAAAAACATTAAACATTAAAAATCCCCATACAGGGCTGCCTTCAGATGTCTTCTAAAGGTTAGAAGGGGTCACATAGCTCCATACACCCCCCCCCAACATTTCTCCAATGAAAACAGGGACGTCCTAAGGAAAAGCGGGACATTCCGGGATCAAGTTAGAAAGCAGGGAAGCTTCTGTAAATCTGGGACTGCCCCTGGAAAATAGGGACACTTGGAGGCTGTAGGGAAGAGTTAGACCTCCCCTTCTCAAGAGCGACAATCCAGATGAAATTCAGCCCCTTCCCTTGCCCACTGGTACCTCGTATTTAATGCTTTCCAACAACCAGATGTGTTTGGATTTCATAATACTAAAGATGTCTGGTTTGAGCCTAAGCAAGCACAGGCATTGGGGTTGATCTGCTTTTAAGCTATTCTAAATCAGGCCATTAGAGGGCAGGGCATGGCACACAAGGCTACTGCCAAGAATTTCGCCAGAGCTGGGGAAATGCGGGGGGGGGGGGGGGAGAGATGCAGAAAGGCATGGGGGCAGGATGGACTCTTGAACCTTTAATTTCTCTGTAGAGGAAGGAATTGTGAGGCTGCACCTGCCAAAATTCCCTAGTCTGTCTGCACAACTATTAAAGAACCAGGAGCCCATAGAATCATAGAAATGTAGAGCTGGGAGGGTCCCCGGGGGGTCATCTAGTCCAACCCCCTGCAATGCAGGAATCAAATTTGTATCTGGCCATCCTAGATCTGTGATCAGATTCTCCTGCATATATGTGTGTGTGTGTGTGTGTGTGTGTGTGTGTGTGTGTGTGTGTAATAGTGTGTGGCAATTTGGAACATGGAACTGTGGGAAGAGGGTTTCTCGTCCTCTCTGTGCCATTTTCACAGTTAAAACGCGCGCGCGCACACACACACACACACACACACACACAGATGCTGCTTGCTCCATGGGGTAAAATAACAGCTTTGGCATGTGTGTGTGATTTTAATTGAGAAAATGGTCTGTGAGGGGGAGAGGATTTAGGAAAAAAGAACCTTTCCCTAGCACTGTGATCTTGATCTAATTTGGGCTTCCTTCTGGCTGCTGTTACCTCTGTTTAGGAAAAAATAAAAAAACAAGGGCAACCTGAATCATAGATTTCCTGAGGATATACCACATAGCTCAGCAGTCACAGAATCTTAAAAGACAAAGAGAACTGTGTAAATGGAGTGGAGTGGGGAACAAATAGTGATAGTTGATTAGAAAGGAGTTGTGGTGATAAAATTACATCCCTTTTACCCAGGTAACTTATTATAATAACATTTAAGCACGCACAAAAAGGAACCAGAACCCAAATGCTGGCGAACCTATGGCAAACGTCTGCATGGCAGCGACGAGGCTCATGTGGCGTCTTGTTACTCTTCTCTGCCCTCTGAGTAAAAATATTAATTAATTAAAAATTAATGGTGCATTAGAAGTGAAAACAATTGTGCCTAGAATAGTTGCTAGAGAAAGAAGCAAGCCTCTTTTTAACTCGTCATCAGTTGCTTGTTGAGAGAATGCTGTTCTTCTGACCCTCCCGGCTGAAAACGTTCCAGGTAACACCAGACAGGAGGTTTCAGCTGCACTGCCAAGGGTTTTAGGTTTTGTTTTTTCTAACCAGGGTAAAGAAACGCAGAGGATCGCTGCATTTTCTAGAGAGTAATGGGCAGCTCTGGTGTTGCTTGAGACATTAGCTTCGGCTATTTGGAATACTATGCTCTCAAGGTATCTAGGATGTAGACTTCCCATAGGTATGTAGAAGTCCCTGTCTCTGCATCTCAAGGGTTCTAGACATGGGTAGAAGGCTACTCCCTGCCATTAAATGGTCAAGGCATGTTGAAAACAAAAGCACATGGTATTACGAACAACACACCAAGGGAGAGGCTGGCAAATTGCATGACATTATACTGAGCTGCGAAGATCCCATGTCAGGGGCGGGGAGCCTGTGGCCTTGCAAATGCTGCTGGACTGCAGCTCCCATCATTCCTGACCATTGGCCATGCTGGTTAAGGCTTATGGGAGTTGGAGTCCAACAGCACCTAGCCCAGTCCAGTGCTAATAGTACACGTCTTCTTCTTCCTTCTCCTTCCTTCTTTTTCCCTTTTGGCTTGCCCCAGTACGAGGCTCAAACATATTTTGCAGGTTTTCTTACAGGTTCAGGTCATGCTAAGTCACCACCAAAACTAGTCCCCAGTATTGTTACCAGCATTGCTATGGTAGATTTGTGTAGGTTTGATGTGACTGCCGCAGGAACGTATTGGCTGGTGTCAATTCCCCCAACTACCTGTTTTTAAATTATTTTTAGTGCATATTTAAGAATCTTTTGTTGTCTTTTTTTAAAGGTTCCTTAGGTTTGAAACTAACAAAACCAGAAACTTCCCATCCAGTATACTTAATTCAACCACTCCACGGAAATAGGAAAGGAGAATTCCATAGGAAGTAGGAAGCTAATAGGCTTTTCACCTTACCTGGGGTATTAGAGAACTGCATGGTATTGGAGAAATAGGGAGGTTAGGCTGTTGTTGCTGGGTTCGCTTGTTTTTTAAAGGCATTCATATTGAAAATATCAATAAAGGTACTTGGTATTGGTATTTTCATAAACTCAGCAAGGTGTCCATTTGTGCAAACAGACTTACTTCATTTCATTTTATCCAGCCCACCCTCCAGTGGGATGAGGGTGGCATACATGGTTCTTTGCCACACCCCATTTTATATTTACAACAACCCTGTGAGGTAGATTAGGGCCAGTGTCTCCCTATGAGCATCATGGCTGAGTGGGGACCTGAACCCAGGTTGCCCTGCTCTGACACTGTGATAACCACTCCACCTCATTGGCTTGCTTATGTGATGATGTAATTTGGATAGCTATATTATTTGGTTAAAGAGGTGGTTGCAGGTAACCATTTAACTTCAGCAGCAGTGCAGTTAGGTAATTTTAGATTTTAATGGTCTTGCATCAGGAACCCCTCTTTAGTTGGTAACGTTCAGCGTGCCCTGGTCTGTTTGGGGGAACCTTTCTGATCCTTCTGCAGAGTGTGACCCTAGATCTCTGGCCCCAAGCCCTGCCCTGACAGCCCCACTGAACTCAAAAACAAATATATGGAATTTGTGTATGGCATGAACTGTGGCAGTACTTCTCTAGAGAACAGCAATTCTAATATGGAGGAATAATCTGAGTTTACACATCTTTTCATGACCAGGAAAAGGGACAGGGAGAGCCCAGTGACAGTAGGAAGAGGGTATATTAGTTGCAGTTTATCCCTCCAGGTGCCCCTGTGTGTGGGTTGAATACAGTTTAACAATCTCACCTTTGGCAGCAAAAATTAAAAGCACGGGAATTGGGCTGTTTTGAGCAACTCCAGCTATGAAGTAAGCTGGCTCCTCTTTCCTACCCTGCTTTGCAAAGAATCAGGCAACAACTTGTAAAGTTTAAAAATAAGACGCATTGGTGCACAGCAACAGTAGCAGTAAAAACGATGCAGGCAAAATACTTATATTTACTGTATTACCAGTTTCGGGCATGTGCCAAAAGTTGGAGCAAGCAGAGGTATGTCTGCATCCAACACTGGTCAAATGAAAAGGAGGGAAGGAGGAAGAAGCAGGTAAATACTACACGTGCCTTCCTCTCCAGGAGCGGAGGGGAAATGACATCACACAGAGCCCTCTCTACCAATTGTATTTCTATGGTCTCGGTATCTGCCTATCGGCAGCACAGCTCTGTGGACGAATCCCCTTCTCATGCTAACTAGTAAGAAGATGCATTTGTTAGATTTGACTGCTAATCTCCTACAAGTTCCTCCAGTGATATTCCAAGGGGGAGTGTGTATGAGTGGAAGCGGATTATCGTTTTCTGCAATGGTCACTGCGTTAAAATTGTCCACGGTTCATCTCTTCAAGCCCGGAAACCTGATTGTGGACTCTACCCAAGTTGTGAGTGGATTGCTACCACCATGACTGCCCCCCATATGTTGCCATGTTCCTGCTGCAAGCGACTGCATCTCCAGATAAATGGGCTCCCTTTGGAAAGGCTCCATTCTGCTGCCAGGACAACCTGATAGCAAAAGTTGCAACCTGTCTTGCTGATGCACACAACTGTTTTGGCACAGGTGGTGCTTCCGTTGTCTGGAGATCTCGGTGCATTCTGTCTGTCCACCACAGGCACACACACCCCAAAGATCTTGGGGGTGGGGGTGGAGATTCTCTTTGCTTTTGTCATGCATAGATATTGCAGTCTGGGGAGGGGGGGGGGACCCAGATGTCTTAATTTATTCAAAGCAAATCCCTTGGCTCATGTCAAGGCACGGGCTTTTGCATAAGCCCCAGAACTGAACCCTCCGTGAGCCAGGTCTTTCTCCCACCTAACTCATCTGCTTTACTGACTCAGAATTAGTAGGGGAGGCTATTGGCTTTTACTTCCTAAAGAATCTGTGCTAGCTGCAAACACATTCATTAGGAGCAAGTACACATTTTCTCCCCCCCCCCAACCTCCCTATAACAATAATGAATTGATGCCCTCTGTAGCATTCCTTGCAACAAGCTAATATTAATCACACCACCTGTACTTTAGCAACAACTGCTAGGGAGTTGCTTTCTTTAAGGTAATGAAGGCACTATAAGCAGAGTAGAGAGGCCAGGCCCTGCTAGTAGTGATCTCATAAATGAACAGCATTTTAGCAGGAGGTAGACACCTTTTTTCACCCTTATTCCAGTTCCCTTTTTCTTTCTTTTTTTAAACTCTCTCGGAGAGACTGCGTATGGCTAGTGTTTATGGAGACATCTCGGCCACATACAGGCAGACACCATGGACGTAAAAAACCATCTTCTTTAAATACTTGCACGTTGCCAGGATAAAATTGAAATTTAGCCATAGAAAATGCCATGATAGTTTCAATGATTGCATTCCCTGTGGTCATATCATGATTTCACCTATGGGAATATGTCTTAAAGAACAAGTAACTGTAGGAGAATTGCAGGAAATATTGACTTCTACTGACATTTTCTCAGTGGGGTGGGGGGACCTGGTTATATAAATTCACCATTAGTGAAAAGTGAATAAGAACTAGAGGTATATTGTTACTTTAAAGTAACGGTGGCATGCAGTGTACTGATTATGAGAGTATTGTGTAGCGATTAATTCTCCCTGGGTCCGATACCTTTTCTTGATGTTCCGTGGCTGTGCCTTGAGGACAGATGATCTTACCCACTGTGTCAGATCTTATCAGGTGTACAGAAAATACAAAGATAGATTTTATTTAATCAAGCTTCAATTCATCAGGTAATATCAGATTTTCCCAGGCCACAGTTGTGGAACAAAAAAAAAAAAAAAAAAGACATTGGACTAGGATGAATTACTCAGTACATGATATGATCAAAAAGTGGGTCAAGCGAAAGTGTGGATGAGCCTTGAGCTAAAAAACCAAGATGATCCTGGTTCAAATCACCTCTGACACTAAATCATTAAGTAGGGTTTAGGTACGGCACTAGTCTCACAGTCATATTGTCCCTATGTGTAATATGGGGATGATAGTACTGACCTACCTAGAGAGCTGTTGGGAGGAGATTACTGAGATAATGCATGTGAAATGCTTTGAGTATGTGTAAATGTGAAGCACCAGTATCACATGGAACGATGCAAATTTATGTATATATTGCCTTGCATTTCTATCCTGCCTTTCTTCCATCATGGAACCAAAGGCATGGCCATGCATGGGGCTCCCAGGCAGTCAGTCACCCATCCAAATAGAACCCAAGCTATTTGCAACCAGGCAGTAGTCTTGGAATGTCTTGCACTGAGAAGATACTCCAATGTGGAGATCAGCCCATTGCCAGGACCTCCCGTTGCTTTCTCCTTCCTTTGTTCCTTCCCTCTTCTGTTGCTTTTAAACATTCAAGAGCTCCTCTTAATGAAACACTTTCTTCCTGGCTGTCTTAAAGCCTGGAGGGGACTCCTTAAAGCTGAGGGAGTTGAAGACTGTGCCCATGGAGAACTGTGTCCAATCTGAGACCGAAGCACTGCTGGGAAAGGAGAGGAGATCGAGCCTGGAGACGGCATCTGACACTGAAGTGCAACACTCCGCCCCAGCGCAAGAGCTACCTTCTCTAGGGCTTCGAGGGTCGCGCCCTGCCAGGGGTTTGGGCCGGTTCCATCTTGGGGGCAGCTTCCATAGCCTCCGCCAGTTCTCCTCCTTGGAGAGTTTGGAGGCTGCAAGGTCTGAGTTCCAGAGAAAATTCAGGGAAAGGAGGGCAAACTCAGGTACGGGGGAAAGCATGCATGCCCAGTACTCATTCTAACTACTATGTGCCATTGGGCTGTTGTTGATTGTGTTCACTTTTTTGGCCTGATTATCCTTGCAGAAGGTGGTTAGGCATGGGGCTCCCCAATTTAGTAAACTGGCGACATCGTTGTTATCTGCACACGTGGCAATGTCTAAACATTTCTTCCTTGGCTTTTAGAAAGCCCTTTTTTAAATAGGGAAACAAACCCACTAAAAGAAGTTCTTGCGTATAAAGGATCCAGTTCATTGTATTGGTAGATCTCTCAATTGAATGTTGGGAGTTCTGAAGCAAACTGGAGTTCAGTTCCCCGCCCCTTCTCCCTGTGCCCTACATACAGAATGAGACGAGAAATGGAGAGGGGAAAGGCACATTCATTCCTGTGGGAGGGCAGGAGCAAATGGGAAACAGCACCGTGGCATAGCTCCTGGCTCTCAAACCGATTTCTCCATGCCCCCCAACATATACTTGGTTGGAGAGCATAAACAACAGCCAGGAAATGTTAAGTAGATACCATAGCACAACTCATGATTTCAAGACACTGCAAATTAGCCAGGCCAGACCTACATCTTGGATGGGCCCTTATTTTTAATCTGGCACCTCACAGGTCTCTTTTTAATATTCATAAAAATACTCAATGAGCAGCCACCCTCCCACCGCCAAAAGCGATGGACCAAATAACCTCTGTGATTATAGCTGGCACCATAATATTCTCCAGCTTGTGGTGAAGCCAGAATTATTTAATTTAGAAGGGGAAGTGACCAGCCCCTTGACATTAACAGTGCAGCAGACAGCATTAAACTGGGAGGGAGCGGAAAGGGACAGAAGTTTGAAGAATATCTGCTCCTGGGTTGATTCCACAAAATTATGTATTTTATGACCCTTATAAGTTGTGTAACATATTTTCAACTCTTCTTGTACCTGTTAGGGATTTGAGCAAGATGCTCACTACCATCTGTTTATACTAAACTAGATAGGGAGGACTTCACAAAAGGGATGGGGCCAATGTGACCCTCTGGATGTTTGACTAGACATCCCACCGTCCTTGACCAGAGTTGAATTTTGCTATATAGTCGCTCGTTTCACAGTGCTGTTTCCCTAATTCAAAGTATCACCACCTCACAGAATAGAATATAGGTCCCTTATCTCAAAACATTATTATTTCTGGTAAATACCACCAAAGCAAAACCGCAGTGTCCCATATGTTGGGGGCAAGAATGATCTCATGATCCTGTTCTCCTGCTGTATCTCCTTGGCAGTAGAAAGTGAGTTGTTCTGACTTCCTGCATATGTGGAGTTCTAGGCACTGATGCCATCAGTTGTGAATTCTGTTGACAAGCTGGCGATGAAATTTTAATTCCCTTCCTCCCCTTTTCCCCTTCAGAGGCGTCCCATGTCAAGCCCAACCAGAATTCCACGTCAGACTCCGACCTTATGAAATACAGGACAATCAGTCAGATCCCCCAGTTCACCCTCAACTTTGTGGAGTTCAACCTAGAGAAACACCGCTCAGGCTCTACCACGGAGATTGAAATCATCGCACCCCACAAGGTGACAGAGCGCACGCAGAACGTCACCGAAAAGGTCACTCAGGTATGTGGATTCCTCAGCGTTCCAACCACCTGGTTTAGAGTGTGAGAGCCAAGAAGTAGGCCAAAATGATACAAAATAAAGTGAAACAAGGAAGAATGGAGAAGATGTATCCTTAACCGCTTCAGCTATTAACCTAGTCTTTAAATATCTGGATTATCACCTACTTGGATGTGCAGGAACATAGGAGGGAAATGTGAGAGCACACAAGGGCCACAAGTTTAGATGGTGTTGGGTGCATTTGTTGTTGTTGTTGTTTGTTTGTTTGTTTGTTTGTTTTGGATTAGACAGCAGTAGAAAGATCCATGACTTGGTTTACTCCAGGGGTGGGTGAGGAAACCTTTGACCCTCCAGGCTTTGTTGGATTACAACTCCCATCAGCTCCACCATGCATGGTCAGGGATGATGGCTGTTGTACTCCAACAACATCTGGAGGGTCAAATGTTTCCTCACCCACCCCTGGATTAAGCAAAGCCATGGATCTTTCTACTGCTGTAGTTGCTCAATAGAAACTCCCATGTTCAGGGGCAGTGTATCCCCGAGTACCAGAAGCTACGTACAAAAAACATGGGCAGGGCCAACTTCATACTAACCTGCTTTGGTTCTTCCTGGAGGCACCCGGCCAGCTACTGTAGGAAAGAGGACTAAACTGAGTTTTGGTTTGGTCCAGGAGGGCATATCTTACACTTTTAATAGCTAGCAATGGCAGCCTAGTGGACTTCTCTCCCATTTGACCTCATGAGGTTGGTCTTAAACTTTGCTGGGCACATAGCTCCCCCCTAAACTCTTTAAAGCAACCTCTAGGGCATGGTGCTTTCTCAGTGCATTGACTTAGACTTTGTATGGGTTGGTGCCAGGGAGCAGGGAGGACAGGAACAGTTGCAGTACAGGAGCTGCTGCTAGGCAACAGGATTGATGCCTGATCAGTAGCGACACCAACTTGTCAATACTGGGTCATTAGCTGGCTGGAGGTGACAGGATTAGAGCTGACAGGACATTGCTGAAGGCTGGACAGAAAGGGCAGAGTCTATGAACGCTCCGCTGTCGTGGATCTGCCACAGTCATCATCATGCCAGTAAACACCAGCCATTAATTCTGCAGGCGAAAAAGGTTCTAGGAAGATGTCCCAAGATCCTTAGGTAAAGGCACCAGATCTTGATAGTGTGTGGGTCACACAAACTAATATTCAGTTCACATTGAGAGTCTTAGAGATCGCTCCCATCCCCAGCATTTGTGGGCTAGTAAGCATACAGGCAGTTTCGCTAGACAGCTTTTCTCAAAGCTGTGTGTGTGTGTGTGTGCTATGATATCACAGTGTGTAGCTTGCCAGTCTGCTGATTAGCAAGGAGCACAAAGAGCTGTTTGACAGTGGAATGGACTCCCTTGGAACGTGGTGGACTATCCATTGGAGTTTTTAAAGAGGTTGGATGGCCACTTGTCATGGACGAATTAGTTGAGATTCCTGCATTGCAGTGGTTTGGACTAGATGACCCTCAGGGGGTACCTTCCAACAATACAATTATGTGATTTTATGAAAGAAACAGGAAAGAATAGAAACCCTGTAGGGTGCTCACCATTTCACCAGTGTCTCAGTCTTTATTTTTTAAAGGGCGTGGGAGGAAGGCGCCTGTTCACACAATCATAGGATGTTGCTGCTCAACCCATGATGAGTCAGCTGGGTGCATCAGACATCATGTTACAGAATTATGCTTTCGGTACACTTTCCTGCTGGCATGGCAAAGGCCAAATTTTGCTCATGCTGGTGGATGCATAAAACGGGCAAAACTCTAGACTTCTCGGATGCGGAGATAGGTTTGAGAATGTCTGCAATTGTAACTGGCAGAAAGTACGAAGGTTTGGAGCTCATCTTGAAATGGAGCTGAAGAGTGTAGACAGGAGTGGCATTTGTAGTGCTTTCCTCAAACGTGGCCCCGACTTGTTCCCCGTTTGAAGAGGCTTTTCGCCGTGCCCTCCCAAAGCACATGAGCAAAACACATTTAACGTTGTGATGATTCTGCAAGGAGGTGTTGGCAGCTGGTAGATCAAACTGTGGGTCTTCCCTGCAAAATGTGTGTGGCATTTGTTTTGTGTGTTTTGTATTTCAGTCCATCCTGGCCACGTTTCACTAGGTGCATTCCTCTTAATAATAATAATTAAGAGGAAAAAGATCACACCGGATCCACCCTTGCACTGAAAGTTGGGATCTAGGGTAAACGTATGTCTGGGAGTGGCTGCTAAGACAATATTACACTGATTCTGAAAGACCTTCATTGGCTCCCAGTATGTTTCCGAGCAGAATTCAGAGTGTTGGTGCTGACCTTTAAAGCCCTAAATGGCCTCAGCCCAGTATACCTGAAGGGAGTGTCTCCACCCCCATCGTTCAGCTGACGTCCAGCTCTGAGGGCCTTCTGGCGGCTCCCTCACTGCGAGAAGTGAGGTGACAGGGAACCAGGCAGAGGGCCTTCTCAGTAGTGGCACCCGCCCTGTGGAACGCCCTCCCATCAGATGTCAAGGAAATAAACAACTATCTGACTTTTTAGAAGACATCTGAAGGCAGCCCTGTTTAGGGAAGTTTTTAATGTTTGATGCTTTATCATGTTTTTAATAATCTGTTGGGAGCTGCCCAGAGTGGCTGGGAAGGCCCGGTCAGATGGGCGGGGTACAAGTATTATTATTATTATTATTATTATTATTATTACTACTACTACTACAGGAGAGAGGGTCGTGGTATTTGAAGAGTTTCCAAAAGTACTACAAACTAACCCCTGCTTACCACATGCATGCAAGTCAGGAAGAGTGTGTGCCTGTGTGCCTGTGTGGTGTATTTCTGAGTGTGATCACAGCTCTTTCCCACCATTCTGGGGAGTGATGTAAGCAATCCAGTGTCTAGGCTAGGGAGCACTGCACCACTCCCCTCTCCCCTCCCTGAGTCTCGCTCCCCGGCTCACACAGGCAGCATTTACTTCCAACACACAGAGAGAAATGAGTCTGAAACTGAAGCTGAAGCCGGTGAGTGATGAGAGAAAATGGTTTGGAGGGGTTGGGTGCGTATGTGTCGGGGCTTAAGCGTTGTTCTTTACACAGGGAGGACCAAAAAACTTACAATGGAAGCTGGTCATAAGTCAGATTTTCAGGGGGGCAGGCATCCTTCATTTTCCATGCAAACCTCACTGCTGTTCTGGGCCCCCTTCTGCACAGGTAGTATAATGAGTTGTCACTATGCCAAGGCTCAGGTAGGCATCAGAATATCATCAAGAATTCATTGGTGGTGATGCCTTCCTGCAGGGTGAGACTCAGTGCAAAAGGACAAGGGACTAAAAAAGTCCTGCCCCACCGTCTGCCCAAACCCCCAGTTATTAGATTTGCGGGACTCCTCTCAAACCCCCGCTACTTATTTCTCTGCTGCGCGGCTCTCGCATTTTTCTAAACCTTTGAGCATTTGAAGGAAGACACTTGATGGGCAAAATAACACTGGGTGCACACTTCCTGTGGCATTTGCTGCAAACTCCTCTGTTTCACTCATTTTTATAGCATTGTGTGGATAATGATAGGGATGAGGGAGAACTTCGAGGCAGTTCACATTTAAAGGCAAATTTGTTCGTGAAACAATATGAAAGCCGAAACAGCCATCCTTCAAAATTCGCACTTCTCTGAATTTTGCAGTGCAGTTCTCCAGCGAAGTAATGTGTACAAACATGCATATTATTTGGGTAAAGTGTGCGTAAATATACGTGTACCGGTGAAAGATAAGATGTGGAGTTGATTTGTTTTGGGGGGAATTGCTTTGCAACATTGTGTATATCAGGCAAAATTGCATGCAGAAATTTGCACTAACATGCTGGAGAATTTTCATGAGGGCTTTGATAGAAGAAGAAATCCACAAACTGATTTGGAAATGTGGGGAACTGAACTTAAGGGTGGAAAAATGAGAAGCCGAGAGAAACCACAATTGACACATTCACTCATCCCTATATTGCAGCACACGTTTCCCCCCAATTACATAGGAAATTGCTTGTTGCGGGGTCAACACTGTGAATGTTATTTGGGTGTACATAGAGTTTATCAGTGGTAAACTCTGAGGGGAAAAAAAGAAGAATCCCTTTTTAGAAACTACACACACTGATGAGGAAGTTCTGCTTATTTCTGGAGGTGACTGAGGTAGAGGGTTTGGGAGTGGAATATAATCATCTTATTCATAGTATCCCTGTAGGTAATGCCGTACAAACCCCAGGAATGCCTTCCTTTTTCATGTGCTTCTAGAAGGATAATATTAGGTAGTGAAGGGGCATAGAGAAGATGCACAAGTTCTTTATGTTTCTGAAAGATTTAACCTGTTAAGAATGTTAGGAATAGTACTCCATAAATGAAAAAAAGAGCATTTGCTAAGAGGGCAAGGCAAGCTGAGCACTTCGGTGAATCTGTGTGCATTTGCAAAGAAGTGGGGAAAGGGTAAGAAGGAAGTCAAAAAGCAAAGACAAACCATTGATGAAATAATGCAATATGAAAACATTAGGAGAATGGAATTATGCCACCTGGGTGTTTACTTACTACTGGAGATGTTGAACATGCTGGTTACTGACATCTGACCGATACATACCCATACTAAAGAAAAGAAAAATGTCAGTAAAGAATAGAGTTTGTTTTAAAGGAAAATGAAAAACCATCCATTATTTTATTTTTTTTCAAGTCAATGTGGGGGAAAGAAAGCCGTAGAGTTGGCAGGCAGTTTAATGGGCAGTGGGGACCTTTGTGATGGCAGTACATTTCACAAGTTGTGCCATGGTTCTTTTATGGGATTTTTTTATAGCTGATGTTTGAAGTGGAAGACTAGCTTATCTCTCTTGCGCCATTCTTGTCCTGAATCCCAAAGTTACTTTTACCCCCTCCCCACCGGGTAAAGGGTTTATAAGTCTCTTTTCCTGCCGCATTAGTCTTGCACATCAAATACAGAATTGTAATTAAGAGAGAGAGAGAGAGAGAATCTTCCAAAACATCATGGTACAGTGGTGCCCCACTAGACGAAAATAATTCGTCCTGCGAAAATTTTCGTCTAGCGGGTTTTTCGTCTAGCGAAGCGGCAATGACAGCCGTGCTTTCGCTAAACGAAAAAAAAAGACGAAAATTTTTCGTCTTGCGAGGCATTCGTCTAGCGGAGCACCACTGTATCTTAGTGCTTTGAATGTGCAGGGTGAATGTGGCCTAAATGTGGCAGGCTTCCTCATTGGTGCATGTGTGCTTTTGCAGTCCTTCTGCAGCCGTTAAACTGCAGTTTAACCACAGTTATATAGTTACACCACAGTGCTTCACCCGTGCAGTCCCATATCAAGATCAGGGACTCTCATGTATGTGTTTATTCCAATTCCAGGGAGCATGGGTTGAAACAGTCAGTGTCTGTCTCTGTTACAGTGTGTCATGATGTAATTTCTCGGGCGCCGCAAATATACAGGGCACGAGGCAAACCTCGCTGAAATCAATATGAGCCTTTCAGCCTGCTTCAGTGATGTTTTTGTGTTCAGAATTTGGCTGACTCGTTATGAACACCTTGGATCTGTTGCCTGGCTTCCCAGACCTCCATGACTCCCATCTTCAGGGTTTGTCACAGCACTTGCGCACTCAACCTTCCCACTGCCTCTTGGAACAATTGGATTTTGGTCACTTTTTCCTATTCCGTGGCCCCTCCCTCAAGAGCCACGTAGTTGGCCTCTTGTCTCTTGATTGGTGCTTTCCTCTCAATCCAGAGACCAGTGATTGATTGGTTTTGATTAATCTCTACCAGGCTACCAAATGCCCTTTGCAGTCCGATGTCTCCTGCATATGTGTGTATGCTTGTATGAGAGACTGAGAGAGGAGCCATCTCGTTTCCATGGATGGGATCTGAACTTGACTGCAAACCCAACAGGGAGAAGTTATTTTATTCTTGCTGTATACCGGAGGAATAATCTACCTGCAAAATGCAGTGCAATGCTGTTGCTTCAGCCATTGCAGTGACACAACCTGTTTCTTAACATCCAGCAAGTTTTGTCACTCAGTATTTTTGTGTTTTCTTAAATTAATACTTAGGCTTTTCATCAGACCATGTTGCCACTGCAAGGAGGGCTTATGTTCATGTTGAGAAGGATAGGATTTTTCCTAGTGCTCTGCACCACCCTGGTTTTCTTGCATATGTAGAGCAAAACAAGTCTCATCGGGTCCAGGGGTCCAGTGGCATAGCGTGGGTTGCCGGCGCCAGCAGTGGGTAAGCTGCTGATGCTGCTGGAGGACCCTCCACTACAGCAAGGCGGGGCTATGGTGCACTGCCTGCCTGCCCACACAGGGGGGTGCTCGGCTGGCCGATGTCGCCCTTGGCAGGCAAATCCCCCCAATGCCTGCAAAGAGGAGTTCTGGGCCAAGCCACACTGGGATCAACTCTTGCCTGCCTACTTCCGTCTGTGCCCATTCGCTGTGGGCCTGAGCTGCTCTGCCACCTTCACCAGGGCAGGGCTCCCCTTGGAAGCTGGGGCCTGCATGGGGGCGCCTTGTTGTTCCCCCTCAGAATTTTGCACCCCGGGCCATGGCCCCCTGCCCCCCCAGTACACTACGGCACTGCAGGGGTCACTCAACCATGAGTTATAGTGTTGCACCAGCATATCAAAATACCCAACATGTGCAACAAATCAAGATGGCCTTGCACAAGTAAGATGTGTGCAAAAATAGGTCAGGATTGGGGGGGTAGAGGTAGTCATAGAGGATATTCTAGGTTTTTGGTATTCTTGAGTAACTAATCGTAAGCAGACCATCCCTCTTGTACTCATGCATTAATGTAAGTTCTTTCATTCTGAAGTAAGAGGAAGGCAGTATTAAAAAGTAAAGGTTAGCTGTGTTGGCCCGTAAGAAAAATTTGTATGAAGGCAAGGTACTACTGTTTCATCTAGGGATGCAGGCAAACCTGGGTAGCAACTGGTATTCCCCCAGTGATGGGGAATCAGACATAGTTATGTTTCTTCTTCCCAGTAGGACTTTGTCCAATTCAATAACTGCACAGCACTAAAGGAGCCTCTCCTGGTTGTCTGCTACCTCCTCTCGCCTTCTGCCTTAAGACTCTTACAAGAGGCAGACTCTTGGCATTATGATACTGGTCAGGCCCCCTCTTGAAATGACCATGCTGTAAAGTACTGGTGTAAATAGGCGAATAAACCATATTTCTTAAAGCTACAACAGTCTCTGCCGTGTCTCAATCCTCCAAAGCAGGGGTCAGCAACCTTTTTTAGCCGTGGGCCGGTCCACCGTCCCTCAGACCATGTGGTGGGCCGGACTATATTTCTTTGGGGTGTGTGTGTGGAAATGAACGAATTCCTATGCCCCACAAATAACCCAGAGATGCATTTTAAATAAAAGCACACATTCTACTCACGTAAAAACACCAGGCAGGCCCCACAAATAACCCAGAGGTGCATTTTAAATAAAAGGACACATTCTACTCAAGTAAAAACATGCTGATTCCCAGACCATCTGCGGGCCGGATTGAGAACGTGATTGGGCCACATCCGGCCCACGGGCCTTAGTTTGCTTACCCCTGCTCCAAAGGAATACAGACCCTGGGTGAATGCCTGGGACCTTGCCACCACTAGGCATAAAGAGAGGGAAGCACCCAACTTCTGTAACAGTATTCATGGTCAGAACAGCCTGGGGTTTTAGCAGTTGGAGATGGAGAACACTGCTGTGTGTTCCTTGTGAACTTCCTGTGGTTTTCCCAAGCAGGTTGCTTTTCTTAGAATCTGACTCCTAGCACTTCAAGTAAATTCAATCAGGAATAACTTTATTTAGGTCCACACTGCCTTCCTCCTCTCACTCACCTCTACAGAAAGTTCCTTCTCCAAGTACTTCCCTGGACCCAGGAACTATGCGCACACGTCTATAGGATACAGACCATGATGGGCAAACCTGTGGGATATTTCAGAAAGGTTTGCCATATGTGCTTGAATAGCAGCAATAGTTAGGTTAAATGATGTTTGCTATACACCAGGCACGCCCAACAGGTAGATCGTGATGTACTAGTAGATCACTGGATGTCTGTGGTAGATCACTGCCCCCCCAAGAAGCTCAACAAGTTTGGCTCCCCCAAAAAAACCTCAACATTTTTGCCCTGGATCCCTTAAAAATGTGGTTTTCTCCTCCCTAAAAAAAGCTCAACAACTGTGACCTGAACCCCCCAAAAGGATGGCTGTCTCTTGGAAGTTGGCCACCCCTGCTATACACCAATTCCTTGGGACTTGGCGTTTCCCCTCTCCCCCATCTCCTGAGCAATAAGAGGCCACAAATTAAGCCTTTAAAATAAATGGAAAACATGGCTTTTTAATAGTATTATAATTTGGTATTGTATTAATGTGGCTTTTAATTAATTAAATAAATTATTGAACAAAACTAAATGGAAAACAAATATTATTTCACAAACCCACCTTAGACCACTGCATGACTCACTGTCCCAGCTGTTGTTAGCACCTTAAAAAAAATAATGCAATCTAAAATTAGGGCTGCTTTTAAAGGTTAGCAGGAGTTTTGCGAAGGGTCTGTGGAACTCACTTTTGAGCTCTTGAGAATTTGGAGCCTTGAGACAATAGGCAGAGCTTATAAGCTTGCTCGCTGTTGCAGGAAGGTAGGTGCAATCTCTTAAACTAAGGAGAATGCTTACATTTTAGGAACCTGATGACAGAGGGCCCATCCAAGCGGTTTTCCTCTCATATGCTTTCTAGGGCTGGGTTCAAGTAGTTGTGTCTTTGCCCCACTGCTTTCCCCTGGAAAACCCACAGATTATTGCTAAATTGGAACAAATTGCCATCCGCGGAAAAACCGATTGCTGTTTGTTGCAGTTCAACGCTGAACCCCAGGTTTTCCCCAGGGCAGAGCAAAAACAAGGGTGGATGAGCCCTTAAATGAAAGGTTTGTTTTCACATGGGAGACTTAAGTCAGGTTTGCTGGGATTCTAACAGGAATGATGAATCTATACTAACAGGCATGTTGCGGTGTTAAAAGAAGACCCACCCTTTGCTAAATCCTTCCTGGGTTTATACGCCAAGCTGGACTGTTGGAGCAACGGGTGGCCATGCCTCCACCCAAAACTTAAGTACCTTCTTCTAACAGCACAAGTGCACTGTCAGGCTTCTGGGAATCGGATCCCTCCCCCAGTGGCAGTAAATAAGTTGATCAAACGAAAGGAGTGTTCTTACCAGTTAGTTTCTTTAATAATCACAGCGAGAGACAAAGGAATGCATGTCTCTCTAGAAATGGCGTTGCTCCCAGTAAAGGTTCACCCCCCTCTGTCCCCCTTAATCTATGCCACTCCTATGTCGGGTAATCTGAGCTTGTTGCCGCTGCACTCTCTGTTCTATCACTCTCAAAGCCCGTCTAGTCTTAGGCGAAGGGGGTCAGGAATGCTTTCCAAGGACACTGAATCTGCCAGCTGCCTCTCTCCAGGTGTTTCCTCTTCTAGCTGCTCAACCAGTATTTCCCAGCTTTTCCCCTCTGGACTATGCCCCTCTGCAAACCACTGTTCTAAATCAATACTGTCCTGCCCTTGGGAAGGTTCAGGACAGGGGGGGGGAGCCTTTCACCATTCCTCCTCAGTCCAGTCCCTGACACACACACAAGCTGCTACTCCTTCAACACAGAAGTTGTGCTGTTCCTGCCTCTTCAAGTCCCTCTTGGTCCTGGGGGACAGTGGGGGTGGGGATGAAGGGGATTACGTTGCCCCCTCCTCCAGGCACCATCTCTCCCTCCTAGGGCACCTTGTCCTCCCTCCCCCATCTCTGACTGCTCAGACCCCTCCCCATCCTCCAGATCCGGTTCCTGGCTCATGGGAGGCACAAAACCCCATAAATTGCTACCTCTTCCACCGACTCCGCAGAGCCCTGCCAGTCCCTGGCACTTCTGCATGAGAGTCAAACCCTGTCCATTCCCTGCCTTGCTTACAAGAAGCACCAGCCCTCCCGTTAGGCAGAGGGGGGCTGTTGCCTCAGGCAGCAGGTGATGGAAAGCATGGAACAGCAGCGAGATTTGGGAGGTTAGCACTGCGTCTCCTTAGCTAGCCTGTTGCTCCTAGATACAGTAGAAGGCACTGCTTTGTCACCTCTTCTTAAAATTCAGCTAAGTCCCATTGGTTTTTGTGCAAGGAATTGGGGCGGCACCGTCTTGTCCACCTTCGGCAGCAAAATGTCTTTGAGCTGGCCCTGTTTGCAAGTAGGCATTGGGCTCACAAGGACGCCTTGTTCCAGAACTGTTCCGTCCTCCGGAAGGGAGGAGGAGGAGGAGGAAGGAAGGAGGAAGGAAGGAGTGGTGCTGTGACATCAGATGCATTATGATGCTCCTGGTTGGATGCAGAGCTCCCCTGAGAAAACATCCTGTCTTCTGTTTGGGCTCTTAAATACTCATAGAATTATAGAGTTGGAATGGACCCTGGGGGTCATCTCGTGCAACCCCCTGCAATGCAGGAACCTCAGTGCAAGTCCCCCATCCAAATCAAATCAAATATCTTTATTGTGGTGCATAGACCCACAAAACAGTTTCAAAACAAGATACAGTTAAAACAACCAAACAGGCAAAAGAGACCGAGGTAGTCATTTTGTTATGTCTAGAGCATGATGGTTTTTGTTTCCTGCGACCTCCGAAAGAAACGTTGCCACGGTCAGTGTAATATCATTTGACCTATCCTCTGGAAGATATTTAATATGGGAGGCTTCAGATTTTCCCTGCAAATTTGCTAGTAAGGATTTGATCAGTTGATCCCTTGCTTGCTCATACTGCCCACAGTGCAGTAGGATATGTTTCATGCTGAGCTATCCACAGGGAAAGAGTATAAGAGAAGCAGGGTCTGGTATGGTTTCAAATTGGATTGATTGCATTTGAAACCATACCAGACCCTGCTTCTCTTATACTCTTTCCCTGTGGATAGCTCAGTCGGTAGAGCTTGAGACTGCAATCTGAGGGTCTTGGGTCCAAAGGATTCCTGCATCGCAGGCGGTTGGGCTAGATGACCCTCATGGTCCCTTCCAGCTCTACAATGATATGATTCAGCTATCAGGAGGTCTGCTGCTGAAGCCTCCTTCTTTCACACACTTTGTTATCATGACCATAGGCTGTCAGCAGATGGTCAGAGTGTCCTGTAAAACCCATGATCTTCCAAACTGAGATCACACTTTGCAGGGACCTGGCTGGACATCCTTGGCCATTTCATTTTGAAATGTTGGAATACCGCACTTTGGGATTAAGCTAACATTGCCTGTTGCTTCCCAGCAGCATGTTCTGTTCTGAGCTGCGCATTAACTCCCCGCTCATGCCGTTTGCCATTGATTCATATTACACTTAGCGCATTATTTGAGGACAGTTCAGTAGAAATCTAACAGCAGCTTATAAAATATTGTTGCATGCTGCCTCAGTCTTCGAACAGTGCGAGAGTCCCGGGTTCCAAGCAGTTATCCAGGGTTCATGTTTCCTTTTGGAAATGAGGCACAGCAGAGACTGTGATGTCTTTATGATATATGGTTTATTTACACACACACACAACCTGAGCCTATGATGGAGGGGTTTGCAGCATCAACCCCCCAAAATGGTCTTGTTTCTCTCATAGCCACAGCCTTGGATTCAGTCAGAGGTCAGCCATGGCTTGCTCTCTGCCTTTCCAGCTTGCTGCTTTTTCCCTCCAGCTTCTAGCTCTCATAACTGCAAACTCTGCTCTAAACCCCAGCTTTTACCCTGCTCACTAACTAAATGAGCACAGAGCCCTCTTTCCTTTTGTTCTCTGAATGGCCCATCACCCAGGCAATCACCTCAACAGGAAGCTAGCCTGGCTTACATATTTACACTTGCTGGATCCAGGGGTTCAGAAAGCTAGCCTGGCTTAGTTAGCTTCTAACACTTATTGGATCCAGGGATTCAGCACCCACAAACTTATACCACTATATAGAGCATTGATGCACTTTACTGCAGGCATTATAGGCCTACGGTAAAGCAAGAACCTGCACAATTACTTTCATGGGTATATACACCATAAAAGCACAATTAAGTTATTAAAATTAGTAACACCTTTTTTACTTGATTGGAGTGTTCTGTCTTGACACCCCCACTTATCAGAGCGGATATGGACTTGCAAGGCAAGGTACCCGATAGCTAGTGGCAGCTGTATAGGATGTGGAGGCAGTGGTGTAGCTTGGGGAGGGGCAAAAAGGCGGTTGCCCTGGATGCAAAATTGTTAGGGGTGCAGGATTTCAACACCCAATGCTGCCTTAATACAGCTTCTCCATGTGAACCAGGAAGTAACCTATCCAAACAATGAAACAACTCTTAATTTCACCTCTGTGGCTGTGAGCTCCTGGGTGACGCAGATGCCGTTAGGCATACTCCAACTGTTTTCCTCCCTCCCACCCACCCCACTTCACCCAGCCCCGGGCATTGGCAACCCATGCTATGCCACCGTGTGGAGGTGTGTCCAAAGTCCACTGCCTACCACAGCCAAGGGATTCCTCACCAGAAGAGGACCAGGATGACCATGCCTTACATCAAGTCTGGGTCAGGCTACACATCGGGACAAGGGTCCTGCAACAAGAGCTAGGAGGGGCTGTTCACACCCAAGGTGAGTTCTGCCTCTGACTTTGAGGCTGAATGGGTGCCCAGCCCGAGGGACAGTCATGTGTTAGGCACCAGATGGAAACCAGGCCCATCTGGACATGTACCCAATTACAGGCAAGGACCCATCCAGATTAATGGTCTTGGGAGTAAGGCCCTTCTCTCAAGGAGACATCTGGACGGAAGGAAGCTGATAGTAGTCAGCTAAAGGTGGTGATGTGGCTGCAGCAGCTCCAGTTCAGAAACCCCAGGGCTGGACAAGCTGCGGAAGTGATGGTTGTGTATTAGCTCTATCTATGCCTGGCCTGACTTTGTACTGCTCGGTGATGCAGGTTGTGTGTGCTGGGGCTGTTTGCCCCCGTCATGAGTTCATTGGCTCCCACCATGTGGCACCTGCCTATGAGTACCCTCAATGGTTGTTGTTGTTTTTGTTGTTGTTGTTCAGTCGTGTCCGACTCTTCGTGACCCCATGGACCAGAGCACGCCAGGCACGCCTATCTTTCACTGCCTCCCGCAGTTTGGCTAAACTCATGCCAGTCGCTTCAAGAACACTGTCCAACCATCTCATCCTCTGTCATCCCCATCTCCTTGTGCCCTCCATCTTTCCCAACATCAGGGTCTTTTCTAGGGAGTCTTCTCATGAGGTGGCCAAAGTACTGGAGCCTCAACTTCAGGATCTGTCCTTCATGGATCACTGCCTTGTCGTGGCGAAGGGGCTTGAATAACTCAGGGAAGCTTTGAGCTATGCCATGCAGGGCCACCCAAGATGGACAGGTCATAGTGGAGAGTTTAGACTAAATGTGATCCACCTGGAGGAGGAACCGGCAAGCCACTCCAGTATCCCTGCCAAGAAAACTCCATGGACAAAGACAACAGGCCCTCAATGGTACAGCCCCGGAATGATTGACACAGCAGCAGATGTGACAGGAGCCGGCTATGTGGGAGTCATCCTCCTCCCAAGCAAGCACTTTGAACTTCCTGGATAAGGAAATGGACAGTTTTCACAAAGTTAGTTTGCTCCTTGACCTCACTCTTGTGTGTCTTCGAGCATTCATCAGTTTATTTCACTTGGCAGGGATGCAGGAGAAATATGGGCAAGCGAGGAGAAAGGGAGAGCCAGGGGCTGCGCTGCAAAAGGAGCATTACCCTGTCAGTTACGTTATTGATTTTTAAACATTTATAAACTGCCTTCTGTACCGATTCCAAGGCAGCTTGCCTCCTTAAAAGACCATCAATAAACGCAGTGCAGAACCAATAAAAACAAATTACAAGAAGGGCAAATTAAAATACAGCCATGAAGTCAATAAGCAGAACAGTTCTCAAGGCCAGGTATCAATAACTCCCTGTGGCCTAGGTGAATAAAGACGCTTTCAAGAGCTGGCAAACAACGTCCGCACCCTCTTTTATTTCCAGGCTTGGCAAACCCCCAGATTGCACTCCTACACCAAATACCTGGAGAAGTTCTGTGTTCTGCAACTTTTGAACGTACTTTCTTTGACAGAAAATGTCCTTGCTGGTATAAATACAGTGAGTGCAAAACTATTAGATGTGAAGTTAAATGCATGATTGCATTTGAGAAGTCTAGATTTTTGCAGTGCAAGAGAAGATGATCAGGACCACAGTGCATGGTGAGAGGATTGAATACTTTCTCTTGCTGTCGTGTTCCCCATGAAAATCTACCCCACCCCACCCCAGTGATTTATTAGTCCTGGAAAGGAACTTTCCATTGGCACTTCTGGGAAAACCCCATCTGGGCATCGGACAGGAGCCCCTTCTCCTGGATCCTTTCAACAGGATATCCTTAACCATGGAGGGGCAAGCAGAAGCTACAACTTCCCCGCCAATCAAGACTAGGCTTGCCCAATGCCTGTCCACCTTACAAAGTTGTGACGATTGCTTTGAGGTAGGCGTAAACCCAAATGGCAGTGCCAATTTGCCAGATGGGGGAAATTCCTGCCCGGCCCCTAAAACAGGCAACCGACATCGTCCATAGCAAGGTCGTACCATCCGCAAAAAAAAAAAAACCCTAATCTGAGGGAGGGTGGGTGGAAGAACTGGCACGGCAAGAGAGAGGGCGAAAGGCCCCACAGGCCAGGGATTTATCCTTGCCCTGAGCGCAGAGCCAAGCGCTGTTACTGGTCAGTTGTTCCTCTGCCCAGGCCAACGCCCCCAAATTCATGCTGCCATTGACTGATTTAGTGGCAGGAGGATGATCTGGCCTGCCATAGACCAGTTCACAGTGAAGGCCCCGGGCCCACCTGCAAAGAGGCGCAAACGGAGTTGCAAACAATCAAACGCCTATCAGGGAGATGTGGTAAAATGGAAGCCATCTTGAGGCATGCCTGAGTCAATCACCTGGCTGTTGGTCCAGGCTACTACCTACAATGCCTCAAGCGTGTTTCCATGTTTCCCCCCAACTTTTTCTCATTAGAGACCATGGCAACCTTTTGTGTGCTGCATCTGTGTTGTTCCACATTGCTAAGCTTTGCTTCTGTGCATGTGGTTAGACGGTACAGAAGAGTTCGTATTGGTGGCTAGGACACAAATAACCCATGGTATGTTTTTCGTCTGCCTGCTATCTTGACTGTAGCCTCTTGAGGCTGTATATGGTCAGGGTGTTTGTCACAGGAGAGAGATCTGGGTTCTGTTTCTGATTATCATTTCCTTTTTCCATCTAGGGGAGGTTTTGCTTTCCAGAGAGGACTTTTAAAAAAAATGTATTTTATTGGTTTTTCCACAGTAAAACAGTAAACACAAACAAAACAAAACAAAACAAAAGCATGCCAATTTGTCAGTTACATCCAGAGAGAACATTCCCATCTTCCAGGAGTGAGATTTGAAACCAGATTGGGTTGGCCTTCCCTAGTGAGCTATCAGTGTGATCATAGGAGCCAACTCCTAGGGGCCAAGTTACCTTCGGCGCCCTGCCATAAAATATTTGAGGGGGCCGCCCCCAAAAGTTGATGGGAATTGCCATTCAAATGTTGTGTGTGTGCTGCGTCTTGTGATTGATTATGTGGGGCGGGGTTAACCTGGGCCTCACCAATGTTTTATTCAAGTTGGCAGCCCTGTACAGGGGTCAGCAAACGTCTTCAGCAGGGAGCCGGTCCACTGTCCCTCAGACTTTGTGGGGTGCCCGGACTATATCTTTTTTGGGGGGGGGAATCAACAAATTCCTATGCCCCACAAATAACCCAGAGATGCATTTTAAATAAAAAGGCACATTTTGCTCATGTAAAAACATGCTGATTCCTGGACTGTCCGCGGGTTGGATTTAGAAGGCGATTGGGCTGGATCCGGCCCTGGGCCTTAGTTTGCCTACCCATGGACTATCCTTTCCCACTTGGTTCACCAGGGCTCCCATCTCTTTTCCTTGCAAATGGTTTATTCCCTTCACACAGATACTTGGGTGTGTGCTTGTGCAGGGAGTGGGAAAAAGGAAGAGGCTACTAAATTCCACTTCCTGAAACAAGATGGAACCAAAATGCATCTGTCTTTCAATATTCACCCTTTTCCAAATTTCGCTACCCAGTTCTCCAGCCACATACAAAAAACATGCATATTTTGTTTGTAAAATATGAACATACAAAAGTGCATGTTATTAGGGGAAATGGTTTGCAGACATGTGCATACCTGGCAAATTTGTGTACAGAACTGTGTGTATTAGGGGAAACTCACATGCTGGTGGATTTTCATAAGGAGTTCTTGTTGTTTTTAATTGCAAACTGATGTAGAAATGTAGCAAACTGAACTGGAGATTGGAAAAAAAAGAGAAACTAACAGAGCCATCCATCCCTAGCAGAAGGTGCGGACTGGCTTCCCTAGTTCCATTCAGGTGAATTTCCTGAGCAGTGATATTTGAGGTCCTGGTGACTGGTATATGGCAGAAAGTTGCTGGGGAAGCTGCAGGGATGACTGTTGGTGTTGCTGTGTTAGTTTTTGTGACTAACGACGTCTTTGTGCATTTGAGTTTGCTCTTGGAAGAAAGTAGGTCAGATCACAACCACCATGTGGTGGTAGAAGCAGCAGTGGTATTGGTACCAAAAGATGGATCTACTAATCTGACATGGGGTGGATGGCTGCAGGAACATACTCAGGGGTTGGCTTGGTTGACCCCCACCAATGGCGTAGGCCAATGGGGGGCAAAAATACATTTCTGGGTGGCTGTTCTTCTAATAGGTAAAAAGAAAAAGGTAAAGGACCCCTGGACAGTTAAGTCCTGTCAAAGGTGACTATGGGGTTGCGGCGCTCATCTCGCTTTCAGGCCAAGGGAGCCAGCATTTGTCCGCAGAAAGCTTTCCGGGTCATGTGGCCAGCATGACTAAACCACTTCTGGCGCAACGGGACACCGTGACAGAAACCAGAACGCACGGAAACGTCGTTTACCTTCCCGCTGCCGTGGTACCTATTTATCTACTCTCACTGACGTGCTTTTGAACTGCTAGGTTGGCAGGAGCTGGGACAGAGCAAGAGGAGCTCACCCCATTGTGGGGATTCGAACTGCCAACCTTCCAAGCAGCAAGCCCAAGAGGCTCAATGGTTTAGACCATAGCGCCACCTGCTCCCCTCGAGTTCTTTCAATATACATTGAAATTAAGGAGTCGGTATTCGGTAGGCAAGTTTTAGAAGCTGGAGAGGTTACGGTATTTGGCAGGACTTCCAGAGGGATGGGAATGGGGACTTCTTTTCTTTCTTTGTATTATTTTTTACCTCATGCTTTCTAGGGTGAGAAAGGCAGGGTGAGACTAGGTTGTGTCCATAGATATATAGTCTAAATGTTTAGCAAGGAAGAAGCAATCCATTCTTATGGCCCTCAGACATTCTGTTGGCCCTTTTCTACACACAGACACATATTTTGCTGCTGTTTTCCAGTATTTACTCCTGATCTACAAGTGTATGTCAGATTCCAAAGACTGGAACACACTCATATACCCAGTGCAAGACACACAAATTGTACAATGGTGCAAATGTGCCTGTTTTATATGGATCCTCACAGCTGCCATCTATAGTTCACATCACTCACTGATTAGCATTCAACAGTGGAACAGTCTCCCTCAGGAGGTTGTGGACTCTCCTTCCTTGGAGGTTTTTAAGCAGAGGTTGGATGGCCATCTGTCCTAGATGCCTTAGCTGAGATTCCTGCATTGCAGGAGGTTGGAATCGTTGACTCTCGGGGTCCCTTCCAATCCTACAATTCTATGATTCTGTGATGTCTGTTTTTCCTGGCAGGTCCTGTCCCTGGGAGCCGATGTCCTCCCTGAGTACAAGCTGCAGGCACCCCGCATCCACCGATGGACCATCCTGCACTACAGCCCCTTCAAGGCCGTGTGGGACTGGCTGATCCTCCTGCTGGTCATCTACACGGCCGTTTTCACGCCCTACTCTGCCGCCTTCCTGCTGAACGAAGAGCAGGAGGAGAATCGCTCGGACTGCGGCTACTCATGCGACCCGCTCTACATCATTGACCTCATTGTAGACATCATGTTTATCGTTGACATCATCATCAACTTCCGCACCACTTATGTCAATATCAACGATGAGGTAGTAAGCCACCCAGCAAAGATCGCCATCCACTACTTCAAGGGCTGGTTTCTCATCGACATGGTGGCTGCCATCCCCTTCGACTTGCTCATCTTCCGCTCTGGATCAGATGAGGTAAGGTAGACAGCGGTTTTATTCGTCCTCACTATTTTGCCTTCACATTTTGGACAAAAGTTGGGTGCACATACTGGAACTGTGAAGGAGTGTTGTTCTGAGAGAGATGTCCCTATACTTAGAGGGTGGGGAAAGGGGTGGGACAGAGCTGGACATACACATACCCCCCATGGATCTTTAGGGGAATCACAGAAATCTCGTGAGGAAAGGAGTTCTTGTTGTCAAGAGTTCTCTAGGCTTCAGCATGAAGGTCACTTAACGCACTTACTTTACTTTTTGAAATAAATTTTATTAGCTGTTGTAAAAAATATTTACAATGATTATTATCAAATAGCTTTTTTGTCCAGGCTAAAACATTAATGTTGATAAAACATAGAACCAGAGGAAAAGAAAGAAAAAGGAAAGGGGGGAGAGAGAAAGAGACAGAGATAGTAGAAGGATTTAAAGAGAGAGAGAAAGAAAGAAACTAAAGATTATTTGTCTGTCAGCTGTATATAAACATTATTCAACGCATCCACTCTAATATAACACCCAGCAAGTCTACTTTCTATAAACCAACATTATCTTCAACCTTCAAACCCAAATGCCATTATTTCTTTTTTCTTTTTCACGCAAAAAGTCTATGAGAGGTTTGCAGTCTTTAGTAAATGTTGACAATGATTTCTCTCTGATTAAACATGCCATTTTTGCCATCTCAACTCAGCCTAATAATTTCAATAACCATTCCTCCATGGTTGGTAACGATGAGTCTTTCTTTCTTTGTGCATATAAAACTCTCACCACCGTAATCACATATTGTAAAGGGACCCCTGACCATTAGGTCCAGTCACGAACGGCTCTGGGGTTGTGGCGCTCATCTCACTTTACTGGCTGAGGGAGCTGGCGTTTGTCCGCAGACAGCTTCCGGGTCATGTGGCCAGCATGACTAAGCCACTTCTGGTGCAACCAGGGCCGTCTTAAGCATATCCAGCACCGTGGTGCAAAGATCCCTCTGGTGCCCCCTTTCCCAGAGTTGACCTTTTTTAAGGGCTGGAGGAGGCGGGCAGCGACTGGAGGGCGGCTCCCCCGGCGGGGAAGAGGTGGAGGCTGGACACGGCACCTCCTGGCTAAGCTGGCCGCTTTGTGCCGCAGTGGTCCTGGCAGGCAGTGCAGTGAGCAAGTGGGCCTGTGCCAAGCGAGCGAGGGCACATGTGCCGCTCCCACCAAGCGTCGGCTCAGTTTTTTCCCTTTTAGCTTTCTGCTGCCCCGCAGAATTCGGCGCCTGCAGGCTAAAAGGGAAAAAACTGAGCCGACACTTGCCGGCAACGGCACACACACCCTCGCTCACTCAGCGCGCTCATTCGGTGTTTCCTGGACTCTCCCCTGGTGCCCTCCAGAACTTGGCGCCCTGGCACCCCGTGCCACTAGCCTCAATGGGTAACACGGGCCTGCGCGCAACGGAACACTGAAACCAGGGCAGCGCACGGAAATGCCGTTTACATTCCCGCTGGAGTGGTACCTATTTATCTACTTGCACTTTGACGTGCTTTTGAATGGCTAGGTTGGCAGGAGCAGGGACCAAGCAACAGGAGCTCACCCCGTCACGGGGATTTGAACCACCGACCTTCTGATCGGCAAGCCCTAGGCTCTGTGATTTAGACCACAGCGCCACCCGCGTCCCTAATCACATATTGTACAGCAATCCAAATTCCCAGATCCATTGGCTGGAGGGGAATAGGGTGTGGTGGGAGTACCTCTCTTCCAATGGAGAAGAGCTTCACAAGTGAAGAGACACGTGGAGGTTCCTGATATCCTCACAGAAATAATATTGTGTGTGCAGCCACCACATATTGTGTCTTTATCAGCAAGAGCTGGCATTAGACCCTGGAACAAGGCACTCTGAGGATGGGGCAGAGGCAGGACCAAACTGCCTTCATTCATCTGAGAGGCCCCAGGTTGGTCTCATCACCAGCAATTCCAGCTTGGAGATGGTGGAGTTAATAGCTCATCCCCCAGTGGTTTCAAGGGGGGACTTTTAGAAAGCAGAGATCCATTGGGACAAAAAAATTGACAGATCCCCATTTCCTGCCCTGGGCAGCATGGGAAAATAGGGTTTTGGATGTGATGGGCAATTCACAAGTTCACTCGCTCCTGCCACCATGCTGAGGATTGCTCTGCTGCCAACTAGCTATATTTATATAAGGCCGTCAAACGACCTTTTTTCCTCTAAGGGGCTCAAAAACATAAAATGAATTGATAAAATTAAAACGCAGGTCCAATAGGTGAATAACAGCATCATAACTTGCAGCCTAAACATTTGCAATAGAGAGGAGAGCAAAACCAGATGAGAAAATAATTACAAAATGGCAAAATCAGGTATGTCTGTTCTTAAAGGCCTGAGAGAATGACCAAGTTTTCCCCTGGTGCCAGAATGGCCAGAGAGGCATTCCACAAGTGGGTGGGGGTATGGGGACTTATCCTGTTAGCCACCTACTTCACGTCGCTTGGGGGGGGGGATCCAACACAGACCCTCTGAAAAGAGTCGCAAGGTTTGGGCAGCCATATATGCAGGAGAATGCAAAATTTCAGGTATCCTGTTCCCAAAGTTACATGCCAGTTATATCAGTAGAGCAAAGCGGCTTCCAATCAGCCACACTGCTGTGCTTACCTGGAGGAAGAGGGGAAGGGGCTAAAATGCGGGGAGGTCAGCATGGTGTGGGCACAGCAGCAGGAGTGCTGGATTGGCTCCACCCCTGCTTTGCCCTTCCCCATCTCCCTCCAACTAAACACGGCAGTGTGTCTGGCAGGAGGTCAGGAGTGTGGCAGTGCCCCTTCCCGCTGTCCACCCCTGCTATGCGACCTATCCTATGGTCTGTGGATAGGAGTAGCCAAGCCTTGGGGGGGACCTCTGGAACCTGTAAAGGGTTTCATGCAGAATGTGCCAAGTAAGATCAGAATTCCGTGAATTTCGCTCCATAGGACGCTCCGGACCATAGGGCGCACCTCATTTTTAGAGGAGGAAACAAGAAAAAAAAATATTTTTCTGGTTTTCCTCCTCTAAAAGCCCTGTTTTGTTTTGTTTTTGAGGATCAGCTAAACGTTTTGCAGCTTTTTTTGCAAAGGGAAAAGCCCTGGGGTTTTGGGGTTGTTGTTTTTTTGGAGGATCAGCTAAAGGTTTTGCTGCTGTTTTTGCAAAGGCAAAAGGCCTTTTTTGAGAATCAGCTAAAAGTTTTGCAGCTTTTTTTGCAAAGGGAAAAGCCCTAGGGTTTTTTTTTTTTGTTTTTTTTTTGAGGATCAGCTAAAGGTTTTGCAGCTTTTTTTGCAAAGGGGGAAAAGCAAAGCTCCTTTTGCAAAGGGGGAAAAGCAAAGAGGAAAAGCCCCATTTTTATGGGGTTTAACTCACATTTCTGAAAAATCCTAAGGAAAGGGAGCCATTTCTACTGTTTTCAGACAGATAATCTAATCAGCCAGTCACATGTCCTGGGGAAACAAACAACCTCCCTCTGCAGCACATTCAACAAAGGAGGGCGGGGCTGAAAGGGAGCCGGGGACTCTTATCTCTCTCCCGATCTCTTGCTGATCAGCTGCTGAGGGGGTCCTTTCAACACTCCCTTTTCTCTTTGTAAAATAAAAAGCACAATTTGCTTTTGGCCCCTGGGCAATTCAGCTCCAGGGACCACCATTCGCTCCATAAGACGCACAGGTATTTCCCCTTACTTTTTAGGAGGAAAAAAGTGCGTCTTATGGAGCAAAAAATACGGTAAGTTTATCCATGGTGGTTGTGTGTGTGTTTTTTTCCCCTGTTGGAAAGAGCCCTAAAACTCCCAAAAGTGTAGATTTGGGGCTCAAGAAGTATCATAATAAAGTCTGCACACAGGTGCATTAAGAAATGGAGGGGAAATAAATGATGTGGGGCTTATAATACACTTCACTTTAGGAGAAATAAAACGGTACAGTGACTGTAGAGTAATGGTTTCTGTCCCGGTGTAGTCATGGGGCTTCCTGCATTACAGTTTTCAGATTCAACACCTTCCTGTCACCCTCACACTTATTTTTTAAATTGCAAATAGTATTCAGATGTCTTGTTACTCTCTTTCTTTCTTCATCCCCTCTCCAGACAACCACCTTGATAGGGTTGCTGAAGACAGCGCGACTCTTGCGCCTGGTGAGAGTTGCCCGCAAGCTGGACCGCTATTCCGAGTACGGGGCCGCTGTGCTCTTCCTGCTCATGTGCACTTTTGCCCTCATTGCCCACTGGCTGGCTTGCATCTGGTACGCCATTGGCAATGTGGAGCGGCCCTACATGGAGCATAAGATTGGGTGGCTGGACAACCTCGGCGACCAGATCGGCAAGCGCTACAACGACAGCGACCTCTCTTCTGGCCCCTCCATCAAGGACAAATATGTGACAGCCCTATACTTCACCTTCAGTAGCCTCACCAGCGTGGGCTTTGGCAACGTCTCCCCCAACACCAACTCCGAGAAGATCTTCTCCATCTGTGTCATGCTGATTGGGTGTAAGTGCTCCTGAGCCCTCCCCTTGACCCAGGGGTGAAAGGAGTATTTTCCTGCCTGGGTCACTTTCCTTTCTGAATATAAATTTTACCTGTTCCCAGTAGACTTTCCATCTGGGAAAGCAAGAGTCGCTGTAAGAAGTTAAGGACTTAATTCCAGCCAGGCAAAAAAGATTTCTGAATTAGCAATATGCATATATCCACACATAGCAATGGTTATGCAAATCTGTGCCCTTTTCCCCCCTCCCCTTTCCCTTTTGGTGATGAACAAGGGACCAAGAACTCTCTCCCAACATCTGTGATGAAGCTTTGATGCAGAAGTAGCCAGTCTTGTACTTTCCACATGTTATTGGACTACAGGGTCCATCATCCCTGACCATTGGTTATGCTGGATGGGGCCAATAGTACCTGGCTTCGACAACATCTGGAGGGGAACAGGTTTTCCAACTCTGCCTTACTTTAATAGTAGACATGTTCAAATCGAGATGGTGGAAGTTGGTTACCCTTGGTTTAGGCTTCCGGATCAGGCAACATGGCTCCCAAACAAACAAACTTGAACATGGCACTTCAATCTTTTAAAAAATTATCCACCATCTCTCTTAGTGTTCACAAGTCATCTTCTGATGAATCTGTGAGCTCTCAAGGCAGTGTCATCGGTAAGATATTGTAGGCAATATCTTACCTACAATGCATGTTACCTACAATACATGCCTGCAATGCATGTTGAGGTGGGGCTCAAACATTTCACACTCAGTTTCCACCATCCCAGACAATGGTCCCTTCGCCCCTTAATGCTTACCCGTGTCCTCTTGTTTCAGCTCTCATGTACGCCAGCATTTTTGGCAATGTCTCTGCCATCATACAGCGCCTGTACTCGGGTACGGCTCGCTACCATACCCAGATGCTGAGGGTGAAGGAATTCATCCGCTTCCACCAAATCCCGAACCCGCTGCGCCAGCGGCTTGAGGAGTATTTCCAGCATGCTTGGTCCTACACCAATGGAATCGACATGAATGCGGTGAGTCAGAGATGATGTAGGTTGTGTAGCACCTTGGAGATGAGAGGTGGTTAGCTATGTAACTGGACAGCTCAATAGACAAGCCTAAGATAGCTAAGTAGATAGGTTTCTGCAAATGCAGAATACAGCTGGATTTTACCCAGGTTCCTCCCTTCACAAGATTGGCCAGAACTCCTTGGCTGTCCAGCCTGCCTGCCAAAGATCTCATAAATTATATTCTCATAAAGTGTAATACCTGACAGCCAGGGCAGAAAATCCTCACAAGATTGATAGCCCAAAACAAAACAAAACAAAACAAAACAAAACAAAACACAAAGCAATATTTATTCATCAGTCAAGAACAGAAGGCTGTGCATGGTGGGGTGTCCTCTGTGGTTTGGTGTTGAGAAGAGGACATTTTTTTTACATTTCTACCCTGCTTTTTCACTTCAGAGAAAGCACCCAAGGCAGTTAAGGGGCAAATGCTTGGTCTCAGAGATTGCCATTTGAAGGACTGTGTTGTAAATTGTACATTTATGCATGCAAACCAGATACATTTGTTGACCCTTAAAAGATGAAGAAGTCAGGCAGCAACACCAAGAGTACAATCTTACGTGTGTCTACTAAAAAGTAAGCCACATTGTGTTTGCTTATTTGCTTAAAGCATTTGTTATGCTGCTCTTCAATAAAAAAAGACGCCCAGGGCAGCTTACAGACCAATGAACAAAAAAGAAAGAAAATGAAAGAAAGACAGTCCCTACCCTGAGGCCTACAATAAAAAGGCATGGCACAAAATTTAAAAAGAGAGGAGGAAATAAGAGGAAAAACGCAAACTCTAACACTAGTTTTTAAAGTTCCAAAGTTGTTACAATGGCCAGCTGGGATGAAAACTGATCCAATGGCCTACTCGGTTAGAATTCTTTCCAGCTTTTGTAGGACTGGGCAGAAAATTTAAAATACTGTATGTTATATATTATTTAATACAAAAGTTTATAAAGACTGCATATGGCAAGCACCAAACTTAGAAAGCGTTCACCATTCCCTCCTGCAGGTATGCGTCTTACAACATAAATCTTGTATGCAAAATTGGCAGATCAGTTAATCAACCCAGACTCATGTACTCAATCCGTTAAAAATCATTTCATCGAGCTGCAACTCTACAATTTTTTTTTTTTAAATTAAGTTAGAAAGGAAAGGCTTATTAAACTGCTTTTCTATCGGATGTAAATTGGAAGTTTGGAAACTATGGAATCTGCACATGTCCTAAAACCTTTAAAAGGTTGCATATGTACTCCCTGTAGGGACAAGCCTATGATGTCGTTCGCATGAGTTTTGTATAGATTGAGGCTGAATTCGGAGGCTGTTTGCCTACAAAACTGCCTTGCTACCTGGTCAGCCTTTATTGCGCAAGCATCGTTATTTGGCAGCAGCGTAGTATTGTCTGAAATGGTGTGTGAAGTAAGATGCAAGATGGTTTCAGTATGCGTGGAACTCGGCCCAGATCTATTCAGACTATACGCTTAACTACGTACACATTGATTGTGTGAATTGGCTTGAAACGTAACAAGATGGATATTGGCAACAAACAAACAAAATAGTGCTGGAAGCAAACCGGAGTGGGCATCTTCATCCTCCCATTGTGGCTGCAAATCCTAGCCTGAGAAACATAATTTGAGGGGACCTTAAAGTGATGTTAAGAGTCCCCAGGTCAAGCAGACATGCCATGTTGAGCCAGTTCGCAAGGAATGACATTGAGGTGGAAACCTAAAGGCTATAATTCTAAGCTGGGTCTGGTTTTTCCTGGGTGTGAGGAAGAGGCTCCAAAGCCATATTGATTCAGCTTTTCCTCCACATGGCTGGTTGCTAAGCAAAAACTGAATAGGATGGTGCCTAAATAAACTTCAATCCATTTTAATTAGTCTGTTGGGAAAGGGAGTGAAGGGGATCAATAGCGAAGCCCAAAGTAGCATTTGAAGAGGAAGGCCTCAGTAGACACCCCTTGAAGGAAGACAGAGCACTTCTCACTTGGGGGGACGACGACGGGACTTTCCACATTACAACCTAAGGCAGCCTTCCCCAACTTGGTGCCCCCACTTCAAATGTTTAGGGCTACAAATCCTAGCAGCTCCAGATACCACGATCATGCGTGCTGGGGTGGCTGTCTAGAATTGTAGTTCAAAACATCTGGAGGGAACAAGGAGTGCATTCATCACCAATATAGAGCAAAGGAGATCCCTTGTAATAATGCCAACTGCATTTTTGAAGCTGCGGGATAAACCTTGAGGTATGACTTCCGAATGTATGTATGATTTAAGTGGGGGAAAGCAGCGGTGTTTAAATTTGCCAGAATAACTCTGCGCTTTATTTTGCAGAATTTTTTTAATGAACTAATCTGGATTGTTTTGTGTGTTTTTGTTGCAGTTGTTTTCAGGTGTGTGTGTGTGTGTGTGTGTGTGTGTGTACACACCTAGAAGGCACCAGGTTGGGGAGGACTGCTTTAAAGCAAACTCTTGGAAAACTGGCTAAACCAAAAACCTTAATGCCAGTTTGCCACTCGATTATGCCCCTACCCCTGCATTCCACTAATGTTCCAGATGAACCATATGCATCCATCTTTGCAAATATTGCTCAGAGATCTCTATCAGAATTAAATAAGTTGGAGAACTGTAGCTGCCAGGCCCTTTCCATATACTGCAGAAACTTGTTTGCTGAAATAGCGAGTGATAGCGCAGATTTGGAAGGTGCGTGAAATTTGTTTGCGACAATTAAAATTGAAACCACAATTTCATGCAGTGCATTCTTGGTCTGAGGGAACTCAATGCAACAAGACATAGCAATGAGCAAGAAATATAACTTGGCTCAGAAGAGGACAATACAAAAATAATTATTAGCAGAAAACTAAGGCAGACAGCCCTTCCCTTTCTCCTTTGTTTCTTGGTGATCCTTAATCCCCCCCCCCCAAAAAAACCTACTCCAGAATGGATACCTATTGATATAAACTCCTTTCCTCAATTATATTTTCCTGTCCTTGGGTTCCAGGCTCAAGGAAGTTTTGAAGGCAGCCCTGTATCGAGAAGTTTTTAACATTTGATGTTTTATATTATGTTTTTATATTCTGCTGGAAGCCGCCCAGAGTGTCTGGAAACCCAGCCAGATGAGTGGGGTATAAATAATAAAATTATTATTATTATTATTATTATTATTATTATTATTATTGCTATTATTAGTTTTCCAGCCCTTAGGCAAGATATGTGCCGTTTCTAACATCCACAATGGATATTTGAGCCTTGGCGGTCAGTGCTAGTTAGAATCATATATCTGTAGAGTTGGAAAAGACCATGCAATGTGGGAATCCTTTGCCCAATGTGGGACTCGAACCGACAACCCTGATATTAAGAGTCTGATGCTCTACCAACTGAACTAATCCTATAACTAATCCCCAATGCACAAGCCAGAAAGAAATGCAACAGACAGGAAAAATATGCGCGCCCATGTATAATACACAACAACCGATAAAAAACAGCCCACTTTTAAAAGCCCATAAAAATTGGTGTTCCCATATACCGGTAATATGCATCTATCCATGCAAGCAAGATCTGTACAAATACTCCAGGGCAGCTGTTAAGAGAGATATAAGGTCTAAGATATAAAATAAATGTTCATAAATGTACCAGGCAAACACATAAAGATAAAGGTAAAGGGACCCCTGACCATTAGGTCCAGTCGTGTCCGACTATGGGGTTGCGGCGCTCATCTCGCTTTACTGGCCGAGGGAGCTGGCATACAGCTTCCGGGTCATGTGGCCAGCATGACTATGCCGCTTCTGGCGAAGCAGAGCAGCACACGGAAACACCGTTTACCTTCCCGCCGGAGCGGTACCTATTTATCTACTTGCACTTTGACTTGCTTTCAAACTGCTAGGTTGGCAGGAACAGGGACCAAACAACAGGAGCTCACCCCGTTGCGGGGATTCGAACCGCTGACCTTTTGATCGGCAAGTCCTAGGCTCTGTGGTTTACCCCACAGCACCACCCGCCATACATAAATATATAAACCACATGTCTGAAACAGTCCTAAAGCCATTTTGACTCTTTCAGTGACCTCAAATTTTCCTCTGCAGTTTGGATGGAAATGGGAAAAGCCTCTCCATTGTCTCTGTGCTCACAAATCCTGCCTTAAGGGCACATATGGGTATGAATAGGGTGAGCCTGTGACCTGGGCTCAGGAATTAAGTATTTATCATCACAAAAGAATGGCCAGGCTGTCCAGGTAAACCCATTAACAGGTTTCCTGCCAGACAAGATTCTGCTGTAGACCACCCCTTCTGTGATGTATGTATGATGTATTGGGGGGTGGTCTTGAGCTACAGGGTGGCAATTTCAAGTCTATATAAGGGCTTGTGCACCATTGTTCTGGGTTCCTCTTCCCTCCTGTGTAGGGGGGTGTGAGCACCCTGTTGCAACAGTTTAATAAAGATCATACTTACTAAGCTGTTTTGCTTCTCAGTATTCTCTGGTTGGCCTCTGTTATTTTCTCCTACTGATAGAGAATCTACAGAAGGACTCTATACGGGCTCTTGGGTACCCCATAAGGGAAAAGGAGCAGGTTTTTTTTTTATTATAACAGAAGCAAAGTCAAATTCCTTCATAATGGCTATCAGGTAACCACCCTTGCTTCATTTATCTCTTCTCTGAAGAAACATTTTGATCAAAAGCTGGAAATCTAGCGGTGTAGGAAGAGAATATAAAAAGACAGATAATTGGCAAGCAAACAACATTTGGCCTGTGCCTCAGCAGAACAGTTTGGAAGCGTCTCTGTAAGCTCACGGAAAGCCTTTGCCTTAGTTCATTACAGATCAGCATGTCAAAAACAGGCTTCCACCTTAATTTTATCCGTCTATATACTGCCAGTTGAATCAATTCCTGCACAGGGTATGGTTGTGGGATAAGGTGAAGCAGTGAGAAGAGAGTGACAGCAGCCCCTTTCATAGACCACCCCACCCACTCACATAGGCCTGCTTTCATTCCCACTCAGGTGCTGAAAGGCTTCCCCGACTGCCTGCAAGCTGATATCTGCCTCCACCTCAACCGCACCCTGCTCCAAAACTGCAAGGCCTTCCGAGGAGCTAGCAAAGGCTGCCTGCGGGCCTTGGCCATGAAGTTCAAGACGACCCATGCACCACCCGGGGATACACTGGTGCATTACGGAGATGTCCTCACCACTCTCTATTTCATCTCGCGCGGCTCCATCGAGATCCTCAAGGAGGACATTGTGGTGGCCATCCTAGGTAAAAGAGTTCTCTCTGGGAATGGTGGGCTGGAAGGCCTGTTCATTTGTAGGAAGCAGCGGTTGCCCTCGGGCAGCCGTGGCAAATTGCGTAGAATGATAGAACTGTAGGATTGTTTTGTAAATAGTCTTTATTATACATCAATTTACATAAAAATTAAACAATACACTTCAATATACCATACATACAGTACATACACTACCTACATACATACCCAACGTAGACACACCATAAAAATTAGACTTGCAACTCTTCCCATTGTGCTGTATTACAGTTGTAAATCTGTATGCATTTCATTTTTGTTATTCTACTTTTCCCTTTTTTATCCAGACAAATTTTGCTTTACATTTTCTCTGTTTTCAAGGTTCATTCTATATCTGTCAGGAGATTTACATTGTCTGTGTAATTTTTAAGATACTCTTAAGAAAAAAATCCTTAAAAACTCAGAACTGTAGAATTGGAAGGGATCAATGCAATGCAGGGTCTGAGTGTTTCCTAGCAGGGACGTTGAAAGCAGAAGAGGCAGATGGTATATCCCCATTTCCACCCAGAGGAAAGAACAGATCCGCTGTGGAGGTTCTCCTCCCCCTGTAAAATCCAGAGGTGCAGCTAGCGCTGGACCTCAGAGCCAAAATCTATGGGCCCCGCAGCCCATTTTTGTAACACTTCCAGCATCGCTCACAGAATTATGGGTTGAGTGGACCGTTGGTCTCTCTCCCACAACAGCAGGAAAGTTGTTGCATTCTAACAGGATTCCCTACATTGTGCAGGGAAGAACGACATATTTGGGGAACCTATCAGCCTCTACGCCAGGCCTGGGAAATCCAATGCAGATGTCCGAGCCCTCACCTACTGCGACTTGCATAAAATCCAGCGTGAGGACCTCCTGGAAGTCTTGGATATGTATCCAGCCTTCTCAGATAATTTCTGGAGCAACCTGGAGATAACTTTCAACCTGAGAGATGTGAGTATCTGAAGTGGGGTGTGTGTGTGTCCTTGTATACCGTATTTTTCGCTCCATAGGGCGCACCAGACCATAGGTCGCACCACGTTTTTAGAGGAGGAAACAAGTAAAAAAATATTTTTCTGGTTTTCCTCTTCTAAAAGCCCTGTTTTTTTGAGGATCAGCTAAAAGTTTTGCAGCTTTTTTGCAAAGGGAAAAGCCCTGGTTTTTTTTGAGGATCAGCTAAAAGTTTTGCAGCTTTTTTGCAAAGGTAAAAGCCCTGGTTTTTTGAGGATCAGCTAAAAATTTTGCAGTTTTTGGCAAAGGGGGAAAAGCAAAGCTCCTTTTGCAAAGGGGGAAAAGCCCCATTTTTATGGGGTTCAACTTACATTTTTTCTGCAGCTTCTGAAGGAAAGGGAGCCATTTCTACAGTTTCCAGACAGATAATCTAATCAGCCAGTCACATGTTGCTGGGGAAACAAACAACCTCCCTCTGCAGCACATTCAACAATGGAGGGCGGGGCTGAAAGGGAGCCGGGACTCTTATCTCTCTCCTGATCTCTTGCTGATCAGCTGCTGAGCAGGGTCCTTTCAACACCCCCTTTTCTCCTTGTAAAATAAAAGGCACGATCCTCTTTTGGCCCCTGGGCAATTCAGCTCCACAGGGACCACCATTCGCTCCATAAGACGCACAGATATTTCCCCTTACTTTTTAGGAGAAAAAAAGTGCATCTTATGGAGCAAAACATACGGTAGTTTTACTATGATTTATATATGTTGGAAACCACCAAGAGTGGCTAGTGCAACTCTGTCAGATGGGCGGGTGGTGGTGGTGGTGGTGGTGATGATGATGGTGATGATGATATCAATAATAATGGAATAGGACACCCCTATTTTCATCGGAGAAATGCTGGAGGGTATGTGACTGTTACTTTTCTCTCTCAGGCAGACAGTGTTCCTCGGTCCCCTCTCAGTGAGGAATATGCATGCAACTATCGTCGAGCACGGCGCCGTAAGCATTCCCTCTGCAAAGCGAACAAAATAGGTGAGTCAGCATCTCAGGAAACATTACAGGATTGCTCCTTTAAGAGTGGAGTTAAAAGATGGGAAGTTAAAGATGAAATGGTGAAGGAGACAATGATTAATTCAGCAATCAGTTTGGGGGAAACTATACAGTTAAAACAATGGGAAAAATTGTGGAAGGAACATTGGAAATTTACAGCTTCAGATTTCAAAGAAAATATGATAAAAATGTTCTATAAATGGTATAGTAAAGGTAAAGGGAACCCTGACCATTAGGTCCAGTCGTGTCCGACTCTGGGGTTGCGGCACTCATCTCGCGTTAATGGCCGAGGAAGCCGGTGTACAGCTTCCGGGTCATGTGGCCAGCATGACAAAGCTGCTTCTGGCGAACCAGAGCAGAGCACGGAAACGCCGGAGCAGTACCTATTTATATACTTGCAATTTGAAGTGCTTTCGAACTGCTAGGTGGGCAGGAGCTGGGACCGAGCAACGGGAGCTCACCCCGTCGTGGGGATTCGAACTGCCAACCTTCTGATCAGCAAGCCCTAGGCTCTGTGGTTTAACCCACAGCGCCACCTGCGTCCCATAAATGGTATATTACTCCGGTTAAATTACATAAAATGTATAAAACTAAAGATAATCTATGTTGGAGGTGTGGAAAGGGGACAAGGACATTCATACATATGTGGTGGCACTGTGAGAAAATAAAATTTTTCTGGAATCAGGTTTTTGAAGAAATTAAAAAAATATTGAAATATAATATTAAGAAAAATCCAGAAGCCTTTCTATTAGGGATACTGGACGAAGGAATTAAGAAAGAGGATGAGTAACTCTTCCTATATGCAATCGCAGCGGCAAGAATATTAATTGCTACGCATTGGAAAAAACAAGAGATTCCAAATATTAGAGAGTGGCAAGAGAAATTATTTAGTTATTTAGATTTGGCCAAATTAATGGAATTAATTAGAGCAAGTAGCAATCAGAGATTTTGTCGAAGCTGGGGAAATTTGGTGAATACATGAAAAAATAATGCCCCACTTTAAAGACCAGGATCCATATCTAATAATCCGTACTGATATACAAGAAAGAAGGATATATGGTATTTTATATTTTACTATACATATTGGTTTAGTGGTTAAGGAAAGCAGAAATGAAATGGTTTAATGAATTAACCTGAGAGGACAACAAATGGAAGTCTGAAAAATCTAAAATGTGGATAGGAATGGGTGTTGAATGTATGTATGTGGTTTGTTTTGTTTGATTTATTAGTTGTTTTTTTATTTGATAGTGTGTTTGTTAGAAGTAATGAGTGGTTTTGACTTGTTTTGTTGTATTTTGTTATGTTTTATTTGCTTGTTTTTGATGTTTTGATATAATTTTCAATAAAGATTATTTTTAAAAAAATAAGAGTGAGAGCAATGGAGCGAGGAAGATAGAAGGCCCATTGCTGCCACCTCTTGACCATTCCCATTACTAAAACTTAAGAGGTTGTTGTCCTGAGCCAGTTCAAAGGTTCGTCTAGTGCCGTCGCCTCTGATAGTGGTAGGACAGTTGCTCTGGGAAAGTTAACAGTGCAGGTCAAAATGGAGTTGGGTTCCACCTCTGCAGTTCGTTCCTCTAGAGATCAAAAGTATGGTGCCTCTTAACATGGAGAGCCATGCAGCTTTCTTGGCTGCTGATAAACCTATACAGTGGTACCTCGGGTTGCGGACACGATCCGTTCGGGGGTGCCGTTCGCACCCTGAAAAGTCCGCAACCCGAGCAGCTTCTGTGCATGTGTGACCTGCGAACACGCGGAGTGCTTCTGCACGTGCGGCAAAACCCGGAAGTAAACACTGCGTTCGTAACCCGCGCCGTTCGCAACCCACAGCGAAAGCAACACGAGGTACGACTGTATAACCTTATCTAACTCTTTTTAAAGGTCTCATATCTGTGCCCATCACAGCAATTCTCTCCACAGGCCTTGTGAGGTTGTGGTGTTTTGTTTTGTTTTGTTTTTTGGAAATGTGATGGTTAGAGGAGGAGGAGAAAGTCGGGGAGGGGGAGAAATACACCTTTAGGAGCCAGGCAAAAATGTTTCTTTTTAGCCAGGCCTTTGGTTGATCTGATTGACATCCGATTCACTTTTAAAATGTGGTTCTTTCTTGGAGGGGAGGGGTGATCTATTGGGATTTCCGTCTATATTATTGCACTTTATGTGTTGTTTATGTGCAAAACAAACATTTTATATTGTGATAAGAATATATAGAAGAATATTCTTTATGAGAATGCACAGCCGGTTACGTCTTGTATAGATTCTGCAGGCAGCTAGGTCACAGCCACCGGCTCCCCATATTAAGCTTGCCTGCATTCTTTGCTGCCTCTGCAGACTCGGATAACTTAGATGCAGGCATCTCAGATCCTGAGCAGTACCACGCGTACTCGGAGCTCACACAGTTGCAGCGCCCACACAGCAAGGACCACTGGGACGATATGTGCAGCACTACGACACCTTGCTCCCAGACCAGTGAAGAGGAGGCCAAGATGCCTAGCCCCATGAAGAACGAACCTTTCACAAACGGTGAAAAGGCCAAATACGCCCCAGCTGTGGTGAACCTGGTCCCTGATGCCATCGACGTTGACAAACTGGTGACTGATGACAGCCTGTCCTATGCAGGTATGGGTAACGGGGGGCTCCGGTTGGGTAAATTATAGTAAGATAATCCGCTTGGCCTGAATTACATGATTATCTGATAGTCTGCCTCAAAAGTCCTGCCCTATTTGTTTGCCCGCTGCGGGAATGGACATGGGATTGTGCCAGCAGGGCACGATGCCACAGAGGATTACTGTTGTACCGCTGAGTGTTAATTAGACATTCCTGCTGCTTTCCATCTGTGAGAGGCTGATGAAATATAATTTTAGGCTCAAAAACATTAAGCTTAAGAGAAGGGTTAAGGAGCTTACAGATTCACTGATAGGCCAAAAATCCTGGAAATTGTCGTTTAAGGTGCCCTCTGACGATGCAGCTCAATTGCCCTACAGCAGTGGTTCTCAAAGGGTGTGGCAGGAGAGGGGCGGCTAATGTGGCAGGAAGATTCAAGGGCAATCAAAGAAACATTTAAACATTTCTGTGTAGTAAAGGTAAAGGACCCCTGGACGGTTAAGTCCAGTCAAAGGCTAGGTTGGCAGGAGAAGGGACAGAGCGACAGCTCACCCTTCTGCGTGGATTCGAACCGCCAACCTTCTGATCAGCAAGCCCAAGAGGCTCAGAGGTTTAGACCACAGCGTCACCTGCTCCCTAGTGTTGTTAGGATATACAGTACCCGTGGCTCTTTTCATTGGCTGTTCTACAGTTCTCCACGGCATATTGTTGTGAACAGGGATTTCCAACTCGTGACAAATATGAAAGATCAGAAAAGAGAAAGGCTTATTTGAGTTGAGGAGATGAGAGTTTGTTTGTTTCAAATTAGACCTAATACAAATGAGATTCCCAGGCAAAAGCAAGCTCACACCTCTCTTTGGGTTTGTTTACGTACTTAAGGTACATACGTAAGAGGTTCGTTTATCATTATATTTTGGGAATGATTCATGTTCCTATGTAGCTGCCTTTGGGTGTCCCGTGGTTATATTATAAAGTAGTTGTGTTCTGTGTTCTAAAACAAACACTGCTAGGAGTTGTTTTGTTTTTGTTTTCCGATACGTTTCTTATCAAAAAAATTTTTTTAAAAAAAGTGGTGTGATGTGAGCAAATTTTTATTCTGGAAGCGTAGCCCAGAGAAGAAAGTTTGACAAACGCTGCCCTCTAAAGGTCCTGTGCTTCAACATTCCTCCAACCTGCAAAGGAAGAGTTTTGGAGCTCAACCACCAATGGGAAGTGTGAGCATGTGGAGGCCGAGTTCTTGATGAGCACAGTAGGAGAGACAGCCTTTTGTGGCTGATGTAATCTAAGCCTAAGCATGTGGACTTCTCATTTAAGTCCCTCTGAGTTTAATGGGATTTATGACCAGGTAAAATACACATAGGTCTTAAACGACTCTCTGAAAAGGAAATTAATTCAATCACACGATTCCCCTTTTGGAGGCAGTGGGGCAGCTAAGTAATTTTAGACACTGGACTTAATGGTCCCAGGCAGGAGTCAGCAAACTTTTTCAGCAGGGGGCCGGTCTACTGTCCCTCAGACCAAGTGGGGGGTGGCAGACTATATTGGGGGGGGGGGGATGAACGAATTCCTATGCCCCACAAATAACCCGGAGATGCTTTTTATAAATAAAAGGACACATCCTACTCATGTAAAAACACGCTGATTCCCGGACTGTTCGCGGGCTGGATTTAGAAGGCGATTGGGCCGGATCCGGGCCCCGGGCCTTAGTTTGCCTACCCATGGTCTCAGGGAATCACCCCTTTTAGATGGCCATGTATATTGCTTCAGCTGGAAAGCGCACAATTCACATTTCTCTTCTTCTTCCTCACTCACTGCTCTTTCATGCTTTCCAACTGTTTCTATTGCTTCCTCAAACCTGATTTTTTTTTAAAAAAAGAAATAGGTGCAATTCTGCATTTTACTTGCTTCAATCATAGCACCGTCTTGACTGCAGGAATAAAAATGGTGTTTGCTTTCTGAAGGCCAAGCACATTAACTTGGGAATAAGTCCCATTGGTCTATTTTTAAAGTAAAAATATTTGTTTAGTGTGATTGTGCCACCTCAGATGCTGGTGTGAGGCCTGCTTACCACTGTTTCCATCATCAGCTGTTGTCTGGGCAGTCATTCCCACTTGGACCCCGACTGTTGCCTTCACTATTTAAATTCTCTTTGCCAGGTTCATACCAATAGGACACTGTCTTGATTTTACAATAACGTTTTATAATGTGCTATGCATGGTCTTATTGCTTCTGTTTGTTTTACGGTATCTTTGTACTTTAACTTGTAAGTTGCTTTTTTTAAAAAATTAACAAATAAATTTAATAAACAGTAATAATTATTATCAGGTGTTATAATGGTAGATGGCTGAAGACCCCAGCTGACTAAGACAGGCGCTTATTTCATCCGTCTCCTTTTCTGTCCCTCAGCAACGCCATTGGATGTTTCCAACCTGTTCACATTCTGGGAAGACAAGAGGCCTAATTCCCTTACGGAGCCTCTCCAGCACATGTCATTGGTTCACAGCCCTTTGGACATGCCTCCCAACTCTGATGACAGACCGCGGCAGATTGACTCCAAGCTGGAGTGCCTGCAGACACAGCTCAGCAGGTAAACTCCATTGCTTGGAGGTTCCAATAGGGCATGAATTCTATGAAGGACCCCAAGTTGCAGGAACTTAAATAAAACTGCAAGGTAGATGGTGTATTCCAACCTCCTATCTAAAACCAATTAAAGGTAAAGCTACCCATGACCATTAGGTCCAGTCGCAGATGACTCTGAGGTTGCAGCACTCATCTTGCTCTATAGGCCGAGGGAGCCGACGTTTGTCCGCAGACAGCTTCCGGGTCATGTGGCTAGCATGACTAAGCTGCTTCTGGCGAACTAGAGCAGCGCACGGAAACACCGTCTACCTTCCTGGCGGAGCGGTACCTATTTATCTACTTGCACTTTTGACGTGCTTTCGAACTGCTAGGTGGGCAGGAGCAGGGACCGAACAACGGGAGCTCACCAATTACCTGTTCCTAAAGCATCAATGATACAGTCACCTGTGCTCAGAGATCTACACCGATTGCCGATCTGCTACCGGGCCACGTTCAAAGTGTTAGTACACAAAGCTCCTGACAACTTGGGTCCAGGTGCAACACAATGCTCATTCTACATTTTTAAGAACTTGATCGTTTAGTGTGGCAGTGCCTCCTACACTTTGGAACTCCCTGCCTATTGAGATCAAGCAGGCACTTGCATTGCACTCTGTTCGGCGCCCGCTAAAAACATTAATCTCTTTTAGTCTTTTAACTTTTGTATGTTTTAAAGTAGGGTTGTGAATTTTTCTACATTTTTTGCGTTTTTTTCTTTTGCAAACTGCTTTGAGTTTTATTTATTTATATTTTTTTACAATCAAGCAGTACAGTGTTACCTCCACTTACGTTCACCTCTGGTTACGTATCCTTTGGGATACGTGCGCAGAAAACCCAGAAGTACCGTATTTTTAGCTCCATAAGGCGCACTTGACTGTAAGACGCACCTAGTTTTTAGAGGAGGAAAACAAGGGGGGGGGAAATATTCTGAATCAAATGTTGTACTAACTAAACTATTTAATAAACTACCAGTATATCAGAATAATATTTCAACAGTATAAAGTGAACAGCAGTCAACGGTGGCATTAAGAACCACCATCACTGTCATTAACAAATGAGGAGATATTGAGTCCCTTAGATCTAAGGACTGTATTTTATTTTAATTTATTTTAATTTAATTTAATTTAATAAAGCCAAAAGAAGTGGGACTTTCTTCTTTTTTGTTCATTGCAGAGAGCTCTGGGGGCTTTCATATGAGGGAGGAATGAGGAAGAAATCTGATTCAATTCCCATTTAAAGTCAAACCTACCTAAAAGTAATTCACACCTTCGTACACAAGGACCAAATCACAGCCGCTCTTCAAATTTCACACTTCTGCAAACGAAGGCACTACTGTCCCGGCAAGACCAGTGGCGGAGGGAGGGTCCTGCGTGGGTGCCTGTGGGGTGCCCCCAAATGTTCATCTTGCTGCTGCCTCCTCCTCCTCCCGAGTAGTAATAAATGCTACCCTACTTTCACAGAGGGAAGACTGGGGGTGTGGGGTCAGGGACTAACACCTTGCTCAAACTAGACTTAAGCAGTCTTTGGCCTAGTCTTGCACACACCTTCCTCACTCACTCAGTGTGCTTCAGGCTAAAATGTCATGATCTCTCTTGTAGGCTGGAGTCCAGGATGTCTTCTGACCTGAATCTCATCCTCCAGCTGCTGCAGCGACAGCTGTCTCAAGTGCCACCTGCATATAGCACTATCTCGCCATCCTCCCACAATCTGGCTCTGTATAGCATGAGCCTGAGGAGCACAGAACCTGAAACTCCACTAGGAGAAGAGGAACTGACTCCCACAAAGGAGGTGAGTTGCAGGCCCTAGGAATCAAAGCCCTTCATTTGCAGCGAGGCTGGTGAGAGAAAGCACCTGGCTTCAAAGCCAGGCCGGAAAAGTATTTTGGGTACGTCATGGGAGATGGAAGGGCCAAGCTAGGACAGCAGTGCACATGGAACTAAGGGACTAAATACACTGCAGCAAAGAACCTTAAATTCTGTCGGGGTTGGGTGGGAGGCTTGTGGAAAAGTAAGTACCGGTATGCGTGTGTTCAGTTACCTACAGAAAACAGAGACAAATATTATACTGTGCTATTCAAAATGTACACCTTGCTGTGTAAGCAATGAGATCTAATAGAAAAAGTGAAAGTTTTGTATTGAACTTGCCTCCTTGTTACTAAGCAGTTAGTGTTTCTTGTGTATCGTGCTTCTATGCATATTTCTGCAGTCAAGAGTAGGGGTGGAAAGATCTGTCAGTTTCGGTTCTCGAAGTTTCTCATTTTTCCAATCTTAAATTCAGATTCCCACATTTCTGTGGCAATTTGCGAATCCCTCCCTGATAATAATAATAATAATAATAATAATAATAATAATAATAATAATAATAATAATTCTCATGGAAATTCTTAAGCATTTCAGTGCAAATGTCTCTCATTTTTGTATGCAGTTTTTTAAACTAATGTACACATTTTGCAAGTAGTATCTCCTAATACATTTTGTACATACTGTAATTCTCACAAATATATGCATTTTAAGGCACATTTCCCTCTAATATATTCATTTTTGTTGAAATCAGATGGGAAAACTGCATTGGAATAAGTTGGATGAGTGTGAATTTTTAAGGGTGGCTGTGTTTTGGTTCTTATATAGTGTTGGAAAATAAGTGTTTGACAAATTTGTCTCTAAATGTGAATTGAATCCACCTCCCAAGTCACTCATAAGGCATGTGTACACCGTCCCCTTTTTTCCAACTACAACTTGAAATTCTCAAGATTCCTACAGGAGGACTTTGAGCCAACCCAAGCACATGCCACTAGATGGTGAAGGAGTTTTAACTTTGTTCCCTTTCCCCTCCCTCACCAGACTCCGAGCGACTCAGAAATCGAGAAGTTGCAGCTGAAATCCAGGGACTCGTTGTCAAGTGGTGTACACCTGACTGTGGCTTCTGATGAGACCATGACAATCAGCTCTGAGCAAGAGCATTGCTCACAGACCCTGCCAAACCTGGAGCCTCACCGGAGGGCACCGGGCAACCAGGGACTTTTCCAAGGATCCCGTTTCCCTTCCCTTCCTGAGCACCTTGAGGCACCTTCTGAGCACCTGGACATTCAGAGACACCTCTCTGACCCTTTGCTTCCTGGGAGTTAGGAATCCAGTTGAGCCCAAAGTCAAGTCAAGAGGAGCCTGAACTGAGAAGTTGCTTTAGCTGTTTTTAATTGTTGCACTTGGAGGACAATACTCATGGCTCAAGGTGATGATACTTGTTGCCATTCCCTGTCCTCTCTGAAACGAGGGCAGTTTAATAGTGGGTTGGCTTCCAAGATGATTGATTTCAGAAACGGTACTCCGTAGAGTAGACTTCAGGTGCATATTTCTCCCACCCCACCTGACTCCAAGAAGAATGGCTGGTTGACTTTTCCCTCCACATCCCCAATCTTGGCATCTGTTAAATGTTGGGGTCTGCCTCTGTCAGTGTTTGAATGGTAACTAGTATGGCGGGACATTGGAGCACTTCCATAATGTAATAAAGTAATAATAGGAAATTTTGTCTGGAGGAAGACGAGGAGACTGCTAAGAACTTAACCTTTTCTTGGGTTGTAGGAGACCAAGAATGACTGTGTCTTTCTTTGATACTTACAACTCGTGTCAGAAGATTCTAGTCATTGTGCAGGAGGACCCTGTGAAGTAAGGAGGGGAGAGTAATACGATGCCACAACTTTGTACATGGGAATATAATGAACCATTTAATGATCTGCCCTAGTGCATATTGAGGGCGACTTCATATATTACATTTTTCTTGCATGGACATAAATCTCTGTTGAGAGAACAAAAGAGTGTACACCTTGGCAGATGAAGTGCAGGATAAAAGGGGAAAATGTGTAGCACAATTTCATACGGGGCTGCCAGCAAGATTTTTGGCCTTGCCGTTTGTACTCAGGCTCGCTTCTGAAGGATGCAGTCCCTGGCCTTCCGACAGCCCCTCTGAGCCCTGCCCCAAGTTCTACAGCCAACCCTAACAGATTAATATGTATGCTGTCTGTAGCCCTGAATGTATTAGTTTGCTCAGAGCTATGTTTTGCAGAATCTGGTGGGGCTTACTCCCAGAAAAGCATGCATAAATCTGCATCTTCATTGTATGAAATGAGCTGGTAAAGTCAAGTCTAGAACCCCTAGCGCCACGCAACAAACACATTTGGGTCTGAGTTAATATGGGGGGAGGATTGTCTCATGCGTTGCCTGCCGATTTGTAAAGGAGGGCTGAGTGACACTATTCTAACAAACTGGGGTGGAGGGAACCTGTTCTGAAAATGTATTTCCCAGACACTTGCAACATTCCAGATTTACCTGGCTTTGGAAAACATTCCAGGAACAGCCAGTTTTGTGGTTAGCTCATGAACCTAGCGTAAAAGGTTATTCTGGACAGTACCTTGCCGTTCTTTGCGCAAGCCACTATGCAAAATGCAGGTATGTGCAAGTGAGCTGTATTATTATTATTTTGTACAGATCTGCAAGGCTGGTTTAAGCACAATTTCAGATAACCTTGGAAAGAAGAAAACAAACCAAACAGATCACTTTTTGTATGTGTGTATTTGCCTTTCCCAATTGAATCCCCATACCATAGCATTGCATAGAATCATTGTAACTGACTCCTCAAACCCACCCCCATTTTCACCCCTCAGTTAGATGCTGCAATGGCCCTAGGCCACCAATCCAAAATAACATATTAATCTCCCAGTGAGAGTAGCAGGAAAAATAATAATAACTGTGAGCATTTTCTTCTTTTTTTTCTCTCAGGAGTGTTAGTGTACACTTTGTTAATAAAGATTATTTTGACACCTACTCTGGCCTGATGGCTCCCTACGTCTGGGCTCTGTGGGTGGGGGCAAACACTGAGAAGAATTGGTGTTTTTTCTTAAGAGAAGATGAAGACCAAAGCAGAATCATGTCCTGTAGGTTCCTGCTGAAATCCTGTAGTTTTTCCACACCACAAACGTTCCAGGGTGGTGGTTTTGTCTCACTTTTGTTGCGCTCCAGTATAAATCCACCACTGATGCGCTGTTTTTGCATCAGTGACATGCTGCAGAACGCAACCATTAAAAACCCTAGTTAGTGGAGCATGATGCTTCTGCAAGTGTTTGGGTGGTGGGCTTTGGCTCAGACAATTTAAATACAGTGGTACCTCGGTTTTCAAACGTAATCCGTTCCGGAAGACCGTTTGAGTTCTGAAACGTTCAAAAACAAAAACCTCAATATGGAACACTGAATACAGAAGCCGTGTGTGGCATGTTCGACTTCTGAGGCATGTTCAAAAACCGAAGCATTTATGGCATTTGAAAACCGAAATGTTCGTCAATGGAGACGTTCGAAAACCCAGGTACCACTGTAGTTTGACTTTTATTATGAATATGCCTGAAGATCAGACCAAGCCAACTAAAACACAAAGTGTTCATAACACAAAGCTTTATAACTTTTTCTGCAGAATTTTAAAGCACTGTTAACCATTAAGGCTCAAACCACAGGTGCGTGCAAATGATAATGATAATTATTTATTATTTATACCCCGTCCATCTGGCTGGGTTTCCCCAGCCACTCTGGGCTGCTCCCAATAGAATATTAAAAACACAATAAAACATCAACATGATAAAACATATTTGGAGGTGGGGTACAGTATCTGAGTGGGGGGAAGGGCTATAAGTTTGATGGCAGTAGTACTGGGAAAGGGGATGATTAACGTTTTCCAGATGGAACATTTTTATGGTCTTGCAGTCGTTTTCTTCCAGAGGTGGAAAGCAGAGATCCCATAGGTGGGAAAGCAGATGGAGAGAAATCTGCTTGCAAGGTAAAGGCTGCAATCAGCTATTCAATACTCTTCCTAAACAGCATTTCACATTAAAAAAAGTAATCAGTCAGGAGACTAAATAATACTACTGAACTAGACTTCTCAGCCCCAGACCCTACTTCTAACTTGCAAAATTAATAGTGGACCGCATTTTAGTGCTGTCATAAATCACTCCTAGCCTCAGTTTGCAATGTGGGGACAAGGGCTGTTGCAACATTGCAGTGCTATTGTTAAGACTCTTTTCTCAGTCATAGCCGCCTAAATTGCAGTATGCGGACAATGCGCTGCATTGGTATTTACATATGCAAAGCACTTTAAAAAAAAGGGGGGGTATTTAAAAACCAGAGGAAATTATCAAAAATCATTTTTCCACAAGAAACGAGGCATTACTTAGAGAAAGCACTGAACTTCCTTCCACCTTTGATGCTACTTTTTGTTTTTGCCGGATAGTCTCCTACTCAATCACAGGTATACAAAACCTCTAGATTCTACATTTCCTCCTTTATTTCATATGGGCAGCTGGGGAAACAAAAACGACGCCGAAAGAACCCGAAAGCTCCCATTCCAGACACCCAAGATGCGACTCTACATTTTCCGCATCTACTGCTTTCCCCCCGATGTGGCTGCTGCTAAACCGTCCCCTCGCACAGGCTGAATTTTTTGCCGAAGAGGCGGGCTTAGGAAACGAAAGAGCGACACCTCTCCTCGCTAACGGGCATCTTTCATCGTGGCCAGTACGAGGCGGGGAAAGAAATCTCATTGGGCCGTGGGGCTTGGAAGGGAGGAGGATGTTTGAGCGAGCTGACGCTTATGGAGGAGCCAATGAGGAGCGGGGAGCCGGCGGAGTGGCGTCGCGGGCAGCCAACGAGAGTCCGGAGTTTGAATAGACCCCCGATGGAGGAGCGGGGTGGGGGCGGCTTCGCCGTAGTCGTTTGTGTGAGGTGAAGAACGACGGTCGGGGCAGGTCGCTGGTTGCCGTGAGGGGCTGACGGAGCGAGCCTCGCCCGCCCGCCCGCCATGTCGCTGCACGGGAAGCGCAAGGAGATCTACAAGTACGAGGCGCCATGGACCGTCTACGCCATGAACTGGAGCGTCAGGCCCGACAAGCGCTTCAGGCTGGCGCTCGGCAGCTTCGTGGAGGAATACAACAACAAGGTGGGCGGGTGAGGGAGGTCCGGCGGGGCGAGGAGGCCTCGTCAGCCCGGGGGTGGGGGTGGTCGGGGGTTCGGGGCCGCCTCGGGCCTTCGCGCCTCATTCGGACCCCGGCGGCCCTTCCCTGCTCCGCCGCAGGCTTGCGAAGAGGCTCAGAGCCGCCTGGGGAAGTTGCCCGCACCCCCTCGGCAAGGGGCTTGCTTCGAGGGGTGCCCGGCCCTCCCTCGCGTGCTTGGCCGCGCTCTCCGTTGCCGGGGGCCGGCTGAGGTAACTCAAGAGGGGGGGTTGATTGTCCCCCGAAGGTGTTTTGGGGGCGGAGCAGCACCTGCGCGCCTTCTGCTTCACCTGCAGATGTTTCGAGGAAGGTATAGGGCGGCCTTGGGATCCCCGAGGTTATTGGAGTTGGGCCTCAGGGTCCATTCCGACTCAGTTCTTCTAGGGCAGGCATAGGCAAACTCGGCGCTCCAGATGTTTTGGAACTACAACTCCCATCATTCCTAGCTAACAGGACCAACGGCCAGGGATGATGGGAATTGTAGTCTCAAAACATCTGGAGGGCCGAGTTGGCCTCTGCCTGTTCTAGGGCTCTGTGTTCTTGAGCTACAGCGCCCCCACCCCACATCCCTGACTGCTAGCCATGCTGGCTAAAGAGGGTGAAAGTTGCAGCCCAGCAGCATCGAGGGACTCCAAGGTTCATAGATATAATTAATAGGAGAGTTGGAAAGGGACCCTGAGGGTCATCCATTCCCACCCCCTGCATTGCAGCAATATGCAGCTGCCCCATAGGGGGGGTCAAACCTGCGGCCTTGGTCCACACTCTAACCAGCTGTGAAAGGCTTTGAGACCTTGGTGTCATCATCGGCACCACACTCTAACCCACTGTGAAAGGCTTGGTGTAGGGACTCTGACCATTTGGGGAGGTGGGTGGATTTGGGGGTGGGGAAGAGAATAGGCTAGGCCACCTGCATCTCAATCGTGGTAGAAGTTGGCTATTTTACTTTTGCCCTTGGGGAGAAAAAGCCCAAGGCAGGCATGGACACTCCCGAATTATTGTTGTTTATTGAATTGGGGGGGGGGGAGCTTTATCTTGCCCAAGGCAACTCAAAGCAGCTTACCAATTTTTTTAAAAAAAGACAGCCCCAAAAAACAGCAACAACCCTTTCCACAGAGATACATTAAAAAGCAAGGGGGGAATTAATATGTTTAAAACATCCCACCCCCTTCTTAAAGTTAAAGGTGAGATGCCTGGTTATAGAGGAAAGCTTTTGCCTGACAGCTTAAGATAGGTAATGAATATGCCAGGTGAGTGTCCCTGCGGGAGAGCATTCCACAAGTGGGGAGCAACTGCAGAAGAAATGGCCTGTTCTCATGTTGCCAGCCTTTAGGCCTCTCATGGAGGAGGCAGACGAAGAAGGGCTTCAAATGATGTCCTTGAGGTATTGTAGCAGAGTATGAAGGTTTGGGCACCTGTGGCCCTCCAGATATTGCTGAACTGCAACTCCGCATCCTTGACCATGCAGGCTGGGGCTAATGAGACTTTTAGTCTAATAACTTCTAGAGGCCATCAGTTCTCTACCCTGAGCTTAATGTTATAGTTTGGTTGATAACTTGCTTGAAATATTTTTTTCTTATAGGTCCAACTTGTTGGGTTGGATGAGGAAAGCTCTGAGTTCATTTGCCGGAATACCTTTGATCACCCATATCCTACTACCAAGCTCATGTGGATCCCAGATACCAAAGGGGTATATCCAGACCTTTTGGCAACAAGTGGTGACTACTTGCGTGTCTGGAGAGTAAGTTCACTTGTTTTTAGAAGGTGTTTTCCTGGGGATAGGATAACCAGTGGGCCCTGAGAATGTTGTGTGAGTAGTCTGACCAGCTGGTATGAGTAGTAGACAAACATAGTACTTGGTCTGCTTTGTTCTATTTGTAAATGTTTATTAACAACTTCTAAATTCAGTGTTCTACAACTGGAGCTGCAGTCTACTCTAATGTATTATGCAGATGGGCAGAAAATAAATTGGGATCTAGTGGTAAATTGCTGGGTGATTTGCTGTAGATTGACAAAAGTGTCTGACTCAGTTGTTTTAAAAATAGCAAAACCCATGAGGCTTTCTCTCTTCTCTTTGCCCCATCCTACCCCAGACCTAAATTAGACTGCTGGAATTAAGAAAACTGAGAAGGGAAACCTTATTGTAGTATTTTATGTCAAAAGACTGTGAGCTCATTTCTGGTACTACAAACAAATGCATGGGAATATGAAGACAAACTATTGCTTAATTCTAAATTTATATCTGTCCCCTGGCTACAATTTTTCACCTACCTCTCATTGGTGAACTTTGCTGTTACTAAAAAAAACCCCACCCAAAGTAGATTCCACAAGCTTAAAGTCTTCCCACTCCTTGTGCATGGAAAATAAAAAATAAAACTCCGTATCACACAGTTACAGAGTTGGAAGGAACCTCTATTCCTGCTGACTTAATTATAATCTGACAATCACGATAACACATCTGTTGGTTTCCTTGACCTTGAAAACATGACTTTGACATTGTTCTTGTTCTGTATGCCATGTTTTATGAGATGTAGACCTTTAAAACGATGCCATATGATCTTGTGTTGCCAGTGTGTTGCATGAGTTATAAATCGTCCCAACAATGGAAATTTTCACATATAGCCGTGGTATTTATCACAATTAGAAGGAATGGGAGCTGACTGTAGTTCAGAACAAAACAGTACTTAGGCTTCCCTTTTAGGTTTAATGTTCTGTAGCCAAGAAGTAGGTCTTGGTCAAACCTAATTTGATTTACACGTGTCTTAACAAAAATAATAGAATCTATGATTTGAACATAATGCAGAACCTATTTAAATCACAGTGAAAAGCTGCACTGTCTCTTCCCTTGCACTTTTGCTGCAGTGAAATACTGTGAAGATTTGGAATGATGACCAATATTTGTAATTTTTGTCCAGGTGGGTGAAACAGAGACCAGGCTAGAATGTTTGCTGAACAACAACAAGAATTCTGATTTCTGTGCTCCATTGACATCCTTTGACTGGAATGAAGTGGATCCTTACCTGCTAGGTAAGACTTAAATGCTTAATTTGGCAGAGCGTTGGTAGTAAAATGGATAACATTGCCAGACAGAATTTAGTTGGGGTAATGGCTGTTGGTGGATCTCTTTTTCAGGAAGCTCATTTTGATATGGGCCCTGAAGGTAAAGGTTTCCACAGAAGCATTCCTTCCTGTTATAAGTGTTTTTAATCTAATGAAGATAGTTTGGGATTATGGTATATGCCAAAGTTTTTGAAAGGCTGTTGTCAAGTTAATGTCTACATCAAATAAGTTTTAATATTTGTTGAATTGGCCACAATAGTCTTTGCTATTGTGCAGATGATCTAAGCTGTCAATCTAACACTTTTAATGGTACATTTATAAACTAAAAGACTAGAAGCATTCACCTGTTACGCTTTCTAGATGAGTTATGTTGTCCAAGAGACAAGCTTCTGTGTTGGCCTACCTTGTATTTAATGGCTATCCCATACTTCCCTAAAGAGCCTTTTCAGTGGTGTTGCTCCAGTTGTCAAATGCCCTGTCCAGAGAGGCTCGCTTAGTACATGTTCAGTGGTCTCTTCACCACCAAGCGAAGACCCTTAAAAATTATTCTCCCAGAAATTTTAGAAAGCGTTCTAGCATAATGACTTCCATAATGATTCGATTTCATAGCTTAAGTGGTGAAGACCTCTTACTATTTAACCTTTCATGGATTGTGGCAGCCCACCCCACCCCCCAACACTCAGTTTAGGAGAAAATACCCCTTGCTTGTTGTCACTATAACCACAGTTAAATCTGCTGCATCTCTTAGCTATATTTTTCATCTTCCCCCCCTTCATTTTTAATGTAAGTTTTGACTATCCTGGAGTCTAGAGGAAAAGTACAACTTTTCAGTTTGGTAAATTTTGTTCATGTAGAATTTACATATTGTTGGAATAGGCCATACAGTCGTACCTTGGAAGTCAAACGGAATCCGTTCCGGAAGTTCATTCGACTTCCAAAACGTTTGAAACCAAAGCACAGCTTCTGAGAACTAAATGTTTGAGAACTAAGCTGTTCAAAAACCAAGGTACGACTGTAGTTGGTAAGAACTTGATCTCATTGATTCATAGTAGTTAGTTTATAATCAACATATATCTTTGTTACAGTACTTAACCGTTTTTGACCGTTTATTTGATATTTGACTATCAGTAAAATAGATTTGCTCTGTTAGGTGATGAGCCTTAACACCATGCTTTAAGTGGTTAGTCAGTGTCCCAAGCTGTGTGGGGAAATAACTTTTAATTTCCAATTTAAACACTGGATGATTTGACTTTAAAACATATTTCTTAATTAACACTTGAAAAATAACTGAAGATTACACCTGTATCTTAAAAGGGAATATATTAACTATATCAAACACATCCAGTTAGTTTGCTTTGTGTATAAAAGGAGAACGGAGAATGCGTAATCTTTTAGGTCAAGCATTATGAATAGCATAAGGTGTGTATTGTTGTTTATTCATTGCACCGAAAAAGAGTTATTAACATTGCTGTTTTTCCGCCCTACCCCAGGTACCTCTAGTATTGACACAACTTGCACTATCTGGGGTTTGGAGACTGGCCAGGTCTTGGGGAGAGTGAATTTGGTGTCAGGCCATGTCAAGACCCAGTTGATTGCCCATGATAAAGAGGTGATGGTGCACTTTTTTCTCTTGGTTTCTCCATTGTGGGATTTCAGACTTGTGCAATTAGCAAAAATTTGTTCCAGTCTATAAAATGGGAATAGTGGCTTACCTGACAAGTGAGTGTACTTGTGTCTGTGTGTATGCTGTTAGTTCTCCAGAACCAAATTAATATTTTTTCCTCAAAGTAATTCAGCGGTTCAGGGGGGTGTATACAACAGAATTAAGTATTTTGCAAAAGAAGTAGACAAAGCTCACTTTCACGGGAAGAAAGGTGGCAGTGCCCTAGCTTCTGATTGTGTGCTCAGCCCCTTTATCTCCTTTAAGGATTTCTTTGACATGGCTGCTGTACATCTGGGTTTGCATGATAAAACTTTGTTCGGTGTGAAGCAAAAATCTTGGTATTGGAGGCAATATCATTGTATTTTGTCATTTTTCTCTGCCTTTGGTGTATGAGCAGGTCTATGATATTGCATTCAGCCGTGCAGGAGGTGGGAGAGACATGTTTGCTTCTGTTGGTGCTGATGGCTCAGTGAGAATGTTTGATCTGCGGCACCTGGAACATAGTACAATTATATATGAGGATCCTCAACACCATCCTTTGCTTCGCCTTTGCTGGAATAAACAGGACCCTAATTATCTTGCAACAATGGCAATGGATGGCATGGAGGTGAGCCAGTGTTCTGTGAGGGTGGCCAGTACACTTCTTGGAATTGCACCTGGCTGGTATTGACACTCAACACTACTTAGACTCTTGGTCTTGATAGGCACGTTTTCTGGATACCTGTATAAAGCCATGGGGCATTTTTGTTTCTGGGATTCCTTGCAGCCTTGGCACACAGTAGCATGGAGGAAAGCAGTCAGGCACATGTCCTTATGTTAAATAGGAGATAGCAGCAGCCATACTGAGATGCTGGTAGCTACCATGAACAACTTGAGTCTAAAAGAAGTAATGATCCCCATGTTAACATGTCAGGATGAATTCTTTTGTGGGGTGGACAGGCTGACTTAGCTAAAGTAATGGGGCATAGTGTCCTGGGCAGGTACACTGCAGAAAACAGGCGTCTATATTGGAAATAGCTTTTGTGTTAGTTTCTCTATTTTTTTTAGGAATTACATTGATGTGTAGCTCTAATATGTGAACGACATAATACATAAAATGCTTATTGATAATCTCAGTGCCCCTTTGTAACAGGGTTCATCAGGCAGTACTGCTATATATATTTTTCTCACTATTAGAGGAGGTATAAAAACATTGTATTCATTTGCAATGAAAAGAGTATACAGTACTTACTTGACAAGATACAGCATATATGTATTGTGCTCTCAAGATAGTATAGTAGGCAATGAAATACCATTTATAAAAAGTCTTTGTGGCTTCATCAGAGGCAGTATAAAACTTCACTATTCTTTGTATTTGTTTTTTCCACTAAGGTGGTGATTTTAGATGTCAGAGTTCCTTGTACACCTGTTGCCAGACTGAACAACCACAGAGCATGTGTCAATGGGATTGCTTGGGCACCACACTCGTCTTGTCATATTTGCACAGCTGGTAAGGATGAATGATTCTTGTCACCCCTTCTTTTCATATGGGTGTTTCAAGTTCCCTTCAAATTACATGTATGAACTTAAAATAGTAGTAATCTGCTTTGTTTGCTATAGCTGGTTTAACTGTATTATTATTTCTCTATTCACTCATAATGGTTGGCGTTTGTGCTCTTCTCTAATTTAGAGTATGTTAGTATACTTTGTCTTGGCCATTACAGCTAATTTTTATGAATAATTTTAGTGAAAAGTAAAGTCCATTATGCTCAGGCTTACCTCAAGTTATGGGAGCTTTAAAACAACCCTAAAATGTAAGTGGTAGAAACGAAATATTATGAAGCAAGTTAATTCACTTGCTTTCATTTAATTAAAAACAAACAAACCATATTGGGTATCAGCCATACGTTGCAAATGTTTACAAATATTGAAGGAGTGGTGTATATGACTCTTCTTGCTCTGAATTTAATCTACAAATGAATATAATATAGTATAATATAATATAATATAATGAATATAAATCCTTATGCAGCAAAAAGATTAGCAAATTTCTAGGTTTTGAAACATTTCCACAAGGAAAGGTGTAAAAAAAATTGGATTTTAAAAAAAGCATTTTTCGATTACTTTCCCTTAGCAGTTCAGTCTTACTGTCCATTACAAGAATTGAGTAACAAAAATGTTTAGATAGCAGATGGCCCGCATTTGAGAAACTATGCTGTGTGTAAAACTTGTCAGGAGTCAAAACCCAATAATAGATAAAAGTCAAATTATACTCTTTAAACTTTTGTTTATGTGGTTTTGTGTCCATTTCATTCCTGAGCACATGCACCACTTAATATTTGTGCGAAAGGTGGTTTCTTTTACCTCTGATTCTACATTTCATCTTTGTCAGCGGATGACCATCAAGCACTTATCTGGGATATCCAGCAAATGCCTCGTGCCATTGAGGATCCAATCTTGGCCTACACAGCAGAAGGTGAAATCAACAATGTACAGTGGGCATCAACTCAGCCGGACTGGATAGCAATCTGTTACAACAACTGCCTGGAAATCTTGAGAGTGTAAAAACAGTTGGGCACTGAGAAAAAAAATGGAACTGGATGGTGGTCTTTGCTCTCCTATAATTTTTTAAGAACAAAACTCCATCTAGAAAGTGCCACTGGCTATTCTAGGAAGACTCAGAACTGGCATTGATGGGTATATGTTGCTGTCGTCTCCCTCTTTCCCACCCCCACCCCCCACCCTGTGACTTAAATGCAGGGATATGCTGAGCCTTTCAAACCCTCTGGGAATTTATTATTACTTTCAATTAAAGTTATGTATATATGTCAGCCATTTGTGTTGAGTATTTGTATTGAATGAGAAATGACACCAACTGGCAGAATGACAACCTAGCAGAAATAATACGTTGCTGCTGCAGATGCCTAAAAACTGTTCAAAGTTATAGTAATGGGATGTGAAGTTAACTTTCTGTTAAGTAATTTTTTCACACATATCTTCTCTACCCCTTCCCCCACCCATGGCAAGTCAAATTTCTCTTGATACTAGTGCTGAATCTTGTAAGGTCTCTGCAACTAAAAGTCTATTGCTATTTAAAATGTTCTTCAACTATAAGGGAGCAGGAGCAGTCACAAAGCCTAGCTGGCTCTTGCAGAATCTTCCTGAAGCGAAGTTTTAACTTTGTGAACCACTGGTTATTAGATTTGTTTCTCTCTCTCCTCTGTATGACAAAGGCCTCTAAAATAAAGCAGTATACAGTGGTGATGCCAATATAGCATCTAGTTGGATAAGTACAGTTCCTAGTTTTGCACTGTGTGTGTTGCCTGTCCCCTCACAAAAATATAAGGACTTCAGCCACAGGTGATCTTACTCGACTCCAAGAGGCAACAAGCATTTTCCTAAGAGTTGTGTTGCTTCCCACCTTCTAAGAGCAGCTTTTATTCTAGCACTATCCAGGAACATGCAAAAATCCTTCTTAAGGTAGTGTGGAAAGCATGCGATGTTTCAGGAGCAGTGACAGGATACATCCGGCTCTTGCGGAAACTTTCTGGAGTGAAGCTTTAACTTGTATATGATGATAATATGGGATGGCATTGTTTTTCTTGGAACATTACTATGACCAGACATGTGTAATTCATTATGAAATACAAAACCTTCTCTTACATTGCTATGGTGGGATGTTGCCTCTTATTCCCATATCAAAGGCACACTGAGGCTTATAGTAGGTCTTCTCTGACACATTAAAAAAGAATGTATTTGTGATTGTTTCCACCCCCCTTCCCAGAAGCTTTTGTAGGCTGGCCAAGCTGGCTCCTGCAGAATTCAGAGGGGAGCCCCAAAATGGTGTATCAAACCATTTTTCCACAGTTACATGAGGCACTGGAGGAGGGGAAGTGTGCTGAGAAGACTTTCAGATGTTAACCACCAGTGATGTACATAATGAAATGAAATGTGACAAACCTATTGGTTATTTGTTTTATAGTACTTGAGTACATTAGTGGGGAAATGTGGTAACTGGTGTATAAATGTCTTTGTTTCAACAGTACTGGTTGTTCTTGCCCGAAGACAAACATGAAGTATGAGAGAGAATTAACTGCTTGACTTTCTCATCTTTTCTCCTCTTCCCTCCCTCAGCCAACTTAACTAGCTAGTACATATAAAGTAGATTCTTGTGGTGGTAGTTTTTTTTAGTCCTATGAAAATCAAGGGACTAGATTAAATCCATATGTTAATTTAAATCTGTTAACAGGAGTTGGACAGTACTGGTTAAAGGCACTTGACCATGGGCTGCATAGCACTGGTCCTAAGGCACTTCAAAAATGGGCACATGGGAAACTTAAGGATGTGCTCAGTAAAGAAACACAGGTCTGTAATTCACTAGCTGGGAGGGGCTGGGTTATTGGTTATGTGATGGAGTATGAACTCGTGGTATCTGTTTTTTGAAAGGAACAAAGATGTTTTTAGTGTACAGAATATGAATATGAGCTGAATTTTTTTACTAATCAATACTAAACTGTAAGATGTTAGCTTATGTACTGTACTCCCCAGTGTGATTTCCTAAAGATGTCAACTTTGTAGCATGACTGTATAAAGTTCCAGACTCATTTTTTTGCTTTGTTTTGTTATTTTCAAATAAGCAATAGCACTGACTCTACTTGTGTTAATCTTTTACTTTCAACCCCCCCCCCCCAAAAAAAATTGGTCTAGAGTGTTACACATATATATATTCTTACCCAATATTATTGGGGAGTTGTTACTGAAATAGACTTAATCTTACCTTATGTGGCGGACAATAGTTAACTTGTAATATTTCCAGTTGATTTTTATGGAGAAATTATAATGAGATGGACTTATCTTGATCTTTGAACACCTGCTTTCTGGAATTATATTAAACACTGTAAAAATTTAAGACAGTTTTTTAAAAGGTTTGAAGTAGAATGCTGGAATTTTAAAGATACTGATCTTCCTTTCTCTGTATACTTTTGTTTGTTCCATTCCTAGTTTTTGTGTGTATTCTGCCTTTCTTACGTTTTAATAAAATGGAACATTTCTAAAATGCATGGTGATGTAAGGGGGAGGGCATGAATAAAACCCAGACAGCTCTTTTTATCTTGTTAAACATTCACTTAACAAGAGAACAGTCTTTAATGTATTTTTCCATGGTTCCAGAAATATGAAATAGTGTGCCACTTATAAAATAATCCATCATACAAGTTTGTGAATGAAACTGGCCAGAAGCCTTTATTTTGAGGAAAAATCTAGCCTTACAAATGAATGCTGATGTGCAGGAATTGCATTTTCTGTTCCTGTCTTGCAACGACACATTGCCAAAGAAGAGGCTCGTAAGGGTTGTTTATGGTGTGACCTCTGGTAGAAGCCATTCTGAACTTTCTGTCAACTTGAAATGCTGATGTAGAAAGGAGCAGGATCATTGGATAAATATGTTCGTGTGAGGTTAGAAAACAAGGTCTCTTTGGGATTGTTAAAAGCTTTTTAAAACACACCAGAAAGGTACTACCGTAGTTAATTACCATTCAGGTAGTATACAGTATTACATCTCTTGCACACCCAAAATGAGTCCTACAGCAATTTACAGTACCTTAAAATGCAAAGACACAAAATGCAATGGGAAGTTCATTAAAACAACACAAATACAGAGTAAAAAATGGTAATAATAAGAAAAAGACACACATGAAATATCCACCAGCTTCCAGTATGAGGATGAACAAATGATATGGAGAATAAAGGCTTTGCTGTCACTAAAAAGATGACAAAAGTTGGTAACATGAAAACATTCCGTAAATGCTATCAATTAACTGCTGGATCTTAAACCAACAAACTGTTCTATTTGTTGTTCAGTTGTGTCCGACTTCGTGACCCCATGGACCAGAGCACGCCAAGCACGCCTATCCTTCACTGCCTCTCGCAGTTTGGCCAAACTTGTGTTAGTAGCTTCGAGAACACTGTCCAACCATCTCATCCTCTGTCGTCCCCTTCTCCTTGTGCCCTCCATCTTTCCCAACATCAGGGTCTTTTCCAGGGAGTCTTCTCTTCTCATGAGGTGGCCAAAGTACTGGAGCCTCACCTTCAGGATCTGTCCTTCTAGTGAGCACTCAGGGCTGAGTGCTGTTCTATAAGAGTCTTATAAAAAGCTAAATGCTTTTGAAGAAATGTGTAATAGGAGTTTACATATTTAGGAATAAGCCTTACTGAATTCAATAGGGCTGATGCTGAGTTGGTGTGGTTAGGATTGCGAGGTAACTAGTTCTACCAAGTGGATTAATAATAATAATTGTTAGTCGCTGGGTCTTGCCCAAGGCAACCCAAAATAACTCTCAAAACAAACTGGTTGTATTTGTATAGGGCGTGGAAGCCTCACTATGAATTTTACTGGTGGTGAAGGGAGATGCACCTTCAAATATGTACTGATCTTCACTGGTGTAGGGGGGGGCAGCTGTAAAACAATAGAAATACTTAACTGACTAATCACATCGGTTCTGCCCTCCCCCAACAAAAGCCCTGTCCCCTCCAACCAAGTCCTGCCCCACCCCCAACAAAAATCCTGGCTATGCTGGTCTTGTAGGTGTTAACGAGGATAAATGCCCCTTTCGAGACTTGAACCAGACCGCCCACGTGCGTTTGGGAGGGTGAAAGAGGTGGGGTGTAAAGGAAATGTCCTGATTGGCCAAGATCTTCCTCCTTTTACCCGCTTCTCTGGTTACAATTGACAGTTGCGACAGAGGCTCCGCCTACTCCGCGAATGCGCGCGCGCGCTTCCTGCCTTCTCTGAAGGGAGGGGGGAAACCGTTTCGGGGTGGGCGGTTTTGTTGAGTGCGCGCGCGTGTGTTTTAAGTAAAGGCAGCGCGCATGCGCGAGCGGTTACGAGGCTTTGCCCCAGAACCTCCGCGCCGAGAGGGGAGTCTTTCCGTCGCCGGAGGAAGAAGTCGAACAGACCGACGGAAGGCGGGCCCGGGAGGAGGAGGAGGAGGAGCCGCTGCCTGCCCGTCCGCCCGCGGCCTTCGGAAAGACTTGGCCGAAGTGGGCACCTGAGGCCCAAGCCTTGGAATGAGGCGGCGGAGGCGGAGGCGGAGGCGGCTGCTGTGAGGGGAGGAAAAGGAAGGAAGCAAGCGGCGCGGGGGGAAAGACGGAGCGAAAGAAGAGCGGGCGGCGGGGGGCGACCGACTGACGGCGCCCACATCCCCAGGCGCTTCCCCCGCCCCATCCCCAACCGGCCGCCAAGATGGGTGAGGGAGCTCGGCCGGTGGCCGTTATGAGGGGAGCTACGGGCGTCAGGTCGACGACGTATTGACGTCAGGGCGGCGGGGGGGGGTCGTCAAGGAAGCCCTGATGGAGGGGGCTGCCTTTTATAGGGAAGTGGGGGGGCTGCTGAGGGGTGTCAGGGGCTAAATATGCTTCGCTGAGGGTGCGCGCGCTTCCCTGGTGAGGGCACCGCGGGCAGCTCGGGGGGAGGTAATAACCCTGGGAGGAAGTCGGTCAAACTCGAGTAGCATCATCCCCAGAGTGGCAAGAAGGACGGACACAGTTTGTTTGGTTTTCCCGGGGGGGGGGGCGGCGGGAATCGTAACGTGGGAAGTGATCCCCGAGCGTCATCTAGTCCAACCCCCTTGCAAAGCAGGCATCCTGCCTGCAGCCGTCCCTAGGTAGGCTCGAACCACCAACCTAACAGCCAGACGCACTGACCCCTATTTAGCGCTGCTATTTGGCGGGGTCTGGTTGTGTTAATGGCCACATGATACGGGGATAAACTATCTCCAAAACAGCAGTGGGGGGTCGGGGACTGTGGCTCTCCCGACGCTGGAGGGCAACAGGTTCTCTCCATCCTTAAACTAGCTAAACTTTTGTTTTGCAAGCACCCGTTGTTGAAATGCTTTGAGGAAAGAATCACAGGCAAAGTATAATAGTGTTCTCTTTTCTCTGTTTGTCGCGGCAAGGATGTCTTGTTATATTATGTTTTTGCTGTTTTATTTATTCATTTTATCACTTCGTTTGTTTCATAAAATCTACACAACGCTTGATTGTAAGGAGAAGAAACCTCAAGGAGATGAAACAATAAAATTGAGAAAAATTCTAGACAGTCCTTTTAAAACGTTGGTAGCTCATTAGGTCTTGAGTTCTGCAGGGGTTGAGGATGTGGTGTTCATTTTGTTAAAGGAGTTGCCTAAGGCATAGAATACTCTGTCAGATTAGATTGGGGTGGCTTGCAGGATGGACGAAACTAGAATTTTGGTCTTGCAAAAATCATTATGTATTAACCTCCCTATGCTACAGTTTGAAACACGCTAAATGTGTGTGTGTGTGAAAGAGAGGAGGTTGTGTTTGAACAAGTACTGTACTCCAAAGGCTCTAGTCCACTTTGTTCACATTTTAGGTGAAGTTGTATATGATTAAAGGGGGTAATAGCACAAAAGTTATTTATTTTTGTAGATGGATAGGCTGGAAGTGTGATACTTTTAAGTGAGATACTCCTCAGAGGTTGGCATAATGTAATTTGTTGTGGTTCGTGTGAATTAGCTGAATTCTGAGCTTTGGCTGTTTTGCATACTACCTGACCTGAAAATATTAAAATATGCAAATTGAATCTGTTACAATTCTACAGTGACCCAAAAGTGGGATGCACTCTGAACCCAAAGAGGAATGAACTGGTGGGAGTTATGTGCTATGGAATCTAGGGAACCTTCAGAAAATCAGTTCTTTGTGATATGAGGAAGCATTCATTTTCCAACAAAGTTGGCATTGCCCTAAAATTACTTCATCAGGTATAATACAAGGAGTTTGTTTAGATTCAGCCGCAGGTTATAGATGACACCACCACTACAGTGGTACTTCAGGTTACATACTCCACTAACCCAAAAATAACGCTTCAGGTTAAGAACTTTGCTTCAGGATAAGAACAGAAATTGTGCTCTGGCGGCGCAGCGGCAGCAGGAGGCCCCATTAGCTAAAGTGCTGCTTCAGGTTAAGAACTGTTTCAGGTTAAGAACGGACCTCCAGAACGAATTAAGTACGTAACCAGAGGTACCACTGTACTTGAAAAATACATTGAAGGTAATAAATCATGTAGTGTTGGTCTTGTGCCTATTAGCTGGGCATAGAAATGGATCCACTCACTGATAAGAAGTGTATAGAAAAGTGGAAGCTCACCTAAAATATAGTATGAAGAAGACTGACCATGCTTTTTTGTGTGTGAGTAAATCTGTAAGCAAGTACTTTTTTGTCAACTGAAGGAATTTTAAAATCTACAGTGAATATGCCTTCAATATGGAAAACCTAAATTAAGATCATTCAATGCTCCTGTAATGACACCTTCATGTAACAGGTTGCTTTGTGCCTAGGTCTTCTCACATGGTGACTATTCAGTAGGCATGGTGCTTGTTTACTAATTAATGGGTTTGTGTATGCTAGTCCTATCAGAAGGGCCATGATTTACACCAGTGCCACCGTGCTCTCCTTTCACCCCGAGTTAAAATGATTGAAGTAGTGCACGGAGTGGACACATAGTCCTACAGATAAAACCGGCCCTTTGAGGGTGACCAAACTGCTGATGCGGCCCCCGATGAATTTGAGTTTGACACCCCTGGTCTACAGGCTGGATTTAGATGGTGATTGGGCCAGATCCGGGCCCTGGGCCTTTAAGTTTGCCTACCCATGGCCTAGCCCCAGTGATCTGGTAACTTCCTGGTTGGAATAATACATTATACATGGAACTGACCTTAAAGACAGCCGAGAAGCTTCAGTTAGTTCAGAACTCAGCATCTATAATTTTGATAGGTACAACTAGATTTGTTGATATTGCACCTATTTTGAAAGATTTACATTGGCTACCTATTCACAACCACATTTAAGGTGCCCAGCTTAAGAAGCTATAGATGCCCTGCTTCAAAAGTTCTTTACCTTTTTTGTCTCTTGTATTTTGCTATGTTTGTTTGTGCTTTTAAATTCACATACTGCCTTGGAATCTTTTGATGAAGGGTGTTAATAAATAAATAAATTTGACATTTATATACAGCCCACTTCCTGTGACCTCTGGGAAGTTCACAAATTAAAGTTGATGAATTACCAACAAGAGTTAGAGGAAACGAATTCAGGAGATACTTCTCTTTGATAAGGTTTCTACTTCAGTCTAGCAGTTTAAATTGCAAAAAAGTAAAAAAAATGCATTTTGTTAATAAATGCTTGATGTATATTACAAGTAGAATCTGTGTATATTTACTCAGAAATGAGCACCATTGAATTTATTCTCAAGTATTGGAATCAAAATATGGAGTTGGAAACTGTTAGAAGTTAGGCTGTGTTCTATAATTGGAATACTGCAGTTTTCTCCCATTCACGCTCCCCCTTTGAACAGAGAGACTTTTACTCAGTTAAAAAAAACCCAACATAAAACCTTCTGGGTTTATGGAAGGGGTAATCAACTCTGACAGGCCATATGCTTTTTTATGTTGACAGATTTTGGATTTTTGCACTGTGGGCTGTATACAACAAAGCTGCTCAGTTAGTACAAAGATTCCCAACTTTGCAACAAGACTTTTCTACCCATGCACCGTTGGGGGGATTTCCCCTCTAGAGCAGATTTGGAGGGGATGCAAGGAGAGTAAGTCCTTGCACTAATGAGATAACTTCATTGGATACAACCATATCTATTAATAAGAAAGTGGCACCTGTATATTATAATTGAATGTTGTATTGGATCATTTCTCATGCATGCTGTTGAATGAGGAAACAAATAATAATTCTGAGTTCTTTATGAAGAAGCCTAGATGCCAAAAATCTGGTTTCATTATGAATTCCAGTTAAAAGTAAATAAAACCCACTTTAGCTTTTCTCAACCCCAATTGATTGATAGGATTGAGAGTTCAATGACCCCATTTACGGGGGGAAATGGCTTGGAAGAAGATGGTGGAAAGTGACTTTTTAGGCCAATCTCCTCGCCAACAGCCCTGTTAGCCCCTTATAAAGAAAATATTTAATAAAAACAATTTAACAAAACCTTTCCTGAGGACTGTGGTATACTCCTGAATTTGTTGGGCTGTTGCATAGGGTTGAAGAAGGAAGGGGGGTCACCTCAAATTGGGGGCGGGCACATTCCATGAACAGAGTACCCAAGAATGTTATTTGGTCATTGACAATGCTATAGACATAGCAAAAAAAGAGTAAAAAAAAAAAGCTTAAATAATACAACACATGGTTGGAGTACTCATTCATGCAAGTAAAGCAAATCAGTGTTCCAATAATAAAGTTGTTGAAATAGAAAGATATTTCCATGGCAACCATTACCTTCGTTGAAGAAAGCAGGAGGTCCAAATTAATTATCTCCAAAGGTGACTAATGTTCAAAAGACCACAACCTAATTCCAATATATAATTTTATTTATTTATTTAACTATTTGTGAAGAAAATCATGATGAAATAGATGGAAACCTCTCAGCCAAAGTATTCAACATTGGCCTGGAGAGAAATGTAGAAAATATGCTCAGTATGCAGAACTTATTTCTACAGCCTTAAGTAGACAAACTGCATTGCCAATGCTGACATTTAGAAATAACTTTTAGATCTTGAAAAAAATACCTACAAACATAGTTAAATTACAGGAAGTAAAGTGAGTCGAGCACTAAATTGTATTTTCTTGCCTGTTAACAACCCTAAAGACAAAGTTACAGTACTTGTCTAGCTATGACAGGCGTCCGTTTTTTATTTCAACAGCTGAGTTTCCTCTTTCAGCATTTCAGTCATTTTCAGGGATTTCTATGATATCATTTCTTTATAAACTACTTGCAGCCTTATACCCGGTGTTGCTTTGAAATTACAAGAAAACAAAACATCAGTGGAATTTAAAACCAGTGCAGTTTGAAAGTTTCAGTCCACCATTTTGATTCAGAATGGTGTTCAAACATAGATGAAAACCTGCTTCTTGATCTCAGAAACCATCTTAAGGCTATCTTACAAGGTCCAAAAGCATAGTAGACAAACAACTTTCCAAAATATATAGTAGATCTGGCTATCTTCCATTTTAGACTGAGTTGTTGAATCCATTAATATTAAGATAAATGATATTAAGCCATATTCACAAAAATTAGCAAACAGGATTTTTAATTACCTTTATTATCTTAACAGTTAGTCCTATAATTGATTTATAATTATAATTATAATTATTCTAAGATCTAAAGGTAGATTCCAGTATTTCTCAGTTTTCCTCTAATATCTTTCCCTCCTTCAATATTACATTTTTAACAGTCTATTTCTGCCAGTAAATTGGAACTTAGTGCACTTTCTGTAATGGCTTAAATGTTTAAAAACATAGTATACATTGCAAGATCAGAAGCATTTATTTCCATGGATAAAGCCAAGTTTGGAAACATGGTTTGAGAATGTCATTCTTTATTACATAAAAGGGGTCAGCAGCTCCTCAAATGCATTCCTTTTTCTACAAGAAAGAAATTTAACTTTTCACTACCGTGTTGAGATTCAGGTTACAATCATAAGCACACTGACTGCAGAGCAAGTTCCTTGAGATTTACTTCTGAGTAGATATACTAAGGATTGTGCAGTTACTCATCTACTTTTCCAATCTGTCTTCTTAACTTACAGTCTACAGTAATACCTCTGGTTACGTACCGTCCTCCTAGCGAACACTTCGGGTAATGAGCTCCGCTAACCCGGAAGTAGTAGCTCCTGGAAGCAAACTTTGCCCTGGGATGCAAGTGGAAGTCGCTCGCCAGAGGCCCGGGCCTCATGTTAAGAACGGTTTCAGGATAAGAATGGACCTCCGGAACAAATTAAGTTCATAATCGGAGGTACCACTGTATAAAGATTAGTCTATTATAGAGCAACAGCTTGTTTACAAATAGCACAGTATGATTTTAAAGAAATAATGCTTGTTGTCATGAATGTGATTCATTTTCACATAAAGATGTAGCAGTTGTTTGACATAGTTGAGTAGTGCTAGCTCTATTTGGTTTATGTCATTCAGCTTCTCATTTAAACAGGATTTGTGATGATGATGAAGATGATGATTTATTAAATTTATATACTTTTCAGAGTGATTCACAAGATAATCAGGGCAGTTCACAAGGTAAAAATCCTATCCCATAAGCATTTACACTTCAAATAACATCATAAAAGCTGGTCCCTACTTTGCTATATCATGGAATAAGCCCTATTGAACACAGGGAACTTACCGTATTTTTCGGTCCATAAGGCGCTCCGGACCACAAGACGCACTTGTTTTTTAAAGGGGAAAAGCCAGGAAAATCGGTTTTCCTCCTCTAAAAAACACGGAGGGGAGCGCTGGAGGGGAAGCCCCTTCTCCCTTCACAGCGGCTCATCCCCGCTTCCTTAAAGGGACATGGGGACGAGGGGAGAAGGTTTCTCCCCTCCTCCCCATGTCCCTTTAAAGCAACAGGGGATAAGCCTGCTTTTGGCGTCGGGGCGCAGGGTGGTGGAGAAAGCAGCAGCATCCCCGCTGTTTCCTCCACCATCCCATGCCTTGCACCGATCCCAAAAGCCTGCTTTTGGGATTGGCGGGCAGCGCGTGGGGTGGTGGAGGAAATCCTCTACCAACCTTCCTGCCGCCCACCGATCCCAAAAGCAGGCATCGCAGCTGCCTCCCCCCACCTCCCGCCGAATACGGCGGGGGATGGGGGGAGGCAGCAGAGATGTTGGTGGTTCGTGCTAGCAGCTCCGTGAACGGAGCTGCTGGCACGATCCACCAACATCCCCTTTGCTCCCCGCCGCCTCCCCCCATCCCCCGTAGCGTTCGGCGGGACGTGGGGGGAGGCGGCGGAGGTGTTGGTGGATCGTGCTAGCAGCTCCGTGAACGGAGCTGCTGGCACGATCCACCAACATCCCCTTCGCTTCCCGCCGCCTCCCCCCATCCCCCGTCGCGTTCGGCGGGAGGTCGGGGGAAGCAGTGGAGATGTTGCTGGATCGTGCTAGCAGCTCCGCTCGCCGAAAGAAGCTTCTTTCGGTGAACGGAGGTGCTGGCATGATCCAGCAACATCGCTGCTGCCTCCCCCCACCTCCCGCCGAATGCGGCAGGGGATGTGGGGAGGCAGTGGGAGCGAAGCCTTCGCTCCATAAGGCGCACAGCGATTTTCCCTTCCATTTTAGGAGGGAAAAAGTGCGTCTTATGGAGCGTAAAATACGGTACATCTGAATACAGGAAGCATGAATTGGAGCATATAGTTAATGTATCTGGATTTTATTCATTTGAAACTACATCTGTCTATTTTGTAGGAGGTTCCCAGGTGCCTTAAAGCTTGACTTTTCTGTGTCAGAATTCTTGTAAGACAAATAAATGAATATTGCTTAGTTTTTCTTTCTTGCACAAGCATATTCGTCTGCAGGCTTCCGGTATTTATAAAAGTTCTGGAAGTGTTTCTACTCTTGTTAGTTTATAGTTTTGTTAGTTTGCATCCTTGTTGAAGAATAAATGTTGAGTTCTAAATGTTAACCAAAATAAACATTTGACACAACACAGTAGCTTTCCTTGTATGTACCAGTTCCTTTTTATCAATGATATAAAGTTGAGTGTGGATTTTAAAACATGAAAAGCATTTCCTGAACAACATCATTCCAGCACAAAGCTGAACTGTTTCCCCCAGACCTACTGGAGACCTTGCAAAATTCTGCCTCTACACTGTTCAGCAACTGGCAAACCTTCATTTATAGTCATTTCTGCATTATCTGTTCATTGTCACAAGCATGAAAATGAATCCATGACATTTGTCAGGTTACATGTAATATTTCCCTAATGACCTATTAGAGAAAGCAAACAAAACTTCCTTGGAAGGTATACTTTGACTTCTATGCAGGCCTTAATTGTAGCTGTACATGAAACAGAGGAGTGGACAAGTATAGCTTTTCATGGATCAGCAAGTTAATATTGTAGACTAGCAATTATAAGGAAAACACAAAGAAGCATTTGTGTCCATCACTGTCTTAAGATGCTGTTTTAAATGTTCCTTCCCCCACCCCAGAAAATACGTTCAGCCATATTACCTTGTGTTCTAGGTTTCTCACAATACTTTGAATTTTTGTAAATAATGATTTTTGCATTGGAGTGCAAAGTTTATCTTGGCCATGTAGGAGGCGGGTGGTAGAGGAGCATAAGATTAATATACAGTATAGAGCAGAGGTTGGCAACCTAAGGCCCATGGGCCGGAAGCAGCCCATGAGTGTTGCTTAACCAGCTCATGAGCCGCCCCCGAACCGAGCCGCCTGCGTGTGCATCTGCGCATGTTTGGGGTGCCGGAAATCGCTTCTGCACATGCCCAGACGCCAAAAATAGCTTCTGTGCTGGCACGAGTTTCGGTGTCTGGGAATGCACAGAAGCGATTTCCGCCGTCACACTGTGCCGGTCCAGCCCACGGAGAATTTCCGCAGGAGTGATCCGGCCCATGCCTGGTAAGTCTTGCTGACCCCTGGTATACAGGGATCTTGTTTCAGCAGTGCTTAGTCTTGTCCTAAAAACTTTTTTTTTCTTTACGTAGTTTCAGTCTTAGGATGACTGTGTTTTATTAAAATTATATAATATACAAAGAAACTCACTTTAAAAATACAAAATCCCGTAGTTGGTCATGTCAGTTTCAAATAGTGTATTGATGGGAACATTCAGGTCCTTTGTATAGTAGAAAATTGCTTTACTGACAAAACCGTGTATGATGAAATGCATTTTACTTCATAGATAATGGATTTTTTTTGCAGTATAGAAGCTCAGAAATCTAATTTGTTCTCTGTCTGTGATCTAAAACTAATCTGGCTGAAAGTACATTACAGGTTCTATTTCATTGAGGTCATCTGAGCAAGAGTAGACATGGAAAACAACTTCAAATGCAGATGCTTTAGTTTGTCTCACACTAACTATCTTGGAGACACAAAAACAACGGTAAACTCCCCAAAACCCTGTTGTAAATAATCTTCCCTGCAGACTGGGAGTCCAGCTCCCATGCTTTCTGGTCTGCTCTACCAACACATCATCACCTGAAGGACTAGAGAGAGCTGGAAGGGATGAAGGTAGCTGGTTAGGCATCTTCATCTTATTAGAGGTAATAAGGATTCCTTCAGAAAGTATCAGTCTTGTTCAAATGAGAACAAGAAGGAACACAAACTTAGCTAAAAAAAATACAAGCTGACAACAAGGAATGAAGAAGAAATTGAAGAGCACATTGCTAAAAAGGTTAAGCTCTCTGGCCTGTTGGACAGCTCCCCAGTCTAGTTGGTAACAGAAAAATCAAAGCTACACATGAGTAGTGGCAGGAATGGGATAGCATGAAATTTGATACCGGTATTAGATATGTAACTAATTGCAGATTAAGCAGTTCGCTTTTTAACTGGAATTCAGTTTGAGCCTTCCCTTTATAACAAGTGGGTTTAGAATTGCAGCCATTGAGCAATTCACAGCCCTATAGGAGTGTAAAAAGAGTTGGGGCAGACTAATTTGTTTCCTGTGGAGGAGGATGGTCCTGAATACATTTTTGAGTTAATATTCATGGTTTGTGTCCACAGATCTGCATCTCTGCAGCAGGGAAACCTTGGGCCTACTTGATGTAATTGAGATTGTGTTGTCACTCCTTTGGCATGTCTCTAATACATTACTTCACTTCCCCACTTCTGATTTATGCAGCACCTGGCATAGTGCAGCTTCAGTGGTACATCATCACATATTATGATGATGTACCACTGAAGCTGCACTATGCCAGGTGCTGCATAAATCAGAAGTGGGGAAGTGAATATTATGATGATGTACTTTTGCAAGGCCTCTTACAATAATCCTGCATTTTGCCCTGAACTGTAAGAACCACTTCGATGTAGTATTTAGAATGTTGGACTAGGACTAAGCATACTCAGGTTGATATCCCCACTTGACCCTAAAGTTCACTGTGTGGTCTTATTGGCCTAATGTACCCTTTATTTATTTACATAGTTATTATGCCTTTAAGCAGCTTACAAATGTAAAAACCAATTGCACAACAGTGTTAAAATGCACCATAAAAATGCAAAATTGTTAAAATACACAGTGAAACAGTTCCATTAAAATATGCAGTAAAACAATCACATTAAAACAGCATAGCAATTTAAATAGGACTCTGTTTGAGAGATCAAGAGAATGCTTGGGTAAACAAGTGTTTTTCCAATACAGATGGGACCTCTCATATTTAATCAGGGCATATATTTCACAACATGGGTGCCACCATTGAAAAAGCCCACCACAAACCAATAGTCAACAGATTGTAGCATGACTAACCAGGTTACTCTTCTTGATCTTAATGTATTTACTGAACAGTGAAGAGGAATCCAGTCTGAACATGAAAATGGGATCTGGGAACCTGCCTTGCTTTTGTGGCATTATTTATGTAATTGCCAGCACAGCTTCACTGTAACTATACTGTAACACACCACCCAATAAACTTCTATACTGTAACACACCACCCAATAAACTTTCTAACTTCCCAGTTACTTTTTGGCAAAAAAACCAAACCCTTAATTTATATTCCATACTGCAGTTGTGAGATGTTTACTTGAACAATTGGATTTGCAAAACAATTATTTTGACGGGCTACTAATATGATTGCTTATATAACTGTTATTCTAACACCTGTTGGCAGACAAACAAGCAGTCTAACAGCACAATCCTATATGTGATTATTCAGATATAAGTTGCATTGAGTTTGGTGGGACTTGTATCATCACTATTGTTAATAGGGATTATTGAATGCAGAAGAGACACAGAAGTCTATGTAATTAACTGTATGGCTGTAGTGCCTCTGTATATTCTTTGACAATGGATGAGCAGGCCATTGAATATGTATTTTGAAGGGTCTCCTGTAACTAGTGAAACAAGATATTGGCACAGTGGCTGTAGAATGTGTAGATCTCTAGTGGAATAAACATACAGAATACAGATGTACCTTGGTTCTGGAATGCCTTGTGACTCTAACGTTTTGGCTCCTGAACACTACAAACCTGGAAGTGAATGTTTTTTTGGAAGCCTAACATCCCACGCAGCTTCTGCGGCTTCCAATTGAGTGCAGGAAGCTCCTGCAGCCAATCGGAAGCTGCACCTTGGTTTTTGCACGTTTTCGGAAGTCGAGCAGACTTCCGGAACAGATTCTGTTTGAGGACCAAGGTACGACCATACAATAAAAATGATGGATATGAGAAGGAAAAGTTCTCAGTACAACCTCTCCACATACTTGTCTGTAGAGCAGGGGGTTGAGCGGGCTGTTCAGTTTAGTTAGTATAGGAGAGAAACCTATACCACATTGAGTAAAAAGGATCCATTTTCATTGAACCATTAAGGACTCTCCATATGTCGGGTGTTCTGACAATGCAATGCAATGACTGTCTAGCTTAAAAGCAAAATGCAACCATGTGCTCTTATTGAGAAGATGCTCAGACTAGTATTTAATATACATGGCCAACTGTTTACTGCAGATTGCATGGAACTAAGATGTGACCTTGTTACCCTACTTTAGTATTTAATGCCTCTATAAAGTCAGTGGAAGGCAGTGTTTGATAAAATGTTCTGACACTGAGTCATAATATCACATTAAAAGGTTTTGAAAAGGATGGTCTTGGAAAGGCTTTACAGAGAAAACACCTTAGCTTGATGTGTAGAGAAGTGGGAGAATTGTTCCAGGCTTTAAAAGTAGAATTGCCAGAAGGTACAAAAGCCACAAATAGATTAACTGAGTGGAGGGGTGGAAGTACAATAAGGGAAGATAGGAGGAAGAATGGTGAGGTGAAAAGCTTTAAGGCCTAAGACCTCAGTGTTGTTGTGCAAAGCAAGATGAAACCTGTGTTGAAAGTTAAAAAAAACTCCGAGACCAGAGGGAGGAATTGGTGCAAGAGGATTAGAAGAAATTCAAAGATTATTTGAAACGACATGAAAAGATAGACATTTGAAATTGAAATCAGAAGGACATTTTAGGCTACAGTATTGTTAGAAGTTAGTTGAAAATAGGATATAAGTAGTTAGAATTATGTTATGTGGATGTTATTAGGATTATAATAGAGTTAAATTTTGATTAAGGTTTATAATGATAAGATTAGGTGAGAAAGAGGATTTTACAATGCTAAAAAGTTACTAAAGAAGATTAGAAATGAACGCAGAAGAGAGGATTTGAGGAGGTCCCAATATTATGTTATGATTATGATAAAGATACTTAGAATTTTTGTATTTTTTTGTAGTTTTGTAGTTTTTTGTTTGTTGTTGTTTGTTTTGTTGTATTGTTTGTTTTATTGGAAAATTTAATAAATTCTTTATAAAAAAAAGTTAAAGAGGTTAGTTTAGCGCATACCTGCTGAACTGATCAAAAGGAGAAAGTGCCAAGGGAAGGCCGACTAGGTAGTGTTTTCTAGGGAAAGCACAACAAAGTGGTTCTCTCCCCACCCCAGTAGATAAAGTTAGGAAAAGGCAAATTTTGGCAGTACTGAAGAGGAGGAAGCAGAGACAGGCTAGGATAGATGCACAAGTGTAAGAAATGGAAAATGACCCTAACTAGTGTTGGGTAATATTGAATCAGTCTAGCTATTTTTGAGATCCAGATGTTTAAAGGCAAATGTAGTTTAGTGTATTTGCAAGGCATGTAAAGCATCTTTGTGTGATGTGTATTGGACTGAGAACAAAAAGAAAGAAAAATAGAGCCCTCTCCATCCAAAAGTTGTCTGCTCAAAATAATTCCTCATTTATTGTTACAGATGAACAGGAGGCCTTGCAATCTATCATGAAGGATTTGGTTGCACTCAAGATGAGTCGGCGCCCCAGACTGTCTGGTTTTGAAAGCATGAAAACCAAAGACTCTCCGCATTCAAACAGACAGGTACGTAGTATGCTCCTGAACGCTGCTGCTTTGCCTGCCTTGTAATTGGCTGTTATTAACATGATGCCTGCTGAGCCAAATGGATTTCACAATTTTATCCTAATAAAAACCAAGACAGGTCAGAAGATGGTGCCTTATGTTTGCCGTTTGTTGAGTGGTCTTGTCATTTAGAAATTAGAATGTTTGCTTTGGATTTTCTTCTCCTTTGTCTTGCCTCGGATTTTAGCCTTCCAACCGCGTTTCTTATTATTGCACAGGTAATTTTAATTTTTCCTTCATCAGCAAGCAGGAGACCAGGGCAGCAAAGAATTATCTCCTACTCCCACAGATGGCAGGGCCAGCTACTGTTTCTGTGCTTTTATTAAGGTTTTTTTTTTCTTATTTAAATTGTATACCACTCTGGGAGTCTCACACTGAAGGGTATCTTATAAATAAGCAGTCTAACGAGAGAGAGAGAAAGAAAGAAAGAAAGGAAGGAAGAAAGAAAGAAAGAAAGAGCTTTCTCCTTTTGCCTTCAGAGAAACATTCCTGATTATTGCAATAATAAATGCTCCAAGCCTTCATGGTTAAACTCGTCTTTCATTGCTAAGCCCTTTTGCACAAAATCTAATCAGAGGCAGTAAAACTCATTTGCCCAACTCTTCTGAGATTTTTTGACCATAGTGAAGGTTCAGCATGGCTATTCAAACTGAATTCCTTGGCCACTGTAGATGCCTGCTTTCATGGAAAGTCCTTCAGCCAATACTGTAAGACTAATGTGTGCCTCCAGACACTGCTGAACCACAACTCTCATCAGCCCCAGCCAACATGACTAATGGCAAGGAGTTGTGGGAATTTTAGTTCAGCAGCATCTGGAGGCACACAGGTTAGCCACCTGTGCTACAGCAACTATAATTCCTCTTATCCTAACTTGAGCTCTCCTTTTGCTGCCTGCTTTTCTTGCTTTCCAGACAGAGAACATGAGATTCTCTGGTCAGCAGGCTAGAGAGCAGGCAGCCTCACTCACACGGGAAAGACGTGATAGGAGAGAGTTGTGCTTTTGTGAGTGCAGTCCCAACCTCACCTAGGGACTAATTTGGATGCCTTTTGGTCCAAAAAGTTCTGTCTTTTTCATGTTTCACTCCCGTTTGGCATGGTGGGTTATGTAGCTTTCCAGATTTCTTGAATTATTAGTAACATTGATCCTGTTGAAATTGAGGTGGGTCTTTTCCTTTGAAATGCGGTCGTTTTTTTCTGCAGCCCCATCTTTTGGACAGTGTGAAGTTAATGCTTGATGCCTCCTTTCCTGCTTGCTGACCAGAAGGGAACGTAATTATAAGTCCGGCTTTCCCTTTTTCATTTACAAATGTAGCATTGTATTTTTTCTTCCCATTTAAGAAAAAACACAGTACCAGCAACTCAGCTGTCCTGAGCAACCAGTGTGTGTGTGCAGCAGAAGACAAAAAAGCTCAGGTAAGCAAACTTATTTCCCTTCCTGTACTGTTAGAAATTGAGGAGACATTTATATTTTTAGGTGTGTTTAAAATATGTTAACAAAACAAGCAAACAAGAACATTCCGTGCTCAAACCTCCTACCATACCCAACATGAAGAGGCATGCGTGAGATATACATTGAAAGGGGGGGGGCTAAATGAATTTCCTCCACATTTATTCCAGTCCTCCTTGGAATGGAAGTCTTAGAACAGGGGTCAGCAACCTTTTTCAGCTGTGGGCCGGTCCACCGTCCCTCAGACCATGTGGTGGGCTGGACTATTTTTTTTGGGGGGGGATGAACAAATTCCTATGCCCCACAAATAACCCAGAGATGCATTTTAAATAAAAGGACACAATAAAACCATCAATATTCTGAAGCTGTGGATGATATTAAAAACAACAACCTAAAAACATGGTACACTTAGCATCAGATTTAGTTTGACCCACAGTCGAGCTACATGGCTTTTCCCCCGCTTCAAAATCCCAAAGTGCCCCGAGAGTTAACCCCAGTTTTGCCATATATTCTTAAGGCCTGTGTTGGAAATTACATTATAGCTTACCAAACAGGGTTCATGAAAGGGAAGAAATTAAAATGAACCGCACAGAGTAGTTACAGCAAATCCAAACAAATCCACAACTTCTGCTCTGTAGTTAACTCACTAATATATTTTATTGTTTTATGGAAGGAAGGAAATGCCCAAACATGTAGCAGGTGAACTAACAATCTCTTCTTTGGCAGAATGACATCCGGATAAAGTTTGAATATAATGGGGAAAAGCGGTAAGTTTTTTTCTTGTTTTCACATACTTAACTATATTCTGGGCACATTTTGTGTGCTTAGTATAATTTGAATCTGGTTTTAATTAAGGGATTAGTTGTTTGCTAAAGAATCTTGATAACCGGTGATAAATTAGATAGGGATAAATTATAGGAATCAACATGCTTACTAATACAAGAAAGATCCTGTTGCCTTCTTTATAAGGTAGTTGTATTTTGAATCCAGTGGAAATTGCAAGTGTTGACGATATCCATTAACCTGATTAAATTTGTTAGGAGAGCAATGAAAAATAATACAGAGTGTACTGTTTGTGTGTATATGATTTGTATTTTTTATCAGCTTAAGAAACCATTTTTATTAACAATTAATAATTAAAAATACATAACTAGGGTACATTAGCTGGGGTAGCACTGAACAGTAGCCTTTTTACTTCCAACTCCTAGAATTTCTCTCCTGAGTTACAATATGTTACAGAGTTTGGCTCCTACACCCAGTGACCTTAATGTATACTTATTAGCCTGAGCTGTTTTAATTATTATTATTTATTGAACTTATATACCACCCTAATTAAATAAATAGGTGCCACTTAAGGTAAAGGTAAAGGGACTCCTGACCATCAGGTCCAGTCGTGTCCGACTCTGCGGTTGCGGCGCTCATCTCGCTCTATAGGCTGAGGGAGCCGGTGTTTGTCCACAGACAGCTTCCGGGTCATGTGGCCAGCATGACAAAGCCGCTTCTGGCAAACCAGAGCAGCGCATGGAAACGCCGTTTACCTTCCCGCTGGAGCGTTCCCTATTTATCTACTTGCACTTTGACGTGCTTTCGAACTGCTAGGTGGACAGGAGCTGGGACCGAGCAACGGGAGCTCGCCCTGTCGCAGGGATTCAAACCGCCGACCTTCTGATCAGCAAGCCCTAGACTCTGTGGTTTAACCCACAGTGCCACCTGGGTCAGGTGCCACTTATCCTCCCCTAAAATGTAACCTTAACTCACCTTGTCATTATGACACCAAATGTGGCTCCCTGTACCACCCTGTCATGCATACAGTGGTGCCCTGCTAGACGAAAAAATTCGTAGAACGAATTTTTTCGTCTAGCAGGGCACCACTGTAGACACCTTGAAATCAGTGGCTGTAAATTGATTTCAGTAGGCCTTCTCTAAGGAAGAAACATTGGGTGGTACCCAGTCTTAAATTTCTAACAAAGCAAGAAAAGGGTCGGAAAAGATCTGTCCACATTGTACATAAGAACATCAGGTAGCTCACGCATTAATCCACAATCTTGAATATATGACCCAAATGTGAATCCCTGTTCTTCTGTGGGGTTATGTGAGGGGAGTACAGAGTACAGACTGTTTACCTTCTCATCTGTGAACACCAGCATTATAGCTTTAAGATGTTGGTTGTGCAGAGCCAGAAGTGTTTTCAGTTCCTGTTTTATATGTGAGTCCTGTGCAGAAATATTCCAGATTTCTGGGAGCATTTGATATTTCCATTCTTGACATAGGATGCCAGTAAACATTTCTGTTCAGAAGTAAGTCCCTGTGAGTTCAATACATGTTTATTTGTCTTGCCCTCTGAGCTCAATACAGCTTAATCCCAAATATGGTGATTTCCAGGGGTTAGTCCAGTTTTCATTAGCCCCAGTCCACATGGCTAGTGGTCACAGGTAATGGAAGATGTCATCCAACCATATCTGGAGGGCACCATGTTGGTTTACAGTCACATGTTTTGCAGTCATATGTTTTGCAGAGATTATATGTTTTAGGGCAGATGCTTTCTGTTTCAACCTTTAAACACCTGGTGAGGACTTTTCTATGCTGCCAGGCTTATGCAGACAATTAATAAAATACATGTACATAATATTTAGCTGATGGACTCTGATTTTAAATGTTAATGTGTTTTCATTAAATATAAATAAACTGTAAACTGCTTGGTTTTTTTTTTAAAGATGTGGTACATAAATATTTTTAGGAATAAAAATAAGAGGCCAAATGAAATGAACATAACACAGTAAAAAACCTTCCAAACTCTTTCCATACCATAAATATAATTTTTAAGTTAAGTGGGATGGTGGTGGTTTCTCGGAAAATATAAATATAAGTTAGACATTATTCCATTCAAACATAAATATTCAAAGAGATAATACAAAGATTGTTTGACTGAAAAAAAGAGTTTGAGTTGCATCCAGGGTTGGTCATACTGTGATTATAGCCACTGAAGTGATTGGGCGTGAATAGCTTAGGTAAATTAATTTCAGTGGATCTTGAAGTAAAACCTAGCTGAATGCAACCTTCGCTTTGAAATTCAAAATAACAAATATGTACAAGCAGCCACACCCAGGAGATGCTACGTTTCCAGTAACATGGGGGCGCTGGAAGTTCATTCTTGTCAACAACAGGAGCAGTCTGATCCACGGTGCAACACAGCACAGTGTTACAACTAACTTGGAAGTGAAACCCCAGCCCCCTTAGTGATCATCTTGTATGTTTTCCTGGTCAAGCAGGTGTCTTTGAAATGGCATGGGGGACTCGGTAGGGTATGGCTGTCTTACATACCCACTGAAAAGAAAAGCTCAATTGTATGCAAGCAGTAATTATGCAGCTATGTAAGACTTGCTCACAAAATGCATTTCTATGTGTTTGATTTCAGCAAAGCTGCCAGATCTGACCACAAATATTTAAGTCACGAATGGTCTGCTTAAAATTACCCCAATCCATCATGACTTTGCTGCTCTAAAAAAAACCCAGTGGCGGGGTGGGGAAGCTCAAATGCTTATGTGTGTTTAATGAGCTATTTGCCTTTCATAAGGAGTTTCAGTGCATATGTGAGCCAAGCTATGTGCACAGTGTCCAAGTATTATAATTTCAGTTTATTATTGGATTGGTTTCTCATTACTGTATAAAAAGTGTTGTAGACTACTGAGTTGTGTGTGGGTTTTTTTTTAAATAATGAAGACAGCATTTTTAGATGATTGAACCTAGTAGGTTTTTAAGTTAACTTTGCTTTCCAACATGCATGTTATGAACAGCTCAAGCAATATTTTTTGAATGCTTGGAAGATCAAGTGCAAAGTGTAGATCTCAAAATAATAGTTAACTTACCAAAATCTGCAGTGCCAAAAATGGAGAGCTGGAGGTCCCACAACAATAGTAAACTGGTTTGGAAAAATCTGGACAATTATAAATATGATCCAATTAACATACTATCAAGATTTTTTGAACTGTGGTCACTATTTATTAGGCTTTGGAATGTCAAATTTCACAATTAGTATACAGCCATATAATATTTTTGCATTACTGCAAGGGTATCACACACATGCTGTATAGAGTAGTGTATGTTTATTTTTCTTAATTCTCTCTGCTTTCTTTTTCATGTTTGTAGGACTATATATTAATGTATATACTGTTTATATGCCAGAATATCTTCTAAATTGATGTTTTGTCAATTCTCATGCACAGTTATCGTGTGTGTGAAGCTGATGAGCACCTAAGAATCTCAGCACATGGTTGGTTAACAGTTTAGGGAAAACACTGCTGCTTATGTAATTGCTTTTGTTGCATGAATTGTTTAGAGCTCATTCTGTTTGTATTATCAGTATCTTTCTATCCCATTCAGAATTATTGCTTTTGCCCGGCCTGTCCGCTATGAAGATGTGCAACAGAAAGTGAAAACAGTTTTTGGGCAGCCGCTAGATCTCCATTACATGAATAACGAGGTACCAAAATACGCCCACATTTGGTTCTCAAACAATGCTATTCAGATCCAAGGAGAAATACCACCACTCTGAAAAATCCAAACATCTTGGCAAGGGTGGGGGGCATGAAAAGAGGCAAAAGTAGCTTTTCATATGGACAACTAACACACTTGCCCAGATAAAGGTAGTCCCATGAGGGAACAATATTACCAAAGAGTACTGGCAGTTTGCAAGTGTATTTGTGGGCTGAAGATATGAGCCCTTTATTGGCTCCCTTTTCAGGTGGCAGAGCAGATGGAAACCTTGCCCGTTCATTTGCACTACCACAGTCAGCAATATGGGAAATAGTTATACTGTGTTGTATCCAAACTTAGTCATGCTTACAGAATTGAGTTCAGTGAGCCAACTCCAAGCATGACTAAGTCTGGATACAACCCACTGACTTACCCTTAACAGGAATGTTTTTTAAGGATTAGAACGAGATAATACATAGGGAACACTTGAAACACTTGAAAGCGCTAAACAGATGTTAAGTATTGTATCTTCATTTATTCTCTCTGACCCCCACTCCACCCCTTCTGAGATGGTTTTGAGTTTTTTGCAGTCACATTAAGAGAAATGCGTGTAGAAGCAGCCTGTATCAAGAAGATTGTGTGGGTGGAATGTTGCCTGCCTGCAAAAATAACACAACCAGAAATATACACGGATATTCAGGGGTGCTATAACTTGTTTACAGCCTTGAGCCTTTGTAAGTTTAATTCAGAGCAAGTATGTTAGTAGATTGGGCTTACTCTCAAGTAAAGGTAAAGGTACCCCTGGCTGTTAGGTCCAGTCACAGACAACTCTGGGGTTGCACGCTCATCTCACTCTATAGGCCGAGGCAGCCAGCGTTTTCCGCAGACAGCCTCCAGGTCATGTGGCCAGCATGACTAAACCGCTTCTGACGAGCCAGAGCAGCACATGGAAATGGCGTTTACCTTCCCGCCGGAGCAGTACCTATTTATCTACTTGCACTTTGACGTGCTTTCGAACTGCTAGGTAGGCAGGAGCTGGGACTGAGCAATGGGAGCTCACCCCATTGCGGGGATCAAACTGCCAACCTTACGATTGGCAAGCCCTAGGCTCTGTAGTTTAGACCACAGCGCCACCCACTTCCCATTTTACACTCAAGTAGGTATGCATAATTCAACCTAAGAGCATTTAAAATTCTATCTTGCTGTCTTCACTGTTTCATCCCTTTGTTGTCTGGAGGATTTAAAATATATATTTTTACTGACTGAGTGCCTGTGTTCTTGCATTGTAGTTATCTATTCCTTTGAAAAGTCAGGATGACCTCGATAAGGCAATAGATCTGTTAGACCGAAGTGCAAATGTGAAACGCCTTAGAATATTACTGCTGTCTCAGGACAGAAACCATGTAAGTAAAAATAACATGATGTGCTTCAGTCTTATTTTTGCTATAAGCCCTTACCAGTCATTAAGCATAACAGTGATGCTTAGTCCACAAGGTGGGTTGGGTCCCCTGTTCCACTCGGAGCCTTGTTGCGATAAATTGAAACCCCAACAATTGAAATCAGGCTTTATCATCCCAGTTGGAAAGCAAAGGAAATATCTGTGGAGCCCACTGTTTTGTATAGACCACCAAACTACATGATCTGACCCCCCAGAGCAAGCGGGAATGTATTTCAGACTGCATTTCTAGTTGCAGCTTGATACAACGATCCTTTTTTCCTCCCTGGGCTGCTTGTCTTTGGAATTAAAATATGAAGTCCCTCCAAACTCAAATTGCTTATTTTTTCCCCTCCCTCCCTCCCTAATAGACCAGTTCATCATCCCATTCTGGAATGCCAAAGCAAGTCAGAATCAAAACTTCTCAATCCATGGGAGATGTGAACACTGCGTTCCAGCCACCAGAAACCAGAAGCAGGCACTTGTCCATCAGTGAGTACTAGTGGCCTGGAAGCCAATTTTTTTACATTAATTTCAGTCTATACTAGCAACGATTCTGTTCTTCCAAACATTTTAGGCTGTGACTTACAGACTCTAAAGTTTCCCTTTTTTGTCAGATATTTGAACCGTCATTTTCAGTTGAGCACGCACACACATATACATGTGGAGAGAAACATTAAGAAATCATTAGAGGATAATTCAATCTTCTAGGACAGTCTCTTGATGCTGACTTGAAAGTCAACATTATTGAAACAAAAAACTTTACGTTTTAGGTGTCAGGCCCCCATCCCCAAACCCAATGACAGCAACTATTATTTGAAAGTAAGGAAGTAAGGAAAGAGGTATTTATTCAGTAAGGAAGAGATCTTTATTCAGTCTAATAGCAGTACATGTCCACAAGCAAACATAAGGTCCAGGAGTCAAGGTTCTAAGTTACATGAGCAGGGCAAGTGGCTCATATCCTAAAGGAAGCTATGATGTTGTACCAGCAGTTGATATGCCCCTCCTGCCAAGGTTTTAAAGATGGGAGTGGTGCAAGCTCACTCGCAAGACTCTCTCTGCCTGTGGTTTTGCTATGCACACATATGCATGCTCTGTCAGGGTGGGTACATCTGATTCACCTTCATAAGTGGCACCTGTGTCTCAGTGACAATACTGTGTTGTCCAGCTCTGCCAGCACTTTTTCCTGTTCAGCCTCTCCCTCTGGCTGGCCGAAGTCCTTCCTTCTCCCGGATAAGGTTCTGCAGCAGGAGCATGGGAGACAACCAGCAGGTCTTCTTCCTTCTCTCTGAAACCACAAGGGGAGGACCTTCCAGCCCCCCCCCCCCCATCTGCTGCTTCTCCTTCCTCTTGAGCTTGGAGCTGTGTGCGCCGGATCCTGACCAAGCCAAGGGGCCCATGTCATTAGGCTATGATTCCAGTTTTTGTTCCAAATCAGTTTTAATCCATATTGGATTACTGCGGATTACTGCACTGTTCTTTATGTTAGACTGTCTTCAAATATGGTCCAGAGTCTACAGTTGTTCCCAAATGTGGCTACTAGAATGTTCTGGAAGCCAACAATTAGATCATATGACACCAATCTAATATTAACTACATTGGTTACCTGTTTGTTTCTGGGCTCAATTTAAAGCACAGGTGCTTATTTTTGAAATCTTTTAATAGATTATTGATTTTATTGATTATTTTATTTCTATATAACTTAATATATTCAAAGTATCTAAGCGGTGTACAAAAAGCTGAAGCAACAACAGTCAACTTAAACAAAATACTACAAAAAAAACAGTTACATATAAAAATGTTACATTAAAGCAAAGTTGCATGCTATATATCTCAGCCTCCGGGTTCTCACCCAGGATCCAACAAACTCTCAGCTCACTCACAAAAGTCTCACAAGAGAAAAGTTCTTGGAAACAGCTGGTGTCACCTTAGTCTCTCGCTCTAGACTTGCTTTTTATGGGCAACCCCAAGGTGGCTGATCCTTCCTTAGGCTGCCCACAGCTGTGTCTCATTCAGCTGCACTCTGTGCCCTGAGTTCCAGATACAGCAGGTTTATTGAGTTTCCCACGAGGTCACATCTCTTCTGTCCTTTCATCCTCCTCCAGTTGTATTAATAGCATCAAACCTGGTAATTTCAAGGGCACCTTTGTTGCTATGACTCTGCCTGTCTACCCCCCGAGTCCACCCTCAAAGGCACACTCCTCCATTGTCTCCTGAGACAGACGGATGCCAGGAACCTAAGACTGGCCATGGAGAACCTGGTCTCCATCCCCTTACCATTGGAAGTATGTTAGGCAAGTACAAGTAGCAGGCCTTTTCAGTGGTGGCACCAAGACTCTGGAACAGTTGTCTTGTGGGAGATGCAGCAGGCTTCCTTTCTTTCTTCATTTAGGTAGATTTAGAAGACTTACTCACTCTGACAGGCTTATACTGCTCTGCTATTTTTAAAGTTTTTTTGGTTTCATGCTGCTGCTTAGTTGTTAATGTAAGGAATATTTGTGTGTTTTTGTTTTAACATTTTATTTGCTTTAAGTGCAGGCTGTTGTAGAAAAACAGGATAGAAGTAATAATGGATTTACAAGTGCAGTTTTAAAGGGCATGGGGAACTAACCCTTAAACAAATAACATGTCTGCCTTCAAACACTTAATTCTTAAAGGAAAAAATACGTATAAATTAATTTGATACACTCCTATCTCTGTGATCTTCAGGAGAATGAGGGATGGTGCTATGACAGATCATCTTGGCCATTGTGATGAAAGTGTTCCATGGAAAAAAGAGAGTCAACTCTCGACCTGAAAGAAGGCTTAATTCCTTATTTGAAAACCTTATTTCATGGTTTGAAAAGGGGCTTACCCTTGACTTACGACAAAATATCATAGCCTCCTGCTTCCTCCATTAGCCAGAAGATGGTGCTAGTGTATTGCAAGTTTTCATTGTAAGGAACAAAAAGAATTCTCTTTGAATACAGTGGTACCTCGGTTTATGAACTTAATCTGTTCCAGAAGTCCGTTCTTAAACCAAAGCCATTCTTAAACCGAGGTGCGCTTTCCCTAATGAGGCCTCCCGCCACCGGTGCCCTTCCACTGGTCTGTTCATAAATTGAGGTAAAGTTCGCTAACTGGAACACTACTTCCAGTTTTGCAGGGTTTTTTTTACCGAATAGTTCATAAACAGGGCTGTTCTTAAACTGAGGTACCACTGTACATGCTAAATATATATTATCCTTTAAAATTTGGTAACCTGGAACTCTTCAAACTCAAAATATTAAGAGTAATCTGCAGGCTTATTTTAAAATTTGAAACAGTCATACGGAGGCAGCTCTGCTTGAGGTTGGGTACAGTGGACGCTCGGGTTGTGGATGTAATCCGTGACAGAGGCACGTCCGCAACCTGCAGCGTTCATATCATGGAGCGCTGCGTCTGCGTACGTGCATGACGTAATTTGGCGCTTCCGCACATGCTTGAAGTGCCGAAACACGGAAGTAACCCGTTCCAGTACTTCCGGGTTCAGCGCGTTCGTATCTTGCAGCGAACACAACTCGCAGCAAGCGCAACCTGAGGTATAACTGTATTTCAGCATACTGATAATACAAAGTGCGAAGGTTCTCAGAACCAGCAAGGCATAGGTGACTTCTCATCTCACACAAAGTATGAGGTTGTCTCAGGTAGGGTGGAGAAGGTAGTGATGGCTCTAATCTCTTTAATTTTGAGTTACATTGTACACCCATGGCAGCCATTTTGTGACAGGCACCCCCAGCACACTCTTAAAATTCAAAATGTGCCTGCTGGTCCAAGAAGGTTGGCAATTGATTACTTAAATTAATAGTTTCATCCAACTGCTTCCATGTGAATCAAGCAGAACTAAAGAAAAGAAGCCAGAAGGGTTAAATTTGATCCAAGTCAATAGTCAAATGTGACAGCCCGGGGGAAACTACTTTTAAACTGCAGAGCAGCATCCAAAACACACCTGTAACAGAGAAAATACTTCTAAGGGCTTTAGACAGCACAACTTCTAGCATTCCTATGTTGGCAACAGCCCACATTTGAATTTCCATAAAATAATTGAACTAAGCCGTCAAGCGCAGCAGGTATAAAATGATGGCCTTTTGTTTAGAAGAAATGCACATTAAAGAATAGCCTTTTCTCTATTCCAGGGGTGGGGAAGTGAATCCCGCCAATGGACTGGATGCAAAACTGCCCCACCCTCCACAAGCCACTTTTGACAGGTGGATGGGGCTGCCAACATGTCAATTATCTAATATCATAGGGTACACTCTCAGGCTCTCAGTTGTCTCTTTGCAGTTACTCTGAATAACATTGTCCCTGAGTCTTTCAAACGTGCAGGAAAGAACAATTCTGTCCCTCCTCCCCTCAGATGTTCTTGACCTTGTGCATCCTTTTAATAAGCATTTCAAAATCTTCAGGTTCTCAGACCACAGGTCGAAGTTCACCACCTCCAGGGTATGTTCCAGAGAGGCAGCAACGAATCGCTCGTCAGGGGTCCTACACCAGCATCAACAGCGAAGGAGAATTCATTCCAGAGACCAATGAACAATGTGTGAGTTCAGTAAAAAAAGAAATGTGCTCCTCATCTTGGAGTATTATTAAGAAGCTGCCTTTATACCATGTCAGTCCACTGGTCCACCTAGCTCAGTAATTTCTACCCTATCAGCAGTTTCTTGTGGTCTCAAACAAGAGTCTCTTCCAGCTTTATCAGGAAATGCCATAGATTGAACCTGAGACCATCTGCATGCATAGCATATGCTCTGTCTGAACCACAGCCCTTTCCCAACTTTCTTGATAGAGTTCTCCATTCTGCCTTTTTGTATTGTATTGTGCCTTAGATTATATTCAATTTGACTTTCTGTGACCTTTCATAGATGCTGGATCCTTTAAGCAGTGCTGAAAACTCTATATCTGGCAGTTGTCAGTCGCTGGGCCAGTCAGGAGACAGGTATGGACCTTAATGGGTTTGGAATCGATTTTACTGTCCAATTTCTCCACACAGCATGTGTGGGTTGCTAATGAATTTTCCTTCATGTGAGATTGACAGGGAACCTTGGGGTGTTTCTCTGTCCAGCATTATTTGTCTTATCTCATTTGTGTTAGCTCTTTTCTTCATAGAATCATAGAGTTGGAAGGGACCACAAGGGTCATCTAGGAATGCAGGAATCATTTGCCCAATGTGGGGCTCAAACTCGCGATCCTAAGATTAAGAGTCTCATGCTCTACCGACTGAACTATCTCAGATAAATTCAGTTACATCTGTTTCTTTGCTTCTGGCATTTGTGGATGAATTGTAAATACTCAAGGACCATTAAGAGGTACAGAGATTGTTAGTCTGTTCCTGGCATAGACCCTGTAGTAAAGTCAAAACAGATTTAGTTTACCACTAAATTCATTTTATTGGCCTCCATACAGTCCCTTACTGTTGCAAGCATGGGTTCAGCACCTCTACCGCTTCACTTGAATATGATGAGAGAAATACTAGTCATTGGTATACTGATGACACCTTACTTCAGAGCCCTAGATGACCTCGCCGGCAGTTTCATGTAGATGTTAAAAAGTATGGGAGATGCGATGGAACACTGCAGGACCCTGTAGCACAGATGCCATGAGGACAAGCAGTATCTTTCCAGCACTACCTTCTGGAATTTAAGTAGGAGTGGAACCACAGTGCCCCCAAACCTGTTATACCTCAGAATCCCGACTTCACTGATTCCAGAGGAGATAGCTTTCCCCTCTCTTTGGTGCTGGATAACTCTTCCCCATAACTAATAGCAGTCCAAGAGGGGAGCCATTCTTCTACTTTTCCATTTTTAGGGGACACAGGAAACATTCCACCCTTCTGCAGCACATGCCTATGTCATAGAATACAGCCTCTTTAAGGCACGATCAGGTTTTCTCCTAGGAGGCAGAGCTTCATCACTCTCTGCCATACTATAGAAAATACCAGTGCTAAAGCAACACTTGCTGATCTTTGTTTCTCCAGCTTAGGTGAATCTGATATATCCAGCCACATCCCAAAAGCTTGCTCCATATGAGCTCTCCGTGTTCCTGACTCTTGGCCACCTGCCCTATACCTTGCCACACCTGAACAAAATGCCCCCACTCTATGGTATCTGATATTGAAAGCTTCCAAGGGGTCCAGGATAACTAGCAGTGTTGCAGTCCCCTTGTCATAGGTTATCGCATTGCATCAGGGTAACCAAATCAGGTTCTTTGATGGCAAAACCCAAATGGGAATGGATCCAGATTGTTTAGCTGGATAACATGCTTTACTATAATGGGGAAAGCTGTATTTTGCCCAATGAGGGAGGAAACTGGACCGTATATTTTTAAAAATGTAAAAGATACATTAAAATTAAAAATATATGCTAAAATTTTGATTGCATCCTTCGGGTGGGAATTTTACAGTTAACTATGTGCCCTGTCTGAATTTTTCTGAAACTGATACCCAGTTTGGGGACGGGGCAACCCAACAGATTGTGTAAATTCTGTGTTCAGTTATGCATATGTTTATGTGCAGAAATCTCACAATACTGCATTGGATGTGAATAAATTATTGTAATTTATTCAGGTTTAGGCTTCTTCCTAAGTCGTGAGAGGGGCATCACATTAAGTTGTAACACAGGCCATTCTTAGCCCAGTTTATAGGTACAAATCCTAATACTTTCTCCCTCCAAACAGTCTTTCCTATAGAAAATCCTGCATGTCCAGGGCTCAGAGTTTCCCAGACAACAGGCAGGATTTTTCAGGTATGTCTGTATAGTTTTTTAAAATAATTATTTGAGCTGATGGTTGCTGACAGATAACAGGAGAAAGAAACTCCTACCTTGTTGTTTCTCTGTTGTGTGCTTGCTGCTCCTAGTCAAGATTCTATATTCTCTTTTCTGATTGCAGAAAGACATTTTGAAATGTGCAGACAACTTCTCTGTCACTTGCCAGCAGTTACCTGGCTTCCAGTCTAATCTAGGGTGGAAGATACTGATGTGCAGTCACATCTTGTTTGCCTCTCCCATGCCTTTGCCACTGATTGGTTGAATGTTCCTGGGTCAGGGAGAGAATTAAGAGTTTTCAGGATACGTGCTTATGCATTGGTTTCTCTTCCCTCCTGAAACAGCCTATAAGGAGGAGGTTGACTGGAACTAAGAAACTTCTTTTAACTACCAGAAGGGCAAAGATGAAAATAAGCTAATACAGTGGTACCTCGCAAGACGAATGCCTCGCTAGACAAAAAACTCGCTAGACAAAAGGCATTCGCTAACGAAAGGGTGACTCGCAAGACAAATTTTCCTATGGCCGTGACTCGCAAAATGAAAACATTTTGCGATTCCCCCCCCCCCCGTAAAACCGCGCTTCCTCCGACCGTGCTTCGCAAGACGAAATTTCCGCTATACGACAACACTCGTGGAATGAATTAATTTTGTCTTGTGAGGCACCACTGTAAGTTATTCTGTGGGCTGCATTTTGCAGACAGAGTGCTGTGTGCCAACTGCCCTGCCATTTCAGTGGAAAAGGAGCTGGATTTCAGTGATCTGCATAGTTCAATGGGTTCAGCGAACCTTTTCTTCCAGTCATGAGACTCGTGGATTTCCCTCCCCTTCTGGTCATTCGTTAGTGGAAGGTTCCAGCTATGCATGTTTCATAAGTTAACTTGTTTTGCTTTGTCTCTCCATATCCAGATCGTGAGAATCAAATCTATGACAAAGCAGAGAAAGGAGGAACATACCCTCGGCGTTACCATGTCTCCATGCAGCACAAAGATTATAATGACGGTGGGTGTGCTTGCACAGCAAGAAAGCACCCTGCTTTTTATTATAATGATAGGGTTGCTGTTTGACATCTCTCCCAAGGGGAACTATCTGCTTTTCCCTAGTTGCTAGGCCTCTCTGACTCACTTTTCTTGAAATTGCTTGGGAGAACTCAATGGAAGCAGAAGGAATGACAAATACAAGTGAGAAGATGACTTTCCTTCCTTCTCTTTTCCTGTAGCTGAATAGCTCAAGAAGAACAGAGAGAAACTCTGTTACTTGCATGCGAACCACTGGTGAAGCAAGTTGTTGGCCTGTGCACTACAAGATTAATCCAGAGCAGAGTTGTCCAAAGCTTAGGTTTTCGCTAACTCAGAAGTCATGCCTGCAATGGCTTCTTGCTCTGTCCCCAGTCCTGATTCCCCACCCCCACCCTGTATCCAGACAGTTTTATTTGCAAACTTTTCTTTCGTGACATTTTCTAACAGGACGGAGGACGTTCCCACGTATTCGACGTCACCAGGGTAACCTCTTTACACTAGTGCCATCGAGCCGCTCCTTGAGCACCAATGGGGAGAATCTTGGCCTAGCAGTGCAGTATCTGGACCCCCGGGGGCGCCTACGGAGCGCGGACAGTGAGAATGCTCTCACCGTGCAAGAGAGAAACATTCCAACCAAATGTAAGCAGTCTGTTCCAGATATGCGAAATGCAGCACCAGGCACTATTGTGCTTTCCAGTGCATTCAAGATGGACAAAAGGAAGCACTTGTTCAAATTGCTACAAGGTTTTGTGGTGGCCACTAACACAGGTGGCTTTTTAACAGATAAAATTGACTGTCAGTGGCTCTACACCCTGAGGGTTTGCAGTAAAACTTCTGTGTTATGCTTATGAGCTTTCCTGGGGCTGCTGACTAGATAGGGCACAACGCTACATTGAACTGTTTGATGTTTAATATCAGTTCTTATAAACTGCAGAAGGACAAAGAGAAATATGTGAAAAGCTGATGTTGTGGTCCTAGAGGCCCATCAAGCAGAAGTCAAGTTTTAAAAGCTCTATCATCAGAGCCAAACATTATATGCCACACCTTGAATCTTTGATAGGTGGCATCTCTAGCTTGGAGACTGGAATTATCTCCCTGGAGCTCTCATTCTTTTTAAAGCCATTTAGTAATGCAGGTATAAATAGCGTCTGTTGACGGGTGTAGAAGGCTATTCTTGAGGATGACATTATAAACTGAGAATTCCTTCTGTATTTGGCAGCTCCAAGTGCCCCCGTTAATTGGCGGCGAGGGAAGCTCCTGGGACAAGGTGCATTTGGGCGTGTGTACTTGTGCTACGATGTGGATACAGCCAGAGAACTTGCAGCAAAACAGGTCCAGTTTGACCCAGACAGTCCTGAAACAAGCAAGGTACTTGAATGATAGCACTGGGAACACTGTCTAAAGTAAATGTTCGTATTTTGGAAATACCATGCTAAGTAACAGACATTCAAACCAAGTATGGTTTGTATAGAGATATCATGGTTGGTTCTTTCCCTTAGAATCCCCAAATGCAATCTCACTGCACTCAACACTGCCAAATTATTTACAAAACTTCACCACATCACCTTTCCGCTTACCATTGGCTGGCACAAGTAACCAACACCTTCCCCAAGTAGGCTGCCTCTTTACTGGTCTTTGACTCTTATTAATCAGCTAATAGTAACCATTTTGTTAATCTGGTTGCCACCCTTATAGAAATTATTCAGAATGGAAATTGTTAATAACTTCAGATTAGTAGGAAAATCATTTCTAGGCAAGTTCTTGCTGAGAACTTGTCACTGCTGCCAAGTTCAAATGTGGTTCAGTAGTCGAGTGAGGATCATGGTATGAAAAAATGCTTTATCCCACAGTTTCCCAGTTCAGACATCATGGGAAACTGATTTAACAAACCACAACATCTTCCTCACTGGGGGAGCATGCAGGCACACACATTCTTAGCGCAATGAACTAACTGGCTCTCTTCATGCCTGCAGGAAGTGAGTGCTTTGGAGTGTGAAATTCAGCTGTTGAAGAACCTTCAGCATGAGCGCATTGTCCAGTATTATGGGTGCTTGAGGGACCGAGCAGAGAAGACCCTGAGCATATTCATGGAGTACATGCCAGGGGTAAGAATTGAGCTAGTCCTCTAGAAAGTGATTGCCGTCTGCTTCTGACCTGCAGTGGATTTGCAAGATAATTTCCTTGTTGTTGAAGCCCTCTTCAATACCTTTCCTGCTTTTCCTGTGAAGGGTTCTGTCAAAGACCAGCTGAAGGCCTATGGTGCACTGACGGAAAATGTGACCCGGAAGTACACTCGGCAGATTCTTGAAGGGGTCTGTTACCTTCACAGCAACATGATTGTACATAGGGATATAAAGGGTAAGAGATGCCCATGTGACTTGAGCCAGTTCCCTCAACCTGGTCTCTTCCTCTTCTTGGCTCCCCTCTTCATATATCGACTGCTAATACCCTGCAAGGAAGAGTTAATGACAGACTTTGAATCACTGCTGCTTCTCTCTCCCTCTCCCTCCTTCTCCCTTCTCAGGAGCCAATATTCTCCGGGACTCTGCTGGCAATGTGAAGCTTGGGGACTTTGGGGCCAGCAAACGGCTGCAGACAATCTGCATGTCTGGGACCGGCATCCGTTCTGTCACTGGCACGCCCTATTGGATGAGTCCAGAGGTGATCAGCGGGGAGGGTTACGGAAGAAAAGCTGATGTCTGGTGAGAAGTTGCTTTGTTCTGTTTGTTTGGTGCATATTTCTGGCCAGGATTTCTGTGCACCTGAAGTCCATAAACTTTTAACCTTCTTACTAGGAGTACAAGGAACATTTCTGGAAAAGGAAAGTGACATTTTTGTCCAGAATCCCCGACTCAAATGACATACTTTGTTAGTCTTGCAGCTGCTTGTATCTGCTCTGTGTTTGGGCAGGGACTGAGTTCACTTCCTAGCAAGGATTAATTTATGTTGTAAAAGGTGGCTGAATGGCACACCCTCTGACCACTAACTCTAGATGTGTAAGGGTAGCTTTTCAGTGATATGGGGCTGAACTTTTAGAACCAAGAGCAGTTTTTCCATCATCATTATTATGTATACGCCATCCTTTCTTCAATTAATTATGCCTTGAGAAGTGTTCTTCATACTCAGTTCTTGTCTCTCTTCCTAAGAGGCCAAACATTTGAGTGTCCTTGACACATTTCTGAGTGTGTCCTTTATTGCATATCTTCAAGGCTGGCATTTGGGCTGCCTCTTACTTTCTTTTTTTTAATAAAGCTTCTGCTGAGGCCACATTTGGAAGAGCTTCAGGCCATTCTTCTGTGGCCTTTTCTTTGAATTCCCAGGGCTGAACTTTGATAGAATTAACTTCTGTACATGTGTACTGTAGGAATAAAATGAGTTGTGAGTTCAGTGGATCTCCAGACAAAGCTATTTCTCCAGTTGAGTTATGTTGTAAGAACATTTGTCATTTTCTCTAGCTTTGTTCAGAATTGAAAGTTGGATCTGGTGTCATTTGACTTGGCCAAAGAGGTGAAGAATTATGAAATAATCTGGCTTCTGAGCCACTTTCAGCTTCATTTGATATTGGTTATCTATTTAGCCCTTCATGTCCTGATCCTCCTAAATGATCCACAAAAGCTTATGCCCCAATATATTTGTTAGTAAGGTGCCACAAGCTTCCTTGCTGTTGTTTTTAGGTTGCAACAGGCTAATTCCGCTTCTCCTCCTTAATTTATCTTGATTGTGCCCATTGTGTGGGTGTCACGGGAACTGCCACAAGAAACTCCAGCACTGCCTTTCATTTTCTAATACAGATAATTGAATTCTATGTTCTCCCATTCCCAGGAGCCTTGCCTGTACTGTTGTGGAGATGCTAACAGAGAAGCCACCCTGGGCAGAGTATGAAGCCATGGCAGCCATTTTCAAGATTGCCACACAGCCAACTAACCCCCAGCTGCCTTCCCACATTTCAGAAACTTGCCGGGACTTTATAAAGCGGATCTTTGTAGAAGCCCGGCAGAGACCCTCAGCTGAAGAGCTGCTCCAGCATCACTTTGCACAGCTCCCATACTGAATTTCCATCCCCAGAAACAGTACTTCTTCCTTGGCTTTTAGCATCATCTCCTTGTGAGGATTCTGTGCTGTGGCCCTTATCCGAGCAGCAGCTCCAAACAAATGCTGGCACAGCTGTCTTACTTGCCTAGAGAGGCAGTTGGTGTTTGAGGAGCAAGGCAGGGACATCAGTTGCTTTTATTTGGATAGATTCTTCTTTGGATTGATGCTTCTAGTAGCTGTGCAAACTACATCTGCATCTCTGTCCTTACCTGTGCTGCCACCATGGAATGTTTGGTGACATTCTTCCCACAAGCACATGAGCTGGGAGCAGCTTAGGAACCATCTCACTTGAATGTAGCTGTGTATCAGAAGCTGGTCCAAAGTGGAAGGGGGCTTGTGATATTAGAACTTGTGATAGCTTCTAAAAGCTACAAAAATGTGTGTTGGCTAGCATTCTGTGTTTCGCAGTTCCCCAGGACTATGTCAAGTGCCACAGAGAACATGGACTCAGTTATTATATATAATAATTATTATATATTTTATTAAGTATTCAGCATCTGAAAGTGTTCAGAAAATATTGATTTAGAAGAATATGTGAATAGTGTTGTTGTTTTTTATATAATGACAAACCCAAGGAGCTGGAGGCAGAGTTGTACTTTCTTTCTATTTGCCTTTTAACTCTCTCCTATCCACATTTCTGGATGATGAGATGGGGGTTACAGTGGAACACAAGCACAACAAGGCCTACACAACAAATGGCCCCTGAATGAAACGAGGGAATCGAGCTTCATTTTGACAGGGCTGTCTGAAGGTGCAATTCAGGACTGTGTCTATGCAATAACTGTGCTAACACAGGATTTATTATCTGGCACAAAGATCGGCATCCTAAGATTCAGTATTTCTAACTTTTATTTATTTTAATTTAATTCTTTTCAAAGCAAGTTTCTGGTCTTCATGGCTGCAGAGAAACTCTAAATGTGGAGGGTTTGAGAGGTGCCTGGTGACTTCTTAGAAGTCACAGGGGGCTGAGCAGGATACAGCAGTTGTGGCATGTGCTTAGTGCCCTTGCACAAAGAGCAAAAGCCAAATAAATAATCAAAAACAAGAATATACACAGATTTTTACTTTATTTGCATAATTTATTCAGATCATGGAATGTGACATTTTTATGGATTGTTTTAGCACAGAATATCACATGCTGGGTATAGACAGGGGTTGCTGTAGGATAGCTATTGCTTGCAACTGATGAGAAAGAGCCCTGCATTGGGAGTTTCATACAGCTGGCCTATCATGCAGCAGTTAATAGCTTTCCTATGAAAATGCTGTTCCTTTGAGACGCCAGGTTCTTCTAGATCTGTTAGATGTCTTCTTCCACCCAGGTATTTTCTGCAGAACTGCTGGTGCCATATTCAGGGGGTTTTTTTGCCAGTCCTTCAAACCAAAGACATTTCCAGTGCTGCCAAAATCTTATTTCAGGGAAAGGTGAAAGACTGCTGCTAAGCCTAATAAAGACATTTGTTTTAAGGTTTTCATGTGATCATGGATAAAAATAGTTTTATAAATGAAAGACACATGCCTGAGCAGCACAGGCGAGGGAGATATTCATGCAAAAGCTGCACTTGTGATTGTGTTTTCAGAGTCATCTAATCTAGCAGTTGTGTGAAACAAAGGGACAAGGCCTGATTTCAAATGCTGCATTATCTTTTGGCTAGGAATCCTGGGGATTTTTAAAGGGGAATTCATGACAAACTTCATTGCAGGCAATCTAAGCAGTATCCTCTTTCAACTAACTGTTTAGTGGCCAAGGGAAATTTGCTTGTTTTGCCGTATAAAATTTTGGACTGGGAACCAGATGCAATCAGGCAGGGCCCGTGTAACATAAGGACCTGCTCACATTCCAGAAATGTTCACTTCAAAAATGCACTTCCTAGGATAGCTGAACAATTTGACCGTTGTGTTGTGCTGCAAAAAGAATGTGTACTTCTGTTGTGTCATGCTTCCAATCACCTGCTCTTAGCCTTTAAAAGAGGTAAAATTTATCCCTCCTCTTTCCAGCCAAGAATCATTTATGACAGGCACATTGACACCATCTTAGGGTAGCCAGCTGTTTTCGTCTCTACAAAGTTGAGGATTGCTACCATCTTTCAGCTTTTTACAGGGCTACAGATGTTTACTTAAATCACAATCTGGCAACCTACCAGCTTGACATGTTGGTTAACAGCCAGAACTAGGAAATGCTTCCAGTGGACCTGCAGCAGTGTATTTGAAGCAGGATGCAGTCATCATGTGAATAAAATGTAGCAAAGGTAAGAGTTATTTCCTTGTAGCAGTGATAAGGTGTTAATGTAGCTTCTCTGCTCTGTTTAAGGCAGGCATGTCCTTGACCACTGGTCCTGTTAGCTAGGGATGATGGGAGTTGTTGTCCCGAAACAGCTGGAGGGCCAAGTTTGGCCATGCCTGGTTTAAGGCTTCCACAATGCTACTTTTATGACTGGATGCTGTTTTCTGATGGGGAATCCAGGATTTAAGGAAGTACATAGTGTGATTTGTTCCTTTCAGATAATGGAGGTTCAAAAAACTTGCAGTGGTTCTCTCCCCCACCCCCTTTATCTCACCTGCCAGCATGTTTGTAGGACTTGGAGAGAGGCCTGAAATGTTTGTTGTCCTGAAACATGCTCACTCTCAGCCCAAACTGTGGTCTGTGTATCCTGTGACTTGGCAAATGCCCAGCAGCAGGCTCTCCCTCCACCTGTCTCCAATAATGTGATTATGTTGGCTGGGCTCCCCCTTTGTATGATACACTCCAGTACCCAGACCCAGAGCCTCTGATTAAGCCTAAGAAATAAGCCAAAGCATTACTTGTATGGTCGGCAATGCACTTTTACAAATGTGTGTATATCATTCCCTATTTGTTATGCTTTTTACATCATGTAAACAAATGATGGTGCCTCTTATCTTTTTTATTTATGCTGTATTTGTTGATTTTTATAGATATGTATAGCAACTGTTATGGGATGGGAAAGAAATTGACACCTTCATGAATTTTAAAAGTGGGAAGAGAAGCAGCTGGTTTTGCAGAAATTTTGAATATAGTTTTATAACAAAATGTGTTAAGCCAAAATACCTCTTTGTTTCCTCACGCACCCGTTGGGGCAGTGGGAATGTTGAATTCGTTTCATAGAAATAGCATAGATCCCAATAATAAAATATCTGGAATGGGTTGTTTTATGAGCAATCTATCCATAGGCTTTGTCCAGGAGACCTGGTTAGGTTTATTACAAATCTGATTAAATAGTTGCAGCACACAGTGTCACTAGTGTTAAGTTACTGGGTGGGCACATCCATTTGCATAACCTTTATTGGATGTCTTCAACCTGGATTTGACATTGGGTTGTTGCATATGGATTGATTTACTACTCAAAACAATTTAGAAGGATTGATTTGTCCCTAAAACTGCAGCTAAATCAATTACAAAAAATGGCCAGTAACTTACCCCTCCCCTTCAACCATTTCCAGTAAAAAGGAAATTCCTTCTGTAGTATAAAGCCCCATTAATCTGTTCATACTCATTTTCAAGCACTTTGTGCCCCCCTGATACTTTCATTTGCACTTTTGCTTTCAGTAAGTTTCTTGTCCCCATGGGTGCAGATGAGAAAACAGGTTGCTGAAGGATAAATTGCAAATTTTCCCAGATGGAATTTTAACCATATGTGAGGAAAGAAAATAATGGTGTTTTGGGCTTGGCGTGACGATTCTGTATCCTCCAGGTTCACCCTCTTAATGTTCTGCTAAACAGGATTATTCTGTCTTACTGTGGGTGTGAATGATTCAAACACATCTTAAAATAGCTTTTTGCATTGAAGAAAGCTACCATTGCCAGACAGCCTTTATTTCTTCTCTTATTGGCCTTTAGAAGAACAGCTGCATTCTTGGATGTGTGATATGGGGGCTGTTCTAATACCTGATTTCAGGATAAAGTTTTAGAGAAGAATATACCATTATTTCATTATAGTCCAAAGCAGTTGAAAGGAAGTCCCACTGACTTCTGCAGAGTTTTCTTCTATCAAGATTTCTGCCTCTACAACACAGCAGCATGATTGTGAAATTGCCTTGTGGAGACTAGAAGATTGCACATTTTGCTTCTCAATCTGCAATCCAGAGTATTCCCTATAAATTGTCTGTATTGGAATAAGTGGTTTGATTTATTGAAACCTAAAAAGGGAACTTAAGTATTTTTAACAAGTGGACCATGTGTGCCTCATAAGCCAGCAGCAGCATTGTGAAGTTTATCAACTGAACCTGGAGTGTACAGAAGACCTTGAACCACTTGTGTCTTTATAAATATCTATACTGACCGGGGCTTGCAGTGCAAAGCCGGGCCAAAGTATAACTTTTATTTACAATAAAATAACATTTTTGGCTAATGCTGTTTTGTAAGTACCTCTGTTGTTGTTTGGATGCTTGGATTATTTAGAGGCAAGGAGTTCCCTCCACCATCAACCTTCCTCACGCCTCCCAACTTTATCATGGTATATGCTATTCCCTTTCTGCAAAGTGGAGTAGACTGCTTGAGTGTCTCAACACTAGAAGTCTCTGTAATGTCTGATGCCTTATAGACTAACTAGATTGTGGTGGGAGCGCTCATCAGCTGTTACCTTTGGAAGCAACCAGACAGGACTATAGCCACATTGCTCTGAATGGTGGGGCTCAAGTGGTTTGTTTCTGTGCTGCTGAGGCCTATAATCCAGACACATAAGAGGTTTTAGTTGCTGTTTATGCCCTGCTATGTACACAGCTTAGTGCACTGTATGTTCTTTCTGTCTGCTGTGGAATGCTGACACAGTTAAGTTAGTTCATCTACTTTACATCTTTCTCTCTCTGCTCCAGCAGCCGCTGCAAAATTTGTCAATGCTGGGTCAACTTCATATTGCAGTCTGTGTTGCATCATAGCTTTCCTTACAACAGGAAACAACTGAGGGTTTTTAATATATATATATAAAACAAAATGGCTGTTTCGTGCTCCTGTGCATAATTCATGCCAGTATTTGAGTAGGGAAACTTGCATGTAATGGGTTAAGTTGTAAATTTCACCACCTCAAGACTGTTTCACAGAACAACATGAAGCAAGAAAGGTTCAGAAAACTTATATTACAAAAATAAGACAGCAGACAGCGCAACTCTGGACACAACACCACGAGTTTGTGCTTCAGCTTAACCACGTACCACTGAAAAAGGCAAATATAAAAGATAGACATTGAATGCTTCCCCAGGATTTAAGGCTAAATGTTTGGGCAGAACCGAGCTGATGAAAATGAAGGTGCAAGGTTTGGAATCCCATCCAATTCCTGTTTTCGTGTTCAAAACTGGATTGGTATGCACATTTCAGTCAATGTTGCACTATCTCCACACTCGCCCTCTGTTTCTCCAGGATTGCTTCTCCCTCCCTTTCATCACAATAGGAAACTGGTTCTCTGGAAAGCAGCATGTTCTCTTTCCATGCTTTCTTAGCATGCATATCTTTCCCCACAGGACTATATGAGTGTGATCTCTGCAACAGAAGCACAGTCTCCCAGCAGGAAAAGTACAGGCTAATCTGGGAATGTTTTAAATAAAGGGAGAGGTAGAAATGCATTTTGGCCAAATTAATAGTCAGCATTTACTGTGTGCCCTGCCCCATCATAAAATTTCCTTTAAAAGCGAGATTCCTGTTTCTCCAGACAACCAGATACTTTAATAGAGTCATTCTCCTTTGCCACTCCATAACTAGATGGGATGGGATTGGAGTGTAAACATAAGGTGTAGTAGGCATTAACTAAAGCCTGTTGGAAGGGTTTCCCTGGCCCAAGGTTCTATGACAAAGGAAATTGTAACCCAGCAATTTCCCCAATCTAGGCTGTTTCATAGGATCTGTAGTTGAGTTTGCAAGATGTGTGACAAGTGAGGGGAGAGTTCGCATGCCACATGGTAGTGCACAGGATAAGGTGTGGTAAATATGGATCTCTCCTGCTCAGGAGCTTATATCACAGATGCAATCACTTTAAAGAAGTCTGGAAATAAAGCCCCAATATCTGTTGCATCATTCCTGCAACCCCTGTCCCCCACCAGTATGCTAGTGTGCCTGCTCTTACATGATTTGTTCAAGATCCTCCACTCTCACCCCTCCATGGGCACAGTGTCTGGGGTTCCCAGATATGCAAGTAGCATTGCTCCCACAACACTGGAACCATACTCTGTTTCTGCCTGGCTTTCCCTGCTCCCAGCAACCCTTGCAAGCTCCACTGCATTCCATCAGCTCAGTTCATCCCCATACCAAGGCTCTCAAAGTGGGGAAATTGGGGCCTGCTTCGTCATGCTGTATCGGTCCCGTTCTCCACCTCTTTCTGCAGCCAGAGTTGCTTGTGTTGCTTGCGCCCAAAGCCCTCGTCATAGTTCCCTTTGCTCTTGAACAGCTGCTGGAAGTGTGGCTTGCAGTAGAATTCCCCGTGTAGAGCTGCATAACTACCCAAACTGGAAGGAAGGGAAAGCACATGTTAAAGCCCACCTAGGAAAAAAACTGAAGAAACACAATGGAAGAGAACATAGGAGAATGAGACACAAAGGCTAGTTTGTCCCTGCCACTGCCCCTTCTTTGTTAAAAGGCTGAGCTTACACCTGCTTTTTTGTTTTACATGGAAATCTCATCAGAATGAGAGCTCCCCATAACTCTTAAGGTTACCAGCTCTTAAAAATATGAGCAAAATGAATTGGTCCAAGAAAGTCACATTTGCAAGAACAGGCAACCTCAGAAGAATTTATGGGAATTTATTGCATCATGGCAAGGTTTTCATAATTTAAAAAGATTCCTTCCAACTAATCTCAAAGTGATGACTTCTGTTCTCCTAATTGTAAGACATAAAGGGTGTCTAGTTGCATAAACTTGGCATTTAGTCTACAATCCTATATCTACATACCTGAGAGTAAGCCCTACTGGACTGAATGGTACTTTACAACAGACAGGTATGTTTAATCCCTTAATTTGCCCTAATCACCTTTGCAGAGCAGGAAAGGAAGGAGTAGTGCCCTCGCATCCTACTCTTTAAATCAGTGTCAATATTCACAACAGCATAAAGCTGAAACAAAAAGGTGTGGTCTTATGTACATGGCTTTCAGACCAAACCTCTCGCCCTCTTCTGATCAAGGATCAAACTTCAGAGCAGTTGTCACTGCTGAAAGAAAAACTGTCCTCTACCTCAATCCCACATTGGGGGCAGACTGCTGTGTACCTCAGTAGAGAATCTGGAGAACGTGAAATTTCATAAAGGAACTAAATGGGTTTCTCATTCAACCAACATTTCTGGTTCGTCTTGTGCTTGTCCCCAGTTCCTCATTGGTTTTCTGGGGTGGGAGTAGGCCTACCATAAATATAAGATTGGTGGGGGAGAGTGTGACATGAACCCAACCACCTAGTCTCCCATCCCCAAATCATCTTCACCTTCCCCAATAGCAAAGTTTTGCTTCCCCTGCCCTTCTCACCTGAGCTTGGTGTGGCAGTGCTTGCAACAGAAACAGCTGTTGTGGAAGACAAATTTATCGGCCACGAGGCGCTCCATGGGATAGACAGTTTTCTGGCAGGCACTGCATGTCTCCTTCACCTGGGCCTTCAAGCTGAAAGACTGACAGCAGCAAAAGCACAATGTAATCTCACAGTATATCCAAATATATCCAAAGAGAGTTAAAACAATTACGCATTTTAAAACATCTAAAAACAACAGCTAAGTATGTAAAATCAGTTTTAAATACAATTCAAATACCAGCCAGGATAACAAACTCCACTTAGAAGTCTTGTTGAGAGAGGAAAGTCTTTAATCCTAACCTAAATGGCAATAGAGATGATCCTTGAGTGATATATAATGGGAAGGAGTTCTGCCACACTAAAGGCTTGTTTCCAAAGTAATGTGAAGTGGACCTCCTAAGAAGATGTATCCTTTTATGTATCCTGGTTCCATGCTGTAAAGGGTTATGTATGCTAGTACTTGCACCATCAATTTAGTCCAGTAGCTAATTGGCAGCCGGTGTAATTCTTTCAGCACTGGTGTAATATGGTAATTATGCCCCATCTAGCAGCTGAGTCATCACATTTTGCACTAGCTTCTGGGTCAGCCTCAAGAACAGCCCCACACGGAATGCACTGCAGCAATCCAATCCGGAGGGGACTAGCACATAGACATCCGTAGTCAGGCTATCCCAGTCCAGGAATGGCTTCAGCATATCTTACTAACCAAAGCTGGTAAACACTCCTGGTCAATGAGATCACCAAAGGCTCCAGCAACAGAGATGGATCCAGAGCACCCCCAGACTACGAATCTGCTCCTTCAGAGGAATATGACCCCATCCAAAGCAGGCATTTGACCAATTATCAGAGGATTAAAAAATAATGCAAAGGAGAAGACTTCACGAAACCATAATATATGAATCCACACTAAAAAGCAAAGACAGTTCAGCTGTCTCTTTCCACCTTGTTAATTGTTTATCTATTGCTGCCACATTTCAGCTCAAACTGAATTTAAAAGGTAAAGGTACCCCTGACCATTAGGTCCAGTCGCGGACGACTCTGGGGTTGCGGCACTAATCTCGCTCTATAGGCCAGAGGGAGCCGGTGTTTGTCTGCAGACAGCTTCCGGGTAATGTGGCCAGCATGACAAAGCCGCTTCTGGTGAACCAGAGCAGCGCATGGAAACGCTGTTTACCTTCCCGCTGGAGCGGTACCTATTTATCTACTTACACTTTGACATGCTTTCGAACTGCTAGGTGGGCAGGAGCAGGGACCGAGCAACCGGAGCTCACCCCATCACGGGGATTCGAACCGCTGACCTTCTGATCAGCAAGCCCGAGAGGCTCTGTGGTTTAGACCACAGCGCCACCCACGTCCCCAAAATGCATTAGAAGCTGCCTTATGCAGGGTGAGGCCATTGGTCCATCACATCAAGGCAGCAGCTCTCTAAGGTAGGAATCCTATGCAGCCCTGCCTGGAGATAGTGGGGATTGAACCTGGGGCCTTCTGCATGCCTAGAGAGCAACAGCCCTTCCCTCTCCATGTTATAACTGAAGTTCTGTGTTTCTGTTGAGGGGGAGGAATTTCAAACCCAAAGTAACCTGTGCCAGCAGAAGCTTCCTCCTGGGATCAATTTGGGAAAGAGGGATGAGCTTTAACTGGGAGTACAGCATGCAAGGGAATGGTTAGACCTCTCCTCCCACCCCTATGTGGCATGGTTTTGATGCCAATCTCCACCAGTGGTAGCTGTATGTCAAATGCATTTACGCATTTCACAGATCATCTTTCGTTTGTCCCTGAGGGGGTGCAATTACAATCTGAGCAAGGACCAGAGGGGAAAGGCAAAGGCAGCTTCTTTCTCCATGCACCCCCCCCCTTCCTCAAGCTGCGTTACATTCTCAGCTGACTACATAATGTGTAACTTTGAGCCTGGAGCTGAATTATTTTGCTTTTGGTACTGTCGCATGCATCCTTTGAAGATCCATAAACAAAGTTACCCCAACAACAGGATGCAGGAACATGAGCTACAGAATTATGAGGTGATGGGAAAGCTTTAAAGATCCAACTGAGTCAGCAGCTGAGATAAGAACTATAAAGCACTTTATATACTAATAAGTGCCTTAGAAGCCTCTAAAAGGGATAATCAATAACTGTTTTTTTTTGTTTTTTTGCTTCTTTAAAGCAAGATAAAAAAGAATCACATATTCACTTAAGTTACAAGGATGCTGAGGCCAGTAAAATTGTCATTTTCTACAGCAATGGTACAAGGCTGCTTCTGAAGCAAAGAGGAGTTGCAGGGGTTGTAGTGCCGTGTATTTATTTGATTGTCCCCACACCTTCTGGGGAAACTTTCATGCCCAAAGTAAAAACTGGGATGGTAATTACCTTGGATCTCTGCACGGTGGATGCCCCTGAGTTGCTCTTTGCCTCCTAAAGAAAGAGGAGAGGGGAAATGCCATTGATACAGAGTAGAGAGCATCATGTTATGATCTGCATTAAGAAACAATGGGGAATAGAAAGAGATCGTAGATTGCATAGAATCACAACTGTAAGCTTTGATACTGCTACTTTTTAAGCAGTTTTAGAATTTCATATTTATGTCCCATTTCACACTTTCTTCCTAGACCATTATGAAATGAACTGTTTGGGCTCAAGGTAGACAACTACCATAAGCAAGTTCTCAATAACCCCCTTAAAGGGAAAATCTTTCTTAGAGTTGGAACGTAACTATGCGAGTCCTGTTTAACTCACATTGATTTTCCAAAGAATACTAGAATTTGTAGGGTTTTTTAAAGAACAGATAATTGCTTCCACAAACTACAATCCACAGGATTCATTGGAAGGATAAGTGAACATAAATTTTGAAAACAGCAGTGTCTTCTGGCACCTTAAAGGCTGACAGTGCAATATTCTACATGTCTACTCAGAAGTAAGTCCCACTGAGTTTGAATTCAATGGGCTTACTCCCCAGTATAATACAGGATTTCAGCCTGATGAATTTATTATGACATCAACTTTTGTGTAAAAACAACCACAGATCTTTGATAGTATCACTAACTGGCAAAGGAAGAAAAGTGGAGTGGGGAGGACTCTAGGGAACAGAAATGCAATTTATTGTAAGTCCAGTGCATTTCAGAAAATTCCTTTTTCAAGGGCACTGCAAGTATATAAACAGAATGAATAGGATAATTTTAAGACATTAATAGCCATATTAAGGTAGTTTTCTGTTTCTAGGATGAATTTTAATTGTTATCATTATTTGTATCTTTTTTCAAATTATTTAGAAATAGCAGTTTTCCTGATTAGTAAAACATAAAAACATACTATAATATGGTGAACAAACATGAGAAAGTGAACTAATAATTTTTAATGATTTTCACATCCAAGGTGTACTATTCCTATTGCAAGAGGCATCAAAAAATGGAATATTATATCAACTTGAGCCAAGTGTCTATGTAGTCAAGTGCTACAAATAAAGCAGAATACTAAAATGAAAAACTTTCACCAGATGCAATGCTTAAGATTAATCAACTGGAATGAAAGGACCATGAAATGTAAAAAGAACAGTCTGGGGCTTAAATGAATTCAAAATATGCATAATGACCATTCACAACAGCAGTTATCCTAGTATAGTGGTACCTCGGATTAAGAACTTAATTCGTTCTGGAGGTCCGTTCTTAACCTGAGGTACCACTTTAGCTAATGGGGTCTCCCGCTGCCGCCACACAATTTCTGTTCTCATCCTGAAGCAAAGTTCTTAACCTGAGGTACTATTTCTGGGTTAGTGGAGTCTGTAACCTGAAGCGTCTGTAACCTGAAGCATCTGTAACCCAAGGTACCACTGTACTGCTAACATGCCCAAATGGCTAAAAACTGCTGCATTAGATTACTGATTTATCTATCCGTCCAGCCTTGAATAGATATAGTGAGCTCCTGTCCCAAGCAGGTGTTCATTAAGCAAGCAAGCAATGCATAGCTTGTGCTATCGCCAATTAATGCCCCTGCTGCTGCAAATGGTCACTGTGATTGTTTTGCATACGTTTATGTTTTAATTGTCCCAGACATATAGCCCTTGCGAGGGAGTCCGCAACTGCTATGTGTGAGGAACTTTCCATTTGTTCTGATGAAGTGAGAAACAGGGTGCAATGCAAGCAATCTCATCATCGTAACTTGGAGTGTTTGCAGTAACACTGTTACGCAACAGTGGCTACTGCTTATATTTGCATATGTTCACTTTACATGATGCTTTGTTTTGTCAATTTGTAAATCACTTTTATACCTTTTTAGGGTTCCTCTGATTTTGTTTATTTTTACTTATATCCTTGGGGCCCTTATCCTTTGTTCTGGTTAAATATTATTTCCAACAGAAGATTACTTTCCATGCATATGATGAAATAAGATTCTAGTCCGTGAATGCTTATGCCATTGAGTAACTAAAGGTGCAGTCCCTTACACACTTACATGGGAGTAAATCTCTAGGAACTCGGGGGTACCTACTTCAACGCGGACATGCATAGGATTGGACTGTGAGGCACATGTTATCTCCCCTCAACCCACTCCCCAGGAAGTAGTAGCAATTTACAATACATACATTGGCGGAGGCTGTACTGGCTGGTCCCTTGGCTTGGAACATCACTCTACGTTTCCCCCACACAGGTCTGCAGCTTCACTCCCTTGAGTTGGCCAATTCTATCCTGCTGGTATGGCTTAAGTTGGCGCGTCACAATACCTAGGGGGGGGGGGGAAAGAGCTAATGCAGCCTCTTGCATTGGAACAATACTTCTGATCCTGAGCTGCAAAACCCAGGAATCTGGTTCACCTTGACATTCATATGAAAGCTCTGCAGTTCACAAACTGCCATTAATTAATTTTCCAAGTTTTAATGCATTTTGTCTGAAATAAAGCAATAGAATACATAAAGCAGAGTCATCAGTATCTATACAAACATATGAGCATTCAAATTCGTATCAATATATAAGTAATTAATTTTAGTTCATTCATTAATAAATTACTCCTACCAAAACATATCATAAAACAGTAACCATCAAAATATGAGCAGTAAGATTTCCTAAACTGAATTACCACGCCTATTAATGAGCAAAGTTGGATGGTATCCTGTACTTCATTATTCAAAAACAGCATTTCCCAAAATCCCATTTCTACGCCTTCGACCACATAAACGGAACAGAGCTCCTCTCTCTCCTCATTTTGTTAAGCCTCTTCCCTTTCCAGTAAAACTTGCTGAAGCATCCTATCTAGTTTCACTTTGACTGCATCTTCCTTGCCATTTGACTCTCTACTATTGACTGGTCCATCACAGGTACATGTAAGGAGGTATACTGTCATACCTGATGGCACTCCAGTCTTTACAAGCAGATTATCAAGGCCTCCTTTCTTTGCCACCTGGGTCCTCACAATATAGCACTGTTCTGCAAGACTTTCAGGCCGCTTGAGAAATCTGATTCATTTCCGCTCCCTTCTGTGGTTGGCTTGTTGTTTCCTGCTCTCTCTGCTGAGCCGCATGGCTCAAACATCACACAATCAGTCATGACAAGATCAAAGTGCTCGGGGTTAGACATGGGCAAAAGAGAGACCAAACCAAAGTCGCCTGCATTTTGCCAATCAAGTAAGGTCCAAAGCAAAAGAGGCTCATAACAAGGCCAGGGACTATTGCCACCACAATTAAAGCTTTCTTAAGCATTAGCGACAGACCACCAGGTACAGTTGTACCTCTACTTACATATCCCTCTGGATACGGAATCTTTGGGTTACGGCCATGGCAAACCCGGAAGTGTATACTTCTGGGTTTCGCCCCACACGCATGTGCAGAAGCACTCAATCGTGCTGCGCGTGTGCGCAGAAACGCGCCTCTATTTACGTAATTTTTGGGGTGCGAACAGACCCCCAGAACGAATTAAGTTTGTATCCGGAGGGTCCACTGTACTATAATTTAGAAAGGATAAAGGCAGTACTAAGACTGTGTCAGAGGACCAATCCATATTCAAAATGAAGGATGCAAACTTTCAAGTTACACCAATCCTCTCTGTTAAGAACTTCCATTCTTTCTCTAACAGACATATCCAAAACCTTCCTCTCCGCACAGCTATTCCATTCTCACACATGTGCCGCATTAGCTTATCTTTTACACATCCTAGCTAGCATCTCCACATATGGCAGCATATCTTCTTAAATATTGTAGAGATGCAAAAAAGCAAGAAAACATTGGAAGAGGAGGTGGAACAATTGGTGAAATGTTTCAGACAAGCATTTATTTAGATCCTATATTTAATTTGTTGAATTTTGTTAAGAAAAACATTTCTGCTGACAAGCAAGAACCAGTATTATATATTCTAACTGCCTTCGCTAAATCTTGGTAAAAGAAGACTGAAAATAACACATTTATGGCCATACATACAGAGTTTTTATTTTTATCTTGCTTTTCCACAGCTCAAACCATGCTTGAGGCAGCTTACAACATGAAAAAATACACTTTGCAACATAACAAAAGTAGTCATAAATAATAAATAAAACATTAAAACACACACAACCAATCCACATAAATCACAAGATCTAAAATATACAAAACAACAGCTATACCTCTCCCCAAAAATAACTAGCTCCCTATAAATATTCTTATTGTATAGCTCTCAAACTGACAGGGACTGCAATACACAAATGCTTCTCTTCCACATGATTAAATACCCCTGACACTTCTGGGATTTCCTCTTATTGCATAGTCAGAATGGCCTGCTGTGGGGGGTGGGGAACCCAAGAGTATTGGCAGGAAGCATGCAAAGATGCTGGTAAAGAAGCCCAAGGGCAGCAATGGTCACTCCAGGAGTGACTGACCAGGAGAAAGAAGCAGTCCGCCTGGGCAGAGGAGGAGGTGGAGGCAGGCAGACAGGCGAACTGAACCTGAGAAGGTTCCGGGCAAGCACCTTCTCAGGCTCTGTCTGCCTGCGCCTTTGCCGTCTGCAAGCAATTTGAGCTGGCAATTTATCTCAGCTCCCCAGCTGCCGCCAGCACAACGCAGTCAGGCAGTTGGATGGGAGTGAGGTGCACTGTGCTGGCGGCAGCTGGGGAGCCAGCCCCAATGTATTGCCAGCTCAAAAAGTCTGAAACCTGTATCACGATCTGAACGTCAGACAATTTATCAAAATATCGCCCAGCTATAGACATGGCCATACAATCTATTGAAGAGAGATTCTTACAGCTTCAACAATATAGTTCCCTATTTGATCTCCTTTATGATATATACAGTATCAACAAAAAAAATCTACTGAAAATGTACTTAAGGCCTGCAAGAATTTGGAAAAATCATTGCTACACAATGGAAACAAAGATATTGATGCTGAAAATCTGTGCTGTGAACTTATAGCAATAGCTCAAAGACTTCCACAAGAAGTACGGTATTTCTTTTCATATTACAACAAAAACTCCTGGATAATGTGTCTAACGTTTCTGTTGTTCTAAGGATCCTTCTCACACTTCCAGTGTCGGTGGCAAGTGTTGTACAGTGGTACCTCGGTTTATGAACTTAATCCGTTCCTGAAGTCCATTCTTAAACCAAATCTGTTCTTAAACTGAGGCGTGCTTTCCCTAATGAGGCCTCCTGCCGCCAGTGCCCTTCCACCGTTCGGTTTCCGTTTGTAGACTGAGGTAAAGTTCACAAACCAGAACACTACTCCTGGTTTTGCGGAGATCGTAAACCGAATCATTCGTAAACAGGACTGTTCTTAAACCAAGGTACCACTATACACTGTTTATGAAAGCTCAAACTTATATCAATTGAACATGCCCAGGCATCAGCACTTGACCTGAAGGAACTGATGACAAAATATGCAAAGGAAAAACAAAATAAAAAAATAAAAAATCCTTCCAGTAGCATCTTAAGAGACCAACTAAGTTTGTTCTTGGTATGAACTTCCGTGTGCATGCAAAGGAAAAGTCATGCAAAGTGAGATTCTGATGTGCTTGAAACTGAAACATTAAAGAGACTTAACTTTTAATGCCGCAGTTCACAAGGTTATTCACAATGATTTGTGTGCTAAAACACTTTCTTTTGTATTTGAGAAAGATAATCAAAGGTTGTTGTTATTACTAATTCTTGCAATTTAAAATAAATGTAGCAGTTTCAAGTTTTGCGCTTTTCATTTTTTCTACAATTCATCTGTTTTTGAAAATTGAAGTTAGCATTTTTGAGGGGGGATGGGAGGTGCAAGTAGTAAGCCTTGCCTAGGGCACAAAATAACCTGGCGCAACCACTGCTCATAGCCCATTTTAACTGTTAGCTTAAAAGAGAGAGAGCTTTACCCCTCCGGTTCATGCAAGGGTGATAGCAATCAAAGGCAACCACATGCTGTTCAACATTCTTAAGAAACAAAAGACATACCTGCTATTCAGGTCAAGTTTTCCTTAACTAATTTTCTGTTGCACTTTACTTTCATAGAGCCTGCTTATCCTTTTTAACACAAGGGGTTTATTACACTTCTGAACATTCACTGTTCTTTTCCAGGTTATATATTTCTTATATAAATATTTAACCATTAATAGGCACTAAAGTTCAAATCCTGCATGACAGTAACAGTTCTGTGTATAAAGGAGTATCTGGGGCAAAGGGACATGCTAAAACTCGGCTGTTCCCTAACAGTACAAGAAGATTCTAGCTGAAAAGGGTGTCTAGGACAAGGGGTTGCAGAGAGTTAAGTAGCAGTTAGGAGACTGCACCTCACTCTTCACTCCTTTTGGCTCCTTTTGTTCTTCAAAACAAACTCTCCACTTTATACATGATTGGTGCAGACCTTAAGAACTAACTGGTAATGAGGTTCGGGTTTAATGCAAAGGTGAGGAACCTGCGGTCTTTCAGGTGTTGTTGGGACTCCCACTACCCCTGAATATTAGCCATGCTGGCTGGGTCTAGGAAAATAGGAAACTGCCTTATACTGAGTCAAACTATTGACACATCTAGCTCACTATTTTCTTCTCTGACTGGTAGTGGCTCTCCAAGGTTTCGAACAAAGGTGTCTCCCAGCCATGCCTGGAGATACTGAGAACTAAACTGGGACCTTCTTATGTAAAGCATATGCTCTTCCACTAAGATATAGCTCTTCCATTCTTAAACAGAATTAGACTCCTCCAACAAGACCTAGGGAACCACAAGTTAACCATCCCTAGTTTAAAGACTGTATTGTAGTTTGGGTCCTAAAGACACACAGGCATTTAGTCTTGTTAACCGTGTTATAAAGCAACTGGATACACGCATATAATAGTGATTTAGATAAGATGCACTCAAGTTTCTTGAGAAGTATCCTGGGGCTCCTAAGTTCAATGAAGTATGAGACAATGTGTGCAGAACTAGGTATACACACGAAGGAATACTGGGTGTGGGCTAGCAATATATATTGTAATATTCAAATCAGATTAAGGAACATTGAAAAACAATACATTGAGTCAGCTGTAACCCCAAGTTTTATGGTTTAAATGCAACAGATAACGGGCACTTATATTTCAAAATTAATAATTCCAGTCCAATGCAGGGCCTTTATGTTAGCCTGATTGAACGTTTTCCCCTCAGCTTTTGTCATGGGCAGGTATTTAAACATCCCCAGAAACTATAGAAATTGTGGGTGTTTTTGAATGTGCCGGACACAGTAAAACATATTATTTTCTAATGTCCATTGTACAACCACCTACACAAACATGTACTATCCCCGTTTTTTTGGTAGTGTAACATCATGGCACAATGAAAATATCAGATTCTATCTGTCTGACATTAATCCAGAAGTAATTGCAAGGGTGGCTAAGTTTTTATGAAAAATAGTATCTCTCAGAGTGGTGAATGGCACTATGTAGATACTCCAATGAAAATCCTGGTTATTACATATTTTTATATGGCTGCTTATTTGTATATATTTTAAAATTTTATACATGGATGTTTTATGATGGCGCTGTGGTGTAAACCACTGAGCCTTGGGCTTGCTGATCGGAAGGTTGCAGTTCGAATCCCTGCGATGGGGTGAGCTCCCGTTGTTTGGTCCTAGCTCCTACCAACCTAGCAGCAAAAAAGCATGTCAGAGTGCAAGTAGATAAATAGGTACCGCTTCGGCGGGAAGGTAAACAGCGTTTCCATGCACTGCTCTGGTTTCGCCAGAAGCGGCTCAGTCATGCTGGCCACATGATCTGGAAAAAAAACTGCCTGTGGACAAATGTCAGCTCTCTCGGCCAGTAAAGCGAGATGAGCACCACAAAACCAGAGTCGTTTGCGACTGGACTTAACTGCCAGGGGTGCTTTACCATTTTATATTTGTAATGCCTAATAAAGGTTTGGTGATGAAAGTAAGTTATAAAACAACCAAGTGTCCCATAGAAGCTTAAAGACTTGACACATTTATTAAGGCATTATCAGTGTTAGAAACTGAGATATGAAAGCTAGGAGTTAAATGGCACCTTAAACCTAAGTTATGGGCGCAACGACAGATTGTCTAGGAGCACTTTTTTATAACAAGAACACAAAGCTGAAAATGAATGAATTGCAGCTAAAATATTATGTTCATTTTTCACATGGTCTAGTCCTCCCTCTGCCCACACCCCTAATATTCTTAAGAGGGTCTCTTCTCCAGTCTTCAGAGAGTAGCTGGAAGTGGGGAGGCAGAAAAAGGTCCTCCTTTCTTTCCACTCCGCAGTTTTAATCTGAAATCTTAGGTGCAGTACTGTACCTAGAGCTCAGAAACTGCTTGTGCTAATAAAATTCCCTGTCGCAAATTGCGCCTAGAACAATGGGAATTTTGAACACCGGGCATGATCTTTTGTGAACTACAGTCCATTTCATCAAATGCATGACATGTTATTCAGAGTGTGTGTCTGTGTATAGGGTGGAGGGAGATGTTTTCAGTGAGGTCAGAAGGAAATGTAGAAAATTACAGAGGGTGATAACTGCATTCTTAGCAGTGCCATTTTAACAAAAAAAAAACTGTTGTGTTGATAACACAGATACCCTGCCATTGGTAAGCCAATTAACCCACACAGAATCCTAGAATCGTAGACTTGTAAGGTCATCTAATCCAACCCCAGTATAATAAAAAAATCTATTGCATCAGTTTAGTCCATAAGTGAAAGCATTTAACCTCTTGATGAACTATAATTCAGCAGCTTCCCTTTGATGTTCCATTACGGCCACCTGGAGGTCCATTGCAGTGTCCTGTCAAGTTGAAATGTTTCCTCCCTGATTCAAGAAAGTGAACTGTAATTGCTTCAGGTCCAAATGGCACCTAGAAGCCCAAAGGCAAAGTTGCTCTTGGAAAGACATGCCACTTAATAAGTCTCAAAGTGTAGCCATTTGTAAGTAAGACACAACTATTGTGTCTGAGAGCTACTGGGAAAGCCACAAAGTTTGATTAAGTGACACAGCTAGACTGGGATTTGCTCAATAATTAGTATACTAACTCACCAGCTACTGAGCTCCAGTAGCAAGACACATTCAACTAAATGGATTTTGTTCCAAGCAAGGTGTACAAAATGAATGGTTTGGGGGCAAGGGAAGATGGGACTATTTGCCACATAAAGAGAACAGAAGAAAGCATTTCATTATGTACTTAAAAGGAAACAAGATGTTGCTACACATCCTCCTTTCTGGCAGAGGAAAGGATGTGCTGGAGAGAGAAGAAATCATGCATGAAAAGAGGATCAGAAACCAAAAAGGCTCTGCTTTCTTAAGAACTGCCCTGCTGTGGGTAAACTATTTTAGCATTTTGTTCCCAAAGTAACCAGCCAGTTACCTATGGAATCCCACAAACAGGGCATGAAGGTGATGGAGATCCCTGCTATTTGTCCCCAGCATCTAGTATGCTGAAATGTACTATGTTCTACGTGTGACCTTCCAGGTGCTCTTTGACTCTAGTTCCCAGCCAATGTGGTCCAGAATGAGTGGAAGCGTAGTTCAACAAAAAAAAACTGAAGACCCACGGGTTTCCCATTCCTGCAGTAGGCTATCACGAGTAATAATTCCATCCATTCTGCAAACAGGATGATAGACCAAACCTCCTTCACCACAGCTTTATCAAAACAGTTTCACAAGCCAGCATGGTGACAAGATAGCCACTGAGAGATTGAGCAAAAGTTGCAGAGAAATGCTGGTCAATTTCCAAAACTTTTAAGAAACCATTCCCGGCGTCTGCAATGCAAGTGTTCCACGTTGCACATTATCTAGGATGTTGCTAGACAAAGATGATAGTTTCGTTAAGTATGGGCAGAGTACCCTTTGACCATAGTCATTGCTCACAGTCTGCCTATATTTTTTGAGAGCTTTTTAAGAGATCTGTGTCTTTTAGAACATACAGTCGTACCTCCGTTCAACTTCCAAAACATTAGGAAACTAAGGTGCAGCTTCCAATTGGCTGCAGGAAGCATAAGCCGCGTCGGACATTTGGGAGCCAAAACATTCGACTTGCAAGGCGTTCAGGATCCAAGGTATGACTGTGTAAGGATGGTTCCCTGGTGGTGCATAGCAGCACTCAAAATAAAGAGTTGGATACCAAGATACCTGCAGCCCAACCCTTCAACATCAAAATAGTATTGCTAACAGGCACCTGTCCAACCTTGTGTTAAAACCTCAAAGGAAGAAGATCTTGCTACCTCCTTGTCTATGCAGTTTCTTACACTACCTTTTTTTCTATTACTAAACCAAGATCAAAGCCACTGTTTCTTGCCTATTGTTAGGCTGGAAACTTAAATATTTGAAAACTATTAGCATATTGTTTTTGTCAGTTTTTCTGTATATTCTACTCTTTCAGCCTCTCCTCATCATATCTGCCCTTTAAAATCAAATTGTGTTACAGCTTTTTCTGACCTGCAATATCCAAAACTGAACACTCCAAATAAGGTCTTGCCAGGACTCATTCCTCAACTCTTAGAACAGTTTACCATGTTGATAGAAACTTGAGAACGTGTCCAAGTGTATTTGTAAATTGCATTCCACTTTCCAGCCAGAATCCCCAAAGCATGCCCACAACATTCATAAAATCTAAGTCAACTGTGAAATTAGGACACCATCCCTGAGTTACTCCAACTCTGCTCAGTTTGTTTTCAATCTCAGTTTTGCAGAAGCAAAAAAAGCAACTGTTCCTCTGATTTTCATCAGTTTGTGCACTAAAATTCATCCAACCATTGGTGCTAGTGGTCTTCACCACCCAGGTTCCATCATGCGCTTGCAAATAAGTTACAGGCTGAGTTGCAACTTTGCATATTTGTGCCTTTAAAAATGGGTGTGAGACAGTCCTATTTACCGGTAATTCAACTTTTGAACCAGCTTCCACTGCTGCAGCATGTGATGATAAAGAACCATGCTCCTCTTTGCATATACAAATATGTCTTCCTCCTCATCTCAGGGTAGCTACAGCTGCACACACAAGGCTGGCCCGGCCTGGGAACTAGGAGCGGTTCCAAGTCAAAGGAAGTGACCACCTATCTGAAGCAAGCCCGACCCCCTCCTTGCTCAAAATTCACCAGACAGAGGCTCAAGAAGCTACTTCCCCAAGCAATATGGAAAACAGAAACAGAAGGAGCATAGCTGATGCTGCATCTGCAGCGAGCATCAAAGGCCGAAGGTCAAAGGCTAAACCCACCCAAAGGAGGCCCAGTGGTTTCTTTCCAAATCATTTGCCCTGCTTCCTTTTTCTTTGACACCTCCATCCTCTCCTTGCACTGGGAAGTTCCCAGGATCCCAGGTACAGCATCCAGCACCTTCCTGTGGCACTCAGCGCACAGAGAGGTGCAGCAGGGATGCACCCCCCCAAAAGCGCCATCTCTTTGCATTCAGGCACAGAGGAGCCACCTCCCCATCTTTTGCAAGGGGGAGGCAAAACACCCCACCCTACCTGCATACACACCTCATCCTAGGGGTGCCAACTTGAATAAAACATGCCATTTGGATGGGAATTCCCCCTCAACTTTTTTTTGGGGGGGGGGTGGAACCCCCTCGAATATTTTGAGGTGGCCGAAGGTGGACCTCATTCCCTAAGAGCTGGCTCCTCCATGCCTCATCCTCACATGGGCAGGTGGTCCTCTCCCATGAAAAATCCCCTCCAGCTGAGGCTGGGCAGGGCCGGCCCTGGGGGGTGAGGCAGGAGTGAGGCGGCGGCCAACCCGCCAAGTCCCTTCATCTCGTTTAAACCGTTGAGAGATTTTTCCACAGAATGGCAGAAGCGCCTGTGGTGGGGAGGGGTGATTTGTTCCCCACCCCCTTTCCTTTGGGGTGCCGAAATAATGGGGTTGGGCGCTGGCGGCCAAAGCTCTCGGTCGGCCCACCGACCCCGGAGGAGCGGCCTCCGCGCGCCGTGAGGGGGGGAAAGACGAGGGTCACGGACTCACCCAGCCAGGGGCTCCCCGAGGAGGAGCTTCTCTCTCTCGGCCGCCGAGGAGGAGGAAGGTAGGCGCAGCACGGCCCAAGCCGGGTACGGGTGTCCGTGTGAATGCGCGCGTGTCTGCCTGTGGCGGCTTCCCCTCAAGAGGTCTTCGGTGCACAAAGCGCGGCGCTCCTCCTCCTCCTCCTCCCGGCGTCTCCTTTGTGCTCCGCGTGCGCGCGCAGCGGCGAACCCCCCCCCCCCACACACACTCGAGCTTCCCCCTCCTCACTTTCTCCGCCCCCGACGCCCACCCCTCTTTCTCCCCGCTTAAATCCCCATTCTTGCCTCCTCCTCCATCAACGCGGGTTTTTTTTGGGGGGGGGGGGGTTGGGGGTGCTGCTGCTGCTGCTCTTGCTCTGTGGGGTAGGGCCATCCATGGGGGGGGGCGGGGAGCAAAGTCTCCCCCCCCCCCCGGGGACAAAAGGCGGCCCCGAAGGACTTAAGTGTGGCCGCTCTGATGTCTCCGCCGCCCCCCAATACTAAGAGAAGGTCTGTCTCCCTCCCACCCGCACTGCATCCATGGGGTGGCGGGGGAGTGGGGTGGGTGGGTGGGTGCCTGCAAGCAAACCGTTCTATTTGGGGGTTGTAATATACAGGGTGACAGACGGGGTGTATCTTTGTCGCCCGTGGCTTCCTCCCCGGCATTTGCAAACCGCCTCCCGCGCCGTAAGGTGAGCGAGGCGGCGCGCGCAAATTGAAAGGCGAAGCGAAAGAATAGCAAGCGATAATAAGATTACCCTGCGTCTAGACGCGCGGATGCTCTCGCTCCTCTCCCCAGCCCATAGATGCCCCTTTGCAACAGATTTCTCTCCACCGCTGGGTGCGGAGTGTGGCCACCGCGACACCCAGCGGCGATTCCGTTCCGTTTGCGAATAAGCCTCCCTTCCCCCCTGTCCTAAGCATTTATTTAGCCAACTATCTGGGCGAGACTGAATTTTCAAATGTTTTTCGAAAAGGCAGGAAATGTTGGCTTTTTCCATATTCGCCTCACTTTTAAACTGAACTGATATGCAATGGATTTTTTATTATACTGGGGTTGGACTACCGGTAGGTGAACCTCGGGATCCCTTGCAACTCTGCAACGCAATAATAACAAAATAAATAATAATAATAAAATATAATAATAATAATAATAATAATAATAATAATAATAATAATAATAATAATAATAATAATAATAATAATATCCCACCCTTCTGGCTGGGTTTCCCTAGCCACTCTGGCTGGCTTACAGCATACATAAAAACACAAAACATCGAACATTAAGGAAACAGAATATCCCATACAGGCAACAAACAAACCAATAAATCAATAGAAACCAAAAATAATGAGTATGATAACAACAACAACAAACAGCTTACACTTATACCCAAATTAAAATAATCGCCAACCCCAACCAAACATTTAAACAACTCCCACCCAACGAAAACAAAATAGAGGAACCAAATTTTTTTTTCATTGTTATTGTTATTTAGTCATTTAGTCGTGTCTGACAACCGTTTAAAACATTTTAGCCAGTTGCCCCAACCCAAGAGTTGTTCCAGCAATGTCCCTCCGGCCTCCCAGGAGCCTCTTTTAGCTGTTCAAGGTGAGTCTGGGCCCCGCCCCTAGACCAGGTGGAAATGGGCCTTGCAGCAGGGAGAACAGCCTTCATTCCTGTCCTCAAGGCAGCAGCTGTGGGATCAAAAGCCCTGAAAGGGTAGAACTGTCTGGATTGCTCCAAAGAACAGCTGTGACTGTTTATTATCACCATCCTGTTAAAAGTAGCCTACACCTTTTAAAAGTCACCATTATTGTGCAGTGCAAATGGAATTTTTGCAATGATTGGAGAGCATCGGAGGAGAAATCTGCAAGACTTCCAAATATCTCTGAACTGCAGGAGAATAATAGAGAAGGCAGGTTCATTAAATACCACCATCATTATTGTATTTATTTAGTGACATCACTGATCATGGCACTTTGCAGAGTACAAAAGGGCAGGTCCCTGCCCTGAGGTGCTTACAATCATAAGTCGTGGAAGGAAAAGTGGCGGGAGGGTGTCAGAGTTAATAGGAAAGCATTTGTGGATGTTTCAGTTTAAATTGTGTAGCCTTAGACATTGGCTGAAGTTACAATGAGGCATGGAAACAATATCACATGCAACAAGGCTGCAGTCCAGTTGGGATGTTGTTGAGCTGTTCTACTGTGCTTTTTTCGGAGGGGGGCGCAGGGGTATGCATACCCCTAAACATTTTGTGAAACTATGTTTGGCCTCATTGAGGGGCAGTATTTCAATATGAGTAGGAAAATGAGAGTACCCCTAAACATTTTTTTAGGGGAAAAAGCACTGGCTGGTGTGATATATACTAACATGCAAGATATCTAGAGCAATTTCGCAAACAGGACACATTGAGTTTTCTCTTGTAGGAACCCAACAGCACTTGCTTTCTTCCCCTTGGGTTAGTGACAAATTATTGCTGCATACTTTCATTGGCATAATCAATTGCAACTTTTAATTGATTTATGAACAGAAGCGAAAGTGAATAAGGGGAACAGTGAGTTAGCTGTGGCACACAGATTTAGGCTATTATTGTGTTCTAGTACATTACCATAACAGGGATATATATATATATTTAAGATGGCCTTCTAACACTGCATGTAAATCTTTGTTTGTTGAATTTATGTTATCTAAAGCTTCCATCAGTATCACAAAAAGCTATAACAAAATAAAATAAAAAAATTCCTTCCAGTAGCACCTTAGAGACCAACTAAGTTTGTTCTTGGTATGTTGAGGTTTTAGTATTGTGCAAATTTATTTAAATTCAGTTCAGTTAACTAATTTCCTTCCAGTTACAGGTAGGCAGCTTTTTAGTCTGCCATAGTCAAAACAAAATGAAAAATAAAAAAATTCCTTCCAGTAGCACCTTAGAGACCAACTAAGTTTGTTCTTGGTATGTTGAGGTTTTAGTATTGTGCAAATTTATTTAAATTCAGTTCAGTTAACTAATTTCCTTCCAGTTACAGGTAGGCAGCTTTTTAGTCTGCCATAGTCAAAACAAAATGAAAAATAAAAAAATTTCCTTCCAGTAGCACCTTAGAGACCAACTAAGTTTGTTCTTGGTATGAGCTTTCGTGTGCATGCACACTTCTTCAGATACCTTCCTTCCACTTTACCATGCAATTCTGTCAGGGAGTTAACCTGTATCAGAACACAATTACGACAGCAGGGCAATTCTATTCACCAACATGCTCACTTTCCTTGCAATGTTATGGAGAGAGCCTGTTCGTACAAAGTGCCATTTTTCCATAGTTCTGCTTGCCAGAATCCATTGTGTGTGTTGCGTGCACAACCTGAGACCATCCATGAAAATATAGCCCAATGCTGTACATCCTATCACCAAAGTTGCAGACTTCCCGTGTGGTGGAAGTTTATATACTGGTGGTGGTGTGCTGTGATTAGGTTCTAATTTGTACTATATCCTATTCTCTGTCATGGTGATGTAGATAGGGCAGTCATTGGAGGGCCGCATTGCAGCAACGCTTATTAAAATTTGCTTTCCCTCTCGTTGAACTCAATGGTGCCAGCTCTGAGGTCAGTGCAGTGGTACCTCCAGTTGCGCATGGGATCCGTTCCAGAGCTCTGGTCGGATCCTGAGGAATTCACAACCGGAGGTGCCTGTTCTGCGCATGCGCACGGAGCGGCAGAGCGCTTCTGTGCATGTGCACATGGCGAAACCTGGAAAAATACTTCCGGGTTTGCCGCGTTCGCATCCTGAAGGATACGCAACCAGAGGTGTGTGTATCCAGAGATACCACTGTATAGCATTGCACTATCAATGGGGGGCATGATCGTAGCCTGAATGAATACAGGATAGGTGTGTTCTTCCTCCTTCTAGCTGTTCCACCAGCATAGATAGCTTCACTGGTGCAGCACAGTTGTGTATTTGGCAGGCCCATATGGGGAGTTGCACCAGCACGTCATTCGTGGCAGCAGCGTAACTGATACTGATGTGCTAGGAGGACAGCAGATCTCTTCCACATCCTAATGGTAGCTGGTGTAATAAGGACTGCACTCTAAATCTTCCATGCATGTCAGTTAGGATACTACAGTGACTTAGTTGGGTATAACAGCAACATCACAACGGTCAAGATGTTAAGGCTGTGTGACGACTACAGTGTCAACATAAGGGCTTGGGGAAGACAGAGGCAGAGTTGTGGCTGTGGTGGGAAGGATTGGAGATCTTATTCAGAATCTTATCTTCCCCTGCCACTGAAAAATTATTACGGGGTGGGACAGATGTTGTAAGTAGAAGTAGAAGTAGGAGCCCAGGATGACTTCCCAGTATCACCACCCAGCCACACACAGACTAGACTATCAACTCAGGAACCAATCACGGCACAGCAAGGACACATTGCTCATTTCACAATGTCCATCTGCTTTCTTTCTTTTTTAATTAAAAAAAAAGACCAATAACAATCATTGGAAAAAAGTGAAAGTAATCACTGGACACAAGATCAAACCATTATTTAATTTCAAAACTGTGTCCTGAACATCTCAACCAGGTCTATGTGGGTAAAGGTAAAGGTAAAGGTTCCCCTGATTGTTAGGTCCAGTTGCGGACGACTCTGGGATTGTGGCACTCATCTTGCTCTATAGGCCGAGGGAGCTGACGTTTGTCCGCAGACAGCTTCCAGGTCATGTAGCCAGTGAACCAGAGCAGCACGGAAACGGAAACACCGTTTACCTTCCCGCCGGAGCGGTACCTATTTATCTACTTGCACTTGACATGCTTTCGAACTGCTAGGTGGGCAGGAGCTGGGACCGAGCAACGGGAGCTCACCCTGTCGCGGGGATTCAAACTGCTGGCCTTCTGATCGGCAAGCCCGAGGCTCTGTGGTTTAACCCACAGCGCTACCCACGTCCCTTCTATGCGGGTAGTTAGAAATAAAATTGAGGCACATGTCGATTTTACTAACACCATAAATACAGGAAGTAGCCGAGAAGGAAAACATCAGGAATACCAGATGGTTTACAGCAAACCGTTTTCTATATTAATAAGTTCCTTGATCTGCAAATAGCAAAACACTTCTGACACTTTAATAGGAACATGCTGCACTATTTAAACTGTGAAAGCAGGGGTCTGATTCATACAGCTGTCTTCCACATTTTGCTGCATGGAATAAGCCTCCCCAACAGGCAGCAGAGTATTCCATCCCATGACAAGCCTACGAGTTGCTGATTTCAGACCTTCATGAATTCTGCCCTCAAATATTCCATCCCTTGCACTTACATCCGCTTTCCTATTCCGCACAGCCATTGGTTCCCATATGTGAAATATATTGGCATTTTTTTTCAGCTCTCCTACCCCACTATTAAGCAGAGGTTGGACGGCCATCTATCATGGATGCCTTGGCTGAGCTCCCTACAGGTCCTTTCCAAGTCTATAATGCTTATTAAAGGAGAGAGCAGACGCTGTACAAATCTTGTTGGCGACTTTTAAGTGTCCCACAAAAGGCTAGCCACATATACAGTTAGATATGGGAATATTGTCATGGAAACAGTTTATCTGAGCTAGTGAGGTGGAGAGAGGAGAGTTAAAAACTGCACATTTCAAATGTCTCCTTTCATCTTTATCTGTTCTCTCTCTTCTTTGTAGGATATCTTTGCTCTTTCTCAGCAGTAAGTGCCGCTCCTAGGTAATGTTAAGACTCTGGGACTTAACGTTCAAATGCCCCCGCCCCGCCACTTTTAGATGATAACATTAATTCCTTGACTTACTTAATTCAAAATGTGGTCAGCCAGTGCTGCCATGATTTGGAGACGCATATTACTTTATTTGGTATAAGTTGTTTATTTTAAAGTTGTTATGACTTTTATATAGGATCTTATTGTTACTATTAATGTTTGATGTGTTGTTGTTGTTGTTGTTGTTGTTGTTGTTGTTGTTGTTGTTTGTGTTGGAAGCTGCCCACCCATTTGTCAGAGAGCGCCATCACTTATTTTGTTATACCAATGGTCTTCTTTGTCCTCTTCTTCTTCGGTGGTGATCACTTGTAGCCAAGTAAGATTGTCTTCCATGAACACGGTTTTAACAGTGAGTCTGTAAGTGACTGTGGAGGCCAATTCTGGATCCACACATCCTTCCACAGTGGGGATGTAGGTTTCCGGGCGGGAGTTGATCACGGTGAAGGTTTGTCAAGCGTGCCTTCCTCTTAGCATGTTTCTCCCTTTCATCATGAGTTCTAATGGTGGTCCTTAATTGGCAACTTCCCACGGCAGCTAGACCGGTGACTGGGAGTGGCTTCCGAGACCATATAACACCAGTCCTGAAAGACGTACATTGGCTCCCAGTATGTTTCCGGGCACAATTCAAAGTGTATACCAGTATACCTGAAGGAGTGTCTCCACCCCTATCGTTCAGCCCGGACACTGAGGTCCAGCTCCAAGAGCCTTCTGGCGGTTCCTTCACTCCCACACACAGGGCCCTGCAAATATTTGAGAGCCCAAAGCCCACCTGTGATTTACGGCAGCCCTGTAAGGCAGGGGCGGAGCAAGGGGGAAGCATTGGGGGTGGGCCGCCCCATGTGCCACCCTGGAGGGGGGTGACACTCTGGGTGCCCCCCCACGATGCCCAAGCCGAGCCCCACAGCTGCCCATTAAAAAGCCACGCTTGGTGGCAGGGCTCGCAAACCTGCTCGGCGCATGCTTTTATATTTCTGGCTTGGGCAGAGGTGAGGTGAGGGACAGGGAGGGGCGCCGCTGACACCCCTTCCTTGCCTGCCCCTCGCCTCCGCCAGAGCCAGAAATAGAAAAGCGTGTGCCGAGCAGGTTTGCTGTCGCCACTGCTCTGTAGCACACATGTGAGCAAGCTTCAGAGTGAGGCTGCCTCGCTCCGCGGCTTGCGTGGGGTTTGCCGGCAGTGCCCCTCCGTAGCATGCATGCACAGCGTTGCTTAGTCACGCTGCGCATGCGTGCTATGGAGTGACACCCCGCCCCTGGGTGCCCCCAGGTTTGCCGCTCCGAGTGGCCAAGCAGCTTCATACGCCAGTGCTCTAAGGCAGGGCTTCCCAAACTTGGGTCTCCAGCTGCTTATGGACTACAATTCCCATCATCCCTGGCCACTTGTCCTGCTAGCCAGGGATGATGGGAGTTGTAGTCCAAAAAACATCTGGGCACCCAAGTTTGGGAAACTCTGCTCTAAGGTACTGTAGTCTGTTGTTACTGTTGCAAACTAATAGAGGGAGCACAGGCTGGCTTGGTTTTCTTGCCATCTTCCCCGTGAAATAAAAAATAAAGAATGCAGCAGTCTACTTAAATTGTCTGCCCTGCCCTGATCCAAGACTCAGTTGCAAACCAGAAAGCTTTTGCTCCATCAGTCAGTATGAAATGCAGTGCACTATCATAATCATAGTAATAATAATTGTTGTCCCACCTTTTATCCTGACGGGACTCAAGGCGGCTTCCAGATAAAAGCAGGAACAGCTAAAAACTTAGAAAAAAAACTATAATAAAAAATAAGCATTGATAGAATTAAAACTATAAAGAGATAGATCTACTGTTGACTTGGATAGCTCAGTCGGTAGAGCATGAGACTCTTAATATCAGGGTTAAGATCTGTTAAAAACCCAACCATAAAAATAATTACAATAAAAAAACATGTTTAAATGATCTCAAACTTCAGAACGACTACATTTCTCCCACATGGCCCTTTAGTTTAAAGGAGCAGGGAGTCGTGTATTTATTGCTATATTCTTCTCTTTTTTTTCTTTTTAAGTGAGGGGTAAGGAAGGAACATCGCCTCCCCACCCCACCCCCGATCGCGGCAAGCCTTAAATTCCTTGGCGGGGACAAGGCGAAGGAGAAGCGGGAAGGATCCCGAAGCGAACCCGGAAGCTCTCAGTTACGTGCGAGTCTACATTAAAAAAATCATAACAATCACATTCCACTACGTCACAACGATAGAGCCCACGAGCGGTAGAGCGTCGCCTCACTACGCCCAGGTAGAACCTTGGCCGCTGGGGGGGGGGGGAGAGAGATAGAGATGTATATCGGCAGACGGGCTCTTCCGCTTCCGGTGAGGCTTCGTACTTGCGATGGCGGCCCCTCAGCCCGTTTGCAGCTTCCTCTTCAAGAAGCGTCGCCCCGCGCCCGGGAGGGGCCAGCGCAAGAGGCCGGGCAGCGACCAGGAGCCCGGTGAGAGACCCAGCCGGTCGGCGCTGAGGGGGGTGGACCAAGGGGCGGCAGTTAGGCTAAGCTTTCGTGTTGTCATGATGGGGCTGCCATTGAAAAGTGCTCGGAGAACTGTTTTTATTGCAATTATTTGCATGGTATATACGTGTGTGTGTGTATAACAAACGCACATAATTTTTCTCAATGTTTGCTTTTTTTAATAACTGGCTTGTTTTTTTACTTGTTGAATTCTTTGCCCACTTTTATCTTGCCCTGGGAAGCCCAAAGCAACTTAACAACCGACCAAAACAAATGGACAAACACCCTCTCAAACACATATGCACATACATTAAAAACCAAGGGGACAATGTAATACGTTAAAAAAACAACAACCCGACTGGCTTCTAAATAGTGTTTTGTAGGTTGTAATTGTCTTGTTTAACCATTATGTCCATGTTAAAAATTGTTCTAGTCCCTACCTTCCACACATCCACGTACCTGTGATTCATTTATTTTGGTTTTATTTTATGTGTCTTGTTTGTTCAACAGTGATCTATAATTGTATATGGACTATGTATATTGTCACCAGTTCCTATTGGATAACATTGCTATTTGCATAATCTCCTATAACCTTTTTTTTTTTTAATGAAATATATATATAGCCATAGGAAAGAGAGCTAGCAGGCTTCTTCTGAACCTGTTGTTTAGGAACAAAAGCAAGCCAATGCCTCTTGAATGAAGTAGCTGGCTACCTTTGTTCATAGGATCATAAACTTATTGCAGTGGGGTGGGAGGACCCTGTAGCCAAACAAGGGACGTAGCTGTTTCATGGGAGATGTAGCCTGCCAATATTCATCTGTTTTAGTATTTTGATAATGCTTGTGTCCATCCACCCAACAGGGAGCAGCAGTGATGAAGGCAGCACGGTGGTCAGGAAGGAGAGACGCAAGGAAGTTTCCAACCCCATGATTCAGAAGGTGATGCAGTTTCCCCAAGTGCCCATAAATATGTCCCCTCTTGAATGTTTCTTAGTTAACTCCCACTGATTTTTCCATCTTCTAGACCAAGAAAAGTGTGAAAGACCATACCTCATACGCGTCAAGCAGTAGCGAAGACGAGGGCAAGTCTAAAAGAATTGGAGTTGCATATAAGTCTACAAGATCTGCGGTATGAGTGTTTAAAGTGTGCGAAACGAACATTGGGTGATGCACAGCTTATTGGCAAGAGTTTCTGATGCCAAGCACTTGAATAATAGCAAGTAAAATTGCAAGGGTGTGTGTGTGAATCTCTGCCATGGCTTCCCTGCTGGCATCTGTCCTTTGCTACAGTGGAGTGCCCCTTTGGGAATGAGGTCAAGCTGTTGGAAGGTTGCAGCACCTGTTGTGGCTGTAGAGACTGATGCGGGAGAGACATGTTTTGTTGCAGCTGGGGCAGATGAAGGTGTCCAATTATGCTGCTACAGATGCACCATGGCATTTCTCTTCTCTGCGCTTTTCCCAGCGGTCATTCCTCCTGTGCCAGTAGTTGATTTCACAGTTTCCACGTTCCTTAACAGCAATATATAGCTATTAACTCATGGCCTTTGTACACATCTGCGGACCATTTTTATAGTTCTATGAAGGTAACCCAGGGATGGTATGTACTTGCCTTTGTAGGTTATCCCAGTGACAGGCTCATAAGGTGCAGCAGCAATTGGCTCCACCCTCTCCCAAGCACTACTTTACTTACTCTGGTTAGGGGTGCTTGGGTTAATAATAATAATAATAATAATAATAATAATAATAATAATAATATCAGGTCCTCCAAGTCTGAAGTCTGGCAACCCCCGCATTAGAGAGAGCATGCATCTGTTTGAATGAATCACTAGAATAACTGCTAATTCCAGTAACAGTCTAATGCTAGCTTAGTATTGTTCACTTCCCGTGCCGCCCTACTAATAACATTCTTGTATCTTAGAAACCTGTAGGTCCGGAGGACATGGGGGCAACAGCTATATATGAGCTGGACACAGAGAAAGAGAAAGATGCACAAGCCATTTTTGAACGCAGCCAGCAAATACAGAAGGTGAATATCTTTACTATTTAATGGTTCCTTCCTTTACAAGTTTTCATAAACCTTCAGGAAATGGACAAGAGTTTCTTAGTGGCATTTCTCATTTTTATTTTGCACCTCTTCCTTATTTCCCCCCAAGAGACTGCTGCTAGCATAATCTTTCTGGCCACTTGTATCACAACCACCCTCTTCCTATTCCCTTCACAGATTTCCTCCTCCAGGTACAGCACATTAAAAAAAAAATATTCAGTACTATTTCTGTTTCTGTTTCCTGCTGCTGTCTGGTTTCATCTCTGTTGTTCTGTATTTCACCAGTGCTCTTCTTAGACGCTGCTTCATTGTGCCAGTATGTGAGAATTGAGCTGGTTACATGTGAGCAAGAAGCTGCTCTGGTGTCAACCAGGCTGTTTTGCTGATGTGGTTTTTCCTCCCTGTCTCTGTTCAGGAACTTGAAGGGAAGGAAGATGATAAGATTTACCGTGGGATCAATAATTACCAAAAGTATGTGAAGCCAAAGGATACGTCCATGGGGAATGCTTCCTCAGGCATGGTAAGGTAAGACAGGAACGCATGAAACATCCTCAAAGAAAAACATTTTGCAGCATGGTGGCTTTACGTGAATTTTGTGCCTCAGAAAAATCCAGCTAGCTGATTTTTTTAACATTGCATTTCCCCCCAATTACAATCCCTGATCCTATTAAGTTGCTTATGGTATTGAGAAATTCTCAGTTTATACTGCACATACATGATTTAATTTGTATGGCACTTTCCCATTGTTAAAATGATGCTCAAGGCAGCTTACAACTTGAAAAAAATGACTTAATTACAAATATAACAAAAATAGTCATAATAAATAAAATACAGCAAAAAGTACACAACCAAATTGAAGTTTCCACATTAAATCATAATAAGATCTAAAAATAGAGATACAAAAAATATTATCAATAACAGCAACAGCCCCGCTCCCCATCAAAGCCCCACCAAACAGTTCCTCAACCCAATAATCTCATCAACACCTCAGCATTTGTAGCTGAAGTCAATCAGGGCTCCACTCTCCCAGGCCAGGTGGAAAAAGGTATGCTAGACAGGGAGCACGTCTCCCAGGACTCACAGCCAAGATGTATAGTTGTTCTTCATAGATTTGCAGTATTGTGGTGAGTCAACATGCACATCTCTGCATCCCAGAATGCTCTCTTTGTTCTAAGAAGTACATGCAGTTGACATGTCAGCAATAAATACCACCAAAATATAGCAGGATGACCGAAATAGATTTCCTGAAAATTCCAGATTTTTTTTTTTAAAAAACCAGTGTTAAAGAAAAACAGGTTTTGAAATATCATGTAAAGCCACCTTTCTCTCCATCAGATTTGTTCTTCAAATCTTCCTACTTAAAAAAACCTCACCATTCCCCATGCAACTACCGCTTGATCCTCTCCTTGCTCGTTCATCGCAACTTATTATCTCCTTCTGTGTAGCACACTGACAGCTGTTTTAAGGCCTTTCTTCTTCATTTCAGGAAGGGACCCATACGAGCCCCAGAGCATCTCAGGGCCACTGTGCGATGGGACTACCAACCTGACATCTGCAAGGATTACAAGGAAACTGGGTTTTGTGGATTTGGAGGTGAATGGCTGTTTCATATACCTTCCTGATAGTGGATCTGTGTGATACCTGCTTAAGATTGTGCATCTCCATAAACCTAGGGGAAGTTGGCAGCAAGACAGAAATCACGTGACAAATGCTCACACGTTGTATTGGTTTGCTTTTCCGATAGACAGCTGCAAATTCCTCCATGACCGATCAGACTACAAGCATGGCTGGCAGATTGAACGAGAATTGGATGAGGGACGCTATGGAGTTAATGGTATGTTGAGCAATCCTTGTTCTCTTGCCTTAAGTTGTTCAGCTTAAGATGTTTGAATGAGGGACTAGGAAATAGTCCTTTCAAATTTGCCTGACACAAAATTTAGAGGTGTAGAGGGCAAGATCGATATTACCTTTGGGCTGCATTGGAGAATAAACTGGGTGCATGACATGTAAGCCTTAATTAGAGACTAATTTTGAAGCTTTATCATTAAATGCTATCAAGTATGCTTACGTGTTTTGTCTTACTAACTTCGATACTGATTTTTAGGAAATTGGGAAAATTATCGCTAGGGGATCAGCCTTCCTGAACTGCTTTGTCCTTAGCACCTGCTTGCTTTCCTCTTATAACTTTAGTATAAAACAAGGCTGGGGAACCTGATGGCTGGCCATGGTGCCTGGGTTTGATGGGAAGTTGGGTGCCATTCGGTCGCCCAACCACTGCCAGTGTCCTTTCTCTTGGCAGATCAAGATGAGCAGATGACCGCAAAAGTTGCAAGGTTTTTAGCAGGGGCAATCAGAATAAGATCCACTTTTTGACTATTGATTCAAAACCCTAAAATGTATTTTATATAATTGACTTTTTATTTCTATTCTTTGTATATCGTATTGTTGTTTTATTGCTATGGCTGATGCAAATAAAGATTCATTCATTCATGTTGGGTGCCCAACACCAGGAGAAAGCATAACAGAATAGCCACTTCTAGTTCAAAAGATGCTCAAAAGATTAAAAAGTAAATGGATAAATGAGGGTCAGACAGCCTTTTAACTTGTTTGGGTGATTTAACATACGTTAAGTGTTGCTGTGCAGAGAGATGGATAAGTCACTTTGAAGGAGTGTTTAGGGGTATCTGGGACAAGTGATATTTGCTAATCAGAATTAACAAGCAATACCAGACTACAAACAAAGGTAAGGGGGCATGGTGAGCCGAGATAAGTATTTGTTTTTCTCCTTTTCTGATGTTTCAAACTGCATGCGAGAGATTAAACTGGAAAAAGTGAGGAACAATCCATGTATTGTAGTAGCAGCTGTTTTTCTTCTTTGATAGGGTCCTCCCTTGGAATGAAAAGATTATAGCAGTTGTTTGGAACTGGTGCGAGTTTCTTGTAAGATCATTTAGTTGATTAAAAATGCAAAGACTGCAATACAGCTGGCTTCCTTTCTATGTTGCCTTCCTGCTACTTGTTGGTACTTAGTCATAGCTGTGGTGCTGTTCAGATGGGCAATTTGCAGAGTTTTCTTTAAGATTTCATCCATTAAGGCTCATGGGTCATGAGTTGCCTTCTCTTTGTACAACCCCCACTTAGATCTTTGTGGGGCCTCTTCTGTTGGTAAACTAAGTTGTAAAAGATATTCAGTGGGATTGTGCTTTTATAGCCTGTGAGTGTTCTGGGAACCAGGCATCTGCCTAGTTAAACTGCTGGAGCAAAGGCACCCCTCTCTTCTTTGTCTGTTAATAGAAAAGGGTGGGCGGAAAGGAGGAGAACAGGAGCAGATGGTTTGAGTGGGCAGTTTAATAAGCTCATTAAACCTAATATTTTCATCCTATGTGCTGGTGGCTTCAAAGGAACCTAGATGTTGAAGGCTTGCCTATTCTTGGCAATACAGCTTCTTCCTACACAGGGTGGGCACAAGTTAAGTCACATCCCGTTATAGTTAGCAGCAGAACCAAGCAAATACTTCTTTCTTTTGAGCAGATGATGAAAACTACGAGGTGAGCAGTGACGACGAAGAACTGCCTTTCAAGTGCTTCATTTGCAGAAGCTCCTTCAAGAATCCTGTGGTGACCAAGTAAGATGGCTCGAGGCTCCAGAGGCTCATTTTGTTTAAACTTGGAAGCTTTCCACATAAGAGCTATGAGGGGGCTTTAAAAATAAAGTAAGAAATGTGGCGATGACACACAGTGAGGATCTTGGCTGGAGTGCCAGCATTCTGCAATTCTTTAAACGTGCAGAAAAAGACACACTTCTCTGTATTGGGGCATGGAGCTAACATCCTGCAAATTCCGCTGGCATCAACCGGTCACGTTAGCGGTATTCTCAGTGTGCGACTGTTTGAAGTTGAGACAAAATAAACCTCAAAAAGTGGGGTAAAAATATCAGATAAGACATCCTGCTAGAAAGCTGCTGGAACCGACTATCTTTGCTTTATGCTTTTTTCAGGTGTAAACATTACTTCTGTGAGAGCTGTGCCCTGCAGCATTATCGGAAGTCACAGCGATGTTACGTATGTGACAAGCAAACAAATGGTGTCTTCAACCCAGCCAAAGGTACTCTTATCTTGTGCTGGATTATGTTAAATTGTGGGTGCAGGCAGGGTAGAAAGGTCTATTATTCTGACCATGCTACAGTGAAATTACATGTTGGATAAATAGAGGCCATTTAGAAGTTTTGTAATGGATAGGCATTATGCAAAATATCCCAGGTAATGGCAGAGACATCCACATTAATCCCTCAACAGAAAATATACAGGTTAGCAGTCCCTCAGGTTCCCTGGTTCTAAGCTGAAAGTCAGGGCGGTAAACCACCTTTGACTGCAGGGCCAGATTCCAAAGGGGCCACACTTCCGTGAGCCACTTTGATAGATGGGTGGCCTCCCCCATCTTTCAATCCCTTGGCATCAGGGGTTTTCAACTTTAAGCTGCACTTTGCAAAGAAAAAAACCAGGAATGCATTCTTGATTCATGCTTTGCAACCATGGCTTTAATTTGGCGATTTTTGAATTTGGGGCCACTGTCTGCTGTCATGCAGGGTTCCAAATTCAAAAAAGCACCAAATTCTGGCTGCAAAGCTTGATTATTCCTTTGCAGCCATGACTTAAGGCTCCCTGCACTTTGTGTCAGGCACAAGGAAAAGTGTGATTTGCCCAAAATAGACTTGTGGGCCTAATTAGGTTCTCTACCACCGCTATGAGTTATCCCATTAAATTGTTGTTGCAACTAAAGTTAGACGTTTTTCATTATCGCTGTCACCTGCCTAAATGATCTATCCTGATCCAGAGGGAATCGTTGACAGAACTGGGAAGGTCAGATGAAAATTCTCCTGTAAAAAACCAATCTGTCCTGAGCAAGTAACCTTTGAGGCAGACCAGTGTTCCAAGTAGGGGGGTGAATGTACTGGCCTTGGCTAAGTGCCCACTTCAAAGGGGAACTTTATCCCAAAGTAGGATTTCATAATATGCTCTTCCCTTTAAAAGGAAGTTGTTTCTCAAGTTCTACAGATTTCTTAAGAAGTAGCTCCCCCACCACAGTAGTTTGTCTTGGCAGTAAGTGTTTTTCAACAGATGCGTCACCCTGAAGGGTGGAGGTGGAGAGAAACCAGAGGCTCGTACTGTAAAATTTACCCTTAACTCTAATTAATTTAAATATTTGTAACTAATTAAAATAAGGCCTCTAGGGCTGCGGAAAACTTGCCTATCCTGTTTGAAGCAAAAGAGCACTCTAGGTAGTTCTGCTTCAGTCCGTCTTGTCATCCTGGGGGCTGGAATTATTTAAATTCAGCGTGTGAACACCAAAGAAGGGGTTTTCCCACTCGTTTTTTTGTGACTTGGGCCTTTGTGTTATGAATCTTCACCTGTATTTGGTCTTTTGTTTTTTAGAGCTGATAACAAAGCTGGAAAAACGCAAGACTGAAGAGGGACTCCCAGATGATGTGGAAGAGCCAGTGACATTGCTCAGCCCTCATTCTCCACCCCCCTCCCTGCCTTCAGAAACTAGTTCTGTGGCTGAATAAATAACTTATACACAAATGAGTTAGCTTATCACGCATTGTTCTTCCAGGTAAACTGAGCCTGTGTGATAGTTTGCTTCTCTACACACAGCTCCTGGCACGATTCCGGGGGAGGGGCAGCATTGTTTCTATCCCAGCAGCCTTCAGATTTTAAAATCATTTTATAGCTAGCGAAGAATGTACTCCATTGTTCTGCTTTTGTAGTCTGGAGAGTTTTAGCCTCCAATATTGGGCTGCTTCTCCTGTATTGCACAACATCCAGCCTAAGTTCATGATATTCTAGCTGGTCCTAATAAATGTATTATCTTTAAAAAGCTAGTTTATACTTTGTAGGACCTATTTATTATAATAAAAAGCAAGGCCATTGCTTTAGTGAATCACCCCTTCCATCTTACCTCCATTCTGCTTCAATAACTGAACTTTGTCTCAGCAGAAACAAGAAGGAAAAGTTCACTGGTTAAGTTAGCAAGACCAGGCTTTAGAATTCCTAGGTTTAGTCTGCTAGGCTTGACACCCATTATATAGCCCTAGAAGCTGTTACAGGTGCATAAATCTTTTTTGCAGAACAAAAATAGGAAGACAGGTATGTTACACAAAAGTTCTACCATTTAAGAGTGCATAAAATTTTAATTGGCAACAAAACTAGAAGAGCAAACATGGATTGGGGTTCAAGTACAGTGTAAGACACACAGGCATACGTAAGAATCCTGCATCTGCTCCAACCAGACAGATGCAGCAAGAGGTTTGGCTCAGTGCTTGATTGAGTGAAAATGATTAAGAAGAAAACAGCTCCCCTGGGGGTGGGAGAGAAATGGAAAGAAAAGACTTCACTACACCATTTGGGGAAACCAGAACAGCAAGGTGTGTAGTAGGCAGGCATACAGGGGGAAAGTGTTCAAAGTTCTGCAAGTTTTGTCACCAACCAGCACTTGTCCTAGGTGGAAACTAAAAGTGGAGTGGCAAAGCATTTTTTGAATGAAAAGCTACAGTGAACAATGAACACCCATGCCCCTAAGAAAAAGAGGGTAGAATTTTGGCAGAGATACAGAGGAGTTTTTTTAAAATATGTTCAACCTGTGTTGGAGAGACAGCTAGGACCAGCATCCCTAAAGGTCCTTAAAATGTACTCTGCTGGAAGAGATGGTAAGTGTTTCTTTAAAAAAAAAACAGGAGTGCACAGCACTCAGATCCACAGATGGAGGTGAGCCATTACAGCAATACTTAACACTAGGGGAAAATGCTGGCTTTGCTAGAAAGTGACGAGTCCTGGCCTTTCTGGTTTGTTGTTGGAGACTATTAGCACCATAGGGTTAAGTCTACCATTTCCATCATACTTTGATTATCCAGTGGGGGGTGGGGTGGAGGGGGGGAATACATTCAGCATGGGATGCAGCTGCTGCAAATGCTACCTTCACTTTTGTCTTGCAAAGCTGTTGATTTTTCTATTGGGTAAGAATGCTTTGCAAGTAATATATGAACATCCAAGCTGATTCCCAGCTGCCTCAAAAGCAACCCTTGACTAGGAAACTACAGCAAGGAACACCCGAACATCCTCCCTAAACCTGGAGCTCTTGCAACAGCACAGATACGGCAGGGGGAAACTGGTTCAATGGACCATCATTTTAAATGCAAACATACCAAAAGCTGAGCTAGCAGTCACTAGCATCACATCCTTACTGCACTCCCACAGTCTATACTCCCTGGGTCTTGCTCCAGTGTGTCATCTAGATCACCTTCCTATGGAAGACGTAAACTGCAGTATAACATCACAACTCAGTGAGAAAGGGAGGTGGTGTTACATAAGTTAACCATGCCTGAAGAAAGCTTGCTTTCTCTCAAGAACTTCTACACTTTATATGCTTCCTTCTGTTGGAGGTCTAGAACTCCCAGTCATCCATCTCAAGCTGCTCCAGATGGGAAACCAGTCCAAAAATAAGACTAGGATCTTGTGCCTGCATGCCTTCAAAGCTGGTGATAGGTGTGACAGGATACAGCAGTTCAGGAAGCGCTTCAGAGGCACGGCGTTTGATCTGGAAGACATGGGGAGAAGGGAAAATGCTAAATTGAGCAGAATTAAGAACTCCAAGCCACAGTGAAGAGGTTAAGTGTAACTTACACCAGTCTTATTATACAGTCATACAACTGCACTTTTGAATATTTGGACATTCTCTGCACACGCTGTTAATTTAGTTTCATTGACTATTATGGTCTCCACTGAAATAATAAAATAGAATTCTGGCTTTCATTAGTTTCATAGCTGCTGGGAACAAATAGAGCTTGGCTGTTGCCTTCATGCCCTGTTTGTAAGTGTCTCTGGGGCATTTGGCTGCCCACTGTTGGAAATAGGATAGTGGACTAGATAGATCACCCAGGGCCCTCTTCTGTTAGGGGACGAGAAGTGGCATTTGTGGAAAAGCCAAGCCAGGTTGAATTTTGTACTGGGTTTTCTATCCAAACACAACTGCTCTGATTTCTTCCAATATACCCTCATATTCATACATTTCCCACCTTTTGCAGCATTTCTGAATAACAACCTCTGGGGAAAAAATCCCAGCAGTTCCTAGTAATCTGGTTTCATAGTGTAATCCAAAAAAATTTCAACAAGTCATTAGTATAGGGCAGAGGTCCACAAACTAAGGCCCGAGGGCCGGATGCAGCCCAATCACCTTCTAAGTCCGGCCCACGGACAGTCCGGGAATTGGTGTGTTTTTACATGAGTAGAATGTGTCCTTTTATTTAAAATGCATCTCTGGGTTATTTATGGGGCATAGGAATTCGTTCATATATATTTTTTCAAAATATAGTCCGGCCCCCCACAAGGTCTGAGAGACAGTGGACCGGCCCCCTGCTGAAAAAGTTTGCTGACCCCTGGTATAGGGGGTGGCTAATGTCTGGGTTGGAGCCAAGCAAATTTCTCCCTGCCCCCACTCCCCAAAATGTTAGCAGTGGCAGCAAAAATAAAAATGGTGCTGTGGTAGGCAGGGGGGTTTAAACCCACCCACTCCTTCCAGAAGCCTGATGGGGATGCAAATCACCCTCTCCTCATTCATCAGATTAAACATATGGTGAGTGGGGAGAAAGCAGTAAAACACCCCTCCCTAGCAGATCCACACAGATGCGTGCAAGTGAGTGTGGGGTGGCCACATACATCACTGAGGGCGGACCAATGTAGCCAAAGAAGGTTAACCACCCCTGCATTAGAAAAATGGGGGAAATTATCAAATTTCGTATAGCTACAGGCTCAGCACAATACAACAAAATAAACTCATTAAAAAATCCAACCCACCAACCTCACAGCCAGTGAGGAAGGGAGAAAAGAGCCCCAAAAATCCTGAGTTGCAGGAACAATCTCCTTGGCTCACTGCACATATGTAGCAAGGTGTGCTTTGTGTTCCTTGCAATCCCTCTTGCCCACCACCAGATCAAAGCGCCCTCATTCACCCCAGGGTTGTAATAAAAACCAAAAGCAGCTTCCGAGTTTCAAAACCCTAGAAAAGTCCCATTATCACAGGAGAAAGTTCCAATTGCAACAGGGTTCTCTCTCTCTCTCCCTCCCCCCCCCCTCCCCGGTTTCTCGAGGCCTACGTTCTGCTACAGCATGATAAAATAAAGGAAGAATATTACTGGTGCAAAGGTGAGGAACCAAGCCATTTACCTGTTTGAAAAAGGAATGGTTGAGCAGTGTACTTGCGCTTGGCCTGTTCAAGAGAATAACAAGAAGGGGTGGCGTATCAGTACAAGAAGTAATAAGGATGGAGAGAGAGCAGTAAATATTGTATTTTATAGCTTCAGGATGGTGGAACTATAAGAAATACTTGCCCACTGTTTGTGGTTTTCCTATCTGCTCCAAGCGAGAAAAAGCTTCAGAATGTCCATATCCAGGTTAATCAAGGAACAGTGGGGAATACAATTGATAACACCTGAAAGCCACCAACCTCTCTATCAATTTAGGCTAGTAGTTCATCTAAGAAGCTTCTTGCTGTGGCTACATGTATGACTACATCAACAGCTATCCTGACTGTATCAACACTGTGATCACAAAAAAAAAATCTGCACATTTGGAACAGGTGAATACATACAAGCAGAGAGAGGACATTTACATACTTTGTTATTGCTTTGCACCTTCTGAGTACAGATCTGTTTGATCCCCACCAGACACTTTACAATTATCAAGTGTATCCCCTGTGCACCCTAATCAGGGAGTTTCCAGGCCTTCCACGTTCTGGTGACAGAACCTAGGTTAGAGAACATGGATTCTACCAAGTGGTGTTCTTCCTTCTTCTACCATCCCACCAGCATACTATTAGGAAAAAGGCTTCAATGTATACCAAGCATAACATCGGTCTCCCACATCACCAGAGGGGATGCGCTTTTTCAAACCTTCCTCAGTCAGTCAGATTTCTTTGGTTTTGCTATACCTCAAGTCCGGGTTCCTTTGTAGGCATTGCTCCACAAAGTGGTGGAAGGAGGGTGAGAAGGTACGGTGGTATGGATGTGGTGCTGCCTCGCCATTAGAGGCCCTGGCACTGCTGGCTGCCATGCCTTCCCCAAGCCCAGTGCTAACCCCTGAGCGTGATGGCTTCATGGTCAGCTCCTCTGGAGGAATAGTAGTTGTGTCCAGCAGGCAAGGGACAGTGCCATTTAGCTTCTCCAAAAGCATCTGAAGTACAAGAGGGGAAAGGCAGGTGCATTTGGTTTACTAGAAAAGCTCGCCCTACAGTAACACGGCTAGCGCCGCAATACTTTTAGTCTCCTGGCTCTGATAATAGTATAGGTGGAGGCTGAAGTAGAGCAGAAAATTCCCTACCTGAGTTGCAGGCATATCCTTGAAAGGGACATGGCCATTTGCCAGCTCACAGGCTGTTATTCCTACACTGTAGATGTCAGATTTTGCATCGTAGCCTTGGAGATTCTAAAAGGATAAAATAAAAATAATGTGCTTAATCCATTGTGAGCGCTGTTAAAACTGTGGCGGAAATTACAGTATTTTCCCGTGTATAAGACTAGGTTTCCCCCCTAAAAAATAATGCCAAAAATTAGGGAACGTCTTATACACGGATATATCTCCCCCCCTTTTCCTTAAATCCGAGTCCCCAAAAATACGGGGCATCTTATAGATGGAAAAATACGGTAATTAAACAAAGAATCTATCACTGCTACTCATACTGAGTCAGATCACTAGGTCCTTCTAGCTCAGTACTGTCTACACTGACTGGCAGCAGCTCTCCAGGGTTTCAGATCCAAGTTTTCTCCCTGGAGACATGGGTGTAGCCAGGATTTTTTTTTCTTTTTGGGTGTAGCCAGTATTTTTGTGGGGGGGGAGGACTATTGTTGGGGGGAGGGGAGAACCGACATGACTGGTCAGTTAGCTAAGTATTTCTATTGTTTTACATTATCTAGGGGGGTAGCTGCCCCCCCCTGGCTACACCCATGCCTAGAGATGCCAGGGATTGAACCTGGGATCTTCTGCATGCAAAGCAGATGCTCTACCCCCGAGCTGTGGCCCTTGTACCAATTTTATATGTGCTTTCAGTGTTACTTCCACATTACACAAAAAGACCCCAGGAGCTGCTCAACAGAGGAGGAGGAGGTGACACCCCTAATCTGTGGTTTAAGCTCAAGCCCCTCAGTGTAACTGTGTTTCTTTTAGAAAAGTGGAGTCGGTGAGGTGGGAGGTTACCTGAACAGCTACCTTAGAATATATGGTTGGGGTATTACACAGAACAATTCGTTTTATCAATGAGACACATTTGGCAAGAGTTGGTCCTGTACACTCGAGGGCTAAGTAAACGAGACTAAGAAAGAATCTAACATACCTGCTGCAAGACCTCTGGGCTTAGCCATGGCAGAACCTTGATGCTATACTTGGGGAAATCATGAACTACTTTGAGACGCTGACCATGACTGATCATGCTTAGGTTACTGCGCAGGCCAGAGAGGTACACCTTCCCATCTGCAGAAATCAGGACATGACTGGCCTTCACACTCCTGCATACAAAGAGGATAGAGAGAAAGCAGCTACAAACCCCCCGCCCAGCCCCTCCATCCAACCCTACTCAATTTTCTATGTAGGAAATCTAAAGCCTGGGATCCAAGTATATGCAAGTGTATACTGTAACACTATATACTATATGCTGAAACCATTTGATTGCTGAGCCAAGGCAAGACTTCAACATCTCTGCTTATTTCTCAGCAAGAGGGAGAAGCCTTGAAACCTTCCTCCTCCCTACTAAACCTAGTAAGACTAGCTGAGCACACTTGCTGTTCAGGTTCCAGTCCATGCTTCTAATGTGGAGTAACAAATGAAAACATGGCAATCTAAACTGTACCTCTGTACCAGACTTGAGAGAGAGGCTACCTGCTTCACAATTTAACAGAGTAACCCTAACAAAAAGGTAAAATTAGAGGGACAAAACGACAACTAATTTTCACGGGGACATTTCTTTGCAAGCAGTAAGGATAGAACGTCTGCATGCATACATGCTGTTTCTACATTGAGAGCTAGGCTCTCAGCTCAGCTCAGATTCTGTATGATAGATTCCATGCCGATGGGGCAAACACACAGTAAACCCCAGTGGCAGTTTGCATTGTGCCCTCTGACAAGAAGCAGGAGCAAGATAACTTCAGTTCTCTTTTTGTCTAATCATGTTTCCATTCCCATGACATTTTAACATTTCTTGTGTTGTTTGTCTACACCACAAAATCAAACCAGCTTCAGCTCCATTTGACTGTAATGCCTACCAAACAAGCAGCCCAGGAAACTACAGCTCTCTACCAATGGACTATGGTTTTTTTAAGAAATTGCAGTCAAATGACTACAACTTCCTAAATCTTTGTGGGAAGCTGAGATACTAGGCCTCATTTCAGAAGAGTTAAATTTTGCTTTCTATTGCTTAAAGTGCTTACCTGTGAACATATCCCATATGGTGAATGTAATCAAGGGCCTTCAAAACACCTTGGAGAATATAAGCCATAGCTAGTTCACTCATCCCATCCATAAAATGTGTACAGATTAAATCTTTAGCAGAACCTACAAAAAGGAGAAAAAACACAAGAAAAACTCAAGTCAGTTGTTTTAACAATTGCTCCTCAAATTATTTGTAGAAGATGGACACATGCACAGACCTGCCTTCAGATGCCAGAGGGAATAAGATCAAGCACGTATAACTACACTTGAGAAGACTAAAATAATTTCTGGTTCAATTTTCTCTAATAGCACCCCACCCCAAACAAAACTTCCTCCCTTGTAGAGACAACATCAGCAGAGAGAAAGGTAAAATTTGATTGAACCAAAGGCTGGTTACAAGTAAAAAAGCGAAATTCTATCATTACAAAATTCTCTTTTTCCTCAATCAGGGAATTTTTATCACAGATGATGCTTTGAAACCTTAATTTGCTTTTAAAAGGCTTTCAAGTTTCCCTTCCTGAGGGTTATTCTTACGTCAAAATGATTGAGAGACAGAGAGGGAATGTCCTCACTTGGAATTTCACCACCCACAGCCTAACAGAATACAGTGGACCCTCTGGATACGAATTTAATTCGTTCCAGGGGTCTGTGCGCACCCCGAAAAATCCATATACAGAGGCGGCGCTTCTGTGCATGCACGCAGCGTGATAGAGCGCTTCTGCGCATGCAGCGAAACCTGGAAAAATACTTCCGGGTTTGCCGCTTTCGCAACCTGAAGTTTACGTTACTCGAGAGTAACGTAACCTGAGGGTCTACTGTACTCTGTCTCTGAGGTTAACACAAAACTTTCCTGGAAAGAGCACATGCAGAGCAAATACTGAAAAAAAATGAAGCTGCCTCGTTTCATTTACAGTACCATAAGTGCATAGGATCACTGTGAGTGTCTGAATATGTCCTCACATTAAACCTATATCCTGTCTAATGGTGGAGGAAGGTTCAAGTTTTACTTACCATAGGCCATGAAAGATGTAACAACCCACAGTTCATTGTCGGCTATAAAGGCTGCTTTATATGGCACAAGATTTGGGTGGCTAAAGAACTTTGAGACATGAAGCTCACCCTGAAAGCAAAAAATGATAAGACAACAATTATTTTTTAACAAATGAGTAATGGAAACTTCAAGAGGTATGGATACCCCAGTAGAAAAACAACTGGCCAATTGACACCCCTTCACAACTTATATCATAGCTTATTGCTTCTTTTGCCAGTTCAGGGTACAATCAGAATTTGGGTATTTAATCCACATGAATTTCTGAGACAAATAAATTAATAAAAACACCATTGCACTATAACAGGAGTAAACCAAATCAAAGGGTCAGCAATAAAACAGCATTTTGCTAGTAATTTTATTTGCTTAGCTATTTATACAGCAGGTAATATTTGGAAACAAGCTAATCAAGTTTTCTTAATGTTTAATCTTGTAAATCACTTGACAGCTTTGATTGTTTTTAAATAACTAGCTCTGCTGGCTAGGTGTTTTGTAAATCTGGGGTACAGCTCAGCAAAACATATGATGTGAATCAAAAGATACCAGCTTCAAATGAAGGCCCCCTCTCTTTTTACAGGAAAAGAAATACACACACACACACACACACACACTATATATATATATATGGAAGTTTCTTGCTTGACTGTTCACTATGCATTTGGACACTTGTTAAGATATTGTAACCCAATTTTTCATAATGGATCTTGAGATTAAACAGTGGGTTTTCATCTATGTTTGGATACAATTGGACACCATTTTGAATCAAGATGGCGGACTGAACCTTTCAAAATCGTCTTCATTCTAACCACTTCTTTCAAAACTTTCAAATTTTTGGTTTCTTGGAAAAGTACGTTGGGTATGAGGCTGCTGGCAGATAATAATTGGGGGGGGGGGGGAGAGTTTCCTCTTCTAATTTATTCAGACTTGCAGCCTCTTGAGTGCTCAAAGATAACATTTTACAGGCACTTCAAACTCCTTGATTTCAGTTGGTAAGACTTACATCGGCTATCACCTTTAAACATTTAAAAGTAATAAAATCCTATTACAAACCAGTGCTTATGAACAATCTGAAAATAAATCCATGTAAGTCATAGTTGACAATGATGGATTATCTATGTGTTCTCAGCATTAACAGGATCCCAGACCCAGTTTTGCTCCTGGATTGTCATGAAAGCTTTTCTTATCAGCTACAACTAGCAAATGCTCGACTTGTTAGATAGGTCACTGTTAATCTCAAAGTTTAATTACTGTAATATACTATCCATGGAGTTGCCCTTGAAGACCACTTGACATTTCAGATGACAGAGAATACAGTGCAATTCATAACGCACTACTACATTATAAGCAGACCAATAAACTACGATATAAAATGAACAAAAATATTGAGTCTTTCTGTGGTGCTTCGGACCTAATGATTCATTCTACTAACTCTTCCCCTCCACATCATGAAGTCATTTTTATCTTATCAGGGACTTATGTCTGAGCAGACATGCCTAAGATTACACTATACAGGTAAAGAAGCCATTTAAACTCCTAATCTTCCAACTGTAAGAGCAATTCAGTGGATGTTATGGAAATGCCTTTCTTGTAAATTCAGTAGGACAGGAATTTGTTGTCTATCTCAGTGTTTCCCAACCGGGGGTCTTAGGCAGGATATTCCAAGGGGGCCACAGGTGAAAATCACATAAATGGGGGGCCACAGCACGAGGCTAGGGGGACACAGAGGGACATGAGAAGTGAAGAAAATAAAGCATTAAAAAAATGGCCATCACAAGAGGGTAAGGGGGTGGCCTACCACTCTCTTTTTGCCACATGCGGTTTCTTGGAACAGTCCTGGTTTGTTTCCAATGGGCGGGGGTGATCACTGAGATTCCTGTTTGGCCAGCAGAGCCTGTGATCCAGAACCTCCAGGTCAGGTAAGTGCAGTGGCTGGGCATGCCAAAGTTGCTTGTTGCTGCCGCCAGTGCTGGTCCCGGGGACAGCCTGGGCCTGACTCAGCAAGGTACAGGGTGCAATCCACTCCAGCACCTAGCGGATCAGAGTGGCATAGGGCCCATCAGCAGCATCTGTCCAGCTCTGCAAGGCATGGGGTGAAATTCATTCCAGCGCCTAGCCGACAGAGGTCGTCTGGTGCTGCTGACTTGCATCTAGTAAATAACTAAGTGTCTATTCAGAAGAAAGCCGCACTGAGTTCAGTAGGCCTTACTCCCAGGTAAGGGTGCATGGGACTATAGTGTTTTGTTTAGGCAACAAGGGTTCCTCCGGATGACAATATCTTTTTGTAACAGGTCAGTGAGGACCACTTGCTTTTTAAAATTCTCCCATATATACAGAACTCCCTGTGCGCCTTTTGGACTATATCTGTAGGTTTCCCCCTCTGTATCAAATAACTCGGGCTACTTTCTATAATACATGGAAGATGGATCTCCCTCAGGAGGTTCTAGACTCTCCTTCCTTAGGATATTTCAAAGCAGACGTTGGATGGCCATCTGTCATGGATGCTTTAGCTGAGTTTCTTACATTGCTGGGAGTTGCACTAGAAAGATGACCCTTGGGGGTCCCTTCCAGCTCCATGATTCTATGTTTTTCTATGTTCAGTTCTACAACCCAGCCACTAACAGAGGAAACAACACTATATAGAATCACAGGGGCCTAAGAAAGTGGAATGTCAGCAAAGGAGTGCCATTTGCCATAGTAATTCAGAATGAACCAAGGTAAGCATCTCCAACTAAGGACAAAGCAAACTAAGATTGCTAACTCTACCTGCAAAAATGCCACCATCTCATTGGTGCAGGCCTCTAAGTTGATCCTCCGGACAGTGACAAACTCTCCTGTTGGTTTATACCGTGCAAGATTCACTATCATTAGCTCCTCAAAGCCCTTGCCTGAAAAGATAAGAGGCATTTTTGTCACAATAACACTTTCCACAAAATCTCAACTGAAGCATTTTCCTGCTTGCAGTTATCTATTTTTGAAATTATGGTAGAATTCAGGTTCTAAAGCTGGTTCTAAAGCTGAATTTCTCAGTTTTCTTCCTACTTATTTCATTATGTTAATATGTTATGGTATTCATTTACATACAGCTTACTCATTTTCTTTTTGTGCCTTGTTAATATTATAAATCGAACCAAGAAACAGCTAGCAGAAAACAAAGCAAATGACCAGCTTGTTATAACTTCCCTCCGCTAAATAAAATGGAAATGCTAAACTTCTACAACACAAATTTTCAAACAAACGTCTGGAAACAATGATAATCATTCGTTCTATCACAATGTTCTTTTATCAATGGGACTTAAGTCCTGGAAAACTTTTCACACTGATTTTAATGGATTCTATGTGTGTGTGACTAACTTAGTCCTGCTCTAGCTCACTGTTTTATGATTTAGACTGCATGAAAAATTATCATTAGATAAAAAACAATCATGAAGGATGTTACCCATCACAAGGTATGATCTGAATATTCAGGAGGCCATCTCCTTGCTGAAGCTTAGTAGGTCTAGATAAAATAACAATAACAATAATAATACTCCACCCATCTGGCTGCGTTTCCCCAGCCACTCCGGGTGGCTAGTCAGTGATTGAATGAGTGATCACCCGGGAAATAGATGGGCACTGCCTTGAGTTTCATGATGGAAAAAAGGCAGGATATAAATGTAATAAAATAAATACAAATACACATTTTTTTTTAAAAAAAATTGTTTAAATTGCTATGACTCAAGTTACTTTTTCTATGTATTTTTTTCTGAAATTAAGACAAAATGCACACACACCTCACCAATGAAACTCCCCATAGCAAAATTCATGGTGATACAATGTTTGTGTAATACACATGGTTAATAACTGCAGAATGTTAAGAAGTAGTCACACTTCTTAATCCCATTTATTATACTCCTGCAGCTGTATGATGCATAAAATTAAGGAGTAAGATAAGCGAAGCAACCACCTTGGAAAACAGTGGGTTGGAAAATCAGCTCAGAATTTTTTTTAAAAAGCAAGTCTTCAGAAAAAGTTTGAATTTGCCATCTCAGGACATGACAGGTTTGGGGAGAGGGAAGAGGTGTCGGGACAATTATCAATGTCTACGAGAGCAGGACAGGTTTCACAAATGGATCTTGAATACAATAAATAGTTTGCAATATCCCCTGCCTGAAAATTTAACATGCTCTTCTCAACAAGCAGGGAATGCAAGACAGATATAATAAAACCTTATCCATTCAAAGTGACTAGAGGGAATTTAGGAAGCGGCACAGGTGGAAAGAGCATTGGGCTTTGCTGTACTGCATCACAAACGGCAAGGGTATGGAAGGTGAACAAAAGCAACTGATTAGGACTAACCCCACACAAGAGTGACCCGATAGATGTCCAATTCTGCATTTTTGAGATTTTGTATTCACCCCAGAACACACTGACTCCTAATCCCAGCTTCACCTGAAATAGCATGGGGAGGGCAGCCTTTGATTGCCCAAGAGCCAAAACAACTTCCTTCAGACTTAGCAAAAACGCTGAAGCTGGAATGCGAGAGGTGGCAATGATGATGGGTGACTTCATGGCCTGGCACATTCTTCCCAATACCCACCCACCCACAAAGAGGTGTCCTAGTTTCCCTAATGTCTCAGTACTGCATTACAAGAGGATGTTTCTTTTTTAATTCTTCGTCATTTTATGGCTTAACAGTATATGCCTAGAAAGAAAACAGCAGCCAATATCAGTGCTGTTAAAAATAACAGCACCTCAAGAAAGGATAACATTATTCAACTCATAAACAAAGTCAACCAAGGAAATGAGGAGAACTTCAGTACTATGAAAAGTGAAACACCCAATACTAAAGTCGAAACATTACCTATTATGGTCAGTAACTCATAACAATTGCTGTCAGGCAAATAACAGTTCATGGTGTCCCTTTTTGGGGAGGATGCTATCGATTCTGAGCTTGCTTCATTGGTCTGGAAAAGAAAAGAGTAAGATGCAAGAGACAAACAGGACAAAATTAGCTTTTCTGTATGAGAGTTTTGAATATACAGTACTTAAATTGGAAGGATGTGGTTTGTATGCTGGAGAATCTCTCTCTCCAAAATATCATTTATTTTAAAATTTGTATGGATGATTGTGTTCTGACTGACGGTCGGTTTATAGCCTTTTGTAACCTTAGGATACACTCCTAATCACATGTCCCAATGAACTCAATGAAACTTACTTTCGAGGGGGCATGTATAGGATCATGCTCAGAGTTAGAAAATGTCACTGCTCTCACAGCTTATTATGTATGGTCTCCTTTCCTACCTAGTATAATCAAATTCCCTCCCAGAACACTCTTGTGGCCTGCCTCCTCAAAACCAGCACACACAAAAATCAAAATCCAACGAATTTACAATTTTCAGATGCAAACATTTCCACATGTAGATTTGAAATCTGGGTTTAGAAGTGGCATGCAACTTCAAAGCTTCCCATCCCCACTTTCCGCCCTACAGGCGGTACCAGAATATCTCATGTTCAATCCTTATCTCCTCTAACTAAAAGAATAAATGAAAACAGGGCTAGGAAAGTCTTATGACTGAAATGTGGAGAGCCACCGTCAGTCAAATAATGTGTATGGCTCCAAATAAGCTAGATGGATCAATGGTTCATATGTTCCTACCACAGCTTCCAAAAGGTGCACAGTCATTGTATTTCCTTTGCAATCTTACTGAGAAACCCTCGTTTTTTATTCGCTTCCCTTATTTGTCCTTCAATTGCCTGAAAAGCACAATACACAGTGAATGTGCTTCATAAATGGGGAAAAGTCTGTAATAATAAAAATAGAGAACCTGCAAAGAAAGTCAGATACAGTGGTACCTCGGGTTACATACACTTCAGGTTACATATTCCGCTAACCCAGAAATAACGCTTCAGGTTAAGAACTTTGCTTCAGGATAAGAACAGAAATCGTGCTCTGGCGGTGCAGCAGCAGCGGGAGGTCCCATTAGCTAAAGTGGTGCTTCAGGTTAAGAACAGTTTCAGGTTAAGAACGGACCTCCAGAACGAATTAAGTACATAACCAGAGGTACCACTGTACTGGAAATGAAAACGAACAGGAAAAGTCAGACTTTGGCATAATGGCAGCTGTGTGTCTAACAGTGCAACCTTAATTATGTTTACTCAGAAGGAAGTCCTACAGAATTCAATGGGGCTTACTCTTAGGCAAGCATGCTTATGACTGCAGCCTAAAACTCTTTTAAGATGAAGGCAGTTATGTTAGTAAAGCAGCTCTAAAGTTTTGTATTGTAAAAAATAGCTAATCTGCTATTTTACACATCAAGATCCCCTCCCCCAGTACAGTTTATTGTAACATTTCCTCCCCCTCTTCCAAAACTTCTTAAGGTATTTTCTACATCTCCACGCAGAAACAGCAACTGTTTGAAAAGTTCCATCCATGCAGAGGAACTCTACTGAACTTGGTATTTTATAAACAAGTAAAAAAGCTTAAATTAAAATGCTACTTGTGAAGTACAGCACACAAAAAGCCCCTGCGATAAAAACAAATACAGCTGCCCGCAAGGGTTTCAACACAGGACTTCTTTTGGTGTAAATGGCAAAAATTTAGAAAACAGGAAAGAAAAAACCCTTCTCCTTCTGAATTTATAAAATACGCTAGCCTCTAAACAGATGGCTTTTTGAAAGTTTAGCTGGACCTATATTTTAATAAAATGAGTCTTAAAAAATGAGATGTACTTTTACTAGTGTGACTGTAAAAAACAGAACCAAGGCTGGAAAAATAATTTTATGTATAAATTAGCAACTCAAGATTTGACTACCTACTCCAGTCTCCTCTCCCAATCAATTTCTTTAGCATCCTGGCCCACAGCCCCCCAAATACTATCTTGTTCATTCTCTCCATACCAATATAACACAGGCACCCCACCCCTAGACTCCCATGTGAGATTTTCCCAGCTTCACTTTCTCTAGTTCTATGTCTCCGCTAGCCTTCATATGCTCAGATTCTACCATTTCCCCTCGCCACTCCCCAGTCTACCCTGCCTACTTCAGCCAATATCTCTCTCTGCTTTATTCTCACTCAGCTTTCAGCCTGCCTGTCTGCTCTCTTTCCTTCTCTCCATGTCAACAGTGTGTGTGTATCTACCTACCTACCTATCTTCTACTGCTAGACCATGTAAAATACATCCCCCACTCCCCTTTTCTCATTGGCCCTTCCTTACCATAGCTTCTTCCTTACCCTAGCTTCAACTCCTCTTATTATCCTCAAACCTGTACCACCTATGATTTTGTTTCTCAGCTCACTGCCTACTCTGCTCCATTTCATTAGCTGCTCTGGCTACCAATTCCATGTGTCATAGCTTCCCAACTTTCCATGCCCTTTTCACAGGCCTCAACTTCTCTTCCTACTCAATGGCTCCTCTTGTTCCTACACGGCATGATTTCCCCCAGTGAAAATGGCCTTTCATTTCTCTCACAGAAGCTGCACGTTGTCGCAAGGTTGTAAATGCTGGTGTATTTACCCTGAAGAGCTAGAATATTTATGAACATTCCATGACTTCACAACAGTTCAATAAATGGTGTGTGTGTGTTGCAGTCACGCAGGCAATTATTAGTTTTACACTGTAATCCTATACGTGTCTACTCAGTGGGGCTTTCGTCCAGGTAACTAGGATAGGACAGTAGCTGTGGACTACTAGATGTTCCACATATTCACATTTTTGTGGAAAAGTAATAATCCTAGGTGTCAGCAAGTTGGCCAGGTCCCTGGGATTTTTCCAGCTCTGGCCACAATTGTGATAAGACAGTGCAAATTGATTTTGGCAGGCCATTAACTCTTGAATTTGAATTTGAGCATAGGATGAGAAAAAGGGTGGTTTCGTATATTTTTAAATAGCTGTTAAACTATCTCACTTCCAGGTTTTCTTTTTAAACGGGCATTTTATTGTTGTTGTTTTTAAATAAAAGATCGGCTGAACAGCCATATAATTTTACATTACTAGTGAGAACTACCATTTAAAATCCAGGATTTAAGGTTAAAATAAATCCACATGCCACACACCAAAATCTTATTTCCAGGTTGAAACCTTGTTCCCACAAATGTAGAGCTGAAAATATTAGATGTATAAATAAGGCAAAATGGAAAAAAAAATGTCATAATGTCCACAAATCTCCATGCAATAGGCCACAGCACCACAGCCTACAAAGGTCACTTACTTTTCTCCGAGAGTCACCCGGAGGCTGCTCTGGAGTAAAGAAATCAATCATTCATTCAACTGTTTTTTTCTTAAATAGATACCCATTAAGAACAAAACCAGAATCAGTTCATTTACAAGAGATATTCAAATAACCTCAAAAGGGCATCATAACCTACACGGGTGTCATTCTGACCACTGCTACTGGACAAAAATAGAAATTCCTTGCTGGTTTGGGGGATCTGATTTATGCTATTTTGTTCCCCTCAAAACAGTTTGAACTGAGAGAGACTTCAAGCTACACTTCCCTTCCCTCAAGAGGCATAGTGCCATTTGTATAGTGTCCAATTCTCCATTACAGGGGGGAAAAGAAACAGTTTGAGATCCTTGCTTTGAGGCTCCAACATTGTGAGTTGGAGCCTCAACAACCCAACCACAGACAAGCAAGAAGGAAATATGAGGACTGAAAAACTGGAACCAGGAACCAGTTCTGAACCAAGAAGAAGACTTCTACTCCAGCCTTTCACTTGATATGTTAGCTTTCCAAACAAGCAATCTGTCACGTTCATTCTGAAAGGGTATTTGTTTGGCTTTGGAGGTCTCAATCTCATGCTCTTGGAACACTGGAATTGGCACAAAAATTACATTTTATTTTCTAACCCAGAATTCTGTTACAGCAGAATGGAATGAGGGATATATCTGGTTAATTATAGCCGCTTAAGGCTTGAGTATTTAAGCAGAATTTGTGGTGGAAATATCTTCATGTTCCTATGAACTGGTACAGTTTCAAACCAATGTATTAGAATCACTGGAAATGTCTCTCATTGAAATCCAGTCAAAATAAATGGTAAGAGCACAATCCACATTGGAGAAGCTCCTAGTGGGTGCTGCAACTCATGAAACAGTGGACAGATTTTGTAAACTAGGAGCAGAGAACCTTTCTCCTATTAAGTGTCTTTGCCCCATGGGAAAACCCAATTGCGAGCCAAAGCCAACTGAGCAGCATTCCTATCACGGTTAGGATTATATAGCTCTCTCTCTCTGTACAACCTTGTCTCTGTGGGTCACATGAAAGTAAGCCAAGAACAACATCTTCCCCAACCCCATTTGTCTTTGTGAGGTTCCTCCAGGATCAGAACTGAAACTACACCTACAGATGTGCTGTCTTTGTGCTGCCAAGTATTTAACTTACTTTCACAGCACTGAGAAACATGGAGCACAGCTAAGGAAATAATTATCATCTAAAGCACTTACCTCCAAACAGTTCCAACTCCCTCAAGCCCTCAAAAATGAACTTCTCGGACATCCACCGCTAGAAAAATAAATCCCACAAAGGCATAACTTAATGTGGCACCATTTATTTTAATTGTACTTAACCAAAGAAAAAAACCTCTGACTCCTTGACGTAAAATGTAGCAACAAAGAGATTGTTCAGACATAATGCCTTGATATTACACCTAAGGCTCCCATGCAATCCCCCAGGCAGCCTGCTGTTTTATCTGAACCAGCACGCTATGGTATGCAGTGTAAGCAGAAGCTCTAGTGTGCCATTTCAGACACACAGTAAAACATGGTTTGCCTCAAATCAGGATCAGAGGAGGGAATTGCTATGTGAAAGGGGAGAATGATTTCTCACTGCTCATTCGTGGTTTGCAATTTGCAAAAATCTTTCCTTAGTAACAACATCCTGCACTCTCCCCACCTTACCTAATTTCAGACACTTTTCTCCCACCCTAGCTTCAATATGGAAAGCCAAGATAGAAAGAAAAGCACCTGAAGCAAGGGAGATGAAGTGGCAAAGTATTCATTCCCCTCACCCACATTTTTCTCTTGATGTTAAAAGTCTGTATGTGATAGAAATATGTGAACAAGCCTGGCTGGCCCCGTTGCATCTATTTTGGTCCTTAGTTGTGTCTAACTTGTTCCACTGGTTTCAATAAGGCTAAGTCATGACTAAGTTTAACTGAATCAGCAAAATCATTTTGTGGCAACTTGGAACAATCTTACTAAAAATACAAAAATCCCCATGCCTATAAAAGAATGTGTAATGTGAAGTTTTTTCACTGTTAGAAATGCATTGTTTCATAAGATTAATTGGTAACATAATGAATGAGCACAACACAAGTTAAATTGGGAAACTGGGATTATTAAAATTCTAGTCCAATCTAAAATCAAACTTGTAATTAACTTTCCTCAAGTGACTATCTCTAAGAAGCACATACATATATATGTGTACAACTCTTCAGGCGAGGTAAAATTAATATGTTTACAGTTTTCAGTGCTTTAAAAGGTAAAGGTAAAGGTACCCCTGACCATCAGGTCCAGTCGTGTCCGACTCTGGGGTTGCGGCGCTCATCTCGCTCTATAGGCCAAGGGAGCCAGCGTTTGTCCGCAGACAGCTTCCGGGTCATGTGGCCAGCATGACAAAGCTGCTTCTGGTGAGCCAGAGCAGCACACGGAAACGCCGTTTACCTTCCCGCTGGAGTGGTCCCTATTTATCCACTTGCACTTTGACGTGCTTTCGAACTGCTAGGTGGGCAGGAGCTGGGACCGAGCAACAGGAGCTCACCCTGTGGCAGGGATTCGAACCGCCGACCTTCTGATCAGCAAGCCCTAGACTCTGTGGTTTAACCCACAGCGCCACCTGGGTCCCTTTCAGTGCTTTAATCCCCCCCAAATTGAAATAACGTAAGGTTAAGTGTATGCTATTGAGTTGCCATGTCTTAAAATACCTATAAGTGCTCCAACAAAACTAATGTCAAGTAAATGTCTGGATTTGTTCAAATATAACATTTAACCCATGCTAAGTGTATGTTGTTGAATTGTTCCTCAAGTCAAATATTTCACAGCTACTTTTGAGAAAAAACAATTTTCATATATTTATATAGCATGTAAAAATTAAGATGACACACATTTAGCAAAGAAAAAAAATAAGTTAAACAAACATTTTAAATCAGCACTGAGTCAATTTAGAGCAATAAAAATTTTTCCAATCCAAAACTTTCTAGAAAACCCACATCACTGAATAGAAAACCCTGCACTGCAAAACATTATTTGAACCACTGCAAAACATTTACCCTGCTTCAACTTCCACACTACCGAGATTTAAAATTGCTGTAACACACATTGCCCTACTGGCCTATATAATTTTCCCTGTATGAAGAAAGAGCTGCACTTAGTTCTGGAAAACTCAGCTTCAAATACTGGTATTAACTTTGCCATGCACTGAGAGTTTGCTCAAATCTCCTCAGCTCCTCATCTGTAAAATAGGAAGTGAACTATTGCACCGTGTTGCTGTAGCAGCAGACAAAAGGAAGATTGTAAAGCATTTTTCAAATTGAAAGTTACATATAAATTAGAAATATCGCTGCAATATTTGTTTTAAAGGTAAAGGTAAAGGGACCCCTGACCATTAGGTCCAGTCACGGATGACTCTGGGGTTGCGGCACTCATCTCGCTTTACTGGCTGAGGGAGCCGGTGTACAGCTTCTGGGTCATGTGGCCAGCATGACTAAGCCGCTTCTAGTGAACCAGAACAGCCCACAGAAACACAGTTTACCTTCCTGCCAGAGCGGTAGCTATTTATCTACTTGCACTTTGACGTGCTTTCAAATTGCTAGGTTGGCAGGAGCAGGGACCGAACAACGGGAGCTCACCCCGTTGTGGGGATTCAAAATGCCAACCTTCTGATCAGCTTTAACCCACAGTGCCACCCGCATCCCGTTTGAAAGGTATATGTAATCAAAAGCTTGACCATTTGCCAAACCACCAACAAAGGACGTTTGTGAACAGAAGTTCTGGTCCAGTCCTTCTTCCCAACTGGCCAATTCCCACTCAATCTTATGAGCAGATAATTAAAATAAAAAGTGTAGCTGCTTCAACTGCATGACACTGTGCTTGCTGCTATGGATCTTCTTTAAGATAGCAGTGGCCAGCTTTGTCAAAAATGGTCCACCTAAAAAGAACTGCTTCACACCCAAATCATAATTCTGAACCGAGTGAACTTGAAACTAACTGTATCTTTCCTCAAGAGCATTATTTCTTTCCTAGAAAGTACACTTAGGATTGCAATCAATGTGTGCTGTTCCTAACTTCTGGCATCACCCTCACAGGATGAGATGCTTTCTGAAAAGAAAACATGAGCAGGGTGGAATCTAGATAGATATTTAAAACGTTGTGAAAATGCTTTTTTAAAAAACGTTTTGAAAAATATATGGGATTTGCCATAGCTCAACATCGCCATCTAATGTCACATACGTATATTTCACTTTACAACACACTTAAAACATTTTATTTGCAGCTGTATAGCTGAGTCCCAAGTCAACACAGATCTGACTCATAAAGCAAGCCCTATACATTGAAAGGACGTGCAGAGAAATGCTAATTAAATCGTGAAAGTGTTTGACACTCACCCTAATTCGTTCGGGTTTACTTACAAGGAAAGACATGGAATCCAGACTTGGTAATGCTACTCCAAAGGCATGAAATGTTAAAATAGACCTGATAATAACAACAAAAAAGGCAGAAAGTGATTCAAAAGGCTGTAAAACAAATGGGCTCTTTCTACCTTAATTCTAACCAATAGGACTTTTGTTTGGTAAAGGAAAACTCTTAGTATGGAATGAACCAAATAAGCAGGTGCTCCAAAAGGTGGTGGGAACTGTGCAATGGCTTAAGTACTGGGCTTAGATCCAGGAGCACCAGACACAAATGCCTCTGCAGTCACAAAGCTCACAGGGTTGTCATGCAGTAATCAAAATCACATCAGCCAAATTTAATTACTTAAAGAGCACAATGTGAATGCTGGTGATAGGAACTATGCAGAGAGGGCACGTGCACAAACAAAACAGATACAGGAAGAGTGTTCTGCTAATACTAGCCTTCTCAGTATTTCTATGGGTATGCCATCTTAGGACTCCAGTCTGAAATGCCAAACAGTACTTTCTATGACGCCCCTACAACTGGAGATGCAGAAACAAAGCACCTTACGTAGGTATGCAAGGGAAGGGGGGGGGGGATAAAGACTTTCTAATGCACAAACGTTGCAAATGTCTTGCACGCCCCTCTCCCCAAATTCAAATGCATCTTGTTCATCTTATTTGTTCCAGGTAAGGATCCTGCACTATTGGCAAGCACGATAACCACGATAGAGCTGGCGAAGGAATACCCAGAACGAGGCTGCAACTGGGGCAAGCTCTGCCATGCAACTATCTAAAGCACAGGAGCTCTGCAGGAGCAAAAAAGAAAAGAAAAAAAGGCTGGCAACCCCCAACTGTCTCCTTTTCTTTTCAGAACCTACTCCGCTCCTGAGGCTGCTTGCCATGGCTGCTGTTGCTTCTCTGTTATTGGGGTGAAAGCTATGGGTTCCTTCCCACCCCGCATAGCTTATGTGTACTATAGCATTTTATTCCCTAGTTTTTTCCCTCGTACAGACACAGGGCCTGCCCAATACTTTTGGGTGCCCGAGGCGAACCCCCCAAACGGGGCGCCCCCCTCTTCCCCGCCAAGGGAAGACAAGAGTGAGCCAAGGAAACTGGGGGACGGAGAGAAAGAAAAGATGGACGCCGGGAGCTGCCGCCCCTGAGGACCCTGACGCCTGAAGCGGTCGCCTCACCTGGCCTCATGGGTGGGCCGGCCCTGCTGCGCGCGCACGCAAAGACGAGACCCTTTTTTCTCCTCAAGGGTCTCCCTGACGGGGGTCGGTACGGAGCAGGGAGGGAACGCGTTTGAAAATGAACCGTTGAGAGCGGGCTGGGGGCGGCACGCGCGGCCTCCTCCTTCTCCTCGGCCCTCACTCAGCCCCCTGAGGGACGCTCCTCACTCACCTCAACACCTCTCGGCTGGTTTCCCTCAGCGGCCCAGAGAGATAGAGACGGTGTCCGGTGTGTGTGTGAGGGGGAGGCGGGGCCAGCGACGTCACTGGCGCAGCGCTACGCACCTCACGTCGCAGCGCCTTCTCCGCAAGGTACCCGCTGCCACTTTGAAGCTGGGGGAAGGAGGGAGGGGGCGGGGAAAAACCCTGCGCCTGCGGTGTCCATAGAGAAAGGGTTGGAAATGGTAGAGTGGCAATGCTCTGCTAATAAGATGCGACTTCCGGGTTCCTTTCAGACCTTCCCCACCACCATCTTTTTTTTTTGGCTTTGCCCTTTCTGCAGCCGGGCGGAAGTGGCGACTGCCCGGGGTCAACAGAGGAATCCTTGGCTCTTGGAGACAAGGGTTCGAATCTCCACGAAGCCATGACTTTGGGCCAGTGAACCTTACCTACCTACCTCACATGGCCTTACCTACCTCACAGGGTTGTTGTTGTTGTTGAGAGGATAATCATGTACTGCCTCGAGCTCCTTGTAAGATAGAGATGGTATATAAATGCAATAAATGATTTTTGTTATTATTATTAATAGTGTGGCGGTTGCAATTGGGCTGTAGGATATGCAGTGGCAAAGAACACAGGGTTATATATACAGGTAGGTTGCCGTGTTGGTCTGCCATAGTCAAAACAAAATAAAATAAAATAAATTCCTTCCAGTAGCACCTTAAAGACCAACCAAGTTTGTTCTTGGTATGAGCTTTCTTGTGCATGCACACTTCTTCAGATACAGGGTTATATAGTTCATGTTCTTTCTGGTATTATTACTACTACTACTACTACTACCGCCCACCTTTTCCCCTGACAGAGATTCAAAGCAGTTTACAGATAAAATCGATATAAATAAATTTTGACTGTAGGAACAAACATGCAGTCAATTGGCAGCTCCTGCCCCACAGCATAGCAACCACAGCTGCATCCAGTTGTATTAATAATAATAATAATAATAATAATTTCAATAGATGCCCATTTTAAAACATTGTCGTTCCGCAGGTTTCATGTGTCTTGGGGTGCTTTATAAGCATTTTCTTTCCTCGTCGCAAATGAAGCACGTTTTGTCAAAGATTTGGTACAATTCTTACATTGTCTTCTTCATTGTGCCTTTTCTGGTAAGCTTTTCCATCAAGGCTAAGTCCCAAATATAAGCATACCAAATTTTACATACAAGAGAAAAAAAAATTATATATAAGAAAATTGCCCTACCAATGCAAACTACGTTCCAATAGCACCTCATGTTGTAGGTTGGAGGAGATACACCAGGCAGGCTGCAGTGTGGTTTAAACTTTCTTCCAGTCCTAATGAAATGCTTGGCTGCATGTGCTCCATTGACCTGCATATCAGCATTTAGCCAATTTTTTGCAGAAAGTAAGATACAAATTAAAAAGGGGCTGCCTTTTCAGGGCTGGGCTGGCCCATTCATGAGGTAAGGTGAGGCGACTGCCTTGGGCAGCAGGATCATAGAGCTGGAAGAGATCACAAGGGTCATCTAGTCCAACCTCCTGCAATGCAGGAGTCCTTTGCTCAGTTTGGGGCTCGAGCCTACAAACCTGAGATTAGGAGTCTTGAGCTCAACCAACTGAGCAACAGGGGCAGCAGATCCTGATGTAGATCTTTATTCTCCCATTGTTCCTAATGTAGATCTTCACTTCTTCCTTGGTGGTGAATTAAAAATGGGGATTTAAGCCAAGGTGCCAAAAAATGAACTAAAAAACTGCAGAGAAAGCTACTTCATTGGCAACCAGAAACAGGCATGCAAAGTTTGGGACCATGGGCTTGGGACCATAAACACACAGGGAGCCTTCACTTCTGGAAAAGCATCATGGAGCTTTCATGCCAGACTGTCTGGTAACTCATCTCAAACCCAAAACATATTTCCAGTTACAGGTGGGTAGCCGTGTTGGTCTGCCATAGTCAAAACAAAATAAAATAAAAAATTCTTTCCAGTAGCACCTTAGAGACCAACTAAGTTTGTTCTTGGTATGATCTTTCATGTGCATGCACACTTCTTCAGATACACTGAAACGGAAGTCACCAGACCCTTAAATATAGTGAGGGAGTGGGGAGGGGTATTACTATAAAAGATCTCAAAGTAGCTGTCTTAACACAAAGAAATTTCAGAAATAGACTGGAAAGAGAAGTGGCTGAATTGCAACTAATCACCAAACTTAAAACCATGGAGAAACCTGGTCTGAACAAAGACATTGGATTCTTATCTCATTATACATGACAAAGCTATCTTTAGCCATCTCACCCCTTGCCTTTCCCTGCAAGACTAATTTCCACACCTATCATCTGATCATCCATTCCCACCACCCTTCTGAGTAATACCCCTCCCCACTCCCTCACTATATTTAAGGGTCTGGTGACTTCCATTTCAGTGTATCTGAAGAAGTGTGCATGCACACGAAAGCTCATACCAAGAACAAACTTAGTTGGTCTCTAAGGTGCTACTGGAAAGAATTTTTTATTTTATTTTGCCAAAACATATTGTCTACTCTGATTAATGAACCCACAGGTAAATAAAAACACAAACTGAGGGAATAGCACAAGACCTTTATTATTATTAAATATAATTCCTGAAGATCCGAAGGCACAAGTAGTTATCAAATCAATAAGGTCAACAGTAGTATTTACATTCAATGGCAGCTGAAAAAAACCAAAATCAAACAAAGAAAAATAGCAGCATGTTTCTTTCTAGGGGGAAAAAAACCACCTTTAATAGTCTTTAAGCAAAAGCAGGCACACTATTTTAGAGGCTGTTTCAGATCAAACAAGCCCGTTCCTCCTTTGACAACTTTTCCTACCACGAGGCAAGCAGAAGGAGACTGCAGTTCATCATGGGAGCCTAGAAAAAAAGAAATCAAAACCAGATCATTTATATTTTGGGACTTGGAAGTCTGACATAAGAAAGATAATTTGCTTGACTTGCTTTGTGTGAGTGTGCGCGCACGCAAAGGGAGTAGCATAGCCGCTTGCTGTTGGATGTGAACTGAGGATAATCTTTTAACTGATCCATTTTTTATCAAATCAATTAAGTGGAAGCTTAAACAGTATTAGAAGATGCTATTACTTTTTTTAAAAAAAATTCTGTATCTTAAAGATGACACAGGAGGCCATAACCATTCTGGTCTCCAAAAGGAATTTTTCTGAGATTCTCTTATATCATTTGACTAGATCTGGAGACAACAAAGGCCATTTCACACTGCAGATATTGCAGGGACCAATGAGCCTTTGATAGCAAATTTGCCCCTTCCCAGTCTTTTTTCACTACTGTGCCAACTAATGGCTAGTTAGGAGAGAGCTTAACTATGAGTCCTAATTTTGATGACAAAGCTTCATTTCCAGGTGTCTGCATGTTCACGTGGCTTTGCTAAGCCATAGTTTGGGTTACCATGTTGTGCAAACCAGCTCTTGGAGGACCTATAGAAACAAGCACACTGCCTGAATGGAATTGTCTTTAAATAAGAAGTCCGGCTTTGACACCTGTTTCTGTTGAGTGGTAAGACTGTCCCCCAGAATTCTCATTCATGCTAAATCACAAATGTGATTATCACCAGCAATGCGAATTTAGACAGCTAGTGTTCAGTAGAAATTGTGATCACCTGAGGGACAATTGCTTTCGAAATAAAATGTGGAAATGAACCAAGAACCAAAACAAATTTGCTCCCTGACCCCCACCCCGAAATTCATGAGAAAGACAGGTAAATCCTTATTATTTCAAGATCAATTAGTCACTTTTTGCCAAAGTCAGTGTTGATGGAGGCAAGCACCAGATATGACCACTGAGTAGCTGGACTTGGGGTAAAAGGTAAACAGACTCATAATTTGAGGGACTCATCTTGCACATCATCTATGCCTGCATACATACTTTTTCTCTAGGGTAACAGAACTGCCTATAGCAGAGAACCTCTGACCCTCCAGTGCTGCTGGACTCCACTTTACATCTGCACTAGGCAACATGGCCAAGGGTCATGAATGACCGATATTGTAGTCTAACACCTGGAAGGCCACATATCCCCCATTGCTTCTAATTAGGCAGAAAGCAACTATTCTATTTGGGGCAAAGGTGGCAGAGAGGGTAGTAGTCGTGTAGCATCGGATGGAGCAGATTGGATGGAGGAGATTATCTGGGCCCATCAGGCAATCTGGTTTGGATACGGCATTGAAATAGCGCTGCTTGCCCTGATTTTTTACCCTGCATTGTGGCTTCCTTCAGAAACTTGTAGCTCGTCTCAAATGTCATTTGCTGCAAGGGGGATGAATTGGACTGTATCCCAAACCGATTGAGTGGCTTGTAAACACCTTCAAAGCACATGTAGTCCGACACCAGAGAGAGATGCCGAGGATCAACCACAATCCCTGTCAAAAAAGGAGGAACATTAGAGCGTTGCCTCTTTAAAAAGTTAAGAGGGAGGTGAAAGGGGGACTTCAATGGAGCCTGTCCTCCAATGTCTTCCTTTAAGTCATGCTGATAATTCTTTAATGAAGCCTCATAATCTCTTTGCCCTGTAAGAGCATGTTGTTAATGAGAGAATGGAAAATACAGCCAGTACAAGCAGAATGGAGTTTTTTTCCTGCCCAAAGCTTGACTGGGCAGGCCATGTTTTGCATCTTCAGCTAGGGTCAACTGACAATCTAAAACCGCCTTACCATATGCAGCAAACACATCTTTAATCTCTTTCTCAAGGACCTTCAAGGCAGCCTCAATGCCATAGGTATTGGCCATCGCATGAATATCATTGCAATAAAGCCGGTTCACATCAAAAATCTAAAAGAGAGGAGGAGGAAAAACAGTTGACAGGTGAGCTACTTTTTGAACAAGCTAATCAAGAAATGTGTATGTAGCTTGGCAAGCAAATAAAAATGCAGCAGCTGAACAGATCAGGGGGTGGGGGGGATTCCTTCTAAACATGCCCCTTAAAAACCACACAGAGACTGCGTGTGACTCAGTTACTTAGGGCAGAGGTGTGCATGATGCAGACTGCATGACTGATCATGACCACACCTACTTGCTGCAATTATCATTTGCATATTCCATTCCAGAAACCTTTACAAGCAGTTTGCTCTAATTTTTCTTAAAACACAAGTTCTTCACAGCGAGAATCAGGAAATGTATGTTAACGCATACTGGTTGAACTCCTGATGGACAGTGCTGTTCCCCTCTCCACTAGTGTAAGCCACTCTCCCCTGAATTTCCATGGCTTCTTACTATCCTTTGACAGTAGCTTTTGCAAAAATCAGGCATTAGAAATGAAACCTCAATTTCCAGGGCACTTTGCCCAAACACAAAAGGAAATGTTTCCGCAAATCTACTCACAGCTACTGAGGCAATAGGCCCGAATCAGTTTTATTTTGACAATGGCAAAATCGCAATGCTCTACTCAAAAGCAAAAGTTGGGACTTCTCATTGAAATCAGCGGCACAATTATCAGCTTCACTTTGGTGTCACTGAGATCTGCACAAGCTTCTCAAGCCACCAGGGAAATGCTGCAAGGTGAGCTTAAAAAAAATATCAGGCCATTCTAATGATAGGCTCCCCCATTGCTTTCCTTCTTTAACACCCTACAGGAACCACAGAAGAGCTCCTCGTTACATACGTCAGCATATCGGAAAAGCTCAGGGAGGTTTATCCCTTCAGTCTGTAAAGTGAGCACCATCTCTCCTTTTTTATTGCTGGTTTCGTTTAAGAGACACCGTGTGATCCCTTTTGTCTCCTGGACAACAGTGTTGTTTGCCAGAGATGACACAAGTGAGGCAAGGTCAAAGTACTGCTTCGTTAAAGGAAGTTTCAGTGAGACCTAGAAGGGGGCACAATATAATCCTGTGTTAAAAGGCAGCCTTTTCAATCCACTGAGAAGAGCAAACCTAACACCCACTTCTTAATACAGTGATTTAAAAACAAACCTCCCGATGAGCTACAGCAGTCGGTGAGGTGAGCTTTGGGACCCACTGTCCTTTAGGCTTCCACCCTTGAAACAGCTCAGAGCAAAAAGGTCTGGAGATTCACCTGCTTTTGGAATCGTGACAAAAGTAGGCGGTCCCCACAAACTGATGTGGGAACACTGTATTGCACAAAGCAAATGGTCACTTCCCCTCCTATTATTTTATCATAGTGTGTAAGTATTTTTCTATAAGATTTCTACTAGCTAGTCATTTTCTTTTAGAGCTTTATCTGCTGCTTTTATGCCTATATTTGGTAAATAATGTCTACATTTTCTTATTTGCAAGCCACTTTAAAGCCTCTGCAATAAAGTGGGCTAAAATGCTAAGTAACTAAATAAATAGGTCAATTGAAACACTACGGTTTGTGTTCTGCAGCTTGAACACATCAGTTTTTCGACGCACACACTTCTACCACCTTACCTTACACCACTGTTCATTTTTTATGTCGTAGGCATAACTCTCTATGGAATCGCTGCTCTGCTGCACAGCATTAATTCTGTGCTGTGCTAATTCATCCAAGTTCTTCCTCTTGTTTTGAGTTCTTTGACTAGAGGAAGGAGAATAATGCTCATCCTGAGATTCCGTTCCCTCTGGGCTCCTCTCATCCAACCCTTGTGTCTCTTCCTCATCCGGAATATCATCATCATCAACCTCGTTGTCCTCATCGCTCTCATAATCAACCTGCAAGAAAGATACACATCAGTCAGGGACGAACTATAACTAACTAACAACAAAAAGCAGGGGGAAATGTTTAAACAAGTTTAAGCAAGTTTTGCATCTCCAAGTACTAGAACCAGTGTACAAGGATAATTTCAAATTTCACTTTCAATTGGGCCATAGACAGAATCTTCCATTGATCCTAATGTCCTGATCCAAACCGGCACCCTGCACTAGTTTGCAGCTAAAAACCAACAAACAGCACCTTTGGGGGGTGATTTTTCAGAAGGAAAAAAATTGTGAGACCCCTGGACCAATAGCAGGTTCTGGATCAGTGCCCTATGGATGCAGGCAGGTTAAGCATGTTTGTTTAAAAACATGACTTACACAGGCTGTCATTTGACAACCAGTATAAAGCTGCTTTTAGTCATATACTTCTCTAGACAACATATACAGTGGTACCTCGGGTTACAGACGCTTCAGGTTACAGACTCCGCTAACCCAGGAATATTACCTCGGGTTAAGAACTTTGCTTCAGGATGAGAACAGAAATCTTGCGGTGGCGGCACAGCGGCAGCAGGAGGCCCCATTAGCTAAAGTGGTACCTCAGGTTAAGAACAGTTTCAGGTTAAGAACGGACCTCCAGAACGAATTAAGTTATTAACCAGAGGTACCACTGTACTCGTTACAGAACACTGCAAGCCAAATCTTTAATGAAGTAGATTTATTACATGGACAAAATATTGCTCCTTAAGTATTTTGACCCTTCCCTTTATCCCACCTCCCTTTCCTTCTGCTTCAGAAACCGACCTGAGCAGAAGGCCTTTTTCTTAGTCGGCTCTTACTGAAACAAGCAGAGCCTACTGGGACCTAACAGTATGTCATTACCTCCTCCTCCTGCTTTGCTCTTCTTTTTGCATCTGTAGCATCATCATCCCCTTCACCTGTTTCAGCATCAGGAGCACCTCCGCCTCCTCCTCCTCCTTCCTCAGCTACAGCTTCATCGTCACCCTAAACAAAGAGAAAAGCTGCAAGGGGGAACGGCCTCGAGATTCACACTTTTACATGGGTTATTTTGTTCATATTGCTGAGAGGCTTGAAAGAAATACTAGGCATAAGAACACTCTGCATCCATAGAGAACTAAGCTTCCACTGGACAAGGCTTCCTTAATTTCACACTTGATAGCGCTGTTAAGGTCTAGAATAGGGGTAGGCAACCTAAGGCCCATGGGCCAGATGCGGCCCAATCGCCTTCTCAATCCGGCCCGCGGACGGTCCGGGAATCAGCCTGTTTTTACATGAGTAGAATGTGTCCTTTTATTTAAAATGCATCTCTGGGTGATCTGTGGGACCTGCCTGGTGTTTTTACGTGAGTAGAATGTGTGCTTTTATTTAAAATGCCTCTCTGGGTTATTTAATGGGGCATAGGAATTCGCTCATATTTTTTTTCAAAATATAGTCCAGCCCACCACATGGTCTGAGGGACGGTGGACTGAAAAAGGTTGCTGACCCCTGGTCTAGAAGGTAGATTATTTCAACAGTCTAATAACTTAACAGAACAATACAGGAAGCAATTGAGAGGCTTTCTAGCAGTAACTATTGCTTTGTAGAATATCCTGAGGAAGCCGACCCGCTAGGAGAATCTTAGGGCAGTAAAGCTAAGATCCTTCAAAGGTCTGGAAAACAATCTTAAATCACCAACAATTCAACCGGTCATTCTCATCAATTGCAATGCTGAGACCAGCATTTCGTTAAATCGGTTTTTACCTTGGGCACAACTTATGTGCCTGTATTATGAGTTCTAAAAGCAGCATGAAACATTTCCAAGGGGGAAGAGCTCAAGGGAAAAAAAAGGCTCTGATTCAAGGTCAGAAGGAACTATTCTCATTCTGTATAACATATCCACACAAATGATTCCTGGACACTTCAAATAACACCTGCGTACTTAAGATAGCAGTTTACCACTGCAATACGTGAAAGAATGAATTGCAGGAGCAAAGCTATGCAAATAAAAATGGGTTGGTTTTTTTACCAAGCCTACCAAGGATTCACAGTAGACTCAAGAGGACTAGACTTTTACCTGGTCTTCTTGGGATATGCCATCTTCCCCATTACCTTCTAAGTCCCTCTGCATTGCTCTTCGAGTGCTCACAGAGTTGTAAGATGCCAGCTTTGAACTCTTCCTCTTAATCGTTTCAAGCAAGATTTTAAAGAATCTGGAGTAAGGAGTAATACATTCACAATTAGAGCCTCGAATTGGATTCCAGACTGTGCAACTCTGCAACCAATGCTAGACATGCTTCCTTTCTGGATCCAGACAAGTCAGAGGGCAAACTGAAAGGGAATTTCCCTGCTGTTTTTGTAATTAAAATTACTAAAGCTACAGTGGTGCCCCGCTAGACGAATGCCTCGCTAGACGAAAAACTCGCTAGATGAATGCATTCGTCTAGCGGAAGGCTGCCCCGCAAGAGAAAAAGTCTATGGGGCTGCCTCGCAAGACGGAAAAAAAAATTTTTGGCGCGAAAACCTCCGCGCTCCATTGCCGCTTCGCTAGACGAAAAATTCACTCTACGAAAAAACTCGTAGAACGAATTATTTTCGTCTAGCGGAGCACCACTGTATTGTAATTCTGAAACCTATACTTTTCATTTCATAAGTAGGAGGGTAGCCTCAAATGTAGAATCTTGTTATAGGGCTAGTGAAAAATTCCTGAACTAAGGAGTAGCCAGTGTCTGGGGAAATATGAAAATCCAGTCCAAGTGGGAGTGTATAGACAATGCCTAGTCTAAAATTGGAATGAAGGAAAGCAATCTCCTTCTCATTGACGCCTAATCGTGTTTAAACAATTAGCAAAGTACAGCTTTGAGGTTTAAGATCTCTGCAGTCCAAAGATAAAAGTCTTGAGAAGCAAAGAGCAGAAAAGGACGAACCTTGACTCCATAAAATGCAGTATGTCCCTGGGCTTCACACATTTCTCTTCCTGGTAGCATTCATATGGTAAGAAACTAAATTTGATGGTGTAGATACGGTGTTTGCTTACCACCCCCTCCAAACACAAAGACTCTTCAATGTCAAATTTTTGCAAAACCTGAAACAGTAAGAAGAAAGTCTAAATTCTAATGCCATATTAGGAAGCTATCTGTACCTTTGTAAGCCATCTTGCTGCCAGTACAATTGAAGTTTCCCTAGGGTTAGCCTTCTTCCGAACTGAAGTTTTTTTCTAAATGATTTTAGCCTGCTCCATATTCAAGAATGTGAATGTTCCGTTAGGAAAACACACACACGAAAGAAGCAGACTTTCAAATTTGAAGCGCCATTGGGATTCTGAACTTCCACACAGCACAGAAAGCAACTGTCTTGAGAATTTTGAAGGTGCCTTACAGCTGCAGTTTGCGAGTTGCACACCATGAAACCTCCCTCCCTGCCCTTTACAAGGAGGCCTCAGGAGAAAGGAGAAAGTAACTATTTTCATTTTCCCGTTCTCCAAAAACCTCCCCTACAGTCCACTGGAGAAGATTATATGCCATGATGATGGTGATGTTGTTGTTGTTGTTTTTAATCCAAAACACATTCTGAGTTTTCAAAACGGGGTGGAGGAAGAAAAAACAACACCACTTCTCTTGCTGCAAGTGCACATGCTCAGGTCTTCAACCAGCTCCAAATCTGATCCCTTTGTCACTTTAAAGTACCAGAAAGGAAAGGCTTCAGGAAGGGAGAGGGGACATCTAAGACTTCCATATAAAGAATGACTTGCCTCGCCTAAGCATACTCTGGTAAGCTGCTTCTTCAGCCTCTTCACCCTCTTGTGAGCTTTATTGGTATTAAGTACAGGAACACTCATCATCGGGGTTTTAATATTAGCAGTAGCCACCATCAGGATCTCCCGCAACCTATAGCAAAGAATTATTGAACGTTTAGAAACACAGATACTAAAGAAACATTTTTACTTTTTTTTTAAAGAGGTCTTACCTGCTGAAAGTCTACTCTCTTTATAAGTGGGACAGGCATTCAACATTGCGCTAGGTCCTGCCCTCTGGGGACTGGAGGGAAGGGCTGAAATTTCCCCAGAAGGCAGGAACTACTCAAGATGGCAGAGCAGTGGAAAAAACAACAACATGAAAGCAATTATTTTCATTTTCCAATGAAAGCAAAAGTTATGGGGTGGGGCGTGGAACCAAAATGGCAAGAATAAAAAAAAAAAAAAACGTATTTGATTTTCCACCCTAAGGCAAGCCTCTGCCTTTTTTCTATCTGTGTTCAGAGCAGCACAGCTTAGAGAGAGACTTATGGTTAGGAGAAGCTCATTCTGGAGCAGAGTCTTAAGCGTTAGTACAAAACGAGACAACACAACATTATCTTACCTCGGGATACCGAGTGTGACATTCATTTCGCCTCTTCCAGCAAAGTGAAAGGTGTTCAGAGTCATCTGCGTGGAGGGCTCTCCAATACTCTGAGCAGCAAGGAGACCAACAGCTTCTCCTGGGTCACAGAGCGATTGTTGCCACTTCAAATGCAGCAAGTCTTTTAACCTGAGGACACCGAGTAAGGAGCTGGTTTAGGAATTTGGTATCCTGCCTTTCTGTATAAAATGTGCCTAAAAGTTACTTACAATAAAACAGAAATGTCAAAATGACAAATTGCACCAGATTAACCTTTCAAGGAGGCAACCGTTCTAACAAAACTCCCTGGAAAAGCATAGTCTTCACTGTCCTCTATTTCATAATCTGGGTGCTCTGATTTTGATGCCTAAAACAGAGTCAAAATGACACCCACCCACACCCTATGCCGGCGTAAAGGCTTTAAAAGGCCTTGGTGCATCATTCAAATAGCAATTCCTGCCCTCATCTATCTCACCTCCTTCCTTAGACTACAACTCCTATGCACAATTATCAAGGAGTACGTGCAATTGAATCTGGGAGGACTTACTTCATGATACAGAGTATCATGCGGCACATTCCTCCATCCCTCTTTGCCTCTCTCTCAAAAACACACATATTTTCCAGCTCCACATAAGATTCAGTGCCAGCGTCTTAACTCTCTCTGCAGCTGTTACCTTACAAGTGTAGCATTAATTAATGATTCCTAAAACCTCCTCTGTTACTATTACAGAAGTAATTCTTGGAAGATAAAAAGCCAGTCGTATAAATAAAGACAGCAAAGAGAGAAACCTAAACCAGAGATAGGATACCTGTCATTCTCCAGATGTGGCTGGACTACAACTCCCATCATCCCCAATTGTCAACCATGCTGGTGGGGATTGATGGGAGTTGGAGTCGAGAAACATCCAGAGGGCCACACACATTCCTTACTCCTGTCCTAGACCACTGGTTTGTGTTGGATGGCAAGTAAGCAACAAAAAAATGTATTAGGTTTATTATTTGTGAATTAGAAAACTGTTAATCTTGAAGATTTAGGCTCTCTTTTTCAGGATTATAAAGACATTTCAGCTCCACACCAGGAAACTATCGTAGCATGCCGTAGGACAGTCACATGTTGACAACCTGTTCAGTATCTGCAGCAACTTTGTGATGCGATCAATTGTCTCTTCACAGTAAGTAGAGAACTAAGATGTCGCTTAATAGACACTGTACTTAAATAAGTTTAAGTTTATTTTATTTATTTAAATTTATTTACTTAAATAAATGCTGTACTTTAAACTAAAAAATACTTAAATGAGGCATTCCAGACCCTGACAGAAGCAGCAGTGTTTGCATATGCCTTAAAATAAAAATTGCTACCTCTGAGAAGAAAGTTCAGATTTGCTGTAGCTCGTGTTGTTCCGAGTGTCCCACTCTCTGAGGAAATTCTCAACTTCTCTTTCAAATGTTTCCGATACCGATGCAAAATGGATGTCTGGCCGCCAGACAGCAAGGCTAGGATCAGGACACTTCACTGCCTTCTTTTGATACTTCCTCCGCTTCTTCTCGCTCAATTCATACCACATCTTTATCAACTGAAATGGGCAGCAGAATTAAAGAAGAAGAGTTTGGGTTTGGATTTGATATCCTGCTTTATCACTACCCGAAGGAGTCCCAAAGCGGCTAACATTCTCCTTTCCCTTCCTCCCCCACAACAAACGCTCTGTGAGGTGAGTGGGGCTGAGAGACTTCAGAGAAGTGTGACTAGCCCAAGGTCACCCAGCAGCTGCATGTGGAGGAGCAGAAACGCGAACCCGGTTCCCCAGATTACGAGTCTACCGCTCTTAACCACTACACCACACTGGCTCTCAAAGGCAGCATAAGTTTTTTTTTTTCTAGCACTGTACGCAGATTTCCTTCACTTGAAAGAACAATTAAAAAAAAAAACTGGGACTGTGATGTTTAGAGCTTTCAGAGTTAAAGAAGCTCAACAGTTCGCTCCTCCCACAGGGAGGATGTGTCACAACATCTGGGTTATCTGCTGTATGCGATGTCTTTGTGATTTATGTGACGCACCGTTTATTTCTTGGTCAGTCCTGCCTTCACCTTTGAGCGGACAAGTCCTGCTTTCACTTTTGAGCAGACATGTCTTCCGTGAGCCCCGGAGAGGAGCTCCATGATTTATATGCTTGTAAATAAAGCTTACTTGCTTTAATCAAGCCAGACTTTGTGGGAGTTTAATTGCTGGCACGAAAGGCACACACACCGTTGCGCAAGAAGAAGTAAGAAGTAAGAAGTTTGAGCAACTGACTGATGAAAGCACTGGAGAAGCAGGAGAACGCAGAGGAAGCGTTGCTGGAAACCACTCCAAGTGCTAAACTGGTTTTAAGGCTTTTCCAGTTAAAACCAAAAGCCCCACAGGGACAGAGGCAAATTATTTCCCTTATAACTACAAACACCATAAACCACGCAAACCTTTCCATCCATGAATCATTACAATCAACTGCAAACCACCCAGACAATTGGACAGTATTATTATTGGCACCCATCTCTAGAGACAATAGAGTGCACCTCTGGGGGTGAAGTCAAATCACTGTGTTAGTAGCACTGAAGTGACCTCCCTGGGGTGCAAGCCTGGGCAGTGTGTATGGAGGTCTTGGGATGCTCATAAGACAAGACCTCCCTCTCGGCCTTGCAGATGTGGTCCAATGGAAAGCAGAGCAATACACCTGGCACCAGCTTGGCTGCAGGAGTTGCCAGAAGGAGGCATACAAGATGCCATCCAACCACCTTAGGGACTCCACTCTGGATTTGTGTAGGGTTTACTCCTTAGCCTTTTCTTCTTCCAAAGATATCCTGCAAAGCACTGGAGCAGGCTTCTTCCACCTTGACCCTCCAGATGTTTTGAGACTACAATCCCCATCATCCCTGACCACTGGTCCTGCTAGCTAGGGATCATGGGAGTTGTAGGCCAAAAACATCTGGAGGGCCGAGGTTTAGGAAGCCTGCACTGGAGGTTTAGGATCAATTTCCCTTCTCCCAGATGGGCTACTTCCTAGGTTGACAAGCCCCAATCTGTATTGAAAATTACCTGCAGAGTTACAGGATCTCGGCCATTCACAAGTTCTCCTGTAGGGATCTGTGCTTTTACACTAGCCAACATTTCCTGAGAAAACAGCAAAAAGCCTCCTTCCCTTCTCAAAGACTGCTGATGCTTGATTTGCCATCTCTTGATGGATCTGAACTGGCTGTTTGCTTGCTGGGGGTCCATTTTCGGCAACACTTCATCCAAATGCTTTGATTTCTCTATCACCTGTAAAAAAATATACAAAAACAGTTTATGGAATGGAACACTGGTCACTTACCATGAAAGGGCCTTTTCTGACAGACAGCGCTATGCAGCCGTTGCACATATTTAACTTCTCCCGAAAACCCTGCAACATGCCATTTTCAGAAGAAGTCCTTTTTAAAAGAAGATACAATCCAAAGTCCATGGAAATAAATGGAGGCAGAAGATCCTACCTTGTGGTTATCTGTGATGAAAGGGAACTGCTTGGAATGCAAGAACTGTGTCTTGGGGATGTCTAGGCCATCTTCTCCATAGAGAAACTGGACTAGGCTGCCATCGCTGTCTCGCACAGTCAGGTCATAGTGAACTATCAGCCCTTCCAAATGTTTTATGATACACCTGCACAAAGATTAGCATGACAAGAGGAGGAGAATGTTAGGGGACCCTGAAGTCAGTGTCTTTAGGCAGTACAGTGGTGTGCAGTCCATGGACTAGGGGGAGTAGGTTAGTCCCTTAAATGTTCCCGGTAAAGGTAAAAGGTAAAGGACCCCTGGACGGTTAAGTCCAGTGGAAGGTGACTCTGGGGTTGTGGCGCTCATCTCGCTTTCAGGCCAAGGGAGTCGGCGTTTGTCCACAGACAGCTTTCCGGGTCATGTGGCCAGCAGGACTAAACCACTTCTGGCACAACGGAACACGGGAGCCAGGGAGCACGGAAACGCCATTTACCTTCCCGCCACAGCGGTACCTACTTATCTACTTGCACTGGCATGCTTTCGAAATGTTAGGTTGGCAGGAGTTGGGACAGAGCAACGGGAGCTCACCCCGTTGTGGGGATTCAAACCCAGTAAATTAAGAGTATTAAAGTCTGGTGCCTCCTTCCCAAAGTCCAAGAAGCTTCTGCCCAGCTTAGGGAGGGAGGCACAATGCTCCAACAGGGTCCAAGAGCCCTCCCGGACGTTCCCAAAGCCAAGTGGACTTTGGGAGGGAGGCAGCAGGATTGCAGCATCCTGTCAGAGGCCTGGCGCCTTTTCCCCAAAGCCTTAGGGAGGGAGGTGTGATGCTCATGTGTGCAATGTCGCCCCCCGCTCCAATCACCCTTGCAAGCTGGCACCTCTGGCCCTAACAGTTCCCTTAAGAAAAATTTCACTGCACGCCACTGAAGCAGTAACATCGGTAAGTGTAGAAGAAGAAGAAGAAGAAGAAGAAGAAGAAGAAGAAGAAGAAGAGTTTGGATTTGATATCCCGCTTTTCACTACCCAAAGGAGTCTCAAAGCGGCTAACATTCTCCTTTCCCTTCCTCCCCCACAACAAACACTCTGTGAGGTGAGTGGGGCTGGGAGACTTCAGAGAAGTGTGACTAGCCCAGGGGTCAGCAACCTTCGGCTCTCCAGATGTTTCGGACTACAATTCCCATCATCCCTGACCACTGGTCCTGTTAGCTAGGGATCATGGGAGTTGTAGGCCAAAACATCTGGAGAGCCGAAGGTTGCCTATGCCTGGACTAGCCCAAGGTCACCCAGCAGCTGCATGTGGAGGAGGGGAGACGCGAACCCGGTTCCCCAGATAACGAGTCTACCGCTCTTGACCACTACACCACACTGGCTCTCCACACTGTGTAAAAACAGAAACACTGTAATAAAGCAGCTCTTACCTCTGAAGGTATCCAGAACGACTGGTTTTGACAGCTGTGTCCACTAGACCTTCCCTACCAGCCATACAATGGAAGAAGTACTCCTAAAGCACAAATATAACCTCTGTGATAAAAGGACTCTTAACCCACGTAACCAGGCAGCAGCATGCTACGTAAGGCTCTGCTTAAAGCTGGCCTTCCAGAAAGCAATATCCAACAGAACAGAGACAAAATGATATTAGATTATATCAGCTTGTAAATCACGAGAGAAATGTAGCCCAGAGAAAACGAGTCAAGGTGGAAGAACTTACGGGCGGTTTAATGCCAGTGAGGAATCTGCCAGCCACAAACCCCCCTGATCTGGGGGGAAAGTCATAAGGTTGGAAACATGGCAACGATTTGCCAGATGGCATCAAGGGAGGCCTTCGACCTTCCAACTCAATCTGGCCCAGCAAGCAAGAAATCTTTAAGAAGCCAAGAGAGACACAATGAGATACAAACGCAAGTGCAAGGGGGGGCATCAGAATTAACTAGCTTACTTCTTTGACTTCTTTAAATAAAACTACAGCTCTTTAAAAATATGTTGAGTTAAAACATTATTATTATTTTCCTTATATTCCAGTTCTGTCACGTAACCTGCAGTTTTCATCCTGCTAGAATAATCTAAAAAGATCCCTGTGATTTCTCTCTGATATTTATGCATTTAAATAACAACAGGAGGAACTGAAAACATCTAGACAGGAGTGGTGGCTAGCTAATCTTCACTGGTGTCCTAAAATAAGAATGTTCAGAGCAGAACGATTTGTAGTAATGACTGATCACAAAATGAATCACTGCTATCACTTGGCTATGCACAGCGCTCCTGGTCCAGAAGTCTGGACCATGTGGAAGGTATACTGATCTTGCTTTGCAGATTACAGCTAAAGTGCACTGTCTGAAAATTATACCTGCATAGTATTCACAGTAGAACCTTTGGCTCCTGACTGCACCATCAGCTGCAAGTTATTCTCTGGGAAACTCCGGTGAAGTCCAAGAGGCATGCACACCTGCAGTTTTTGGGGAATAAAAGAAGAAACAAAGTCACTGTTTAAGCCAGGACGACACTACCAAGAAATAGGGGGGAAATAAGAAACCAATGGGGAAAATAAAGAACCAACTCTCTTTTCTATATTTTGTTACTGGAACTACAATTTCCTTAGTGAAAAAGCAGTATGAATTACTCTGTCAAGAGCTAGTGTGGTGAAGTGGGCAGGAATCCAGACTAGGACCAGGGAAGGTGGAGTCCCCCACTCCCCTTGCTATCTATAAGGCCCACTGGGCAGGCTTGGGCCTAATCCACTCCACTTAATTGCTCCAATCATAAAATGGGAGAACTTGTATATTACGTGCCCCTGAGCTCCTCAAACAAATGTATAGATAAACTTAAGCATCTATATCTATATTACTGTGGACTGCACAGGAATGATAAGAAGTCTAATACATGAAACAATGTTATGTTAGGATGACCTCAAATTTCTTGATGCAAACCTTGTTAATCTCATTGCTGTAATGGTTGACTTCCTCTTTGAATTTCAGATCGACCATGTTAAAATCTCTCTGGTCTTTGTGAAGATGGGCGTCTTGCCACTTCCCTCGGACCTCCTCATCCGATGAGGTTTGAGGCAAGTTAAACGCAGCTTGAACAGCCTGAAAAGAACAAGATGGTGTTGAGTGCCAAGGCAGGTATGCAAGGCGCATGGAGAAGTGAGACACCGCACCCCCAAAGTATCAGCTTACCTTTGTACCACACCGGGTGCTTTCTTTAATGATCTTGCGCCTCTTGTGGTCTGCCCGGTGTTTGACCAAGATATCTTCAACTCCTAGAATGAGAAGAGGAAGAGTAGAAGAGTTTGGATTTGATATCCCGCTTTATCACTACCCGAAAGAGTCTCAAAGCAGCTAACGTTCTCCTTTCCCTTCCTCCCCCACAACAAACACTCTGTGAGGTGAGTGGGGCAAAAGCAGGAGAAGCAATGAATGTACAGTATGCTACGTTCCACTCATGCTAAAAGTCAGAGGTTTCAATATACACTGCTCTCCATCCAATGAAACAAGAGGAATGTCCAAGGACATGCTCTGAGGCTAAAGCACTCGAGCTGAGTGCAAAGCTGGGAGGGTAAAGATGAAGCCTGGGGAGTAATTGTCCCAAGGTCTGGATAAAGAGGCCTGGAGGGTCTGAGGTTCTCCACCTTTGCCTTAAACCACAGATTTAAAAACAAACAAACCCTCCATTGTCTATTCCAGGCATTCCAACAGGTAGATCATGATCCACCAGTAGATCACTGGATGTCTGTGGTAGATCACCGGTAGATCAGTGGTTCCCCCCAAAGAAGCTAAAAAACTTTGGCTCCCCTAAAAAAACTCAACACCTTTGCCCTGCACCCCTAAAATGACCTGAATCACCAAAAACAGGGTTTTCCTTCCTAAAAAAAAGCTCAATGTCACTTTCCTCCTCCCTAAAGAAGCTCAACAACTTTTACGTAAACCTCCAAAAACAGTTACAGGTGGGTAGCCGTGTTGGTCTGCCATAGTCGAAACAAAATAGGAAATTCTTTCCAGTAGCACCTTAGAGACCAACTGAGTTTGTTCTTGGTATGAGCTTTCATGTGCATGCACACTTCTTCAGATACTGGCCAGATAGATGGTATCTGAAGAAGTGTGCATGCACACGAAAGCTCATACCAAGAACAAACTCAGTTGGTCTCTAAGGTGCTACTGGAAAGATTCTCCAAAAACAGGGCTTTCCTTCCTAAGAAAAGCTCAACAACTTTGACTTGAACCCCCCAAAGGGGGTAGATCATTGCCAGTTTTTAACTCTGTGAATAGATCACAGTCTGTTGGAAGTTGGCTACCCCTGGTCTATTCTATATGCACAAAGGTCTCGCTTCCCAAATGCTTGCTAGGCAAATATTCACCTATCCGAACATGAGGAATTAGTACCCAAACCTCACTATACACATGACAGATTCAGACAGCTGAACAAGCAGCATTTTTACTTCTTTACCTGCCTTTTGTAGGTTGGCTGGGGAACTGTAGCAATCTGTACTTTAGTAAGGTAAATTCCATGGTTGGGAACACATTGGGAAATCCCTCATAGGAATCAATCAATGGGAACCGTTATTTGTCAATAAGGTTCAGAAAGAAAAGATACACACTGAACCAAGAGAGAACCACCCAAATGCAGACTATTTTCAAACAAAGGATCAGAGCAGAAGTGTCATTCTAGGAGATGTTTTCATTAATAGTTTGGGTGTTGAAACAACTGTGTGCTTCTTTTTAAGAGAAACAGTAAAGAGAACTGGATTACTCACCCATTGTAAAACCTCTGTAGAACTGCAGGTAGGCAGTGAAGAGCCGAGCCAGAGCTGTGAGCACCTTTCCACCGGTCTCACCACCATAGACCTCATGGCAGCAGTGGACCAACCCATAGGCAGAGCTACCATAATGAGCTTTATCCAACACCCCACAGAGCAGCTCTCCATTTCTAATGACAACCTGGCAGACATAAAAGACTTCCAAGTCAAGACTTGACTACACCCACATCGAAACTTCCTCTTTTAGTGCACTTTTAGATGCCCATTTTAGTTTTACCAAAACAGCACAGAGCTTTGACATGCATTTATACTGTAAACTGCTCTGTGATCCTCAGATGAAGAACGGTATATAAATTTAATTAATTATAGTAATAATAATGCCAGGGTGGACAGACAGGGCCCGGAGCCTCAGAGGTACGGGCAACCCCCATCTGGTCATGTTCAATATGTGTGCGACTGCGCATATGTGCATCGCGCTCAACCCAGAAGTGACCCAAAAATGTCACAAAAATGGGCAGCACAGGGCAGAGGCGAGGTGGGATTTGCAGGCTATTTCAATGATCTTTCAAATATACACAATGTCACTTAAACGTGCAGTGCTTCGGAATATAACCCCAGCGTAAATGGGGAGTTGCCTGTATTGATCAGGATATGCTCATATGTCAATAAGGACTGTCCTATCTGGCCAGCAAGGCCAGCCAAAACTCTGGGACCCTTGTCGACCCTTGTACCATACCTGCGATTCGCACATAAAGGCAAGACCCGATCCATGAATTCTACTGGCAGAGCCTGTCATCCAGGCTTTTCCATCAATCTTAGCTTTCCCAAGCAAGTTCAGTGGAATGTGATCCTCTGGAATTACGTTTATTAACAATGTAGAAACAACCTGCGATGGAATACAAGGTTTGATTACAAATGGAAAAAGGAATTTGTTCTGATATGTAATTGGTCCCTTCAAGGTATTTACCTACCCCACCTGTTGGCAAATAGTGTATTCACCTTTGTGGATAGAACAGCAGGAAGCACATACATACAACGCTGAACTGCACAAACACAAGTCCCTGGATGCAGGCAACCTATCAAAAGGATCTCTGTGTTTTAGCCATCTTCACCCATCTTATTGTTTTTGTGGGGGGTGGGTGTTGTTGTGTTTTCACTTTTTCATTTTGTGCTTTTGCCCTGTATTTTTATCTTGTGAACCACCCTGAGATCTTCAGATGAAGCGAGGTTTATAAAAGAAAACAGTTGAAAATATATTTAGTAAGCACCTATTATGCACTAAAGGGAGGGGCTGCATAAAAAATAAAAATAAAAAGAAGCCCCTGCTCACAGAATCGCATTCCAGGGGGGAAAGGCGAGGGGAGCTGGAGGAAAATGGGGGGAAACGTGATGGGCGGGAGAGAGAATGAAAAATATGGAAGGAAGCTGGACATAATGGCGGGGGGTGGGAGAAAACATAATGGAAATGTCCAGCATGTTAAAAGGAAAACTGGGGAGTCTCCAATCCCGTTTCAGCAGGCAGCAACACAGCCGAGAGCAGCAGGAGGGATGGGGAATATTCTTAACCAGCTAGACTCATTCCTCTTGTTTCTATCCAAGTCAATCAGGTGTATAGCTAACAGATTGCTACTTCACACTATCAAGGGGAAACTGAATTATACAAACAAACAAAAACAATCTATTAACTCCAGATAGAAGTATTTTTCCAGGTTTCGCCATGCGCACATGCGCAAAAGTGCTCTACCGTGCCGCGCCGCGCGCATGAGCAGAAGCGTACTGCTGAGCCGTGCGAATGCGCAGAACAGGCACCTCCAGTTGCAAACACACATATATATGTGTGTGTTTACACACACAAAAACCCCCAAAATGTGCCCATTATTTCAGTGAAAGGCCAAGCCTTAAATCATACTGCTCAACTCTGAATAGACTATTTTATTTAAGGCGTACTGGTTAACCTACCTGCTTCCCGCAGAAGACCCCCAAGGAACCCCAAATCGAGAGTTTTGGGGGCATGGTCGTCCGGCGGGTGCCAGAAGGGTGCTCCTCCCTCCCCGGTAAGGCTCTGTTTTGAGCCCCCGAGAGCGAGGGAGTGGAGCCCCGGCAAATCGGACATACCGCTTTCCCTGCCTGCACGAAGCTGCGATACTGAGGGACAAATGAACAAATCTGAAGAGAAAACTAAGTAATTTGATTTGATTTGGCTTCGGAGGGGATTCTAAAAACGGAAGTCAATCCCTCTCTGCTGAGATTAAGAGACAGTGTGACTTTGTAACTGAAGCTATTTTCAATGCGATTGAAACAAAGAAACTTTTGTAAGGGTGTTTTTAGTTTTAAAAGTGGATTGGATCTATTTTCCTCTTTCCCGGAGGTCCAGATGGAGTGGATATTACAAACTTTGGCAATGATTAAAAATAAAAAAGGCGTATTTATGCAGTAAGGATCTACGTAGCAAGAAATAAATTGTTGTGACTAGCAACTTGAAGCTCGACCTTGAAATGACAAAGGGAAAACTGTCCTCGCGGTTTGTAAAGCAAGCTTTGGAACTTTTGCAGCAAGTAGCCGTGGGAATTAACAGCATTGCACAATTGGCACATAAAGAATTGGAGAGTGAGACTGTGGACAATTTGGAGGACTTTACATTGGAACAGAAGGAAAAGGAAGAAGGGAACAGTGACAATGCTGAAAAAGAGGAGCTGGAACAGGATACATCAATTGGAGCCTTTAGGCAAGAAGAATTTAATAGTGTTAATGACTGGTTCCTGTTGCCACTGGTTCCTGTTGCCACTGGATTGTGAAAAGACTACAGACCTGCGATTAGTTGGACAGTTACAGGATTTTCTTTTTTATGTCTTATGGGCCGGGTTCTTTGAAAGGGAGGGTATAGGGTAAAATATCAGAATTTAAAAACGAAATGGTACTTCATTATGGTTATGACAATTGGAGATGGACACTGCGATAACGGACAATGTTTTGAAAGATAATCTCTGGGACCATAAGGGAGGGAGGTGCATGAGCAATATGAAAAATGTTGGTTAAGATAATGAGAAATTACAGAAGTATTTTGAGGCGGAGGTAGAGAAATGTTCAATAGGTAAAATGATGAGATGGATTTTAAATTAGAGTTTAAAGGTAAATAAAGCTGGAACTATGTAATAATTTAGAAATCAGTAAGAGGGGGACTGAGGAAGTCATCGTAAAGGAATAAAGATTGGAATTAAATTGACTGACCTGGGAGGAGGGTCAGCGGGCTGTGCTTTGGAAAGTATGTGGTTAAATGTAAAATGATTTTTGCTACCTCTGTGAGAGGGGGGTTTGGTGCGTATTGCTCCCCTCGGTGGGAGAGGGGGGAGCTTGGAGTGTTTAACCATGTATTATAATGTATTGGCTTTAATTGGTTTTTTTAATTGGAAAATCTAATAAATTCTTTTAAAAAAAAAACCTACCTGCTTCCCTGTCCACAAGTGGTGCGGCTTTATAATGGCCGGAGGGAGAAGCTTCACCATTCCTTTTTTGTCTACCAGTCCTTGATACACAAGTTCCACATACTGTTCTCTAGTGAAGAAGCAGCCCCGGGTGGTCATACTGGTACCAGAGATCATGTGATCTTGGATCAAACCTGCCAGCGGCTGCCCATCCTGAGAAACACACGAGACGGAAAAGGAAGCGTCAAGCGGTTATGTTAGCAGGTCCAGGGGGAAATTCTATAGCTCCTTTAAACACTGCACTTAAAGGATTAAGTTACAAGTTAATTTGGAAAAGACCTTGGACAAAACCAGCAGTCCACTGTTATTATCACCACACTACAGGCTGGGAGACTGTGGCTCAGAGGGGCTTACAACTGTGAGGCAACACAACCATCCTGGGGCTTAGAAGCATGAAGGTGCATAGACCCTTTAAGGAAATAAGCGTTAGGGGGGGCTGCAAAGTTAATGGCAGGCAGGCTGAGGGAAAGCCCTTCCTCACTGCTTCTGCAATAAACACCACCACCCACTTTCTCCCCCATGTGGAAAAAGGTGAAAGGCCTCTCCAGACTGCAATGCATCTTGGAGAGGGAATTTTGCTCCTCAGGTGTCATGCAGCAAAAGGGCTAACTGCTCTTCTTCCCACCGCCATCCCGCACAATGTCACTGCAATCAACTTTGCTATCCCCTCCCTTCAAGACGTTACAGAACCCCTCCGGGTTTTTACAATTGCTAAACCATGCTTTAAAATGCCACAGTGGACATTATCATCAGGCCCCCATCCCAAAGTTGGTCACTTTGCCAGTGGCTGCCTTAGTTTTTCAATTTTTAAAAGCTCCACACACCCCAAAAAACACCCCACCTCGAGTTGTACCACAGCTCAGTTACAAAATTATTCCACCCTGGCTCCCTCCCAGTGCAAAACCAGCGCTGAATTGCATTCAGAGGCCTTGTGTTCCATTGATCGGCATGCAGATCAATCGCAGCTGGACCCTCCCAGAGCATCCAATGGCAATTCCAAAGCCTGGCAATGCATGCCCGGCAATATTTTTTGCAAGTTCACGATCCTGTTTCCTCCACTGGCAAATAAAAGAGTCATGCGGCATCTATCTTTCCTACCACCACACGGCTGAAAAACAGAGAAGGAAAATGCAAAGGGAGCAGCGGAAAAATTAAGCAACGTCCAACACAATTTGCTCCCCGATTCACCTTGGGGACAAGATACTGTTCGTCAGTACACGCCAGGATGTAGGCTTCAGCTCTGCCCAGCTCATTCTGAGGGAAGTGGGCATTCATTTCATCGCCATCAAAATCAGCGTTGTAGGCTTTGCAGTTGGCGTAGTGAAGCCTCAGGACCTTCTCTTCGGGCAGGATCCTAGCTCGATGAGCTTGGATGGAAGGTCTGTGAAGGGTAGGCTGCCGATTCAGCAAAAGGACATCTCCATTTTTAATATGGCGGCACACCTGCAAGAGGTTCAAGTTCAGCCACATAAAAAAGAAATCTTTCCAAGGGAGGTAAGATCCTCTCTCGATACACAGTAGGAGTCACAAAGCCTTTCTTCCCTCCTAAAGGCTAAGAAGCTGCAACCTGTGTCTCTCCCCTCTTCTTCCTTGATGGTGGAATATATTGACTAAAGCTAATGGGGCACAGGACTCTCATGGGATTCATTGTAGGCCTGAGCAGTTACGTGAGATTGGAGCCAGTGGAGACAGGGGAAGGGGAGGAAGCAGCCTTGTTACGACAATCTCCCAGGAAATTTTCTTTTTATTCATGGTCCGTTACTTGTTTCGTTTGTTTAATCTGTATACCACCCTTCATCTGAAGATCACAGGGTAGTTCACAACAAGATGAGAACTCAAAATACACTATTAAAATGTGTATTAAACACAAACCAACAAAGCCCCCCCAAAGCATGTTTAAAAGGACACAGCCAGCCAAAGTGGAAGAATTCACAGAGGAGGAGGAGGAGGAGGAGGAGGAGTTTGGATTTGATATCCCGCTTTATCACTACCCGAAGGAGTCTCAAAGCAGCTAACATTCTCCTTTCCCTTCCTCCCCCCACAATAAACACTCTGTGAAGTGAATGAGGCTGAGAGACTTCAAAGAAAGAAGAGTGACTAGCCCAAGGTCACACAGCAGCTGCATGTGGAGGAGCGGAGACGCGAACCCGGTTCACCAGATTACGAGTCTACCACTCTTAACCACTACGCCACAATGGAGAACCCAGAATCTGCCTTAACACCTAGTGGTCCAGTACCTTCACTCCATTGTGTTCAGACTATCAGATACTGGGGCTTCAGAAAGCAATGTTCCATTTGCCTAAGGAGGGAAATGTGTTCCCTTGACTGGGGAAGGTGTTGAGAGGGGACCAGGTTATCCTGCACCCCTTGCTCTAAATTTTGGACCTGATGGAGCCAGCCACTAACTTGGCGGTGGACTGCTAGAAGTTCTGTAATCTTCAACAATGCAAGTTGACCAGGGAGGGTTGTGGGTTTTTTGTTTTAAGTCTTTAACCTCAACATCCTAACTTCTAGGTCAGGGGCATTATCCAATATGATGCCCTCCACCTACAACGGCCAGGGATGATGGGACTACAACTCCCATCATCCCTGACCACTAGACTCCCAACCATTTGGAGAGCACCGTGTTGGCTGCCCTGAACTAAGCAGTGCCCTTACGTGTGAAGCGACTCTACTCACAATTTTTAGCCCTGGTTTCGGTGCCCCTGTGGAAGGAGTCAGGAGCTGTTTGGCTATGGCTTCCCTCTGAGTCTGATTGTCTGTGCTCAGTATCGTGCGAGACCCATCTTCGTTGATAACCATGGAAGCACCTGGGTGCTCATTGGGACCATTTATGACCGCCTGCCTCAATTCTTGGACATTCCAGGGAGTTACAGGCTGAGGATAAGTCAGTTTGGTAGCAAACACCTATAAGGAAGAAAGAGCAAAGGCAAGGATCAAGTTCTTGTCCGTGGTATCACAAGAGCAGAGATTCACTTCCATTCTCCTTACTCTTGTTGCCCGATTCCAGAAGGCTAAGTAATCAGTGTCCTAGCCAGATAAATATTATTCGCTTATGCTGGCCCTTCCTTTTATCATTCCTTCTTCTTCCTCTTTTCGTCCATCCTTCTCTGTACATTTAGTTTGTTGGCTCCATGTGGGTCCTTTTTTGGGCTGATGTTACTTTGCAAAGTGCTGTGTATATTGGTGGTGATACACACAGTCATTGAAAATTATGTGTTCCCAATGAAGCATACCTGACCAATCATCACTGCAAGATGTTTTGGGAGAAATATATTAGAAGACACAAATTTTCAGCTTTAGAAGTAAGGTCCAGCTCCGAGGGCCTTCTGGCAGTTCCCTCACTGCAAGAAGTGAAGTTACAGGGAACCAGGCAGAAGGCCTTCTTGGTAGTTACATGCCCCCTGTAGAACACCCTCCCATCAGACGTCAAAGAGCAAAACAATTATATGACTTTTCATAGACATCTGAAGGCAGCCCTGTTTCAGGAAGTTTTTAATGCTAAATGTTTTGTTGTGTTCTATTGCAGTGGTACCTTGGTTTAAGAACAGCTTAGTTTATGAACAACTTGGATTAAGAATGCTGCAAACCTGGAAGTAGGTGTTTTGGTTTGTGAACTTTGCCTTGGAAGCAGAACATGTTCCACTTCCTGCTGAGTGTAAACCGAGTCCCCCGCTGCTATGGGAAAGCACGCCTTGGTTTAAGAACGCTTTGGTTTAAGAACGGACTTCCGGAACGGATTAAGTTTGTAAACCAAGGGACCACTGTATATTCTGTTGCAAGCCACCCAAATTGGCTGGGGCAATCCAATCAGATGGGTAGGGTACAAGAATTATTATTTTTTATTATTATTATTATTATTATTATTATTATTATTATTATTATTATTATAAGACAACATCTACCAAAATTATGGAAGGGTATAAAAATGCCAACCCTCCAAATCTCCACACTGATAAACCACCTTCTGTACTAAGTAGGCTTCTCTTACCATAGGAATGCCAATTTCATTGGTCCGAATGTACATGTCAGGGCAAATGACTGACCGAGCTGCATAATCCACTCGCTTTCCCATCATATGCTTGCGGAACAGGCCATCCTTTTTCTCCAGAAACTTTATCACAAACATTGCAGAGGGAGAGAGAGAGAGAAGACATTTTCACTATTTTGACCTATTTAGGTTTTCAGCATCAAAGTTCAAGGAAATCTACATGAAACTGCTGGGTAAGGTAATCATCTGGCGAGGTCCCCTCAATATATGAATGACACCAAACTCAACTTATCATTTACATTCAAGTCAGGTGAGATGGCGCAAGTTCTGAACTGTTGGATGAGGGTCAATAATCTAAAATTCAGTCCTTGAAAAATGGACATTTGGTGGCTATGTGGTTTTTCTGCTCAAGGTACAGTGGTGCCCCGATAGACGAAAATAATTCGTTCTGCGAAAATTTTCGTCTAGCGGGTTTTTCGTCTTGCAGAGCGGCAATGACAGCCGCGCTCCGCAAAACGGAAAAAAAAAGACGGAAATTTTTCGTCTTGCGAGGCAGCCCCATAGACTTTTTCGTCTAGCGGGGCAGCCTTCCGCTAGACGAATGCCTTCGTCTAGCGAGTTTTTCGTCTAGCGAGGCATTCGTCTAGCGGGGCACCACTGTAATGGTATTCAGATGAGGGTTTACTCCCTCTAAAGTAAGCATAGGGGGACCTCTGGCCTCTCAAATCTTGGGATTCCAGCCAGCATGGCCAGCAGTCAGGGATGGTGGGAGCTGGAGCCCAACAACATCCAAAGGCATCGTACTGGCTAATCCCATGCCCTTAAAGATCAGGCTTATGGTCTGAGAATGCTCCTAAACCCAACTTTGTCAATAGAAATCCAGGTGGCCTGTAAATCATTGTGTGACTTTCATCAGCTAAGACTGGTATGGCGCTGTAGCCTCCTGGCAGAGATAACTTGGCTGTGGTAATCCATGCTCTGGAAAAATCCAGAATTGGTTATTGCAATGCATTATTTTCAAAAGCTGCTTGCAAATTAGAGTTTGAAGCCTAGCAGCTGTATTCTAAACTAACTGGGACTGAAAGTTGGAACCCTATCATGCCAGCACTTACAAGAACTGTACTGGCTTCTTGTTCGTTTTAGAGCACATTTTGAAACATTGCTGCTTACCTTCAAAGCCTTAACATGGCTTGGGACCTGGATACCTGAAGGAAGTCTGGTTCTGTATAAACCAGCCCACCTGAAGTTACTGGTGGTGAACTCTCATCTGGGTGTGCTCCCCAATATATTTGAGAGATGGGTAGTGACTAGACAGACCTATTTTTGGTGCTGGTTCCTCACTTACGACAAACCCTCACAACTCCTTACGCCCTCCTAGTTAGGCCTTCTCTGCTATCTTTTTGGCTCCAAATGACCGTTCTCTTTCATTCTCCCAGACATTTAAAGTTCTGTCTCTTAACTTAGCTTAAGTGCTGCCTGACTGCTGGCTTTATTAGGAGTGGTTTGTTTTGCTACAGTGTCTTGGTATTTTGTTGTTTATATTTTATTGTGACCTGTGCTGGGAGCTGTTTTACTGAAGAGCATTTTTTAAATATGCAAAATAAGTGTCAGGAATAGAGTCGTACCCTGGAAGTTGAACGGAATCCATTCCGGAAGTCCGTTCAACTTCCAAAACATTTGGAAACCAAAGCACGGCTTCTAATTGGCTGCAGGAAGCTCCTGCAGCCAGTCGGAAGCTGCAGAAGCTCCGTCGGACGTTCGGCTTCCAAAAATAGTTCACAAACAGGAACAGTCACTTCCAGGTTTGCGGTGTTTGGGAGCCAAAGCATTTGAGAACTAAGCTGTTCGAAAACCAAGGTGCGACTGTAGTTCACAATGTATCATCCCCTTCCAACAACTTCAGAATACTCAACCCAACACTATTTCTGCAGCTCTCACCTGACGTACACCAGGGTACTTTTCAGACATTAACTTATCCATGTCACTGTCGAACACAATATTTACACGGCTCTGAAGACGAATCCAAATGTTGTAAAGCTTATCTGCAGTAGTCTGCCCTGGGATTGTCACCAAGACAGAACGGTCCAGGGGCTCCACAGGCTGTTTATCTGTGTTTATCTGTGAAACATAAAAACAAAACTACTGAGGTCATCAAAAAGCCTCATTGGGTTTTAACCACATACGTTTTTCACTGATACAACGGACACTGAACAGGTCCTCCTGACCTTACCGTCTTCAGGTCTCCTTCTTCAATTTGCACTGACTGACACTGTTCCTGAGCTATGAAAGCCAGAAGCTTCCGAGTCAGAAGAGCATCCTTCATCACAGCTTGCAAGTTCACTGTCTGACCATTTGCAAACATCTGGTCTGCAATGCGATTCACGGGACGATATCTATAACAAGAGATAACAATACCCTCTTTCTAGAGCTGGCACACAAATCACAACTGTAAATCAGTAAAACCTTTCAGGATCACATTGTGAAATAAAGTCCAAAAGTGCTTCATTACCTAGAAGGTGGAACAACAAGTTTATCGAGGAAGAACATATCAGGATTGAAACTTGAATCACCAATGGCTGTCATGCCAGAGAGAAGCTTGCAAAGGAAAAAACCTAAAAACAGAAGAAAGAAGCATTAGCACCTTGCTACATTTAGGTTAAAGCTGTCACACACAAAAACAGGCGTTAATACAAATTGTTCGCAGAACACACACCTACAAGGTATGTTTTCCAACAAATCCATTTGATAGTTTCCTGTGTATTCAAGGCTGTGATCATGGGCATAATTTATATCCTCCTAAAACCTTTGAAACTGCCATTATAAATCTTCTAGTGCCACCCAAAAACCCACAACCAAAAGGCAACAGGGCCAGATGCAACTGTGAAATAAGATGATTGGTGGCAGACTGGGCAACACCCAAATCTGGCACACAATACAAAATCCATTGGGATTGAAATAAAGGGAAGCTTTAGATATAGCACAAGTTCCTTAACTTGAGAAGTGAGAAACATTTTCAATTCCTTCTACCCTCTAGACAGAAAAGACCAGATGCTGATGTCAAAGGATACACCCTTTCGCAGTATTTGGAAGAGGCAAACGTAGCGAGCGCCTCTCAACCATCTCAGACGTCTCGATGCCAAGAGCAAGGAATTCTCAAAACATAATAAATATCAGACCCCCAACAGAAAATATTCTATATGCTGAATCCATAAATATGGACAGACGCAACACACACCCCAAGATTGGGACTGGGCACCAACTATAAATAAGGACAAATCACTTACCTTCATTTTCCCACAAAGCTTCAACATGTTTTTTGGCAATAGCAGGTGTCATATAGCCTCGTTTTCCCAGCTGTGTTTCATCTATGGCTGAGGAGTTAAAGTTTATGGATTGAAAAAACCCCATAAAAATTCCATCATAAATTATTTGTAGAATTCCATACAGTTGAAACACAAACTAATAAAAACTGCACTTGTTCAATACAGAGCTGCACACACAAATGGTAAGCTAAACTTCTAAATATTCTAGCTATGTACCCACCCATTGGGTCTTTGGTAGCCAGTCACAAAGGAACAGCTCCAAGTAAATAAAAATAGGTATTTGAATGAACTTTCTATCACGGATATGCCACACAATCAGGTCATCTGCAGAACCTAATACTATCAATGGATTTCAAAATTTATTGAACGCTTTTAAAGTAAATGAGAAGTTATACTTTCTTTGAAAATACATTTCAATGCAACAACATACGTACTTGCTGCTTCCTCCACTACCATCTGTTTGCCTGACTTGATTACCGTGGTAGGGTAAGTCACGGTGAGCTTGCTATTGTGCTCTTTTCGGACAAGTGATCTTCCCGCTCTTGAAGAAAGAGTCAAAAAAAGACAACATTGCAATTGTTAAAAGCAGTATACAGAATTCTAGCAGTTATTGCTGGGGAGAGGAAAGGAACAGCCCATATAAAGTTACTTAGCTTCTGATCAAATGGATATACTCACTTGCAGTTTGGACATCTCTTTGAACCCATGTGTGATTTCCAAAACTGGGAGATAAGTTTACTTCTATACTCGCATACGTTTTTTACCTAAAAGGGAAGAAATAACAGCTACATAATTCACTGTTGGCTTGCACAACTCCCAGTAATCTACATATTAATCACCTTCAATTCAAACATTCATCATTCACGTAGGTGGTGGCAGTCTTCCACAAACACCTGCAAATGCAATGTAGAATTGGACCATCATGGTCTCAGCTATTTAGTGCAATTGCAACAACAATGATTCTAACCATCATAACAGAATGGTTATTGACCATACCTGTGATCACCTAGTTCACACATTATATTTGGCTGTAGTTTCCTTATTCCATTGCACTTAACAGTTTCAAAGCACATAAAATGCACCCCATTACTAAACATTTTTGTTTTCGGGTTACAAAAAAGTTTTGACATTTCAGTTGCTACACTTGAGTACATTGATCCAATTTTTATGCAGAAGAAGAATCTTTTCACTGTTTGGAATGCTGACCCCAGAATATACCACATTTTCCCGTGTATAAGACACACCCATGTATAAGACCGTGTATAAGACACCCCCATGTATATTTTGGGGGACTCCAAATTAAGAAAACACCCATCAGCACTACCTGTGTATAAGACGACCCCCAATTTTAAACCTAATTTTTTGGTGAAAAAAACTAGTCTTATGTACATGGAAAAATACGTTAGTACAAGACTATGATGGATTAAAATGTATTGCACTGACGCATACTCAGACATTACTTGAGTAGACTAAGACTAGCCACATAGTACATTTAGTATATACTAAATTCTCTTTGATGCACCGGTCTGTCAATGGACCCAAGGTGCCTTTATTCCTGTTGTCTACATTTTGTCTCCCAGTTATATCATTTTTGCAGAGTTCATGCCTGATCTAGGCTGTTCAGATTGGGAGGTCAACATCTTCTCAATTTGACTACAGAGATATTACAAAAACAGTAACTCTTGTGCTCACTATCGCCTTCCTTGTCATTTTATCCAAGGATACCATTTGACTGATTGTTAGCTAAGCATCTCAGCCCCTGCAACATCCAATTTGTGTATCCTTACCTGTGGGTTTGTAGTGATTTAGCCCAAGTGTCTGTTCACCTGCCCTACTAACAATGCAATCCTTTGTAAGTCCCAGGTAAGTGGGCATAAGATTTCAGATGAACTATATTTTACTTTAATATGTTGTGATCTTATGGTCTGAAAGTTATTCAAGAGATAACGGTATGGAAAATGATTTTTAAAACCATACCTGAGTTAATAGGAGGAAGAGAAAATCCAAAATTCACTTGGCTTCTAGTAAAAGCTAATTTTCTTTAAACAAGGAACAAGATATGCTCTCCTACAGTTGTTAGCCAGCCATTATGTTGCATTATTATGTGATATAGGAAGTTAGAAAAAAGCAACGCTTTTGTTAATTTCATTTCATATTTAACATAATTTGAGTAAAATCTGCCACTGCAAATTTTTCAAGAACTAGTCCAGAAGACTGTTTGCTCTAAGATAACCTCAAAATGGAAGGCACTTTAATAAAGAGGAATTTGCAAGCTTGTCTCAAACATGGAAGCAAGAGCAGATTGCTCATTCAAAGCACCATAAATAGTGATCTATAATACTGTTTGTCTTACTTACATGTGCACCATGTTCCCTGAATTGGTTATTTTGGAAAAATTCCTTTGTGTGCAAGCTCAGCACTTCTTCCACATCTGCACCTTGTGTGTCTGCATTATCATCTAAAAACTAAAATAAAGATTGAATTAGAAACATGCTGAATGCTCTCAGAAAAAACCAAGAGGAGCCAAACTTACTCTGCTTAGGACGGCCTCAAGATCATGAGCTGCTTGAAGCAACCCTACTTCCAGAAGCTTCAGCTGGTTAAGCAGTAAATGAATCACAGCCCGTGGACATGTCAGGTGGCCGCAACTCAAGCAGGAACCTCGTATCAACAGGAATAATTTCTGAAGAAGATAAAATAGTTTATTATCACACTATTAAATATTTCATTAAAGATTCAAAGCGCTTTTCATATTTAATCTTGTTAAAATCCTTCAAAAACCCGGAAAGGTAGAACACTATAATTAACCAGTGTTAAGAGTCCAGTTTGGCCAAACTGCAAGAGGCAGTGAAGGATAGGCGTGCCTGGCGTGCTCTGGTCCATGGGGTCACGAAGAGTCGGACACGACTGAACGACTGAACAAAGAGTCCACACCATACATTTATTCAGGAATCACAAGACAGAGAAACCAGTAGGAGAACACTTCAATCTCCCAGGACATTCTATAAAAGATCTCAAAGTAGCTGTCTTAATACAAAGGAATTTCAGAAATAGACTGGAAAGAGAAGTGGCTGAATTGCAACTAATCACCAAACTTAAAACCATGGAGAAACCTGGTCTGAACAAAGACATTGGATTCTTATCTCATTATACATGACAAAGCTATCTTTAGCCATCTCACCCCTTGCCTTTCCCTGTAAGACCCTGTAATAATTGCAGTCGTCTACATGTTTTCCACACCTATCAGCTGATCACCCATTCCCACCACCCTTCTGAGTAATACCCCTCCCCACTCCCTCACTATATTTAAGGGTCTGGTGACTTCCATTTCAGTGTATCTGAAGAAGTGTGCATGCACACGAAAGCTCATACCAAGAACTAACTTAGTTGGTCTCTAAGGTGCTACTGGAAGGAATTTTTTATTTTATTTTGTTTTGACTATGGCAGACCAACACGGCTACCTACCTGTAATTCAAAACTGAAGCAGCACAACCACCCATCCCATAGAATCTAGAATATAAGAAATCAGGAATGTCATGAATATACTTACATCAAAAAAGAGAGGATTGTAGACAGTGAGGGGCAGTTCTATGTGACCCAGATGACCTGGGCAGTTGTTGAAGTCCTGTGTGCAAGTAGCACACACTTCCTTGTTGTCAGTTGGCCCCAAAGACAAATCATACAGTCCATTTGGTGACGGAGTGCCCGTGTTATCCAGAAAAAGTGGGTTGGTTAAAGATTTTACACTCAGATTCCTACACACAAAAACAAAGTTAGATACGTAGCATCAAAGCCATTTTTGGATTGCATTTCCCTGAACCCCAAGAGATAACAACTAACTTTTTTTAATCGTGAAACTAGGAGAGAGGGGAAAGAGTTCTCATGACGTATTTGTGGTTTTGCAAAAGGTACTAGTTTTGCCTGCATCAAAGTTTTTTACCCATAAGAACTGCTATCAAAGATTTTGGGTTGTATCAAACATTTCTGTCCCCCAACTCTCTGGAGCAGATTTTGAGGCTACAGGGGGTAGGAGAAGAAGGAGAAGACCCATTGCACTAGTGGAATTCTGCTTGCACAGAGAAGATTGTTTATTCAATAGCCTTTTTTACTGGAACACTCCCAGCTGGAAGACCACAAGAAGATATGTCACACAGAACTATTCTTCAATTGCCTCAAAGCAGGCAACATTTCCAGCACAACATTTCACTGCTTGCTGCTGCAACAAACTCTGAAACCTAGAAAGGTGGTCCAAGATGTAAACGGAGCAGGGGAATATGAATTTTAACAGCTCATTTTTACATCCTTGTGTATGTGTGTGTGTATGTATGTATGTATTTATATGTGTATATACATGCAAGCTGTTAACAGCAGCACAACTGTATAGGCGAGATTTTTTTTAACGGGTACCTCTCCCATAGCTGAGAAGTATTGTACACAAATTACCGTACACATTTCCCCCAACTGAATTGGCTTGCACTACATTCAAAGAATGCCTATCTCTGCACCAACAGCTCTGCTGGCACATCTGCAGCGGCACAAACAAAGTAATGCAGAATAACCAAAGGGGGAGGGGAGTCCCCAAAAGCACTGCGCAAAACAGTGTCAGATATGCTACGAGCACCCCATAGCTGAGCATGTTGTTGGGCACACGATTCCTGCATCGCAGGGGGATTGGAATGGATGACCCCCGTGGTCCCCTCCAACCCTGCAATCCTCGCTTCTCGGCCTTTTGGCTAAGATCACGCGTAGCACGTGTGCATCTACAACCCTTGACTCTCTATCTCAGGGTCGCAGGTTCGAGACCCACGTTGGGCAAAAAAAGTATCCTGCCTCGCAGGGGGGTTGGCCTAGATGACCCTCGGGGGTCCCTTTCCAACTCTTTTAACAATCTTTGCTACCCAGCCGTGGGTGGGCCGTACCTTATCTCCTCCTCCGTGTACATCCCGAATGACAGGCCCGTCAGCCGCCGCCACGGCGCCTCCTTCGCCGCCGCCATGGCCCCGGGAAGAGGGGTCGCCGCCCACCGCCCCTGCGAGGAGGAGGAGGAGGAGGAAGGACACGGGAAGGAGCCTGAGAGCGATGGCCGCACGTGTGAAGATGGGGAGGAGGAGATGGAGGAGGAGCATGAGGGCTGTGCAGAAGCGAAGCGCCACTTCCTCCCCGGCTTCTCCTCCCTTTCCGCCCCGCGAAGGGCGGCGCAGCGTGGACATGGCGGCGCGGTGCTTGAGGCGGTTGGGCTTTCCGCGCCGTAGGCCGCTGCCGCACGCGGGCCAGCCGGGCTCGGGGGCGGGAAGGGGCGCCAGGTGAGGCGAGGGGGCGAAGGGCGGGAAGCAAACGGGCAGGGGGTGGAAGTGGAGGCGGACAGGCCTCCTTGGCAACGGACAGGCCGCCCTAGCAACGGCGAGGACGAAGCGCCCGGGGAGGCTGGAGAGGCCGGAGCGCCCCCTCATAGAATCATTGAATTGTAGAGTCGGAAGGTGCCCTGGTCGTCATCTTGCCCAACCCCCTGCGATGCACGATTCTTGTTGCCCAACGTGATGCTCGAACCCGCGACCTTGAGGTTAAGAGTCTCAGGCTCCAGAAGCATAGAGTCGGAAGGGACCCTGGTGGTCATCTAGCCCAACCCACCGCGATGCAGGATTCTTTTTGCCCAACGTGGGGCTCGAACCCGCGATCCTATGGGAGCGCAGGAAGCTGCTTTATTATTCCGAAAGGGACCATTGGCCCGCGTTGCCTACTAGGCTCTCCAGGGGTTTCAGGCAGGACTCTCTCCTTAGCCCCCCAGTGATCCTGCAATAAAACCACTACTAGGGCACTTGCAAACTTGCTCGGGGTCCAGTGTGGTTTCACATTGGGTGGGGGGCCGTGTGTTGGGATTTCTTGTATCACAAGAGGGTTGGACTAGATGACCCTTGGGGTCCCTTCCGACTCTATGGTTCTGTGATTCTGTCTGGAGATGCCCGGGATTGACACTTCCGAGACCTTGCTGCGTGCAAAGCAGATGCTCTGATGTTGAAATAATAAGTGTCTGGGTGCATGGAAAAGGTGAGTCTGTATCTAGCTGGCTTTGGGGTTGAGAAGGGGTGGAGGAAGTGGGCAGTTGAACAATACTTCATTTCTTCGCTGCAACTTCAGAGGTGTGGATATTTTCTGTGTTGGGGTCTCTTTCTTTGTATTAGAATAATAGAATTGCAGAGTTGGAAGGGGCCCTGGGGGTAATGTAGTCCAACTCTGCAATACCCAATACAGTTTTGCCGATACAAAAATTGATGCCAGTAACAACTTCGAACCAAGTCTCTAGCCCTCCTGGAAAGGAAGTTATGGGGAATAATGGGCAGGTACTTTACCAGATCCTGAAGTAGAGGCTCCAATACTTTGGCCACCTCATGAGAAGAGAAGACTCCCTGGAAAAGACCCTGATGTTGGGAAAGATGGAGGGCACAAGGAGAAGGGGACGACAGAGGATGAGATGGTTGGACAGTGTTCTCAAAGCGACTGGCATGAGTTTGGCCAAACTGCGGGAGGCAGTGGAGGATAGGGGTGCCTGGCGTGCTCTGGTCCATGGGTGCACGAAGAGTCGGACACGACTGAACAACAACAACTTTACCAGTGATTTCTGTGAAATGAGAAAAAATATATCTTGTATATTTTTCTGGGTGCTGAGGAATGCCCCCTGTGGCTAGGATCATTGTGTGTGTGTCTGTGTTTGGGAGAGAGAGAGAGAGAGAGTCATCTGCATAATAAAGACCAACAAGACATTGCTGAGTTCCCATAGTCAGCATGAGGTTGTTCTGGGTGGTTGTCTCTGTAGTTTTGTGTTATGCTACACACCCTTCATGATAGTCATTTTGTGCCTGGTGCCTCCAGCACTCTGAAGATTTGAAATGTGCCTACTAGTCCAAAAATGTTACTGACCGTGTGTGTGCTTTTAAGAATCCAGTTAAATGTTTCATGGATGCATTTGATTTCCGTAGGCCCTGCTCAGGAAATGCAGCCCTTCAGAAAAAATCACCTAATCTTGAAGGTACAAGTACTTTTGTGACTAATTTTGAGCTCATAAAATTAACGCTTCGCAATAGTGAAAAGTTTACTGTGCTTCCTTGAGAAAAGTGTGTGATTTGAAGCTTATTTCTGTGGGGAAATGTCTTCGCTAAAAAAAAAATTGGACTTCCATCTGAGTAAATGCAATTAGGATAGGGCTATTTGTAGAACTGGCAAAGTTTGATTTTGATACAGGCAGTGTTTCAGCTAAAGTGGCTGTGCATATGAATAATTGTTTGCCGAATTAAGGCTTTCATAGTTGCATTCTATTCAAATATGTATATCCTTTACTAATGTAGTTGTAATAATGTTCTTTTCAAAGTTGACGAAGGAATTATTTCTCTTCCAAGAAAGAAAACCTGGTGAGTAGTTTAGTTTAATGCTTTATTTTAGAAATTCAGAGAAATTTAATGAAGGGATGAGGAATCTTCAGATGCTGTTGGACCCCAGCTCCATTTTCCCCAGCCACATGGCCAGAAAATGATGGAAGTTGCAGTCCATCAATATCTGGACAGCCACAGGTTCCCATCCCTGTCTTAACAAGTTGGGAGAATTGTATGGGAGGAGACAATATCTTGGGTATCCTTTTCCCAAATCATTTAAGGAGTCAAAGGTAATAATAATAAAGGCTTATTATTGTAAGTTAAGAGGAAACAAGTATAGCTATTGTAAACTGAATTGATTTATTTTGGTCACTGACCAGAGTGTGCTATTGTAAAACGGATGGGGACCATCTCGGCCTGCCAGGGGTTCCCAGTTTGGCCCACAAGACCACCCTCCAAACCATGACCATCTGCCCTTCAGCTGACATCACTGTCTTAAATGGGGACCAGAAGGGAGACTTGCAAAACCTTTCCCAAGTCTGCCCCCTACTCGCTTTTACTTTGTGACCTCAGAGGCTAAAAAGGGAAGCACAAGGTGCCTTGGAAAAGGTTTTGTGAGCCTCCTCCAGTTCTTCTTTTAAGCCTCTTGAGATCGGGGACTGGAGGAAGGGGAAGATCCACAGAGCCATGCCCATCTGTTGCATTTGGCCCACAAGGCAGAGTCTGTAAAGTTTATGGCCGATGGAGTCAGAAAGATTCCCCAACCCTGACATAGATACTAAAAAGCAGGGGAGACAAGATAATATGGGGCAGAAGCCAAGGAGGCACCACCTTCTGGAACTGCAGAACACATACTGTGCTTCACTACTTCATAGTGGAAACACTTTAGTATGATAAGTTATATACTGAAAACTGAAAATTAAATTTTCTTCGATTTAGGGATAAGTTAGCAGTTCTTCAAGCTCTTGCATCAACTGTAAAGAGGGTAAGTGCTTTTTTGAAATGCTTGGTTCCCCCCCCCCCCATGTAAAACTCTCCCAACAGTGCAAAATCACTCCCCCCCCCACCAAGTTTTCAAATATTGATTTTAATGCTACTGTTTGATAGACGGCATGATGTGTGCATATTATTCTATCCAAACTGAAGTAAGCATATTATTCCAACAAAGTAATTTCGAGATCAAGAGTGCAAAAAATGATCTCAAATGGACTTTTGCACCAGTTTAGAATGATGTGCTTGGAGCACACAAGAGCTCATATTTTCTGCTCTCTTGCAGAAATCAGTAACAGAGCAGCATACAATGATAATCTTTGAATAGTGCCAACTGGAAAAATTCTTGTTGCATTGGTGCATTTTTAATGGATGAATAAGGCACCTTAAATAGCAGGGGTAGGCAACCTAAGGCCCATGGGCCGGATGTGGCCCAATCGCCTTCTCAATCCGGCCCGCAGGTGGTCCGGGAATCAGCGTGTTTTTACATGAGTAGAATGTGTCCTTTTATTTAAAATGCATCTCTGGGTTATTTGTGGGGCCTGCCTGGTGTTTTCACATGAGTAGAATGTGTGCTTTTATTTAAAATGCATCTCTGGGTTATTTGTGGGGCATAGGAATTTGTTCATTTCCCCTCCAAAAAAATATAGTCCGGCCCCCTCAAGGTCTGAGGGACAGTGTACCGGCCCCTGCTGAAAAAGTTTGCTGACCCCTGCTAAATAGTGTAATGCATTGGTTTTCAAACAGTGTGCCATGGCACCCTGGGGTGCCTTGAATGATGGTCAGGGGTGCCGCGGGCGATACTGGCCTCTGTCCCTCTTTCCTTCCCTCCCTGCTCTGATTCTCTATTATGTCTCTGCCTCCCAAAGGCTTTTCACAGCTGTTTGTTGCAGCAGCCCTGGCTACAAGCTCTGCAGGCGAACGGTGCTTCTGGGACTGGCCAGGGGGTGCTTCCCAGGCCCCTGTGGGGCAGAGTGAGGAGTCATCTTTATTTGGGGCAGGGGGGCAGCTCAGAGACCAGGGGCAGCAGAAGCAGCTGCCCAGAGGACTCCCAAGGAGACGGGAGAGGAGAGGAGAGGAGAGGAGGCTGAGGGAACACTTCACAGGATGTTTAAAAAAGGGTGAGAGGCTGCCAGTTTTGCAGGCAGGGGTGACACAACTGGGCTCCCGAGCCCCACAGGGGTGCCACAGAAAGAATGTAGTTGGTCAAGAGAGCTGTGGACTCAAAAAGGTTGAAAACCTCTGGTGTAATGACTGTATGGTTAATGCATAGTAAAAGTAGTCCTTTCTTATTGAAGAGGTTTTTGGTGTGTGTTGAAGTAAAATGTTTAGACACGATTTTTAACTTCAGCAATGCAGGAAGATGAATCTGTAATGTATCTTGTCGGTGCAAAAGCTACAATTTAAACGCTTTATCCTCCTTTATTCAGGATCCCACAGCTCCTAACTACATGTTTCAAGACGACCCTTATCTTATTCCTAGAACCACTACTGAGTTTGTAAGTAACTCTCTTTAAAACTTGATTTTGCTAGAAACAGAAAAAAAATGTTTAGTAGGCTGGTCCACAGTTATAAGCACTTTTGTATGCATGGAAGATTCCATTGCCACTTACATTCTTGTAAGTGCGTTTTTAGGGTTGGGACTTAACGTTTTGACACCCAGACTGACAGTAAGGGGACTGTTAGGGCTGTGTCTGAATATGAAATGCTGGTTTTATGTTGAATTTTGTGACGGATCACTTCATAGATTACTTCCCCACCCCAAAATTCTCTTCATGTAACAAAACATGGCAGCACAAGTTGTTTTGGGGTCTCAGGTACATGGAGTACTAGGCAGCCTGTACCCAACCCGTTTCTCATAAGGACTCTTCTTAACATTATCAACAAATTTAAAAGAAATTCCCTGATTCAGGGTTCAAGACCTAGTGGCAAGTCCCCCTCCCCCAATAAATAAATTGAGCAACGCCACTTGTTTTCATCAAAAGCCCTGCTCATATTAAACTGACTGTCCCTGGTTTCTGGGGAGAAAAAGATAGGTGCTTTCTTTTGCTTTTGCAAAAAGCACCAGCAGCCCCTCACTGCTGCTTCCTGCAAAACAATATATATAATGATTGAAATGTGATGGTAAAAGCTTTAGAATGGAAATTTGACATGATGGTAGTAAGAATGAGAGAAAAAGGGGAATAAATATTTGATTCAGAGGCCATTTGGTAGGTTTTATTAAACTGCAGTATTGTGAATGGTAACTTCTACTTTTAGTAAAGAAAATAATATAGAAATGTTCTTTTTCTAGCGTTTGTTTTCCTTATCAAAAGAATCTGGGGAAAATGCAGCCAGATATATTCTTGACAGACATCCTAAGCTTTTTGAGATCGATATAGCTGAACCTCACATACCGGTAAGCTTTGTGGTTTTATTATCATACACATTAATTCTTGTTGCTAAGAAAAACGTCTGTGTCCTCTGATCATTTCGTAAAATTATTCCATTCTCTCGAACACAGTTAACAGAACTGAACTTGAATCTGCTGTAGAAGGATCCTGCATAGACAAACCTTTTTCTATGAGTTGTGACAGGAGTACAATAGAGAGAATCATGCACACTCTCGCCCTGGCCTTTGCCTCATCAAGTACAGTGGTACCTCTGGATACGCACACCTCTGGTTGCATATCCTTCAGTATGCGAATGCGGCAAATCCAGAAGTATTTGTTTCACCGTGCACGGATGTGCAGAAGCGCTCTACACGGTAGACTCGTAATCTGGTGAACTGGGTTTGATTCCCCGCCCTCCACATGCAGCTGCTGGGTGACCTTGGGCTAGTCACACTTCTCTGAAGTCTCTCAGCCTCACTCACCTCACAGTGTTTGTTGCGAGGGAGGAAGGGAAAGGAGAATGTTAGCCACTTTGAGACTCCTTCGGGTAGTGATAAATTGGGATACCAAATCCAAACTCATCTTCTTCTCTTCTGCACATATGCACAGAACAGGAACCTCTGGTTGCGAATTCCTCAGGATCCGAACAGAGCTCTGGAACGGATCCCATGCGCAACCGGAGGTACCACTGTATTGCTGTGTTAGCTATAAATGCTAATCTGGACTTAAACAGAAAACAAAGCAAATTAAAAGGTGATAAAGGGCACAATCATTCCTCCATTTTTTTCAAGACAGACAAGGGGTGTGTGGAAGGTGGAGTGGATTTGTTGCACTTTTGTTGTAGATCCAAAGAAAGGATTATTAGACACTAGAGGAAGCACAGAGCCAGTGTGGTGTAGTGGTTAAGAGCGGTAGACTCGTAATCTGGGGAACCGGGTTCGCGTCTCCGCTCCTCCACATGCAGCTGCTGGGTGACCTTGGGCTAGTCACACTTCTCTGAAGTCTCTCAGCCCCACTCACCTCACAGAGTGTTGGTTGTGGGGGAGGAAGGGAAAGGAGAATGTTAGCCGCTTTGAGACTACTTCGGGTAGTGATAAAGCGGGATATCAAATCCAAACTCTTCTTCTTCACTGGTGAATTCTCTTTTCTTTAGATCATCTGAAAACAGTTGCCTTCTTTCCCCCTTATTTTAGTGTCTCATGCCAGAAAAATTGCCATTGCAACTTGAAGAAGTGGGTGAGGATGCACTTAAATATCAGATCCGTTTCAGAAAACTAAAAGCTTCAGTGGACATGTATGATCAGCTCATGCAAGCAGGTACTAGCTAAAGCTGCAATCCTGTGCACGCTTCTTGGCAGAAGGGCCTTCTGAACTCCATAGGATTGCACTGTAAAATTACTTAGAGCACCTGGCTATGAAATGTGGTTGGTGTTTCCTATACTGAGGTGTAGAACTATTCTCTGCTAAAAATTCTCCAAAACACTAGGTCTGATAAAAAGGCTAATTCATTTGTTACACCATCTGAGAACTGAGGAAGCAGGGAGGCAGCTCGTTCAGACCTTCACAGTTTCTCCTTCATCAGCCACCAGAAACCTACGAGAGTCAGCTACAACAGCCCAGGAAGGAAGCTCTGACTCATAGAGGACCAGCGGCTAGCTGCTTCAGCAGCTGTTTCTAGGCCAGGATCATTCCCTCAGAGGTCAGCTGCAACCCACAGGTTCAGCAGCATAAAAGCAGTTCCACCCGATAATAAGGTGGAAATGCATGTTTCTCTGTTTTATAAACAAAAGATTATACTGCTTAAAATAATAATCTCTTAAGTGGTTTACATAAACAGTAAAAATTTAACGATATTCAGTAAAATTTCCTAGAAGCTAGATTTAACATGAGATAAAAACGCAACACAGCTGGATGTCACAAATAAAACTGAACACGGTACAAAACACAAAAAAGTTAAGAGTTCAGGAAATCTTGGGTAAACCCATAAGAGGCATTTAAAAATGGTTACTGATTTAGGGCATTTTTTAAACATTGCTGTACTTTTATTCTTATGTGAACTGCTTATATTTTATATTGAACAGTATTACCAAAACCACGCTCTGATGGATAGTTCACACACACGTCCATATGTTGATAACTGCATCATATTTGCAGCTGTTACATCACAGGACATTATATTGCCTGATACAATTTTTTTTTGATACTTGTCCATAAAGACAGTTCACACGTTCTGCTCAAAGACATTGAGCGGCAAGTGATGTTAATGCACATGTGAGCTAGCTAGAAACCTGGCTTCCACTTTACTCCACTCCCCCACCCCCCATCTGCAGGAACTTCTGTATCTCTGGAGACATCAAACAGCCTTCTCGATCTCCTATGTTTTTATGGCGATGGAGAACCTGGTCAGCAGAATTCTACTGAAAATAGCAGCAAACTGGAACAACTGGTAAGCACCCAGATAGTATATATAAACTTACAGAAAATAGGACTTAAAATAAGATCAAGGTATTTCTAAATTACTGTGATGTGTCTATAATCTCAGAGATGGAGTGCTTGAGAGGGAAGAAAGCACCCACCTTTTCACACATTTCCATAGGAACTCCTGCCAACTTCCACTTGAGGGGGAAACATTAAAACTGCTGTAAAGATAACTAGCTGTCTGATTACTCTTTGTGCCAGTCCTGCATGCAAACTTAGATAAAAAGCTTTCTAAGCTTTTGATTGCAGAGGTGATTCTGGCTGGCATGCTAGTAAGACTGATCCTTGAAATCTTGTTGCAGGAGGAAGCTTCAGAAGAAAGGAAAAAAAGGAGAAACTGGCAGAATGGGAGCCGTGGTCTTAAGTGGAGGTATGAAAAATGACACCAGTTCCTTGTTATATATTTATCTGTACTCTTATTAGGTATTCCAGAATATATTTTCTATGCCATTTAGCCCTTTCGGAAAAAAAAGATTAATTGTGGGGCGAGGAATGTTCAGACCACACAGTGGTAGGTAGCTGAGTACAGGCATGGTGCACTGTTTAATCCTCAGAGTAAATTCTCAGTTTTATTTATTTAAAATGTTTATAGTCTTCCCTTTATCCAAAGATCTCAGGGCGTGGGAACAATGCAACTTCATTTAAATTGGAAAATCCATAGCAAGTGAAAACTATAAAATTCATGCTACAATTCATCAAGTTTTGCAAACTTGTCTTTTTGATTTCCAAGCAATCAGATGCAATTCTGATGCACGGAACTGTGGCCGAAATGTGAGCAGACTTAAAAAAATAGCATGTATAACATCCCTGAAACGCCCTAGAGGTGCAGATCTGATGGCTGAATAATAAGGATACAGTACTTTTCTGCGGGAATTGTGAAAGGCAGTGTGGCATATACTCATAAAAATGTGTTTACTGAGTGTGCAGCAGGACAGCTGTTTCATGTCCTCAGGTACATGGTAGAGTAGCAGAAGCATGACTATGCTCATACTTGATTGAACATCTGTGCCATGGTGTCTAAATTTGCAGATTTGGTGCCATGTATTTGCAGATTTTTATCCATGTTGCCTGAAATGTATAGTCTTTGCAGTTCCTGATTTTAAGGTCATGTTGCACAACAGTGGGTTCAATCCAACTAAGTTTGGATTTTAATAAAAAAAAAACTGATAAGGCTTACCAAAAAAACCAATACATGCTTTTGAGAATGTGTAAAAGTATATTGATATAAATCACGTTGATACAAGTAATGTTTTCCAATTAACAGGGAGAACAATAACGCTGAAAGAATATTTAACCTAATGCCAGAAAAAAATGCACATTCATATTGTACAATGATCAGAGGAATGGTGAAGGTACAGTTGTAACATTATTTATTCCGCACTTGCTTCTGCTGTTTCTCCAGATTAATACATTGGTTTTCCTAAGTTTATTCTAATTCTAAAAAATCTCACTCCATATCTTTTCAGCATAGAGCAGCTGCAAAAGCTTTTGACATGTACACTGACTTATTGAATAACAGACTTAAGGGTAAGTTCCAGGACTTTCAAATATACATATATTCCACACATCGCATTGTTGAAACTGTACACCTAATGACTCGGTCGTGCCTTTGTAGTACATGCAGTGCAAATTCATGGACTTTCAGAAGGCAGAATTCTTCCTACATGCTGAGGAAGCCCCTTTGGGGGGCTTCCCATGGGCGTTTGGTTGGCTTCAGGATGCTGGGCTAGATAGGCCTTTGTTCTGATCCAGCAGGACCCCGTATTAAGTCAATAATAATAATAATTTATTATTTATACCCTGCCCATCTGGCTGAATTTTCCCAGCCACTCTGGGTGGCTCCCAACAGAATATTAAAAACACAATAAAACATCAAACATGAAAAACTTCCCTAAACAGGGCTGCCTTCAGAAGTCTTCTAAAAGTCACCTGTTTATCTCCCTGACATCTGATGGGAGGGCGTTCCACAGGGCGGGTGCCACTACCGAGAAGGCCCTCTGCCTGGTTCCCTGTAACCTCACTTCTTGCAGGGAGGGAACCGCCAGAAGGCCCTTGGAGCTGGATCTCAGCATCCAGCTTACTGTGCTTTGGTGTGAGTGGAACATTCCTTCTCATTGCCTTCCCCCTGCGTGTCATGCCTTGTTACCTGAGCCACATTTCATGCACATACATTTTTTTCTCCCTTTGGGTGGTGCTTGGATGGATGTCTGCCTTTCTGACACTCTGGGTTTCCGTTTGCAGCAATGATGATTGGCGCAGGGGTACGGACCTCAGCTAGATCATGGGAGCTGATTGTGAGCTGTCTGCGTTCCGGCGTTGCTGGTGTGTGGCTGGCTTCCTGGAAACGGGCTTGCAAGAGAATTTCGCCTTACACTGAGCTGCCTTACAAATAATCGCCGGGGGGGGGGGGCGTGTTTAAAAGCCAAATACGAAGAAAGCACATGCTGTTCAGTACAGTTGCTTAAAACACAACTTTTCGTTTCTTCCAGCTGATGTGCACACCTTCAATGCGTTAATCGTAGCAGCTTCAGAAGTGCGGGAAAAGTACACTGAAAGATGGGGACTTGTTGAAGTAAGGAGTAATAACTAATTCAGGAGCTTTTAATGTATCTTTGCCATGCCAAATATTTATTTAGGTGAATTTGTATCCCGCCCTTTCGTTATTAGGCAATATTCAGGGTGGTCACAGGTGGGTTATAAAGAGGCCTAAATTTCAACTCTTGGTGTGTGTGTGTGTGGGTGGGTGTGCGGGTGTGCGAGTGGCAGGGGAGATAAATCCCTGCATCTTTATAAAAGCTTCAGTCCAGTGCTTGCTTTGTTTCATCTTGGTTAATAGGACTTGCTGAACCAAATGGCTCAACAGAAGATAAAGCCAAATCTACTCACTTTTAATTCTGTCCTGAAGACTTTACGGTGGTGCGGTGCCTTTGGCAAGGGTCTGGCTCTTCGCACACTAAATGAGATGCAGGCACTAAATATAGGTATGTTCTCAGCTGTCTGTTAAGACTGTCCCAACGCAGCTTCTCAAGTGGTGAATATGTAGGGCAGGGGTCTCCAGGGTTTCCTCGCCTCAGGCCAGTGTCTCGAGCGACGATCGTGTGGAGGATGGGGGAGCGCGCACGCTATTTCTGGCACACTTCCAGGTCGGAGGAGGCCCGTGTGCATGCACACAAGCCATTTCCGGTGCTGCTCCTACCCGGAAGTGGGTCCCCACGCCGTGCCGGTAAGAGCGGGCGAGCGGCGGTGGGGGTCACCGCGGCCTGGATAAACGAATCCCTTGGGCTTTATCCGGCCCCTGGGCCGTAGGTTGGTGACCCCTGATGTAGGGACTATACATACACGAGATTCATGTAGTTCCCACACAAACTACCTGCTCAACAAAACTGGAATTCTGAGAGCAGTTTCAGTTTCTATTAGGGGGTACTCAAGTCAGTAGAATATGAATTACAGTGGTACCTCGGGTTAAGAACTTAATTCGTTCTGGAGGTCCGTTCTTAACCCGAAACCGTTCTTAACCTGAGGTACCACTTTAGCTAATGGGCCTCCCGCTGCCGCTGCACGATTTCTGTTCTCAGCCTGAAGCAAAGTTCTTAACCTGAGGAACTATTTCTGGGTTAGCGGAGTTTGTAACCTGAAGCGTCTGTAACCTGAAGTGTCTGTAACCTGAGGTACCACTGTAATGGATTTCTGTATCTTGACCACATCGTCAGAATTGGCTGGTTCATTATATGTCTTTGTTTGTTTTTAGAGCCTAGCCTTGCGACATTTGACCATCTTCTTGGCATCTTTTATAAACCAGGTACGTGATTCCTAAATTAGAACAATATCTAGTAAATTTGTTTCTGTAGTCTTTTGACATTTGAACCGCAGCCCTCCAAGGTGCTGCATTGGAAGCTCCTTCCGGCTTTGTGCTAAACACAGGAATCTTCCCCCGCATGACTCCTGCATTCTGACCCTTCTTCGTAAGCTACAGCATAGATCTGTTTAACCGAAGAGGCACCTGAGTGATGTTGCCCTGCTGCAAGGCTAAAATAAATAGATAGATAGATAGATAGGTAGGTAGGTAGGTAGGTAGGTAGGTAGATAGATAGGTAGATAGATAGATAGGTAGATAGATAGATAGATAGATAGATAGATAGATAGATAGATAGATAGATAGATAAGTATTGCACCCAGAATGTATGGTGTTTATACCACTTATTGGAGAAATTGTGAGTCTTCCTGAAGACTAGTTTCTCTAGAGGATTTGGCCAATACCGTTAATTAAGGTAGAAAACTATTATATGTGTTACCAGGGCGCAGTGGGAAGTCTGTTGATAATTCTGCCCCTCTTATTAACAGGAGAATGCCGGGCGCTTTGTCAACTCTTAAGGCCCTTCTTGGCATTTGACTGTCCCAAAACCTTGTGAGGTGGAATGACTGGTTGCTACAGCAGTCACATTCTCATTCAGCAATCTGAAAGTGTAGTAATGTATTGCCTTCTTGGCCAGCTGTACCCTGCAGCAATCCTCAGCACCAAATATGGATTGCGTGTTGTAGAATCTATCTACTGAATGTGTGTTCTTAATGGCGCCATGGCGTGTCTCGTTATTCTACAGCGGCATCTTCTCGAGGTGAAACAGAAATGATCTATGAAATAATGGATGAGATTAAGGGAAAGAGTTTTTACCCACAGGACCCAGACGATGGTATGAATTGCCTCCTATATTCTGTGGTGGTCTTGCATTATGTGGGACTAACATGAATGGGGGGAAATTGCCTTTAGGCTAATGATCAGTTTTCCATGCAAAATAAAATATTAGGTCTGTGTTTTTTACAATTTGTTGTGGGTCTATAAAAATAGCCATCTAGTCCACACACACACAAATAATAATAATAATAATAATAATAATAATAATAATAATAATAATAATAAATAAATAAATAAATAAATAAATGTGTGGATAACATGTAAGGATTTCTTGGTGGGCTTGTGTTGCCCTCATCTAGGTCATCTTGCCTGCTTTACTCTGCATAGTATCTGTCCTGGACTGGCTGGTGGCACCAGCTGGGGAACCCCCAAGGGAAGAAGGTTCAGAGACTGGGAAGTGGCGGTGGGATGACAGTGAATGGTCAGAGGGAGAAAACTGGGAAGAGGAGGTGTGGAAGCTGAAGGGGTACAGGGTTTAGTGAGTGGGGAAAGTCTGTGGCAGAGAGAAGTTCAGAAGCTGAAGCAGGAAAGGAGGTAGGCCAAGAGGCAGAGAAGAGCCAGGCCAGTGAAGAAGCCAGGGGTCTCCCCCTCCTATTTTGACAAGCTCCCCTCCCCCCAGTCTCCCAGGACCAGAAGAGGTAAGAAGAGGGAGGAGCAGGAACAGGCGGTGTAGTCTCAGGTTGCTTGCAAAGGATGCAGAAGAGGAGGAGAGTTGGACAGCTGTGGGAATGCGGGGATCTTTAGACTCCACAACTGCCCCATAGGGGCAAGACCTACCAAGAAGAGATGATGTGCTCATTAGGCCTGGCTCCCCTGAGCAGGCCTTGTTTCTTCTAATGAAGAGTCAACTTCACGTACCCCATGTGATTTATTGCTGGCTGGCTCCCTGACCGTCTCTCACCCAGCTTAGTTGAAGGCTGCTCATTTTAAAAGTGCCATCATGGTGGGTAGCAGTTACGTATGTACTGTGCCTTTGTTATTCTGTTAAGTGTTAACAGGTTGTTATATATCTCATGGGGCGGGTCTATGCTATGATCAAATTAGTTTTAAGTTGTCTCCTCCTCCCAGGAAAACCTGGGAGTAGTAGTTGGGAGTGAGGAGTAGGATTCTTTTACAATGAATTCTCAGCACTTGGCCAAGCTATGATGGACAGTATTCTGTGATCAAAGCCGTAAAATAGTATAAAGCTTGTATGTTTGCCATGTAGATATGATCTTAGATATTACCTTGGCTTAAAGAACAGTTTCACCAGACTTCTGTTGGTTTAGACAGTGGTTTGTTTAGCTGTTCAAATTTATTTCAGTAATGCTAGGAAGCCTGACAGATGTGCTTAGCTTCTGCACTGCTAGATTAACATTTGCTATTTCTTCTTTTACAGGCAACTTTTTTTCAAGTGCTATGAGAATAGTAAGTGGATTTGGTTCCTGTTTTCTAACACTTAATTGTCTATTATACAGCAATGGCTTTCTAGCTACCTGTGAATTCCCTTGATTAGTTTATAGTAAAAAAAAAAAACCAACCTCGAAGTCTCAGATTCCTCTTTATCCACAGCTGCACAATTCTTCCACATATACCGCTTTCTGTTCCTTCAAGTTTTTGGTTTGATTTTACAATCCATCATTCCTTGTGATGTTCCATCATGCCCTTTAACTCAGTGTTTTTCAACCTTTTTTGGGCAAGGGCACACTTGTTTTATGAAAAAAATCACGAGGCACACCACCATTAGAAAATGTTAAAAAATTTTAACTCTGTGCCTATATTGACTATATATAAAGTAATTCTCTCGAATAGGAATCAAATAAACACAATTTTTCCCACGGCACACCAGGCAACATCTCGCGGCACACTAGTGTGCCACGGAACAGTGGTTGAAAAACACTGCTTTAACTTACCGTATTGGAACAAATAACCTAAATGGACTTGGAGCAGATTCAGCTTCCAAACGTTGGATGGAGGAGTGTTGTAGCAAAGCTTGATCATACGGGGATGGTGGGAATTGGGATCAAACTGGCCTAAAGCAGGTTTCATATTTTGATGTTCCACAATTGATGTGGGAGCACAATTGCTTTTCAAACACAATCATTTGCCCTTAACTGCAGGGCACTTGGGAACCAAATATAAATATATATGGGTTCCTCCGCCTTTGATGTACAACGTTAGGATTGGGAAATGGGTGGTAATATACCCCCCCAATTTCCCGTTAGACTATTGGTGCCTTGCTAATCCAAAGAAATAAAAAGATAGCTCATCTGAATCTTCTTTCTTACCCTTGCAGTTTGGGGTGGCTGGTATGTCTTGGCATTTCATAGTCATTTGCAAAACTTTGCTTTGGGAATTCCCTTCCCTGCTTGCTGATGAAAGTGCGGGGAGCTTTTATGTGGTGCACTGTGTGGCAGGGTGCTGCATGCCTTTAATATGAGTGCTCATGCTATGTGCCTTGATTGCAGTGCCTGGACCTCAAGGATATTCAGCTTGCCTATGAGCTACATAGAGTGCTGGAGACAGGAGAGAACAGGAAAATGTTGGGAGACATGAGCCAGCAGACTGCTTACTGGTATTTATTGTTTGGTGCTCCCTGGGGTTACAGGAACAGGAAGATGAGAATATGTGCTGTCATTTTGGAAGCAATTGTACTTCTAGGCTCAGATGAAGATTTTCGCTTTTGCAATGAAAGCATTTTATATGGACATAATACGTTGGGGGACATAATAGGAACCAGTTCATCTAAGAAGTATGGGAGAGGCCATACTTTGAGTCTCTTCTGTTTTGAGAGAGTGAAATTGTAACAGGGAAGAAGAAATGTTGAAAAGTGTTGTCTTTTGAACCCCCTTTCTCATGGAACACTCTCCTGATCACAGCTGACTTGATCCCTCATCTGCAGGTTTCTAGAAAGCAAAGCAAGCAGTCGTGGTTCCACCAAGCCAGTTGAATAGGTCAGGTTATATGAGCTGCCCGTTTTAACTTGGATAGGCAAACCACATAAGCTTAATAATATTAAGTGTTGAGGTTGTTACATACCCTGTATTATAAGCTTTTGAAATCTGAATTTGTGCTGGGGTTTTGCTTATTTTATTTTTCTCCTCTCGCTACAGTGGAAGGTTTTTTAACCTGCTGTGCATGATGGAACAGCTTGACGTCGTAATGAAGTGGTATAAAGACCTGGTCCCATCAGTAAGTATTAGTATGTTGACTTTACAGCTTTTTTTTTTTTAAAGTTACGTTGAAACTGTAGTGGACCAGAATATTTTGCTTGTTTCATCAGATGTTTTACCCAAACTCTCAAGGGATGCTGGACCTTCTTTATGCATTGGACACAGCGAACCATTTGGAAATGATTCCCCAGATTTGGAAAGGTTAATACATTTTTTGTGCTCTATTTATTTCAATATATATTAGTTGGTTTTAACTTTTCTAGAGTCACCAAACTTTGAAGATCTGATCTGATGAGAGCCACTGTTTGGTGTCATCAGCCTGATGAGGGGAAGTTATCCCCTTTGCTTCTCCTTAAGATAATTCCAAGGGGACGCGGGTGGTGCTGTGGTCTAAACCACAGAGCCTAGGGCTCGCTGATCAGAAGGTCGGCGGTTCGAATCCCCGTGACAGGGTGAGCTCCCGTTGTTTGGTCCCAGCTCCTGGCCACCTAGCAGTTCAAAAGCACGTCAAAGTACAAGTAGATAAATAGGTACCACTCCGGCGGGAAGGTAAACGCCGTTTCCGTGTGTTGCTCTGGTTCGCCAGAAGCGGCCTAATCATGCTGGCCACATGACCCGGAAGCTGTCTGCGGACAAACGCCAGCTCCCTTGGCCTGTAAAGCGAGATGAGCGCCACAACCCCAGAGTCGTCTGCGATTGGACCTAACAGTCAGGAGTACCTTTACCTTTACCTTTACCTAAGATAATTCCAATCACATTTTTTTTTTGCAGTGAAAAGGATTACTTCTACATTTCTATCCACACTATTCATAGTAATGGAAAAGAAAAGAAAAATCCCTGCTCTAAGATGCTGCTGCACTTTCAGATGAGTTTGGTGGTAGTTTCAAAATTTCCCATTAGCTTAGTGCTAAAGTTCATCTGTTCTCTGTTATTAGAGCGGGATGCAAATACTGCTAGAATAATAGGAGTTTTAAAATGTGGCATACAGCAAAACCGCTGGGATTGATGGGCAGGAAGCCGCTTTTTGTGGCTTCATTTCTTATTGCCTTTTACCCCACCCCTACACAGATATCAAGCAGCTTGGACATGGCCGCAGACCTGCTTTGGTAGAAGAGGTTCTGACCCTCATGGCCAGAGATACGCAGCCTCCAGAGGTGAGTCTAGGTGAGACTCTTGCGGTGTGGAGAGTTGGTTCATCTGGACCAAAAATAGTCACAGCGTAATTTACAATAGCATACAGTGGTACCTCGGGTTAAGAACTTGATTCGTTCTGGAGGTCCGTTCTTAACCTGAAACTGTTCTTAACCTGAGGTACCACTTTAGCTAATGGGGTCTCCCGCTGCCGCCGTGTGATTTCTGTTCTCATCCTGAAGCAAAGTTCTTAACCCGAGGTACTATTTCTGGGTTAAAAGAGTCTGTAACCTGAAGCGTCTGTAACCCAAGGTACCACTGTATTGTAATATTGAAACAGACTACAAAATAAAAGCATTGAAACAATTCTCATAAATTGCGTAAGTAGCTTGAATAAAAACGGTGAAGTTACTCAGTCAATCAGCTACTAAAAGCCCGGCAAAAAAGGTGGGTTTTTTACCACAGAGTCTAGGAGAAATACAGCTCTGGATATATTTCTTTTTTCTTTTCTTTTTTATAAGAATTTATTATCATTTTCATAACAAGACATAAACCCACACCCACACCTACATATATAAATCAAATACAAACACAAATACAATTCTTCTTGTTTACACACTTAAGAAAATGTTCTAGTTCCAAATCTTGACAGTTGACTTCCCCTACCTTCTCTCCTTCGGTTTTAAATCCATATTCTACTTTAATAACATCATCTCTCAAAAAATTATATTCATTTAAAAAAGTTCGAACCTTAAACATAAACCTTAATAACAATTCTTTAAATCTTAACAAATTATTCTTATATCAAATCTAAAATATTCTTCTTTCCCTTAAACTGCTGCTAATAACAAAAAATTTCAAAATATCCCTTTTCTTGTTAAAAATTAAAATAAAACTTAATGTCTTAACCCTCCGATTTCAGATTACCATAACAAAGCAGTAATATTCTATACTTGACACAGTTCACCCTATCCCCCCTCTGTCCAATGTCCTTCTCCATCTTTCACCGGAACCACTCCTCCAATTGTCCTCTTTTCTTGTACGTCCACAGAACCAGACACAGTCCCCAACAGTCCTTGCATCGAGCATCAGGATACACTGTTCATCTTCTCTTGGCTTCTCCCATTCAATGCTGCATTCTTCTATTTGTAAATATCTTAATTTCTTGCCCTTCGCTCCCGAGCTCACACCTCGGGGGCTGGATATAACATTCTTCACCGTCCTCGGGCTGCCACCACCGAAGGACGTTTCTTTTTCCGGGAATCGCCATGCCATCTCGCTCAATTTTTTAATCATCTCCTTCAGCTCTTTGCCAAGGCTTTCTTCCATAGTATCGAATATCTGGAAGGTCTCTGTGGGAAGTAGATTTTTCTTCATATCCCCACTCAAAACCTTCAATTTCTGATTAAGCAGTTCCAGTTTCAGTATAATAATCCTTTCTTCATCAGTTAGTCCAGAGTTCAAAACAATTTCAAAAACAAAGCCCAACATGGTGAGGACGGGCATAGGTATCAAATTTCAGTTTCTATTTCAATGTTATCCGTCATATAGCAGTGATTTTCCACTTCGGTTCAGAGTTTTCGCAGCCATTTTCTCTGAGACCGGGGCGCAAAGACCAAAACTTTCAAATGGAATATTCTCCATCCTCTTCCTCCCCAAAGGGAGATCTATAAAGTCTCACTCATTAAAAAAAAAAACTTAACAATGTATCCATCCAGTAGCAACAGTATCACAATCCGTTATTTTCTTGCCTCCGAAGGGAGACAGGCAGACTTCCTTTATCTAAAGCCTCCCGGGTCGTTAAGTCTTTAAGCTCAGCAGTTAATCCAATTAAGTACTCACGACCTCCGGGCTTCTTTTCCTTTCATCTCTCAGGGAGAACGTCGTCGCTCGTCACGGCCAGTTCTCGCCGCTTTTCCGCCCGGTTGGGGCATTTCCCCTAATGGCCCGGCTCCGCGCTCCCTTCACCCCCACTCCCCCTTTACAGGGAGAACGAGGGAAGGGTGCTTAGCCTGGCGGGCCCGCCGGGGAGCCCGAGGCGCAGGACGCTCTTCCCGCGCCTCACCGGAGCCCCGCGTAGCGGTGGCAGGGCTCCAACCCCCGGGCTGGACTGGGTCGCCTCGCTGCCGAGGCAACCCAGCGACCGCCCGTGATGGCGACCTCGCCGGAAGTAGCTCTGGATATATTTCAATATACCATTGGTATATTTCAGTAGCTTCTCTCAGCGAGTTGCTAGTCACTATTGCTAAAAGCTTAATGGGAAGATGTTTTCTGCAGTATTCCCTGTACTTTTGGCACTTTCCCCCTACTTATTCATGAGGTAAAAAGTGAATTTACTTGGATGAGTCGGTTTCTAAAAGCTACAGTATAAAAAGACGCTTGTGTAGCATCCTCTGACTGTGTGAGCTTAAACATTTTGCTTTGTCTAATATTTTTCAGACTCGAGTAGCATTTGCTGACTGTGCTGCAGATATAAAATCTATCTATGAGGCACAGGAAAGAAGACAAACCACCCTAGAATGGACAGCCACTTCGCTGGGTAATTGTACTATATTGTTTGCCAGGGCTGGGCGAACACAGGAAGCCTGGTAAGTAAAGCAAGGGTAATTCACTGGTGACCAATGTAACATTTGTAAGCTTATTTGTATCATACTTCATGTTTCAGTTAATCTTTAACTCCAATAACATATATGTGTTAACTGCCTTGATCTTCCCTACAAAAATTAATCAAGAAGTATGTCACATGTAGTTTAAATGCTTTCTTTTTGTTTTGGTTTAGAAATATGTGACTAATGAAACAGTTTTGCAACCTCGAGAATTGATCTGTAACTTGGATAAGATTTTTCTCTAAAAGTATCGTTACATGCCGCCTCCCAGAATCTGCAGAGCAGTGAAAAGATACCAGGAAGTTTGAGGCGCTTTCCCAGGGCTGTGTTTCCTTTTGAACAATTAGGCACAGCGGGGACTGCAGTGTCTTTATGACGTATGGTTTATTTACACATATTAGGCCATTTTGAGAAAGCCATTGCCACTCACCCTACAGGATTCTGTGATTCAATACTTCAATGCATCATATTTTACTTTAGTAACATGACTTTCGCATTCTTTTGACTTTTTCCCTAAAGTGCTAAACGAAATTCAAGATGTGTACAATTGAAAAGGGCATTAGCACCTTCCTAGGTTCAGAACTTGTGTTTCACAGGCATAGTTCCTTTTTGACCGAATGCATTTTTTGCAGTAGGGGTTGATGAGAAATGGGTTGGGTCTGATCTAAGGACTGAAACAGTTCATATCCCCTCCTTCAGAACAGAACTTTAAAAAAAAATCAGTGCAATCCAGAACTTTTCTCTCCAAATAGGAACACACTGGAGCTGTTTAAGAAACACAATCGAATCCCCAGGTAAGTTCATCTACTGCCCAAATGTCCGAGTGCTACTGTTGTTTACTGTATAAAAGAGATAGGGCATACTTTAAATCTGTCCCTCTTCTTCCCTTTCATTATTTCTGCCCCACATATAGACCTAAAAAACCCCAGCCCCTTTTGTCCCTTAGTTAACACTTTCCGCGCCTTCGAATGGTGCTTTCTGCTGGACTCCGCCACGTGTGGAGGACAAACCCCAACATGAAGGGCTCTCGTGACTTGGGTTATGTTCACAAGCATACTATAATGAGGTGTTTCCAGCTGCTGCAGCATCACAAAATTTCCTTATTTCTTTACATGTTGCTTGTGCTATGTTGTCTGCCTGGTATGCTTGTGGTGCAAACTGAAAGTGAAAACAGCAGTTGACGTGTATGAAGAATTATATGTTACACCTTGATTAGCATCTGCCCCTAAATACCTTGAAACCTGATAGGCGGAGACTTCTACATCTTGAGTGCTTTGCAGAGACATATTTGGTGAGCTCTTATTTCCAGTAAAAAAAGGTAAAGGGACCCCTGACCATCAGGTCCAGTCGTGTCCGACTCTGGGGTTGCGGCGCTCATCTCGCTCTATAGGCCGAGGGAGCCGGCGTTTGTCCGCAGACAATGTGGCCAGCATGACAAAGCTGCTTCTGGTGAACCAGAGCAGCGCACGGAAACGCCGTTTACCTTCCCGCTGGAGCGGTCCCTATTTATCTACTTGCACTTTGACGTGCTTTCGAACTGCTAGGTGGGCAGGAGCTGGGACCTAGCAACGGGAGCTCACCCCGTCGCAGGGATTCGAACCGCCAACCTTCTGATCAGCAAGCCCTAGGCTCTGGTTTAACCCACAGCGCCACCTGGGTCCCCTTATTTCCAGTACTTAATTGTAAAAGAATTTAAGAATCCCTGTACATTACCTCCAGCCAATAGTATAGTCCAAAATATCTTGAGCACTGAAGCAAGAATGTCTTAGCACTGTATGAGCGAGCTTTTCATGCAAGAGTAGCATAGCTCAAGCTGGGAGTTCCTGCCAGCAGATCTGCTGTATAATCTTTGTCCCAGCTTTCATACAGAGCTTCTTAAGAAAGGAAGGTTTCATTTTATTTGGATAGACCAAACCTCTGCCTGCATATGGGGCTTAGCTTGTCTTTGGGGTGAAAGCAAAGCAGTCCATTTGGTGCTGGTAGCAAATGGTACTTGCATATAAATATGTCAAGAAATAAATGAAAAAAACTTGGCTGAAGTCCCTGGGTCACAAACAATTGTGATTTTTTTTTAAACCCCACCCCCCAACACTAGTTAAGATTGTAGTTCTGGGAATAGAATAGTGTGTTAAATGCAGCCTTACCAAGAATACCATCGGAGCATCCATGCTTCTTTCTCTCTCTCATGCAGTGATTTGGTGATGGGTGAAGTCTTGAACTGCATTAAGCAAAGCAAAGAGCCAAGTCGGGCCCTTGACCTGGTAAAGTTTGCTGCAGACTTCAGTTTACAATCGACTTCAAAGCTTGCCAGGAGAGCTCTGGAAGAATTTCAGCTCTCTGAAGACCAAAGGTGAGCTTCGGCAAATGGGTGAACTGTGGATGAACACTTTTGAGTTCAAAGCAATGTCCAGTCTTCACTCCCAACTGCCTTTTTCATTGCTCCTGCCTCTAACCATTTTTAATCAGACATGGCTCTGCCCACAACAGGAGGGTTGTGCCAGTAATTTGATGGGGCTTTATAATACCCACTTAACAATTTTATCTCTGAGCTCTGTACTTTTTTCCTTACAGGAAAGCTCTGGCTGATATGACAGCAGAAAGCAGTGACAACAGTGATGGTGAATAGATGCAAGGAAGGGACCCCTTTCTCTTTCCTGCAAAAAAAAGGATGCCTCTGATCTGGCATGTGGCAGTCAAAATGGCTATACTGAACTTTGCCTGGTAGAGTTGCTGGTTTTTTGTTGACTAATCTGTACTGGGCATTAACCTCAGGCATGTCCTGTGTTGGGGAGACTTGTCCCCTTTGCATGTCACCTCACTATGGAAAGCTAGAATTTCCTACCTGCATCAGAGGAACAGAGCAAAAAGACAGCAATTCCATTGCCTCCACAAAAATGGTTAAAAATAAAGCGTAATGCAGTTTTCTTGCTTCCTATTTGTGATTATGATCTTGACAGAATATGCAGCAATATGTACCTGGTGGGGATTCTCAGGCTAGTGTATTAGACATCCAGGGTTTTGTGCTCCAGTTTACTCAAGGTGGGGACACGTTTTGGAAATCTGTATAGGCTTCCTCCTGCTTCTTTAGTCGCCTGCCCAAGAGTTGTGAATGTTGCTGTCTTCGATCCGACTTGTGCTCTGGTTTTAATTTGCTATTTTCCTTGCCTTTTCCACTACTTTTATTCTAGCATTTTTTTGGGGGGGGGAGGGGTGTCCCTCAGTATTTTTCCAGCCCCTATGTTCTAACATTCAATTCATGAAGCATCTCCCTGCAGGCCCTGGCCATTGTTCGGAAGGGGATAGCTCATGGGCCATGCTGAAGAGTCGTACTGCATCTAGTCCCACTTTCTCAGTGGCCAGTCTGTTGCTTATGGGAAGTCACAAACAAGACAAGGAGCACCTCCCTGCTTGTGTATCCCAAAAACTGGATTTCAGAGGCATGTGGTCTCTGCTAAAGGAGGTAGTGCATAGCCATTAATAGCCTTATCCTTAATGAATCTGTCTAATTTGATAACTTATGTGCTGTGTGAAATAGTACACGTGTTCTCAATTTCCCACCGTTCAGCTTCATAGGATGAAGAGGGTGGGGTAAAAATAAACTAGTCAACTTGCAACTTATGTGCACTTAACTTGCATGATCTTTACAAGCTTGGTGGCCAGCCACCAGATGAAATCGCATGAAGTAAACACCTGCAAGGTGCAAAAGCACTTTCCGCACTGGGATCTCACAGGAGTCTCCCAGCACCCAGTAAGCAAGATCTTGGGGGGCAAGTTCTGCTCAGTGCTTCAGCTTCAAAAATGTAGAGATGCTCACATGGGGGCAGTTCCAGGGTTGCTTTGACTATATGTGATTTTGGTTACACACATAGTTCCTGGAGTGTAACCCCTGTGCCGTCTGTAAGTCAACTGTGTTTTTTCTACACCCTGTATAACCTCTATCATGCCTCTGATCCAGGGTTCAGCAAGGTTTACCTCGCCTGGTCCGGTTCACTCCAGCAGAAATCCCTCTGTGGGCCAGATTGTGTGCGCAATTTCTGGCACCGCGGAAGATAGTCCCCTCAAGAGCATCATTTGCACCATGCTCTGGCATACTACCCTTAAAAGATGTATCTGACAAGTTATCCAAGAGCAATATTTACATTAGGTAGAAAAGAAATCAAAGTTGCTGACCTTACCAGGAATCTTAATCAGCCAGTCCTTTAGCTTTCAGAAAGGATTGCCTAAACACTTCAAAGCACCTATCCACAGTACTTTGTCCAGAAGTCCATATTTCCTGCACTCCTGAGAACTTCAGAATTTACAGTCCTGTTACCACATACCACCTTATTAGAATTACTAGTGGTTTAAACCCGTTAAAATAACGGACGCTAGAACATTTCTGACACAAAACCCAAGGTCCTGAAGTGCAGGGAGCAGGGCAAACCATGCGCTCCCTACATGGCGTTAAGATTCCTGAGGGAGAAATGACGGCGTGTTTCCTTTTATTGTTCCTGTAGAACAGGTTTCCTTCCGGATGTGTGGGGCTCCCAGCCCCTTTCGGAGTGTGGGGCGGTGGGTGGGGAAGCGAGTGGGATGAGGCGGCAGCGGCAGCATCATCTCCCGGGAGGCTTCGCCCCCCCAACCGGTTCTCCTCCTCCTGCCCAGCGGCGAGAGTGGCAGCGTGGCCTCCCTTCTCGGCCTCCCTTCAGCCTCTGGAGCGCCAGCGTTCCATTTCAACCGCCGTTTCAACTGCCGCTGCTGCTCCCGGCCCGATCTCTGCTCCAATCCCTGTGTCCGTGGGGCACATGCTCAGTAGCGCAAACCCAGAGACACAGGGACTGGATGCAGAGACACTTGCGTTTTATATATATAGATAAGGAGTAGACCAACCCAGTAAACATCCTAAGAGCAACTATTTTGTTTCAGGATATTACTTATCTAAGCAGGAATGGGGGGAGGAAAAGCAAGATGGTGGGTTTAACACCATTTATTTAAGTGCACCAAGTGGGTGAATCAGTAATAGAGGTTATAAACATTATTTTGGTTGGCTCACAAGCCAGATCAGTTACCTGGAAACTTAAAATTTTGTAAAGCAAGTTGCAAAAAAAAACATTCCAGACATGATAAATGGCTGAGGGGGGGAGGAGATACAAATGCAACCTGTGCTAAGTGAGAAGAAAACTAGAGACTGAACACCACGTCTTGCCAAGTGACATCACAACTCTGGTACGGTTTCAAAACCACCTAGATCTAAACCTTTGGTTTCCTCCCTGGCACTGTTACGAATCTTGCATTTGTGTGGTTCTGAAGACACGGTAGTCTTGCATAGCTCAACTGCATCAGTCCACCTGAGTTGTTCCTAAACCCACAGCAGTGGCATAGGCAGTCAGGATATCCACCACTTGTTTTGCCTCTAGCGTCATCCGAGCTTCATTCAGCCAGTCCTGAGCCACTCTCCTGGATTCCCCTTTCAGCTGATTGACAAACTTAGCTGCCAGCTCCAGGTCTCCATGTTCGATGCAATAGGATGCATAAGAGAGCAACTTAAATGTGTCCAGGTCTTCGGGGCCTAGCTCAGAAGGCGGCTTCAGCTGCTGAGGGTGCATGAGGAGAAGAGATTGAAGGTAAGAGAGGAAGTACTGATACAAGCTGTTTCTCGTTTCGTCTATCAAGGCCACCCTCTTCGCCAGCTTTTGGACAGTGTGGAAGCGTGCCCTTAGTGCCTCTTCCGTGTACACTCCTCGACTGAGCGATTCCCGTGGAAGCGCAGCTGTTAAGGCCTGGGTGAACGTGTTGTCAGAACAGCTGGCTTGGATGGCTTCCACTGCACTCTCCAGGGGCTCGGTGGGGCTGTCTCCAGAAGCAGTTTTCATGCTTTGCTTTAGAGCTTCAACCGAAAGCCACAACTGATGGGCCTTCCTGGCTTCCTCCTCAGCAACAGCATGGCCTGTAACATAAAATCCCACAATGGCTTAACGGCAAGTCCACTTTTAAACCGTAAATAAGTGGCTCAGGAACCCCAACAGCAGTAATTTCGTAGGGCAAGATTAGTACACCACACTCCAGTGCATGGCTCAGACAGAACGATGGTTTGGAACACCTGAGCCAGTGACTTCACAACCAGCTCTCAAACAAAGGTGGGCCTTAACTTGCTTAAAGCTGTTTATGTACAGCAGCTTCCACCACCTTGGCTGTGGCTGATGAGAGTTCTAGTCCAAAGCCTGGGGGAACGAGGTTGGCAAAGCCTGCTGTGCAGACTGGTCATTTGGCAGCCTACAGGAGCAAGCAAAGCATCTACTGAGACCTGGCCTTTCCAAGTTGACCTATGCATCTTATCTACAGAAGGGAAGCACCTTCCCACCACATTCTGTCATAGAGAAGAGGGGGAAAGTGTGCCTCAGCCTCTGCTGATTTGGTCTGGCAGTTCTCTCTTTAGTGGCTGGAGATTAACTCTTGAGGCCTCCCCTAAATACATCACATACAATGAAAAAGAACCAGTTATCCGGGTCTAGCATTTTCACCTTGAGTGTATCACATCATTGCAAAGTCCTTCAGTCTGCTCCCGATTCACAAAGGGCCATGCCAGAATTTTAGTGTGGAGCAGACCCTCTGAAATTTATAAGTTAAGTCCATTAAGGTCAGTGGTGTATTCAGTAAAACATAGCTGAATACCATCAGGAGCAGAGAGAGATCACAATTTGTTCCCACAATCAGTGCAAGCGGTAGCATCCACCTCTTTGTGCACAACAGCTGCAGGGACTGCCTCTCACCATTCCAACCAACCACACCAGGTTCCAGGGGGTACTGACATGCTTGGAGCTAGTATGATAGATCAGGGTTAGTCAATCAGAAAACGAAATTAGCCAGACAGCACACTCCTGTCAGGTTTCCCATACTCACTTTCAACGGCCTGCTCAATTCCCCTCAGCCTGGCATAGGCTGTGTTGATGTCCAGAGTGAAATTGTCAAGCTGTTCCTGAGTAAGGCGTTTATACTGCATTTCTTGTTCACCGAGTTTTTCTGACAAGTCCTGAAACCAAACACATTATCAAAATAAGCTTTCATGAACACTATCATCTTCACAAGGCGAGTACACCACAGTGTTAGAAACTGAGATATGAAAGCTAGGAGCTAAACGGCACCTTAAACCTAGGTTATGGGCACCACAATGGAGTGTCTAGGTGCTCTTTTTTATAATAATACAAAGCTGAAAATGAATGAACTGCAGCTAAAATCTTATGCTCATTTTTCACATGGTCTAGTTCTCATTGTAAGACTGCAAAAAAATACTTCCACTGCCCGCCCCCCTAATATTCTTAGGAGGGTCTCTTCTCCAGTCTTCAGAGAGTCGCTGGAAGAGGAGGCAGAAAAGGGTCCTCTTTACTTTCAGCAGTGGCAGTTTTCTGAAATTTTAAATGTAGTACTGTGCCCGGAGCTTAGAAACTGCTCACAATGAAATTCCCTGTTGCAAAACGCACCTAGAACAATGGGAGTTTCGAATGCTGCTACACCAGTGATCATCTTCTTAAGAACCATTTCTAAAAATGTCAGATTTTTAGTGCCTATTTGAGGGGGGCAGTGTACTTTGTAGCATCAAGAAACCGTCTTTTTTCATTAATATTTAAAATGATTTATGATAGAGCCTGTCCTGATGGAGAAAAAAAAATGCTACAACAAAGAATTTTTGACACCTTTGTGCCTACAATCGGATTTAAGACATCAAGTATGTAATAAAACATATTGTCCCACATATACTTGGAATTAAATCATGTGTTTGCTGAGGTCAGTGGAAATAAATCCACAAATGCACAATCTTAAGCACTTACATAGAAACAACTTCAGCTAAGATCATTGCACTTCTGCATTATCATGGCTGGGATCAAGATTTTAAGAAGGCAATGAAATTATTATTATTATTATTATTATTAATTTGTACTCTGGGTGGCTTCCAACAAAAGATTAAAAATGCATTAAAAATACGTTAAAAAGGCAAGTTTTTTGAGACTATAGTGAAGCAAAATGCTGCCCTCAAAGCTAACGGACCCTTCACAATCATATCAAAACCCCACCTGGTCAAATTGCAGCTTGAGTTCTTGCTCTTGGATTTTGAGCACATCTCTCAAGTGATCAGCATGTGCAGCAGCCTGCCGGCGGAGCTGAGTCCTCATTTCAGTCTCCATTACTTCTCTGGCTTCTTCAACCTGTCAAAAAGTCACTAGCAGTCACCACTTTGTAGCCTATGGGGCCAATGTAATTAGCTGATTTTACAAGAACAGATACCCACGCCTGAGCCCTTGGACATAGAGCAATTTTATCTAAGAAATTGGACCCATTCCCTAAGAGATCGACAAAACCTTAGTAAACAGTGCTGTGTCATGTGAACTAATACATTGTTGAACTTGTCGCTACAACAACCATTTTGAAATTTCTGACTGCCTTTTCCATCTTTAAAAAGAGCTAAGTGCTTTTGAAAGCAAAACAGGCTTAACATGAACCTGTCCTTTGAAGTCTAATTGAAAAAGTCACAAAAAGGAAAAAAAGGTGTCTCGTTGCGAATATGCTGGGGAAGTTAAATGGAGGTGCATACAAAAAAACCTGTTGAGCACTTTCTTATGTTTCCTTCTTTTACAGTAAAATGCAGGCACATTATTTTCTTAAAGGAGCAGCTTTTTCAGGATTTTTACAAGACTTATTAGTGACTGAAGAAGACAGTTAAAAAAGAGTTTTTAGATGGGTGCATGGTCATACTGGTTTGATGATGCAGAGTATGGCCATTTCCCATAAATCTGCAAAGAACTGCGCCTTATTTCTGAACAACCCGCATCACAGCAACTGCTTAGCTGTCTCTGTTGCTGCAGCCAGCTCCACTTATTAATTGGTCCAAATGCTTCCCTTGACTGTGTCTGCTGGTAGATGGATCTTGTGTCTAAGGTGGGTCCCTGGGCAGTGCAACCAGGTAACTGAAAGTATGTACTGAAAACCTATTGAGAACCAGATCCAGAGTGTACAAAGCTGTACCGAGATCTGCTCATATTACTCAGCAGAATTAACGTTCAGTTTTCTTCCCTTTCAAACGACTACACAGAGAGAATGATCATGACAAGACTGGAAAATAAGCACAGTGCTTACCTTCTTTTCCTGTTCAGTTTGGATTTCACTCTTATGATGTTCTAGTGCCTTTGCCACTGCTGACTCGAAAGCTTTTTTATCTTCCAGTTTCTGCTTTTCCAGGGCTGTCTCAATGTGCTGCTGTTCTCGAACTCTCAACTCCACCAGCTCCTTGTTGAGTTGGTCTATACGTCGGTGAGCATGAGCAATGAGAGAGTTCAAGTCGTCTGTTGTCAGCTTGCCAGCTGAAGAGAGAAGACGGTTAGATACAGCAAACTGTAAAAAGGACACCAGACCTTTATAATCTATTTATTTGCATGAGCAAAGCAGGTAATAGACAATATTTTAAACTGATGTGACTGGTCAAATATGACTGCATATTCCCCTTGGTTCAGAGCACAGGGTAATACTGTTCATTCAAAAGAAAGCTGCCAGGTCTGAAACCCAAGAGGGGTTTCTGTGCTTTTCAAAGAAAATGTTCACCAAATTAAGCTTCTCTCATTATAGTTCTCATACCTAGAAGCAGGAAGTCATCTGTGTTGAGTCTAAAATTTCAGGATAACTTTTGGGGTCTGGGACTAGTATTAAATGAAAGGAGGAAAAAAGTTATGCCCACTGACCTAACCCGATAAAAGCAAAAATATACTTTACCTAAAGATCATCCCAAGCAAACAAAAAACAAACAATAGCATATACAGTGGGATTTGTGTAAAAAAAATGGACAAAAATTGCATTGTCCGAGGGAACTTAAATCAGGAATTTCTGAACAGTCTCATGGAGTCAACAAACTACCGTTAAAACAATAACGTTAAGAAGTAAATTTGTGCACTGTACTTTTATTTCTCAAAGAGCCAAATGAAACACTGGAATAGCTGAAAAGAATACTGCAGCAAATATTTTGGTCTGAATATAAAGGATGAAGTCTGCCGGCAAACACGTTTAAGTTAAAACTGGTAGGTTTGATACCGGAGGTTCTTACAGCACACAGGTATCTAGTTTATCCTAAGCAAGCCTCTCTCCAATGTCAGCTATAACTTAACTTTGAGAAGCAGGAACCATCCGATGCCTAGTATTTGTGTAGTATTTGCATGCGTGATATACAAGATGGGCATTTACTCCGACATGCTCCCCACTGGTCAATTTGCTTAGTCTACAGAGGGGTTGGTGTAAGCAGAAACAGATGTTTTGCTCTTGGGGCTTTAATAGCTGACTCTTCTGCTATAGTAGATTTTCTCAAAGGGAATGAAGTTTGGTGGCATGGATCTAACAGTGACCGTTTTTTACATTCAGTCCTACATTCCAGCCATCTGTAAAACAATCATCTGCAGACAGCTTAGGGATATGTTTTTACTCATGTCACCATCACATATGACTAGAGGTGCGTTGGTGATTATCTACACTCGTAGCCTTGTGATTATCAAAACAGATCATCTTCTTTTTAGTAACACACCAAACTAGAGCCTCTAGTTACTCTTTGAAGTAAAAATCCAAACAATTGAAGCAACTTGGATACATGTACTTGCCATCCCATTCCCAAGAAGAAATGCACAAGACACAAAGCGTTTACAGAAAGCAGAAATGAGAAAAGAACTCACCGATATCAGTTATCTCTGCAAGAGAAAATGAAGGTTTGGGAAAATCAAAGCATGTCCACAGAAGCAGATCAAAAAGCTGTTAAAAGCATGCAGGAGTAGAAGAGCACAGATGCAAGCAGACAATTCAATCATTAATAAAGAGTACACTTGAAAGTGCAGCATGGAATGGTTCATTTCAGAAAACCAACTGGGCCATGCTGAAGTGCGGAGGCTTACAATGATCTAAGTCAGTTATGGCTGTGACTTGGAGAGGGTGAAGGGTGCCTGGTGTTTCTCCCCCTCAAAAGGTCTTCTGTCCAGAAAAGCTTTATCAGACCCCACCAAACTCAAAAAGCCCAGATTTCATGCAAGAGTTTTTAACCTTTTTTAAAAGCGCAAACAGCGCTAGAGTGTGCATGCTGATATTCTCCTTAAAAATATTATTGTACTCCCTTCTGAGAGGGTACAACTTAGTGTCTCCAATTCAGATAAACTGAGAGCACAGGCACACCCCCCTCAAATGTGTTATTCAGCCATAGTTTATCTGTTATCCCTTTACCCTCTTCTATTAAATACTTAGATGAGAGCAGAGTGAAGGAAACAAACTCTGAGAACTACTGTTCCAACAGCAATAAGTTCTATTTATAAAGGAAATGTACACCCTGCCTCTCTTTTCTCTGTAAATCAGACTTTATCTAGGTTAACAAAAATCCTTTTTCTTTTACTTCTAATTTATGGTTTTTAAATGTTTTTAGCTTCTCCCCATTTTAATTTTTGACCCTAACCCATTTATTAAAAGCTCAAATATATAAGGCAGCAACCATTTTAGCCATGTCCAATATGTGTGACCGTGCACACACATGCATTGCGCCAAACCCATAAGTTCCCAAACACCATAGTATAGTTCATCAAAGTGACAAGAGAGCCCTGCTTGCAAAGGAACAATCAAGAGCTCCCTTTAAGTTACTGATTGTTCCTTTGTAACTGTCTGTACCTGGCCCCGCACCTGACATCACACATTATGTTAGGTGTGCTTTGTGAGGAATGGGCTCCTGGGCCAAATTGGGACATCAATGCAAGCTTTATTTAGTGCTCTAAACTTTGGTGTACCAGTAGAGATTGTCAGGACCACAACTAAACATATTACTTACTTAGTCCCTTCCAACCAGAATGAACTTCTGGAGTAACACTATCAAGCTCTTTCTGAAATTCTTCTCTTGCTTTGGTTACAAGTTCATGGTACTGAGTTACTATTTTAGCTTCTGACTGGGCTGCTTGCACCTAAGGGGGAAAAAAGAAAAGAGAAAAGACAAAATTAAGGCGGGTGTTACAACTGATATACAACACTGGTATCAGGCACTGCAAATATGTCTAGCTGGCAACACAATGAAGTAGATTAAAAATGAAATTAATATTCAAATACTCATCCAAATTCATTAACCACTCTTTGCAGATACCAGACGTCACTGCATTACATACTCAGCTGGAAATTAGGGCAAAGGTCTAATTGCAAATGCATGTACTGTAGTTAAAGCAGGGAGGGGTAGTTGAAAGGGCTTTTATACAATATACTCATCTGAATGTACTGAATATTTAGAGCAGACACAAAAAGGCCTAAACTAGGACAACTACATTTGCGTTGAATACAGAATCTAATACAAGGCAGGCAGAGGAATCACATTTCAACAAAAAGGCTATATAGGCAGACATCTTATCCCTCTTGAAGACAGAGGAAATAAGGAACAGGGACATTAAATTACTGCACAGCCACTAACTGGTTCATTGGTTTAAACATTTTTACTCCGGTACATTACAAAAATCAGAACCAAAAAGCATTTTTTTAAAGTTACAAAATAAGAGCAGCTAAAGCAAAATTGGCACAAGTCTTGCCTGCATATATTTGACAGTGGAAAAAACCAGGAAATCCAAAATTAGCCACATTTTCCAAATTTCATCCAAACCAGGAAACAATGATTACCAGCTTCTGAACAAGCCAGGATATTCAACTAAGGTTTACTATTAGCTTCTTTCAAAGCTGGTAACCATGGTTTTCCAATTTGGATGAAATTGGGGGGGGGTATGGTTAATTAGAGGCTTCCTACCTGTTTGGTGCAGAGAAAGGAGGAAAGTGACTCCATGCACATGCTAAATGCTTGTGTTGTTCTCAGCTTAATAAGCAGACTACCTGAACTAGCTTACTAAGTTAAATCACAAAGAGCAATTCTAAAAAGAGATGTGGTCTCTCCTATTTCCAGAAGCTTAAGAGAGACATGCACGGAGAGCTACTGTGCCTAATCACAATTGGTTACTAATACTTTATTAGCAACCAGCTGTAAAGGCCACACAGCCCACAACATTGATTTTGAAATATCTTAAGGAAAGTGACAAAGAGCTGAGCATCTTCCAAATACAGGTAACTCCCAATTTACCCAGAGGTTACATTCCAAGACACCGCACATTCAAGTGAAATTGCATATATATGAAACATAACTGAAAAATTCTGCAAACACCCTGTTCTGCCCCCCCACGCCCCTTTGGGGATACTTCCGAATTCGGCACAATACGCGTGTGCACAGTTGCGCACATATTGAACATGCGTAAATGGGAGGTTGTCTGTACTCAAAAAGGTTCCCTGAATCTTAGGCTCGAGGCCAAGAAAAAGCAGCTTAGTGCCATCTCTGAATATAGCTGTGCATTTACATGCTGCACCCAGTGGTTTTTTTTCTGGGAGGACGTGGGGGGACACATACCCCTAAACATTTTGTGAATCTAAGTTTGGCCTCATTGAGGGGCAGTATTTCAATATGAGTAGAAAAATGAGAGTACCCCAAACATTTTTTTTAGAAAAAAAGCACTGGCTGTACCCAATGACTATCATTGCCTCAAGCCCTTTACAACTCATATCAAAGTCTCAGATTCTGCCAACATAAAAAAGTCATAAGACTTTTTCACCACTCTCTACTTCCTTATGGTTCAAATACAGCAGTTTAGAAGATGAGGTTAGTTCTCAGATGCTCCAGTATCCCAAAGACAATCTCCGCAAGTACTCAAGTGCTCTGTTATAATGTGACTATAACATACGTTATGCTATGAATATGTCATAAATATAACATATTCATAAGCATTCAATTGGAAATCATTAAAGCTAATTTAGCCAAAGTTTACCTTTTTGACCACATTGTCCAGATCAACAATCATATGACGAAGGTTCTCTTCTGCAGCTTGGATGTGAGGTTTGGCCCCAGGAATCTGAGACTTCTTGGCACCATCAATCACTTCCTTCGTTTTCTCCAATTCTTCTCTAAACAGAATCAGAAGCCACCAATTAGCTATATTAATATTCACTGTCTGTTAAAAAAAAAAACGTAAAATGTAAAATCTGTCAGTCCATGGCATGTTTGGGAGTGCTGTTGGGGTGAGGGCTGAGCCCACCATTCCTAACCACTGAAAATCAAGCTTGATGTCTACATAAAGAGCTATTTTACATGCATAGCCCCATATTGGGCTCTATTACTTAAGTCACATTTAAACATTTTATTATTATTTTTATCATCTTAATTTCATAAAATCCCGTTGTTTTGCTTTCTACCGGATTACTGCTGAAGCTAAGAAATCGTACTTGGCTTTTAAAAGGACATCTGCGGCTTCATCCACAGCTCTTCTACGATCCTTCAATGCTTCCTCCAACGTCCTCCACTGAGTTGCCTTTTTATCACTTGGAACCTAGCAAAATGCACAATCATCCTCAATTTCTCAAGTTTCTAAATGCTTGTTCGAAATCAGCACACACTTACACAAATTACCAAAAATCTATCAGATGCCCCCTCAGCTGATAAATTCTACATGTTTACAAAAAACATGGAAAATGATTAGAGTAGCTTGCCATCAAATTTGTTGTGCAACATGTATTTTTACAAACGTTTCTCTACACAAGCAGAAAAGTCTGCGTGATGGCAAGCAGAAAAGGAAGATCAGACCTACATCATGCTCTGATGAAGCAGTATATACAGAAACAGGTAATTCCATCCAGCCATCAGAGTAAGAATTTCCAGTTATCATGAGAGTCACCTTCTCAGATATAGTTGAAGAAACCAAGTACAGTGGTACCTTGGTTTGCAACCGCTTTGGATTACAACTGCTTTGGATTACAACCACGTCAAACCCGGAAGTGTGTGTCCCCTTTTTTTAGATTACACCCCCCCCCTTTTTATTACAACCATTTTGGGGGGGGAGGCCCCATTGGCGAAAGCGCGCCTTGGGTTACAACCTGTTTTGGTTTACAACCGGACCTGCGGAACGGAGTACCACTGTATGAAAATATCAAAATGAAACCATCATAATCACAGAAAACTGTCATAGGAAGACTACAGGGCTTAACTAGCATCCACATCCATTAATGGCTAAGACCAATCATTCTGGCTAGGACACCAGGCCATGTCTGCAACTGTGATGGATGCAGACCTCTCTCCATCTTCCTCTCTCTCAAAGAACATCATATTCTCATCATATGAGACATGCCTCTCATCTGCAGATGGTGCTGAGGTCTTGTCAGAGAAGTTGCACTAAAGCAAATAAGAGTGAGAGTCCTGAGGTTGAACGTTTTTAATGTCCCACAGCTACTGTGCAGGTTTTCCAAAAACCCTTCATTGGAAGGTAGTAAATAAAGACACAAATACAGTAGTAAGAACTACCCATAACATCAGTCCTTGGAACCAAAATAACGAGGGGATCCTCAAGTGTTGATGACAGAAGATACCCAGGATTGTCAGACAGTGGACACAGGAAGGAAAGGAAGGGAGCATGGGTGATTGTAGCAGCACGGATAATAAGAATCCTGCCAGTAAACAACTTGACACCTATCTATAGGTATCTATCAAGAGAAGCCAGTTCAAAACTTCTTGGCAACAGTTGTCCCATGCAAAAACATCATAGTAACAGCAAAGTAGGGTTGATCCCTCCAGTCCTGATTGCTGCAATAAATAAGGCCTTCGCAACAGTCATGCTCCTAATACCATGAAGGGCGAGTGGTATGGTAAAGTGAATGACAGGTCTCTTATGAGCAATCCTGGCAAAGAGGGGGCAGATTTCATCCAGCCATTTACTCATTGCAGAGCTACACTTGGGTCAGATGAAAAGGAGAGCTGGATGAAGCCTGCATACAGATCATACCCAATTCCAAAACTCTGGATGACTTCTGGCAGATTCATACAGATCTTAAATAACACACATACACACACTGTTCTTCTTTCATTAAATCCTGGGAAAATTCCTTTCCTATATTACAAATAACTACGACAACGATGACATATACCCCACTTTCCTATTAGAAAGCGAAGTAGCTTTGGATTTATTTAATTGTAAGTCACATTCTGAAGTAATTAAGCAAACACACACACCTCAGAATTATCCATAGCCTCTCTTAACTTCTGGGCATGAAGATTGACAGCCTGCACGGCAGCCTCCTGGAGTGTAATTGCATGCACGGTTGCACGAGCAGTGCCATTCAAAGCACTTTCCAAGGTCGCTGCAAGAGCTGGTGAGAGAAGAAGTAAAACAATTTGGCTTGTCCACTTCTCACCTTGCATAGCATGGTTTTGTATTTCCTTCTTCCCCTATGCATCTGGTCCATGCCGCTGGCTCAGATTATGGCAGCTGGGCTGCTTTCTGGGGGCAAACTATCATCAGCTTGCGGGATTTGCACTGGCTGCCCAATCTGCTACTAAGTTCAAGATGCTGGAGCTAACATATAATTTACTGTATTTTATTGATTAAATTTATATTCAACCCTTCATCTGAAGATCACAGGGCGGCTTCCAGCATAAAAAATGCAAAATCAAAATTAAAGAAACAAACTCCCACACTTTGAAAAAGGCCACAGATTTTTTAATCAGACAACGGCCTAGTTATAGAGGAACATTTCTGCCTAGCACCTAAAGATATGTAATGAAAGCAGTAGGCAATCCTCCCTGGCGAGAGCATTGTACAAATGGGGAGTCACCACAGGAAAGGCCCGTTCACATGTTGCCACCCTCCAGACATCTCATGGAGCAGGCACATGAAGAAGGGGCTGAGATTATGATCACAGGATCTGAGTTGGTTCATATGGGGAAAGGTAGTATATGTATTACAGTGGTACCTCTGTACTCAAACGAAATCTGTTCTGGAAGACCGTTTGGCTTACGAAACGTTCGGAAAATGAGGCGCGGCTTCTCATTGGTTGCAAGAGCTTCTTGCACTCGGCAGAAGCCGCGTTACACGTTCGGGTTCTGAAAAACTTTAGAAAATGGGAGCATTTATTTCTGGGTTTTCGGTGTTCAAGAACCGAACCGTACGACAATGGAGGCGTTCGGGAATCGAGGTTCCACTGTGTGGTCCTGAGGCACACATATAGCCATGGACAGCTAAGGACTAGGTTACTTAAGAGACCAGGTTATTCCTATATACCCAGGTCACTGCAGTCTGCAGGAGAACTTCTCCCACGAGTTCCAAAAATACAATAAACCCACTCCACAGCAATTTGGATAAGAGCTTTCAGCGCAGCTGCTCCTGTTCTGTGGAATAGCATTCCTGTCGAGATACGACATGTGCCCACTATCTGCACTTTCCAGAAACAATTGAAGACATTTTTTGTTTTGATTGGCTTTCAACTGAAAGGCCTGGGGGAAAGCATTACTGCACAGAGCCTAAGCTGCGAGTGAATGTAAGGTGTGAAACTGTAAAACTGGTTCCACTGCTTATATGGTATAGCAGTTAAGGGCGGGAATTGAATAATTTGTAAATCTATACACCAAAATAAGTTGCAGTTACATTCTGGGAGGGCAGAAAAATGATTAGAGATGCTTCCACTCCAAAGCAAAATGCTTAAACTACTGCAACTCAGACATTCTTCATAGGATTTTTCTGAAAATGTGGACAAAGTATACCCCTCCCCAGGTAGGTCATTTTAATGCCAAGACAAAGCTGACAGGGCAAAGTGAATTTTTATGAAAACGGCTTTCAGCTTTACACTGATAGAATGCTTCAAAAAAACAAGCCACCTTTATCACACAGATACTCTTGCAGCTGAAAAGCAAGCCGAACTTGAAACTGCCAAGGTATACTGTTTGCCTACATACCAGAAACCTTCGCTTGTTCCTCTTTATCTTGCTTTGCAAGACGAGCTGCAACCTCATCAGCTGGCCTCTCTTTTACACGTTTTTCACCTAGGTATAAAGGTTTGTATTTTAAAAAAACACTGAAAACTAAAACCAAGATTGACAGAAGTTTGTTCACGAGGCAGCTATTTCACTGCTAAGAAACAGCAGAGAGATCAGTGTTCTAGAAGTGTATTTTGCCAACAAACTGGTCATGCTCCATGATTAAATCAACCCACCTAGCAATAATAAATTCAGCAAGGTGACAATGCACTCAGAAATCACCGAGAACTCAACACTACAACGTAACCACCCATGTTCCATATTTCCGTTCGCCTTCTAACAAGTGTAATACAAAGAGCCCTAGCCTTCCTCTCTAGCTTTGAAAATGGGGTCATCTCTGCACCAATTCAGAACTTTGAAGGGCTTAGTTAGTGCAACGAAAGAGAAAATCCCTGCCCACTTCAAGGTAGAGGGGTATGTTGAGGCTGCCCATTTTGGTGGTGGGTTTTCCTCTGGCCTCAGAAGGCAAACTGGACCTGAATGTGGTGGTGGGCAGCCAAGATGCTGAGAGCATGTTGGTCAGTCAATGCCCAAAACAATTGCCTGTTCCCATCTCCAAGATGTGGACCTGGGAAGAAACCGTCTTCAATATCCCATGGAGGCACAGCATGAGGAAGTGACCTGTGGTTGCACCTCTATAGTCACTTCCTGACCTGGGAGTAAGCTTTATTGGGCAAAGAAAAATGACTTTCTTCCAGAGAAACATGTATTAAGGTTGTTTTGAAGGGCAGGAGCAAGGTCCATATAACCACAGATTCTGGCTAGGCTATTGAATACAGCCAAAATTCCTGGTGAATGCTATCATCACTTACAAATATATTCTCTTTTCCTTCATGTATCTTGATTAAAATTTGATAAGGCCACCAGAGGGCAAGCAGCCTGAAGACAACTAGTTAATCACTTCTGACCTAGATAGAGTATAAAGATTTTTAGTGGTTTAGATTGATGCTGATACTCTTATTCTCACCTAAAATCCAAAGAACTGGTGGTGGTGGTGGTGGTGGAGGAGGAGGAGGAGGAGTTTGGATTTGATATCCCTCTTTATCACTACCCGAAGGAGTCTCAAAGCGGCTAACATTCTCCTTTCCCTTCCTCCCCCACAACAAACACTCTGTGACATGAGTGGGGCTGAGTGACTTCAAAGCAGTGTGACTAGCCCAAGGTCACCCAGCAGCTGCATGTGAAGGAGCGGAGACGCTAACCTGGTTCACCAGATTATGAGTCTACCGCTCTTAACCACTACACAACACTGGCTTAGAAAGGACATAAATACATTTATGAAAAGGGATCCATACCTCTGATCCAGAAAGAAAAGTACAGAAAAGAAAGGATGTGAATATTGTATATATGTGGCATTTTGAATACTTTTGCTATGCATTTATTTTTTATTCTTAATTCATTAAAACGATTCATCTTAACTTCCAGAGTAACCAAGATAAATATAAGACCCCACCTTGAAAATCTAAATTTCCTCAGACAGGGAGACAGAAACAAGGATTATAGGAACAATAAGCACAACTGCTGAAGATCAGCAAGAAAAGCAGTTATGTCAAAGACAGAATCGAAAATGAACACAAGAAGAAGTTAATATATTTCTAAGAAGTTAATATATATTCTTAACTACTCTACTTCCCTGCACTGACAATTTATCAGAAAACCCTGCAATTTTGAGACAGACTGTCTAGCCACTGTCTAGCCACACTTTAATATGTTAACAATATAAATTTACATATGCTCCTATTTCCTTCTGTATTCACCAGAGGGAAGCTGTCAGAATGAGAGACCATTGTAGAAAAAGAAAAAGGAGCCTTCAAAAAAGGGTCAAGAGGACAGAATTAGGAGCTGGGTGGTTGCTTCAGAAGGAAGTTAAGTCCTGTTAGTTTCTGCACCAAGCTAGCAATCACTACATTGTATACGAATGTAGAAAATAATGGAACAACCAAAGGGATACATCAGAATTTAACTCTAGTTTTGCAAAGTTCTTTTCTTTCAGAATTTCAAAAGTAGAGAGGCCAGGAGTTTGCAAAAGGAACCAAACAATACCTAGGTCAGGAGGTTTGTGTTTTCCTTCAAGAGGCGCATGACTTTTGCTCTGTTCTTTCTCCTGCATGCCTGGAGCTGGAACGGAAACAGCTTCACCTGTTGCTGAAATTATCTGAGCCGCTTCTGAACATGCTGTAATTATCCACATGCAAACATAAATTAGAACCATGACAAAAAAATCATAAATTGACATACCATCTGAAGGGAGTAACTTTTGAAAAAAGAAAAAGGGAAATGATTTGAAGATTCTGAGCCTCTTTTACCGCTTTTATTTGGTCCTTGCTCTTCTCTCTTGAGGCTTTTGAAAAACTTTATTCAGAACCACAATTGCTTGTATGTATCAAACAGCAACACCAATAAACAAAAAAATAACAACAAGAACTATATGACAGCCAAGGGAACATAATATTCTCTGTCATTGCAGATATAATATAGAAGAAGGAATCCATCAGTATCGTATTCATCAGACAAAGGTGTTTAAGGAATATGCAAACAACATGAGATGATCATACTTTCCTGGACCCTCCAATCATTAATTATTTTTCCGAAATGTGTCATGTGGTGCTGGGATCATTCTTGTACTTTCAGGCTTATTAGCATGAAATTTTTTTAAAGTGCAAGTAGATAAATAGGTACCGCTCTGGCGGGAAGGTAAACGGCGTTTCCGTGTGCTGCTCTGGTTCGCCAGAAGCAGCATAGTCATTCTGGCCACATGACCTGGAAAACTGCCTGTGGACAAACGTCGGCTCCCTTGGCCAGTAAAGCAAGATAAGCGCCACAACCCCAGAGTTGTTTGCGACTGGACTTAACTGTCAGGGGCTCTTTACCTTTACCAGCACAGGCCTCATTTTCTATACTGAGTCAATACTGTAGAAGGATGGATTATTTAATACAGGTGTCAAGAAGAACCACCTGCTGAAAATGTTTCTGTTTCAGTGTGCTTATCCAGACTGATGATTTGGTTACATGTTCATTGTATTTTTAGAAGTTTTTAATGGTTTTACAAGGTTTATGTGGGTTTTTTTTAATTGTATATTTATTGCAGATGTTTGCCATCTTGGCTTCTTTCGGCAGAAGGGTGAGATATAAAATTTAGTAATTTAGATTGCCATGTTGAGTTTTTGGAAGGAAAGGTTGCAAAGGAACATTATTTAATATAAAAACTCTATCTCCTCCCAAGGCTTGTCTTTAATGTAAAGTAGCAGATAATTAATTGGTACAACTGAAAAGCTTCTCAAAACAAATGCAGTCATGTTGAGTTTTTGGAAGGAAAGGTTGCAAAGGAACATTATTTAATATAAAAACTCTATCTCCTACCAAGGCTTGTATTTAATGTAAAGTAGCAGATAATTAATTGGTACAAGGCTTGTCTTTAATGTAAAGTAGCAGATAATTAATTGGTACAACTGAAAAGCTTCTCAAAACAAATGCAGTCGTACCTTGGTTTTTGAACAGCTTAGTTCTCAAAAGTTTTGGCTCCCGAACGCCACAAACCCGGAACTGACTGTTCCTGTTTGTGAACTATTTTTGGAAGCAAAACATCTGATGGGGCTTCCGATTGGCTACAGGAGTTTCCTGCAGCCAATCAGAAGCCACGCTTTGGTTTTCGAACGTTTTGGAAGTTGAATGGACTTCCGGAATGGATACCATTTGACTTCCAAGGTATGGCTGTAGTTTCAAGTTCCAAAGCATAAATTGCTCATAAACAAGTCAGCCCCCTCCCCCATATTTTTATAAGGTCCATAGCTTACCTTCTTCTTTCTCACTAGCAGCTGAGGGTGCCTCTGTTTTACTCTTTGCAGTTTTGGCAGCAGGCTGTTTAGATTCTTTCATGACCTCTGTTACAGAGGAGATTTTCAATGGACCTGACTGTATCTGTGTGTAGGTGGGGGGGGGGGGGAAATCTCATTGAATTGCATACTATGAAGAATGCTTGTAAGACAGATATACCACTTAAGTATGCAAAACTCCTAAAAAGGAGAGGTCCATATGAATCTCTACATTTGGGGAAATGGACAATAATTTGAATATAATAATTCTAAATGAAACCATTGTTTATAAATGCTGTAATCTACTAGACTGGGGTGGATAACTTGTGGCCTTCCAGATGCTGCTGAATTACAACTCCCATCAGTCCCACCCTGCACAAGATAGAAGAAGCGGTTTGGGGCAGTGCAAGAAAACAGCAGAAGAGAAACAACATTTCAAAGTGACAACATATCCCAAGGCTAGATTATATCTTTCATCGCGCAGCATGTCAACACACTGAAATGTTATGTGCACATGTGAGGGCACTCAGAAAGGGCACTCTTTGTCAACACGAGAATACAAGGGGAACAGAAAGCACTTGGTGAAATCCTTTCTTCTATACAACTAATAAGCAAGCACTCTCTCAGAACTGGAATCGGCAATTCTAGGGCCAGTTTATCCCAATGAAAATGTGTACAGTGGTGCCCCGCTAGACGAAAATAATTCTACGAGTGTCTTCGTAGAGCGAATTTTTCGTCTGGTGAAGCGGCAATGGAGCGCGGAGGTTTTCGCGCCAAAAAAAAAAAATCGTCTTGCGAGGCAGCCCCATTGACATTTTCGCCTTGCGGGGCAGCCTTCCGCTAGCGAATGCCTTTCGTCTAGCGAGTTTTTCGTCTAGCAAGGCATTCGTCTAGCGGGGCACCACTGTATAGTGCTATAAAAGTGTGGCAGTTGACCAATATATTTTGATAGGAGTAAAAGAATTAGGAATAGAAGTGTGCAAATGCAGCTTTAAACAGCATACATTTTAAGTAAGATGGCAGTATATCTTCATAACCCATGAAAACACAGCCTCCTTCAGTACACCCATGAAATGCTTACAACAAGAACTTTGACCCCAGCAGTTGAATCACAGTTATGAAGCCTGAGGACAGTGAATAGGATATCCAGCTTTCTAATCAGGTTTCTCAGTGGCATTAAGTGTGCAAAATCTAAAGCATAACTTAAGAATTGGAAAAATGACAGGTGTGTTATTAAAGCAAAGACAGAAACTTACTGGCTTCTTTGGTGTTGGAATACTAAAAGAAGGACCCAGTACCATGTCAAAGACGTTGCTCAAATAAGGGATGGTCTTCTCTACATTTTCTCGGAAGCGTGGATCATACTTAGCATATAAAATAGTTCCGCCTACTCCTCCACCAACAAACAAAACACTGGCTCCTATGATTTTGCCTGCAGAGACACTGTTTAAAAGGAAAGTCCATGCTAATATACAACAATAAATTTATAGTACAAGTCAGAAAGCATCAAGGATTACAGATGTCCAGTACCTAGAGGTACAGCTGTCTAATATTTTCTAAGCCAACTAATATATTGTTGGCCGTTTAATTAAGGAGGCTGAAGCAGGATATGCAGAAAGGGATTTAATACAAGACACTTAGATAGACAGGATAGTTGTAAATAAGATCTTATTACAGTTTCTATTCCATTACACTACCCAGAGATCCTTTGATAAAAGGTGGTATATAAATTGAATAAATAAAATAATAATGTCTAGCCTTGTACCTTTAATAAGCCCAAGGGCTTTCTCTAACACCTTGGGCTCCTTTGGGAGGAAGAACAGAATATAAATAAATGTAATAAAAATAATAATGGTATGGTATCCAGCCACTGTCAAAGTATCATCAGGGCAGAAGCCACACAGCTCCGCAATCTAGCTGCCACACATAAATTCCTTTCACACATTCACACCAGCTGGTGACATGATGTGCAGAATGGCCTCGGCTGATCTATGTGGAGGGGGCACGATCATGTGGCAAAAGACTGGCTCACACTTTATTTTTTGTTCACTTTTTTTGACTCAATAAAAAAGTGTGAACAAAAAATGTTTTGCTAGGCAGTGGTTTATCTAGCAAAAGGAATACCCCACTGAGGATTTATTTATTTTTTAAAAAGATTATGAATCTACCTACCCAGATTCTCCAGATGTAGCATATCCACGACCCAGACGTAATGGACGGACTGAACTTTTGCCACACAGACAAGTCTAAAGGAAAAAGTAGAAACTTGTGATTAACAATGGCTCCATTCAAACCCATTCCATGTAGTTCGAAAAGAATCACATAATCATTGTTCTGTTGTTGCAGCTTTGCTTTTTGTTAGAGGAGACTTGCAAATAACATGATTTCATTATCCCTTCTGCTGACATATACCCATGCAGAAAATTTGTGGCCCACTCTGAAGGAACACCAACCATTAACGTTTTTGTTATTTAATAAAACTACCTTGTCTGGTCATCTGGAAGCCATTTTTATTTGCCACAGGTAACCAAGCAAGTGACTACTGATAGCGTTTTTATCTACCCGTGTTTGTCATAAAATAAGACACCGTCTTATATTTTTTTCCCCTCAACAAAACAAAGAATGGCTTATTTTCAGGGGATGTCTTATTTTAACCACGTCGCTTCGGTATGCTGCATAGCCACGCCTCTCCAGGCTGTTTTAATGGGAGGTGTAGCGTCACTATGGCTTATTTTCGGGGAATGGCTTATATTTCGCAAATGCATAGAAATCCTGCTATGGCTTATTTTATGGCTATGTCTTATTTTAGGAGAAACACGGTAACTAACTCCATTGCAAGATCATGAAATATTGTAACCTCAGATCCAGACATGCTAACTGAAAGTTATACCAAGCAGATTACTTTTATCCCTCATTTCACGATCTTAAAAAGCTTACGACCCTTATTTGCTATTGAGAGGAAGTCTTGCAATCATGATATAACATTATCTCATTTCAAAAGGTCTCTTTCAAAATGATTGATAAACTGAGTCACTCTGAAAAGTATTGGTATCAGTTTACAGAACCTAAACTGACACACACACACACAAAAAGCTTGCAGGGTTGTGGGTTGTAAATATTGGCATCTAAATATTAACAACATATTAAATTCAGTCAGACACAGGTTAGTTTTAAAAATTAATGAGCTAAAAACTGCAACAACTTACTGAAATTAGAATTCCCTTCACTGAGCTGCTGCAATGTTATATAAAATATTCACACATGCCTGTGATATTCTGGCAATCATTTTTAATATCCTAATCTAAAAAGGTTTGCCACTAACTAGCAAATATCTTTCTATCTTTTTTAAAAAATCCCCACAGTACTATAATACACTACTCCTTAAAAAGTGTTGGCATGACTCTGTTTTTCCACAGGAAGAATAGATGCCCAAAACCTTCATTAAAACCATATGCGAAGTTAGGAAATAGAAAACTCTGGAAGTCTGTATTCCATGACACACCCCAGCTCAGGAGTTTCCACCAATTGAAAACATAACTTAGAAAATGCCAGACAGATTGGCATCCAGAATTTGAACACCCACGCTCAAAAGGTCAGAATTGGCAGTACTTAAGTTTCTATGGTTGTGAGACTTCAATGGCTTCAAAATAGTCACAAAATAAAGTATTTGGTCAATTTGTGTGAAGGCTTTTACTCTGCATGCTAAGCTCTGTTGTTTAGTAGCTTGGATTTTCCAGCCCAATGTACCCCAAGGCTGCCCCAGAAACCTAGCATACAGAAATACAATAATCTCACTTTACAATTCATTCAGTTATATGCAACTTTATAGTGCACAGGCCTGAACTTCTCTCTCTGCTGAACTGCATAAATGATTATAGATCAGATGGTAAGATTGTCTTGTCACTGAACAGCAAGAGCAAAACATATTAAAGTTACTTACAGTGTTTAAAAACATATTTTGAGTACTTTCTAGAGAAGCTCAGAAAATTCAACAAAATGACATATGCAATGCAGTCACACGCACATTTACTAAAGTCCCACTAACATTTAACATGAGTTACACCAAAGTATGTATAAACTGGCTGTGTCTTACAGTATAATCCCATGCATATTTATTCAGACGTAAGACCCATTATGCTCAATGGAGCTCACTCCTACTAAGCGCATATAGGATTACAGCCATGGTCACAGTCCCAGACATTTTCACAGCTGTCTCTTTGAATTTCCCTTTTTGGCTTCTTTCTAAATAAATCAAAAATAACAACTCCGTAATAAGCAATCTGGAGCTCCATTCCAACTTCATCCTCGAGTCCCTTTTCTAACAGGATTCACAAAAATAACACATTAAGAACACCCATCAAAGCTCTTGCTTTTCTAATCTAAACATCAGAATTGAGTGGGCAGGAATAAGCCAGCAAGTGGGGTCCTTCAATTGTGGCATCCCAACTGCTTACCACATTGTCCATTTTTAGAATGTTAGAAACAGGGCTGATTTCAGTAGGTGTTCTTAAGGCAAGGTCTTTATCGGCATAATCCTACATATGTTTACTCAGCAGTTAGTGCCACTATACTCAGCAGGGCTTACATCTTGGAAAGTTTTAAGTATGCCATTGCATCTTTTTTCACTACCACTTTAAACTGTTCTTTTTTATGCATGTTTTTTCATGTCCCCCCCCTTTAATACAGGTACATTGTTTTATTGTTCACCATTATCTTAAAGCTTATAAGGTGCTCTGAATTCATATTACCACAGAAAATGTATGTGTGTGATATAATAATAATGATCCAGTGTCATCTTTACTGGTTACCAATTTGTCTCTGGGCTCAATTCAAAGTGCAATTATTCTTTTTAACTTTTGAAGGCATAAGTCTAGGACCAGTTTATTTCAATAATCACCTCATCAGAAAGGAAACGCCCCAGGTATTAAGATCTACCTCTGAGGCCCTGTTCTGAGCCCCCACAAACATTAGAAATGTGGTGGGTGTGCACAAGAAAATTTTGGGTTTTTGTTTTGTTTTTGCTGTTATGCTGTCCAGAATCTAGAACCTACCCTGACAGAAGTTTATCTGGCCCAACTGCTGCATACTTTCCAGCAAGACTTTGTTTCAACAGGCATTTTTGGATGCTGCTTCTTAAATGATAAACATGGGCTGTTTGCATTGTATATTTTATCAGTGAAAGCCACCTTGAGTTCCATGATAGAAATGGCAGGTATACCTGATTGCACACAAAAAAATTACACTTTGAAGAAAAACCCAGCAAGGATGAAGCTCTAACACCACTACACTTTCCAAAACTGTTACTAGTTAATTAGAACAGTAGTTTCAAGATCTCTAAATGGATAATGACAGAAGAAGGTGGGGCAGCCAGGCCTTGCTCTGCAACCAGGCTCAGCCCTAGAATCTCTTTTTGACACTGTGGCCTGTAAAACAAACAAACATCTCAAGAGTAAGTGCATAATGTTTTCTGCCACCACAGCCTGCTTAAAATGTATGAGGAAGCAGACTTTTCAGCACACTTCTCGCCGCATATATTACACAGTGTAATCTTTAGGACACAGAATAATTAAAGCAAGGTCATGTCCTTCTACCAGCTATGAGAAGGGCCTTGCCGGCTTAAAAAAAAAAATGAACCGGCGCTGTTTGCCAAAGGACACACCCCTAGAAGCCAGTTCGCTGCTTCACGTGAAAACCCCAAGAAGTGGTGAGAGAAACCCGTGGAGCCAGAGGCCCTCTTTCTGGATTTAGAGGTGACACCCAAGGAGCCTACAAGACCCAGCAGCCCTCTCTCCCTCCCTCGGGTGGCGACCCTGCCCAGCAGCCTCCTACGGCAACTGGGAGCGCCCATCGCCAGCACCGCCTCTGCACGAGAGCACGCGTTCCCACGAGCGTTTCTTGGGCCGACTCCGGCTTCGCTCTCTTCCGCCCGCCTCTGAGGAAATAAATAACTACGAAAGCCCCGGTTAAATTCGCAGCCGCGTATCTAGCTAGAGATACGGGTAGAAGTATAGATATGGATAAAGATACTGTGGACAGACACAAGCAGTGCATGATGGGAAATGTAGGCTTGAATTTATTCATTAAAAGAAGACAAACCACGCGAGTCGTCCTGGCTCCGCCTCGGCTGCCGACGCCCCCTGCTGCCCACCCACCCCCACCCCAATATGAGCAGCCAATGGGCTCCTTCGCGGGTCTTCCCTCCTCCTCATGGGCCAGGAGGGGAAGCTCGAGCGCGGGTTCATGGATACCCTTCGTCTTCGTCACGCGCGCCAAAAGGCTCCTGCCGCCCGTTCGTCTTCCCCTCACGCCTTTCTCCTTCCCCTCCCTCCACCCGCTCACCTGAGCCGCTGTGCTCCCCGCGCGGTGACAGGCCCGCAGCATGATGCCGGTTCGCTGAGGGAGGCGCTCCACGGAAAGCGGCGGCAAAGCGAGCCTCGGACCCTACGCTACTACGTACGTGCGCGCGTGCGCGTCTGTCTTCTCCTCCCCGCCCCGACCCGCCCCGCTTTTCGCGCAACCGCCCTGAGGCCGAGCTCCTGAAGAGGCGGGGCTTGCGGCTCGCCAATCCGAACGGGGGGGGCGGGCCGTGCGCGAGGGAGGGCTTCTGTGCCGCGGAGGCCAATCGGAAGGCGAGTCGCCATCAGCCCGCCTACCTAGGCAGCATACAGAGCAACAATGGTAGAGTAGGCGCAGCCTTTTGTGTCTGTGTGTTTTTGGGTCCTTAGGGAAAAACAAGCGTTGTTCTTTCTTTCTCCTCCTACTGGACGGGGGCGGTGGCTGCTAGTATGGGGAAGTTTGCCAATATTTTAACAAAGACGCTTGATAGCTCAGTCGGTAGAGCATGGGAATCTTAATCTCAGGGTCGTGGGTTCGTTTGCTGCATTGCAGGGGTTCGACTAGATGACCCTTGTGGTCCCTTCCAACTTTGCAACTAGTGAAGTGCCCTTTGAGGGTGTGTGTTTTTTCTGCAATTGAGCGGTATAAGATCAAATACAGTACATAAATACATAAACTGTTTTAACATCAAATCGCTAGCCCAGACACTGTGGGGGAAAGTTGCCACATCTCACAACAAATTTGTATTTCTTTTATTTCATAAAATGTATACACCACATAATTGTAAAAAAAACAAAACCAACAATAACAGCAACCTCAAAACAAAATTAATTAAATAAATAAATCCTTCCAGTAGCACCTTAGAGACCAACTAAGTTTGTTCTTGGTATGAGCTTTCGTGTGCATGCACACTTCTTCAGATACACTGAAATACGTGAAATACACCACCACCCCGACCCCTGCCCCAAAAATATTTTTGGTTGTTGTTTTTTTGTTAGCAATCCACACACATTGCATATTCCAGAATAAACGTTCAGCAAAACTCTATTACAAGCAGGAGATAAAGAAGATAAATAAGACCAGGAAAACTGTTCACATGGCAAGCTACACTGTAAAAGGATGGGTTACAGGTAGGTAGCCGTGTTGGTCTGCCATAGTCGAAACATGATAAAAAATAAAAAAAAATCCTTCCAGTAGCACCTTAAAGACCAACTAAATTTGTTCTTGGTATGAGCTTTCGTGTGCATGCACACTTCTTCGGATAAAAGGATGAGATCCTTGCCCATATAAACGGATTGAACAACGTGGGAACATCAGTACAGATTTAGTTAAGCGTGCCAGATTCACAAGAGGAGGATGCTGTGAGAATGGCCTAATATTATTATTATTATTATTATTATTATTATTATTAATGCATTTTAAAAAAACAGGAACAGAGCATATTTAGGGAAGGGGGTGGTTAAATAATTTCCTAATTCTTAACAAAAAATAGCTCCGAGCTGAAGCAAATCTGCCACGCGCAAAACTCGATTTCGGGGTCTCTCGTTTCCCAAACTAAAACCGCAAAAAGCCAGCATTTCTGAGCTGAGCCGGGATGGAATGCTTTTCTTTAGCGGGCGACGACGAGAAACGCCGCTGCGCGCTTGCAAGGAGGCGTCGCTGCAGATCCAGCCGATCCTCCCTTGATAAAGCAGCGAAGGGGGCGGGGCCAGGGGCGGGGCGCTCCACTCGCGCCTTTGCTTTCTGCTTCGTATTGATCCTCCGTGGATGCCGTAGCGGGGCCGGCGGGCGGAGCAGACAAGATGGCGGCGCTCGCTGCGGCGCGGAGGCTCCCAGGTTAGTGATGGGAGGCGAGGAGTTCCCTGCTCGGGCGGAGGAAGCATCGTTGACTGAGTGTCGCACGGGGCGGGGGTGTCGTCGTGTGTGTGAGTGACAGGCGGGGAGAGAGTCAAGGCTCCTGCAGCCCTCGCTTGGCCTGCACCGCAGGCACCGCTTTAACGCCCCTCTTATTATAGAGCCTATAATAAATCGTGGGCCCTATTTGATTTTTCGGATTATTAATTATTGCAGATGTCATTATTGATTATTGCAGGTGTCAGTGCCGGGTTTAAGTATAAGCTAAACAAGCTTAGGGCCTCACTCTCTTGGTGCCCCCCCCCAAAAAAAATAAAGAAAACAAAAACTGGATGTACATTTCCAAAATATAAGATAAAAAACAAATAAAATAAAACCTACCTACTGCAACAGCGTTTTGTGTTGTGTAGGCTCCTATGATGTAAGTAAGCCTGCTAGCCTGCTCCCTAAAGTTTCACTGGTTTGCTCATTTCTATATATAGGGTGCCTACATTCTGCATGTGCAGATGGCTTTAGATACCTATTAGGTCTGTAAATTACTATATAGCATATATTCAACACAAGAAACAGTGACAATTTGTTGTTGACAAAGGAGAGCTGGGTATATAAAGGGCCCCATTACCTTCAGTAGCTTAGGGCCTCATCAAACCTAAATCCAGCCCTGCAGATGATGCTTGGCAGTGGGACTTGTAGCTCCTGGTTAGGAAAGGGTGGTGTGGGGGGCTTGGTGGTTTTACCTTGCTCGGACCACACAGTTGCCAACCGATTTTGGAGCTACCTCTACAGGTCCAAATTTGGAAGGCTGGCCATCACTAGATCAGTGTTTTTCAACCTTTTTTGGGCAAGGGCACACTTGTTTTATGAAAAAAATCACGAGGCACACCACCATTAGAAAATGTTAAAAAATTTAACTCTGTGCCTATATTGACCATATATAAAGTAATTCTCTTGAATAGGAATCAAATAAACACAATTTTTCCCACGGCACACCAGGCAACATCTCGCGGCACACTAGTGTGCCGTGGAACAGTGGTTGAAAAACACTGCACTAGATCACCCCAAACTACGCAACAGCAGCAAAAAGAAAGAAAGAAAAAGAAACAGAGGCTATAGGTATAATAGCATTGGCTCCCAGCAGAGGCTGAAGCAGGTTAAATGATGAACTGCAACAAAAGTAGGACCTGAAGACTTTCATCTTAAGGTTGTGCTGTGTTTCAAGCAGGAATGGGGGTTGTGATGAAATCTTGAAGGATAATTGCGACGCAATGCTGCTTTCGGAAATTGACCTTCACTTTCCTTGTGTCTGACTGATAGTGCTTTGACGAATCATAGCAGTTTGCTTAATGTGAAATGCTGTAAGCAAGAAATCTCACCAACTTTGAGTCATATTATTAACGATTACAAAAGAAAACGGGCATTGATCGGATGAAGTCTTGTAGTGGGTTTATTATTATTTAAATAATAAAGTCCTATTAGCACACATTCATTTGGTTGATTGCCCCTTCCACATTGAATATAATTTTCATCAATTTATTTATAGTCTGCCTTCCATGATACTAATCCTTCCAAGGCAATTTACAAGAAACATTAAAGAAAAACCCCACATGAGCAAAGCCATTGGGATCCTTTCCACGGGACAGTTGACAGCCCAGACCATCCTTTTTCAACCTTGGGTCCCCAGATGTTATTGAACTCCCCAGATTATTGAACTCTCACTTCCATCATCCCTGACCATGCTGTCTAGGAATGATGGGAGTTGTAGCCCAACATCTGGGGACCCAAGATTGCCCTAGACAAACTTCTATAGTTGGGTGCCAGGGTAGGAGAAGCAGGCTGTGAGGTCTGACTTCTGAGGTAATCTTGCCTGCCTCCTGCTCTTTCTTGGTGAGAGGACAATTAAGCTGGTAAGCTCTGAGATGGGTCTTCACCTGGCTCCATCAGTCTCATAATTGTCAACACTCACTGTGAGAAGTCCAGAACAGGGAGAAGCCAGATGAAGGCAGTTCCTGGTTCCATTTCTTGATACATGGTCTGCTTGCTTTTTATGTTTTCTCTTATTTCCCTAGGGGTTTTAAGATCTTTCTGCCCTTTGGTCCCTTTGGCCAATAATAGTTCTTACAGCATCCGCCCAGTTTCTTGGTTGTCTTCACTTCATATCAGCCACAGGAATATATCAGCAATCTCCACCAGAAAACCTCTTCTCTCCGTTGGAAGTGGGTCTTATGGGCATTCAGTCTCAATTTTGAACAGGTAGACACAATTTAACAAAATTTAATCCTCCATACAGATTTTGTTTTAAACCCTTCTACCTGGTCCCCAACCATAATAAAGTCAAAGTACGTGTAACTATATCCTGCATGTTGTCCCCTCTTCACTGTTGAAATTTAGATTTTTACAGATTTTGAGCTGGAGCTAATATTTGCTTGATTGTCCGTAAAAGCACCGTGTGTTCCATTATATAGGCATAATAGTAGTGTAAAATGTTGGGGAAAGTCCCTATTGCCCCAGTTTCCTTACTAATAGTAGTAACAGGATTCCTAGTGTATTGCTGGTGTGTTTATATGCGTACTTTGGCTAAGATGTCAAAATATCAACAGTAGTTGGAGGCGATTCCTCTGGGCTTGATTCAGTTTGTGACTAGTAATTTGCGTGAAACTACAACACATTGAAGAAAAAATATTTTCCCCTTACGAGTTCTAAGTGTACTTGTACTTGCCAGTCTTCAAACCTCCTACCTAAGAGGCCCTGGTGGTTGCTAATCTGTGACTGCAGTTCCTCAGTCATTTGGGTTAGGGGTAATGCTGTTTCCCCAGGATGCCTCCCCCTCCACCTCCATCCCTGATTTCTGTATATTTTCCAATATTCATACTGCAGCAGCCAAAGCCACATAAAGAAGGAAGGATGCATTAGTCCATTTTCTTGTTTTCCCTCCCATTTGCCCATTGGATTGTTATTTGTGCCAGAGAAGGACAATTATGGGGGTAGGACTGGCCCATTGGTAGGCATGTATTAGTGCACCAAATTTGCATTCTGAAGCACGTATTGATGAGGCTTAGTGTTAGCCCTAACAAAGTAAGATCTCAGTTCCTTCTCCCCTATGTGCATGCTAGAGCTGTTATGGGGATGCACGTTCCCACCTCCCATATCTCATGCAGTTTTCCCCATTTCTACTGTTAAAGGAACATGGGAGAACCAACATGGGATAGAATTGTGTCTGATCAAAGAGAAGTGGGCAAATTTTGGCTTTGCACAGGGTACCAAAGTCTGCCACTGTAAGGTCAGGGTGGGAATTAATGGGAGCATTGCTGAGATGTTTAGTTTTTGTCTTTTCAAGGATCTTGGTATAAGGTTTCTGTGCTATTGAGACACTGATTAGTCAAATGCTAAATTCAACAGGTCACAGCTATTAGATCTAACTTCATATTTTCTTGATTTCCTACAAATTTCAGTGTAACACCACTGCTCCCAGGTATCCTTCATCAGCAAGTAAGGACCCTCATCAAATTCGGCTTGCGAAAAGGAAAAAGGAAAACTGTAAAACCTGTGATTCACAGATTTCTCAGATTGCACTGTGGCCTTTGGCTAAGGAGAAGGGTAATATTTTCTTCATTGAATGTTATTGTCTTGACAGCATGATGTGCCAGCGTGTTGACAGCATGATGTGCCAGCTGCTGCTTTTCTAATTTTAACTTGGAAATGTGCTAGAATTAAAAAATGAAGGACAGAACAGGCTATGTGAAAATCTACTTGTGTGATGATTATGTATTTATTTTGTGGATAACCATTCATATGTTTGAAGAATTAAATGTTTTACTCTTTTATGACAGGCTGGTTACAAGAAACGGCTGTGGAAAAAAAATTCTCGGCGGAGGAAACGTTTGAGGGAACATGTGTTCTGCAATAAAACACAGTCTAAGCTCCTTGATAAAATGACATCTTCCTTCTGGAAAAGAAGAAACTGGTACATTAATGACCCCTACCAGAAATACCATGATCGTACAAACTTTACGTTATAAATTGTCAAATGCACACCTGCGGATCTTTGTATGCCAGTCCAAATATTAATGGCTCAGGTTGATTACTTTTCCATACATCTGTCTAACAAGCAAATGAAGAGTTTGTGTTAAATTACTAGTGCAAAATAAACCATTGATCTGATTACTCTAAAGATTGATTGCATAACTGTTTTGTTTTATTAGCAAAGGGTGATAGCTGCAGAATGTATAAATATACTTTCCTTGATTGTGGAATATAAATTACATGCCTCAAAACTGTTTTAAATAGTTATAGCTGCAGTTTTAAATCTAGGACTGTATAAAACAAGCATTTAGCCTTGCTCAGCCATGGTCCATTTATTCTTTCTGCTGAATAGAAGTGCAAAATTTAAGCACATGGATTGTCTTAAAGAAGGCAAGCTGATAAAGTCTTTGATGAGTAATTATTATTATTTTTTTTAACAAAATTTTATTAGCATTTTCATAATATAACACAAACCCAACCCCACACCTACAAATACAAAAACAAATACAAATACACATAAAGTCAGGATTCTTCTTCTTATTTATATACCTTACACAAAAAAAAAATTCTAGTTCTGAATCTTGACGTTTGACTTCCCCCGCCTTTTCACCTTCGGTTTTAATTCAATATACTATTTCCTTAACAACTTTTCTCTATAAAAAGATTTAACTTTACTTAAAAAAAAGAAAACATACTTATCTCAGTCTTTGCATTATAACCTAAATCATAACCAAATATTCTTATAGCTAAACTTATTTCTTCTGTCCTTTATCATGCTGCTTTTAACTTAAAATTCAATATCTCCTTACTTATTTAAAATAAACTTGTAATTAACAGACTTCACACTCCGATTTCGGATACCATGGCAGACCATTTAGATTATACATTTAATACTTCAACCCACTCCCCCTCTATCCATTGTCTTTTTCTGTCTTTCTCCACAACCAAATCTCCCATTGTCTTCCTCTGAGTGTCCACAGATCCAGGCAGCATCCACAACAAACCCAGCATCGAGCCTCAGGGCGTTCCTCATCTCCATTCTGGGCTCCTCCGATTCTTTTTCTCCTTCTTCTTGTAAAAATCTTAATTCCATGTCCCTTGCCCCCGAGCTGCCACCTCGGGGTCTGGATATTGTAAATTTTCCCGTTTCAGGTTCCTTTTCCCGGATTCGCCCAGCCATTTCAGACCATCCTCTAAGCGCCCCTCCCAGCTCTTTGCCAAGGCTTGATTCCATTGTGTAGAACTTTTGAAAAGCCTCCTCTGTGGAAAGTAAATCCTTTTTATGAATAATTCCACTCAAGACCTGTAGTTTCCGATTAAGCAATTCCATCTGCAAGACAGTGAGCATTTCCTCATCCTCCAAATCAGAGTTCGATACCAGTGCGAGCGCAAAGTCCAGCATTTTAAGAGAGAGGGTGAGTATCAGATTTCAGTTCCTGTCTCTTCCTTCCTTTGTTTCAATTTTTTCCCACGACAAACCAAGTCGCCGCCATTTCTCCGAAGCCGGAGTATAAAGACCAAAACTCCAAGCGGAGATATTTTTTCCCCAGTTAACCCCCGAAGGGAGATCTCAACAGACTCAGTTTTCAAATTCCAAATACTTTCTATTGATTGTTGTAGCAGCAGTCACTTAAAGGGTTAATCTCTTTCACCACTCGAAGGGAGGGAGGCGGGCTGCCTTTCTTCTTTCCCCCAGAGCGTTCCAGGAATACAAAGAGTCAATCAATTACTCACAGCCTCTGGGTTCTTATCAGCTCCTTAATGACAGGTAGAACTTAGACGCTCATCACAGGCTTTGTCGCCGCATTTCCATCCCGGTTGGGGCATGTCCCCTATAGCCCGGCTCCGTCGTCCCTTCACCCCCACTCCCCCTTTACAGGGGGCGCGGGGGAAGGGTTCGGAGCCACAACGGGCACAGCCGGGGAGCCCAGGGTGCGGGACGCTCTTCCCGCACCCCAACCGGAGCCCCGCTATGCGGCTGCAGGGCTCCTGACCCCCGGGATGAACTGGGTGCTTCGCAGCCGAAGCAACCCACGACCACCCATAATGGCGTCAGCCGCCGGAAGCCGTCTTTGATGAGTAATTAATGGCTGGCTTATAAAAAATTTCAGCTTTGCAGTAAGTATTACTTTGAAATGGCAAGAGAGATGCTGTAAGTCCTTGGGGAATCATGGAAACGATGAAACTTCAACTACTGATGGTTGTCTCGTATTATAATTTTCAGTTTAATTGTTGATTTGTTAATGTGTGAGATCACAAATAGACACACACCAAAAAATGTGTGTATGTATGTGCGTGATTCCTATTTCAAATGATGTGTCAGAACCATTCAAGATACTAGGTTTATCTACCACAGTAGAAATCTTCAGTCATCTTACCAACTTGAGGCTCTTACTTACTGACGAAGTCTTCCTTCTTTCCATCAAGACAAACAAATCCCAGCCATTTCCTCAAGTATCCTTACAATTATTCACAAGGCACAAGGAGTTCCATTTAACATACATTATTTTCCTCTCTCCACAACAACTAATGGAATAGGCTAGGTTGAGAGAGAATGACTGGGGTGGGGGTTATTGGAACCAAATTCTCACCACTGTAGAATACTGTCGCAGTAGTAGACCATCAGTTTGCTAATCTATTAAGATTCCCCTTACAACAGGGGTCAGCAAACTTTTTCAGAGGGGGCCATTCCGCTGTCCCTAAAACCTTGTGGGGGGCAGGACTATATTTGGGGGGCGGCGGAAATGAACGAATTCCTATGCCCCACAAATAACCCAGAAATGCATTTTAAATAAATGGACACATTCTTCTCGTGTAAAAACACGCTGATTCCCAGACCGTCTGCAGGCCGGATTTAGAAGGCGATTGGGCGGATCTGGCCCCCGGGCCTTAGTTTGACTACCCATGCCTTACAATGATAGCATATAGTGGAGATAAACAACTACAAGAATTAGGACACTACAAACAACTACAGAAATTAGAACACTACAATAATATTATAATAGTACAATATTAGATGAACGAGGAATTGGCAAACCACTCCAGTATTTTGCCAAGAAAACTCCATGGACATAAAAAAGGAGAAGTTTTGAGAAGAAAGAGTTTCCAAAGCATGCTCTGGTTCATGGGGTCATGGAGAGTCGAACACAACTAAGATGACTAAACAACAACAACAATAGTAGAAGTGTGATTATAACAGTTTCGCCTACTTTGAACAGAAGAGCCATTCCTGTTTTTAAAAGAAAAATTTAAGACTTTATTTTCAAGATGTATATCAAGCATTATAACAAAACATTGACCTTTGGAATACTGTTGTAGTATGTGATCTTACAATGCATTTTTAAACGTTCTAGCCTAGCATGTCTTTGCTATGGATCAGTGGAAACAAACAATATTAAGTGACCCATTACCAGCCTCAGATATTGGCTACTTGTGTTACTTTCTAAAATACAGTGCTCTTGACAATTTCAAATAGTGTGCCAAGTGCAAAGCAGGTACTCGCAAAAAAAAAACTGCAAAAGAGACTAATTAACAAGCATTTAGGCACAAGTACATGTATCAGCTACTTAAGAGTACAATTATCTTGCAGAGTACAGCTTGAAGGTAGCAGGTTGTTTACAACTGGCTAGAGAGCATCCCAACTTTATGTTCAGCATTCCCCCCCCCCCCCCAGTGTTTTAGTTTTAAAACTGACTGGTGAAGTTCTTTGATTTACACTGAAATAAAATATTTTTTTCTGCTGCCACCAGCCATTGGCTGGATAGGCCAATGGTCTGACTTCACAGAATTGTAGAGTTGAAAGGTACCCTGAGCATCATCTAGTCTGACCCTGTGCCTCATACCAGAGTAGACTCAGTGCTGTCTACACTGGCAGGCAGCAGCTCTCCAGAGTCTGCGGCAGAGGTATGTCACATGAACATAAACTGGAGCCGCCAGGGATTGAAACGGGAACTTGCAGGTAGAAGGAACCAAAGCATGTGCTCAACTGTTGAGCTATGGTCTATCCTCATGAATAGTGAAGGGTGAGAAACTTTGGTAATTAGATCAGTACTGATACGTGGGCATACGCAACTAAGCCATGATAGTCTGTTCTCTTGTGAAGTTGGCTATTTTCCTACAATAAAGAACATTTTACAGTTACATGTTTGGGAACCCTCCCCATAGCTTTATAATACTGTACTAGAATTGTAGCAACAGAAACAGTATTGTGCTGGAGAACCACAGTCTTACATTGCTCCTTGTGTGGCTCACTGTTCTCTCCCTGGGGTCCCTTCTAACACTATAATTCTATGTAGCACTAGATTTGGGGTGATGCAGGCAGTTCCCCGACACAGGGCAATGAGCCGAGTAGGTACAAAATTGAGAAGAACTACTTGGGGGCACCAAATCTGGGGCTCTTGCAGGACGCCCTGTTACCAAAGAGTACCAAAGCCCACCTCTGTTCCATTGTTCTACATCTGTAACGCAAAAACAAAAATCGGCAGAAACAGCATTGTGGAAGCTAAAGTTGGCTATGCAAAGCTGACCCCCAGTATTGGTCCGAGGAGGTAAGACTAGAGAATCAAAGCAAGACAGTAGAACATATTAATCCCCAATGTGTACATGAAATAAAATTATATTGGAGCCTTCTACTGGAAATAAAATGGATAGCCCTAGTAAATTGGTAGAGAGTACAAGTCTTGAGTGTTCAAAATGCTAGAAGCTGATATGTTTTGATGCACATGTCTCGGCCAAGGCTGCAAACAACCTGCTTCCATTGTATTGCAGATTTTAAAAATATATGGAACATAAGTGCTACACTTACTTAGCCATTCATGTTTCTCACTGATCTATACACAGATAACACAGTTCAACTGATTGATTAGCACAATTACCAGTGGTTTTTTTTCTTACAGTGAATTTAATTTGAGAGATAAGGCAATTCAGAGAGTTTCACCTTAGCACTAAACAACAGGAAGTCCAGAACAGTCATACTTGTCAGTAAAACAGCAGGTCAGATAGACATCGGTTCGCTTTAGGTAGAATGAGCATATGAGGATAAATTTACAAATGTGTCTTTTTGGCATAATTAAATACAAAATTGCCACTTTTTCATTTTATTCTGTCACACATAGCGGTATATATTGGCAAAAGTTACCTGCTTGCAAGATAATGTCATTTTGCTGATGTCGCAGACAACTTTGAATTCTGTGCGTGAATGTATACGGACTTCAAAAAAACTGCTCAACAAATATGCTAGCTGAACTCCCCCAAAATCGAGCTTTTGTGCAACAACTGAATATTTTCTAGCTGCCATCTAAATTATTCATTTGTTGACTGAAATGGCAACGGATCCAAATATGGTAACTGTTGGAGGCATCTGTTTTTATTTTCTTGCACAGCAGTAACCGTGCTGATACATGCTTATGCAATGGTTGGATTTTTAAGGCTTTACAAAAAATTTAAGAAGTTCCAAATTAACATTAAGAAGCATGAAGGGAGGCTAGGATATGGATTCTTAAACCCAAAACAAAAATATTTAACAGACATTTCATAGTGCTAATCTTGGAACCTGAAACACAGCCACCTAAATCCCTGCTACACATGAAGGAGGTCAGTAGTATCATTTGTAATCTACCCATCTGATCTCAGTGGCAAGATCTTTTATATTCTACAATATTAAATATTCTAATTAACACATACAATTGTCTACAGAATTAGATTTTACATGCTCAACACTTACAAGAGACACCAATCTGAAGCACAAATACACAAATCCTAGTACTGTTTCCTCATTTTGTACCTCTCTAAAATTACAAACGCACAGTGGGATCTACAGACTATTGTGAAGCTAACTACAGCCAAAATCTTTGCATTACGTGAAGGAGTTTGGTTACAGTCTTCCACTATCTTTCTCTGAAAGAAATGCCTACATACCTGGTGGGAAAATGTTAGGATTAAAATCCCATGTGCAGACATGGCTGACTTTCGCATAGGCCAACCCACACTTTGCTAATGTGATTCTGGTTTACCTCCTAGCATTTATTATGACTGCATGCTGTAGGCATGTTCATTAAGTTGGCCAAGAGTTATAATGTTAGTTTCTTTTATGCATAACATACTTAACAATGCCATCCTAATTCTGTTTACAAAGTCTGATTGATTTCAGCATGACTTTCCTCCGGGTAAATATGCTTAGGACGTCAACCTCAGCCAGTCACTGTCGACAAAGCAAAGTGCCTCTGCTCCCATATTTTGTGATAATACGTACATGTGTGTATGTGTGTGCACACATCTGTGAGTTCCTCCTTCTCTAAAATCCTCTGGCTCTATTTTTTCAGGAGTACACACAGTATCTGAGTTACAATAAATAAAATTTACAGGGTGGCGGCGGCGATTAAGCTCATGTCTAACACCTGTACAGTGAAAAGAATTCATGATTTGTCATATCATTCACAGTCCTGTAATAAAGATAAGATGGAGAAAGCTTGGGTAGAAAAATCTGTGGCCCCTGCCACTCTATACATGATGAAGCCCAAAATAAATAGGATGGATCCAAGTATTTATAACAGGTGAATAATTATTTTCCTGGTTGCACTCACAGAGCTAAAAACTAAGCTGATGTAAGGAGTAATTACAAATGTACCGGTACAGCCTCACTAGTATAGCTGAAAGAACTGCTACTCTGCAAAGAAATCCAGGGGGGTTGCTTTTGCCTTCTGGGTTTGCAGTGCCACAGAAACGGTCAGGGGACCCACAGCAAACGGAAAGGGAAGCGAGAAAGGCCATATCAAAAGCACATCCATCTCACCACTGTTTTCCCCCCTACATTATTATCGGAGTAGATCTTTTAAGGCAGAAGAAAGACATTCCGTGGATCTCGGTGCTAATGGCTCATCACGCTCACATGGTTTCAGTGGTCGAAGATGAGGTACTTTTTTTCCTGAAACGAGGTCTAAGGCTCCTAGGCGGTGCCTGTCGAAAACAAAATGCAGTGTTGATTAGTCTTTCCATTAATTTAGCCACCACCAGAGATGTGAGAATAGGGGTAAGGCTGCCTCCACCTCCCAGAACAGTCGTGGTCCCTTCCAACTCTACAGCTCCACGACTCTAATGTTTAGCACCAAAACAATGTCCTCTGCACTGGTATAAATCCAAGGCACCCCAAAAGATGGAGGTGAGCACTTTATTGGATCTTGTCAGGCTGATAAACATAGAGCTACAGAATAGTAGTAGTAGTAGTAGTAGTAGTAGTAGTAGTAGTAGTATTTTTATTATTTATACCCCGCCCATCTGGCTGGGTTTCCCCAGCCACTCTGGACAGCTTACAGCACATTAAAAATTGTAAAACATTAGACATGAAAAAATTCCCCGATACAGGGTTACCTTCAGATGTCTTCTAAAAGTCAGATTTTAGAAGTTTATTTCCTTGACATCTGATGGGAGGGCACCACTACTGAGAAGTCCCTCTGCCTGGTTCCCTGTAACCTCACTTCTCGCAGTGAGGGAACCACCAGAAGGCCCTTGGAGCTGGAACTCAGTGTCTGGGCTGAATGATGGGGTGGAGATGCTCCTTCAGGTATACTGGGCCGAGGCCGTTTAGTGCTTTAAAGGTCAGCACCAACACTTGGAATTGTGCTCAGAAACATACTGGAAGCCAACGTAGGTCTTTGAGGACTGGTGTTATATGGTCCCGGCGGCCGCTCCAGTCACCAATCTAGCTGCCACATTCTGGATTAGTTGGAGTCTCTGAGTCACCTTCAAAGGTAGCCCCACACGGAGCGCATTGCAATAGTCCAAGTGGGAGATAACCAGAGCATGCACCACTCTGGCAAGACAGTCTGCAGGCAGGTAGGGTCTCAGCCTGCGTACCAGATAGAGCTGGTAGACAGCTGCCCTGGACACAGAATTGACTCCCAGGCTTCACACCTGGTCCTTCGGGGGCACAATGACCCCTTCAGGACCACCGAGTCCCCCACACCTGCCCCCCGTCTCTCCAAAACAGTACTTCTGTCTTGTCAGGATACAACCTCAATCCGTTAGCCACCATCCATCCTCCAACCGCCTCCAGACACTCACACAGAACACTCACTGCCTTCACTGGTTCTGATTTAAAAGAGAGGTAGAGCTGGGTATCGTCCACATACTGATGAACACCCAGTTCAAACCCCCTGACGATCTCTCCCAGCAGCAGAAGGGAGAAAGGATGAGAGTGGACTTAACAGCTTGTTGATTGTGTAACAAATTTGCTCCTCCTAGCACCATATTGGCAGAGAATCCAACACAGTGAGCCTCAGCCTGATCGCAAAACACGGCAAGGAACACAGAAATTTCTTCCTATTGCTGTTTTGCTTTATCCTCCCCGGTACCTCAGTCCACGTATATAGAACATCTCAATGCCATTGATAAATAAACTGCATGTATATGTTGTGTCTTCTGGTTTGTTTGTTTGTTTGTTTGTTTGTTTGTTTTTAAAGCACTACTCAAAGGGTAGACCTTCTATGGAGCTTAAATATTGAGGTGGTTTATTTGCTGTTGGTGCTAAGGGGCAAATCTGATTATTTTTTATGTTGATGGTTTCCTGCTTTTTTGTTGCTTTTGAGGGAAAGGGGGGTGGTTACCTCTTTTACTGCAAACAATACTTTTATATACAATGTGTTTCACGCAATTTGTAAAACTACTCCACACTGAACTTTTTCTTCAATTTTTCCAAAAGTTTCATTTTTCTGGGGGGAAACAGGGGGGGGGGCTTTTTTTCCTCATGGCTTCAAAATTTCCTGAAATTTTACATCTTTAGAGGAGATCAAATGAGACTAGGGAAGCATTGCACCATCATGGGTGCTCGCAAGGAGGGGGCAGCTGTGTTCCCTGGATAAGCCGAAAACCCCTTGATTCTCAGCTCTCATTCATTTAAAATAAAGTAGCTAGCACTTGTGAGGCAAAATGTACAGGCAGTGTTCTCATTTGTTTCATGAGAAACTAGGGTGCTGCTCACACCTTTTCACTGTCTTTAGCCAATGCTGGCGTCTTACAATGACTGAGAAAAGCAGGCCTAGCCAATTAGACAAAAGAGAAGGCTAGAGTGAAACACCCATGGCCCTAGTAGACTAGAGAATGAACATCTTGTTCATTTGTTCAGAATTCAAGAATATTGTAGAGGCCATCCCACCAATGGTCTGCTGAAAATCTTATATATTACAAAACATATGAGGAGCAGAGACCAAGATGGCTGCTGAGTGCTCGGAGCAGGGTTTAGCGGTCTAAGGTCAACTCTAAGGCAAGTCTCTGCTATATAACCAATTCTTAGCACCTGTTTTTATTCCCTCTTCTGTTTTACTTTTTAATTCCTTTTAGTGCTCCGTTTTGTTGTTTTAATTTGTTTTGTTTTCTTGTTTTAACTCCCCTTAAACCTGCTAGTTCGAAAGCATGTCAAAAGTGCAAGTAGATAAATAGGTACCGCTCCGGCAGGAAGGTAAACGGTGTTTCCGTGTGCTGCTCTGGTTCGCCAGAAGCTGCTTTGTCATGCTGGCCACATGACCCGGAAGCTGTACGCCGGCTCCGTCGGCCAGTAAAGCGAGATGAGCGCCGCAACCCCAGAGTCGGACACGACTGGACCTAATGGTCAGGGGTCCCTTTACCTTTACCTTTAAACCTGCTAGACTGCATGAAGCTGGGCTGGGCTGAGTACTTTGCATATGAGGATTCTTCTTCTTCTTCTATTATTATTATTATTATTATTATTATTATTATTATTATTATTATTATTATTATTATTAAATGCAAACTGATCCGCTTTACGAGCAAGTAATGCAGCAGGTGTGATTGCCAAACTGAAGCTGCTGAGTACTTTGCATATGAGGATTCTTCTTCTTCTTCTATTATTATTATTATTATTATTATTATTATTATTATTATTATTATTAAATGCAAACTGATCCGCTTTACGAGCAAGTAATGCAGCAGGTGTGATTGCCAAACTGAAGCTGCTGAGTACTTTGCATATGAGGATTCTTCTTCTTCTTCTTCTTTTATTATTATTATTATTATTATTATTATTATTATTAAATGCAAACTGATCCGCTTTACGAGCAAGTAATGCAGCAGGTGTGATTGCCAAACTGAAGCTGCTGAGTACTTTGCATATGAGGATTCTTCTTCTTCTTCTATTATTATTATTATTATTATTATTATTAAATGCAAACTGATCCGCTTTACGAGCAAGTAATGCAGCAGGTGTGATTGCCAAACTGAAGCTGCTGAGTACTTTGCATATGAGGATTCTTCTTCTTCTTTTATTATTATTATTATTATTATTATTATTATTATTATTATTATTATTATTAAATGCAAACTGATCCGCTTTACGAGCAAGTAATGCAGCAGGTGTGATTGCCAAACTGAAGCTGCTGAGTACTTTGCATATGAGGATTCTTCTTCTTCTTCTTCTTCTTCTTTTATTATTATTATTATTATTATTATTATTATTATTATTATTATTATTAAATGCAAACTGATCCGCTTTACGAGCAAGTAATGCAGCAGGTGTGATTGCCAAACTGAAGCTGCTGAGTACTTTGCATATGAGGATTCTTCTTCTTCTTCTTCTTCTTTTATTATTATTATTATTATTATTATTATTATTATTATTATTATTATTAAATGCAAACTGATCCGCTTTACGAGCAAGTAATGCAGCAGGTGTGATTGCCAAACTGAAGCTGCTGAGTACTTTGCATATGAGGATTCTTCTTCTTCTTCTTCTTCTTTTATTATTATTATTATTATTATTATTATTATTATTATTATTAAATGCAAACTGATCCGCTTTACGAGCAAGTAATGCAGCAGGTGTGATTGCCAAACTGAAGCTGCGTGGAGCCTGCTTCCTAAAATAAAACTGTATGTCCTGAAGAAACTGCAGCAGCGGAAGCCGGTAGGCGGGGAAGGGGGTAGCATCCCGTATGAGCTGTAAGACAAAGGGAAGGAAGGGAGCTGCCAGGCCTGGCATCAGCTCCTGACACTCTTGGGCAACTGCCAAGGCCACAAACTCTCAGGCAGGGCTTGCCAACACCTGACACTTGTCCCTGATGTCTGAGTCTGTGAGTCACCGTTTTAATTTATCGCAATGCCCCGCATATACAGTGTCACTCCAGCAGAATTTGAGGGAACTCAAATGGCCACCTGCTGATCTCACCCTCGCTGCTAGGTAAGCCCGCCCATGTAGGGAGGGACAACTGCTGAGCACTTTGCTGAGGTCCGTCCACAAACGTAGAGCTGGGTATAAAGCAGAGTTGAGAGAATTCATACTGATCAATTCATCTCTGTGTTTATTCCCCACCTTTAAAACGTATATATCAGGGGTAGGTAACCTAAGGCCTGGGGGCCGGATGTGGCCCATTCGCCTTCTAAATCCGGCCTGCAGACAGTCCAGGAATCAGTGTGTTTCTATATGAGTAGAATCAGGGGCGTCGCTGGGGAGGGGCGGTGGGGGCGGTACGCCCCCAGCGACAGGGTGAGCAGCGGCGGGTGGGGGTGACAAGCGGCGGCCCCTCCGGCCCCTCCCACGCGCCGCCGCTCCCTCCGTCACCCCGGGAGCAGCAGCACACGGATGGGGTGCTTCTGCCGCTTTTTTCGGCGGGGGGGGCCGACCAGCGAGGTGGGGGTCACGCTTGTCACCCCCTCCTCGCTGGTCACCCCCCCCCGCCGAAAAAACCGCGGGGGGCGGGGAAAGCCTGGAAAGGAAGCAGAGCAGGCGCGTTTAAGCGCCGCTCTGCTTCTTTTTCCGCTTTCCGCCGCTTTTTTTCGGCGGGGGGGGGGCCGACCAGCGAGGTGGGGGTCACGCTTGTCACCCCCTCCTCGCTGGTCACCACCCCCCGCCGGAAAACCCGCGGGGGGGGGCAGGGAAAGCCTGGAAAGGAAGCAGAGCAGGCGCGTTTAAGCGCCGCTCTGCTTCTTTTTCCGCTTTCCGCCGCTTTTTCGGCGGGGGGGGCCGACCAGCGGGGGGGGGGTCACGCTTGTCAGCCCCTCCTCGCTGGTCCCCCCCCCCCGCTGAAAAAAAGCCTCGGAAAGGGGGAAATCCCCCCTTTCTGTATACACGTGCGTCGTGACGTCATGATGACGTCACGCCGCGCACGTCGTGCCCCTCCCCCAGGGGGTGCCTCTGCGCTGCCGCCGCCCCCAGCAGCGCAGAGGCTAGCGACGCCACTGAGTAGAATGTGTCCTTTTGTTTAAAATACATCTCTGGGTTATTTGTTGGGCATAGGAATTCGTTCATTATTATTTTTCCCAAAATATAGTCCGGCCCACCACATGGTCTGAGGGACGGTGGACCGGCCCATGGCTGAAAAAGGTTGCTGACCCCTGGTATATATGTTTCCTACAGTGTAGTTATTTGACTCTTGTAACCCATAATGTGACTTCAGTGGCAGCCTATGGTTTGGTTCATTTCCTCAAAGGGCTGTGAACACATTCTGTTCTGAGATCCACCGGTGAGTTATCACAGACTGCAAACCAGGAGAAGAACGGTCCAACATTCCAGGTTTGTTGTTAGCTGCTCTGACAATTTTAGGCTACTCCATTGGGACATTATAGGGAAAACAATGGTCTACACTGTATGCACAGCACACCTCTTGAAAGTTTTAGACAAACTTAATGTAATAATAAAAACATGGATAGAAGAAGAAGAAGAAGAAGAAGAAGAAGAAGAAGAAGAAGAAGAAGAAGAAGAAGAAGAAAGCCGAACCAACAGGGTTGATAGAACATTTATTGTGATAATGTATGTGAACTGCTTTTAACACCTTCAGGATAAATGCGAAGAATTACAGAGCCAGAGTGAACTTCACATTTGCTGTTGTCTATCTCTCCCGCTCTCTGAAAATGCTCATTTTGTGCAGGGAATTCCCTTTTCAAAATCAAGGAAATTCCAGGATTTTTTAAAATTGTTTTTAAGAAACCCTTCAATGTACAAGAAAAGGCTATTGCATATTCACCCATGTTCCCCAACCATGAAAACTGCATCATTTAATAATAATAATAATAATAATACTTATTATTATTATTATTATTATTATTATTATTATTATTCCCCGCCCATCTAACTGGGTTGCCCCAGCCAGGGCCGGTGTGTCCAGGCGAACTAGGCAATTGCCTAGGGCGCCAAAATGGAGGGGGCACTGGCCAGGCTGGGGGGGGGGGCGGGCTAGCAGCAGCTTCTCCACTGTAGCGGAGAGGTGCTGCTTGCCCCCTACACCACCCCCGGCTCCCGCTAAAGCAGGCTTTGGTGGGGGCGGGGCAGGCGAGCAGCAGCTTCTCCGCTACAGCGGAGAAACTGCTGCTTGCCTCTCCACCCCCCCACCTCCCGCTAAAGCAGGCTTTGGCGGGGGGTGCCAGAAGGTGGTCTGCCTAGGGCGCAAGAAACCCTAGCAGCGGTCCTGGCCCCAGCCACTCTGGGCAGCTTCCAACAAATATAATAGCATAATAAAACATGTGTACAATCAAGGTCTTATACAGGATCAACTATTGTGCTCATTTACAATTTAGGCTCTATGCACCTATACTCCCTATACTCCCACCCCCACCCCCGTTCTTTCAGTCTCAGTCCTCTGCCTCCGCAGCCTGGATAAAGCACTGAGCAATGACACTACTATAGGACTGAACTGTGTACCTTAAGATAATCTTTATAAAGGTTTGGATGGCACTTAAAAAGGATTACGGGCAGAGCAAACCCACAAGCTTGCTGCTCTTGATAAAAGTAGCTATGCTACTTTAACTTCTCTGCCTAGTCATGAACAGAACTGAACTCTACAGCTTGGTTGCTTTTGCATAGGCTTCCCCTATATATTTCCATAGGAAGCAGACAGGGCCAGCTGAAGAGAATTAGGCATCCGAGGCAAACCACAAAATTGTCTCCCCGGACCAGGGAAGAAGGGAAGGGGGAGTGTAGAAATAAACTGGGGACAGGGGAGGCAGGAATGAAGATAAGCATCAGGAACAAGGTGGGGGGAATCAAATCAACCTTACCTGACGGTTGAAGTGGGGAGAAAAGGCTGTTGGGGGGTGGGGTGGAGGGAAGGGACCCAGGAGACCCCAGAGGGCAGCCACCACCTTTTCCTCCCTTGTGGTGGGGCAACGCCAGCAGTGCCTCCTATTCACTAAGAAGCCACCGCGGAAGAGTCACTGGTTGGGCCGCCAAGGAGCTGGCAGATCTAGCCGCCAAGAAGCATGTTGCAGCGGGCGAGGGTTCCTTGGAGGCCACATCTGATGCCCCTCTACATCCCACGGCCTGAGGTGGTCACCTCATTTTGCTTCATGGGAGGCCCTGTCCTGGAAGCAGCTGCAGCTTACTACAACGGTACCTTGGTTCTCAAACTTAATCCATTTCGGAAGTCCACTCAACTCCCAAAACCGTTCAGAAACCAAGGTGCGGCTTCTGATTGGCAGCAGGAGCTTCCTGCACTCAAGAGGAACCCGTGTCGGACATTCAGCTTCCAAAAAAGTCCGCAAACACTCACTTCCGGGTTTGCGGCATTTGGGAGCCGATTTGTTCGGCAACTAAGCCATTCGAGAACCAAGATACCACTGTATTTTAAAAAGGTTGCTTGTCAGACATAGAACTTTTAAAAAGAGAGATGCTTGTACATTTCAACCATTTATATGTCTATGACCCCGACATCATTATTACTGTGCTTGCAGGCAGAGACTGGAGCTAAAAGAGCAAGCCAAAACTTACCGTGTATCGCGGCGTATAAGACGACTTTTTAAGCCCGAAAAATCTTCTCTAAAGTCGGGGGTCGTCTTGTACGCCGGCAACATCATGCGATGTGACCCGGAGTTCCGCCCCTCCACTGGCTGCATGGAGCCTCTCCCCGGCACTCCAGCCGCAACCGCTGCCTCAGCCGCCATGGAGCCCAGGCTGTGCGTGGGCGGCAAGCGCGGAGGCTTCCTGTGCGGCGACGGGGAGGTTCTCCCCGCTGCCCCCGGCGTCGCTGCCGCCGCCTCAGCAGCCGTGGAGGCCGTCCTGCGCTTCAGCGGCAAGCGCGGAGGCCTCCTTTGGGGCGACGGGGAGCTTCTCCCCACTGCCCCAGGCGTCGCTGCCGCCGCCTCAGCAGCCGTGGAGGCCGTCCTGCGCTTCGGCGGCAAGCACGGAGGCCTCCTTTGGGGCGACGGGGAGCTTCTCCCCGCTGCCCCAGGCGTCGCTGCCGCCGCCTCAGCAGCCGTGGAGGCCGTCCTGCGCTTCGGCGGCAAGCGCGGAGGCCTCCTTTGGGGCGACGGGGAGCTTCTCCCCGCTGCCCCAGGCGTCGCTGCCGCCGCCTCAGCAGCCGTGGAGGCCGTCCTGCGCTTCAGCGGCAAGCGCGGAGGCCTCCTTTGGGGCGACGGGGAGGTTCTCCCCGCTGCCCCAGGCGTCGCTGCCGCCGCCTCAGCAGCCGTGGAGGCCGCTGTGCGCTTGGGCGGCAAGCGCGGAGATCTCCTGTGTGGCGCGGGGGACGCTCTCCCCGCTGCCGCCGCCGCCTCAGCAGCCATGGATCCCGGGCTGGGTGAGTATACCCCAAACTCTGTTTTTTCACATAAAAAGTTGGGGGGTCGTCTTATACGCCGAGTCGCCTTATACGCCGCGATATACGGTAAGTGCATGAAGGCTAAATTGCTGCCAAGCATAATATGTGACACTGAACAGTTTCTTTGCTGCTTACATGGCACAGACAATAAGGAAAGGAAAGAGCCTTAACCGTTTTCCACACCTTTCGGTGGTGGGGAGAGTTGATTTAAAATAGGGTTCTCCCTTAAAATGTAGGTTTTCCAATCCTAGAACATTGGTAGATTGAGAAATAAATATGCACCTTTTTAAAACGTCTCTATACTATTTAAATGTGAGGACATTCCACTCCCATAATTCAAAGGACACATTCCAGTTCTGGATAGATGTGTCTAGGACGGGGGCGGTGAATCTGTGGTCCTCTATATGTTACTGGACTCCAACTCCCATCAGCCTCAGTCAGCATGCTTGCTGGGGGTGATGGGAGTTGTAGTTCTTCATCATCCAGAGGGCCACAGTTTCATCACTCTTGGCCTAAGATGACCTACATGCAGTTTTATTTATTCTACTGAATTCAGGGCCAGCCTCAACAACCTTTCAGTTGCAAAAGAAAATAGCATTTGTGGAAGTCAGGCACCTGCATTCTTAATCCCATTTCCAATGTGAAAGTACCTCAATGACGGGATCCTTCTTTTTAGGTGTTCTAGCCTTGGATGTGCCATCCAATGAGTCGTTCTCTTCATCATCTGAGAACACAACTTCCGTTGGTTCACAGTTTGCCTCAGGTGGCCTTTCACTCTCTGCCTCAACCTCTAGTTCAACCACTTAGAACAGCCATTTAAGATCTAAATGGTGAAGAGAAAGAGGACATGGAAAGGTCAGAGATGGTTGTCAGCGAACGGACTAACGCCAACTGTTGCCCCACCCATGCATTTGCCGGGGTTAATAATATAAGCGGGGTTAAAAGGCACACACCAGGAACAATTTTTAGTTGTCAGCTTGAGTTGCTTAAGGAGATTTCAATGCAACACCCATGATTATTATGGATTTAGGCTGTAACCCTGTGCTAATTTGGGAGTAAGTTCCATTGGACTCAGTGGGCTTACTTCTGAGCAGGTATGTTTAGGATTTAACTGTTAGATGCCTTCATTTATTTGTGGATTTAAAAGGGGTGGGTCATATGGATGGCTAGATATGAATAATTTTAGTTCCTGTATAACAAAACCAAATGGAGCATAGTTTACTGAACTGACAAAGTTAATCAGGTATAATTGCCCAATCTAGTCTAGTGGAACAAAAAGTGCCACTGGGCATATTTACACCATCACTACCTGCCAAATGGATTATCAGTGCTCAATTATAGTAAGGAAAACACTGTTGACAAACACAGAGTGCTATAAAATGTTCCTGATGGCATGAACAAATTCTGAATACTGTAGTATGTTCTGCGTACAATGTGAAGATTAACCTCTCCTAGCTATGGGTATTGAGAATTAAGTTGAATAATGCTGTGAGTATGGCTGTCTTGAGGACAGCCATTGGGTGGTCAGAGTCTTCAACAAAGAAACACTGATGTTCCTTTATTGGCATTTCACTCATACCTTTGGAAGGTGGTACCTCTCTGCTGAAAGGAACCAAAGAAACACTACATTGAAATTTGAGTCACGGAATGCAAAGAAAGCTGAACATTATTATGGAGTTAGGTCCAAAAGAGACATAATAAGGGTGGAATTATGTTCATCAGAAACCTGATGTGAGTTTAGATACAAGCTGTTTTCCTATTTAGAAATCTGCTTGCTTCCAGTTGTGAAGACACCGTAAAATTATGAAGACGCTGTAGGTCTCCAACGCTTCCTCTTATCCAAAAGAAACTAAACACTGAAGCACTGTCCCTAGACTGATCAGGGAGGTGGGAAGCACTCAGGGTGGCCCTGAGCCATACTTTGAAGAGCTATCCAATCTACGTTCAGTTTAATTAGAAAGAGCTGTAAGGAGAGCAGGGGCATTGAATGTGCCCATCAACAAACAGCTGAACAACAGACTGAGCGAACACACAGACCACCTAGCCACAAGTTTATCCAGTTATGGTGGAATGCATTGCATTCCTATTGAAATCAGAGTAATAATTGCTTAAATTTGCATATAAACGCACACATGCAAATGTCCTTTTTGTGATGCTGTTCCTGATTTTTGGCAATATGCAAGTAGCCTTCTTGGCATCAGCCCATCTTTGTTATGCCTAGACCCACTGAACTGGCACAAAATTGGCCTATATAGCAACATAGACAACTAAATAATCCAATGAAACACACAAAGATTACAAAGATAAAATCTGATTTGCATATTATTTCGAAAAGGTGAACAATACTAATGTCCACTCTCTTCCTATCCTTCAACACAGCAATGTTCTGTATGTTCTGCATTAATGTCAGTTTCTAGCAAGTAAAATCTGGTTTAGGCAGACTTAAAATAAACAAGTACAGTGGTACCTTGGGTTACAAACACCTCGGGTTACAGACAGTTCAGGTTACCGACTCCGCTAACCCGGAAGTAGTACCTCGGGTTAAGAACTTTGCTTCAAGATGAGAACAGAAATCACGCGGTGGCAGCGGGAGGCCCCATTAGATAAAGTGGTACCTCAGGTTAAGAACGGACCTCCAGAACGAATTAAGTTTGTAACCAGAGGTACCACTGTAAACCACAATGTACATGAACCACATTGTCTGTTTACAAAGCAGAATCCAAAATGTTGCTTGTGGACATGAATGCACAAACTGCCTGAATGCGCATTTCCATTATCGGAAGTCTGGTAAGCGGAATTTGGTTGCCAATGCTCTCTGCCGTGTAAAAGCTGTGAAAACAGAAGGAGCATAGCCCTGGGAGAACATTTGCCAGGAACACCAAGACTGGAGCTGTATATGTATCAATTCAGGGGGAAACGTCAGTTCATTCCACTTCAAACTTCAATAAATTGCAAATGAGATTCAGTACAAGTATAAGAAACGAACATTGGGTGAATAAGGGCAAGCAAAATTATACTCTTATTGGAAGAAAGGCTAAAGTGTTTGGGGCTTTTGCTTTAGAAAACCAAAGGCAATTAAAGTGGGGTCTTGATAGAGGTTTTTAAAATTATGCATTGGGTGGAGAAAGCAGATAGGTATATTTTTTCCTCCTTTAAAACTAGATCTCAGAATCACCCATGAAGAAGAAGGGTTTGCATTTGTTATCCCGCTTTATCACTACCCGAAGGAGTCTCAAAGCAGCTAACATTCTCCTTTCCCTTCCTCCCTCACAACAAACACTTTGTGAGGTGAGTGGGGCTGAGAGACTTCAGAGAAGTGTGACTAGCCCAAGGTCACCCAGCAGCTGCATGTGGAGGAGCGAAGAAGCGAACCCGGTTCACCAGATTATGAGTCTTCCGGGTTTGCCGCATTCGCATCCTGAAGGATATGCAACCAGAGGTGTGCGTATCCAGAGGTACCACCCTATTTGATGAGGCAAAGGCCAGGGCAAGGATGTGCATGATTCTAGCCCAAGGTCACCCAGCAGCTGCATGTGGAGGAGCGGAGACACGAGCCCAGTTCCCCAGATTACACGTTTACCGCTCTTAACCACTACACCACACTGGCTCTTTTTACCACACAAAGCAGAAACTAAGTTATGGAATTCAAAGCTATGGAGATTACCAGTGACTTTAAAAAGGGATTGGGCAAATTAACGGAGGACAGGTGTATGACCAGTTATTATCTATGATTTTTAATGGAAATAAACCCCGTGTAAACAATATGCCTAGCCACTGTTGAGAATAAGATGCTGGAGCAACTTTGATTTGACAGCAAAGCTCTTCTTAGGGATTTACTGTAATATAAGATCGTCATTTGTGCATGGCTGAAGGACTTACTTTGCTTCATATGTCTTCAGTCTCTAATCGCTAATGAATGTAGGTAAGTTCATATCAAGGAGCTAAAGGGCTGTATAAAACACCAGGGATCAGGTACTACAAACAGGTGTTACATTTGGATTTCTATGCAGCAATAAGTCACATTTGAAAGCCTCATGCTTTCTACTCCTCAAGTCACCCAGAGAAACAAAATCTAGGCAGATTTTCACACTTCAGTTAGGCTACAAGAAGCATGAAATGCTACACAAACATTACTGCTTCACAAAGCGTAATATATGTACTTTGATCAGAAGAAAACTACATAAGCCATTTGCCTACAACCACTTTGCTGGTAAGCCAAAAAGCCACCACAGAGCAGTCAGATGAAATGAGGCCCAACCATTAGAACAAAATAAAATCTAGAAAGCCAGTGATTAGACAAGGATTTCCGGGCACACTGCACACAGTTAGGAACAACCTATATATTTCTAAAAAAATTAAGTGTGAGAAGGAAGCAGTTCTTAGTTGAGCAGTGCAAACCCTATGACTATTTACTTAGAAGTCTGTCCAAGCCATGCAAACCAGTAACACTTACATCAATATCCCAAAATATTTACATGCGGAAAGAAAGAAAAAAACAGTAAATAGAAATTACTTGGCAGGGGAAGTAGCATCATCAACTGAACTCAATAGTATTTTTTTTTCCTTTTCTTTTTTGAGATGGCCACAAATAGCATTCATTTTTAAACTATTCAAGTCAGCTCAATTTTACTATTTTAGCCACTGCCTTATAACTAAGATTTCTCATCAGCTCATTCTACAGTACCTTAGGGGGGGGGGAGAGAAAGTGTAGAGGATTAATTAAAAAGCTAAAAGATTTTAGTTAGGAGTCACCAGTACAGTCAACAGCATTACTTTAAACAAAATAGTGTCTGTATTTTGTGCAAAGAAAGCAAATGAAACCACTCTGCATGCTTTGTGGAGATCAGCATCTTCTAACAAGTGGTGTTTACTTAATGAATAGAGATGTTATTATTTTAAAAAAATATGTTGCCCTTTTATGTAAGTTTCAACAATATATTTTCTCTACTAGATTACAGACAAAACAAACTAAAGTGTTTTAAGTCTAAAGAAGCTTGGAAATGATGTCAACATATTTCTATTTGCTTCCCCATAAATGAATCTTGTATAAGTTATACAGGTGAAACTCAAAAAATTAGAATATCGTTGAAAAGTCCATTTATGCAAGCAATTGTTTTCATTAGCTACTGGAGTTTAATATATGAGATAGACTCATGACATGCAAAGTGAGATATATCAAGCCTTTGTTTGTTATAATTGTGATGATTATGGCGTGCAGCTGATGAAAACCCCAAAGTTGAAATTGTTAATGTGGGGTTCTCATCAGCTGTACGCCATAATCATCACAATTATAACAAATAAAGGCTTGACATATCTCGCTTTGCATGTCATGAGTCTATATCATAAATTAGTTTCACCTTTTAAGTTGAATTACTGAAAGAAATGAACCTTTCCACAATATTCTAATTTTTCGAGTTTCACCTGTATCTCTAAGTTATACAACAATGGGTGGGATCCAGATTTGCCATTGGGCTTATAGCTGTTTGTTCTTACACTGTAATATGGTGGTGTCTGTTTGGACATTGCTGGGCCATTTTCTTAATATCTGCCACAAGTGAACCCTGAAAAATGGGTTCCTAAACTGAATATTCATTCAGATTATATCCCGAAGTAATCATCAGCTATAATGTGAAATGGTTTCCATTACTTTCCCACTGGAGCAGCTCTTCCTAAGATCACTACTGATGTTCAGGCTAAATCCCAAATTCACTTTCCAGCCCCTATTTAATCTAATCATTCCTCTTGAAGCCCTTGCAATGCTTCTCATTTATAATAATGGCCTTGCTGAATTAGACCAAGGCCCATTGCATTCGGCATCCTGTTTCTTCTTTTTTTTTTTTTTAAAGAAAATTTATTGGTGTTTCCACAAAAAACAACAAATAAAAAGAACAACAAATAAAGACATTACGGCATCCTGTTTCAAACAGCAAGAGCTAGGATGGCAAAATTCTAGTATCCAGGTGAGCTTCAGGAGCAGAGCCTAGCAATGTCAAAGTGTGCAGCTCAGCAGTAAACTCTTTAAATTACGCATGTGCTTGCACAAGTCCGCTGGTGCCATTTTACAGGTGGGTCACACTGAGACCAAGAGCTTCTATTCCAAAGAACAGGCAGTGAATCCATGGCAGAGAACTCAACCTCATGCAAAGCAAGTCATGCAAGACAGTGAACCAAGTCACAGACCAAGAGGATACATGGAAGGGAACTCAACATCAATGCAAAGTAGAACACTAAGGGAAATTATGCATATTATGACAACTAATTTAGCTAATTTCAAGGAATCAAGTGCCTAGAATATCGTATTTTCCGGCGTATAAGACGACTGGGCATATAAGACGACCCCCAACTTTTCCAGTTAAAATATAGAGTTTGAGATATACTCGACCACAGATTCTCCACCCAGCGTATAAGACGACCCCCGACTTTTGAGAAGATTTTCCTGGATTAAAAAGTAGTTTTATACGCCAGAATATACAGTATTTACCACCTACTTGCAGACACACACACAAACACACACACAAAAGCACTTTTATACCAACACCAAGAAACACACTCTTACCCATTCCATTCAAACACACACAAAGCTCTCACATAGCTTAGCCAAATGCCTCCAGTGAGGAGTCGCCCAATGTGCCCACCCAAATGGTAGTCAGATGAAAATAGGAATTCAAAAAAAAAAAAAAAAAAGGAAGCAGAAATTTCTGTGGTCTCTGTGTTCATCTGTGGTCAGGAACAGAAATCAGTCAGGCAAATGCAACTGGCATTCATTCACATCATTCTTTTTAAGTCTGCAAACAGTACATTACTAGAGACTGGGTTTTTTGTTTTTTTTTTATAAAAACGGTTTCAGTGCTTCCTTTACATTGAAATGAACCTATGTTAAGCAAGTTACGTAAATAGTTACACAACATATCATGCAAGTCACACAACTTATATCAGTGGACAGTGAGATGAATAACACAGTGTTTGGCAGAAACTGAACTGCAGCAGAACAGGAGCAGTGCTGACTGTGATGATTACAGTGGTGCCCCGCTAGACGAAAATAATTCGTTCTGCGAATTTTTTCGTCTAGCGAAGCGGCAATGACAGCCACGCTCCGCTAAACGAAAGAAAAAGACGGAAATTTTTCGTCTTGCGAAGCAGCCCCATAGACTATTTCGTCTTGCGGGGCAGCTTCCGCTAGACGAATGCCGTTCGTCTAGCGAGTTTTTCGTCTAGCGAGGCATTCGTCTAGCAAGGCACCACTGTACTTTGGAACAGGAATCATCACTGCCTTCTTTCATCCTTACTTAGAAACTACTGGCACCAGTATCACTGCCAACAGTAGCCAGCAGAAACCCCTCAAACTGGGGCATTGATTCTAATCCTTGATGCCAACAGGCCTAACCCAGGCCCCTTCACTGTGCAAGTAAACTACAGTGCCCAGAATTCTTTGAGGGAAAGATGTGCTTTAAAAGGTATTGTGTGTATGCAGCTGCAGATGTATGACTTTTAACAGCAAGACAGCTCCCCTTCCTACACACACAATTTGTTTAAGATTCAGCCTGAGGAAGAGTTCTGGAGAAGATGAAAGCTTGCTCACTATTTTGTGACATCTTGTTCATCCCAATAAAGGTTGTGCCCTCCTGTGGATTTTGAAACACTGGAAACCTTTGCAAACAAGCGCTTTAATGCACATGTTGCACACGCTATCAGGCGACGTTTTTGTGACTGGGTCAATTTGAAAGACGCTGCAAAATCTAAAGCTAATATTGGACCGTCCAAATTCAAGCCAGCCATGACTTTGTGACGGCACCTGTTAATCTGAGTAATCCTGATTTCAGTGGGAATTAAAGCAAAGCACATACTAAACATCAGTATTAAAATATCTTATGAAACAACCCCATTTTTCTGTACAATGTTTACACAAAACCAACACTCAAAAGTCTCGGCAAGGCACACAGCTCATTGCAAAGGACACCTATTAAAACCACATGCGTTAAGGTGCATACATTTGAAATTTGGTTGTCAGTAATAAAACCCCCAGTTAGGGCACAGCAAATGCAAGGAATGAGAACTAAGGTTTCACAAAGGGCGCATGGATTTCAGAAGAGGAATCCAGTACTCACCTTGGACAATGCGGCAAACCGAACCACATGCACAAACTGGAAAAGGAGCCATATATTAACAGCTTATCATGCCGAGATGGGAGGGGTGGTAGAGCACTTAAATTCATTTTCCCCAAAGCCATTTTGGAGGCCGAAGAACAGATAATGGTGTAACATGGTGAAAGGTTAAGCTATGCTCCATTCATATACTCAACTACATAAGAGACATACATACATACCATTTGCCCCATGTAATTAACAATGGAAGTAGTTAACAGCACACGTGTAGGTAATAATAATAATAATAATAATAATAATAATAATAATAATAATAATAATAATTTATTATTTATACCCCGCCCATCTGGCTGGGTTTCCCCAGCCACTCTGGGCGGCTTCCAACAGAACATTAAAATGCAATAATCTATTAAACATTAAAAGCCTCCCTACACAGGGCTGCCTTCAGATGTCTTCTAAAGGTCTGGTAGTTGTTTTTTTCTTTGACATCTGGTGGGAGGGCGGGTGCCACTACCGAGAAGGCCCTCTGCCTGGTTCCCTGTAACTTGGCTTCTCGTAGTGAGGGAACTGCCAGAAGGCCCTCAGCACTGGACCTCAGTGTCCGGGCAGAATGATGGGGGTGGAGACTCTCCTTCAGGTATACTGGACCGAAGCCATTTGTCAGAAGGCAACGAAGTACTCATACAATTATTAACTCATTAATTATCGAAGTGGGGCAGCCCAATGGGTATTATTGTTACCAAATCACAAATAAAACAAACTGGAGAAGGAGCAACTTGCCCAAGGCTGATTGAAGAGTCCCTGGCAAATTCTATCATCCATTCAGCCACAAAAATAAAACACACCCAGAATTTCATTCTGCAAGCCTCTATAAAGCTCGTTGACCCTTGAGTACCACACTGCACACCTAATTGATAAAACTATAATTGTGCTATCATAAACTGCAAGGCTTGCTTGAGTATCTATTTTACCCAACATTATAACCATTTGATTATGCTGAAGGCATTGACAAGCAGTCTTTGTGTATGGTATCTCACACACAGATATTATTTTTTACATCACCTAATACTTCAGAGAAGTTTGCTCAGGATACCAGAAAAAAATGCAGTTGGGTGTTAAAACCATCTCTCTCTTCTTCTTTTTTACAGCAAGTAACAAAACTGAGGCATTCGAGCAGGCATAGGCAATCTTGGCCCTCCAGATGTTTTGGGACTACGATTCCCATCACCCCTGACCACGTTAGCTAGGGATGATGGGAGTTGTAGTCCCAAAACATCTGGAGGGCCGAGTTTGCCTAGGCCTGCATTAAAGCATCAGATTTTGGGGGCGGGGGGGGGGGCGAAAAGAAACTGAAAGTCCCACTGTGCAAGCAAACTGACACCACCCATTCATATGCTAGTTATTATCTATTTACTCTTATGGAGAATGTGAGATAATATGGAGAGATAACCTGTTTTGTATGTATGTGATGGGAACAATGCATGCGCCTCTAGTATGAGCTGCTTATAGTGCAATGTTCTGCGCACAGGCTGTGTGTGCTCATCTTTGCCTGCCCATGCGGACAATAAAACGTGGCATGCGTTGATATGTGAAGATCGATATCATCGCACAATATTTCACAGCCCACTGTATCCATTCCCTCTGAATATTAACCTGGGCTCCATATAAAGCGTGCATTAGCTGAGCAGTCAGGCTGATGTAGAACAGGCATAGGGAAACTCGGCCCTGCAGATGTTTTGGGACTACAACTCCCATCATCCCTAGCTCACAGGACCAGTGGTCGGGGTGATGGGAGTTGTAGTCCCAAAACATCTGGAGGGCCAAGTTTGCCTATGCCTGCTGTAGAAGAATATCCACCACAGGACCCAGAAGGACAAACCATTTCATCACTAGGGATGAGCTGGCTGGCTGGCCCCAGCAATGTCACAAACCCTCCACCTCTGCTCATTGCACATGTTGTTTGGCAATTCTTTTAAAATCGGATTTTCCTTTTCGTTCTTTTCTTTAAGAGAACAAAACCGACAGCTGAACATACAAATGAATAAACGTTCAGGGGGTGCAGAGAGCATGGCAGGAGCAAAAAAAGCAAAACAGAATGACTGAATCAGCATTCAAATCCCTGATAAGTACACATGGCCAACACAGTGTTAAGGTGGGCTTCACTCCACAGAGGGAGGAAACACAGCATTCAACCCAACCAAGTGTAAGGGAAGTTCTTTTAACGTTTAACATTTTATCATGTTTTTATATATGCTGGAAGCCACCCAGAGTGGCTGGGGCAAGCCAGTCAGATGGGCAGGGTATAAATAATAAAATTATTATTATTATTATTATAAGTTTACTCAGAGTAAACCCAATGCAATTAATGGACCTAACAGTCATGTCCATTAATTGCAGCGGGCCTGCTTTGAGTGAAACTTAGCAGTGTGCCTTGTTTACAGATGTACTTGAACGCACCCTGTATGCAGTTGCTTTGTACATTTAACACTCCCAGTTTAAAGGCAGAAAGACAGCTGCAATGAGCCTGGTCAGCAAATTATTGTGGCTATACTATACAGGGAAGGGAAGGGGAGTGACAGTGACTTTTTAAATCTACTTCTGGATTTCAGGGAGCTTGTCACTACTGCACTGTATTGAGTATATTCTACTTGTCTGTGTTCTGTCAGCATACGGGTGCCTAAAATTACTAGGTGCTTCACCATAAATTTGGTTTTGCAACTCAGGTCACCTTCAGACTTGCAGCTATACTGGATTTAGCAAATCAAGTGCCATTTACATGTAGTTTTGCCCAGTGCAACTTGCATTACAAATACAAAACCATCTGCTCCTTTTCATTCCAGGGACAGAGAAAGCAACCCTTATCCCCAAGTTCTTAAGTCCACAGCAGCTGGAGTTCTTCAACTGAGATATCTGGGCAAAAAGTAACTTCTGAACCACACTAAGCACAACGTGGGCACTATATGAATCTTTATATTATTATTATTATTATTATTATTATTATTATTTTAAATTTGTAAACCGCCCTTCATCTGCAGATCTCAGGGCAGCTCTGCTGCAGCAGAAGCCCTAACCGACCCAGAACAACAGTGATAACATTTTAGAAAGAGCAGGCAAGCATGTTCTTTATTGGACCAGATTAAATTTAGTACTTTGGTAGGTCTCCTGAAAGTGATAAATATAGAAGAGGAGCAGAAGCCCGACACTGCATCCTCCTAGCCCTTACGGACCTGCTAAGTGCATACTGAGATAGATGGCTGCAAGCCTAGAGCGTGAAATTTTGTGATAAGACAGGGTAAGTCAATGTGCAACAGCAAACATGAAAATATCAAAGTCTAAAGTTACTTTTTATTAGTTCTAATTGAATTAGATTTTAAGTGGCAGGTGCTCAAATGGTCGCCTCAGTCCTATAACCATGCCCTAGATTCTAGGGTGACCACTGACAGGTTCCATTTGAAACACAGGGTTTCCTCACATGTCTCTCCAATACAATATTATCCAATTAAACAATTTTTGCATTTTGCAAGCATAAAATCCCAACATCATTTGTGGCAGCAATAATATTGTATCCAACTATGTAGTGGGTAACATCGAGGCCTCCTTCCCCCCCCAAAAAAAAAAAAAACAATTGGATGAAGGACAATGGAAACATGTTATTTGGACTTCCTTACTACGAAAGTTAATATCTGAGAACAGTTTGGGTCTTCAGTTAATGGTTAGAAAAGGGGAAGGATGGCAGGGCTAGAGGCAAATATGGTAGGAGATTGCACTTTCCAGGTCCACTTTCTTCCAGTCTGTAAAATTCTGCCAAAAACATCACAATTCAGCTAAAACATCCCAAGGCGGTACACAACCTGAAAACCAGGGGAAACTATTTAAAAATGGCAGGTGTATCAATGGAAAGCTGGTTGGCAAAGAATCTCAGGTTTGAAAGGCCTGTCTGAAAAACAGGGTGTGTGTGTGCCATGCAAAAAGCTCAACCCCTTGGTAAAGGTCAGAGGTATGTGGGACTACCCCATAAGTCTTCTACAGTTCTCATGCTTAATTCTTGCTCCTTTTAGGTAACAGGTGCAGAGACGAAAAAAATTAACTCTTGCACTGACCTGAGCGTCCAATACTTTCTGATGCACTTTTGGACGTTTTGGGGTGGCTCTGCTTGCTACTTGTTCGCGCTGAAACTGAGGGGGCAGGAGGAGGTGGACTCACAGTGCTGCTGCTGCTCTCTCCCCTAATTGTGGTGAGATCCTGCATGCTGAAGCTGCGGAGCCTCTCCGACAGAGCTCCCTGGCCCTATGAAAACAGACAAAGAGACACAGGGTACCTTAAGTGATTAATTTATTGTACTCCTGCACAGAGCTTCAGAACATGAAGAGGACAATCATCTAATAGCAACATACAGACTTACACTGAGACAGACTTTTTTTTTTTCCTGGATAAAAACTGAATAAGGTAACATAAAACATGTTCAATGAAATCCTCTTTATTATTCCAACAGGCACAGATGCCTTCTGAATCTTTTATTTATCTTATCAGGCCGTTCCTGAAAAACAGCATGTTTTCAAGGTGTGCAAAACTCTTTATCATCTGAAATAGGTGTCTGAAATTTCTTTAGTTTAATTTCTGAGATGGTTACTGTACAAAGCAACATCAGCTTCCTCAGGGCTTATTTTTCCTTATGCCTGGGATAGTACTTAACTCTTTGCCATATTAGTGCTGGGTTAAAGTATTCAGCCCAAATTTTGTGCAGCATTTGGAGGTGTGGTTTTTTTTTGGGGGGGTACCTCTAAAGATAGTTGTGTTCCAATATTTGATTACAGCGGCGAGATTTCAATATGCAAAAAAATTGAAAGACTAATTGCCAACTATGGAGGAATGGCTATTAAAACTATTGGGCTTAGCAGATACTATATAGTGAAATTGGCATGTTTACTCAGAGAAAAGTCATTGTTAATATTTACTAAAGATTGGAAACCTCTCATAGAATTTTGTTTGTAGAAGAAAATGAATTAATGACATTTGGGTTTGAAGGCTGAAGATAATGTTGGTTTATAGAAAGTAGTCTTGCTGGGTGTTATATTGGAGTGGATGAGTTGAATAATGTTTATATATAGCTGCCAAAAGTTCTTTAGTTTCTTAACTTTATTTTTTTTAAAAAAAAAAACAACCTCTTTCAATTACTTTTCTATCTCTCTCTCTCTACCTCCCACTTTCTCTTTCTTTTCTCTCTCTTCTTTTCCTCTGGATCTGTGTTTTTATGTAGATTAACATTTTAGTTTGGATTAAAAAAGATATTTGATGTTAAACAAAGATCATTGAGAGTACTGTGATTAAAACAAGATACAAAACACAAAAGGCACTCAGATAGATAGATAGATAGATAGATAGATAGATAGATAGATAGATAGATAGATGCAAGCTCCTATAAAACAGGCACTGGACTGAATGGGGCTTCTGCAAAAGAACTTGCTGGTGGATTGTGCTCAGAGGCTCCAACCAAAAATGCAATGTGTAGCACAAGGTGAAGTGAGGGTATCCTTCCTTGCTACACATTGCATTTTTGGTGACTTCAGTAGGGAAACCTTCATGTAACTTGAATTTCTTCTTAAGCCACATGTGCCTCAGGGAAATCTAATACAGTGGTGCCTTGGTTTAAGAACATCTTAGTTTAAGAACAACTTGGATTAAGAACACTGCAAACTCGGAAGTAGGTGTTTTGGTTTGTGAACTTTGCCTTGGAAGCAGAAGTTCTGCTTCCTGTTGAGTGTGTTACATTTGTAAATTGAGCCCCCTGCTGCTATGGGAAAGCACGCCTTGGTTTAAGAACGCTTTGGTTTAAGAACGCACCTCTGGATCATAAACCAAGATACCACCATATGTAGAATGCACCCTTGGCTGGGTTGTAGAATGAACATTCCCATTAGCTTAAATGTAAGCTAATATTTCTAATGGATCTTCCTGCCATACATTGAAAGCTGTCCCCAGCTCCGTATTTTGGATCAGAATAGAAGTAATGGTTTGCTTTTGCTGATAAAACGCAAGTTAGACTTTAAAGCAGAATACACAAAAGCCACAGAAGGGAAACTAAGCCAAAGTCAGTACTCTGCAAGTTAGTCCCAATACAATACTTTTGTTGTTGTTGTTGTTTAGTAATAAATGCTACAACGTTTTCCAATCATGGTGGTTAGTTTAGCAGTTAACAGAAACACTGACAGGGTTACCTGCCCTTCTTTCAGGTCCAAATACAAGAGAAACTGAGGGAGCTGGGAAATCTGGCAGGTGAAAAAGAGATCCCATTGTGGCACACATGACAAACACAGACAAATTTTGAGAATACTCCACAGCAAAGGTGAACAAAGTCACAGATGGATTTTGGTGCTAAGAGGCTATGGGTGATCTTGCCTTGATCTTGCTGCTATTATTCCAGGTTCTGTTGCTCGTGTGGCAATGGCATAGCTCTGCACTGGGATTTTCTTGGCTTAATTGAGTCAGAGCCTAATATTATCTGTAGTCCACTGGAATGTTTAGAGCAGGCATAGGCAAACTCGGCCCTCCAGGTGTTTTGGGACTACAATTCCCATCATCCCTGACCACTGGTCCTGTTAGCTAGGGATGATGGGAGTTGTAATCCCAAAACGTCTGGAGGGCCGAGTTTGCCTGTGCCTGGTTTAGAGTAATGCTGAACGTAATACATTGGAGGCTCCCACCTCTTTATATCTACTTACACTACTTAAGGACTGTCAGCCATTTTGCAAACACTAACCGACTTAGGTCACTTCCAGGTGACCTGTTTATTGAGAAGCCACACTGGTTTATTTACAGGCAAGGCAGGCACAGAGGAGTAAGCCCTCAAGGCGGTGCCCCCGTGGACATCCTGCCGCCTCCACATCTGGCAGAGAAGCGACACTGGCACCGTCACTGATTTCAGGCGAGATCTCACTGAAATCACCCGAGATCTTGTGGAGCACATGAGACCTCACCTGAAATCGGTGCCAGTGTCTGTGTGGCTTCTCTGGTGGCGGGCAGTGGGGCGGGTGGCAGAGGTGACGGGGGGGGAAGCACTTCCTGACGAAACGGGGCGCTCCGCCCTCGTTCGCAGGGGTGTCAGTAAGATGTCGCATCAAACAAGTATCACCACAGAATTTCCGGTACATTTCCTGTCCCATTCTTTACTACAAGAAGTTGCATTTTGGGGGGAGGGAGCAGGAGGGCCAAATACACTTTAAATGTGCAACCTGAATTTGCCAGTATGCAACTGAATCCCACCCGCAAAATAGTGGCAACCTGGAAGTGGCCAGAATTTCAAACTGTTTCCATATGGGAAAGCATCATTCCACTTCATAACAATTCACGAAAAGCTTAAACACAGTGTCAAGCGGCAAATCTATTAACAGGGATGGGGGGAATCTCAAGCCCAGGTGCCAAAAGCAGCTCTCAAGGCCTACTATATGTGACCCTCAAGACTCTCACCAGGCTAGCCAACTAGTCAAAGTTTACAGTGGTACTTCGGGTTACATACGCTTCAGGTTACATACTCCGCTAACCCAAAAATAACGCTTCAGGTTAAGAACTTTGCTTCAGGATAAGAACAGAAACCGTGCTCTGGCAGTGCAGCAGCAGCGGGAGGCCCCATTAGCTAAGTGGTGCTTCAGGTTAAGAACAGTTTCAGGTTAAGAACGGACCTCCGGAATGAATTAAGTACGTAACCAGAGTTACCACTGTACATTCGTTGATCCTCTCACTGTCAACTATGGCTCCACCCACCACTGCCATGTGGCCTCCAGAAGGTTGCCCAGAAAGGAATGTGGCCCTCTGCCTGAAAAAATGCTCCCCACCCTGATATATATCAAACCCTTATGTTCTCTACCTCGTATCATAAATTCTTCAGATTAATTTTTTGCATTTGCAGAGTCTGTAAATCAAATGACAAAGGCAACCTTGCCTAGAATGCTTGTTTGGTGTGTTTGTCTCTCTGTTTTACATTGACAATATTGACTAGTAATAGCACCACGTCTCTGGCTAAAACTAATGTTTCCTGAGGTTTCTTAACTTGAAGTGTGAACACCCTTTGCCAAAGGGACAAAGTGGCCATATTAAGAGGAGGCTCTCCTTTATGCCATCAGGTGACCATTTTAATGGACCACAGCTGTATCACATTTAACTGCAATAATTGTAAGAAGTCATTACTAATAAATATGTGCAATAAGTGCAGTTTAATAAAATAGTTCAGTTGTATCACTTTACTAATATTCCAAAATTGTTAGACAAGAGTTCATATGATCGATTCCAGTTTCTGAAAGAACCAAGTTTTTCCACAGTTGGATTTGTGTACCATTTCGGCTACATTCTGTAAAATATCTCTCTAAAATTTCTGAGCCCAGTACATTCATTGTATGTGTTTTTAACCCTAAAGCCGAATTTTGCTGCCAGTTATCCAAAAGGACAAGTCAGTAGACGCCTGAATGCGACTCTGGGATGTTTGTAAACAGTCATGGCTTCCCCCAAAGACTCTTGGGAAGTGTACTGATAATTGTTAGAAGACTTCTGTTCACCTCACAGAGCTACAATTCCCAGTGTGGTTTAACAATAAAACTCTCTTCCCAGGTAATTTTTGGAGTTGTAGCACTGTGAGGGGAAAGGGGGACTCCAAACAACTCTCAGCGCCCTTAACAAACTGAATTTCCCAGGATTCCTTTGGGGGAAGCCATGACTGATTAAAGTGGTATAATCCTGCTTGAAATAGTGCACATGGTGCCAAGATTGCGCAATTCCAGATTTCTATAGTCTTCCTCTGTTTATTAGTCACACCAGGTCTGTACATAAAAAGTTAAAGAATTAAGAGCATCCTGCCCCCAAGCGTTATGTCTCAGGCACCGATTGCCACTGGCTAGGAACATAGACTTGTGATGTTAACACAACCACTGTATCCTTCGTTATCCCACTGGTTACCTTGGAAGCTGCCATCACAGCAGCTGTGGCTGCAACATTTAGCCCCCGCTTCCCAAAATGCACCAGGGCATCATAGCTTCGATCTTTTGCTTGGACTAGGCAGTCATCTATTTCCTATCATGGAAGACAAAAATATATATAAATAAAATAAAAACACAATCGAAAGGGATTTCGCCTCCAGGCTCCTCCAAAGTACTTTTGCATTCATTCTCTGTCCTCAGACACCTTCAGAGACAATTCTGGGCCGAACCACTTGCAAGAAGGGCAGCCATGCTTGTTTATATTGAAAAGGGCGTGCAGGTGAGGGGAGCAGAATCTACCTTCTTTTCTCTCTCTCTGCTGTTGAAGCAACAGAGTGTGGGAAAGGTAAGATGAGAAAGAATTCAGCTCTCCTCATTCATGTTTTCCATATATTGTAAGCATTAGAACCGACACACTTTAAATGCGGCTTAAAAAAAATAAGAACCACATGTTTGCCAATCTGACCATGGGGCCCAGTCTGAGAAGGAGCAATCTTATAGCCTATCTTGAGGAAGAGGTTTTGGCACCTGCCTTGGAGGCGAAGCCGATACTCACATCTACCAAGCTGTTTGCTTATATATAAATAAATAAATAAATTAAGGGCCTAGAGCGGTTTACATAAAGAAATAAAGCCAAACCAAACACCTTCAGGTGAAAAAAAACTATGATTAAACCATCAAAATAAACAAAAGCAGAATTGAAAATCTCCAATCATATTGAAAGACACAAGGAATAATGATGTTTTCACTGCCTGCCTGCATGCCACAAAGGATGGAGCTAGTTGCACCTCCTTTGGGAGGGAAGTCCATAGCCAGGGCAAAGCCACTGTCAGATTCCCACCAAATGAACCTCTTTTGGTGGTGGAACATAAAACAGGACCTTGAAAGAGAATTTCAGTCTATGGCCTGGTTCATAGGAAATGAGCTGGTCTCTGAGCTATCCAGGCCTTAAGCTCTTTACAGCTTGATCGGTTGGCTGTGATATACTGAAACTAATTAATAATATACAAGGATCTGAAATAGGTTGTTACTGTTATTGTGATTATAATTATGCTATTTTATGTGGTTTTTAATTCTATTAAAGGGCAGCCATGGAGAAATTTTGAAAGGTGGCCTGTTATTAAAGTAATAAAACGATCTGTGGATACTTTCTTTTTATTAGAAACCAAGCTACCAGACCACCTGAAAGTGTTTAAGTCCAATAGCTCCAGGTACATTTGACCATCATTTCCCAAATCTAGCTGACCCTCATCTCAGTAGGTACAATTTTTCCAGTAATGATGTTTATAGTAATTTGTGAGAAACGAGTGGTTTTGGATTCAGCAGCTCTGAGCTTTGCAAAGCAACACAAAACAGATGAAAAAACACTGCCTGAGGTGAAATAACTACCTTATCAAGAGAGAATAGCAGAACATTTAAATAATACATGAAAATGACACGTGCCCTAGACATATCTACTCAGAAACAAGCCCAACTGGGCATACTCCAAGATAGGTATGGATGGGACTGCAGCCTAAATTGTTCTTCTGCAATAATCACTACCCTCAACTACAGTAGTGAGAAACAGTAGCAATTACCTTTTCTTTCGAGGACAGTGTGGGGTGCACAAATTTCCTATACAGGAGGCTGGAGCCCTTCGTGTAAGGAGACAACAGCCAAGCTACAAAAGCTATTTTGAGTTCGTAATAAAATGGAAACCTGCAGGAAAAGAAAACAGCATATTTACCCACAGAAAGCTGTACATTTAGGCCTCCTCCGACATTTGACAATCAGAGTATAATCCAGGATGAAAATCTAGCACATCAGATATATATACAAAGTAGAAGTAGATTACATCGGTTTTGAAATATGGTAGCATTACTTTAAAAATAATAATCTTGGAGTGCCAGGTTACATTTTGGTGCGACCATCCTTCCACTTAATCAAGAGAGAGAGAGAGAGAGAGAGAGGAACTAGAGGAGGATATATTGGCAGTGTTCCTTGGATAGCTGCATTGACACTTGTTGAAAAAGTGCTGAGCTGTTGTTGTTTTATGTGGCCAGTTGCTGATGGGACCGAATGCATTTATAGCAGGGGTGGTGTCAGGGACGAGACAGAGGTTTCAAACTTCCCAGAGGGAGGGGGAGACGCCGGGATGGAGGAAGGAGGAGGGGTGCCCAAGGGGGATGAGGAAGAGAGAGTTATTGAAGTCAGTCCAGAGGAACAGACAGAGAGAGATATAGAGCCAGGGAGGTGACACAGGAGCAACAGGGGTTAAGTTCCGGTTCAGAATCGGGGGGGGGGGGGCAGGTTCAAGCCAGCTCTACAGCTGTGGGCAGAGAAGCGGAAGGGCGAAAGACGGAGCGAGAGGGTTCGCCATTTTCTGTCTTGCTGGAAGGGCAAACGCAGACCTCAGCAGAGATCTGACTGAGTGACTCTGATGAATGATCACGAGGTGCTAATGGCTGCTTGTAAATATTGTAAATAAAGGCTATAAAAAACGTCCGGAGACTTTCGTGGTGTTTGTGTGAAGAGCCTAGGGTTTGCCGATCAGAAGGTCGGCGGTTCGAATCCCCGTGACGGGGTGAGCTCCCGTTGCTCGGTCCCAGCTCCTGCCCACCTAGCAGTTCGAAAGCACGTCAAAGTGCAAGTAGATAAATAGGTACCGCTCCAGCGGGAAGGTAAACGGCGTTTCCGTGTGCTGCTCTGGTTCGCCAGAAGCGGCTTAGTCATGCTGGCCACATGACCCGGAAGCTGTACGCCGGCTCCCTCGGCCAGTAAAGCAAGATGAGCGCCGCAACCCCAGAGTCGGACACGACTGGACCTAATGGTCAGGGGTCCCTTTACCTTTACTTTACCCAAAAAGGATTTAAAATAGCATAAAACAGCTTGTAAGAAAGCCTTTCAGAAGGCAGCTTTGAGAACTATGGTTTCTACGTTGCCTATTTTTATGTTTTGGCTGCACACACTTTCACGCTTCGGCCATGCCCATGTGGTTGATGGAGGGTTGTCCACTGGTCAATGTGGCCTCTGCCTGAAGAAAGGTTGGCCATCCCTGTTTTAGAAGTTTCTCCCCTTCCCTCTCCCCTTTGCTGATATCTTTAACTCTGTTAGACAAATCAAGAATCCCTCAATTGATCTCAAAAGTTCAGTCATCTCTCCATATTGTTCCCCATCCCCACTCAAATAACAACAAAACGGAGGTTCCTCACAGCACCATTTCTCTTTTTCTTCTTCTAAGCAGTTCAGGGCCTTCTTGGCTGATGATGCAACTGCAGAGTCTCGCAACACATCTAAATTATAGCTCTCTCCCCTGTAAGTGCAAGACTGACTTTGCAGACCTGCCATACGTTTTTATTTTATTTCTAAAAGGTCTAGGGAGCCAACAAGCCCCATACATCCTAATGTACAGCCAAAGAAACTCAGCACAAAAACAAATATATCAGATTCTGCAGGGCTGTTATATTCTTCCACAAGGCCAGGGGTGGGTAACATGTGCCCCTGTAGCTGATGTTGGACTCCCACCAACCCCAGCCAGCATGGCCAATGGTCACAGTCAGGTTGGTGGATATTATAATCCAGCAGCATCTGTGAGACCTTCATCTCATGCTTGAAAGAGCAGGCAAACAGGAAGCTCCAGTTTGTTCAGCTTGCAGTGGTTTGACGGACTGTTTCCACCACCACACCAATAAACTCAAACATCTATCCCAACAGGGAAATGGCAGAACGTGGGAGAACAAACTAACTCAATAAGGACAGGCAAACATGTAATGGAAAACAGAGCACACAAGACAAAAAGCAGAATATATTTATCCATGTTTGCGCCTTTTCTCCCTCGTCTCTGCTTCTTTCTTCAAGAGCCCTATCCTTATCTTTCCTTCTACCAGCTCAACCTGGCAAGGCTGCCCATCTAGGAGAAGGAAAGCTCTGATCCTAAACCTCTGCTGCCTTGTGGGATATATCTTTGGCAGAAGAAAAGGCTACGGGCAGGCTTCCTCAAACACGGCCCTCCAGGTGTTTTGAGACTACAATTCCCATCATCCCTGATCACTGGTCCTGCTAGCTAGGGATCATGGGAGTTGTAGGCCAAAAACATCTGGAGGGCCGAGTTTGAGGAAGCCTGGGCTAAGGAGTAAACCCTTCATAAATCCAGAGTGGAGTCCCTAAGATGGTTGGATGGCGCCTTGTATTCCTCCCTCCAGCAACCTGCTTGCTCTCTGAAGATTTCTCATGTTCTCTTCCCACTTTCCTGCTCCCCCCTCTTCCACCACACCCTGCCATGACTTTCCCAGGGCCAATTAATACTATAAGCTTGGGGTATGAAAAGTCAAGGGTCGCTCTCCACGGCCTGTTTCCTTGACGCTTTTAGCGCACATTCATGCAAGCAAGCACACACACACAAGTTAAGTGTACTGCAGCTATGACAGAAGGGGAACTCTGATCACCACATGGGCCTGGTTTGAATAGTTTCTAAGGCCCGCCTGACGATTTCTTCCTTCTGGCTCTGTTCCAACTTCCCTTGTCACTGCCAGCCCGCCCACCTGGGAGGTCAATGGATCGAGAAGAGCAAAGGATGGCTGCGAAGAGAGCAGCCTGTCTGGTTACTGATTCTGGCCACAAGTGGGATGCAATAAGGCGGTGGGCAGCTCCTTCCCAGCAGCTGGGCTTGGGCTGGTTCGGCTATTTCTCCCCAGAATTTGATTTGAATTCTTCGTTCTACCACAATCATAACTGAGGGCTCTTGCCCTGAAGGACAGTAAGATGCAACAGTGGACCATCCTTGGGCAACGCTAGTCAGTTTGCCGATGGCAGAGAGGAGGTTCTCTCTTCTGTGCGCACTCTGCATCCTCTCTGTTCCATTCTCATTTATTCTTATCATAGTTTCAGTTTTTCTCCTTGAAACTAGATTCAGCCTCAGACAAATGCTATGCTCTCCCATATATGCCTACACTCAGAGTGGGCCAATTTTACTCTGCCTGCTTTGCCCTTTTTTAAAACTAATCCTCCACAACCCACTTTGCTGGGTGCTCACCAGTAGCAGTAAAAAGGTAAAGGTAAAGGGACCTCTGATCATTAGGTCCAGTTGCGGATGACTCTGGGGTTGCGCGCTCATCTCGCTTTATTGGCCGAGGGAGCCGGCATACAGCTTCCGGGTCATGTGCCCAGCATGACTCAGCTGCTTCTGGCGAACCAGAGCAGTGCACGGAAACGTCGTTTACCTTCCCACTGGAGCAGTACCTATTTATTTACTTGCACTTTGATGTGCTTTCAAAATGCTAGGTTGGCAGGAGCAGGGACCGAGCAACGGGAGCTCACCCCGTCGCGGGGATTCGAACCGCCAACCTTTTGATCGGCAAGCCCTAGGCTCTGTGGTTTAACCCACAGTACTCAGAGCCAAATGTGGCAGCAGGATTCGCAGCTTCCCATTCACTGCAGCAGACCCATCACATTAAACTCTTTGCAGCCATTTCCCTGCACAGCATTTCCCACCCATTTTATTACACACACACCCCAAACCCCTCGTGTACCACACTAATGTGGCATTTCTGACAGGAAGTGTCCAGCTTCTAAGAGAAGCACGTGATGCGCCTGGTGCTATTGATAATGTATTATCTTGCATTTTTGCTCCTTTCAAAAACATTTGTTTTTCCTTGCTTTTGTTTTTTTTGGGAGGAGGGAGGGAAGGAAGCATCTCAGCGGGATACTAACCAGCAAAGGAAAATGTCCGTGAATGTCTCTGCTGTTGTGAAGAGTGCAAATATGATCCAATACATCATCCATTTTACCTAGGAATAAAGCACAAGAATGGTTATAAGCAAATGTTCGTTTGGCACTTCCTAACGATTGTGGGTATTGCTTCTCTCCCCCAGGCCCCATCCCCTCAGGGCCAGGGCCAGTCCTACCATTGGGCCGTCATGTTGGTTTACCTCAGGCAGCAGATTTTGAGGCACCAGTATTATTGTTTTTATTACTATATACTCTGTAAGCACGAGGCGCAGGTGCCTTCGAATTTTCTGCCTTGGGCACCAAAATGTCTCAGCTTAGGGATAAATGAAAAAGAGTGATTTGAACATGGGTCATTTGGCACAAGAAACTATGGTCACATCCACATCACACGTTTAGAGCACTCTCATATGCCTAACAGATATGAAGAATCTTGAGAATCCTGTGGGTGGTATCCAGCTAAGTATTATGTAAGGACGACCCACTGAAATTTATGGAACTTGGTCATGTTCATTAATTTCAGTGGGTCTACTTGTGAGCAACACTTAGCTGAATACCACACTGTAGTTTAAGGCTGCTGAGAATTGTACCGCTGTAAGGGCCCTTAATTTCAGTTTCCAGAATCCTTTGGGGGAAGCTATGACTGTTACAGTGGTATAACAATGCTTTAAATATATGATATGAATGTGTCCTATGACCCAATTACAGGTGGGTAGCCGTGTTGGTCTGACATAGTCAAAACAAAATAAAATAAAAAATTCTTTCCAGTAGCACCTTAGAGACCAACTAAGTTTGTTCTTGGTATGAGCTTTCGTGTGCATGCACACTTCTTCAGATACACATGAAGTGCATGCACACGAAAGCTCATACCAAGAACAAACTTAGTTGGTCTCTAAGGTGCTACTGGAAAGAATTGTTTATTTTATTTTGTTTTGTCCTATGACCCAAGAAACTGATAGGAAATGAAACAGATGAAATAGAGACTCTGAACTTGTTTTCAAATTGCACTGAATTGCATTTAGATTTACAAATCATATTTCAACGTTCTTGTGGAGGAGAGGTCAAACTCACACCATTCACCAAATTTCAATCTAGGTTACTTGTACAAACCAATGTTTCATTTTATTATTAAGCTTAATAGTTAGTTCACACTTTAAAAATTAAGAACTTGAGTTTTCATTATTAGCCTAGAACTGTTTTTACGAAATATCTAAAAACTGTATGCAGTGCCTAAATAACAAATACTTCAGTTCAAGTGAGTCACTAAGTGCAAGCATCCCTGGCCATTCTTGTACAAGAGTCTTGAATTATCTTTAGATTTATTCCTAAGTGACGGAATGGTAAGAGGGCACTAGGAGCTATCTCCGGTTACAAATGTGGGCCTAACAGAACACAGTTTATGTCTCCAAGAAGGAGTAAACCATAGGCAACTCATCTCCAAAAGAAGTGTTCACAGAGTAAGGCTCCTGGCCACAGCATTTGTTGGTGCCACAAGCGATCAGGTCTGCGATTCTGAATATTCTCTGTGCACTCTTGTGCTGAAATGGATATTATAATCCTAATTACCCCCAAACCTCTCCAATGACAGCTATGCAAAAGTTACAAGGATAAGTCCTTATATTACATAACACCTGCTATTTATATACCTCCATATTGCCTGATATTTCTATGACCCCCCCCCCTTGCAAACTACTGAGAATATTTAGCTGTTCATTCATTTCAGCTTGGCTACTTAGCCTCAATCTAGCCTTGCCTTGTAAATACGACTATCACAATTTCAGTGGATTCCCATATCTGTTTAGTATCATTGCACCCAGTATTCGCAAACGTTTTTTTTACTGCCCCCCAGAACCTGGTTACTACAAAATTAGCTACTGAATGCCTAATTCCTGCTATCTGAAGGTTAGAGTTGGGTATACCAGCCTAAGTGTATGCTAAGAGGTGCAGTTAAGTTCACTGTGGTTGGGAAAGGCCATGCTAATAAAATTTTATTAACATTAACAGGCAATAACTGTTCATGAACTCTGTATTGACGGTTGTTGTTTTTTTAAACTACTGTAATGGCAAAATGGCTGCCCACATTGTGTTCAGCACTGGTGTTAACATCCAACACACTCCACATGCAGCTGCTGGGTGACCTCGGGATAGTCACACTTCTTTGAAGTCTTTCAGCCCCACTCACCTCACAGAGTGTTTGTTGTGGGGGAGGAAGGGAAAGGAGAATGTTAGCCGCTTTGAGACTCCTTCGGGTAGTGAAAAGCGGGATATCAAATCCAAACTCTATAAATTACATAAACCACCATGATGACCCTATTTAAGTTGAATTTGGGAATACAGAATTTAACCATTTAAGAAGGGAGTTGAAGACATACAAGAAAGATGTATGTCATGCAGGCTTCCCACAACTTTTTTTTTTAAACAGGATTTTATGCAAGAGCTACGCAAAAGCATCATTCAATGTGACTTTACACCTAGCATTTGCATTTTTAAATAGTCTCCAGGTTAGCTAATATAGAATTTGCTTTTTTATTAAAAAAAACCCTCTTTTCTCAGGTGAGGCAAAAATGGTGGAAGCACCAAATATATACGGAAATCAAATCTGAAACTGAAGCGTGTTAAGTTCTTCATTCTGCCTAAAGAGCCAGGTAAAAACCACTGGGAGGCATTTTGCAAACAGAAACCTAGGTTTACCTTGATAATCCCAGAAGTGATACTTACGTATTCTTTAATATCCTTTGATTTTACAGCTTTGTATGAGTAATACGCAGGATAAAGAGTGCCAAATACAAGCCTGGAAGGGGGAGAAAAGAGCAAAGATCATTTTCTGCCGCTGGGAAATGTATCTTTTTGAGAAGCAATGGCCACTTCGTTTTCTCTGAAATATTTTACACTTAATTCCTGCCTCAGTTTAACTCCTTTCAGTGAGAACAAAACTACATACGTGTAGAATCCTGATTAAATTATTCATCTTTTAAAAGTACATCCCACCCTTCCTCCCGAGTCCAGGGCAGCAAACAAGTGTGAAAATGATAAAATCATCTTTAAAACAGAGATGGATCCTGTCTAATTTTCAAGGGTAGGGTATGCCAAAGACCAGGTTCTGCTATACTAAAGGCCTGGTTCCTACATTATGCAGAACGGACCTCCAGATAAAGGTGGGATCTGCAGGAGGCCCTCACGATATATATGGGGTGAGATGATCTATTGGGTACCCTGGTCCCAAATTGTACAGGACGTCATACACCAAAATCGGCACAGTGAGCTTAGCCTGGTAGCTAACTGACAGCCAGTTCAATTATTTCGACTGCGGGGTAATGTGTTGACAATATCCTGCCCCAGTGAGCAATCACACCACTGCATTTCACACCAGCTACAGCTTTCAGACCCTCCACAAGGGCAGCCCCATATAGAGTACATTGCAGTAATCCAGACTGTAGGCTTCCAGTGAATGGACAACAGCGGTAAGGCTACCCTGGTTCAGAAACTGCTGTAGAGTCTTACTAGCTGAAGTTGGTAGAATATACTCCTGGCCACTGAGGTCACTTGGGCCTCCAGGAGCACCCTCAGACCATGAACCTGCTCTTTCTGGGACAGTACAACCCCATGCAAATAAGTACTTGGCTCAGTAACCACCTACCCACAGTGCTTCTGTCCTGCCGGGATACTGGTCCTCATCCAGTTCTCTGTTGAGTCCAAGAACTGGCTCAGGCTTTGCATAGCAGAGAAGTAGAGCTGGGGATCATCAGCATACTGATGACACCTTGCCTGATATCTCTCCCAATGGCTTCATATAGATGTTAAATAGCCCTGGAGACAAAACTACCCTACATCACAACTACCAGGAGGCCAAAAGACCATCACCCAATGCTATTCTCTGAAGCTTTATATAGCATCAGAACCACTGTAGAACAGTGTGTCCAATACCCACCCGACTGCGTTGGCTCAGAAGGATACCATGGTATCAAAAGCCACTGAGAGATCAAGTAAGAATAACAGACAAAGCTGCACTTATCAGGAGAAGAACACTACTATACCATGCTGTCCTAGCAAGCTGCCAACACTCCTTTTCTACAGATATATATTAGAGGTACAAATGTTCTGCTTGACCTTGTTCATCTTGGTTTCTGAAGGCGTAACAAGGCAATCAGTCAAATTCTAACTTGACTTTCATTAATGCATTGCACCAGGAAGACCAGCTGTTCTTCAAGGAGGAGTCATAATCCCATTAAAGAAGGCATTCTCGCATCCCCATGGAATTAGGGAATTATAGGACAGCTTTTAAGTAATCATTCCCGGCCAAGTTGTTGAAGCCTGACATGGCAAATCAGCTCCAAGTGCTTTCAGCTGAAAGTGATTGTCTAGATCGGGGGTCTGCAACCCGCGGCTCCGGAGCCGCATGCGGCTCTTTTGCACCTTTGCTGCGGCTCTGGGCAGGGCTGGTGCGTTTAGCGCCGAAATGTAGGGGGCGCTGCGCCACGCTGCTGGCCCGCCTGCACCCACCCACTTCTCTACCTTGCCGGCGGCTGTGCTGCTCATGCGTGCCTCGTTTCGTGCCAGCGCAGGCGCAGCAGCAGACCGCAGCAGCTTCCCTCCTTGACGCCTGTCCCGGCGCTTGTGTTTGGCTGCTGCTGGTGGAGCTGCTGGTTGCTGTGATTCGATGAGGCGCAACGACTCAATGAGGTAAGGAGGCAGCTGCGGGCTGGGCCAGGGGCGGCGGGCGGCGGGCATAGGGTGACGAAGAGTCGGACACGACTAAACGACTAAACAACAACAAAAGGGCATAGGATGTCAATCAGATCAGTGAAAGGCCTAGTTAAAAAAGAATGTTTTTGCCTGGCGCCTAAAGGTGCATAATGAAGGCATCAGGCAAACCTCCTTGGGGAGAGCATTCCACAGACGGGAAGCCACTGCAGAGAAGGCCCGTTCTTGTGTTGCCACCCTCTGGACCTCTTGAGGAGAAGGCACATGTAGAAGGGCCTCAGAAGGTGATCTCAGGGTCCAGGAAGGTTCATATGGCAAGAGACGGTCCTTGAGGTATTGCTGTCCTGAGCTCTTTATAGGTCAAAACCAGCACTTTGAACTGGGCCCAGAAACTAATTTGTAGCCAGTGCAGTCGGACCAGGATCGGTGTAATATGCTCAAACCATCTTGCTTCAGTGAGCAACCTGGCTGCTGAATTCTGCACTAGCTGAATTTCCGAAACCGTCTTCAGAGCCCTATGTATAACGCACTGCAGTAATCTATCCTTGGGGATACCGTGTTCCCACAATTTGTGTGACTGATGTTGCAATTTGGCAGCCATACCAATTGTAGGCACTAGGTGTGGGCACTCACACCAAGAAAGCTGGGATTATATTCATTTGCTCCCTTACTTTCTCTTCTCCATGCCCCGCCACGCATTACCTTTATTTTTATATACGGGTTAGCACTGACAAGACTGTGAAGGTATTGACCTGACCTCCCCACACTCCATCATTTCAGGCACTTTCCCGCCAGCCTGGCTCCAATACCGAAATTGATCTGGGAAGGGAGCCGGGAGAAAAGTTATTAAACAGAATGCACCAAGGTAAAGGGATCAGCCCCTCCTTACTTCCTGCACACTCCTCTCCTCACTTGGTATGTGAAGATGCACATCTGACCAAACAAATGTGGCAGTTCTGTCACATCCAGTTTGCCCTAAGGGTGCATGTTCAAAAGGGCTTAACACGGATTAGCTATCCTTGCTGTACAATCAATCTGGTACAAGTTCAGCAAAAAAGATATCTTTCTCTCCCTCCCTGGTTGTCAGTAAAGTTCAAAATTCAATCAGAGTCAGTTACTGTCAGTAGACGAATGGCAATGGTAAAATAATTATACTGCATTAATTTATATAAAACAAAAGAACGTTTTATCCAAGTTATTTACTTATTCAAAGTTACACAAGAAGGTTTGTGGCATAGCAGAGACATTGTTCAGAACAGTTAGCCTCGAGTAATAGTGAAATATCTATCCCAAACATTACACCCCAAAAAAGCATACAAGGCCTCTTAAAAGCCTGACCAGATCTCTCTCTCTCTCTCTCTCTCTCTCTCTCTCTCTCTCTCTCTTTCTCCTTATTTATAACTGTACCACACTTTCCCCCCCCCAACTCATCTCCTTCATGAGCTTGGCTTCTTACTATCTCATGTTCTTGTTTCCTGCAAAATAAGACTCCAGCGTTTGACAACTAACATTTGCTTCTTTCGTTTATCCTAACAACAGAAACTAACTTGGCCTTACAGAGACAGCTGGATTTATAGGCCCTGTGGAAAATGGTTATATATGGCAAAGCCCTGGACTGTTTCCCATTGAAGAAGTGTGAGGAGTCTTGTCAGTGCTAACCCTACTGTGTTTACATATGTCTCT